>NW_027526204.1:59045319-60252451 GCF_048455015.1 Haemaphysalis longicornis | reverse complement strand
TGCGCCGGCACGATTATTTAGGCGCGCGCGCGCGCCAACCCCCGACGCGGAACCGTCAACACGCGACCCCCCGCTTCTCTTTGACGGGACCAGACGCCGAAGGCGCCCCATGGAGGACACGGCAGGCCACGCGCAACAATTGGCCGCGCCTGCGACACTGAAGTTCATCGAGCACGCAGGCACACGAGCGCGCCTGTGCGCGCATACATATTACACGCCACTGCGTATCTGTTATTTTTTTGCAGAGACGCGTAGCGTTGTTCGGAAACGGCGACCTGGTCTCAGTCGACACGCCAGACCTGCCCGCCCACCCGCTTCTTCCGGTTTACCCGATAGGTGACGCTTGCCGCGTGCCTACCGACGCGTCACTGTCTGCTGCACAAAGCAGGTGCCGCGGCCCGAAGAACTGCCTTTGTTCGAACCCAGTAGAAGCGCGTTCCTTTATCCGTGTCCGCTGAATTTGATCGGCTTCTTTTTGTCCGCCCCGAAATGTCGACAACGGCGGCCCATTCGGGACGGCGGCGCTCTGAAGCACGCTTTGGGACGCGATTGCATGACAAGTGACGATAAAGAAGCTCTCGTCGGCTGTCTTATAGCGTGTCTTCGTGCGCGCTCCCGAATGAAATGCGCGCTATCTTCGTCGAAACGGTCCACGACGTTGTAGAGGTTCGACTTAACCGGTCGTCTACCCCCGCTTCTGCAACTTCGGCATCTTGTTGTTGACGAATGTTAGGCTTTAAATCTTGCTTGGGTCTTCATGCGGCTGCCTCTGCGAAAACCCCATTCAACCGTTTGCCTTCCTCTACATTGGAAGGCAAAATCAAACAGGGTCTATTTTGATTATCACCTGCGTATTTTCAGCGGACCACTTTAGGACGCAAATCCGCGCTTGGTCTTTCCGAGTACTCTTAAGGTTGCTCCATGCCAGGTGTAGTCCTCGGACTGCCCTCGGGGTATACAAGAGTGGCACATCACGGATGTCCAGCGAACTTCCCGTTATTTGGAAGTACGGATATCGGTGACGAGGACAGGATGCTTTGTAGATGTCTCGCCTTTACCGAGGTTGAATGAGCGGTCAATGTAGTCTGGACAAACAATGTTTTGTGTTTCGCTTGGGCGCTTTGCATTTGGTATGAGGCCTTAAACGTAGGCCTTAAAAAAGCAACGCCGTAACAAAATATGCGTGCAACTACTCGAGTGTAAAAGCCAAGAGCTTCTTTTAAGCAAACCAAATCAGAATGCACTCCCGGCAAGGAAGCACGATCACTGCTGGCGGGCATATATATTACTGAGCGCAACAACGATTCCGTAGATTCGCAGACGTTATGCGAGATTCGGGCCTTTATAGCGCAGCAGACAACCCCTGAATTAAAAAAAGAATAACCACGTACTCCCTTTGGTAAATCTTAACGGAGGTCAGCCTTTATTCTCCAGGCAAGCTTTGTGGTATAAGAGGGTGCCTGGCACCCAACAATATGCTCGACTCGCTCGGTCTTTGAAACTGTAGCTTCGATTGCTTAATTCCGTTAAATCTACCTTGCAAGCAGCCCGCACAGTACAACAAGAAAGCGTATCTTCTCTACGGAGATCAGTCTAATTTCCCACATTCCACCGTTCCTCGTAGCAGCTTTCGAAACGCTTCCACCACTCACCAAATTGTTTTCTAGAGGCTTTCGGCATACAAGTTCTCGATGATGTCCAAACAGCTATTTTGTTCATGTCCACTTTAATACGCGTCCGAAACACCTCAGGCGTCTTTCTTGGACTTTCGAACTTGACCTTCAGTGGCTACGACCCACACACTGCGTTAAATGCAATCGTCCACATCTCGATTCCTTCTGTTTTATTCACGCGTACGTGCACCCCAGCCTATTCATAGGAGAAGCATTTCGGTGTACAGAACAGCCTCCCCGGCCTTCCTTTCCCACTCTTGACCAGAATGACGATGATGATGATGATGCTTCCCGGAAAGCTTTTGCCACGTACGCACAAGGGGCATTGGCCAGGGCTAACTTGGTTGTTGAAATTCGTGACAACCCCAAAATACTAATTTATTTCTGGAAAAACAGAGGCCGTAAAATGAAACTTCGTTATTATTAAAACCCGAATCCTTACAGTCGTTGAGCGCAGGTGAAATCCTCTTCCTCCTCTTCTATCCTGCTTGGGTTGTGCTGACTTTTCCCGGTGTTTCGTCGACCACTGGCCCAAACATCTCGAGAGAGTTGTCTTTTTAACTGGGGAGCCGCCAAGCACGAGGTCGGCACGTTTCTTAAGCATCTTAATTACGCTCTACATACAGTCACATTTCCAGTTTTCATGGCATACTTTTCTTCCTTCCTTTTCACCAATATAAGTCACGATACGTGGTGTGAAGAGACGTACAGAAGGCATTCTCCAAAGTTCCACATTACCAAGAAAAATAAACTCACCCGTCGAGCCGATCGCCTGTACTGTATACGCCACGCATAGCGTTTCGCTGCTGCTGATTTTGAGACAGCTGCTCCGAAGTAAGCTCCAATATTCAAGTTTGGGTTATGCGCCACTTTATGATGTCTTGAAGGTAATGTGAACCGCGCACTGTATGCACCACATGATTTCCCGCCCAATTCCCTGTAATAAGATCCGTTAAAATGATAAAGAGTAGTGGGTCCAGTGGTGAACCTTGAGGAACTCCCAATACTGCGTGATTCCCCTCAAAATTTCCTTTTTAACCTCCGTAACTGTGAACCCGGTATACACCTTTTAAGAATGACAAAGGAGCTAGTAAATCAGTCAGTAGTGGGGCTTCGTCCTGTTCATACCCTTCATATTTCTGCAGCCACTAAGCACATTTAATGACGATTCCATACAATTTTCCTACATCGGGCGCTACTTTCACGAAACTAGCAGAACCTTCTTACAAATACGCTGTTTATTAAACTGCAAGTATTTATTTTACTACTAACTTAGCAAGAGAATTTCGCGGAAACCTCTCTGGCTTTATGTAATTCAAAAGTTACATAAAAAGACCTGCCCAAAGAACATTTCAGGGAGCTTACAAACTTACGAGCAATTAATCATGCACGCAATGCGATGTCAGGAAAAGCTGGGCGTGCTTGAATAAGTAAAACAAACATGTCAAGTGCATTCTTCCTTTTAAGATTCTCCAAACAACTTCCCTGGTGCTCTACCAGAAGCCTTAAAACTTTTTAGTTGTGATCTAAGAACTTAGTCTCTCTTTAGAGACTGTGTACCTAGTGGATCTCTCTCGCGTAAGTTCCAACTGTTGTGGTGGGATGCTAATGTATTGTTCTCTATTACCTGCCAAATATCCTTCAAAGAAAACCTTTTAGCGTGCGGCAACAGTTTTGTACTTTCAAGATTTTGCAATTTTGGACAGCGCTCTAGTGACACTGGTCCGCGACAAAGCAGGAGTGCATCAACTTTTTTTTTTACAATTGCTTCCTATGAAGCAATGTGCCAGCAACAATAATAATGCCTGGCCCTCTCCCTTAACTCAACGGCAGTTCTCTCGAATGAACTGTCCATTTACGAGCGCGCGACGCTACAGCTGTAACAACTGACGTCTATAGAAGATGAAACATCGGGCCATCTTGTTGGTGTTCCTTCGTCGAGTCCGAAATAGTTTGCGCAGTGTACGGTTTGCACATCATTCCCGCGAACACCGCTTGACTTGGTAAAACCTAAACTGCTTTCAATCGTACATCGATGAGAAATGCCAAAAAAAACTTCTATATCATTATCGGTGACGGCGAAAGGGCAGCGCAAACTTTCAGGGAAGTAATTCGTTAAATCTGGGTTGAACGCACAGAGCAGCATCCAAATGGAAGCCTCCGTACTAGACAAGAAAATAAGGCATTTTTATTATTCAGTGCCAAACGTGCACGCGCACTGCAGTTTTTGCACTTCGTGCACATCTGAAATGCGGTCACCGTATATGGGCGAGACCCGGGACCTCGTGATCTCGTAGCCGGTCGCCATGTTTTTGTGACAAGAGGTGTATCAACAGTGGCACTGGGCTGAGGCTATTAGAATTTCCCACTTAAAATCGAACGGTACTGCTTCAAATTTCCGCGCACTCTTTTTTTTTTTTTTTTTTAGCTAATACTGCTTTCCCGCCAAAACTTTCGTACGACTCGTATACTCGCCACCACCCAGCACATTCCCCGCAGGCGTTACGAGTTCCTCATCACAGCACAGAACTTCCGTGAGTCCGGACGACCGCGTGATGGAGTCCGGTTACGCAATCCCGGAGCACGCAAGGGCTCTAAAAGCGCGCGCGCCCCGCCGCTCTGCTTACCGGCGGACGTTCACCTTTCGGAAACCCAGCGATGCGAACCTTCGGCCGCGCGCGCGCGCACACACACGTCCGCCACACAATGAGCAACGTTCCAGGCGCATTCGCGCATGCGCACAGCGGAACAAGCGACTTTTTTTATTTGTTTTTCCACCTTCCGAACTCCACCCGCCTGTCTTTGACAGCTTTGCATTCTCCGCGCCTTCTGGTCCGCGACGACAGGAATCGGAGTGTCCTTCGCGAACAGACAGTAGCTGCTCCTGTCGTCTGTAGCCGCGTCTGACGTTCCGCTTAGCGCAGCCTCGTAGTCGTCACGTAACCGCTTCTTTTCCCGCCAAAGTGATCATTCAAACGGTTCTTTGATATGTTTTTATTTCCGTTCCTGCATTGAAACGGTGCCCCTGGCCAACAAGAATACGAAAATGCGGCTGCGTGAGCATGCCGGCTTGAATCCCAGCTGCCCTCTTCGCCGGAACCCGTTGAAGTAAACGTGAAACTTGAAAAGGGTTCGCTCTCTTTCCCTCTTTCTCTCTTTTGCCGCTTCTCTTCTGGCAGAAGGTAGAGGCGTGACCTCTAACGGCGGGAACGATGGTTCGAAGCCGTTAACGCGCGCGCCTTGATGTCTTCACGCTTCCTGCGTTCCTTTTGCGCACGGTCAGCGGCTCGACGTAATCTTCGGACGATGAGCGATTGCACGAGAGAGGCTTTCCACCGGGCGGACGGACGACGGACTCCGCAAACAAGAGTTCACGCCACAGTAAGGCGCCGTGTCAGGTGACCTGGCTTCAGCGCTGGGCGTCAATGCATCTTCGCTCGACCTGATCGGAACGTGCGAATGCATTTCCGCGGACGGCACACGACACGCGAGCCCCCGTTACTGCGAGGGCGCCGTCGTCGAACCATGACAAACAGATAGTCACTTTTTTTTCTCTCTATTCTTTCAAAGGCCGGCGCACAAAGTGTGCATTTTAGTGTAACGATAAGTAAGCAACGGAATGGATCGCTTGTAACCGCTGTGGAGCGACACAAACAACTAGACACAGAAAGAATAGTATGAAGAAGAAGAGCAGGAAGAAGATGATTTTTGATTTGATTGTACGGTTTAACGCGCCGACGCAACGCAGGCGATGAGGCGCGCCGTAGTGGAGGGCTCCGGTTTAATTTTGAACACCTGGGGATCTTTAACGTGCGCCGAAATCTCGTGCACACGGGCGTTTTTGCTTTTCGCCTCCATCAGAAAAGCGGCCGCCATGGCCGGGAATCGAACCCGCGACCTCAAGAAGAAGATGATGTTTATCATTATGATGGTGGTGAAGATAAAAAATGATAAAGACGAACAATATATCGAAGAACAAGCCGACCATGGTAATGCTAACACAATTTTAAACGCTCAGTGTTTTTTTGGAATGCGTTGCTTATTTCTGGAATAGAAGAAAAGCGTGTGCCGGAAGCGAGCCGTTAATACTAAGCGAACACGCGAAATCTCCAGCCGACGCGGTCCGTCTTAGGAGTCAATTTTTACTATTCAAACGTTGGGAGACACTGGTAGGGGGAATGCTGGTTCTACACAAGAGCGAATATAACGCGAAGAATTTAACATTTACATTTTCGGTTCCCTCTGCGTGTGAAGATGGGAATCAACATGGAATGCGAACGCAAAATAACACAAAACACATTAAAAAATGGAACGGAAATTATAGGTGTCTACTAACACGAGAGTATTCTTTGTAACCGCTCCGTTGTACAGAATTCCCCTTTAAGGAGGCTTCACTGCCATACACAAATTCATTTGCTGCGAATACATTCTACCAGATGAAATGTAAGCGCTTGTATCAAAGCATGGGGGCCACATGTATCCCAGCAGAACGCTACCGAAGCATGTTGTTTAAAGCCGGCTTCACCACTTGACACAAGTGCATTGCTAAGAAATCCCCCTACGCATCCATTTTGGTGATATAAGGCGTCGCGATTTTTCAGTGCTGTGCTCGCAAAAAAATGCTTGTGCATTAGAATGTCAGATTCGAGGCATGACAGCAACAGCTTCGATAGAAATTATTCAAGGATTGCAATTTTTAACGTCCAACAAACGCAACATTTCGGAACAAACGCTCGTGCAGCGCACAGCCTTCGTGTAGCACCTTTCAATTCTTCGTGTCATTTTGGTATTCGCAGCGCCAGCATCGTCGCTCTGGAAGGCACTTCGTGACTTCCAGAAAATTGTTTATCTTAATTGATTGATCGTGCCTAAATAACAAGAAGAAGGACAGCTTTGTTTCCTTTCCTTTTCTCGCCGGCCGTGTAATCAAAAGTGCGAAGGAGAGAACCAAACACGCGACCGTGCTAACGAGGCCTGAGAAGAAGAAGCACTCCTCCTCGGATCGGCAGCAGCAGAGTTTACCGCACGCTTATATAAATCCGCAAACTCCGAGGAGGCGCCATCGATCCATTCCGAGAGACTCCCGCAGGGAGCGATCGAAGCTTCCTCCAAGACACGGCCGTGTCAGCTTTGACGACAGCCCAGCAGAGACGTCCGGCTCGGGCGTCGGGCGGGCCCGGGGGGCTGAGCACCGGTACGCGGAGTAAAGACGTGTTTGTTCGGCTAACCAACCGGCGTCTCTCTACAGATCAGCGCGCATTTCCTGGTCGAAAGATTCGGTGCTTTAGCCTTCCAGAGCCCTTTACTGCAGCCGATGATGATGATGATGATGATTGCTATTGGTTTCCCCTTTGAAGGGGGGTGATGACATGTCATCTTACCAAAAAGGACTAATATAACTATGTTTTACACTCTTGGTTTAATACTAGCGCTGCTTAGGGCAGGCACTAAAGCTTATTAGGCCCGAAATACTTTCTTTTCCCTGTTACAGGTGGTAACTGTCCTAGGCAATATTCCCCTCTCTGCTTTTCGTCCACCAGCATTCTAATCTAAGCCGCCACGCCGTCACGCGCGCTTCACTGCAAAACAGCAGTGTTTCGCAGCGAAGTAGACTTGCAGTTTCACGCTGGGGCGCACGAAAGTGTAAAAAACGACACAAAAATGGCGCGTATAAATAACGTATAGGAAGTTGTCGTATTACTCAGATATTACGAATCGATAACAAATAAAGACAATGGGAAAAACCGAAGTTGTTTTTGTGTGTGGGGGTGTATTTACACCAATGATTCCATACGCAGTTCTGATGTATTGAGGTAAAGCTCATTTTGCTCCTTGCAGTGATAAGGTCGGAGACGGAGGGTATCGCCCTCCTCGCAACCGGCCCCAATGTGAGAACGACACAGGTTCTCTAGACCAAATTCAGTACTCCAATAAGTGTAAGCACAGTTGGTCTATTTCAGGCACGACCGAGATAAGTGAACGGCGTAGTGAGGTGCCGTAACCTCGAGGGCAAAGATGTAATAAGACAGAAAACACGAAATAACCTGAAAAACGCGCCACAAAGTGAAGTCCTGGGGATTCAACGCGGTTTGAGGAGCAAAAAAGATGGCGCGCGAAATAACGGACAGCGCTAATTCATGCAAATCGACCGTTTCTCCCCAAACCTACAGCTGCACAGCACGCTACGTGAAACACTGATTGCGCCCAAAATCCCATTATTACCCTCGGAACCTTCTTTTTTATACATAAATCCCGCTATTCCCATCATGTCTTTTCATCTCTCTGTCGCTCTCTCCCTTGCTGACGTCATTATAACGGCCGCTCGCAAACGCGGCGGTCAGTGGCGGTCGGAAATCGCGCGGGCCTCGCACAGGGAACAGCAGCAGCAGCAGCAGTGAGAGCGGGGGTGGTCCACAATCTTCGCTGAATGTTTAATCACCCGCGGTGACCGTCGTAATTGGTTAATGCAATATTGACCACTCGGCTGACCCTCCGCCGGCAGCGCGGAGCGGCTCCATAATTAAACCGGCCACCACTGTGCGCGCGCGCTCTCGGCTCGTTTTATTTTCATCGGGGGGTCACCACACCGCGGGGGTCATACGCCCCCGTCCAAACTGCGGGCCACGACTCGCCTTTACCCTGGCGACCGCTCCATGACAAACAGCCCCTAATGGAAGAGACTGCAGCGGTGGATATAAGGCGTAGAGAAACTGAGCCCAAGACGACCGAGGAACAACGAAAAAAAAAAAAGAAGAAGAAGATGCGACCGCGCCGCAGCCGAGTGAGTAAACGCGTGCGACAAAGGGAAGAGAATGACCTTGACGTCATTCGGGGACAGCTAGGAGTTAACGTTGTTGCGACAGTTACAACCGCAGTAGTAAGAGGTGAATTCTGCGGAGTACGATTATGTCTATGCAACCGTTATGGTTGGTAGGGTTGTAGTGCACCATCCGATCATCGTTCCTGCGATCCCTGCCGGCAGGGTGGAGAGCCTTTTCGGGTTTGTGGTGTGTGGCCGACAAAAGCGGTTTACAGGAATGCAAGAACGAATGGTCGAATGTTATTAGGTTTCTTATGTGTACCCTACGGAGGCGTTACTTCGGCGCTCGCTCTAAAAAAACGGTCAATCTCTCTCTCTCTGTTTTACGAAAATGCGCTCAAATGTGCACACCAGCCGTATAAAGACAGTTTTCAAGAAAACAAAAACGCGTTAGGATACATTTTCTCGGACTGCTCATAATGGCGCGACGTTTATTTCACTACACAGCAAATATTATCGCTAAGCAGTACCTTCGTCAGCTGACGACTGGTAACCGGGACTATCTACCACAACACAGAAAAAAGAAACAGATTTTTCAAATGCCCGTCGTTTGTTTCTTTCTTTTTTTTTTTTCATTAGTTCCATAATAACTGCACCGACGCTCATACAGGAAAAGGACAAATGAGTGTTAAGGTGACGAGCCCTGGTGCTGCTGCTACGGCACCCACCCGGTGGTGGGGCGTCCCTAGACCGACATGCCCTAGCCTTCGCTGGCAGTCCAGTAAGCAACTAATCCTGACTACGCCAAAGGAAACCATCGGTGGCTCTGTGCGCATATAGGCCTGGAACGGCAGGCATCCCTTTCAAAGACGCCAGTCGTTCTTGGGCTACCGTCCGTCCGTCCGTCCGTCCGTCCGTCCGTCCGTCCGTCCGTCTGTCTGTCTGTCTGTCTGTCTGTCTGTCTGTCTGTCTGTCTGTCTGTCTGTCTGTCTGTCTGTCCATTCGCGCGACTTCACGTGAGACAGATGCCAGAAGACTATTGTCTTTCGACGTCATTTGCAGCAAAGCAAGTCAGGCTACACTGTAGTTCATCGCGCGCCCAAACCGCACGAAGAACAGCGTACGCAGAAGCAGACAGCCTCAGCCTCCGAAGTGAAAAACAAAGCGGCTCCTTGTCTCCTCCGTCAGTTCACGCATCAAGGCCGACGACGAGACGCGTCCCGCCCTCGGCACTGAACTTCCCTTTCTCCGACTGAACACTGCTGGACAAGGTTGCCCTCTTGTTCCCCCCTCGCCCGTTCCCAGCTCCCGCGTAACATGAGACGGCCGTCCCCCGGCCGGCCAACGCCCGGTTGCGTACTCGCTCTGACTCGACTCGTACCAGCTGTTCGTTGCACGCGCCACGAAGCTCGACTACCACCGAATGACACGACGCCTGACTTCTCCGTCGTGATGGGTGAACAGGTGCGTTGAACGCCGTGAGCTTCGCCTTTAAAAAGGACTTTGCAGAGACCAGATAGTGCGGGGAAGATGGCAGTTCGTGGACCCTGCTGTGCGCAGTAGTGACGCCGGCCGCTTCACCCCCGCACGCCCACGCCGCCGTCGCCGCCACGCATGCGCTCTGCGCTTGCGCGGTTCGGCGGCGCCGGGCGTCGACGTCGTCCAACGAGCAACTTGCCGGACGCGCGTGGAACAATGCGAGCCCACAGCAGACCGGATGCCGCCGGGACCTCGCAGAGGGTGAGGGGGCGCGTCCGTGCACGCGTATGCAAACGGCGGCGGCACGGAAGAAACAAAACAGACTGTACCGCGCCAGCGAAACAGCTGTTCGTTCCACAGGCTCCTGTTACACTAGCAGCCGGTGGCCGCTTAACGCTGCCGTGCCACCGAAAATCGCCGCCTGAAAACACGCAGATCGGGTACAAGCTCGGGACGTAGGAATAGCAGTTTGCGCGGATACTCGATATTTGACTTTCTCACAGGGGTGTACGACCTGCACGGGCGTAAAAAACAGCACGAAAAGCACAGTAAAGAAGAACCACTGCTCGAGGTATGTCTAGTGCGGTCGGGCCACATCAACGATCTCATCATGCACGAGATTCCCAGGCACGGAGGGAAGAAGCACTCGGCTGCAGGCAGTTTGGCCGTGCCAACATACCCGCCGCGGTGGCTCAGTGGCTAAGGCGTTCTGCTGCTGAGCACGAGGACGCGGGTTCGATTCCTGGCCGTGGCGGCCGCTTTTCTGGTGGAGGCGGAAAGCAAAAAGGCCCGTGTGTACGAGATTTTGGTGCACGTAAAAGATCCCCAGGTGGTCAAAATTAATCACGAGCCCGCCACTACGGCGCGCCTCATCGCTTGCGTTGCGTCGGCACGTTAAACCCTACAATCAATCAATCAGTCAATCGTGCCAACACACTTTGCTAGTCTTCAAAGTACAGACACGGGATTCAGATTACGGGCATATATTTCCCTCTGTGGACACTCCTAGTGTTGTTTGTTTGTTTGATCGATTGTTTGAACCATTGGCTGCTCGCTGCAGGCCCCAGCAATGCCAGTAGCATCGCGCGCTGCAGCAGCTTACATTTCTGTGCACTAAGCGTTGTACGTGCACGTGGTTAGTTTAGATCTGTTTGCTCGAATAGCAGCCACATTCCAGTTCGAAGACAGTGCAGGCCACGAATTCCGCAGAGACACAGAGGTTCCTCAGAGCACCTAAACAAGGTACTTGACCACCCTTATTCACGAAAAGAATGCGCATAATTGAGCTAAGAGAACGTTTCATTTTAAAGTAAAAAAAAAAATACCGAAAACGTTTGAGTACAATGCCGAGTACAATAATCCCGAGAGTACAATAACATCGAGAGTAGAATAATCCCGAGGGCAAAAATCCCGAGGGCAAACATCTTGAGTGCAATAATCCCGAGTACGAAAATCCGGAGAAGCCCTGAGTACAATGAGCGTTTTTCCCAATGAGCACCGGTTGAGGACGTAAACCTCAAAGCGTCAACCTAAGCTTAGTATAAACAGGCCTAACGTTCGTAACTTTCAAGTAGTACCGGTACAACATGCCAAGCGACGACTCATTGTACGTCGAGCTGTAGATACCGGTTGACGACGTTACACGTCAAAGGGAGACATTAGGCCTAACGTCGCGCCGTCAACCCGAGTCGTCCCCTCTCCCTACTGCGCGTCAACATTTGCTCAAGGGAGTTATAAACCGAAAAATAATGGGACCTTCATAAGCTTCGCCACATTTTAGCCGAGGTACGCTAATGCTGCTGGCATCCTAAAAACGCCAGGAACATGTTTTATCTTTCAAGGCAACGACGACAACAACTACGCGCCGGTCATCCGTCTTCCTTAAGGCCCGACTGGGAGGCTCAACTCGCCTCAACTCGGTATAAATATTGCGCCCACGCCGTAGGCGAGGCGGCCTAATTGAAAACGCGCCGTGAAGAAAAAAGCAAAGAATGGCGCTACTTCCCCAAGCCCATCCAGTGACGGTGAGCAGCAGCGTCCCCAAGAGGGAGCAGCACCATCCTCGCTTGAAAGGGAAAAGGGAAAAGAACTTAGGCAAGTTTCTTAACAGGGAGAAGAGGTGCTCTTTTATGCAGTCGGCGCGAGGCGGCGCAGCTGCACACTGGCGCAAAATGTCCTCTTCTGGCAACAGAGACCAGGAAGGGAAAGCCGGGGAAAAAAAGTGCAATGGGGAAGGCGACACTCATTAGCGAAAACCCATTAATTGGGCTCCGCAAAGGCGGCGCCCTTAATAAAGAGCCGCGCGAGGGAGGGGGGGAGTGAAAAGCGAAGAGGAAGTAAATAAAAGAGGGAGGGAGAGAGTCCGCACCCGAAATGTCTCTTTTCCCTTGGCCCAACCTTCCTTCTTCCCTACGATTCCCGAAGCGCCCAACCACCCGTTCCCCCTTTCTTCCCGATTTTAGCGGCGGAGTGACGACAACCGGGGTGAGAAGGTTCGCAAGGAACGATTTGGAACGGCATAGCGCTCGGGCGCGCGTACGAATTTGCTTCGTGCGCAAACACAGACGGCGAGAGAGCGAATCGGGGAAAGCGGTTAGGGAAAAAGGGGGAGGAAAATGGTTTAACGGGACCACTGGAGGAGGCTCCCTAGCTGTTGTGCGCACGCGTGCTCGTTTCGCGCCGACGCTTGTAGCGTGCACGCGATTAAGGAAAACCGGCAACGCAGTGGAGGAAGCAGGCGTTGCATTCGTAGCTCTGCCGAAGCACTCCTTCCCGTTTTCCCGTTTCTTTTCCCTCGGGGCATTATTCCAAGTGGCCCGCACCGAAAGTCGGAAGAGAAACAGATGTTGAGAGTTGTGCCGCACCCGTGCATGCGAATGTGTGCGTGTATGTATGTATTTATATATATATATATATATATATATATATATATGCAGTGCAGCCCGCTTATAACGAACACATCGCAAATAAATTCGTTATATCCGTTTTTCGCTATATCTGGACAACATATATGTATTTGAATGGTAATTGTAAACGAGCACTTGTTCGTTATAGCCGGGATTTCATTAAAACCGGAAAACCGGGAAAGTGGGAGGTCATAGAAACATAGAAACACTTGAAGAATTTTTTGAGACAGAAAGTGGTGAAAGAATGCCCGCCGGGTGATTGGCATATATATATATATATATATATATATATATATATATATATATATATATATATATATATATATATATATATATACAGAAACATAGGTCGGCAGTCTACAATGCCAAAGGAGGCATAGGGGTGTGGTTAGGCTCTTTTCTTTTTCACTACGGTTAATTACGTAAACATTATTATTTTTTTTAAATATACAGAAGAAAGAAAGAAAAACACGCGCCCAGAGTGGGGACCGAACCCCCGCCTTTCGATTACATGTCGAATGCCTTACCAATTCGGCTATCTGGGCGACTGTGTTCTCCTTCACTTTCTGGGCTATTTATATTTACTAGAAGTGTATCTGACGCTTGAGGGTGGTAGCCAGCGCCACTCTGACTACACGGGGAGATTCGACATGTAATCGAAAGGCGTGGGTTCGGTCCCCACTCTGGGCGCGTGTTTTTCTTTCTTTCTTCTGTATATTTTAAAAAAATAATAATGTTTACTTAATTAACCGTAGTGAAAAAGAAAAGAGCCTAACCACACCCCTATGCCTCCTTTGGCATTGTAGACTGCCGACCTGTGTTTCTGTATTTCCTCAACGAGCCCCTCATTTCCTTATTCTATATATATATATATATATATATATATATATATATATATATATATATATATATATATATATATATATATATATATATATATATATATATATATATATATATATATATATATAATATATATATATATATATATATATATATATATATATATATATGTATGTATGTATGTATGTATTGCACACGCGGTTCGACTAGGAATCGTCGTCGCCTTCGTTATTTCCGGAGCTTTCTGTCGAGGGTGCGCGAGTACTTCCATCTGTTCTTATTCAAGTTTTTTACTCTAGTTTTTTACTTGCTCCGCCTTCTAGCGTTGATTGCCTTGGCTGCGCTTGTACCTTTCTTTCCCTTCTAGATTTCTGGAAATGGAGAAGAAAAAAGGAATCGCGGCGAGTCATTTATCAGGAGCAATTTGCGTTACAACATAATGGCCTTCGTCCTCCAGACAAGAGTTATACACTTTGCCGGGTTTTTTTTTCCGTTTTTTTTTATCCCTCGAACTCCGCACGTGTCATTTAGCTGCCACTTCCATGCGACACCACTGACATCGGTTTACCCTACGAAACACTTTCCGACTGTGAAAAATGTTCCTGTATTTTTTTTTATCGAGCAAATTTCTCACATCTTAGCAAGGTTCCTCTGCGCCCACTCTAGGTGCGAAGAAAAAACGTTGCGGTAGACTTTAGCTCGCTCTTTATGAACCGACAGTTCTTGTTTCAGCGCGTTCAGCGCTGGCACGCAAATAAAACGAAAAGACAAGTTAGCAAGTTTCTACCATAGGGCAGCTTGCATAGCAACAGACGAAAACGTCATTTATACTAGTGATAACGTTAACGCTTCGAACATGTAGTTTTAGAACCAGCAAGAAGTACTTAAACATGTGCATTCGTGCACACTCGTTTAAGGTGAAGCCAGTGGGGTGACGTACAGTTGCGATGACTGTCCCGGTTGACCGAACAGCACAATAGCTGGGTAAACTTTTACATGCAAGTTTTTTTTTTTTTTAAAGCGAGGCTTTGAACCGCTACCCCCAAGGGTTCTGTCGCGACCGTTGGCTTCAGCAGAAAACTCCCGCGAACAAATAAAAGGTCACTGCCACCGCCAGGAATCGAACCTGGAACGATTAGAGAAACGGAGCGAGGGCCCGTTGTCTTACCGATTGACCTACGAGCCCACGCGGAGGCGGTGGAGACAGACGGTGCACTCACCGAGCACATCCGCAGGTTCACCCCCTGCGTTCTCGCTGAATGCCACGTGATAGCGTCACGCGACCTCTCGCGCCGCTGTGCGCTCCGCCCTCAGCGCGCGTAGCGGCCGTGTGCCCCCCTTGCGTATGCGCTAGGAGTTATAAAAATTAAAGGAAACTCACACCAACACATGGTATCCCACTTCTCCGTGTCTGCCGTCGATCTCGTCGCCTCCGTCGGTGGCGGCAGAGAGGGAGGACAAGCGAGGTCGTCTAACACCGGGTTTGAGCTTCTCTTATAAAACAAAAGTTTCCACTTATGCGCTTCCCCAAGGCAACTCAACCAACCACCGTTCATGAATCCCGCATTGATTTCCCCTTAGCACAGAATATCTCTTTTAAGTAATAACGGGTGTGGTTACGTGCATTTCACTTGTCTTTGGTTTCACTTTTTGTAGAGCCACGTGTGTGAATTCAAGCGACATCGCATGGGTAATAGTTGTAGGTGTCGTTTAAAGCTTCGCTTTCCAACCAGCTTCACATTGAGAATTGGCGCGCATCTTTTTTTTTTTTTTTTTTCAGACGCGTGTATACTCACAGAAGGGAGCACGACTGGGAAGCCGACCGCGATGCCGCGATGGAGTTTACGGCGTCGTACGAATGAGCAAATGGAGTAGGTCAATCCTGACTATGCTGGACGGGACCAACTGCTGGTGTACTCACCTGAAAGAACAGAAAAAAAAAAAGAATCATTAGATTTTTTATTTTTCGCCACCCACTGATGATTATCTGATCCCTAGATTGGGTCTGTTCCATGCTCAAAGGAACATCAATAACTACAGCAGCATCAATAACAACAACAACCATTCGAAGTGAGCTTAACGTTTACGAACGCTTGTGCGTTAAAACAGCAAAGACACACAGCAAGCTAGCTATTATTCTCAAACCAGCACCGCGCTCCAGAGAACGCTCACAAGAAAGGTTCAAGAAATATAAAAAAAAAATGAAATTCCGAAAAAATTCCGAAGTTACCTTCAACCTCTGCTGAGGGAGCTTTGCTAACGAAATTGAAAACAAACTCCTCTAAAACCCGATCGACTGGCCGACAGAAAAAAAAAGCATGTACTAATAATGCAGTTAACACCGACCTGTATTGTTTCTAAAGCAGCGAGGCGGCATAAACTCCCCGTTCATTCGCTAGGTAAAAAGAAAATGGCCGGCGTTGTTTTGTTTAATTATTTTTAGCTTTAAAAAATTCCAGCCTCACGACTCAAAACAGAGGCGACCTTCGCCGAACTCGAACCGGCCTTCAGCGGAGCACTCCTGCCTCGAGACTTACCGCTAACGCTTTGTATGACGAAACATTCTCCTCCAATGATCCGAACGCCGAAATATAATAAATCGGTGTGTGTGCGGCACTCGTCGCTTTCTCCACCACTCCTTTCCTCTTCCTTTCTTTCTTTGTGGCCGAAGCAAAATTCGACTCGGGGCTATTAAATCCACCCCAAACCTCGCGACGCGTTATATAAATAGCCCGGGAATTCTTCGCGAATTCCGCCTGAACGCTTCCCCAATGGTTCGCTTTAACGCTTTCACTCGGCCCACTTCTACATTTTATTCGTTCTTTTCAAGCACCGTGTACTTTTCTCCGCGTCGCGGCGGCGGCGGCGGCGGGGAACCACGCCGCCAAAGCGCCAGAAGTCAGCGAACGCCGAAGCAACGATTGCTCTCACAAAAACAGCGGAACAGGCCGGAAACAAAACGCAGGACGATAGAACGAAGCGACGGGCGATACGTCGAAAGAAACGGTATAGATATGGAGTAAGAAGAACGGAGAAAGAAGAACGCACACGGGGCGCTCAAAACTGCCCTAAAAGTTTGTCAACGATGAAAAATCGAGAAGAAGCAGACAGATAGATTTGAGCAAAACACGTTGGCGCGACAGAACTCCGCCAGCCTCCCCTGTTCATATATATTTATGTCGCGTATTTACGAGTATAAACAAAGGGGCGGTAAACATCTAAATGGAAAGAGAGAAGGCGACGACGTAGAAGCAGCGTAGAAAGTAAATGAAGGAGATTTTTGTGTGTTTCTTCGGGATAGAAGCGGCTGTGATGCAGTGACATCTATAAAGGGCCCTTAAAAGCGGGCACTGGTAGTGCGGGGGCTGGTGGAACAGGGTCGAAACGACGGGGAACCGGAGGGGAGGAAGGAGTCTCCATTTTTCAAAGGCCGCGTATATTATAGAAGCGGGTCGGCCTCGCCAGCTCCCCGCTTCGCCGGACCTGGAGAAACACGCAATCACGCGCCCTGAACAACCAAGCGTGTGCGCACGACGTACACGAAGGCGATGCGCCCGGTCCGGTCCCCGAAGATAAAAAGGCCCGTTCGATGAGTTTCGATGGCGGCTCGGGAGTGGCGAAAAAGAGAGAGAGAGAGAGAGAGAGAGAGAGAGAGAGAGAGAGAGAGAGAGAGAGAGAGAGAGAGAGAGAGAGAGAGAGAGAGGGGGGGGGGTTATAGCCGACAAGATGATGGGAAAGCGCCACGAAATTTTATATGTTTGTATTAGATGTCGATGCTTTTTAAGAACCGCGGAAAGTAAAGGAAGAAATGAAACTGCTGCCTAAGATACAGTAAAAACCCACGGTGCAATGAAACCGTTTTATACAAAATCTCGCTTAAATCTAAATGTGTGAAGGCATGTCCTGCAGTGTATAGAGAGGCCATCGTGACCGCTATTAACGAGCACTTAAAACGAAGCCAGTTTGTTGAGTTGTTCCGATCAAACCGGCTTAAGGGCGACTCACCGGATCACATTCCTATGGAATTCACTAATTATGATACACGGCCTTAAAAAGTGCCGTATACCCATACGATAGGTTTTACAAATTCATAGAAATGTGCCTAACGGCCTGGTTTGCTTCTTTTAGAGATATGCAATTTGCTTACTGAAATAAAAAGTAAACAAGAAACACATTTTTGTTTATATAGCTGTCACTAGATGGCGTCAGCTGCCTAGCAAGGGACAGGTTTGTTTTGTTTCCTTATTTCAGTAAAAAAAAAAGTATATTAAAAACAAAAAACAACTAGCAGTGGCTTAGCTCAGCTATGCCAGGATATACGTAGCGTGGGCTAAGGTTCAGCAATCCAATCCAATTCAATCCAGTCCAGTCCAGTCACTGCTCCTCGCGCATGCGCAGCCCGGCTCTCCAGGAGCCACGCGAAACGGCTATCAAGCGGCTCCGGCGCAGCGTCAGACTTGGCTACTGCGCAACGGAGGCGCACAGCTGGGCACGCGCCGGCGCAAGTGTGTCTGCCGCGGCTATGACCGGCGAATGTGCAGACCCAATTCTCTACAAAACCGTACTCCAATTGGATTGCATTTCCAATCCAATCCAATGCAATCCATTTTAATCCAATCCAATCCAATCCTCTTCGCGTTTGCGCAGGAGGGCCGTGCTGCGCAAGCGCGAGGAGGATTGGATTGTATTAGATTGGATTTGGATTAGAATGGGTTGTATCGGATTGGATTGGACCACGGCCAGTGTAGCTTACGCTACAAAAAGCAAACTAGACCGTTTGGAGAATTTTCATGGATCTGCAGAAGGTTTTACAGGTGCACGATGGTATTTCAGCCCGTGTGTCATGAAATCGTAAGACCCATAGGAATGTAAACAGGTGGGTCCCCCTTAAAAGAGGAAGTAAGACTGCTTCGAAGTGGGATTGGAAACGAAATTAGGTGCGCTGTGAAGCCTCACAGGCTTAACAGCACCAGTGCTAAGGTAGGGCTCAGAACTTGTGCCCGCAAATAAGAGCGTGCACCCGCTGCACTACTCGGCCTCGCCATCCTGTGAGTGCAGCGATATATACAGGCGAAGAACAAAAACAAAGAGAGGCTCTGAGAGGCTGTGCTGGCAGAGGACGACACGTAAGATGACTGCATATAGCAAAGTGACAAAGGTTTATTTTATTGTTTATAAAAAAAAGGCAACTGCTTTTTAACGCAAAGTTACCCGGAAAATGGCCACTTAGGGGGAAAAAAGGTCACACAAAGCGGGGTACAGCCAAACTTGTTTTCCTAGTACCTGGCGTCATTGTTCACAAATTGGACACGACAGCGGAAGCGCTGTACACAGACGAAAGACGTTGCACAAATAGTGGGTGGGCAATTAAAAAGGGGAGAAATGAACGCAAAATGTGAGGAGGGCGACGAGGAACAGCGTCAGAAAAAAAAAAATAAGAGGAGGGGAATTTTTATTATTTCGTTTCGCTAATGCAGCGTGTGTTCTTCTCGACGTTCGTAACGGTATAAAGACGCGCGATAATCGCGACCTCCTGAAGACGCCACACAAATTTACTACACAATAAAGATGTTTATCCTCCTCTTCCTCCTCGCGACGGAACGCTGCCACATCCGCCCGCGCACACCGCTAAAGTTGTGCCTCACGTGCCGTATTCCCGAACTGCTGTCATTACTAAAGTGAAAGCCTTAGATGTCTCATCAAACGCGAAAAGTTGCCGTAGTCGCCAACTAGAATGGCCACCGTAGTGAAGAGCGAATAAATTGGGTTCGTGTAGGATTTGAACCCAGATCGCCAGGGCAGCAGCTTAGTCATGTAACTACGGCGCTAACCCCGACCGTCGGTGTGTGCGTCCGTCCGTGTGTGCGTCCGTGCGTGTGCGCGCGTGCGCATGTATATGCGCAAAATACAGTGAAGTTTCCAGTACATCCCAAGCTCTCCGAAGAGCCGTGAGAGAGGAAGAAAGATGGTGTAAGGCATCCTGGAGAGCGCACGAGCGAGTCCGGAGAGCGGCTGCTTAACGGAACGCGGCGGGGTGGCGCGGCGCTCACTTGCTTTTTCACACACCGAAAAGAAGCGAAGGGGGCCCAGTACGAGGCCTTGGAGGGTGCCGGACGGCGCGCGAGGGAGGCTTCTTTCCCCCCCTCAACCCTGATTCAATTTATGGCTCGGAATGATTTGTGGCTCGAAATCGCCGGGGCGCACGCTGCTCTCAAAACACTTCTTCGCTCCTTTTCCTCCTCTTTCTCGAAACAGGGAAGAGAGAGGGGAGAGCGGGGGGAAACTGGGTGGTGCGCCGTGAAAGCCAGCGGGAGACGGAAGTTTGGAAACGAAAAAATGAGACGGTACAAAAATAAATGGATCAAAGTTTAGGGAAGAAGTCATAAAGAGTGGGCACGCTCGAACGGGAGAAGAACTGAAATATGAACGCGGGAAAGGACGGAGCAAGAAAGGATGAATGGTTTGCAGAGATGAAGGGGTGAAAAGAGAGAAGGGTTCGGCCTCCGTCCTGGCCCCGAAAGCCATCGATCCCTCTCCATTGGTTGCTGCTGCTGCTGCTGCTGCTCCGAAAGGCTGCTTCCCTGCAGGGCTCTTGCTGCCAGGAGCGGGAAGGGAGGAGGAGATGCTGCACCGCGAGGCAGCGCGCGGAAAACGCGGGAAAGGACGGTTTACAAGGGTCGCATAGGAAGGGCGCTAAAGAGCTCGCGGGTTATATAAGGCCGGCTCCGTGTTGATTTTTCCGCTTCCGCCCCCCTTTCAGCGAGATTCTGGAGAGCGAATCTTTTTCCGGTGAGAAAAAAACACTCGACGCTTCCCCTACCCGCGTACAGCGTAGGTGTGTGCTGCCGGGTGTTTCCGAACTATCTGCCGATTTTCCGTGCCACTTCGCGGAGCGACCGGGAAGTTCAAAGTTCAATGTTAAAATTTCAGTTTTGCGCGCCGAATGTATAAACGGGTGGGTTACGGGAAGCGATGTAACTCAGGGCACCGAAAGTTGGGCGAGTTGGTAAATCATCTTGAAAGAAACACACACAGCGCGCAAAACAACAGGACGAAAGACGGAGGGATGTACAACACAAGCGCTGAACTCAGGGCAATCAGTTTATTTAAACCACCCGATTTCTCTAATGTGCGCCGAAACGTTGTACATACCAGTTTGTTGTTTTTGTCGCCATAAAGAAACAAATCTAACCAGCGACCTCGATCAATCGGCCACGGCATATCTGCTGCTAGGCTGCAAAACCCCGGGATCAAAGCGAACTACACCATCGTAACACAAACGCGCGACAAACACGCGACAGGTTGGCGAGGTTGGAGGACATGGAAGCTGGCATTTATCAGACGCGTGGATTTAAATAAACCTGAACCCTATTAAGTGCTGCGAGTAGAAGCAGGGACTCGTGCCTGGCGCTGCTATCGGCACACACTGCGCATGCGTGAGTCCAGCGCATTCGTAAGAAGGACATCCTGGTGACGCTTAGCTTCAGGGTAAACCAATGCGGTACACCGCTACGAAGAACCGTGAGCGAACGGAGTTATGTCAGCGAAACAGACACGACGTAAGCGCGGAGGCGGGTCGCAACCAACTCGTCCATCGCGATGACTCGTCAAACCTGTCTTGATTCGACGATAAACGCGTGCGATGCGGTATCTTCGCGCAAGATAACGCTGCAACAGAAGATAACGTGCGACGACAAGCAGAAGATCGGAAGTGTGCGACCATAGAAAAAGAAGGACGCGTCGTATGGGCCGAAGAACGCCGAGATGGAGTAATTTCTGGTTCCTTCGAACCGCCTGACGAGCCCGGACCTTGGGATCCAGCGTGAACTGGTGAAGAGGGCCTGGACCGCCAGCCGAGCTCAGGGTATCCCGGAATAGGGAAGCCCCCCACCGGGCGGGTGCCCTAACATCTGCACCAGCTTGACAAATAAATATTTATTCATCATCATCATTCCCGCCATTCCGCGCCACCACGGGACCACAATTGTAGAAAAGGCAGGCTTTGGACGAAATAGTATAATAACCACAGCTAAATCAAAGTTTAACCAAGTAAAACCAAGAGCTAACGAGGCTAAGGCAAGCTTTCACTTTGCCCATCCACGATTAGCTGATGTAAGAAAAAGCTATTTTTTGTGTGTTTAGCTCGCTTCTTTCTCTTGCCGCTTTTTCTCTTGCCCATTAACGTAGCAACCAATTTATTACTCATGGTGAATTTTAAAAAAAGAACGCTACGAGGAGGCTCCGTTCTGCCCCTGTGTTTTACCGTAAATGTGTCCAATCCGAATGTGTCCAAATGACCGTAAATCTGTGCGCTCAGCAATGTTGACATGCATGAACTGTGCGCCACCAGTTCTAGTAATATGGGATGGTTTTACTTCGTCCTGAGACTCAGTATTATCGAATACTTATAAAAGCTTTCTGGGTGTTTCTTCGGAGCACAGAACTGGGCAGGGTTTTGTGAAAAACTGTTCGTATATGTGACACAATTTTGTGCGAACCACCCGACATTTTCATTTTTATAATTTTTTTTAAATTTCCCTATATGATCTGGCGTAGAAAGCCAGCGCGACCGCTCGGCTAGCATCACCGTTTTTCACTACTGTAAACTCTCTCTCTACATATATAGAGCTAATAATTTTTAGCTGCACGGAAAAGTGCGGACAAAAATTTAGTTCAAACCCCCCAAAGCACAGGGTTAGTAGGCAAGGAGTGCTACGCATTAAAAAAATCCCGGGCCATCTCCACTAACGTGAAACCTGGGGAGGGGCGAAGCATGCAGTGTATGAGTGCATTCTTGGCACCTTGGCGTTTTTGCCCACGGAGATGAAACCGTTGGAGGGTAGAGGTATACAGCTTTGCAGTAAAGATCTCTTTTGTTTGAAGCACGAAGCTCTCCAGCGCGAGGACGAAACGAGTGTCCCGGTGTTTTTTAGTAGGCGTTATGTTCTAGCGCGAGGCGTAAACGAGTGTCCCGATGTTTTAGTACCGTGACCACATGATATCACGACGACATGAGACGCCGACAGCCCGAGCCCCCTTATAATCGTCCCACGCAGGTAGGCCCGGCGACTTTAGGAACATAGCGCATACACAGCTGTCATATTGCAACCACCTATAAACTCATATGCAGGTCGAAAACGAACAGCCATGGCTTTTTATCGCAACGCAACAAAACACAAAACCATGGTCCGCAGCAAACCCGAGTAAAAAAAACGAGAAACAGGCTACCCGAACAGACACGCATTTTTAGCGTCGCAAAAACATTTACAGACTCACGGCAGCGAGGATAATCGGGCCGTACAAGCCGGAGAAGAAAGACTCGATACGGAAGCTCCCTCTGCGTACATGATCCTATAGCGACCGACCGGCCGGCGTATAAAAGAACCGCCTGCTCGGAACTTCCGTTCGCGAAATAATAACGTCGGACGTTGTACCACGCAACAGCAACAACAATGGACCCCAAAAAACAGAAGCCCCCCTCCCCCTCTTTTCACAAACACCGGGAAGAGGAGACAGCTTCTGCCGGGTAAAAAGATTAAACGTATAATAGGAACGACGGGACGGCGGCTTGGGCAAACACGCCAACACACCAACAAACACAAACAGAAAATTACAAGGGGAGCAGTATTTTCATCTCGAGATCCCGGAACAAACAACGCAGCCGTACAACCCGGAGCGCTCTGGAGAAAAATGGGGGGACCGGCCGATTTTTTTTTTTTCTTTTGCCTCCCAAGAAAAATTATTTTTCCCATCCGAATTTCCGATTTATTTATCTTTTCTCCGGGCGGCGCCGCTTCACCGCCGAAAGCGGGAGGAGGACGAATGAAGACGGACAGGGGGGCCTTGTTTGGTTCCTCCGCATAGATCCCCGTGTTTTTATTGTTCTTTTTTTTTGTTTTTTTTTTTTTTTTGTTTCTTCCTTTTTGCAGTTTTTACGTCTGCTATCGGCTCCCCACACCACTCGCACGTTTTGGGTTGGAGTCTTTACACAGCGTTTAGTTGGTCGGGAGAAAAATAAACTGGGAAGAACGAGGGGAAAAAGCAAGACCACGCCGCGAATGGCGAGTAAGCGAAGTTGAGGAGCCAATCTCGTCAAATTTCCCCCGTCCGCAGCTTCCCCCCCCCCCCCCCCCTTTCCCCTCCGTTTTCCCTTAGGCCCCCACTGCTAAACCCGGAGGAGGATAGCGTGCGTTCCATTCTAAGCGGGCCAGAACTTTTGGCACACTGCGGATATTTGCAAAGCTATACGAGCACCCAGAATTGCTCAACTAATCGTATCAAACAGGTTCCCAGATAATTTTCAAGCCCAGCAAGACGATCCCGAACATGCCCACCGAATATATATGCTTGCATTTTATTCATACGCCTAAATTTTGTTTTCATGGAATAACGAAAACGGCGCGGAAACACTCGGACAAGGACTACGGGAATAACAAAAATTGCAGGCATCCTAATTAGGTCCCAAGAGCTGTCATGTTGTCTTTGTTATAACACTCTTGAACACAAAGACTTGAAGGCTCCGCATACATTACAACCACCGGCTTTGCGGAAACTGCAATGCAGCCTACAGCTGGAAACACCCGTTGTTAGGTTGAACCTTGCTAGTCATTCACTTGTAGGATAAACGTGGCCAGTCAGTTTTTGTTTTCTTCAGATGGAGCTGTGTACCAGGTCGACACTAACTATGAATTTTAAACAGCTTTATTTCTAGAAATAGTTAGCGTGGACGCGGAGACACGACATCCGTTCCGATTTATTTGAGCCGCAGTGCGGCGCCCTGCAATTTTATAAAAATAGCGACAGAAATAGATGATTTAAAAATATTGGAATAGAAATTAGAAGTTTACAACAAATACGTTTTCTAAGTCTCGTTATTTTAGAAAAAATAGCGAAGCGTAGAAATAGCAGTAAAAGAAGCAGAGAATCCCTGAAGCTGGCCGCTAGGGAGACTAATTACGCCGAGTTTCATTTACACGCCATGATTGCTTCAGATTGATTGATTTGATTGATTGTAGGGTTTAACGCGCCGACGCAGCGCAGGCGATGAGGCGCGCCGTAGTGGAGGGCTCCGGATTAATTTTGACCACCTGGGGATCTTTAAAGTGCGCCGAAATCTCGTACACACGGGCGTTTTTTGCTTTTCGCCTCCATCAGAAAAGCGGACGCGGCGGCCGGGAATCGAACGGGCGACCTCGTGCTCAGCAGCGCAACGCCTTAGCCACTGAGCCACCGCGGCGGGTATGATTGCTTCAGAGTGAAGTTTCAAACGCTACATAATTCCCGCCTGCTTGCCAGTACATGGCCGCCTACGGCGAGAGTATGATTACAGAAAACGGCTGCAACTCTTGTTTTATCGAAAGCATACCGAAACAGATTATATGATCGACAGTTGGCCGCCAAGACGACGCCAGCATTACGCCGAGTTTCAGCTATTTTTCATGACTACGTAGTTCACAGTAAAGTCGTTCCCCCTTCTGCACTCTTTGTGACGTGCGCGAGGACTTGAACCACGTATTATGTGAGTGTACGCAGTATACAGCAGCTAGAACGTCCCTTCTAGTGTCCTTGGGTCGTCCGCTTTCTACAGGACTAACTCTAAGTGACGCGCTAGGCCCTTGGTCGAACTCTAAACGAGCATCTCAAGCAACAAAAGCTCTATTGTCTTTCCTGCGAAGCACAGGACTTGATCAGACTCTTTAAACAGAACTCTATTAATGAGTGCATCATCTTCATCACAGTCATTATCATCATCTCCATCGATTTCATTTTTTCATACATTTGGTGTAGCAAGCTAGGCGCCTTGGCCAGGCTAACCTCACCAGTATCATTAAAGACTATTCTCTCTCTCTCTCCGCCTGCGCTAGTACAGCTTCGCTGGTATTCTATCTTTGCACTCACTAGTAGAAGGGCTGTATTCTTTTTTTTTGTTTTCTACAGCAATGGTCCCCTCCTCATTGTCAACCTTCAAGCCACTACAAAATTACGAGGCCAATGCAGTCGAGCCCGCTTATAAAAGAACACATCCGGAAAGTGAAATCAGTTCGTTATATCCGTTTTTCGCTATATCTGGCCACAAAAGCTACGCATACAAATGGTGGCGGTAAGCGCAGATTTGTTCGTTACAGCCGGTATTTCGTTAAAACCGGTTTCGCTATAAGTGGGCTAACACATCCGGAAAGTGAAATCAGTTCGTTATATCCGTTTTTCGCTATATCTGGACACAAAATCTACGCATACAAATGGTGGCGGGAAACGCAGATTTGTTCGTTACAGCCGGTATTTCGTTAAAACCGGTTTCACTATAAGTGGGCTAACACATCCGGAAAGTGAAGTCAGTTCGTTATTCCGTTTTTCGCTATATCTGGACACAAAATCTACGCATACAAATGGTGGCGGGAAACGCAGATTTGTTCGTTACAGCCGGTATTTCGTTAAAACCGGTTTCGCTATAAGTGGGCTATACTGTGATTGTTTTCCCATTTGCAGCTTTTGAAGAAACTTCAGTCCCGTGGCGCTGTTATTCCCTGTCAACCGGCACCTGTTATAACTACGGGCAAAGGGTCAGTGGTTGGCGTCAAAACAGCCGTCCGATGCCGCGGGCCGCGAATAAATCAAAGCATAAATCAGAGCTCACACGGCGTCCCACACGTTCGCGCAAAATGCCACCACTTAGCCGGCCGCCTTATCGCGGCGGCGCAGAGGCGACCTTCTTCCCCTCCGCGCACCCGACCTCGCTCACCCTTCCACGTCGCATCCCCACGCCAATGCGCACGCAGGTCCCACCACTCCCTTCGTACGGCGAGTATTGAATTGCGCCAAACTTTTGCCGCTCGTAATTGCCGCTAGTTTTCTGCAGTACCTTCCAGTAAATCCTCATACTCAATCTAACGCCGCAAAAATATTGAGCCACGGGTGGTTCACGCTCGTTTCGCGTTTTTTTTTTTTCTTTTTTTAACATCGGGGCTGCTATTACTGGCCGTAAGTTCGCCTTTGCAGGAAAAAATACTTAGAACATGCCGAGCGCTCGAGAGCGCGTGCCTCGCGGCGACCGCCGGGTCCTCGGAACGCGCAGTGGCTTTAGCAAAAAAAGAAAAAAGAAACACCAGCGCCGTCGTCAAGCGCTACCGAGCATGCAAAAAATATATATATAAGCTGTAGCAGTAATGCTAAAGTTTAAAAGACACCCTGGGCGAGAACTCTCAGCATGGAGAACTTTTTAGGCCCCTGGAACAGCGAAGACAGTGCGGTGCGGGGTTTTAAAGCTCTTGTGCGTTTTCTCAGAGACTCTGGACTCGACTTCAGCCTGTGACTGCCTCTGGCTTTTCTTGTTTGTTTTTTTATGTGTGTGTGCGTGTGTCCGTCTGGTGGAGTTTCTTTCGTTTTTACTTTTCTTTTTTTTATTATTCATGTAAGCATATAACCCTCATCACATGTTCACCAACCATCTGAAGTAGCAAGTCCAGCATTATGCAGGGCTCACCTCCTCGGTATCATTAAAGTCTCTCTCTCTCTCTCTCTCTCTCTCTCTCTCTCTCTCTCTCTCTCTCTCTCTCTCTCTCTCTCTCTCTCTCTCTCTCTCTCTCTCTGTATGTCTGAATGTCTGAATGTCTGTCTGTCTGTCTGTCTGTCTGTCTGTCTGTCTGTCTGTCTGTCTGTCTGTCTGTCTGTCTGTTCTGAGAAAGTTTCCAGCATCCGCGACATTTGCCGGCCCCATAGACCACATAAGGCTTTCATTTCACCCCAGTAATGCGATATCGCTATAAGGAGAGTCAACTGAATGAGCTGCACCCAAAGTTCTCCACCGGCACAGAAGACGTAACGCGCTTCGTCTGCGCATCGTCGGCGCCCTCCATCGCGCGCATCGGAACCGGCGGTCACTTGTGTTTGTACTCGCTCGCGTGTTTACAAGCGCCGGCAATCGCCCGCGTGCATACCGCACGCGTCTCCCTCTTCAAGCGCGTACGCGTCTGCGCGTTATTCAGAAGCGGCACGGGCAAGGGCGACGGGGGCGAGCGTTTATCATAAGACCCGCTGTTTGTTCAGCCGATGTGGGATCGAATAATGGCGGCCGGTCGAAAAAGCGCTCGCGCGTGCCGCGGCGTGCGTACGCGGACGCGCCGACGCGTGGCGGCTCCGAGGTCGCCAGAAACTGCGACGAAAGGAGAAACAAAGAAAGGAAACGTCGGACCACCCATCCTTCGCTCCATTTTATGTCGCCGGAAGTTCTCGGTCGGGGGGCGCGTTAATTAGGCGGCGATCGTTCGGGTTTGCGTAAAAGGAGCGTGCTGGCCCGCGTATACGGAGAGGCCCTCCCGATCGACGGCATCGTCATCGTCGGTTAAGTAAGACGTCCTGTGGCCGGGCGGTGATACGGAACGGGACTTCGAGAGGGCGTTGAGAAACAATGTTTAGAGCCGCAAACTTCGATTTCGATATCGGTGGCCTCACGCTCCCAAGCTACGCCTCGGCTATAAGCCGCGTCGTAGTGGAGGGCTCCGGGTTAGTTTTGACAACCTGCAGGGAATCTATGACGTGAGCCGAAATATCGACACACACGCGTTTTCGCCCCCCATCAGAAAAGTGGCCACCCCATCATGGATCGACCCGCGTCCTCGGGCTCAGCAGCGTAACGGCTAAAGTGAGTGAAACTTTATTGAACACCCATGTTAATGTACATGAGGAGGCAACCTGTTAAGGCGCCAATTCGTAGCGGCTTAGCACTGAGCTACGGCGGCGGCGAGTAGAACCGCGAACTTCATGCAATAGTACTCCGCCGCTCATGCCACGTGACTTCAACCCTCTTCTCTCTCGCCCTCCCACTCATCACGCTTTCCCCCTCCCCTCTTGCGACTACAATTGTAAGTGAAGGTGAGAGCATGCACGAAAAAAAAAAAAACGCGTAGGAACCGGACTCCCACCACGGCCTTCGTACCACGGAGCTAAGACAGAGCCTCTCCATCCCAATGACAGACACTGTCTGCCGTGCCAGCCTCCGGACGACTTTTAACTGCGGAGCTTTTTTATGTTTGACCTTAACCCGGTGGCAATAGCAAAAAAAAAAAAAAAAAAAAACAAGAAAGCTGTGCCGCCTGTAAAGGCTGCACCACCGCATGTAGGGTATCGTGACAGTGAAGAGGGCTTTCGCCCCTGATGATGAAAATGATGGGGTATGTGTGGTCTGCGGAAATGAAACAGAAACTATGGGGCACATAGTGTTAGAATGTGAGGGTATCCATCCAAATCTACATGAAGGGAATATTGGGCTTTCAGAAGCCCTAGGATTTAAGGGTATCAGAGAGGAAGTTAACTTCAAGGCTGTCGAGTGGACGAAAAGAAGATTAGAATGCTGGTGGACGAAAAGCAGAGAGGGGAATATTACCTAGGACAGTTATCACCTATAACAGGGAAAAGAAAGTATTTCGGGCCTAATAAGCTTTAGTGCCTGCCCTAAGCAGCGCTAGTATTGAACCAAAAGTGTATAACATAGGTATATTAGTCCTTTTTGGTAAGATGACATGTCATCACCCCGATACAAAGGGGAAACCGATAGAAATCATCATCATCATCATCATGCTCCAGTGTGAGCACAAGAAGCGTATGCCTAGGCGCACCCAGTACTATACCAATACTGGTACTCTATCAATACAATACTATACCAATACTGGCACTCTATCAATACAGTACTATACCAATACTGACAGCCTTCTTCGGCTATAAAACGCGAGAAAATTGGCGCGTCTTCCACTAGTGGCGGAAGCCTGGAGAAACAGTGGATTTCCGGGTCGACCTATCTTATTCCCCCCTGGAATCCGCTGACAGTGTGGAGAACCGACCGGAAGAGCCTTCTAAAATCTGGCTGAACCTGGGGCGGTATTCTCGTGACTGTCCCTTTTGAAAACGTCCCTTTTGAGTCCCTTTCATCGTGACGTACTTCCGGTTAAGCATTGGGCGTTGGCAGCAGGTTTGTTGCGCTTGCGTTACGTCACGTCCGGTTGTTTGCTTTTAGCCAATCAGGGCTCGCCAAAAGGGACACTTTTGAAAGGGACGCAAAAGGACAAAACTCGAGAATACCGCCCCTGGCCTCACCCCGAAGCACTAAGCGTAGCCTATAACAAGAACATCGCAAAACATAACAAAACTTAGAAAATACCACCAAAAATACCAGCAAATACCAGCAACTTAGCAATACCGGAAGAAGCTAGGTGGACCACCAGCTCCGCTGTTTCTCCAGCCTTGCACCAGTAGTGCAAGACGCGCCATTTTCTTTAGCCGTGCTTGAAAAGCTGAGCCGGAACGCCGTCGTACGGCGCTGTAAGCATTGCGTTAACTATAAAGCAAAACGCGCGGTTAACTTACCGCGCCATCCGCCTCGCTAACAGAGATGGCGGCGGGATTTGGCGCCAAAGGTTAGCTCGCCAAGGTGGCCCGCTAAGTGCGCCAAAGAAGGTTCCACAAAGAAAACTGGGGCAGGGCCAAGCGTAAGGGGCTCCAGATGCAAATACCTCGCGTCTTCGTCCGTGCTGCACGCAAGACTGAGTCCGATTCCCCGCGCATCTGTTGGAAACCGACCATTGGAAACACCTGACGGCCGGTGCCCTCTGAATGCTCTTTTGGAAAGAGCGATTGAGGCAAAGTAGGGGGGGGGGGGGGGGGGGAGAAGTTAATGCCCAGCAATCTCATAGAACCTTCTGGGCTGCACGAGGCGTCTGGGCTCTATTAAAAGCTTCACTCCTTTTTTTATTATTTCTTTTTCGCCAGGGCCCCTCAGGGACGCACCCTTCAATACCGTCGCCGACTCTTCGCTCTGGGAACGCCAGAGGTCATTCTCGCGCCGACGCCCCCGCGTATTCCATCCTCTCGGCGTCCGCCGCGCTTCCAAAGCTCCCGATCCTCGGAAATAACCTCGCGCCGCTTCTTATCCCATCAAAGGAAAGAGCTCACACTTGACCTCCTCGCTATCCTTCCCGGAGAAAAAAAAAAAATGCACGGCAACTCGTCAAGAACGAGAACGCACCCGCTCTCTCCATCCTCCTTTACCCTCTCCATCCTCCGACCACCGATGCAGACTCCAGCGGCAGTCGCAATCGTGCGCACCCGTATAGCGAGTCTTGTGACGACGCCTTTCCACGGCTGAATGCACCGCTGGTCGCAGGGGTCGTCCCCTACGCCGTTTCAGATGCTCCAAATTTCGCTACTCAGCTTCTTTCCTCCCACAGAGGGGGAGGGGGAGGAAAGAGGGAAAGGATGGAGGCATAGAGGGGTGGAGAGAGGGAGGAAGAGGAGGATCGCCATCATCAATCCTGCATTTCTTGTCCCCCGGTCGGAAGGGGTCCGCACTGCGGGGGAATGGGACGCGGTGGAATGCGGCCGCCGCACGGGATCGAAGAATTCTGCCCCGGCGTTCTCCGGCTCGGCCTTGCCCTGCGCAGCTTTTGACTCCACCCTTTGGGCTCCCGCATTCGACTTTCCCCTCCACTGGCTGCAATGAAAGGGAAACGGGGTCCCCAATATCATACACTCCGGGACCGACTTCGAGCGGTGTGTGTATATATATACCCACCGTGTATAGGGTTATTGCGGGCCTCGCGAGTCTCTCCCTGGCGCCAGCTGCTTCCCCCATCCACGACACCACTACCCCCGCCCCCTCACCCCCCAAAAAAAATCGAGAAGGCAGAACATGAAAAAGCAAAAGAGAAACACTGATAAGTGTTGGAAAACAAAAAGGTGCCAGCCAACGAACTTATGCTAAAGTAAATGTGACCAACAGTTACTCGCGGTGCTGTTTCAATACCATAACTGGACGGCGCCCAAAATTTTCGTATTTGGCGCTGCTCGAGGAATGCGAATTTGTCATGACGATTATAAGTAACCTTTCATAATTAAGCTGCTTTTGTTCGTTATTACTGGTGGCTACACTCAACGTCCTTCTTTGAAAACGGCGCTGATTTGTTCTACTACACGTCCGGCCGTTATAACGGAACTCAACTGCAAACACCACTTGCGGGGCGGTTTAAGCAAAAGCTGATTTTAAGCATTGCAATGGGCCAGCGCATTGGAATGCGCAGCCCGCCGCCGGTTTTGGTCGAGTTTGCCTCGTTGCCAAAATACGTCTTGGCCTGAGTGAATATATCCGGGTAAACGAATTCTATAGTCAGGCGTGTTGTGTTGCTGGCTCGACTAACTGCTACGGACACTCGTCAAGCTCTCATAAGCCAGTTAATATCTATCGGTTTCCATCACAACAGCATGAATGACGCGACAACTCTATACGGTTTGTTCGAAGGGACGTACGCACGAGTTTGATATTACTGTGCGTTCGCGGAAACACTGTGGCAGTTCACAATTTTAATGCGTCGCATTCTTTGCCGAGTAGCCCCACAGCCAGGACCGTGTAACTCCCGGCATTTCCACAATAATGCAGATTTCGCGAAAGTTCCACCTGTAATCGTAATAAAAGCGTGACTGGAGATAATTGGTGGAACGAATTTTTTTTTTTTTCTGTAACCGGAAGCTTTGTGCCTTTTGTTTCCCAGTACTGACGGCACGAGAGTCTGGAAGCAGACTTCGCCCGCCCGCGTTTGTCTCTGGCACTTTATCGGCAAAGGGAGGAATTCAACAGCCTAAGCTAACACCGCACTTACGCCAATTTGTACAAGAAAAGGCTGGCTACCTAGCGCGTTAAAAAATGTAACAGCAGTGCGCAAACGAACGTGAAGCTGTGCTTTTCAATGCGTAAACATTCTTCTTCGATTGCTTCAAAACAAACTTTGCTTCCTTGTTAAGCCATTCAATCATTATAATGACGTAAGTGTGCACGACGTCCTTTCCTCTTTATCAACGACGAATGCCACCACCGCGGACTGCTTGAATCGGCCGTCCGTGCTGATTTTGCCGGTATCTAGCCTCAATGATAGCTCTCGGTGCACCAAACGACATGCAAACATCAATACGGCATGAAAAATTTGCAACAGTAACACGGAGGAATTAATGAGCGGTTTCAGCTTCATATCGTAGCTTGGTGCATTGGACGTCGTCTGCCAGACTGCGCGAAGGCTGCCCTTGGCACTCGCGAAAATCGTACACGAGATGCGCCTCGTAAAGGCTGCCCATATTTTCCAACAATTCCGATCTAAAAAACGCCTCGCGATTATTTAGGCTTTGAAAGCCGCAGCGTATAACAAGAGGCAGGGTTCCACCGGCCGCCGCATGCTGCGCCGCTTCTCGTTCCATTGACGAGCATTTTGCCACAGGCGGCGTTGTTCGTCGAAGCGACGGTGGTGCCCTACAACGAGCGACCGGTGAACCCTCGTGATGACGAAGTTTTCGGAACAACAGGAATGATGATGATGGTTGGATGTTAATGGCGTAAGGCCAACGAGGACAAAGAGCACCAAAGCAGTGGTTATGTATGGGGGATGAAGAAACTCTAAAATCGCTCAACGAAAGCAAAAGTAAAATCAGTAAAAGACAATGAGGACGGCTGGTGTAAAAGGCCAGGGTGTGATTGTGCGTGGTGTGAAATTAGGTCTAAGAAAAAACTACGCGTGATAGAAAATGAGGTGTAAAAATGTGATTTCACTAAGAAACGTAAAAGTGCGTTGTAGAGGAATCATGGGGTCATCGATATCCGCTAAAAACAACGCTGGGTGTAGTGGAATATGTTGTCCGTATAGTTGAGGGAAGTGTTTGCGTCTTATGCGGAGTGCTGTGCATGTAATGAGGATGTGAAGTACGGATAGGCCCTCCCCACACCTGCTACACAGGGGTCTTGGAGATCCAGTGAGCAGATGGGAGTGTGTCGCGTGTGTGTGGCGTATCCGTAATCTAGCTAGGGCAACTTCGATGAATCTGTTGTGCGAGTCAGTAGTGTATCGTCCTAAGCGTGGTTTTATTATGCGCAACGTTGTCTGTCTGTACTCCAGTCGGCTTGCCATGTTTGGCGAAGGTGTCTTATGTGTGGCTTGAGGTCGGTGTAGGTTATCGGAACAACAGGGAACTGGTTTCGTTATAACCGATACTTTATTAAAAATGGGTGTGATTTGATCTCAGGGGACCGTAGTGGGGACCATAAAAACAATCTCGTTGCACCCGGCGATTTCTGTATATGACTCAGTGCTGCTTGACGGATCATCGTGTATCTTAAGGAGGAAAGCGACCTGTATTATACCTTCCTACAACTGCATCTTTTAATTATTTTACATCATTTCGAAACATCTGCCTTACCGCTGCATCATACTGAACACTTGCCGTCGCACGAAACGCGGATACCAGATGGCGGCCCAGCTGCACCGACACGCTGTATGCAACTGTTCGACTGGACGCCGGCAGAATGGTCAACGATTCGGAGTTCCACACACATAGAGGGAGCGAGTGTCGCCAAAGCCGCTAAACAAAACAGGACGCAGGAAAAAAAAAAGGTGTTTCGGATCGTTTCGACGCTACGTGCGCAAGGCAAAATAAAGCGCAGAGGAAGGCAGCCAGAGGGCGGAAATTCGGTCTGCGCCGGGCTGGCCGAGCGGTCGCGCACTTCCGTTCCGCGCAACCTGACACAACAGCAGGGACACAAACGTGTCAGAAACAGCCGAGGCACACACACACACACACACCCTCTAGATAAAAAGCCCTCGAAAACTGTAGCATCCCCATAGTTTTATTTTTAAACCTCACAGCCCACTGGTTGAGAAAGCTTACTTTAGTCGATGTTTATCTCGACTAATACGACGCATTGAACGGCCGCCGTTGGTCGCGCTACGCAAGGGACTTCTCATCTCCAAGGCGTTGAACACGTAGTCCCGAAGGACGTCAGCCAAGAAAGTGCGTGTAAACCGAACAGCAGAGAGACAGGCAAACAAGCAATGCACGCACGCGACAGGGAGTGGAAAACAATAAAATAAAGGGAGATTGTTTCGGCCGTAGAGCGAGGGTGCCAGCGATTTGTTCGCTCCAACCAACTTTACATTTCGAACACGAGGTCGGCTACGCGTTGAGACAAAGAAAAAGCAACAGAGAAGGAGAGAGTGGGAAAAGGAACAAGATAGAGACAATGTCACAGGGCCCGACAGTCAGATAGAGCTGAAGTAGTACCTGTCCACTTCCGGTCCCTGCGAGATGCGAGCGCGCGGCATTCGCCCCACCCACCCCCACCGGAACAGTGGTTAGAAAGGAACAAAAAAGACAACGTCGCAACGGCGTCCGTCACCGATTTCTTCTTGTTTCCTGTTCGACCGAAAGACAAACGCAAAAAGGGAAAGACAAAAAAAAAAAGTTCGAGGAGAGCGTGTCCCGCGGAGAACGCGTCAATCGTATACAACATCCGCCCACGCTCTATCCTCCTCCACTACTGTCGCGACACGACGGCCTCGTCGAAGTGCCGGAACTAAGCTCGCGCACTGAAGTCACTCCGTGGCTTTGGGGGGTGTTCGTGTTCCCAACTTTTTAAGGCAAAAGTCGTGGAAGTCCCGTCAAACGTGAAAAGTGACCGTAGCTGTCGGCGTCCACACGAACGGTGCAAAATGGCCGCCGCTATAAAGCAGCGGTCAAGAAACTTCAGCATTCCTTCCTAAACAAAGTTGAGGGATCCCAGAAAGCTAAAAGTTCGTCTAACCTTTGCTGAAAATGCGTCCGATCTGTCGTCGAACCTTCAAACATACAAATCGCAAACGAAGAACGATGATTTTTCGCGCAACGATTTAAGCGCGCATCTACGGACGATCTAAAAGTATACCGATACGTGGTTTATGAGATAAAGGTGTACTACTCTACTCCTTCGCGATCTATGCGTCTATTTTTTTTTTATCTAGAACCGTTCTATTTTGGCGATTTTGAAGTGACCGTTTTGACACGCTGGAAGACCGGTTTCACGCGCGCGCCGTGTGTTCGCGGAGATCTAATGTGAGCTTTTCGGTCGACCAACCGGTCTACGGGGGAAACGCCTTAGTTTTTTTGACAGGACGCCACTGGTCCCACTAAGAAAGCTTTCGCTTTAATAAACACATTTCGGCTCATGCGGGATTTGACCCCGGGTGTTAAGAACAGAAGCCCAGTGCGTGACCACTTTGTTGAATCGGCCCGCGGCCAGATGGCGGGGACAAGAGTTCAACTGGTACGTGCAGCGTGACAGCTGAGCATGACGGCACGTGGGTAGAACAGACGCACGGAGCCGTGTGAATGGTGGCCAGTGGGACCGTCGGAGTAGTTGACGCCAAAAGACGAAGAAACGAAAGAGAGGAAAGAGACGCTAACCCGAAGCAGCACGCGAGAAATCTTTGATAATCGCTGGCTGTCGCCTTCAAGCCACTTAAGCAGTCTCGAGTGTCCGAGGAGTTTTTTTAGGGGCGAAGCTCATTAGAGGCTGGGGCTGTTGGCGTCTCCTGTCGTCGTCGTAGCAATCCTCGTCCGTCTCGTGTAGTCACTGTACTAAAACAGAGGGACACTCGTTTACGCCTCGCGCTGGAACGTAACGCGTGCTAAAAACAACACCGGGACACTCGTGTACGCCTCCCGAGAGAGAGCTTCGTGCTTCAAAGACAAGAGACTTTTACAGCAAAGCTGTATACCTCTACCCCCCCAACGGTTTCATCTCCGTGGGCAAAAACGCCAAGGCGCCAAGAATACACTTATACGCTGCGTGCTTCGCCCCTCCCCAGGTTTCACGTTAGTGGAGATGACCCGGTATTTTTGAAGTGCGCTTCACCTCCAAACACAAATGCATTTCTGCGAAGACATGTTTGAAGGCAATGCAAGACATCCAAATATGAAGACGTTAAGACTTTGTTTCTTTATATTGCAACGGTAAACCAATTGTGCAACATTATGGGAAACACAGCGGTGGGGAGCTCTGCATTGATGCATTAATCTACTTTGATAAATTGCTCAACATTGGCTTGGCCAAGTGGACTGGATCAGCTGAAGAGGAGAAAGAGGATGCGGGAGCTGGGCTCTCCGGACAAGAGGAAGAAGAAGCCGGACCGCTGCTCGCGTCGTGCTCAACGGTGCTCGGCTTTTCCCTGCCTTCGGAGCCTGCGCTCTTGCCTTAATAAATCCCTCCCGGACGTAACAATACTTTTAGCGTGTTCGGCGAATATTCGTGGGGAAGCGCGTCCCGGTGTGCAACAAAGTAGTGAAAGAAACAAAAAAAGTCGGTCGTATGACCTGTATACGGCAGCCTGAAAGTGTTGCTGGAATCATAAAGGCGCGCTATCTTCGCCTCCGCGTTAACTAATGGAACCACGATATAGTGGGTCACCCCGCTTCAAACACGTTCCAGTCCGCACACTAACGTGGTTATTAACGAGCTAACTTAACGTTGTGTAGCCGATTGCGATAGAGGTCGGGTTCGTGAAAGGCGGTGGTAGTACTACAGGCCGGCCGTATCGTAATGAAGATGCGGTGGGGGGCTGGGGCTGTCAAAGTTTGTCGCAAAGTTTGACTCACAACAGTTGGTTTACGAACAAATAGTAGATGTAGCTATCCCTTCCCGGCACAAATCTCCGGTTTACGCGCACTTTTTCCACCTCCCAAGTGCGTACCATCAACACCCACACAAGGTGATAAACGATCACGCGGGTAGTCACATTGCACGCATCCGTTGGTTGCCTTCTTTCAGATCACACCGGATTCCAAGTACAGCGGCCAAGGTGGAAACTGCATGACGTTGTTCTTTAGAGAGAAGGCAGTGCTCAGGCCTTGTCCCTTCCCGGGAGGGTGTCGCCCCGATGGCGTCAAGTGCAGAGCCCGAGACGAAACTCCGAGCGGACGAATCAGAAAGCCGAGCAGGAAACTGAACGCCTCAAGCAGGCTTCCGTTGTGGCTTCTGAGATAGCGCGAAATTCGAAAAAAGGAAAAAGAAAACTACTCTATTTCTTTTTTTTTTCTAGCCGAGGCGAGAAGGGCCCTCTCGATGCGTCGTCCAGTGGGCGCCGGTCAGCCGTAATGTATACGCCTCTCCAAAGTACCGCTCGTTCGACTTCTCGATCTGTGAGTTCGAAGGAACCGAAGATCGCGAGACAAAGCCTTTCATCGCCGTTCATTTAACAAAACGCTTCTCCTTCCCGCTCGCTACGGCTCTGCGGTCAATTGTGGAAGACAAAAGAGCCAGAACACAATCGTACTATAAGTGGGCAGAAAAGGACGAACAACAGGGCGCTCGGGAGCTTCGAAAGGAGAGCAAGAAAGAAGGAAGGAAGGAAGGAGAGCAGAGAGAGAGAGAGATAGAGAGAGAGCGAATGGGAGGAGGGAGAGGAGAAGGATATACAGAAGAAGGACAGACCGGATGAGAGCGAGAAAGAGAGAAAAAAAGAGGAAGAAAGAGAGGAGGAAGGGGGAAATAAAGAGAGAGATGATGGGAAGAAAGAACAAGGGAGAGAGAGAGAAAGAGAGGGTTGATAGGAAGAAAGAGAGGAGAAGAAGGAAAACGCGTCGGAATCAGAAGAGGGAAGAATCTGAAATCCGCAGGCAAAGCGGGGGACCGAACAAAAGGACGCCGATCTCGGGGCGCGGGCACATTCGACCATCGGTCGTCTCGGAGAGCGCGGCGACCGCACGGCTGGCCACCCGAGAGGACCCCGCCCCGGGGCCCGAGAAAGATCCACCGCTTGCTGCCGCAAGATCTGCGGTGTCGTTTCGGGCCGCCGGCACCTGATCGCGTATTCCGGCGGCGTGCGTCTTCCGGCGCCGTCCTCGCGTCGCGGTCGTTGCGGGCCCGAAGAAGGCGGTTTGCAAAGCGGATCGTTGTCCGAGTCCTGCTCCCCCTCCTCCTCCTCCGAAATGCCTCCGAGATCAGAGAAGGCCCCTCCCTTCCTAGTTCCCCTCGGCAGGTCACCACTTCTGTCGTTCGTGTACTTGATCACATTCTTTCCCCATCTGAATAAGGAGAAGCTTCCGTTACATCGGTGTAACTGCGACTTTTCTCTCCGCGAAATGGGTCCTCTCTCTCTCTCTCTCTGCTCTAGGGTGGAAGTGTCGTTCGGTGGTGGTCGCCCGGCTCCTTCCCTTCCTTCGAGTGGCACAAAGCGAGAGATGGAGGAGGGAGGGTGGAAAAGAGAAGCGGATCTCGAGATTCGATCGGCGAAGCGCGGTCCGTTCTGCTTCCGCTTGCATTGCGCTGCTGTGTGGCCGGCCGCCTGACGCGACAGGCCAAGCTGGCTTCGCTGAGGAGACGACGACACCGGCGTCCTTTTGTCAAGGGCGCGGTCGTCGTCGGAGCCGCCGATGCGGTAGTCCGGTCTCGACGCGAGTTGCGCGCTCTTCTTGCGTAGACGTTCGTGTATACCAAAGTAAGATGGAATCAGACAGCGAAGTGCTGCTCCGTGAGTGGTGGTGCTGTTGGGGAGGGGGTGACAATTCTCGACACGCCCTCGCAACGACGATCGTATCCTCTCATGTTTACGTTTACTCCCTCACGGGGCGTTTTACAGCGAAGCTCTCTGGGGCTATGATCCAGCAGATAGTCTTCGGCGATAGACCGAACGTAGACCACTAATTCTCAGCGCGTACGGAAAGAATTCATAGGAATAGTGTTCAGGCAATGAAGGAACGCACCCTAAAGTGTAAGACTTGTAGGTAGCGAAGCTGTATACGAAACCTTCACGACCATCGCGAAGGTTTAACTCCACGATTGCAGCTGATTTGCATATTTCCTGTCGCAACGATCAGCACTCCCTTATCATTGTTGGTGTAGGTGTTAAACTTCCTTCATTTTTCTGGAAGTAATAATCATTGGACATCACCTTGGAAGGCCGTACGGTCTTTCTCGTTCCGAGCAAGTGTTGCCGCGATTCCGGCAAATGCTGGATTTTTTTTCTTTTTGAGGGGAGGGAGTGGGGGGGGGGGGGGCAATCTTGGCCAATCCCTTAAGTGGGTATGTTTACCTTGTCAAGCAAACGTAAGCCATGGACGCTTAACGGTCGCCGTGAGGCGCGCATACACGAGCGCTCGGCATTTCCTTGTTTTTGTTAACTGCCGGGCGGTCGCCGCGACGCCCGCGCTCGGCAATTTCGTGGTATTTTTAACTGCGGACGACAAAAAATTACGATTTGCTAAACAGCTTCGCTGTTAAGATACAAACAGTTCGTAGCGTCTTCAGATTTTGAGATAAGACCGCTTATACTGCCCCTGAAATAATGTCTTCCGGGCAGTGCATTTGTGTTTACAGGTGCAGCCGATTTTAAAGAAAGTTGGTGCAAGTTTGGTTTCTGTAAGCTGGCTCTCCCACACGATGTGTTGTGCAGTGAAGCGTGGCCATTTACGCAATTAGTGTGGTTAAAGCCCCACTGCCCTGCCCTGCACGGCAACAATATTTCCGCTCCGTCCACTATCAAAGTACTCGGGCAATACTTTCAAAAAGAGAGAGGGGGACAAACCACAACCAACCAGAAGCTTGATTGATTGATTGTAGGGTTTACCGCGTCGACGCAACGCAGGCGATGAGGCGCGCCGGAGTGGAGGGCTCCGGACTAATTTTGACCACCTGGAGACGATCTTTAACGTGCGCCGAAATCTCGCACACACGGGCGCTTTTGGCTTTCGCCTCCATCAGAAAAGCGGCCGCCGCGGCCGGGAACCGAACCCGCGACCTCGTGCTCAGAAGCGCAACGCCTTAGTCACTGAGAACCAAGCAGATACTAAAGCAAGGAGAGACGGTTCTTCAACTTACGAAGCGGATCTCCACAGGAAGAGGGGGAATAAAGAGGATGACCTGCTGAGGCTTCACGAGGCCCTCGTCACATCGCGAATAAGATGCGCAGCCCCGTACACCAACCTTACCAAGACACAGCTGTAAAAAATAGGCGCCCCTATCCGCGAAGCCATCAAGACATCGTTAGGTCTCCCGATCAGCGCGAGCAACACAGTCCTTGAGAAAATGGGGACAGCAGTGACCGTGGAAGAAATAGTCGCTGTTCTCAAACGCAACCAACTGGCAAGACCGAATCAAATCACCACCGGTCGACAACTCCTGAAGTTTCTAAGATACACGGTCAGCCAAGCGGCCCCACCCATGGTTAAAATACATCCACGAGACTGGCAGAAGATCAAAACGGCCCCAATACCAAGAAACACGGATCTAATCCTACACACGGCAAGAAGATGTATAAGAGCAGATCACCCTAATAAAAAAAAAAACAAAGAAAGAGCCCACACAGACGGGGCAGGAGCCACCAACACATGGGCGGTAGCATGTTGGAACAAACTCAACCGATCCTACACTAAGAGCAACATGCGCAAGAGCAACAATCAGAAATCTAGTCCCTTTACACCGGTAGCAAGAAAGCCTGCCAAATCATAGCATCAGGATACACCCCCAAATCGCGGCTCATCTTTTCAGGTATATACAGGGCGCTGTGAAGATATATTGGGTTCCCGGTCACGCTGGTGTACCGGGTAATGAGACCGAAATAAACTCGCCCGAGAAGCGCACTTCTGGGCTCCCAGAAGCGACGGCGAAAATCCCAGAGAAACGGAGTCAAGCCCACAACAGCTTCATCTAAAAGAGTACAGGACAGCCACACAGCAGTTACCGCAACCGCACTAGCAGCTGAAGCGGACACCATCAGACCACATTCATACAAGCGCAAGCCGCTACACTACTCAAATCGCTAGAGATTGAACTCGCTACGGAATAAGCAGTGTCCTCTCCCTCCTGTTCCCTTAACCAAATCCTTGACCATAACGGTCGACTGCACTTCAGTACTACTGCGAATAGTATCGTGGATTACAAAAAGAACTTCGGAAAGAGAAAGAAAGGAAAAGCTTTATTGAAAACTTTAGAGGCAAGCCCCACTAACGACATGGCTTGCCACTTCTCATTGGGTGAACGAACGGGGATGAACAAGCGAAAATAAGAGAGAAAGCTGGAGAATTAGGAATTATACACACATCTGAATAGAGAGAGACGCGATGAACTAAAACTTCGCCTTTCAAAACGTGATGATGTAATCGGCAATATAGATCCGTAGCGAGTTACATACGCGTTTAAAATGTGCAACAGAGCGAGATATGTGCACAGGGGGCTCCCAGGACCCGATCAATCCCTGAGGAAGCCGTGAGGAAAGTCGACAGAAGTGTTTGAACTCTAGCGGCGCCTCAGCACGAATGCGCTAAGGTCCAAGGTGGCGAACTCTGGGGGTTGCTAAACACGGAAAAATGATGTTTCTTTCAGTACCCATCGGTTGAATGCTCTAAGACTACGCGAGAGCCGAAAGTACCGGATAACTTAATCACAATTCCTGTACTTCTCTTGCTTTGAGATGAGGGAGGCAAGGGGAAAAAGCGTGACTTTCTTCCCCCCTCCCCAAGTGAAGTACAATTTGACACGTTCACGTTTTTAGCAGCGTACAGTGGATTCACACAAGTCATTCACACCCTACGATCATCATCATAATCAGCCTCTCTCTACGCCCACTGCAGGGCAAAGGCCTCTCCCATTAATCTCCAATTATCCCGGTCCTGTGGTAACTGTGACCAATTTATCCCCGCAAACTTCTTGATCTCATCTGCCCATCTAACTTTCCGCCGTCCCCTGCCACGCTTGCCTTCTCTAGGGATCCACTCTGTTACCCTTAATGACCAGCGGTTATCTTGCCTTCGCATCCCATGCCCTGCCCACGTCCGTTTCTTCTTCTTAATTTCTACTAATATGTCCATAACCCGCGTTTGTTCCCTGACCCACTCCTCCCTCTTCTTGTCCCTTAATGTAACCCTACGATACCCAACCAGAAAACGATGCCCTGCTGTGATTAGGCTTGCTCACTGCCTTCGCTGAAGACCCTACCCTGTAACTTCCCTTAGCATGCGGCGCCTTTTGGTTCCGTTGGAGAATTCTATTGGGCACCACTGGGTTGCATTGCACTGTTCCGTCCCGAACTATTAGTGCACAAAACGGGCCCAATTAAGTTATGCAAAAAAGGTTTCACCCGACACACACACACCAAGAGTGGCGTAGGTCCAGCCGAAGCGATGCCAAGAGTATACACAGGCCAACGCGAGCGCGCTGATGCGCGTTATGGCACGCATACAACAGCGCGCGTGTACTTGATTTTGGCATACAAAAAGACGCACACGGGGCGGCCCATAACGCGCAACGTGCGCTGTTGTTCATCGATCGAACAGCGTTGTCGGCGATGCTCAGAGGGCCCCGGGGGCGCTGTTGCTGTTGTGGGCCGTGCGTGCGTTCTTTATGGGAGACGCTGGTTACGCGCGCGGCCTCTTGGCTTCGCGACCGTTTATATTCGCCGCCGCGGTATCGAGCGACAGACAGCGAGGGGGCTTCACGCAGTATGCGACGACAGCGTATACACCCGCGGGCTTGTTGTGTGTAATAACCGCTTTCATCGCCCCGGGGGCGGCAGCTAGCTGGGCACGACGACACGATCGCAGCACGCTTAGGTGTGCGGGGCAGAAAGCCTCGGCGCTCTTCCTTAGCAAAAGCTTCCTTTCGTGCTGCCTGATTTGACTTCTCTGGCCATAAGAGAGTCACACGTACGTCACCTAATAAAAGAACGGGCAGTCCATGACCGTACGCAATCCTGGCGACAATGGCCAAACGCATTCTGATCTAGGAAGAGTTGCACGAGCGCTACACCGCCGCTGTTGCAGTGCTGAGCTGTTTGCCAGCGAACCGTGTATGCAAAGGCACATTTCCATAGGAACCTTTGAATACTTCGCTCCTCCTTTGCTTATCACAGCCGAATAGAGGCGACAATGACTTTAGGTGTGGATCAGCCGCATTGTTTATAACTATATGAAATCAAAGTTAACCAGTTGTGTCAGCGTTACTCTTTTTTCTACAGAATTTAAAATGCGACAAAGGTTGCGCAAGTGTATACGCACACTTCACTGCAGCCAAGCATTATAACGGCCGTGTTCGAGAAGGGTATAAAAAACTGGCTCGAAACTCGACCGGCGCGCAGAAGACGGAAACGGCGCGCGACTACCCAAAGGTGACGTCAAGAGCTAGGGGGCGCCACCTAAGAGGTCTAGCAATGCGTCCTACAATTCCTTCTCACGAACAAACCCGCAGAATAATATCCGTCCAAATCTTACAACGATACGTAGTGGTAGTTAATAAACGGCGAAGATTGTCGCCCGCTGCAGGCAACCGTTACCTTCTCTATACCAGAGCCCTTCAAAGCATTGAAGGACTGTCTATACCTTGGCGATGTACCGTTTGACTACGGTGGCCCATTATCAAGCGATCAGGCCGCTTACCGGACCGTGAAAACAATGATCATTAAAAAAACGATTGAATTGCTTGCAGAAGAAAAGCCAATAGTAGCGCTCCCGAACAGCAGCATAGAAAGCCGAATCAGTATCGCCATTACAGCTATAACAAAACGTTGCTGCTTGTGGTATACAAAGGCGCCGGCAACCAATCATGCTTGCCTGCACAGTCGCATGAGAGATGCGGCCAGCGACCTCTCCTGCCCTCCCGCATGCACTTGTCGCCGCGAACACACGTTCGCTCAAAGAAAACAAAGCCGCAGGCCCCGCACAACTGAACGCGGGATATTACTAAAGACTCGAAGCAAACGAACGCACGCGCCGAGCGTTAAAAAGAAAAGCCCGACAAATTACAACGAACAAGTTGGGGGGGAAGAGGCAGTATGGAAAAATGCATACAAGGACCGCGTGTCGTCGGGCATACGTCGCTCATCGTGCCAATATTGCGCACGCACAAGGAACGACAGCGAAGCCGGTGGCCCGCAGCGTAACAATTATCATCCGTCAATGCCAACTCGCCCCCTCTCCTCTCCTCCTCCTCCTCCTCCTATCGGGTCAGCATAACCGTTATTACGCCGGCCCCCTCCCTCTCGCTCTCTTCCTATACCGCTCCCTTCTCGGTTAGGAACGTCACGCCAAGACTGATACGTCACCGCCAAGACGAAGGCTGTCACGCCACGCCATCGTGACATCTTTTCTTTAAAAATAAGGAGGTGGAAGTCCAGCACGCTACAAAACCTCACCGCACCAACTGCTTTTAAAAGCCGACAGACGCGAGATTAAAACAAAGATTGGGAAGGAAAAGCCGGGCGAGGTGGAAGTTTCAAGGCCTTCTACGTCTCGGTGGTGACGTTGCCACAGTGCACGCACGTCGTCTTTCCCGCATAACTCGATCACAGTGCAGGAAAGCGCACACGCCACTGCTCAGGGTAGTGGCACGGTACAAGTCCAAGAATAAGCTGTTTCTACTTGTTTCCTTCTCGTCTCAAAGCGCTGCAAGTTTGCATTCCCTGCACCCATTTTCTTGGTGTTCTCTTTATGGGGTCATGGCGGCCGCTCAGCAGCTTTCACCCGGACATTGCCTCCGTGTCTCGATTCATCGCTTTGCTGCGCTGAGCGTGGAAGAAGCGAGCGTGGCGGCCCGCCCCCTCCTCCCACCGCACCATCTGTTGCTGCGTGATCCGTTATGGTGTCGACGACAGACCCGCCGGCACGCTCGCAGACTCCGCGCCGCGGCCCGAACACTCTCTCGCGCGCGGCGCGGCGCAGAATTGAAATGCTTCTCCGGTGATTTTGGTACTTCTCCGGCGCACCGCTGATTTCCCGCTACGTTGAGTCGTCACTTTTGTTGCTGTTGCCGGGCCGCATGAGCCGAACAATGGTTGCCAACCCAATGCCGACAAGAAGATCCTTCTCTTGAAGTGAACGACGCTTATGTAACTTGAGTTTACGCATACTGCGGCTTCTTCAGGACCATTGTGAAGCGAACTTCACAGGTGGAGCGATGTCCCGATTGTGGTGCGGGCGCTTTGAGCAACGCATGCACGCACATACATTGTTTATCTTTCTGGAAGAAGGTATCGAAAAAAATTGGCTCCAATCCACCCTGTGAAGGTGGTTGGACCACGGATCTGTAAACGACACCCACAACGATTACCCATGCGACGTCACTTGAATTCACACGCGTGGCATCCGCTCACATGTTACCACCCATGACGCTCTTCGCCTCCCTGTCTCACGCCTCTCATGATAAACTGAACGGAGGTTCATCGAGCGCGATTCAAACTTCCCGCCTTCGCAGTGCCCGCGCGCCCCCTGCCTGGAACAGCGCGAGCACTTGCCTTCATGTCGCACGTGCCGGCGCCTTAGTGCGCAGTTTGGAACGAGCCGTTTCTGGCGGCCACTTTTAGCGTCTTTCGAAGGGTGAGGAGGGCGCCACGCACGTCTTTGGCGTCAACGCTCTCACTGCTTCCCGACCTCACTCTTGTTTAATGTGTCGCCGCCAAAGAGCGCCCTCCCCCTCCCCAGACGCTGAATCCACACCACCGTCTGTCTCCCCAGTCGCCATGTGTGGACGTAGCTTAGTCTGCGAGACGGCGGGCTCTCGCTCCTATTCTCTATACGGGCCCACGTTCGATTCCCGGCGTTTTGTTTGTGTAGCCAGTAGTACCCTGGGAGTTTTCTGCTGACGCGGGCACGAGAATTTCCTTGTCTGGTTAGAGGTATACTACTCCGCCGTAAAACATATTTTGTTCTTTACCAGTCCGTTTGCGAGTGTGATCCCTCGATCGCGGTAACCGCGAATGGCGAGCTTCGCGGCTACACAAAAGAAAACTGTACTGTGAATGTTGGCACCAGCACTTGCTGTTTTGCAATACTAGGTTAGCTCTCCCCTGATCGTCCTACTCATCTTCGTTTCGAGAAAGGTGGTCTTATAAGTTTCCCATGCGGGCTGATACTTCCTCATTTTCTCTGGAACGGCGTACGACCGTTTGGGTTAGCCCGCCCCTCCACTACGATTTCAGGATGCACAGAAGACGTATCTACAGTATTTACGGAGTGTATCCAACGCAGAGAGCACCGGATCGAGAGCGAGCAGACCGTCCTCAAACCAACCGAAGAACATCCTCTTCATCTTCTTCGATCCCAGCATTCACAGTTAAACTAACTCATTCGTCGTCTGCCAGTCTGTCCGCTAGCATCTCGTAACAAAAAAAAATAACAGTGGGTTAGCTCGGCTATGCCAGGATATACGTAGCGGGAGCTAAGGTTCAGCTGGTTATTCTTAGGTTTCCTGGTTGTCTGGGATTAGCTGATTATCATGTTTACTGCTGCTAAAACGATTTCCAATCCAATACAATCCTGTTTAATACAATCCAATGCAATGCAATGCAATGCAATTCAATCCAATCCAATCGCGGCGGCGGCGGCGGCGGCGGCGGCTCCGGCGCTCCAGCTGTGCGCCGTAAGACGTTACTGCTCCACGCGCATTAGCAGCACGGCCCCCCAGGAGACATGCGAAACTGCTCAACCTCGGCCGGTGTAGCTCACGCTACAATATTTTCCGCGTTCTTCGTCCCTAATATCCTGGTTCGAGACTGGTCCGCACGTCGTCCGACGTCACGTTGTCCGGAGACCCTGAACTGCATGCAACCCAGTCCTTGCCCCGGACTTGTCCGCCTTCGGGCGCCACGTCTTCTGGTGGTACTAATGTTTCAGTCTTTCAACGGAAATGTGACGTCGCTTACGACTCAGCAAAAACTGTTTCGCCGTTCTCCGTAGCGCGCGAGCTACGCCGGCTACGCCGGTATCCTGAGCATTACAGGGAAGTTATATGTGTTGCGGTGAAGCCAGCCTAACAAGACTGCTCATGTCAGCGCTTTGCGGTGGAGGTCGCTTGCAGCCCATTTATCACTGTAACAGCCGCTGTAGAACATGTACAAGCTCTGAAAAAGGCGACTCCCTATCGCCTCAAAGCCGTTGCTCTTGACTTAACCTGACTCAGTGAGGGTACTTCCGCTTGTTCGCACTTGACTCAGTTTAAAAACTCTGGAGTGGTACGTGTACAAACCCGACAGTTACGGCGATCTGGGAGGTATATCTTCTCGTCCTTCCACGTCCACAGCCGTGCGTTGTTTGGGTCCGGGCGGAGGACGTTAGTGTGTCCGTTTAGTTGTCATGTTCTCGAACAACAGTGAGCTGCTGTGTCACAGCCATGTATTAAACAACTCAGGCTTGGCTTTTGGCTCTCCGTAGCCGGAACGGGCTCAACCCTCCTGTATACGCCACTCGACCGGCCCGCCACCTCGACAACAAGTCAGCCGTACTCGTAAGGGGTCCCGGTCCTGTAACACGTCAGAAAAGGTGTCGGCCAACTGCGAAGTCCTCCGCGTTTTCTTGTTCCCGTCGTTGGTCCACTGGCTCAGTAGGACAAAGCAAAGCGGTTCGCTACTGGCCGGTGTCTTGTCTGACGCACCTTTTTCGCACCGCTCGCGGGCGCCAATGTATTATTCATTGATTTGATTATGAGGTTTAATGCGCCGATGCTACAGAGGCGACGTATCAAGGGCTCCAGATTAATTTGGTCCACCTGGGGATCTTAACGTGCGCCAAAATGTCTAAAACACGCACGTTTTCGCTTTTCGCCTGCATCACAAAAGCGGCCGCCGCTTTTTTGATGGAGGCGAAAAGCGAAAACGGCAGTGCGTCCCCGATGTTGGCAGTGTAGCCGCATTTGTGACCTGCTGTGTCTCTTACTTGCATCAAATCATGGCAGAACATTGAAGCTTGTCTCGTTATTGTTGACATAAACGTAGATACAAAAATTGTCGCTAACAACAGTTACAACCAAGTTAGCCTGCATCATCATCACCACCATCATAATCACGAACACAGCGCCGGGTACCGCAAAAAGCGAGCGATCCGAGTCGAAAACCCGCTGCCCCGATTTCTTACCGCGGCGGCCCGAAAAACGTCCACGACGACGACGCCGCCGCTACATCGAGGTGAGAAAGCGACGAAGCGCCACGACTGGAGAACGAGAACGCGGAGGAGCGCATTCCGACGCCTTTCTGCGGCGGACGCGGCTCGGGCGATCGGTCTCGCTACAGCGGCGGCTGGGAATCCATTAGGGTTATCTTTCACACCGCCACACTCTCGCTTCTTCTTCTTTCTTCCGTTTCGCTTTCTCATCCCACTGCTCTTCTTCGCGAAGTGCCTTGCTTCTCGCCTTCGCCAGGGCCACCGCATCATCCGTTCGTTTCTGTCCGGCCATATACGCGCGCGCAGTGGCCACCACGGCGTTGGCATCTCCGAATGCCTTTCTTATTCCCCCCTTTTTCCTCCGGACCTCCACTCCTCCTCTTCCAAGCCAGACGCAGGCCTCAGAAATTTCATAACGTATCGCGTATTTTAAGCTTTCCATTCACTCCACTTTATTTCCCAGACGACCTCTCTCTCTCTCTACCTCCCTCTCTCCCTGCGCAGCGTTGTTGTTCCGTCCATTTTCTCGCCACCCTGTCCGTCCGCTGTCTTTTCAACGCAGCGGGCGACGGCGCACTTTCGCCGCTTGCGACTTTGCGAGACTGCGTGCGCGCGCCAAGCCGTCAAGCCGAGAGAATCCATTCCTTCTGGAGGCGCGCCGACGCCGTGCCAACGCCGCCACAAATCCCGCAAACGCCGTCCTTTCGCCAGTCCGTCCTCGCTTTTGAGAGGGGAAAAAAATAAACCCTTTGTCGCCACCTTCTCACGCTATTCTTTTTTTTTTCCTATTTCGCTTTTTATGTCGCTTTTGCGGCTGTCTTGGTGTCCGTAGCTTTGTTCCGGCTATTTTCCTGTTTATATATATTTCGTATTTTAAAAATTTCGTTTGCTTGTGTCTCTTCCTTTTGTCATCTCTGGTATTTTCGTCTCGTCTGTTCGCGTTGCCGCGAGGGCTGTCGTCTGCCGAGACTTTCAGTCCCCCCTCCCCCCTTCCCCCTTTCCGATGTTCACGCGAAAATATTTCATCGCGCTGTCAGGATCGTCAATCTCGGCCTTGCGTATGCATTCTTCCTCCCTCTCTTTCTCCCCTGTCCTTCCTTCCTCTCTTTCTCCCCCTCCCTCTATCTATCGCTCTCTCTCTATCGCTGCTCCCTTCGTTGGGATTGTCACTTGCTTTTGTGGCGAGTCGCCTCGACTGACAGGCGCGCTGAAGCGTCGCCGGTGTTTCTAAAATGGGCAACCAAGCACGAACGGGTATGTTTTTTTAAAAGCGGAAGACCAGCCTGCGTGATGCTCTGCTCGTTGCTTTCGCGTTCTATCATTTGTTTGATGAGTCATGAGATGTCCGATCGTCGCCAGTGCTATCCGGAGTCCCGTACAACTTTTTTTAGAACAAATTGTTCGGTATATTCCAGAGTGATTAATGAAACGTTAGCGCCAATGCCTGCGAGCCTTTTTTGTTTGTTTGTTTTGCGTTGGGCGACCCGCCAAGTTTGCTTCCTCTGAGTTCGAGGGCAAGGTTTTGGCACCCGACAGTATACTGGCCGAAATTGTAACGGAAGCGGAATCCTAGAAAACACCCAGCCGGGTTGTGTTTGATGCCCGCTGAAAAGCCTCGAGTGGTCGAAATACGTTTGGAAAACTGACGTGCATTTAAAGGGACCCTGCAACACTTTCGATAAGCGCTTTCACTCTTTCCTTCGCGTCTGGAACCACTGCGAAAGCTGTAGTTATCGCCAGCACGGAGCGGCACTGCGTGATTTGCTCGTCGCACCAGATACGCCTTCCATTGCTGCTTTGTTTTTGTGGCTTTTTTTTTAAAGCTGCAATAAAAAAGCGTTGATTGCTTCAACTGAAGGAAAACCGGCCAACAGCCGCTACTTGGCCTTAGTGACGTAATTGGAGCCGTCGAGGAACGTCAAGACCGGGAAAGGGAGAAAAATCGTTTGAGCGAGTTTACAGGTTATCTGATGGGCATAGAGCAGTAATTTTTGGCTGAGGTACGATGCGACCCCCTAATCTAAGTACTGGGTGGTGTTGGGTGACTACGTTCTGCAAGCATTTAAGATTTAAAAAAAAAAAAAAGTTGAAAAAAGTGTTGCAGGGTCCCTTTAGTACCAGACTGTTGAAGTCCAATTCCATTTTATGTTGCAGCATTAGTCAGCTACGTAGGTAAAGGCCAGCAAACATGGCGCACAAAATGGTCGCCGGAAAATACGCAACATCTCACGTGTGCCATGGTATGGTGACGACAATAAAGTGCCGAGATGTACACATGCAAGCACTAACGCAAGTGTGTATCAAGTATTTCAATTCTACGTCCCAAACTTAAGTTCGAATCGCTTCATTTTTTTTTTTTTTCCTGAGGGATGTTTGATGCGAATTTGAACCAACCACCGCTGCGCTGTCCCGAACGTTAACACTACACCCTATTATAAGTAGACTAGGAAAAAACTTCAGTTCGTCGAAGACAGAAATCCTTGCACGGACATAGAACCGCAACCTACTTGTCTGGGGCCTCAGTCAGATGAGAGGCGTCCTTAGAGGAAGGCACTTCGTGTTCGCGCTCTCGATCACAGAGATGCCGCAAAATGTGTGTACTCACCTGCAAATAGACAGAAAGAGAAAAAATAACACAGGGTTAGCCGCCCAGTCTAAAATCACAACAGGAATACCGCAAAATCCTAACGAGAATTCCTGTCGTACGACAAAAAAACTGTTGTGACAACAATGTCCTGTTGTTACGACAAAGCCACCCGTTGTTACGACACACATTTTTGTCGTAATCACGAAGCCAATTTTCTCAACGACAAACATTTCTGTAGTCACAACAGAACTGCCATTTTCGGTACTCTCCAAAAATGTCAATAACATTCAAGCCATGTGCAACTACTGACGGAACATCAGGATTATGTTCCGTCAGGATGATGTTCGTCAGTCCTGATCCTGACGGAACATCAGAAGATGAACTAGCTATGCAGTGAAGAGCCTGCACAGAGCGTCTATAAAGACGCCACGAATTTACTTGAAAAATTTTACCATCAGTTTTAACACGAAAGTGTTTTATTCCAGGATACACCACGATTTCACTGACGTCATATCCGTCACGTAAATGGCGCCAGTACAACGAAGCAAGCGGCCTGTAAAGGGTGCACCCCCGCACACAGGGTCTTCCTGCGGGGGAGCAACCTTTAGTATTAAAGAGCACGTTATACTTAGAATTGTTCATTTTCGGGTTTTATATTTTAACCCCAAAGTGTTTTATGCCGGGATACACCAAGATTTCACTGACGTCATATACGTAACGGAAAGGACGCCGGTACACCGTTGCCGCAGCGACCCGCCAGCAGGACGTCGCTCACCAAGCACACCCACATGACAGCCGCCGACTCGCAAATAATGCTCAGCTGCAGATTTCGCTGCAGATTTCACTTTCGTGTTTTACCGATTCCTATGACAGAGGAATCAACCACAGTTTTTTACTGAAATACATGTTCGGTTTAGGTGCAACCTCAACAAACAAACAAACAAACGAAAATGGCTTCGAAGGCCCCCTAGCGTCAATGCACGAATGACACGAAATTTTCGGTGAGGAAAGCCTGCATTACCCTGGTTCTACTGTACCGCCATCGCGGCGTCACTAAGACGGTCCCCAGTTCCTGCTTCTTCTAATTGTGACTGTCATACGCTCCTCACACGATCCTTCCCATGCCTATACGCCGCGGACGACGGGTACCAAAGATAGCGGCCGGGCGCCGAAATGGAAACTCGATCGACCATACACACACAGCACCTCGCGTCGTTACGCGCACACGCGCGACGCAGCCATCCAATCTGCGTCTTTAAAACCGTTCCCGAAGAAGCAGCGGACCGGAGCCGATAAGAGGCCATCGGGGGCGGAGGAACAGACGTGAAAGAGGAACTGTCGCAATTACGACGGGGCTTGGGAAAGGAAAATAATGAGGTCAGGAAGGGGGTCAGGGAGCAGCGACGAAGACTCTCCGAAAACACCACGTGCCTCCTCCGTAAGTAAATACGGGACCTGTTTTTAAAAGACCTCTTAAATTCCCTTTTCCATAGCTCCCTCCTCCTCTTCCGGCGGCTATCGCTCTTTCATTGACCATATTACCGGCACTGCAGCGCCGTTCTGCGGAGGTGATTTGGACCAAGGAACCGTACTATCCCCTTTCCTTTTCATTTGTTGTTGTCAATTTTCTATTTGTTTCTACGCGCTTCTCGCGGTCCCCTTTCGGCCGGTCTTATCTGGCTCGCTTTCCAGTCATTGGGACCGCAGCTGGAGGTGAAAATTTTCGGGCAGTGGAAATGAGAACGGCCGCGGGCCGGATGGTGGCCACGCGAAGATAAGGAGGACGGTATACGCGCGGGAATTTCAAAGGTGGACGAGGGCGGGTGTGAAAAAAAAAAAAAAACAAATGTGTAAGAACTGCGGGAAGAAATTTGAGGAGGCTTCCCCGATGCCTTCCGGAGGAGGCAGCAGCACCCCCCGATTCGTCGCAAGCAGCGGTAATTTTGCGCCCTTTTCGCTGTACGCGGGAGACGCGAACAACCCCGCGCATCACTCAATAACAAATCGTAGGATGATAAAATTACGAGAAGGAGGGAGAGACAAACGTGTAAGCCTGCAGGAGAGTCAGCTGCACAAACTCACGGGGAAGGCCTAATGGCGTGCAGATAGGGAGGGGGGGGGGGGAGAATAAAATGAGCTGCTTGAATGTGGTATTTGGAGAAAAAGATGCAACACTATCGAACAAAAAAGAGAATGCCGTTGCTTCGGTAAAGGCGCGCTGGAGTGGCAGGAATACGGCGCTGAAGGTGGCGAAATATGAAATTTACGAGTTCATTTTTTTTATTTCATGAACTCTGCTCGCGGCCGTTATAAAAATGTTTCAAATTTTTCATTTTTTGTTCCTGAGCTGTTGCTGCGGCTGTTGGCGTTGTCGATCCCTGCAGCCTTCCAGTATCCTGACTTGCGTACGGACAATGCCCCATGTGCACACTTTATTTCAGTGCGTCGTTTCTCACACGTTACGCAGACAGCTTCGCATGATGAAATAAAATGCGCAAGCGAAGGGCGGGACGAATACAAGGAGAGCTAGCAGCATTCAGCACAGGCACCCCGTTACGTGATGTCCTATTCATCCCGTTCTTTGCGCATTTTATTTCATCACGTCAAGTGACCAACTAGCCCAGGTTTGACGAGCTTCGCGCGGTGGCTGTATTTGATGAGTTCGCACGTGATGCGAAAACCTCACGCGCGAACTCATCGAGATGAGAAGAAAAGAAAGGCGTACGACGCCGAAATAAAGGGAAACAAACCCGCTCGACTATCCGACACAGCGTGCAACGATCACACTCTTCGTTCGCCATCATCCAACGACAGAAGGTTTCGGAAAAGAATAAAGGCGCTGCAAAGACGAAGCAGTCACAGCGATTGGGGAAGCCGGCGGTGGGGGGATGCGCGGGAGGTGATAGAGCCTCCCCCATATCGCGGTCGCCAGCGGGGCGAAAAAGAAGGAAGGCCGGGGCGATCTTCGCCCGATCGTCGCGGGCATCGTCCTCGTCGTCGTTGGCGCAGAAGTGACGATGCGATGCCCTCACGCCACGCCGCGGTCGGACGTGACTAGAGGCGGTGGTGCCGGGGCCGTGAACGAGGGGGGAAACGGCCGACATCCCCAAATCTGGGACGCCCGACGACCTCACTCCGTCCCTCGCCTTCCAGCATCCTCCCGAATCTTCCCGCACTCTGCTCGTCTCCCCCTTGCTTTCGTCATCCCGTTTTTGTTTTTGTTTTTTTCACTCGAAATCCTTTCCACGGGGTTCTTATTGCAGAGCGCCCATTATGACGCGCTCCAACGCTGAAATGCTCCCTTGTTGCAGCCGTTGTTCTTGTAGTCCAGTTTGTTCCTTTTTTTCCCTTCGGCCACCCGGGTCCACTGCGAAGAGTACACGCCTCCTCGATACACAGGCGTCATCCTCCAGAAGTCTTACAAAAGCATTTTTTGTTTTTCTTAATAACCTAAGTCTGAGAAACGTAAACATATAATCAACGCTGGGACTGAGCTCTAGTGTCTCTCAATATTAATAGACGAGGAACGTGGATATATTGTGCCTGGTTTCGCTGACTTTAGAGGTGTTGGATAAGCCTTGGAGGCGTTGCCGCACGACGTGTGTATCGCACACTTTTTTTTTTTTTTCGGGGCGCGGTGGAAGAGCACGCTGCATTGTTTTGTTTTTTGTTTTTTTTTTTTCACCGCTTGTGGCGTTACTTACCCTCCCAAAGCTTCTGCCGCGCACCTTAGGGACGTATAGGAGGGCGCATCAGGTGGCTCGTTTGGAAAAGCCAGCAACGATGGCCCATACCGGCTACACGCGCGACCGGCTGTTGTGCGTTGCGGCACTTTGCCACACATTGTCGTTTTTCTCTTTTTCGTCTTCCTTTGTTTGTTTGTTTTTTTTTTTTTTTCGAGACGAATTGATGCGTGTCAAGGATTCTATCGCCCTCAATGGGAGCAATATCCCCGAGCGGTTTTTCCCACCGATTTCTTCGGCAGGAGTTATGGTTGTACAAACTTTGCGGAAGCGCGCGTGATGTGTAAACAAGTGCCGACTTTCAAGACGACGTATGTGCATTGCGAACGCGCCGCGACAAGTTTGCGGTAGATTTAAAAAGAAAAAAATTCCCGCGTAAACCTCGCTAAGCAGCAACGGTGTACGGTCGTTCGTGCGCTTAGAAAACCCACGAGACACGCGTGGAGAAATTTCGATCGGGATTATTGCTTGCATGGCGCACTTTTATGGAGGCCCAGCGACGGAGACGTCAAAAAGGTTGGCCTAAAATTTATTTCTGCTGGAGTAAGTTAGCGATTCGCGTGTAAGCGAAGCCTCGAAACGACGTCAACATTTAATTCCAGGCTGCCTTATAAACGACCCACTTAGAAGTACGGTTGATTCGTTTCTTTGGGCCGTTAGCGTTTCCTGTCGTCGTCGTATTCGCGTCGTCGTAATCGTCGTCGCATGTAGTCACGGTACTAAACACCGGGAAACTCTTTTACGCCTCGCTCTACAACATTAACGCGTGCTAAAAAAAACACCGGGACACTCGTTTACGCCTCGCACTAGAGAGCTTCGTGCTTCAAATATACATGAGACTTTTACAGCAAAGCTGTATGCCTCTACCACCAACGGTTTCATCTCCATTGGCAAAAACACCAAGGCTCCAAAAATACACTTATACACTGCATACTTCGCCCTTTTTGAGGTTTCCCGTTGTTTTTTAATGGCAGGACGGAGTACCTCCGTTATGCCGAAGCTTTACGGGTTCGCTGCGACTGCGCACGCGCGTGCGAGAACGCACAAACGAACGCGGGGAGGCCGCGGTTCGCTAAAGTTATCGCCAAGGAACAGTACACCGGTGCATTCGGACACGTAGTGGGGACATCCCGTGGCTTCTGGATCATTTGATTGTAAGGTTTAACGGGCCGACGCAAAGCAGCCGATGAGGCGCGCCGTAGTGGAGGGCTCCGGATTAATTTTGACCACCTGGAGATGTTTAACGTGTGCCGAAATCTCGAACACACGGGCGTTTTTGCTTTTCGCTTCCATCAGAAAAGCGGCCAGCGCGGCCGAAAACCGAACCCGCGTCCTCGTGTTCAGCAGCACAACGCCTTTGCCACTGAGCCGCCGCGGCGGGTTCCGTGGCTTCTGGTGGATGGCATCCAGTCTCTCTGTCAATCAAATTTATTAACCCAATCCGTCCATCCAACCCAATTAATCAATCTAATGGGTTAATTAGATTGATTGATTGGGTTGGCTGGACGGATTTGGTTGATGAATGAATTAGTGCTGTCAATAAAAATTTCATTCATTCATCAACCCAATCCGTTCATCGAACCCAATTAATCCATCTAATTAATCCAAATCCAATCCGCCCGAATCCAGCCATCCATATCTATCAGAAAGACACGCCGTTGTATCGCAGAAAATTGTAACAACCCAAACGTTGGTTGTACACCACAGCAACTCACACAACCGCCACAAATCAGCACCGAATTCCGTAGCGGCTAATTAGCCGGCTGTTTTCAACAAACAAGCAAAAATGAAACCTTTGTTCAGCCTTGCAATTTACAGTCAGACAAGGTACGTTCAAACGAGGGTTTGCAATAATTAGCTACCAGAAAACGGTTAGTTCGTATTTGTTTCAGCAAATTATGAAAACACTGCAAACGGAATCTCCATATCTTTCTTATTCTACCCATACGACTCCGATACAGTCGTTCCCAATAAATTTCGGTTCACACATGCACAGCTGTACATTGCGCGAAAGAACACAACTTCAGAGAGAATACAACTTCATTTAGCAACTGGTGGAGCTCCTAGATACTGGCAGCGTCTTCGGCCAGTTTGGCAGCCCAAAGCTGAATAAAAGAGCGCGTAAGCTTAACCCTGCACCTTCAACCAGCAAAGAACTACGGGGATATCCAAGCTTAATCTAATGATGTGAGAATACGCTGGCATCCCTTCTCGCTATGTCGCCGAGCTATGTCGCTGAATTTTATGCTGTTCATCTCAGTGTTCCTGGGCGTATGACGTCGCGAAACACGCAAGAACTCGATTTTTCGTTTAAATAGGCTTCACTGCAGCACTTAATGTGGGAAAGTCAGCTTACAGGAACAAAGAATTCCTACCGACCTTCAATAAAGTCGGCTCTACTAATTTGCACTAATGCAATGCTGGAAACCCAATTTTCTCCGGGAACTGTAACCAGTCTTGAAAATATGAAGCCCCTACACGACCACTTTTTGCACCTCACGCCAAGCGAAACTTTACTGACATCTTCCCGCCGCGCACTCCGCCGACAGCTTCTATAGCCACGCTGTTTACTACCCCAATGTAGGGACGCCGAGTTTTTCGCGAAATGATCCAAGTAACGCGTGAATGATCTTCGGGCTTTCAGAATGGTTAGGGCTAAGACATATCATTACAGAGAGCAGGTTGCGCATATCGACATGAACCGGGATTTCTTGTGTTGCGCTGAAAATGAACTAGCTATGCAGTGAAGAGTCTGCACAGAGCGTCTACACAGACGCCACGAGTTTACTCCAAAAATTTTACCATCAGTTTTTACTCGAAAGCGTTTTATGTCGGGATACACCAAAGTTTCACTTACGTCATATCCGTCACGGAAACAACGCCAACACAACGAAGCAAGCGGCTTGTAAAAGGTTCACCCCTGCACGCAGGCTCTTCTTGCGGGGAAGCAACCCTGTAAAGCACCCGTTATACTAAAAATTGTTCGTTTTCGGGCTTTTTATTTTAACTCGAAAGTGTTTTATGCCGGGGTACATCAAGGTTTCACTGGCGCCATATTCGTCACGGAAATGACGCCAGTACACCTATGCCGAAGCGACCCACCAGCAGGACGTCGCTCGCCAAGCACACCTACAAGACAGCCGCCTACGCGCAAATCATGTACAGCTGCAGATTTCGCTGCACATATCACTTTCGTGTTTTACCGATTGCTATGACAGAGGAATCAACCAAAGTTTCTTTTTCTATTTCTTAAGTATCAGTCTCTGACCAAAAAAAAAAAAGCTTTTAAAGGCACGCAGAGCGCGTGTACCGCCTCCTTCCCCACATATCTTCAAGCGACGACCCGCAGCGACCAAGAAAGACACGGAGTTTCAGCGGCGTGCTATGCAGTGAAGAGGCTGCGCGGAGCGGCTGACGCGCGCTACGACGCAAACATCAAAGGAATGCTTTCTCTCATAAAACCTCACACCGCGCGGCGAAGATCCGGCGCGTTAAATTCAAATCTGAGTCGACAATCAAACTATAGAGAGACTGCGAAGGGAACACAATAAGTACACACGAAATATTCCGAAACGCGGCTGCGGCTGCCCCGTTAACGCGCCGATCAACCACTCAAGCGTACAAGCTAAGTCCTCGCGGCGACCGCCGCTTTTGTCCTTCGTCGCCGCAGCTTCTGCCCATTCGGCGCAATTTATTCACGCCGTTCCGTTCCGTCGCTTTCCCCGATACATCTCTTCCACTCTTCATTCCTCCCAGCGGACGCAGCGGGACAGACTTGCACTGAGAGATAAAAGAAGTTCGCCTTTTATCTGGAGCGAGGCGAACAGGGCATCTGCATAAGCAGCGACACACGCTGACAGACAGACAGGCATCTGGCCGCTCTCGGACCGAGTGGAGTTACATTACCGCCTCGACAATGGTCCGGGACGCATGCAGGAAAGCCACCGCTGGGAGGGGGGCCCTTTGTCCGAGGAGTCTCGGCAGCTTCCAAGACGACTCGGCATATCAACCGACGACGCCCGCGAAGGAAGAAACTAGAGCAGAAGAAGCAGCTCGGACAATCGGAGTGGCTCTCTCGGCCGCAGGACGAGGAAAAGTGAAGGAAGCCGCCATCATTGCCGAGGCGCGGTCTCCTATTTTTCACTCCCAGAAGACACACACTGTGTCGCGTCTTTATTTCTCCCTTTTTCTTTCGCCTTCTTTTTCTTGATTGAAGAGCTCGCCTTCACTTGGCTTCTCGTTTCGTCTTGGCCCCGTCCCGCGCGTCCCTCCTGAGAGGCCTTTTTTTTTTTTCCCCGAGACCCGCGTTCTTCTTCTTCTTTCCTCCGTCGAGTAATGCCGGTGGAGCAGCGACGCTTCGTTTAAGAAAGTGGCGCGTGAATTTCCCCACGGACCAGAAATGGAACGCATGTTACGGATCAATCGTCGCAACCTGCCTTTCCTTCCCTCCCTCCCTCTCTCCCTCCTCTCTTACTTTATGGATCCGCGTTTGCTTTCGGCAATCCACTTATTGCGTATGCGTGTGTGGGCATGTATAGATACATATTCATCTTCGCTGTTTTTGTATTTTGTGCCGCGAACGAGCATTTGGGAAGCCTGTTAAGAAGGCGGGGAGAAATGCAGTAAACCCCGAGGGAGCTGTCTCAAATTCCCGGCTATGGATGTTTCGCGAACGTTGTGGCGGGTCTTCTGGTTTTTTTTTTTTTTTTTTGTAAATGTCGGGGGGGGGGGGGGGCATATAACACGACCCTTGAGACGTTGTTTTTGGCACTACGAGTGGGGAGAGCAGCACTTACGAAACGTGATGCAACCGGGTAAAATCTTTTACACACGCAGGGTGCGACGTGAAATAACGGATTACTTGTGTGCTTAGATGAGTGCGACACCGAGTACGAAAAGGTCCTAAATTCTTTATTAATTAACACAGTGTAATTCCTAAAGTCGGACTCAGCTGAATTTTTATTTTTTTAACACGAGAGCGCTTTATTCCGGGATACACGAAGATTTCACTGACGTCATATCCGTCAAGAAAATTACGCCAGTACAACGAAGCAAGCGGCCTGTAATGGGTGCACCCCTGCACACAGGGTCTTCTTGCGGGGAAGCAGCCTTTAATACTAAAGAACCCGTTATACTTTAGGTTGTTCGTTTTCGCGTTTTATATTTTAACACGAAAGTGTTAAAATATAAAACGCGAAAACGAACATTCCAGGATGGCATTCCAGGATGCACTAATATTTCCCTTATTTCCGTCACGGAAATGACGCAGGACGTCACTCGCCAAGCACACCTACAAGACAGCCGCCGACCCGCAAATCATGCTCAGCTGCAGATGTCACTACACATTTCACTTTCGTGTTTTACCGATTCCTATGACAAGGGAATCAACCATAGTTTCTTTTCTTTACACTCCCCCCCCCCCCCCCCCCCCCCCCTCTTGGCTGTCATACAACCCCGTGGTTCGGCTGCACCGCAATGCGCTTCATTGACCTATTCATGCGGCCGACAAAGCAAATTTAGCGAACGACAGCAACGTGAATACCATTTGACTGAATGTGATCTGCGCCGTTCGACAGCGCAGTCCGAACTTCCGAGTCAACTTTCATGCTCGGCATCGTTGATTGTGGGCTGTATGTATTGGCCAATCAGGTGAATAGAGGTAAAGCCGAACTGCGGGGATTGCCTTACAGTTGGTCTGCCTTCGCTGCAGTATGTGCTTCGCTGCAGCGCATACTTCGGGAAAAAAAATATCCTGGGACACTTAAGTCTGCTGACGTCGAATGGCTTGCGATTATCAAAGATTTGTTTACTGCTACGTCATGTTTGCGTCGCGTAGATATTAACAACGAAGCTGTTGTTACTGACCGTAAGTTCTGGCTCGCAGAAAACTACCCGTGAGGACGGCTATCGCGCAGCTGTGGCGCAGCTGGCGCAATATCTGGCGCCATTGGTGTTGACCCCGAAGACAGCGAGAACGACGACTACACTTTGACTACTTTTAAAGCGAAAGCTTACTTAGTGAGACCGACGGCGTCCTGTCGAAAAAACTAAAGCATTCCCCCATAGAACGGTTGGTCGACCGAAGAGCTCTGATATGAGATGTCGGGACACACCGCGCCTATAGGTGAAACCGGCCTTCAATTGAGTCAAAACGGCTGCTTGAAAATCGCAGAAAAGGAACGTTTCCAGGTAAGGTAATACACGCATCGATCTTGAAAAAACGAGTACAATACGTTTACCTCATAAACCACGCATCGGTATGTACATTCAGACCGTTCGGAGATGCGTTTACTCAGTGCGCGAAAAATTCTCGCATGGAACGTTCGGTTATTCGCTTGCGATTTGGGTCTTTGAGGGTTTGTTTGACCACCAATTGGACGCGCTCTCATTCAGCGAAGGATGGAGGCACTTTTAGCGAAGGTCAGACGCCCTTTTCACACAGTCTGGTGTTAGAGAGCTTTCGCGCTTCTCTAAACTTTCTTCTTGAACGGGTGGTAAAGTTTTTTGCGTTTGATGAGATGCCTAAGGCATTCGCCTTGAAAAAAAAAAATCCCGGGCCATCTCCACTAACACGAAACCTGGTGAGGGGCGAAGCGTGCAGTGTATAAGTCTATTCTTGGCCCCTTTGCGTTTTGCCAACGGAGATGAAACCGTTGGGGGTACAGGTGGGCAGCTTTAGTGTAAAAGTCTCTGGTCTTTGAAGCATGAAGCGCTCCAGCGCGAGGCGTGAACGAGTGTCCGGGTGTTTTTTTAGTACGCGTTGCGAAGCGCTCCAGGGCGAGGCGTAAACGAGCGTCCGGGTGTTTTAGTACCGTGACTACATGAGACGACGATTACGACGACGACAAGAGACGCCAACAGCCCGAGCCCCTAAATGCTTCGCCCCTAAAAGGGTCGTGTGTACGAACACACTCCAGCCCTTTGCTTCGAGAACAGCGTCATAGACATACGACGTCGGCCCCGAGCAACCCCCGAGTCCCCCTGTTCGCCTTGGCCGATATAGGAGGAGGATAATGGCGGCGTCACGTCACCGTCGGTAGCGTGCCACGGAGGGATCAAGAGGTGGCAAGCGTCCGTGCGTGGTAATGAGCCAGACGCCACCGCGACACACGGGGCGGGGCGGGGCAGTGGAGGAGACGACCACGACGACGGCGACGTGCAGCCTCGACCGCGGCACCCGCGGCGATCGCCCTCCCCGACCACATCTCAGGAGATCGGCGCTGCAGCGAAGGGAAGCGTCCCGCTCGCTGCCCGACGTCACGCATGCGCTGATGCCGAGGTCAAGTGCGGTAACGCGTAGACGACGACGACCCTTGGTGTTTGCAGGACACAGAGGCCACCACGTCAACTGCTTCGTCGGTGCGGTGGATTGTAGCGTGTGTCGTTTTGAGCAGAGTTGAAATGGATAGTGCGAAGAGAAACAAAGAGTGACGGCTGCGGAAAGAAAAAAAAAGCTCATCCGCGTTTACTGTGCGCGCTGAGTGAGTGGGCGAAAATGCTTTATTTCTGCAACAGAGGCCAGCACTTGAAAAAAAAAAAAAAACGGTTATAAACTAAATGACGCACAGGTAAGCCTGGATGTAACGAACCTCTATCAAAAGAATTCCTGGATTTAAGGAACGTTTTTTTTTTTAATTCCCCATTGAAGCCCACGTGTTTGTGACCTCTACGTAACGAATGCGTTACGACAGCTAACCTTGATGTAACGAATTCGATCGATACGCTGATGAGTCATTTGTCGCGGTTTTTCTGAAAAATCACTGGAGGAAGGCACTAGTTTTTCTCGCGCACCAAGTGTGAGTGCGGTGTCGATTAGGTGCTAAGCTTCCCTGTCGGTGTCTATAGTCGCGAGTAAAGTCGTTTCGTCGGTTATGAGTTCTGCTGCCAGAATACGGAATGTTTTGTCTTTGCAAGACAAGATCGGAATTTTAAATGCCGTCTCCGCCGGCGAGAACTAATAAGGTCGCCTCCCGATACACTAACCCAGCTATAGCACGCTGTCAACAATTCTGAGTGCGGAAAACAGCATCAAGTTCACAAAAAGGCGCCGTTTCAAGATAAATATGGTTCTTCAGACGTGTTAAGGCACCGAATAGTGTCAAAAGGCAGAAGTGGTACTTAACTTACGTTTGCGAATACGGAGGTAAGTAACCTTGTTTCTGTGGAGTACCGTGTAGCTCGTAAGCTCGCGGAAAAGCAGCACGCGCAAATCACGGTCTTCCACTGTGGAATGAATCCTTGAAGGGAGAGTTCACCGTCACTGATGTCTAGAATTTTGCTTTTGCTTCTGCTTCATTCACGCTACCCTTACCTGGAAACCTGCACGTAACGAAAAATTTGGAATTTTTATCTACTTCATCCAGGTTCACCTACATATGCATCTTCCACTTTGAATTTCTGTGGCCTAGAAACTTTTGGCAAAGACTGTGCATCCGTCTAATGGGCACCTGCCACCGCCTCACTCGCCAACTCAACTACTCACTCACACACAGGTACACTCACGCAAAAGGGCAGCAGCAAGCAATCAAGGGCGGCATCAGACAGAGCCCGTTTCCGCCGCGTCCCTTTTAACCGCTAAGAGGCTCGTTATGCGGGAGCAGCGACGCCGTCGGCAATCCGTAACGGGGCTCCCCCACCTGTTGGCGACGGCCGCAGCCGCGCGCGAGGGGCCCAGGCATCACGGACACGCGTCGGCAAAGCCGAGACGGCGCTGCGGGAGAGCGGAACCCGCGACTCGGAGGTACTCAGGGGCCGATGGATCATCCTCGATCAGCGACAGTGCCCCAAGGGAGGGCAGCCCAGCCACGGGGGTGGCAAAGCGGGCAACGACGGGGGCGCCGTCACGCTACGAAGTCTCGACACTACAGAGTTTGCTTGCGCTATGCTGCCACTGGCAGCACGCTCAGGTGCGGAATTAGCCAAGTGCTACGATGGACGGGCCCTCGAGACCAGCCTTTGCCAGTCCATCAGCGTTGTCGGCCCAGAAAAGCACGACTCGCGAGTTACGTCCCAGCTTTCTCGGGCGCGCCTGATTGGGGATTGTTTCGCACACGGAGAGGTGTGGTTGAATGCTCTGTGAAGGACTGGGAATCGCTTCGAAAGCGACGGAAAGTAAATAGATAATTGTCCGTGTATTCGCTGTTTGCTTCCCATGAGAATGGCGTCGAAAGTCAATAGCATGCATTCCGTCCCTGCCATGTAACGCCCGACGCCCCAGCCACAAACACGCTCCACTGATTTTCCCCCATCTATTGCTTCCACTCACTCGTACTCTACTGACAGCGGGGCAGCGGTGGCGTAGAGGTAGAGCATCCGCCTCGAGTGCAGAAGGACCGTGGCTCGAATCCCGTTGCCGGGCAATTCCCACCGGATTTAAAAAAACAAATCCACGTGTTGGTGGAATTGCAGAATGAGGCTTGGGGTACGGCCTGACCCCGGCGACCATCGCCGGCAACGCACTCCCTCACCAGAGCAGGATTGGCCACCCTGGTGTAGTAATGGCCACAACCTCCCATAAGTACGGCAATTAACTCTCCTGTACTGCTCCCAATCCCAATCTCTACCCTCCTCCACCGCCTAGTCCTGCTCATGTCATTACCCTCACCATCTCTCACATTCCCTTTCCCCATCCTGGCATTCGGCCCAGCCGCCAAAACTCAAGCGAACTTATTCCCGAACAAGTACAAGCGACGAACCAGGTAGCGCACGAGGAACCAGGCTCCCCGTGGGGGTACGATCAGGAAACTGCTTTCTCCCTACTCTCGCTCCTACGTCATGGAGGTTTATCCTCGACAACGCTCACCCGAGGACCAGCCCCTGCCGCTCGGCAAAGCCGAGGAAACGCAACTCGGATTTTCCTAAGCCAGAGTCGGTTTTTCCTCTCCCCGTCCCCTTTTCTCGCTTACCCATTTTTAAATGCTAATAACTTGCGTTCAACAACCACCCCATAGCGTCCCCTCCATCATACAACTGGCCCCCACTCCTTTTCCTATCCTCATATCCCTTCCTTCCTCCCTACATATCTCTCCCTCCTCGCTTGAACTAATTCATCCGAGGTTCAGGCGTCCAACGAGTGTCCCGCTGGTACGTCGTTTGCGCGTCAGCACTGGTAAGTAACCATCATCCCCCGCCTATATACGCCCACTGCAGGTCAAAGGCCTCTCCCATGGATCTCCAGTTACCCCGGTCCTGTGCTAACTGCGACCAATTTATCCCCGCAAACTTCTTGATCTCATCTGCCCACCTAACCTTATGCCGCCCCCTGCCACGCTTGCCTTCTCTAGGGTTCCACTCTGTTGCCCTTAACGACCAACGGTTATCCTGCCTTCGCATCACATGCCCTGCCCACGTCCATTTTTCTTATTCTTAATTTCTACTAATATGTCCTTAACACGCGTTTGTTCACTGACCCACTCCGCTCAGGGCAAGTAACCACTGGTACGCTAATTGCAAGCGAGTCAGTGACGCACTTGCGTGTATATCCGCCAGTAACCCTCCCGGCTATTTCGGCGGACAGGTCAAAACTTTAATTACCTAACCGAACAAAACGTCTTCAAGAGAAATACTGCATCTGTATTCCACATTTCACCGTTGGCCCCACGGTTACATAGAAAAGGAGGGCGGACGAGCGCGTGTTCCGTGTCGTCACAAGCGAGGTCAAAGTTGAAGCGGCCATCGGAGTAACGTACTTGTTCGGCAAACGCATTATTGTAGAAGCGAGGTGGACAATTACGCTCATCCAGGTGGCGGTTACGATTGTCTGTTACAAATTCCGTGGAAACACGCTCCACTTCAAGGAGATAAGAGGCAAAAGCCCACGTGGAGACGAACACTTCTATACACTTTTTTTTTTTCGCAAATTGGTTATTTCACTTCAGGGGCGTCTTTTTTCGAAAAACAACGCACCCCTTCAGCGAAAACGTAATCTCCTGAATTCAAAGTAAGGCAAACTTGCACGCAAATTTTGGAAACATGCATAGGAGCCGGGAAATGATGGCGGCAATGCTCAACGCTAAACACCAATACCCGGGCAGGGTGCTGAAAATAGGAGGTGACGCTGTGTGACGGTCAGTCAGCAGCAGAAGCGTCAGCGGCAGAAGCCAAGATGACGACGACGACGCCCAAACAGCATAAAGCGAGCCGGGCGAAATGAGGAGCAGAGAACGTCCAGAAGGCACGAGAGGTGGCTCCGCAAGGTGCGTCCAGGAAGGGGGGCATTCCAGGGATGCCACTTGCTCCCCCTCCTTTTCCTCCCGGGAGAAGGGACGCAGTGGAAAAAGAGAAAAAGGAAGCGCAAGAGCAGGGATGCTGCTGCTGCTCCGGCGGCAGCCACTGCGAGGAGCTAATGGGAAATCGATGGTGATTGGTCGCTCGGTTCGCGTCGCCGCGTGAGGCGCCATACGCACCCACCGGCCGGTGCTGATTCGGCGCATGCTTCTGCTGCCTCCAAAGAGGGGGGACGTGGCTGCCCCTTCCCTATTCCGCCACTCCAGCGGGTCGCCCCCTTTCTTCCCACTTTGCGAAGGAAGGGCTCCTGGCACAAAAGGCCACCGGTGTGGTGACCGGCCGACCGGACGCATCAGGCCGCGACACAAGGGCTGCCCGAGAAAAGAAGGCAGCGAGAACGCGGGGCGGTGGTGTGTCCGGCCATTTTTCTCGGCCCATTTTTCTCCCTCCAGCCGCGGTCCTCCGCCGCCGCCGCGGTGTGCACTGTGTATGTAAATCCGTTGTCGCCGCTTTTCGACCGGAGAATCGGCGTGCGCCTTCTTTTCCCCGCATAGTTCTGTGTCGATGCTTTCCGCCTTCGGTTACCCCAGCGTTCGTGGTGTGGATGAATAGGTGCAGAAATTCCTTACCCACCATCCCGCGCGTTTTCGGTCGTGTTAGAGCACCGAAGCTTCCGCGTCGACGGCAGAGCATGATGTCGAGCGGACTGCAATGCTCTCAGCAAATCGAAAGTTGGCAGCCCCACACCACACCCTGGACCACATCGTCTTCCCAATGGGTCATTGGATGCTGCGCAGAGACGTGCCGCGCCTTCTACTAAGCTTTCTTCGGGAGACGGAACTGGCGAACGCGTGGTGAAAGGACCCTGACATGGACTAATTAGGAGGAGCTTGGGCGGAGCAATTGCCGGCATATCCATCCAAAGGACGACTCAGCGCGCAATGGAACGGAAGATGATAGGTCTAACATTAAGGGACAAGAAGAGAGCGGAGTGGGTCAGGGAACAAGCGCGTGTTAAGAACATGTTAGTAGAAATTAAGAAGAAGAAATGGACGTGGGCTGGGAATGTAATGCGAAGGCAAGATAACCGTTGGTCATTAAGGGTGGATCCATAGAGAAGGTAAGCGGTGCAGGGGGCGGCAGAAATTAAGTTAGATGGGCAGATGAGATCAAGAAGTTTGCGAGGATAAATTGGTCGTAGTTAGCACAGGACCGGGGTAATTGGAGATTAATGGGAGACGCCTTTGTCCTGCAGTGGGCGTAGACAGGCTGGTGGTGGTGATGATTATGATTATGAATGCTTCCTCGATTTTGCGAAGTTTCTAACTTAAGGAAAATTCGCGGGTCCCGCTGACTTCGTTAAATCGACGTTCGACTGTATGCCCTCTGCCCGCATACCCTCGTCGCCCTTCCTAAAATGTAGCGCACTGTCTCGTAATTAAGCGCAAGAAAGCGTCGGAGGCATGCTGAAAATTACAGATGCCCCGTGCATCTGACACTAATCAGAGTTGAGGAAGAAATTCACCCAAGTAGAATCAGCAATGATATTACAATACGCTTTGGTCGAAGAATATCGACTCACGCTCGGGAGCGGTAGAGTTATTAATTTGCGCAGCTGATCGTTACAATTATGTATCGACGATAGAAACAGGCGACTCTGAAGGAAGTAACAAAAAAAAAATACGCGCGTCTACTAACACGGATCAGCATTCCTGAATAAAGCTTGGTGTTGGGCTAGTTGGTATCTAGACATCGTAGAACATATAGCGCTGAACTTTACACGACGACCACAGCAAAAAGGAAAAAAAACATTCGTTTCGTGTGTCCTTTTTTTTCTTCTTCTTTGCTGTGGTCGTCGTGTAAAGTGCAGCGCTATATATTCTATGAGCATTCTTGAATCACTTGCACTTAGCACAAGCCCACCACTCGCCAAACCGAATACACGTTCATGGCAAGACAAGCAGTAGTTGAGACTGCTTTCCTTGCCGTGTCCTTTATCCTTCGGTTGTCCTTCATCAGTTGTCCTTTGTCGATCATTTGTCCTTTGGTTATGGAATTTAGTTTGGGAAGAACACGTTTAAACGTGAAGCCCAATAATTGCTCAAACACTTTGCTGATGTAACGGTTACGGTAACAATCTGCCGGGAATTAACTGTAACGAAATTTGTCATTCTTATCATTGGGCGTTTGTTGAGAGAAACAACTCATGTCCCGGTAATTTGCGGCGGCGGCCCACAAAGTTTGCGGTGTCAAACGCACATTCGAGCGGCGACTAAAACACGCCGCAGCACTATACTCAGGTACAGTTTAAGAACGGCAATAGCTCGTGCATATACTGTATCACTCAGCCGAAGCGACGGATCCGCATACATGTCAACGCACGCACGCGTTTTGAAAGGGAGATTGCGCTTAATGAGTGACATCAGGTGGTTTTCCTTACGCAGTTTGTCGTTGCTGCGGTAGTTTATAAGCAGATGAAGTTCGAAAACCCAGGAAACGGCTGAGTAACGTTCGAAATACCCGCTGAGGCGCAGAGGAAACTTCCGTTGTCGTCCTTAAGGGTACATTCCAATTCCCCTTTAGACGCCTTCGTTGCCGTCTTCGCGGACAGTCCGTCATGTTAAGCTCCGTTCCAATTTAAACGAAGCAGTCAAGGAAGGCTGCTTCGCAGAGACAGCATCGAATTCAGCAACGATGCAGAGTATACCTTCCTGTCTAAGCTAAGTGACGCCAGCGCCACCTTTTTGCGTACCAATGTTGTGACAAATTAACTGATTTTACTGAAATATTTAGTATAATTTACTAGTGGTGAAGATGCTTTTGTTAAGTTTTTAAATGACCTAATGTTTGTAATAATGACGGTAATATTATTTACGGAACCTGCGGCTTGCGTTTCTAAACATGTCTGCTACAAAGTTGTCGTCTGCGTCGGCAACCGCTGCGTCGTTCCAATTCTGCATCCTTTAGACGTCTAATTAGACTGCTTCGTAACCTGTCTCCCAAGCTGTCCGCGAATCGGAACACAGCATAAGTTGTACCCCAGTATAATCACTCCGCGCCTGCCGCCGAGGCCAACGGTTGACAGCGCCTCCCAGAAGGCGTCGACAGGCCCGTTATCTCGAGCTGCATAGCCCAGCGGGCCGGCGTTATCGGCGAACCTACGTCGGTGCGAGACCTCTCATTCGCCGCAGCGCTCGCGACAAGCGCCAATCAACGTCCGATTCAAATTAGCCGTGAAGATAACGGCTGTTCCGAATAGAGAGCTAGCGAACGGGCACGGGCACGCCTCTGGAGGAAAGAAAGAGCGCATGCGCTCGCCGGTCGTCGATCGACATCGTGCAGTGTGATAGAAGGCGCAAATACGCGCTTAGGAAGAAGCTTTGACGCTCTGTTAAAGAGACCCTGCAACATTTTCAACAAACGCTTTCACTCTTTCCTTCGCGTCTGGAAGCACTGCGAAAGCTATAGTTATATCGACAGCACGGAGCGGCACTGCGTGATTTGCTCGTCGCAGCAGAATACGCCTTCCGTTTATGCTTTGTTTTTGTGGCTTTATTTTTAAAGTTGCTATCGGAAAGCGTTCATTGCTGCAACTGCAGGAAAGCCGGCTAACAGCCGCTACATGGCGTCAGTGACGTGAATCGGGCCATCGAAGAACGTTAATACAGGGAAAGACAGAAAAATCTTTTTAGCGAGTTTCCAAGTTACCTGATGGGCATAGAGCAGTAATTTTGGGCTGAGGCACTTTGCCCACCCCTAATCTAAGTACTGGGTGGTGTTGGGTGACTACGCTCCGCAAGCATTTAAGATTTCAAAAGAAAGTTGAAAGAAGTGTTGCAGGGTCCCTTTAAAGGAAACTGCGCCGACAGCGCGATAATTGTCGCAACGGTACACCATATTTAATCACAAGCAAGCTGCGATCTCTCGCGTAGAGCCAGAACATCGCCTCCTATACAGAGCAACAAAAATACTGCATTTCTACCTATTCTCGTGTCTTTTCCCGGTTACATTGCATTTCAAATTAAGCGAACAAAAAAAAACAGGAACTGAGATTGCATTATTTACCACACAACGTCTTTCTTTCATCGCGGAAAATTAAAACGAATGCCGTTCTCCGTAACGACGACGGTACTGTCCTAATTGCACAAACGAGGGAACCAACGCCCATGTTCTCGAGAAAAGTCCTCCCGTCTTCAAATGGCCACTCGTGCAGGAAGGACGCCGCGCGCAGAAAAAAAATGTCGGCTCGCTTCCGAGTCGCCCAAGGTCGGCGGGTCCATCCGTCCGAAGCGTTCGCTACACGCTTGTCGGAACAGCGACTCCGACACTCACAACAACCCGACTCGCGAGAGGGAAAAAAAAAAAAGACAACAGTTCACGCACATTCTGCCACTACTGAGTACCCCTTAAATGTCGCACACTTGGTCCGAGCGCCAGCTCGCGTCCGCCGCGAGCGCATAACGTTAGCGCCGCTCTCTCATTAGCGCCACACACACCAGCCCAGCCTGCATCCGCGCGCGTTCGCGCGCGTGCTTGCACGCCGAGAAGGCCGGCAACGTCCACTCGACACGAATGCCTCACAACTTTACCCAACTGTAACAACTAACCAACTGGTTATGCGTTCGCAACACTACTGTTACCACTGAGTGCTCGTTAAGCCTCCATCCGTGACGTCACCGCAATTCTCCCTTTCACTAACAACGCAAATTACTCAGGCTTTCTTCTCACCTAGACGGCGTCGCGCGAAAGTGCCGCTTTGCTATGCCAGCAAGCACTGTTCAACCACGCGCACTCCGCCAACACCCCCAACCATCGCGAGAAGGCCGCGTAGTTGACGCACACACTGCCCTCCCCCCAAAGCACCTAGGGTCGGTCGGGTATACACCGTGCTGATCTCACGCGACTTCCTTGTGAACGTAAGCCATAGCGCGTCGGCGGAGCGAAGCCTAAAATGGCACTGCACGGCCTTCTCCTCTCGGTGTCGAATCGGACGCCGGTCCGGTGTCTGACGCAGAGCCTGGAAGTGCCGCCGCGTCGACGGTGCGTCGAGGCGAAAATTTCAACCCGCAAATCAAATTACGAGCCGGGCGGCGAGAGAGAACGCGTCCTGCAAGAAACGCGAGTGTGTGGGGCGCGTGTATACGTCGTGTAGAGACCGCGCTTTTAGAGAGGCAGCACAGCGCGGACGAATGCAGAGTTGCCTTCGGTTTGTCCCGCACGCGTGCGCAACCAAGCGCTTATTAACTGTCCTCGGCGAGCGCTGCCTCGCGCTCGCTTTTTCAAGCTCTGCGCTCAGCGCTTGCGCCGCGCAGTCGCGTTTGTATTTTGGATTGCGCGTGTGCGAGTGAGTGTTATGTCTGCGGGCTTGCGTATAGAGTAGCTCCTGACGTCTACCACGTAGGCAATATAATGGAATTTTGAGAGCTGTAGAGTGCGACCCGTTGTAGCGGTACTCGTAAGGTAGCGGGGCTTAAAGTAGCTACAAAGTACTCGTAAGGTAGCGGCTCGAGCTACACCACCGAAGCCGTGACACACGTTAAATTGAAACCACTCCGACGCCTGTCATGTTGCTTTTCTGATGGAGGCGAAAAGCGAAAACGTCCCCGAGTCGAGATTTCGGCGCAAGTTAAACATCCCTGCTGGTGGTCAAAATTAATCCTGAGCGCTCCACTACGGCGCGAATCATAGAGCGGGTGGAGCTTCGGCGCGTTAAACCACCGAAATTTGAATTTTCGACGTCTATCACGTAGAGTTGAAGGGAATTTCGTGAGGTTTAGTGTGCGACCAGGGCCTGCCAGCAATTCGAATTTTCGCTGCAGCAAAAATTACCGTAAGGTTGAACTATACCACCGAAAGAATGATACGCGCCATAATGATATACACTTTCACGATTTAATACCGCCGCATCCAGCATCGTCGCCGTCGAACCTCTTTAATCCCCTTGCACAATTAAAAGCGATTCGGGAAAAACCGTGTATACCGCACTATAGGTGAGACTCCGTCATATGGCGGCAAGATACCCTGGAATCTCGCTTTCCCGGAATACACCCACTCCGGCACGCACAGTCCCGCAACCGACGGAGTCGACCAGAGAAGAGAGTCCGCTACTTTTTGTTTTGTTTTGTTTTTCTTGAATTCAAGCACTTGCAGCCGAGAAATCCCCGCCATCTTTGCCGCGGCATAGAGCGACACTCCGAAGCCCACGAGGTTGACTTGGAGAGCGGCAACAGCTGAGTGCTGACAGCAAAGGCACGAAAGCGTAGCTGCCACAACAGCTTGAACCGATCTTTGCGGTCTGCCAGTCCTTGTCCAGGGCGTCGAACCCGTCCGACGAGCCGAACATCCACGCGAGCCAACACGCAGCTGGGAGCTACCATTCATGCATCTCAACAAAAAAAAAAGGCAGAATGAAACACGTCCAATATTTGCATTGCACTGATTGTGGTACAACTACGGATCATCTTCTGTCAGCGTCCATTCTCTACCTTGATAAGGCTTTGAAGAGCCGTTACCTTAGCTGTTCTGTCATGACATTTTTCGTCCCTTGACGTTCTTTGACTTCTAACTCACCTAATTCAGTTTAACAAAGCAACACGTCTGGAACAACCCAGACCATACGCGCATTAACCGCCTACGGGAAGCCGCTTGCCTTTTTTCCAAAAATCGCTTCACCGTCTCTCGAAACCGCCCCAGAGGCCTCGCCCGCCTGTCACGGAAAGTGCTGTCACAGGGAACCCGGAAGTGGCGGCGAGCAGACGATCCCGCCCTCTCCCCCCGTGCTGCTGCTGCTATGTTTAAAAACGTCGTCTGCTCACCAAAGTGCCGCCGTCGCCTCCGCAGCAAAAAGGGAGTAGTAGGACGCCGCTATGCAAGCCGCGTTCGCTTATGCTGCGTCGCAGAGCCCACACGGGAGCGTAGCTTTTGTCGATGTATTTTGGTTTGTACGTAGACTGCGTCGGGGCGGTGTCGAAAATACAGCGGAAGCGCCGAATCCCGGAATGACTTCTGCTACCGTCCGCGCGTCGTACACTTTGCGCCGGATCGTCTGCTCGTCTAGCAGACGACACGCTCGCCCCGCAGAACGTTCGAACGATAGAATTTTATACGAATATTATAGTGCCTAGAGCAAGTATATTCTAGGCACTATACTAATACATACTAGAGGGAAATCTGGCGCTGCAATCACGGGCCGTGATGGGCACCGCCTTTGCAGCGAGCGAATTCCTCGCCTACTTGGCTTGGCTTGCCACAAGGCTTCTTTTTTGTCTAGAATCCAAAACCAACAAAAGAGGGTAACATCGTTTAACACGAAAGTGTTTTATTCCGGGATTCACGAAGATTTCAAACCTACGTCATATCCGTCACGGAAGTGACGCCAGTACAACGAAGCAAGCAGCCTGTAAAGGGTGCACCCCTGCACACAGTATTCTCGAGGGGAAGCAACCTTTAGTACTAAAGAGTACGTTATACTTAGAGTTGTTCGTTTTCGGGTTTTATAGCACGCAAGTGTGTATGCCGGCATAACGAAAGTGTTTTATGCCGGAATACACCAACATTTCACTGACATCTTATCCGTCACGGAAATGACGCCAGAACACCTTTGCCGAAGCGACCCGCCAGAAGGACCTCGCTCGCGAAGCACACCCACAAGACAGCCGCCGACCAGAAAATCATGCTCAGCTGCAGATTTCGCTGCGCAGTTCACTTTCGTGTTTTACCAATTCCTATAACAGAGGAATCAACCACAGTTTTTTTTCTTGTTCATCTTGCATGAAGCCTCTGAACATTCCCTGGCAAATAAATCTCTTTGGAGCTGCAATTTTACGATAACAAAACAAGATCTTCTTCAGTAATACTGTTGCTCTTTTGCAGCCAGAGGCAACTTTTCAGCCTGTTCATGAGCCATGCCAAGGACAAGTGGAACGTGCCTGCCCGGTACATAACGGAATTCTTGCCGAAGCGCGGCTCCCCTAGACAGTGGCGCCAGATTTCCCTCTAGCATGTATTAGTTTGAAACGCTATGGTTTGAACGAAAAGTAAGCGTATACAGGAAAAAACAGAGCGTCCAATTTCGGCAGAAAGAGAGAGAGTTTCTCTTTGAAGAAGCCACGTGATGTCTGCTCGGGCGTGGCGAGAGCGGCAAAAAGTATACAGTGCCAAGAGGCCACTCACTGTTAGGGGGTGTTAAACAAACAGTCCCGTTTCCCCCGCAAAGGTGGTGTTGGTTTAACAGAGACGCGCGCGCAAGGCGTGTTTACACGGCTTGAGAACGCAAATCGACAGCTGCCTCTACTCGGCTGCAGGGGGACCATACGCTCGCGTCAGTTGAATCGTCATTTCTCATCGCGCGTCGGGGGTGCTCCGAACGCATTTGGAGCTCGAACCCGGCGTCGCCGTGTAAGGCGCCTGGAGTCACGGGCGCGGCGATGCTGGCAACCGAATTTGTCTATTTTTTAAGTGCGAATGCACTTTATAAGCGACCCCAAACCATCCACCGCCGGCGGCGGCGGCGGCGTCCGCAGTGCTCCTCTATATTTAAAAAAGAAACAGCATCCGGCGCCAGGTTTCGATCCGAGGACTTTGCGGCCGCAGCGCGACGCTCTACCGACCAAGCCACGGACGCGACGGTGATATCAGTGTTAGTGACGCGCCTTATATCTTTAACGCATTCAAACTACGTCGTCAGCGGCGTGCGTTGGCGACTCAGCGGCGTTATAGCGGCTTGATAACTGCGTGGTGTACACGTGATACTACAAACCCGATGGAAGAGATGGAAGAGAAGGCGGCGAGGCGGTGGGCTGCGGGGGCCGAGCGCAAGCGCCGCAAGCGGGCCGACAACCGTGCATTCGCACTTTCACATTCTCCCCCTCGGGGAAATGCGGGGGAATTTTTTCCCTCTGAGGGCATTTTCAACACCCCAGACGAGAAACGTTAAGAGCATGAGTTTGGCATGCCTGTTCGTGTCGCTGTGTTTATTATGGGACGACTTCACCTCTTCAAGGTTTATTTGTTGTTTTTTTCTTTGCATGTGCTTGACACTTGTATGAGGATTGAACGAACAAACCCGTCTGTAATGCTTAATTTTTCACACTTACACCGCGTACGAAGATGCTATGAATAAATGGCACTAGGAGGGCCTCCGTACTTTATATAACTCATTAAATTGACCACACCAGAATGTTTCCCTGGCAATGCATATGTGTATAACGGTGAAGCTGGTTCTAAAGGGTCTTGTTACATAGCGCGTCAAGGGATGCCCGGGTCTTTATAGTTTTGTATCAGTGAGGCAAGCTGGAAGGTTTCTCACGAAGATAAATGTCTTCACATGACGAACGACAGGAGATGTTGTAAATACACCGGAGAGGCTGTCGTTTCACAGCTGACATCGCTATTATGACGAGTGCGCACACAAACAAACCCGCGCGACGTTCCATTTCCAGATAGGCACGTCCTGCCCGCACTCAGCGACATCTACTGGACTGCTTGGACTACTCCATCCATTTTTTTTTAGCAACTGTACTAAAAGAAGTCGGTTCGGCTTCACTAGCCTAGGTGTATATATTCGTGAGTTTTGAGGCGAACGGCCTGGATTCGAGCACCAGAAAGGCAAGAATGTTTTCCTTAGACATTAACACGCGACGAAAGAACGACTTTCCGGCGGCTACAAACCGATTCATATCCCCATAACATCGTACTAAACGCTATGTGCCCCACCCGATACCCAGACACTTGTAACTTCTGCCCTGTTGCTGGTACACTGTACCACGTAGTAGGGGAGTGCGAACAGACCCCTGTTCCAACCCCAAATTCCAAGCCTGTCTACGAGCAGTGAGTGGAGCGGCTGACCAGCTCCGAGCTCTCGGACCAGCGCCGACTGGTGGAACGTGCCCGGACGGCCAGCCAGCACCAAAGCAGCTTGGACTAAGGATGCCTCTCACTGGGTGGAGGCCCTCATAACATCCTCCTGCTCCCCAGTATAATAAATTATTGTCTCGCTATCTGTCCTTAGATCCGAAGTTTTTTTTTTTTACTGTAAAATATTTCCTTTGATGAATTCTCGCACTCTTTTCGCAAATAAGGCCCGTTTGGTCTCTTTTAGGTTGGTTTACAGATGGGGCACGGCACATCAACCCGTTTAATTAATGTTTTGCATCGCACCCGAAGAGCCTGCCTGGCTTGTACCTATCTCGGAACGGAATATCGCGTACACACACACACCCACACTCCGGTGCTGTATACTCGCTGGTCTGCTTCCCGCTGCGCAAGTCAAGCCCACGCGTGAGCCCGAATGACGAGATCTCTCGGCGCAGAAAGAGACGGCGAGAGAGAAAGTGCCGACAGCTCGACACCAAAGGCCGACCACCTCCGTGCTCGACCAGCGAGAAGCACACACATCAGGCACGAATCAGAGAGAGAGGGAGAGAGAAGCAACGCCATGCCCGTCTACACCGGTACCAGGACCCCGGGGTCTCATCCTTGCCCTCGCACTCCTAGCCCGCCTATTGGCCGGCTCCCGTGCCCTCCTGACGACATGGTTCGATGCGGGCCAATCAGAAGTGCGCGACTGCTGACGCAACCGCGCTGTCCATCAGCGCGCATTAGGAGGTGTTAGAGCGAAACGGACAGGGGCGGAGGGGGAGCGGACACAACTCGGCCGACGGCCATCGGCTGCTGTCGAAGACAGCGGCGGCCGTATGCATACGCACACACGCGCGCGCGCGGAGCAGAGCTCAGTGCCGACGGGCGGCGGCGAGTGAACGTGAGCTCTGGTCCGCCAAATTGGATTAGCGACACGAGCTCCAACTCACTGGCGCGCGCTCTTTAATTAATCGTCGCCGCTCGAATGCACATCCGGGAGGAGAGGACAAGGGAGGGGGGATAAACCGGGGAGGACACGGGATAGGAAGGAGGGGGGGATTGGGCTACGTTGGTGCTTCCCCTCCCCCCGCTTTTTTCCCCCTCGGACTGCCGCTATCCCCTTGAGTGACGTGGGAGGTGCGCCGAGACCGCACTATCGGAGCGACCGTGCATTAGTTCCATAGCTGGACAGGACCTTGTTCGCGACATCAGCGAGAGAAATCGGGGCAGTTGGCCATTGCTTCCATTTCTCGACCGCCACCTCGTGCAGGGCTTTTATACCTTTATTCTGCTATGCGACATAGATGAAGGTGGATCTGGACAGTGGTCAGATGACCATGAGAAACGATTTCTTCACAGATGAGGCCCCAAACCGTACTAACACGACGGCGCCACCTTTGCACGCAGTGCGACGCGACCGCCGCCTATAATAGACAGTTTAAGTTTGACGTGCATCCAGAGTTCACGTGCGCAGAAGTGAAAAGTGTACGTAGCCCACACGCACGTAGTTTGAAACCCTTATAGTTACACGTACGCGACGCAGCCCGCGCGTAGGGCGATTGGAAGCACGCCCTCGATGATGATGATGATGATGATGATGATGATGATATGGCTATCCCCTTTGTATCGGGTGGGCACAACCTTGGCACCCTAGCAGCCGCGCGTTATTCCTAGCGCCATCTACAGACAGACAATACTGTAGCCATCGTGATCTCGTATAGCCCGTTGCTATGGCGACGACATACGCCACTTCGTCAGGCTTAACTGATTAAAAATCGCCCTTCTATCTGAAAAACAGAAGCTGTTTTTTCAATTGAAACGTTGGGTGATGGTAAGAATGGGCAACTTGAATGCAAAATCAACAGCTTAGAACACGATATACCACTCAGAAATTAGCGACGAAGCTGTTATCGCTGCGGAGCGGGAGGGCAGGGCGCCGCCATCTTGGTCAACTCTACGTATGGAAGCTACGTAAAAAGACCACAACGTAAAAACTCGAATCTCACGTTCGCCCGTAAGACTCACGGCGACCATTTGTGTTCTGAGCATGCACCCTCAACATCCATGAAAGCTCTACGTACGTGAGAGAGAGAGAGAGAGAGAGAGAGAGAGAGAGAGAGAGAGAGAGAGAGAGAGAGAGAGAGAGAGAGAGAGAGAGAGAGAGAGAGAGAGAGATCTTTAATGAAGTCTGGCGATGTTAGCTGGGCTAAAATGCCTCACTTGCTACGCCAGTTGATGACGTGATGAAGATGATGGCGATGATGTTCAAGAACTTGACGCTCACATAAACGGTCAGTTATTCACAGCGAGTGGTCTAGACATGTGTGTTGCAGGTACTCTATCAGAGCTTTGGAAGCCCGTAAAGCACGTTTGGGACAAGCCCATGGACGTGAAGCTTCTACGCACGTAGCAGCTGCGCAAGAAAACGGCGCAGCTTAAGAGGAAGGATGCCCGTGTAGCTATTTCACATCCATTATTCTAAACTGCGCTGGCCCTTTTTTTTTGTTATAAGTTTTCTTTTTTGCCTAAGACACAAGGGCCTCTTCCCGACCTCCCAAGCTGCGTATACAAGATTTACCTCAAGGAAGACGTCACAAATCTTGGCCCAAAATCAACAACAGCAGCGTCGCAACTTCTGAACCGTGCGGCGAAGCTCGATTGCAAGCTCGGTCAGAGAAAAGAGACACATCGAAATCGCCCACGGTGCCATTTGACACCAAGCAGTACGCAGTGTTCAGCGCATATCCTATTGTTGCGTAAACACGTAACTTCGACCTCAATACTCGTCGAACCTGCTCTTTTGGACGGAGGAGAATAGTCACTCAGTTACCTCTCCTTACAAAACGGAGCGTTTTTAATGCCACAACACGATTAGCTTACTCCGGCCGATTTCGCGTAGACAGCACAGAGTAGACAGGCTGAAGCCTTATTCAAGAAGCCTTCGACTTTCTCCAAATTATTACCAGCTCGGCGCACTCCGAAGCTTACCTAAGTGTTCCGTACCACAGGCATGCAGTCATGTACAAATGAAACGCGAAAACGAAAATTTTGAATTACAAATTGAGCAATTTCTTTGCGGGAAGTGAAATTGTCGCGTGGTTTTATTACAGTAACACGGTTTGAAAATGTGTCTTTCCAAATATATCACTAGCGAGGGATTATTTTACCTCCACTATCCAAATTCCTTGATTTCGCTTGTTCTGGTTCATATCTTCGTGTTCTCATTTCATTTTCCCATGACTGTACACCGCATGTGCTCGCAACTAGGTATTGGATAACACTCCGTAGGCATTCGGAATGCACGCTGCTTTCGATATTCCGTAGTTTTTTTCAGCCGGACCATCTTACTTTTTTTTTTTTTTTTTTTTCCTGTCCTGTGCTTCAAGTTTGTTCTGTGGCGTGTGCGCATGTCCGTAAGTCCGTCTGTACCGAATTTTAGTTTCGAAGCAATGTTTTACGAATATATACCGCGCTCGTGTCAAGCATGTCCGTCATGTTCAATATTCCAATTTCTGAAATTCTATTTTTCCGATTTCAGGCACGCCAGTAGTGACCATCGGTTACAAATGTTTGCAGTTAACAGTGACCCAATGTCCACGTGTCCTCGGTAGCTTCTTGCCTTGGCCCGGCGTTTTCCTGAAGCAGTTCAGCGGATTCGCGGTATATATAGCTACACCAAACCATCGCGAAAGACGTACCACGGGGTCGCGGGTTCGATTCCCGGCCGCCGCAGCCGCTTTTCTGATGGAGGGGAAAAGCAAAAACACCCGTGCGTACGAGATTTCGGCGCACGTTACAGGTCCCTAGGTGGCCAAAATTAAGCCGGAGCCCTCCACTACGGCGCGCCTCATCGCCTGCGTTGCGTCGGCGCATTAAAACCCCACAATCAATCAATCGTACCACACATGGCGGGTGTGTCTCTCCTTCGTTCTCTGTGTCGCCCCTCCCGTTGTTCCGCTGCAAGATATAGCAACTTCACCTCTTACATTTTTTTTTTAATTTCCACCCATAAAAGTGAACTACACTTAAAGGGCCAGACAAACAACTTTCATGGAGGGCATGTCCTCTAGCTCATGTGGAAGCCAGCGTTTTATACACTGGGGAACGACAAAAAGTTTCTGAAGAAATTCACAGAAAAAATTTTAGTTCGGCACTCAACTTTCTGTAGTCAAAGTCGGCGCCCTGTAGTGTCTAAACATAACACAATTATATTACACTCAACGCGTGATTCAATAACGGCATGAAGGATAAACGAAAGACTGGACATTATTATTGTTTTAGCTGGGGACAAGTTTTTCAATATCTTTTAACACGAAAGTGTTTTATTCCCGGGTACACGATGATTTCGCTGACGTCATATCCGTCACGAAAGTGACGCCAGTACAACGAAGCAAGCAGCCTGTAAAGGGTGTACCCCTGCACACAGGGTCTTTTTACGGGGAAGCAACCTCTAGTACTAAAGAGAACATTACACTTCGGGTTGTTCGTTTTCGGGTTTTATATTTTAACTCTACAGTGTTTTATGCCGGGATACACCAAGATTTCACTGACGTCACATACCTCAGGGAAATGACGCCCGTACACCTTTGCCGAAGCGACCCGCCAGCAGGACGACGCTCGCCAAGCACACCCACAAGACAGCCGCCAACCCGCAAATCATGCCCAGCTGCAGATTTCGCTGCACAATTCTCTTTCGTGTTTTAGCGATTCCTATGACAGCGGAATCAACCGCAGTTTTTTTTTCATCTCATGTACAGTTAAAAGTGTGGTGCCGCACGCCTCGCTGCCATGGTTGCCAGCATCCATTTTGGCAGCCTAAACGTACGCCTGGCAGATCCAAAAATTCCGATTTCAAAAGTTCTAGAGCGCTATCAGCAAAACCGTTTCGGGTTAAGGTGTTTTAGGTGACGCTCTTTCATTCGGGATAAGTAAAATATACTCTACACAAACCGGCTGTCTGTCCCTTTAACTGCTCAATTTCAAAACGCGACTGATATGTTTCTCAATGCCCCACCAGTGCGGCAACTAACGGTTTCCTAAGCCGGTGTTTTTTGTCGTCGCCCACAAAACACCGCCGCGAACTCCCCTTGATACCTTCCATACTCTCCGCTTCCCCGTAGAGAAAAAAAAATGAAGGAAGCTCACATTAACGCGTAAGACTTGAAGAGAGCGAAGCTATACGCAACCTTCGCAACCATCACGAAGGTTTAAAGTCCACGATTGCAGCCGATTTGCTTCTTCTTCGCAGCCACAACGACCTTTACGCCATCATTGTTGCCGCGTGTAAACTTCTTTCATTTTTTTTGGAATTGATAATCATTGGACATCACCTTAAAGGCGCGTACTTTACGGCCTGTGTTTCTCGTTCCGAGCAAGTTTTGCCAAAATTACGGCGAACGCGAGAGTGTTTCTCGTTCCGAGCAAGTGTTTCCACGATTACGGCGAGCGCAGGAGATTTTTTTTTTTTTCAGTCTTTGCCTCCCTCCCTAAGTGGGTACCCTTGGCTTGAGAAACGTGCGCCGGGGACGCTGGGCGGTCGTCCTGGGGCACGCACACACGAGCGCTAGGCATTTTCTCGGTTTTGTTAACTGCCGGGCGGCCGACGCGAGGCCCACGCTCACGTTCGCGCGCTCGGAAATTTCCCGGCATTTTAAACTGCCGACACGAAAAATTACGATTTTCTAAACAGCTTCTCCGTTAAAAAGAATTGCGTCTTTTTCAACCCACGGAGGCTTTTAAACGCCGCTCTTTTCTTTCCACTGCCCTGCGACGCTTAAATTACGGCCCCCTTCCTTACTTGCTCCTATTATTTAAATCAGGTAAATGAAATTCCCCCTCCTCCTTCCCTTTTCAAACTTTCCGCCATTTTTCAAGCACGCGCCTCATTTTTCCCCCCAGACAATAATATCGGCGATAATAATTGAAAAACAGTGAGCAGGCGCGCGTTGCAAGGCGCTGCAGGACCTCTCCCGCGAGCAGCAGCACACAGCGCTGTATAGACGGGCGGAGAGGTGGTGCGGCGGGGGAATAATTAGCGGCGCGACCAGGCCAGCAGCCCTCTCGTCCGTTTTAATTAACAGCGCGCCAAGGATTCGCACGGGCCACTCGGCGGCGGTACCAGGACGCCCTGGCGAGCGAAGAGCGCTCTCCAGGAACACCGAGGCTCAGGATGGAGAGAGCAGAGAGAGAAAGAGAGAGAGAGAGGGAGAGAGAGTAAGCTGCGCGCTGTCTCCGCTTCCCTCCCCACACTTTCAGGTTGCTGCGCGAGAATTTCAAGAAAATTGGGTCCCTGAGAGAGGCGCTACGAGAGCGCTTTCGGGGAGCACGCGACACGACGTCTCCAAAGGATTACGGCCCCGGCGCAATCGGCGGAATCGAAAGAATCGCACGTAACCCCGGCGGGAATACTAATTGGGGCTTATTGAAGACGGCGGCGAAATGATGAACAAAGCTGAGTGCGCTTCTTCCAGTGGAGACCCGCGGGACGATCAACAGGAAGACGACCACCTGCCTGTTGTATTCGGGCAGGTCATCATCCGTGCTTCGAGATCCCGCGGCGCGACCACCAAACAGAGCTTCAGCTTTTGTGAGCCAATAATCGGAGTGCTGAAAAATTTTTGCCGCGCTTAACCGCGGTCAAACCGAGTGTGTCGAGAGAAATCTCTGTTTGTTGCGCCGAGAGCACGCAGTGACCGCACGTATACAACTGCTCCACGAGACAACACAATCGAACACAGACGCTGATTGACGCAGTCGCTGGTCTAGGCGCGAAAGCGCAGTAAACTTCGATGCAACTACAATATCCTCGTATCATTTTCTCATGACACCCGCCCTCACTCTTTCCCTCCATCCCCAACCCTCCCTTTGGCACGAATCAGAGTTTCGACGCTTCCACTGCTCAACCTCACGAGGCGCTGCTTTGACCTTGGCTGAGCTTGAAGGTCAGATTGAAAGAACCAGCCCTTCTTGTGGGTTTGTACCTGAAGTAACAGAGTCACTCGAAAATACGGCGGAGGGGACATTTGTTGAACACACAAAAAGAAAGAAAGAAAGAAAGCAAGAAAGAAAGAAAGAAGACTGTTCGTTGGATCACTGCAAAGGAACACGAGAAAGTCGTTCGCCCCCTTTTTTTTTTTTAAGTTCCCGCAAAATATATGCGTACACGCTGTAAACGATTATAACGGTACTATCACAGCGATCTTAACTGCATCTACAGCACGAGCAAGATGCTGCTGGGCGCTCGCACCGAAATTCAGCAGGTTTTCGCAGTTCTTGCACGTGAATACCTCCCCTTAACGGGCTGCGGAAAAGATCCCGCCTCGCGGGCCACGAACACACCGCGCATGCGCAAATAATATGGCAGAAACGACAGCGCTGACTCGACAAGTCACAAACAGAGGAAATGAACCCACGGCCCATCCAGTGCAGCCAAAACTGTCCAGGCAACCACGTTCACGATATATTATCACGCATAGCCAAGAACGACGACGCACATCAAGCACAACAGAGTCAAGAAGTCGTCAAGAACGACACAACAGCCTCATTACATCGCGCGGACGTTGACGTCATCGCGATTGGAGGCTTCCGGGCGGTTACGATCGACTTTGCGAGCTTAGGTAAAACAAAGAAAAAAAAAAAAGCTCGCTGCTGCTAACGAGGCCACGCACCATTTAGAGTGCTCGTCGGCATGGTCGGAAGGAACGAAGATAAAACACAGGTTAGAGTGTACCAAGGAAAACAAAAACAAAAACAAAAAAAGAGAAGCATATCTTTCAAAGAAAAAGAACGACAGAGAAGACAGCAGGAAAAGGGCACGTGGACGTGTATATACGCGCGCCAGCGGCGGTTATTAATACAGATGAAAAGAGGGCTTTTAAGCTGCCGAGATTGAAGGGGGAGAATAGGAGAGGGAGGGGGCGCTGTTCCCGCAACGAAGACGCCGCAGTGGGAAAGAAGGAAGGGAAAATAATAAAGGGGAGTCGGCAACGGGGAAGGGCTGGGGAAAAAAGGGAAACGGGCTAAGCCTGCGGTGAACCACGGCACGGCGACGGGGCCACGACGTTGGAACGACCGCAGCCACCGACGTCATCCTCGACGTCGCGCCGGACATCTCATTTTAAAGACCTCGCCGCCGTTATTACTTTTTCCCGGCTTTTTTTTTTTTTTTCCTACCTTCAGTCTGGAATAGGGAAGATAGCTGCGCTCGGCGCAGGCAGCGCGCATATTAACGCTCCCGCAAAAAAAAATAAAGAGAAAGAGTAATGAAACTTATGAAAGAACAGAAGAATAAAAAAAGATGGGACGTTTAATAGCGAAGAATAGCATGAAAGAAAATGAAAGTACCCCAAAAAAAAATAAAGGCGGCTTATGATCCGCAGGCCCTAGTAGAAACGCCGTAAAGGACCAGAGAGAACGACCCCCCCCCCCCTTTTTTCCCCCACCTATAATGCCTCCCTCCCTGAAACCCCCCTTAATCTTGTCTTTCGTTGTTTCCGCTACGGTTTTCTGCGCACTCGACCCCGGCTTCAAAATGTCGGCCTCGTGGTTTGCGCGACGCTAAAGGTGCAGTAAAGGTGAACTATGCACATGCAGCGATCTTTAGTGTGAGAGGGGAAGAACGGACAAGGAGAGGAGGAAATGACTGGCACGCAGGAGTAGAAGCTAGGTGGGGTCAAAGGGAAGTCGATAAAAAGGCGTCCCGTAGATACTTTCGCCACTTTTGCCTGGACCCTGACCTGGCCTGACATGGCCCGAGATTCCTTCTATTTTAAAAATTCCCTCCCATTTATTTCGCACTTCGCTTCTTTTTTTTTTTTTTCACTCAAAAATACTGTAGTCGCGAGCGTACGCGACAAATAATACCGTTTGTGGTGAACGCTCACACATGGATTGCCACAACTGCAACTTCGCGGAGAAATCTGTGCTCACGCAATGAGTCTGCAGAGCAGGACATTGAATTGCAGCCGCTCAAAGACGAGGACTAGGACCCGGAGGTCATTGTTCAGCGCCCCGTAATTAGATAAGCAAAATATTTCTTCTCCAACCGCTGATGTTTGGCCGATCCCCTGATCACGCCTATGCGCCATACCCTAAGGAACAACAACACCTAGAGAAAGGGCGGAAAACGAGAGAGAACTTTGCAAGCTCGCTTTGACGACCTCGATGACGGGTACAAGTTCGCTTTGAATAAACACCTTTATTTCATCTACGGGAACACTCAACGTGTAAGTTCATCGTTACAATATATGTAGAGTCTACGTATGCAGCGTAGAGCGCATAGGTATAGTGTATGCGGTGTATACAGAAAGGAAAGCCAGCAGACCAGAACGCTAAGGAGTGCATAGAGGATGTAGTTATTCACGCTGCCCGGGCGGGACCCAAAGCGGGTCTTACGAGAGCAAGAAGTTTTACTCCACTGCCCTTCTTTCATCTAAAGCCATTTAATTCCACAATAAGAACTATACACGCTGTGTCCTCTCCTTGGCGTTCTTGACTGCTGGCTCCTTTCGTGTTCATTCTACGAGCCCCGCATTCGCCATTCTGGCCACATCAGCTGCAGGGGATACTTCTCCTAACAGCCACGTTCATTTCTGCGCGAAGAATCGGGAATTCGGAAATGTTTGAAACAAAGTTCGCAAACTTCTAATTACCCGACCGCCGCTTCTCCAAATGTGGTACATCTATGTGGATGAAAGAGTATTCTACGCTTGTGGTGGTAACCAGCGCTGCCCGCGGCAACTCGGGCAGACGTCGCAATACTTTGGGACTACATTCTTCCTCGCATTGTCGGTGTGCTGCAAGGTGTGCTGACACTGAAACCCCACTTCGCGGAAAATTTCGTGAAACTGAAGGCGTATAAAAAGGCTCAGGCACGGCGGAAGTTTAGTCACGTCTCGTGACCGAAATAGGCACAGCTGCCGAGGGTATACAGAAGCAATTACGTGACATCATTGACGCGGTGAATCTAGAAAGTGAATGTCATCGCTGAGCTCACGGGACCGACACACACAAGGGAATTTTACAAATGTTTTTAGAAAAAGACAAAGAAAGTGCTTCCGGTAATAAAACAATAGGGGTTACCGCGTCATTGCGAGCCATTGTGCCGTGTCATTCCGTTGTACAAGTAGTCACTGAGTCTTTACTTTTTAAGCTGAAGAAATTAACGGAATTCACCGCACGCGCGGTCGGCAAGTGGGAACAGGAGTGACGTCAACTTGTTTCTTGACATGAGTCACACGGTGTGTTTTTCTTCCGAGTTTCCACACTCGCCCGATTGTGACGAATAGAAGCCAACAGAGGGAAATAACGTAGAACACAGACGACATGCTGAGCAGTCCACGGACGACAGAGCCGGTCAGCTCTTGAGACGAGCGTGACGCGACTGACTTGGCCCCGAACCGTTTGTCACGTCAAGGTCACGGCGCCAGGACGTGACACAGACCACTGTTATTTTCCGCCTGGCGAACCTTCCCGTTCCCTTTCCGCTGTCCCCGGGTGTACCCATGCACGCCTGCGTCGGGGCAGAATGGTCCCAGCGCCGCAGCAGCATCGGAGGAGGCTGCTGCGGTAGCCATTCTTAGTTTAAGGTAGTTTAATGATGCGATTTTAATTATAGTGGATGTCGTACTGCTTTATGTGTTTCATTTTTGTTTCCTTTGCCTTTTTTTCTGTTCATTTTCTTTATTTCCGACCCGTGGTGGATACCCGACACTCATTTGTATGTATATTCTTGTATTGGACCGGAAAATAGCCACCTGGCCATCGGTCCAGATAGTATGTAACCATTTTTCCTGTCTTGCGATAATAAAGCTCTTGATTGATTGACGGATTGATTCTTGTGCAAGGTCTGTCTATGTCTGTCGATGTATGTTTGTCACCAGAATCAGCCATATATAATGCTGGTGAGTCTGGTAGCTGGTGGGTCACTTATTGACTCACCAGTGACTCATCCGTTAGTCACGTGACCGACGTGTGGATCACGGCACCCGGGGTAAGGGGAGGAGGCTTGAAAAGGTGGAGAGGCAGGGAAGGAAAGGAGCAGAGGAGGACAGGGAAGTGCAGTGGAAGAAGAAAAATACGTATGTAGGAGATGGGGGGGGGGGGGGGGGAGAAGAGGAGAGGACGGGTATGGGAGAAGGGGAGGTGGCGGTGAAGGAGGGGGAGCGGCGTTTGACAGCGGCAAGGGTGACGGACACACCTTCATTCCACGTCGTTCGCCACGAAGCAAGCCTCGTCGCATTCTAAATTCAGGGCACTTCAAAAAGAACACTGGCATCTGGGAACATTAATTCTTACGTTTTAATACCAAAGAAGAATTTTTAAACTAAAGGGGCCCTCCCACGGAAATGGCACGTTTTACTGCGGTGCGGGGGCAATAGAAAACCCCCCAAAAAACTTTTAAAAGCAGAGCTTCTGACGCATACATATTATACAACGGCGTGACCAACAAAACCCGGATAGCGCCCGGTGGCATTAATTTAATGCTGCCGGATATGACAGCAGGATTTGTCCCGGTTAGGCTCCGCATCACTGCGCTCTAAAATTTCTTGTTGACTGCAAAGCACCTCGTTATTAAATCGAGGCTATTTCTTTCAAAGCTCCGGTTTCAAAGCAATTGCTCAGCGCAAACCAATTGAGTGCTCCCCAGCCACACAGACATTTACCCAATATTCCCCACTGGAAGGCTGAACCCCGCGCGTGATTGCGAGTCTCGGTGGCGGCCGCCAAAGAGCCGCACTTTCAAGGACGCGTGATTGAGGCGTGACTCGACTCGGATCCTTCGCCCCGCATTCCTTCTCATCCATTGCTTGCAACGTCCGTCCTGTGTTACAAAGAGCGAAGAAGCTTCCGTAACCCGCAGCGCCGCACCTTGACGGGATGTAGCCGTGAGTCACGGTTGTTTTGACGGCTGCGTTAAGTCGCCGCACGCAGAAGGGCGGTACTGGATGTAGAAGGACCGTCAGCAGCATGCCAGTCATAATTATAATTAATTTCCTCTTGGGTTGTTTCTTTTCACAGCTCTCGAGGCGTCCTGTATACAGTTCGGGGTCTACCTGAATACATAGGAGGGACTACAGAAACCCGTAGTCTCCTAACGCACGCGGTTCAAGCTTTTCCCGTTGTTTCTGTTCCACGACATACGGGTCCATTCTTTACCTCTAAACATTTATTTATTTATTTATTTATTTATTTATTTATTTATTTATTTATTAATACTGCGATCTTCGTTCAAGATCTTAACAGGGTGGGAGAAACATAGTTTACATGAGTAACTTTCGCGGCAAAACACACACAAACATACACAAAAATATACAGAAAACAGAAGAAGATGCATCATGTGAGCAGGTGCGACTCGAAAGCAGATGGGGATTTTTCGGTTACCGTATTGTTAGAGAGGTTGTTCCAATCGACAATGGTTCTTGTGAAGTATGAGTATTTGAAGCAGTTGTTGCGTGGATTGAGTGGAGTGACTGCTAGCGTGTGTCAGCGTCTTTTATCGTAACCAGTTGAAAAGTGAAAGATGTTGGAGGTGTCAATAGCATATACTTGTCCGGTAACTATATGATAGAAAAATTTAAGGCGTAGGATTCGATTCCTCTCAGATACTGTGGGCAGGTTGCTCTTATGGAGAAGTGCAGAAATCGATGTGCGCCCGTAAGAATTGTATATAAACCTTACCGCCATTTAAGCGCAGAGCACTTTAAACATTTTAAGTGCAGAGCACTTTAAGGGCTCGCCTTGTCGTCGTAGTTCGCTGTAATGGTCGATGTCAAGCGACTGCGAGAATCTGGCGGCGCAGCGAGATAACGGACCCAAGTAGAGCCTGGCGTACCCGTCGTAAGGCGTCCCGCAGAGACTTCGAAAACCAAGCGGTTTAAATAGTCATAACCGTTCGAAAGTCCTCAACCGCTGGCGCTTGTCCCCGTTGTTTAGCGCAAAGAAAACTGCAGGTACATTTCAGGCAAACTATTCGTTAATAACCGGCAGCGCCCGCGTTCGTTTAGTTAGGAAGGCTCGTTGGGTTGCTTTTTGCGGTAGTAAGCGAAAAAAAGTGCAAGGCCGGCACGTGCGGGAGGAAAAGCAAGCACGAAGCGAACAGAACTCCCGCTGGCGCTGTTTCAGGCAGGGGGCGTGCGAGCACTGCGAATGCGGGAAATTTGAATTGCACTGGGTGGTAGCAGTGAGCGGACAACGGCGCTACGGCCCATTATGATGAATCACCGCTGTGCACTTCGGACAGCTTTCACGTTGAATGGAACGGCTTTAATGTTTTATCATCCCGTATATCGTTCCACCGTGTTCTTCGCCCGACCTCTTCCATCGACAACGGCACACTGCCTAGTGTCGGACCTCTCCCAACTGAAGTTCTGTTCTCTACTTGGGCTGCAGGATGCCTGCTACACGAATCTCCTTCCCAATGCATGCACTCGCTTCACGAGAATTAATTTCCGGGCACAGACGGCGAAATAACTGCTTTCGTCCTCGATCGGCGCCACCGGCCCGTGAAACGGAAATGTAGATATCGCCACGATATGCACGCCCGCAATGTGAAATATATAGCACCATGCACCCGTGAATTGCGGGCATTTATTCTTCTGCAATATTTATTACCGACTATTATTAACCTTGTTTTCATTCACTTACGCTCCTCGTGCGTTGAAGTGCTTTGCAATGACCCACCTGGCCACACGTTGCACAGCAACAAATTCAACGCGTGCCGCAAGCCACAGCCACGGCGCCGACGGACGGCCATTGTTCCGACTACAATGGCGTACGCGTCCAGAGAGACCCATTTAATATGGCGGATATATGATAGCGAAATCCCCTACACAACCGCGGCTGAACACAATGCAATTCTTCTCGCGCAAACGAGTCCGCGCGCCTTGCATAAAGAACTAGCGCCGCACAAGAAGCAAAATGGTCACATGACGAGAGAAAAAAAAAAAGCGAAGGCACGACGAATGAATGGAGAAAATAAAAGAGGAACGACGCACATTCGGCGCGACGGAACAATAATCGGATATATGGGTCCCTACCCGGAGGTCGCAAAGCGGAACTCGCAGACGATCCTCGGCCCACCGGTATCGTCTGCGCCGAGGATCGTCTGCGGCGGCCCGTCACAAGCAGACGACGCTCCCGCTGCGAGTGAAGCTGCGAGAGGGGCCGCGCTGATGGAAGCGGATATATGTGTGCGCGCCTGTCATTCAAGTCCGCCCGGTGCCGTTCCGGTATGCGCGCCGCGGCCTCTGCCGAGCCTATTCTAGAGCCCGACGACAGAGCAACGCACGGCGGGACAGACGGGATCGACGTTTTATGCAACTTCCCGAACGAATCGGCAGACGATCTGAACAGAGGAGTAACCGATGATTGTCGTCTGGCATTGCTTCAGTAGAGTGCACGTGCCACTAAAATATTCGATCCCATTGTATGGTCACACATTTTTCAACGCGTTGAACTTCACATAAAATGTCTCAATAATCAGCGCACCTTCAGAACAAGCTTTTCTCGTGAGTCACGGTTACCTCTTTGTTTTTCTTGAAAGTTCAAGTACTGAAAACCACTTTTTTTTTTAGATTTCAATCTTTCTAATTTGCCAAAGAAATGAACACAAACTAAATGGCCCTACATTTTAACTTTACTTGTCCAAAGAAACTACCTTACGTTCGGAGCACCGCGTTCCTACCGATGAAACTGGTCAATAAGAGCTACATACGGACGCAACAGACACATGAAACAGACGCAGCTTAAAATGAAAGTGTCGGCGTGCGTCAAACTATTTCGAAGGCAAGCACCGAGCGATGTAGAAGCAAACCCCCATACTTAATCCCTCGCCTTCACGTATAAATAAATAAATAAATAAATAAATAAATAAATAAATAAATAAATAAATAAATAAATAAATAAATAAATAAATAAAAGGTCCGTGGCGCACGCAAAAGATTCGTTGGCTTGAAATCGCAGAACCGAATTTCCGTATAACTGATAAGGAATTGCAAACTTTTCATTTTAATTCGTTTATCCATCACCTATAAAGCTATTCATTTCTCTCATTTGGTAAAATTACGCCCTTCGCTGGCTCAAGGCCTAGGGGCATAACCCCCCAAAAAAGTAATAACAAAAAACACGGACCTTTACGGTTTTATACGCTCCCTTCGCTCACGACACAGCCTGTGTGTGCGAACGCCGGGAGCACTTGATGGACGGCGACAGATCGATGGTGCCGAATTCAATAATGGTTCCTCTCCGTGCACGCTCAGGGCACATACAAATACAAAATTTCTACTCCAGCGAGAAGCACGGCGTATAAACCCTGACACAAGTGTTCGCCCCGGGCAGTGCACCCCCGGGACAAGCTATTTATACAGGCATTGAATAACTTCGAAGTTTAGCACACGTACCGAAATCAATTTGGCTAGGCGTTCGCCGATTTAGTGGTATAGCTACGGCCATTCGTGACGCTGACGCGTACGGTTGGGGTCGTTTGGTTGAGTATTTTTGGTTAAAAACGTGATTTGTTTATAAACGGCGACAGGACTTTCTTGAAGAACGCAAACGCGTATTTTATGAACTTAATCAATGGCGTAACCTGCGACCGACCGCAACTCTATATAAGCCACAGCCTTTGAAAACCACTCGTTACCGAGTTCTAAAACAGACCGAATAACGCAGAACAAAAAAGTTACCGAAGGCTGTCGACATCCAAAGTTACACAGCGACCAACATTTCCGGGTTTTCTGTCGGTTAACAACAACATCAAAAAAAATCTCGACACTTTAGTAGCAAAAGTAGCAAAAATAGCTGACGCTTCTCCTCCAGCACGGACGCTTTGTTCAGAAATAACCGCGTGGGGGTCGACTTTTTTTTGCTTACTTTTAACGGAGTATTTTGTTTGTTCTAACGGAATCGGCGTCCGCTTTATCTGTTCATAGAAGAAATTGTCGAATGTTTTATAATACCATTCTACTGAGTTGGCATTGAAGGTCACAGCTCGATCCGCTCAAGGTATTGTATCCGAAAACCCAGTCCCGCTGCGTTCGCACGAAGTGCACCCGAATTCGTTCAAAATTGTTTTCTAAAAAATGCGTCTGTCGGCCGCATCCCGATTTTAGTAGTCACGTGATCCCCCACTTTTAGCGCTCACAGCTCCTTGAATGACGTCGCACCGATCACTCGAAACACGTCAGACGATGCCGGAGCTATCGACAAGTGTGTAAGAAATGACGAGGCGTGACAAGACTGTGCTCTTCGGGATACGGTAAGACCTGAATCTGAGAGATCAAGACTTGCGCATAAAAAAAAAAACGATGCCAAGACAAGAAAAAGCGTGAAATAATAGTGGCGGTTAGATTTACGTGGTTTAACGCGCCGCAGCTACCTTGGGCTGTGAAGCGCGCCATAGAGGAGGGTTTTGGATTAATTTTTGACCACCTGGGGATCTTTAGGGTGCGCTGAAATCAGGACGCACGAGCGTTTTCGCTTTTCGTCATTTTCTGAAAAGTGGCCACCGCTGCCGGGATCGAACCCGCGTCCCTGGGCTGCTGAGCAGCACAGTTCCCTAGCCATTGAGCCGGGTAAACTGGCGCGAAGAACCATGCACAAAAAAAAAAAAAACGAAAGCGCTGGGTGCTCAGAGCTAATAATAAGCGGATGCCTTAGGAAGTTGTTGTCACTACCTTTTTAAACCAATCAGCTGGTGTGACGAGAAATATCCGTTTCTGTACTATTAGAGCGATGCTCTCTATCTCTCCCTCTCTCTCTCCCCCCCCCCTCTCTCTCTCTCTCTCTCTCTCTCTCTCTCTCTCTCTCTCTCTCTCTCTCTCTCTCTCTCTCTCTCTCTCTCTCTCTCTCTCTCTCTCTCTCTCTCTCTCTCTGTCTCTCGCATTCAATCAATAAAATCAGTGCAGAAATGAACCCATTAACCAACAAATCAATCATAAGCCCATGTATCTGTCCATCCATCTATCTCGGCGTGCGTGCAAGTGCCTCAAAGGGCCTCTCACTTGGCACAGCTAACACGAAGAACCGGACAGCTGTCGATCTGTGCGGGCTAGTGAAGGTAGAGGAATCCTCGGAGCGGAATATATAAAATGCAAAACACGCGCGCGTCGTTTTTCTAGTCTCTGCTAAGCCCGAGGAAACATCGCAGACGACGGGACTAAGCAAGAGAAGCCCACAACACGGGCGCTGTGTTGTGTTTTCTCTCGCCTAATCTCGTCGTCCGCGCTGTTTCCTTGGAGTTACAATGTACCAACAAGCCGTTTACTAAACCCGGCTGCTAAGCCCGTCAAGAGGATCGGTTGCGGCAATAAAAAAAAACTACAAAGAAGCGCGATTTAAGAAAACTTGTTGCTGGGTATAGTTTCTTCATTACTTGAACAAGAAAAAAAAAAAGAACGCACGACTTTAAACACACGAGGGAGAGAGGCGAATACGGGCGCCCGTATGTGTGGCTCCGTGTTTTTCGTCGTCACCGCCTAATTTTTTTTTCCTTTTTTTCTGTCAATAATTGAAAGAAACACAGCATACCTAAAACAACTAAGTAGGAAAATAATTGACGAAGATCGGCGACCCACGACTGTGGTCAACGCTCACTCGCGCTCGTCGCCAGGGCGACGACTGTCACAACAAACACGCCAGCTGTCCGATACCGAACCCTTCCCACCTCACAGCTGGCATCCATCCCCTCTCTCCTTACCACACTGAACACCGGGCGGGTTTATGCTTTCCCGACCACAATGGCTTTTAAGGCTTAATGACGGGCTCGAGTTCCCGTCATAGAAGGGAAAAACCATACGCACTGCCTATATTCTGTGGACCAGACAACAGAATAACGTTCAGCCTTACCCTGTGGTCCAGACTACACGCTTCTGTTCTGCTTGGAGATACTCCTAAAGGGGCTCCATTGGTCGGCTTACGTGCCGTACTTTTGATTTATTATTATCATTACTGTTGTTATTGTTATCAACCATCATAACAGTGTAAACGTAAATCACTGTAAGACAAAACAAAAATATAACGAAGCAAAACGAAAGCTGGTGCAATATGGCTATTGAAAGCCAAATCGGGCAACTGTCAATAGTACAAAAAAAAACTCAAAATAATAAAAAACGAAAATGAAGTAATGAAAGCAAAGGTGATTATTGATAATGACTGCGTTCCTAGATCCACGCAGGCAGTATGAACACAATTCGGTATTCCTTCTCGCGACAATATAATCATTGGGCTACCTATCTCGTAAGGCAAGTGTCTACACGATAAATTATACGATTCGCAGCATTTCCTGAGCAATCATAACAGGCATAGATTTGTTCTTTGCTTCCACCGGGAGGCGACCCCAGCAAAATGGTGTGGAACCCAGTAACTCGTGCTTGACCTAGTACTTGACCTATTTTAAATACCAAAGCGACATTTTTTCCCCATTACTGATGCCTTGTAAAAGCGTACCAAAACGGCATACCGCAAAATTATATCTAACGTGATCAGGAAAGGCGCAACGGAGAAATTCGGCAGGTCCGATCAGAAGCACTACACATTTCAAACAAATACAGGCTTCCATGTTACAGGGTGTTCCCCCGACGTGAGCGGGTGTCATAAAATAGGGTAAAAATCAACCTTATCCCCCACTCCGAAATAAACACAGATTGCAACAACACCCACACTGCAAAATGGCTTGCACCCTTACGGGTAATTTTTTCACTTTCTGTAACTAACACCTTATAACCCTAGCAGAAAGAAAAGCCAAAGGAAAACAGTACTGAAGGGTGTTTTGTTGTTTATAGCAACTTTACACGATGGCACAAACACAATGATACTCCCTTTTAAAGGGCTATATTGGGCCCTTTAAAATCTCTTTGTTTTTGTTTTTTTTTTTTGCTAGGGTGTAGGAGTGTTAGTTACAAACAAAAAGGGTGCAAGTCATTTTACAGTGTTGTTGCAGTGCACTGCAAAATGACTTGCACCCTTTTTGTCTACAACAGCCTTACACCCAAGCAAAAAAAAAAACACAAATTTAAAGGGTGTTCTCAGCGATACAATGCCCTTTAAATGGAGTTATTCTTATGTTTGTGCCAGTATGTAAGGGCACAAAACACCCTTAAAGAGTGTTTTCCTTCGTTCGTTTGCTAGGGTGTAGAGGTGTTAGTTATTGGCAGTAAAAAATCACCCGCAAGGGTGTCAACCATTTCGCAGTGAGCCACTACTATACAAGTACAAGAATAGCGACCCACAACCAGGCACGCGCAGCGGCCAGACCTCCGCGCTCTGATTCGCACACGGCAGAGGCGCCCGCGATGATCACCCCAGCACGTGCCGGTAGATCGGCCGCAGTCTCGGTCGTCGAGAAGCCGTGCAACCGCAGACGGCGAAGCAGACTGCACAGCGACGATACCGCGGTGCCAGGCACGAGCAAATGCCATGCTTTGCTCCGCTACGAATCTTAAAAGGAGAGCACGGCTGTCATGCCTTCGAGCGAACATCGCAGGCGAGGTGCATTACGCAAGCCTCTTTCCTTTCACGACCTTGAGTCTTGCGTCATCGCCTACATAATCCCCTGAAGGAAAAGGCGAGCAAGTTCTCTCGCCCCCTATCTGCTTCGACGCAAACAACGCCAAGAAATGAGGCAGTTGTAAATAGTACCACCGAGATACCTTCCCAGACACGTTGCCGTGCTGTTAAAGGAAAGTATTTAAAAGTGCACAGCAGCATCGCTGCGGCGTCGTATGCTCCTTTTTGGGGCCGAGCTACCGACCATCTTCTGGATCGCGTAATGCAGTTCCGACGAGGCAGTTAGGATGCTGTAGACGTTCTGTTTCATTTGTAATGCAACCTACCTAGCTTTCAGCGTAAGGGGGAGCCGAGCAGAACGCAGCGCCCACCCAACTGCGGTGAACGAGCATACAGTATAGCACACTTACAGCAAACCCGGTTTTTGCGGAATCCCGGCTATCACGAACAAATCTTCGTTTCGGTTACCATTTGTATACATGGTGTAGGGAGCAGACTCGGTTGGTGTGGCAGATGCGGCTTCCTACGTTTATCTGGAGAGCGTAGGCCCGGCCAGAAGTGATTGATTGATTGAAGCTTTATTCATTATTTTTGCAGAGCAACATACGCAAAAACAGTGTTGGACCCAATAGCCAGAGGCTAGTTTTAGGAAGACGAGCAACCGCCCAGCTGCGCAGTCGTGTTCGACCTTTTGCGTGGCACTGCTGCCGCTGGCAAGGCACCGCTGATGATGAATGTGGCGGTGATGATTACGATGACGATGGTGTCGCTACAATAGATTTTATGTCCACATTTAGCGAAAAACTGGCATAACGAACTGATTTGCGCTTCTAGATGTGTTCGTTATAAGCGGGCTGGACTGCATACAATGTTCACCACAGTCGTGCTAAATGTACGAACAAACGCGCACCCCGTTACGGTGACGGTCAGAATACAAACGACCACCACGTAAACGAAGCAAGCTCGGTACACTGGGTGAACTGAATCATGGTTAGGGCTTTTCATGAACACGCAGGCGTATTTTTATAATGAAAGCAAAATCCGAAACGTACCATTTATTGATGACAAATTTCGGCAAAAAAAAAAAATGACGCTGCACAGGCTAAGCAGGCGCTGCTGCAGAGAATTGACATATGGTTACGCATTTAACGCAAAGGAGTGTCGACACGGCACCAGGGCTGTCACTGACCCGGAGCTATACTCGGTGACAACTTAAGAACGGCACCGGAAGTTGCCGCTGTGCCTTATCACCGTAGCCGGATGTTTCTCGGCGCGGCGCAAGTAGGGCGTTACTGGGAATATTTTGAACACGGTGTGTGCCGTTGCCGTGATTTTTTGGACTTAATATGCTTACAAACGACTCCAGTGGCGACAAACGAACTGCGTGAGACAAGGCAGACGATATCACGCATTCATAGCAAACCCCTTTCAAAACGCGCGCGCACTGACGTCACGGGTCCGGCACTTTGGCGGAGTGATACACTACATGAGGTGGTGCCGTTCTTTAGTTGTAACCGAGTATAGTTCGCCCCTTCGCGGCAACAACTACAACCCTCAAAACAAAGAAAAGCTTCGCAGATGCTTTCGATCAGCGCCGTCTACACGGCTTCTGCGAAGCCCTACGTACGTACATGCATGGAGTGGATGTGCACGCATTGGACCCCTCTTATTTCGTTGCATGTATCGGCGGTGGGCGAATTTCTACGGCTGCCACCCAACAAGGTAGCCAGCTTTCAGAAGAGCCGAAAGCCACGATCAGTGAAAGGAGGTGGAGGTTACAAATTTAAAACACAGAAAAACACAGAGAGAGGCAATCGGAGCTCCAAACGAGACTCAAAGATGAAGACGTTGCAAGGCTTCCCGCATCGAAAGGACGGTGCCGATGATCCCATAATCACGAACGCGGTCTTCCTTAACCCCTGACCACAAAATCCGGTTGTTGCAGCTCTCGAAGCAAGCCCCCGCAGGGCGGGGAGTCCCGTGATGGAGGAGTCGAAAGCGGATAGCTCGGCTCAAAAACCGAAACAAAACAGAATGCAAAAACGAAATGTGCAGGCTGCACAGACGTATACCATTCAGCTTCGGATGCGAACGCGTAACCGCGCGGGAAAAACCAAGCCGGTAAGTCCGGCCTGCGGCCAAGACAAAAAGCTAAGCCAAGACACGCCAGATGCGTGCGCGCGTGCGTACGTATGTCCGTGCGTTGCAGTGTTCGTGCGTGTGCTCCCGCGGTGGTGCCGTGGATAAAGCGCTGCGCTGGCTGCGCTGCAGATCCCAAGGACGCGAGTTCGATTCCCGGCCGCGGCGGCCGCTTTTCTGACGGAGGCTAAAAGCGAAAACGCCGGTGTGTTCGAGATTTCAGCGCACGTTAAAGATCCCCTGCAGGTGGTCAAAACTAATCCGCAGCCCTCCACTACGGCGCGCCTCATATCCCGGGTGCACCTCGGCGCGGTAAACCTCAGAAATTTGACATTTTTACTGTGTGCGTGCGTGCGTATGGGTGTGCGAGTGCGTGAGTTGAGCTACCACCCTCTTGCTCTTCCAAATAAAACGAAGTTGTACGTACCTTGTCTTCGCGACCCTTCGAACCTCATGTAATATGCACCCAGCATTTCGCACCCAACTTGCCCAAACGAATACTCACCGCCTGGCAACGGGGCGAAGCACCTCAGGAGATGGGGCTGTTGGCGTCTCCAGTCGACGTCGTAATCGTTGTCTCATGTAGTCACGATACTAAAACACCGATAAACTCGTTTACGCCTCGCGCTAGAACGTAACGCGTACTAAATATAACACCGGATCACTCGTCTACGCCTCGCGCTAGAGTCATTCGTGCTTCAAAGACAAGTGACTCTTGCAGCGAAGCTGTATACCTCTACCCCCCAACGGCTTCATCTCCGTTAGCGAAAACGGCAATGCGCCAAGAATGCACTCATACACTGCATGCTTCGCCCCTCACCAGGTTTCACGTAAGTGGAGATGGCCCGGGTTATTTTTTTTTTTTTTTCGTTCGCGATATTTTCGAAGCTTACTTGCCATGTGCCCGCTGCACTAGCCTTGTCAGCTTTTGCAGGGCGAATAAGTATACCTAACCAGCACAGTGTTTTGCCAGTAGTTTTTCTCGTTTTTTGTGGTTGTGCTGTTGCTGCTAGAGGTATACGAGCGATCACAAATTACTCTCACGAGGCGCTTAATTCCACATACGCATGGCAGCGTATCGATGCTGGCTGAAACAACAGTTATCACGCCTGGGCGGGAATTTGCGAGACGGTGCGCGAGACACGAGACTTGCACGCGCGCTTTGTTCTGCCCGCTCACGCGTGTTCAGTCTCAAGAGGAGAGAATTAAAAGGACTCTGCAACAACACTCCCGATAATCGCTTCCCTCTTTCCTTCGCGTCTGAAAGCACTGCGAATGCTCTATAGTTACCGCCAACACGGAGCGGCCCTGTGTGATTTGTTCCGCCGGTCGCAGCAGATGCGTCTTCCGTGTCCGCTTTGCTCTTGTAGCTTCCTTTTAGGGGCGAAGCTCCTTAAGTCATGGGTCTGTCCATCCCTTGTGTCTCGTGGTACGTGACCGCCGCATGCTTTCGGAGATGTCGCAAAGTGGGCCGCGTTGCACGCGCAAGAACCGGCTGCAACCGGCAGCGCAAACTCGGCACCGGGAGCGCGAGCTTGTCTGTGTTCGCCAACGGAGGCGCGAGCGCACGTGCACTGCGAGGGGGAGATCACGCGATAGATCACGCCACGAACGCAGGCAGTCGTTCTCGGAGATCGAACGAGACGCAAGGACCTTTGCTCGTTTCCTCTCGTCTTGTTCGGGCACAAGTTCGCCCTAAATAAAAGTTCTTTCTTTACCGTTGTGTCCCATCCTACGTGACAAATTGTGGTGGAGGTGCGGGGTAGTCCTCGATGGCGCGGGGTCTTTCACCAGGTCTGTGCCTGGGAGCATTGACTCCGAAAATAAAAGTTGATTTGTACAATGTACGCACACAGTCTTACGTCTTTCTTAATGATGTATAATGGGCGAACTTTCACGGGAGAGTTACGGTTACCGATGATCTCCCCCTCTCGAGCTTCGCCCCACTTATCATCATTCATTCCGTGGATATGGCGTGATTTTTTTTTAAACTGGCGGTCGAATGCGTTCATTGCTACAACAGAAGGAAGGCCGGCAAATAGTCGCTGCTCTGCTGTAACGACGTGAATTCCAGCGGTCGAAGAACGCCAAGGACGAGAAAGAGAAAGAAAAACTTTTGAGCACGCTTCTAAGTCATCTCATGGGCACAGAACAGTAATTTGTGGCTGAGGTGCTTTGCGACCCCCTCATCTAAGCACTGGATGTATTTGTGGAGTACGTTCTGCAAGAATTTAATATTTCCAAAAAAAAAGTTGTTGCAGGGTCCCTTTAAACAGCTGCGAATCCCTCCCCCGAAAAATGCAAGCTCAAAAAGTCATTGCCCTACGCTGGTCGCCGAGTCAGCGAACCGTTATCGCCTGACAATGACTTTTAACAGCCTGAATGCGCGCAAAGACAGCAAAGCACAAGCACTGATGCGTAAGCACGAGACAACTTACTACATATAACCAGAAAAACTGTTCATCTAGGATAAAATTCTTTAAGTCTTTCTTTTATCCGTGTTCAAGCTGAGATGTATTTCCTGTTGATCGTGTCTAACCAACACGTCCAAACAATCGCCTGAGTACAATCGCATTGCCCCCTTTTACCTACGAACATCCCCTCAGATATCTCCTTCTGTTTAAACTTCCGAAATGGCGCGAGATAGGCTACCATATGGCTACACGGCGCCTCCACAAGTTCCCCGACGTCAAGAAAGTAAGAAAAGGGGGAGGGGGATAGTGTCGAAGTTGCTTTACATGCAGTAACCACACAAGATGTGTCATCAAAAGTACTTCGAACAGAACAGATGTTTCGACTATAGGACGACAGAAACCATAAAACCGGACACAACGCCAAGTCTGTCTACTTAACTCCTCACGTCTCAAGCGCGCCGACAGAACAGATAGTATTAAACAAAACTATTTTGTTCCTTTTTTTTCAAATACTCGCCGTAGTGGTTGTAAGCCTTTGTAAAGTGCTTAGACCAAGACATCGGATTCGACTCTCGGTAACGCCGGCTACGTAACTATAATGCCAGTGGAACAAGAAAGTCGCCATCAACGACGTTTCGCATACGCAGCGAAGAGTCGAAAACAATTCTTAAAATGTTGATTTCACGCTTGAACAGCCCGGAATAAAAACATCAAATATTTCATGCTTTTTCTCGCTTGAGACAGCTCCTGCAGGTGTTTTGAGCGTCCACGATAACTCTCCTCGAAAATAACGTCGAAGCCTGCCCATGTCATTGCAGTCGTGACAGACAAAAATTCGTCGACGACAATCATTTCTACGCAGTCTAATTACGTTACGAATACCACTTGTCCCCGCAACGCGAGCTTCGGCGCACGACTCGACGCCACCCTGCCCCGCACACACACAAAAAAGAAAAGAAACGGCGGACCGTATCGACATCATCAATTCCTCAACACCACACCCACTCTCACAGGCAGTGACCTGCGACGATTCCGAGGGCCTGCTCCGATTGAAAGCTTGATGGAGTGGAAGAACAGTCCGCGTTGCAGGGCAAACCTGTCCGCTACCTCGCCTTATTAAACCGATGCACCCCCCACAGGGCCATCCACGCCACCTAGGTAAAAAAGAAGGTAGCTCGAACTTTTCCTCTCCAACTACGATTTTAGATAGCGACGCTGGCTATCGCAATGCATCAACTACAGAGGCGTCCTGTATCAAGCTCAGCGATTTTTGTGAGCAACGGGCTGTGCACTGAAAGCAATGCCGGCTCGAGGCCTTCTCGTCTACAGGGTGTTGTCACCACGCAACGAATCGTCGCAGCAGTAACGATTCCCGTCACGCGTGCGACCCCGAAACGGCCCAGAGGTGATGTACGACGACCAATAAAATCCGGACCGGCACCGGCGGAACACCTCTATCAACGATCGTGTACGTACGCGCGCTGGAATTCGCCCGAAAACAGCCCCCGGTGAAGATGAAGAAGCGACGCGACACTCGCCGGCGGTTGGTCGGTCTCCGCAGCGTCGTTCCGACCTTTTATTACGCCGGCACTCGCACGATTCCGGCCCCCGCGTCGCATTGCTCGCGGCCCAATAAAATTTTCACGGCGAACGCGTCATTTGCGCCGCCGGCGGCAATGGCGGGTGGGTTCGTACGAGGTCCGCTCCGGTGGACCGCTCCAGCTGAGGATGACGCGCCTCGGACGACACAATCAGCACAAAAGGCGGGTTGCTTAGCACTGAAAGCGCGCAACGAGATTCAAAATGCGCGCCTTTTTGTAGCGTAAGCTACAGTGGCCGAGGTTGAGCAGCTTCGCGTGGACCTTGAAGGGCCGTGCTGCGCAATTGGATTTGAATTGACTTTGATTTGGATTGGATTGTATTAGATTTGAATGGATTCGCTCGTCTGCGCATTCCAGAGGAATGACGTCATACATAATGGAACAATAGCCGTGGCAATGGAACAATAGTGACGTCATAGCCGCGGCAGACGCACTGGCGCCGGCGCGTGCCCAGCTGCGCGCCTCGGTTGCGCAGTAGCCAAGTCTGACGCTGCGCAGGAGCCGCTTGATAGCTGTTTCGCGTGGCTTCTGGAGAGCCGTGCTGCGCATGCGCGAGGAGCAGTGACTGGACTGGACTGGATTGAATTGGAAATCGGTTTAGCAGCAGTAAGCATGATAATCAGCCAATCCTAGAAAACCAGGAAACTTAAGAATAACCAGCTGAACCTTAGCTCACGCTACGTATATCCTGGCATAGACCAGCTAAGCCACTGCTATTTTTTTCATTTAAAACACACGTGAGAAGCGTCCGACGCCCGATACCGGGAAGGATTATTGTATAATTAAAGCATACGCCATTTTATAACAAGGTTCGATCTTGAAGACAAATGGAGCTGTTCGATTTAAAGTTCCGAACTCACCACAGAGAGTCCGTGGGTTGCCAGGTGATTCTCCGCGCCATAGAAATATATCTGAGGAACGAATGCTCACGAATGGTTCTCGGACAGCCCGCGGTGAGTCCGGGACTGATAACCGAAGAGCGCCAGGGCTGCTCGCGGTTTCACGCGATTACGTGTGCTCGGACGGTGGGACTGGTGGTGCGCGCTGTTGGCTGCCTTGGCGCCCCTCGTGCACTTGCGTAGCTGCCTGCGTTCCCGGGTTGCACGAACTCGTTGTTCCTCAATCGGTCTCACTTTCTTCGCGTCCCCTCTGTTCGGCCATGATTTCCGTTGGTGCGTTCGGGGCTGCGATATTCCTTTCCGAGATAGGTACAATCCGGGCACTACCGGTACGATGCAGAACGTTAATGAAAGGTGTTGGTATGCCGCGGTTTAACCGACCTGAAAGATGCAGAACCTCCCTTGTTTAGTAAAAGCCCATGTAGAATTGAACGCAGAGGACATTTACAGTAAAAGAAAATCGCGGGTTTAGCATGAACTTCGGCACTGCTCGGGATCGAACCGAAGCCGTTCGTTCCAAAACCCGCTGTTCTATCCATTTTTCCACTGAGGCCGAACAGTGGCATTCTGTTATTAATTGCTCAAAACGGTAGAAGGAGTGTTCGAAGTGGTTCAGAAGGTGGCGCTGGGTGCGGACAGGAAGTGACACGCCTGTACCCACAAGGGAACGGAATTTAGCTTCCGGAATGGACGCTCACACCATCTCTTGTTTAGATAACCCCCGAACCGTTTGCCATAGCTGGCTGTGGCCTTCCTGGGGTGGTATTCTCGTAACTGTCCCTTTTGAAAACGTCCCTTTTGCATCCCTTTCATCGTGAAGTACTTCCGGTTAAGCAGTGGGCCGTATCAGAGTATATTTTATGTGTTTATTGTTCCGCGAGCGAACCAACAACAAGGCGACGAAAAATCGTCTGCTCCGAGTAGCCACGGCCACGATGGAAGTATTCTTCCATCGTGGCCACGGCTCATATATCTCTGCCGTGCTTGCATGGCGTCACATCCGGGTGTTCGCTTTTAGCCAATCAGGGCTCGCTCAAAAGGGACACTTGTGAAAGGGACACAAAAGGGACAAAACACGGGAATACCGCCCCTGGTGAGTGTATACTTAGGGCAGCTGTGCTTGCTTGCTTGCTTGATTGATTGTAGGGTTTAACGCGCCGACACAACGCAGGTGATGAGGCGCACCGTAGTGGAGGGCTCCGCAATAATTATGACCACCTGGGGATCTTTAACGTGCGCCAAAATCTTGTAGACACGAGCGTTTTCGTTTTTCGCCTCCATCAGAAAAGCGGCCGCCACGGCCAAGAATCGAACCCGCGTCATCGTGCTCTGGGCAGCTGTCCTGCTTCCGCGGGCCGGTAATCGACGCTGCTTGTAGTCTGAGCTCTCATCCGTCGGCGCACGTTAAACATCCCCAGCTGGTCAAAATTAATTCGGAGCTCTCCACTACGGCGCGCCTCAATGCGTGCATGCGTTGCCTCGGCGCGATAAACCCCGTAATCATTAAATCAATCAATCAACCCGGTCATTCGTGGAGGCATAGCATCTGATTTTCTTCTCTCCCCCCGCCCCCTCCCTGTTTTTTTTTTTTTTTTCTTTTTTCACGTTATCGTCCGACCTGCATGTTTAAACTCTACCTACCCATGGGCAGCATTTTTATCGTCGGTTGGTCGGTGGACCAATCTCGCCACTCGTCAGACTGATCCGCTGAAACTTTTTTAACATGCATATCCTCGGTTGTAATCTTACGCTGCGCGAATACTATGGGTGTTCAATTAGTGAAATTTCGTAACCGAATACGAAAATTCGAAAAGCACCATCTGTGATTACAGATTTATTTACAAAATCATTTTCTTTATTTCTATTCGCATATTTTTCTTTTCGGAGCACGAAATTCCGCTTGCAAGTGTAGGTCGCAATGAACGCCCTCGGAAGAAAAAAAAAAAACTTTCTCTAGCTCCTAACGGCGTTTTCAAGGTAGCCGATGTGAGACAGCGGACTGCCTCCTCGTCAGGTCCCAGGGTCCAGGAGTTGGAGGCTGCAGGATTCTTACCAGCCGATTAAGCAATCGATTCAAAGCCGAACGTTCGTATCCCAAACAATGGCCGAATATCTAAATATCAAATTCGATAAAAAAGATCATACCCGTTGTTTTGAATATTCCCGCCACTTTGTTTAACACCTGTGTTCCGCAGATGTCAATAATCACAGATATGTGCATTAACGTGGAAATTCCCGGGCTACAAAATAAAGGCCCCAACAAATTCACAGAGGACCCAAGCAGCTGTGCTCAATTTTTTTAGACAACGCGCTGCCTCCAGGCTCCATTATTGGTACTATTATTATTATTATTCACCACCTTTGCAGGCTTCGCGGGTGGCAGCGTTTCGAGAGACTGTGCGAGTTTCAGGGGATTCGTGGGTAATAAGCCCGCACCCAGTCATTTTCGTTCTAAACACGTCTCAGCTTTGAACGCCAATGAAATCAGAACACCGCAGACAGCCGGGCTTTTTATAGTCGTAAATGGCTATCTTTTGAACCAAGCCCAATCAGTCAAGGTCAAAGAATGAAAGCACACGCACACACCCACATTCCATCAACTAGGCTTTAATCATTAAAAAAAACATTTCCTGTGTGAACCAGCAGGGAGCGAAATAAGTAACTTCAGCCAACAAGCCGAAAGGTGATAGGAGCGGCAAGGTGTCACATTAGCACCATTTGCTTGGCTGCATGAAAAAGCAAGTAAGCTACCGGATACCGAGGACGTGCGCACACGTATATATTGGGCGAACAGATTGATTGTAGGGTTTAAAGCGCCGACGCGGCGCAGGCGATGAGGCGCGCCGTAGTGGAGGGCTCCGGATTAATTTTGACCTCCTGGGGATCTTTAAGGTGCGCCTAAATCTCGTACACACGGGCTTTTTGCTTTTCGCCTCCATCAAAAGAGCGGCCGCCACGGCCGGGAATCGAACCCGCGACCTCGGGCTCAGCAGCGCAACGCCTTAGCCACTGAGCCATCGCGGCGGGTATATTGGGCAAACAAGACGTTGTGGTAAATATAAGAGGAAGGGAAACGGCCGCACAGCTTGTCGATACCGCCCCAGCGCGCGCTTGGTAGTACTCCTCTGCGCGAAGTATGGGCGTCCGCCCTGTTTCAACAACGCTCACGTTTTGCTTTGTTTTTTTTAAGCGAAAGCTTTGTTAGTGGGACCGATGGCGTCCTCTCGAAAAACCAATGGGTTTCGTCATGGACAAGTTGGTCGACCTAAAAGCTCTAAGATCTGTGGACACATGGCGCGTGCTTGAAACCGGCTTTCACTGCGTCGAAGCGGCTATTTGAAAATAATGAAAAAGGAACGGTTCTAGGTAAGATAATACAGTCGAGTACACTTATAACGATACCGTTCATAACAACATATCGGATATAACGATGAACAGGTAGGGCACCGTCAACTTTTGTATTCTTTCTATGGTAAAATAAACCGCTAATTACAATGCTCCAGTGCCACGATATCGGATATAACGATTGAATCCGGTTATATTGTGCACCGAAACTGCAACAGTGACGACTCTAATGACGCGGTTGCGCAGCCTACTCAGGTAGTGTCTTCGTAGGAGGCCCATTGCGCGACACAGTCCCTCGGGGACTTTGTTTCCGCCAAGGACATTTACCTCAGCTAGGCGAAGCACCCATAGATGCTCTTGGAAAAGATTTGCGCTAGCTTCACACGCGGCAAACAAAGGTGACCGACTGTGGCCTCTTTTTTCCGCAAATTAGTAGTAGTACGAGACTTTGCTGGCATGCGAATAAAATGTTTTGAGCTCTGTTCCGTTTTTTTTTTTCGCAACCCGCTTATAACAATCATCGGTTGTAACGATGGGATTTCCTTGGCACTTGGATATTGTTATAAGTGGACTAGACTACACGTATCGATCGTGAAGGAGGAGTACGATAGTGCCCCTTTATCTCATGATCCACACACATTTAGATCGTTCGTAGATGCTTGCGCGAAAAATGGTCGCCTGGGTTCGTTTTTTGTCTGCGATTTGGGTCTTTGAGGGTTCGATTTCACGCACTTTCAGCGAAGGTTGGACACATTTTTTAGCTTTCGCGCTTCTCCCAACTTTCGTTAGGAAGGGATGGGAATTTGTTTTTTCCAACACCGACCAGGCGACAAAATAGCCTTGCGAATTCTGTTGCAAAAGGGTGATTGTGTTAGTTATCCTTATTTAGTTTTGTTAGAGGATCGGGGCTAAGCGTGCTCGCTTCGAAAGTGCGGGGAGCACGATAACACCCTAGAATTTGCGTTCTCTGATAACACAATCTAATTGTTAAACTACGTCCGTGTGTGCGCTTTCTATGTCTCGCCTGACTGTGCGTCGCTGAAAAAGACAAGCGGCAACAAATACGCATTTCCGATGCCCCCCACACCCGGAGTCGGCCCCGAATGGCTGCTTAGATTACAGGTGGACTTCCACATAGTCCGACAGAAAATGACATCACATTGCTCGGAATTGTTTTCTTTTCTTTTTTTTTTGGGGGGGGGGGGGGGGGGTAAATACGAAGGGGACTTATTCAAATGACTGGTTTGCAGAAAACAACAAACGAGCTGGCTAAAATACAGCAGAAGAATCGCATCTTGGGCAGTTGGGCGCAATTTCAAGGGAAAGCGCAGCTACTAAACAAGGACAAGAGTAAGACGGTGACAACAGACTAGAGTTGAATCATAGCTGTCGGGCAGAATCGGCTTTGAGAGTTGTTGCGGATGTCGGAGAAAATCCCGAAGGGTTTCGCAACCTCACCAGAGAAGAGCGCTGTCTTGAGCGCTTTTTTCAGGGACTGCGGAATTGCCGAGCTCGTCGCACAGACGTTTACGAATACGTTTCAAGATCCGCGGGTGGTCTATAGTTAATACGTCGCACTCCGTTATAGCGCACGCTTATTCATAGGAGCTTCAATGACGCGCTTAATTTGCTCTTACGACGGTTACATCAACCACTGGCGTTCAGAAGGCCGCGAAGGATCAAGGAAGTTGACAGCCGATTAAATTCAACAACCTCCTCCACCTCCGGTGTGACTCGTTTGACTCAGCTGTTCCCGGAACCCACTTAGTATATTTTCGCCGCGGCGTTATCAGAGATGTTCACACGATTCAATGTTGCCAGTCTCGTAGTAAACGCGCGTTATTTTTATCTGTCCAGAACGTGCACTTTATCCTTCTACCAAGAGGTTATTTAAACAGCAAAGCTAATAGATACCGAACAGCGCAACGCCCACCTAGATCTAGCACTGCAGTCATTAAACTTCTGTCCCAAAGCACTCCAGCAACGAACCCAAAAGTCGCGCTCGAAAGGCAGCTGCCCGAATTAAACCACTTTCGCGGCGCGCGCGGGAAAACGAAAGCACTCGCGTGACGTGCCGATTGTGTCTCAGATCAAGACGATCGCGGGCGCTTCAGGGGGCCTTCATCATCATCGTCAGGGGGCCAACGACTTCGACGGCACGGAGGCCATGAGCGCGCGCAGCTGCGTCTCCGATTGCAATCCACCACGAAGACCGCCCGCGCTTCGGTGCGCCCGCTGTACCGTCGACGCGGCATTCGTGCGGGCGAGCCGGACAGAAGGAAACAGGTTTGCGGCGGCGGCCAAGACGTTGCCGAGAGAACTAAAAGCACAAAACGCGTCATCGCACACAAGTTTGGAATCTTCCCCGCTGGCCGACTTCACCAGTCGACAGCAAAGCAGCGGATTAACGAACAAGGTCGTCTTTCGGGTGACCGCACGGGTTGGCAATTCAAACAATCAACCATCCGCCTACTTTGAGATGCACGCACAACCATGTGGGTGCGTCGCGATTAGGAAACAGCCGCCGTCTCGAGTGCCAGGTAGTAAACACAACTCGGTCGTGTGGCGCCTCGCAAGAGGTGCACGTTTTCCGCGTCGGCACGCGACGGAAGAAGCCAAGAAGGCGGTGGCATCGTGGTTGTCGTCGTAGAAGAATCCGTGGCGGATACTGGACGTAGTGGGGGCGGGAAAGCGGCAAACGCGAAGGCAGCCCAATACAAACAACACTCACCGACAAGACAGCCGAGGACGAACGCCGCCGTCGTCACCGCCGAAGCCGGAAGAAGCCTGTCGCTGCACGCCATGCCTGGAATCCTCAGCCGAGCACCCAAGAAGCCACAACACAACAAAAGGGAAACGAAAAATCGACGAAGCACCGCCGCGCTGAGGGTGGCAGAAGTGCGTCGAAGTCTCGGAGTGACTTTAAAATCCTAAGCCGAGCGAGGCAGAAGCTGCGCCTCTAGTACAGCAGCGGGGAACGCCGCTGTCGCCTGTCACACACCGCACAAACACTGGCACGCCGCACAACACCGGCCGAAACGTCGGCCCGTCGAAGGGAGGGCTCCAAAGAGGCCGCTGCCGACGGGAATTCGACGAGCGCGGAATCTACCGCCGCTGGGAAGGGGGAAATCACCACCACGTCACCGCCGTCGCCCCGCACGAGGAGTTGAATTCACTGCCTTCACCGTCTCGTTCAGCGGGAAAAACAGGGTCTTCGCACCTCACCGCCGTAGTCGTCAGGACGCGACAGTTCGCACAGCAGTGGCGAGTACTGAGGACAACGCGATTCCGCCGCCGAACGCGATGTCAGAAGGCGCGCGCGGCGTCTCTCGTTCTCAAACGCAAGCGTTGCGATGACGCCAGCGCGGCACGGGTCACGTGCAGTAAGGAAGAGTTCCGATTGGCTGGCCAAGAGAAAGAGCGGAGGTGAAAGAGCCGAGGACGGTGTAAAGAGAGCAGCTCAACCGGTCTCCTGGAGTGGACGTAAGGCGATTACTGAAACGTTCCACGACGTTCCTTACGGCCTGGAGTGGCGCCCGCAGAACTTGTGGCGCCATCTGTTGGGAATAGTTTTTCCAGACGACAGCGTAACATTGACGCTAAGCGTCTGCGCAGAATCAAATAACACCACGCACGCGAACCTGCACTCCTGACGTGTTGCTTGTATTTGATTGATTGATTGATTGATTGATTGATTGATTGATTGATTGATTGATTGATTGATTGATTGATTGATTGATTGATTGATTGATTGATTCTGCAACGTGTTTGTCTGCACTTGAAGCAGATTGCTCTTATTATCTTTGTCACTGCGTTTGGTAATAAGGTCGCCCGTAACGCTTTGGCGAAGCTCGAAAATACCTGAATGTCAAAATCGCTCCATTTTTGCTCAGGCTATAATTTCTGACGCACTCTTGATCTTCTCATTAAGAAACACGTATTGCTCATGGATTTAGGCCTAAAGCACGTAAAGTTAGAGAGAGAGAGAGAGAGAGAGAGAGAGAGAGAGAGAGAGAGAGAGAGAGAGAGAACTTTCTTAAGCCACCTATGGAATTGGTCCAGTTTCCGGCCAGATTATTTTTAATGAACAATAAATTTAGTTTTAATTTCGCGCTTGCATTTTTTGGGTACCACCACATTGGACACCGTTAAACAAACAAGTGGACTACAAACAAGTTACGAATTACCGTCCTATAGAAATAATTATGTTGTACTAGCTGTAAGCTATGAGAACATGTCATTCATAAATGTATAAAAGTTTTCGTAACAGCACATTACATTCTCTATTCAGCCCCACGTGGTTTCAGGCGTGGATTTTCCACGATGGCCAATACTTGTCGAAACTGTGCACGACTTCCCCGTAACTATCAATGACCGTAAACAGATGCAATATTTATAAATTTCGTGAAAACAGTTGACAATATATTTCATGTCAAACTAATGATCAAATTGTATAGGTGCCATTCTCAAAAACAAAACGCTTTGCAGTTGGATTCAGTCGTAGCTTATTTCACGTTACAAATGTGTCATCTCCAACGGCAGTCCTAAAATGGTAAATGTAAACTCGGGTGTTCTCCAAGGTTCCGTTCTGTGTCCATTATTCTTTATTCTTTGTTGTAATGATATTATTGCTGCACGAAATGAAAATGAGGTTGTCTGCTGATGAGTGCCTGATTTCTTTTACTGCTGACTCCTTGCAAGATCACATTAACCTCAATTCAAAGTCAAGGAAGTGATTGAGTGATATAACACATGGCAGATGTCCGTTAATTACTCAAAAAGTGCTATTATGTCGATCACAACCAAAAAGCAACCTATTGCTTTCAATTGCATATCCATGGTAACGCGTTAACGCGGGCACCACAATGTAAATGTCTTTAATCACAAATATGTAACTACTTATGGTGGGATAAACATGTTTCAAACATTCCTAACCAGTCAATATCCAAAGTTCACTACTTGAAACGGACCCGTACAAATGCCCCAACAAGCACAAAATTATTAACTGTGGCAAGGCGGCCACTTGGGCTAGTTGGTGCACTTGCACCTTTGGGAACAGCCCTGTTTGCCAATTTTGCGTTGTTCCCCGAGATACAAAATTATTAGCTTGTAGCAACACCGTGTTACCGATTCTCGATTATGGATGTGTAATTTGGTACCAATTCATAGCGGCTAATCCACCTAAACAAATCGCGCACCAAATAAAGCAGTCCGCTTAACTTTTAATATCGATGGCCGCGCCTCAATTTCTGAGTTGGCAGTTAAGGCTGGCTCATTGAAAATTGAGAAAAGAGTTAAGTTACGCCGCTTACGTTTTCTTTTTAAAGCAACTCAAAGGCGACCGTTATTAATTCATTAGGTACTCTTCTTCCGGTCATTAATCACGACGTAGGCACTCGTTTAACTTAACTTCATTCCAGCCGGAAAACAATGCCTGTAAGAATTTTTTTTTCTCCTAGAACCATGATTGAATGGTATAACCCTGAATGTCACGTTGTCGGGAAATTTGATATCAAATTTGCACGTTTACTTGCCTTTTAAATCTTTTTTTTTCTGCATAATTCTGTCTCGATTCTCGGCTTATAACCTGTGTGTCGGACACTGCTGTGCAATCTTCCTTTTTCTCTGCGTGTTATTCCGCAGTGTGTATCGGTTTTTACTTGTTGATGGTGATGCCCTTCACCCTTCAACAGATGTAATCTGCGCGCCTCTGCTAATAGGCAATCACTTTCGATCGCCCTTTTTTCCTGATCACACTCGTTCTTTTTCTTTTTTAAGCGCTCACACAGGCCTTAAGCTCGCCTACAGACCAAAAAAGAAAAAAAAAACGACATCTTCCCGTAGGGGAACCCTGAGTAGTATGCGAAGCAGCCATGGGGTCGACTGAAATTCTCATTAGTTTTCAGTTCGTCGTTGTCGTTGACGTTCAGCTTCGCGTGACTTCGTTGTATGAGTATGTTCTTGACGTAGTTTGAATGAGTGAAGGACATAACGCGCGTTCGTAGCACATGATCCCGTCTCGGTTTGTAGCGCAGTGGGAAGAGCGCCACGTACCTCCCGTTGCGGCCAGAGTCGTGGGATCGAAACCGGGCGCCGCCTAACTTTATCTTTTAAGTGCGAATGCACTTTATAAGCGACCCCAAACCATCCACCGCCGGCGGCGGCGGCGGCGGCGTCGGCGGCGTCGGCGTCCGCAGTGCTCCTCTATATTTAAAAAAGAAACAGCATCCGGCGCCAGGTTTCGATCCGAGGACTTTGCGGCCGCAGCGCGACGCTCTACCGACCAAGCCACGGACACGACGCTGATATCAGTGTTAGTGACGCGCCTTATATCTTTAACGCATTCAAACTACGTCGTCAGCGGCGTGCGTTGGAGACTCAGCGGCGTTATAGCTGCTTGATAACCATGGTGTACACGTGATACTACAAACCCGATGGAAGAGATGGAAGAGAAGGCGGCGAGGCGGTGGGCTGCGGGGGCCGAGCGCAAGCGCCGCAAGCGGGCCGACAACCGTGCATTCGCACTTTCACATTCTCCCCCTCGGGGAAATGCGGGGGAATTTTTTCATTTGATTGTGTCATATATCACACTTTTTTCCCCTTCTATGGCCCGTTATCTGGGGTTATCAGCATTGTAAATAAATGACAAATACGTAGCGATCTCGTTTAGCATGAAAGCAACTTACATTACGTCTTCGTGTTTCAACGAATTTCTTTTTCATGGGGTAATATGCCTGCTGGTACAAATTAACGTATTTCTGTAATGGTGCCCCGAGACCAACAGCTCGAGGTCGGGGGGTCGGTCTCCGCGTCGAGTTCACCTTGTTTATAGTAATACAGACAGGTTCATAACAGGTGATTTGTGTCGGCTTGTTTGAGAAAGCCGTACAAAAGGTGCAGGTTTTCGGCAAACAGGGCATTTTTGTGTTTATTTCGACGAAATAAACACAGACAGCACGAGATCTTTGCAGCACACTTTACAACTTCCGTGGGTCTGCATGGCCACTTTTAGCTGAGTGAGCAATGGTCGTGTCCAAAGGCGGAAAAGTGACCGGTAACGAGGCCCGAGACATAATTTTCCCGTTTAACACAGTTCAGTCATGCCAGTTGAGACCACAGAATGCAAACGTCAAGCTTGCATTACATAAAGTAAATTGGGTTGCCGAACCTTCTATTCAGTGTTTTGCCCTTTTGAACAGTGTAAATTGCTTTTCATCCTGGCACTCTACGGTGAACCACACCAATGCGTTTTTTTTTTTTAATACATCTAATAGAAATATCTAAAGAAGAAAATTGCCGGAACTCCAAAGTGTAAATCCTGTATAGCAGAGATCAAAGAGCGCTGCTATACACCGGCCACCTTTAAAGTCGGCTGCACCATACGCGTTTAAGCATTGCTGAGAAGTGTCTTTGGCGACTAATGTATGGGTGCCCAAGAGCCTTTAATAAATACCTCTATGGGACCCTAGATGTACCCTCTGAAGCGCTATGCACTGAGCCCTTTTAATGTAGGCGTCCCTGTTAAATGCTTGGCTGGGAGGGCAATTTTTCGAAGCCTATATAAAGCAGTCTGTTAATAACGCATCGAGGCTCTAGAGCCTCTAATAAATACCTCCTTAAAACCCCAAGTATCTCTCTGAAGCAATATGCACCGGTCATTTTCCGGATGGCGTCAGGCAATCGGTTCAAATATGTTTGTATTGTTTCCCAGATAGGTTCAGTAAAGTTGCGTTGTGAAAAAGAAAAGTCGGCGTCACTATTAAATGCATTTCAGGGATGACATTATTTTCAGGGGCAATAGAAGAAGTTTTGCATTTAAAGGGACCCTGCAACACTTTCGATAAACGCTTTCACTCTTTCCTTCGCGTCTGGAAGCACTGCGAAAGTTACAGTTATCGCCAGCACGGAGCGGATGATTTGCTCGTCGCAGCAAATACGCCTTTCGTTTCTGCTTTGTTTTTGTGTTTTTTTAAGCCGCTATCGGAAAGCGTTCACTGCTTCAACTGAAGGAAACCAGCTTACAGCCTCGACATGACCTCAGTGACGTAATTCGACCCGTCGAAGAACGTCAAGACCGGGAGAGAGAAGAATCTTTTGAGCGAGTTTCCAAGTTATCTGATGGGCATAGAGCAGTAATTTTTGGCTGAGGTACTTTGCGACCCCTTAATCTAAGTACTGTTTGTATTGAATGACTACGTTCTGCAAGCATTTAAAATTTCAAAAAGAGTTGAAAAAAGTGTTGCAGGGTCCGTTTAAGTATCGCCACATGGTTTAAGGGCCATCTACTATCAGAATTTCACATGCGATGAAAGTGTGATACATCGAGCGTTACAAACAGACCGGCCGAATTACTCGCTGAGCGTACATAGAAATGCTTAAGTATTTAAAAGAGGTGTGTGGGGGTGGTGGCACCAATCTCACTGGTTCATCGTAATGATGATGTTCCGCCACGCACTTGACTCTGAAATTCACACCATTCCGGGATTCGTTTATTTCCCAGCCTTGCACAATTTTGTTAACGGGAGCATTAGCAGCTTACTGGTTTAAAAAAACGCACAACAAATCATGATACGCAAAACAGCACGAGAAACCCAGTCGAAAAAGACGACAGGAAAAATTTCTGTAGGTAGTCGTATTTTCGCGTGTGGTACTGTCGCCTTGTCGTATTCTTGTCGTGTCGCGATTCTGATGTCCTGTCGTGTGTCGTACTCCTGTCCCAATTCTGAAGTTTCGTCGTGTCGAATTGCTGTCTTGTCGAGATCCTGATGTTCTATCAGTAGTTGCACATGGTTTGAATGTTATTTCCCATTGTGAAGAGCAGCGTAAATGGCAGTTCTGTTGTTAGTACAGGAATGTTTGTTGAGAAATTTAACTTTGTATTTACGATATAAATGTGTGTCGTAACAACAGATGGCTTTGTCGTAACCGCAGGACTTCTGCTGGCACAACAAAGTTTTTTGTCGTACGACAAGAATTCTTGTTCGGTTTTTCGGGTATTCCTGCTGTGATTTTAGAGTGGGAAGTACCACAAAGAGGCATTATGTCGGAACAGTGCATGACGTCTTGAATGAAGTCGCAAGCACGATCAGGCCCCCGAAACACGGAACACTTTATTTCGCTTTACAGCGTTCCTCATTCATGGTTTCGCACCTCATTTAGATGAACGCATATATCATGGTCGCGATTATGCTTCTGACTTCGCTAACTACACAGCTGCAGCATTAAAATAATCGTGCCATTCTTCCTTCTAAGGAATGAAATGAGCGCGAAAAAGCGGTAGCGACGCAAACACGACACCAGAACAAGTCGACGGTGCGTGACAATGAAGACGTGCCCATCGCTGTAACTAATAACCCGGTAATGAAGGCGTACCTGCTTTCTTAAGTTCCAGGTGGATAATGAAGACACACCGGCCATTTTAACGATCCATCCAAGAAGGATACCGTGCCCGTCTGTTAAGAAACGATATTGAAATGCGTGAGGCATTGAGAGACGATCTGTGAAACGATTTATTTCGGTTTTAACACGAAAGGTTTTTTTTTATTATTTCGGTATACACGAAGATTTCACTGACGTCATATCCGTCACGGAAAGGACGCCAGTACAACGAAGCAAGCAGCCTCTAAAGGGTGCACCCCTGCACACAGGGTCTTCTTTCGGGGAAACAATCTTTGGTACTAAAGAGTACGTTGTACTTAATGAATGAATGACTTTATTTTCTCGTAGAGCTTACAAAAACAGTACGATGGACGATTTGGGAAAAAGTTGCTCGCAGGCAACTTGGCCAGCCCAAAAGCCTGGTAGACACAAAGGGCAGCAAGACAGCGGGACGAGAAAAAAAAATCAGAAAAGAAAAAGAGAAGTAAAAATAAAAATTCAAACAGGAAATCACCAGTACAATGTAATCAAAACAAATTGACATCTTTGTCACCACAGAAATAAAATACCAACAAGAATAACCAGTATATTGTAGTTAAAAAAAATTACACCTTTGTCACCCCATAGCAACAGGAAAAACGCGGGAGAAATAAGATTTCGAGAAAATACCTAGGAAGAAACACAATCACAGACGAAGTATACATCACTGCTGAAGGTAAAATGCCAGTAGGTTTGATTGGGATCCAGGATTTACGTTTTGATCAATAAGATAATTTAACAAGGTTGGTAATGTGTGGCGTAGCATTTGTACTCCATAGTTAGTTCTTGATTGGGGTATTTGCCAGAAATCAGGAGATCGTGTGTTGTAGCAAATATTATGACGCCCCAGAGAAGCTATATCACAGATATAGTTTAGATTATTCTTTTGTTCCCTATCGTACAGTAATGCCAAACGATAAAAAAATAAGTGTACAAGTTTTAATAACCTGAGCTCACTGAAAAGCTGTTCGGTAGGAAAATCGTACGGCTTATTGCAAATTATTCCATTTGCTTTTTTTCTGAAGTAGGAAGAGACAATTTAAGTTTGTTGCTGATGTTCTACCCCATACAAGGTTGCAGTAACTTAGTGAACTAAAAAATGAGGCATTGTAAATCAGTAATTTGATTTTGTTGTTCGGTGTCGGGTTTTATATTTTAACAAGAAAGTGCTTTATGCCGGGATACACCAAGATTTAACTGACGTCACATCAGTCACGGAAATGACGCCAGTGCACATTTGCCGAAGCGACCCGCCAGCAGAACGTCGATCGCCAAGCACACCCACAAGACAGCCGCCGCTGACCCGCAAATCATGCTCAGCTGCAGATTTCGCTGCCCATTTCCCTTTCGTGTTTTACCGATTCCTGTGACAGAGAGAGAGAGAGAACAAGACTTTATTATCACTATCCGGCGTGTGAGGGAGTGGGTCATAGGAGTCAAGCGCAGTTCTTTTTTTAGATTCCGTGAACGCAGGGTGAGACGAGTAGAAAATCGAACGAAATGACCGAGAGGTCAGCCAGGTGTAGATCCGGGTTTGCTACCCAGCACTGAGGGAGCGGAGTTCAGGAGGTTGGAGAGGGAATTCAAAAAGAAGGAAGCTGGAGCGGACACGCGAGCGCACTAATCGGCCTTTTATCAGGCTCTATAGTCACTCGTGAAAACCTGTATCGTTAAGAAAACAGGAAGAACTTTAATCACCTTCTATGAAGTTGACGGCATTAGAATTTTCTGTTTGCAAATTGCACTGCGACGAGGCCCGTACGGAGCTTATGATGGCCTTGTGTCCGCTATACACACTTAATGCTGCGTGTCCACGGCTGCTTGGACGTTCTTCGATAGGCAGTGGCAGCTTTGTTGCCTGTCTTCCGATTTGAAGGATAAGTGAAGGGTGAGGGAAGGTATTGCTCTGCTGTCGGCGAAGTAGTGATTCTTCTTCTTTTGATAGTTTAAGATGTGGAGGGTGGAAGTACCGTCGTTGGGACCGGTAATATTTAGTAATATTTCGGAAAGTAACTAAAGGGACGGACGGTTCAGTATCCTTAGTATATACAGGGTGCAGGCTTGCTGGTGATAATATTTAGTGATATCTTGGGAAGTGATAATATTCAGTGATATATTGGAAAGTAACTAGAGGGACGGACGGAGCGGTATTCTCAGTAGCTTGGAGGTACAAGGCGCAAGCGTGCTGGTGAGCGAAGTTATTGCCCGTCAGTGAGGAATGGCCAGAAGTCCAGATGAGGGTGACTTTCCGACATGGTTGATGCTGAGGCAGTAGTTTCAAAGTTGAGCGGGCCACCCTTCCGTCTACGAAGCTTCTGCAGGCTTCTTGAGAATCTGTGGTGATGACGGGGTTCGTCGTATGAATGAGGGATAATGCGATGGCGAACTCTTCGGCAATCCATGTTGACGACGTCTCGATTGTTGCAGAAGTTACAAGAGTGTGGTGCTGACTGCGGCTACTTTATGCTGTCCGTTGGGGGTAGGAGCTAGCGTCCATGAGACGCTGCACGCTTTTCATGGGTAGTCTCATGCGCTCGGCTTCGCGCTTTTCGGCGGCCGGTATGTAGGTCAGGGTGCATATTTTTTGGCAAGGGGCGAACCCGGATAACACTTCTCCAGTGATGAGGGAGGGGCTGAGAGGCACTGGATTAACATGGGACGTGAAGACTTTTCAAGAGGGCTATGCCCGCAGGTCTTTGGGTGAGACGGAGACGTTGACTGGATAAATGGCCTTCAATAAGTTCTGACACCGTGTTGTGGAGGCCCAGTTGTTGTTGGATAAAACGACGGAACCTGGCCTTGACGAAAGCGGGGCACACACGCTTGGCCTAGCAACATATTAATGAATGAAAAATGCGATGGAAAACCATTATCGAGCACGCGCCGTAAGAAACAAAGTATAGAAGCATGCTTACGACACGTTTCAGTATCGGCACTTTTCAAAGTAACCGGCCCCTTTGCCTAATAGCGTAGTGGGGAACACCCACGCACACAATATGACCGTGCGTTCGCATTTGATATGCTTCTTTCAGCTCCACCCTCTCGCGCTTTGTGACTCGCCTACCAATAATCTCAGTTCTATCAAAAAGGGGGGTGCAGCCACAGCAACGGCAATGGGCAGGCACGTTTGCCCCTACTCACAACGTGACAGATGCTTCATGTTCTTGTAGACGAACGTCGAAACAGCATCCCGTCTGCCCCAGAGCTATTCGATGTAGGCAGTTGCGAAACTCCGCCTCAAAAAACGGCCGGCACCTGGACCCCCCCTCCAACTTTGGATCGTGCGTACGGTGGCGCCACCGCCACCGCACGGACTATCCAAACAAACACAGTAATTAGGGATACTGACAATTTAACGCTAAACTTTATTTTAAATGAGCACAATTCTTTATTTTAGTGCTTTCATAACTTCTATATATTCATTGCTTTTTTTTAACTCCAGTTTTTATGTTGCGATTGTTTCAGCGTCTGCGCAACTGCCTATATCGAGTAACTCTGGTCTGCCCTATGTATACATACATACACTTGTATACATACACTTAATCGCAGTACAGCGGTATGCGGTAGATAACATTTGTTGTGCACTTCGTAAATTTTGTGGCATGGCGGGTTGTGGGCATGCTCTTTGGTTTCCGCTTTTCAGTTTCAGGACAGAGGCTTGCTAGCTTATACGGTGTCGGAAGCACTACGTGTATTCCATGCTTAGTGGCCCCTTCTTTAGTATTATGCGAAATCTTGTGAATATAAGGGATTACCTCCGCCGTCGTCAAAAGCATGTGCCTGTACCATCTCATCCGCCTCTTTTTTGAACTTGTTTAACTTTGTTTGGGCTACCCACTTTAATATAGCATTAGTATACCAACCGCCTTTCAACGCTGCTGTTCGCCAAAAAACTTGGTTCCATTAAATGGTGGCAACTTTTCCTAAGGGTGTTGCTAAAATACAGGAATGCTGATTGATTGTATAGGGTTTAACGCGCCTACGCAACGCAGGCGGTAAGGCGCGTCGTATTGGAGGGCTCCGAATTAATTTTGACCACCTGGAAATCTTAAACGTGCGTCGAAATCTCGCGCACACGGACGTTTTCGCTTTTCGCCTCCATCAGAAAAGTGGCCGCCGCGGCTGGGAATCGAACCCGCTTCCTCGGGCTCAGCAGCGCAGCGCCTTAGCCACTGAGCCACCACGGCGGGTAAAGGGATGTTCGGCGCTGTGGCGTAGAGTAATTAATGCTTTGAGTTGGTGTACTTTGGTCCCGTATTCAAGCTCCCCTGCGAGCTTCTTGCATTCTTTCTTGGTAAAGACTTTTATTCTGCAAATTTTCTGAAAGTAACGAAGGGCATATGTGTTATTTGCTTAATTGTGGACGGTTTGGTACCTCTTACATCGTGTTTTACCGAGAATACCACAGATACTAGCAATCAATACACTCCGAAATGTAGAGAGAGAGAGAGAGAGAAAGCTTTAAGGAATACTGAAGAGGTTAGCCCCACAAACGGCGGGGCTTGCAACTTCAGATGGAGGTGAACATAGTGAGGCGAAAAAGAAAAGAAGATGGGAAGAAGTACAGGTGCCGTCAGAAGTAATAGGAGCACCGGAGCTGTGGCCGAACCGCATAGGAGCGCCGTGTAGCTGCACTTGCGGCAAACGAAAGGACGAGAACACGCATGCGCGCCTACCGAAGACGATAACCCACTTATACATCTCAAACGACTTCTTTTAACCTATCTTCGAGCATTCTTTGCAGCATAGTGGTCTCAGCGATGGCGCTGATAGCAGAGACACGTGTGACAACGTCTTGGGCACGCTTCCAGCGCACGCAAGCTGCTGTCGCAGGGATCTGCATTAACAGTTTTTTTTTTCTTCAAATCTTTTTAGGTGTGTACGCTATCAGCGCCATCGCCGAGACCAGTATGCTGCGAGCAGGTCTCGAATACCGGTTAAAAGGGGTGTTTTGAGATGTATAGGTGGGCTATCGCCGTCTGCAGGCGCGCATGCGTGTTCTCGTCCTTTCGTTTGCCGCCGGCACGGCGCTCCTATGCGGTTCGGCCGCAGCTCCCGTGCTCCAATTACTTCTGACGGCACCTGTACGCAGCAACAATGAATAAGAAGGAGGAAAAAATAAAATCAGTTCGGAACGTAGAAAAAAATTACAGCACTTGGAGAAAAAATCTGCGGATCCCACAGTTAAAGAACCTCGATTAATCTTGTGTCAGACAAAAAAGTTGAGAGCCTTTGTCCCTCGCGCACCGTCAGCGTGATTTTGCCACGGGCCAAGAAAGTGATGCAGCTCTAAAGAGTTTCCCCGTAGCAGTCGCACAAGAGTTCTTGTCGCTGTTTCGCGTTGAGTTGTATGCTGCGGGCAGTAGCACAAGACATGCCGCATGTCTTCTCTCACAGAGCACACAAAGCAGAATGGCGAGTCCGCCCAGCCTATCTTAAAAAGAAAACTACCAGTGTAGGCAACGTTTAGGCGAAGTCGGTGAAGGAAAATCTCAGTTTGCTTTTGTAGACCTCGCGGAAACTGGAAATTTCACTGAGAGCTCATGCGTTTTACAAATGTTCGGGTGGGGTCAGTTCGACTGCTCTGTACCTCGATCTTAGCAAAGTGGTAAAGTATTTAATCTGCTTAACCATTACTGGCTTTTTCGTAAGCTGTCCATGCACAAAATCTCCGCTTGCATCATCGAGTTGCATAGTTGCTTTCTCCAAAACAGGTCGTGTCACGACTGTAATAACGATCAGAGATCTGCTGTATAGTGTGGAATCAGTGGTGTGCCTCAGGGATCGGATCTGGGGCCTCTTTTGTTTTTGGTTTATTTGTTAAGGATGCCTCAGCATTCGAATTCAGTATTCTTCTCTGGTATATGCCGATAATATAAGCATATTTAACAAAGTTGTCAGCGTTGAGCATTGCGCGGTTTTTTGATCAGAAGCCGAATCTAGTGAGCAGCCGGTGCTCCAAAAACAGACTTTTGAGTGGCGCAAGACGGTTTCTGTCTTCCACACGGAAAGCGCGCCCCTCTGTTCATCTGTATACATTGCGTATGGTTGCGCCGGTACAGCGTGGGTCACAAAAATTGGAGCGGTTTTTAAACGGACACAGAAAACAAAATACAAGTGCGGAGGATTGGGCGCGTGCTGTTTCTTACCAAGATGACCATGAACCAGCCACCCCATCTTTCTCTATTGCTGCAAAGTTGACCTAGAATGAAAGTTCAGCTTCCCAATAACACCAATGTACCACTCTTAAGTGCAGCATTTCCATAATATGCAGAAAATTGCGAAAAGGTGATAAGTATCACAACCACCGGCTATTGGGGAGCTTGCACCGGTAGGGGTTATTATAATCTTACGACCAATACTACAACACTACGTCCGAATGTTTATAAAAACAAAACTGGAAGTTTTTATAGCATCATGTTTAAGCGTGGACGAGCTTAAAGAAACAGAAACAATATCGGGCGGACCCAGCCCATACATTACACATTGACCTCAGCGGTCAGCAAGTTCGTTTCGGTTTCGACCCGGATGGTCGGCTAGATCAGTGTTTCTCGACCATGAGCGGGCCAGGGACGCCTTCTGTGCGCCCTAAAATGATGGTATATTTGTCGATAGAGTATATTTGGTACGTGTAATATTGTAAAACCATTTATTCGTGCCTCTCAAGTCTCCCATATTGCACCTAATTCTAGGACCCCCTTTTGCGTGTTTGGCTTTTCCGCACCATTGTGGTGTTTCTTAGAAAGCCGACTTCGAACCAACTGCTACACGAAGTACATGCCATGCCGCAAAGCCACATTTTTTTTACTTTGGAAGGTTTGGAAAACATGAGCAAAAGGGAAGTGTCGTGAAATGCCCTCGCGATCCCCTGAAGTGCCCTCACAGGCACCTTAAGATCTGCGGATCCCCATTTGAGAACTTCGAGAACCACAGAGCCAGATCATCATGTGACCTTTTCAACGAACGAGCTAGCTGTGCTGAACATCTTTCTCAGCTTTAGCCAGCAGCGCCATGCCTACTAAAACCATAAGAAAATGATAGTGGTTTCAGGTATACAGTGAAAGGCCCTGTCTCTTGTCCAAGCTGCAAAGCACTCATAACTCCTGTCCTGCAGAGGTCCATGTCAGGGCCGAAGCCAAATTTTTTTCGGGAGTGGTTATGGGTAGGGAGGAGCTTTGCCGAAATGAACACTTAGTCTCGCTTACGCGCTGCCAAGAAAAAAAAATTCCGGGAGGGGAGGTGGAGGTTGCGATTCGTCCCCTGAGTTACTTAGCAAGGCAGCGTCATCAGAAAACCTGCCTCGCCACCTATCTCAAACCGCTGTGCCCTCCATAGGTTATTGAGCATTACTTTGGTTTTCTGCATATTCATTTTCAGTTACAGAATTCTACTCTGTTTGTCCGGTGCGGTAAGCATGCTTTGCAATTCGTCCCCCGAGTTACTAAGCAAGGCAACATCATCAGCAAATCTCAGGTTACTGAGGTATTCTCCATTAACCCTTAGTCCCACCTGATCCCAATCCAATGTTCTGAATACCCCTTGTAAACATCTTGTGAATAACATTGGAGAGATTGTCTCCTTGTCTGACGCACGCCCTTCCTTGAAGGTATTTTATCACTCTCTTTATGGAGGATGATGGTAGCTGTGGACCCATTGTAGATATCCTCTAGTATCCTTACCTATAATGCTCGTATACACTTTGCTTTTGCATTGCCTGAATTACTGCTGAGGCTTAGACCGAGTCAAATGCTTTCTCATAATCTATAAAGACTATACATAGGGTTTCAATGTACCCCGCGCACTTCTCTATCACCTGATTAAGCATGCGAATATGGTCCATTGTTGAATAGCCTTTACGGGACCCTGCTAGTTCTTTAGGTTGACTGAAATCTAAGGTTGCAGAAATTCTGTTAGCGAATACCTTGGTAAGTACCTTGTAGACGACTGACAGTAAGCTGATCGGCCTGTAATTTTTCAGGTCCTTCATGTCACCTTTCTTGTGGATTAGGATGATGTTCGCGTTCTTCAAAGATTCCGGTACACTCGCGGTCATTAGGCATTGCGCGTACAGGTTTGCCAGTTTTTCTAGTACAATTTGCCATCCTTCAACAGGTATGTTGTTATCTGACCCTCCCCAAGTGCTTTTCCCTCTTGCATTTCTTTCAAAGCCTTCTTTACTTCTCCTGTCGTTACTGGTGGGATGTCTATCTCCGCTGAACTACTTCTTCGTTCGGCATTATCCTGGATGTCACGAGTCACGACTACTGTAGAGGTATCTATGTGCTTGTAGTAGTCATCGTCATATGCATCGATATAGTCGTGTTCCTGATGCCACGCATTACATGCGCGGTAGCGCTTGACGACAGTGCTGGAGTTCTCTCTCTCTCTCTCTCTCTCTCTCTCTCTCTCTCTCTCTCTCTCTCTCTCTCTCTCTCTCTCTCTCTCTCTCTCTCTCTCTCTCTCTCTCTCTCTCTCTCTCTCTCTCTCTCTCTCTCTCTCTCTCTCTCTCTCTCTCTCTCTCTCTTATTTTTTTGCTAAAGCCACTGCAGGAGAGCCGGAGACTGGGCGGTCGCCGCAAGGCACGCGCTCACGAGTGCTCCGCATTTTCTGGGTGTTGTTTCCTGCAGCAGCGGACTTACGGCTTGTACAAAAGCTCCGCTGCTAAAAATACAGCGCCTTTCCACTTTGTGAAGAAAGATTACCAGCGAACCGCTGGTGGCGACCCTCAAAGTGAGCGACAATATCCTTTATTCAAGGCGTAGTCTAAGGAGTGCACAAAACAAAACACCTTTGTTTGTAATTTACGATTGAGAAGACACTTTGGTTAGTTAGCAGAATGAAACTTGGAAAGACTAGATTTTTATTGCAGTGGACGAGCATGGGGCTGTCCGTTTCGCTCCCGTAGGAGCCCATGTACAGACAACAGACGGGAATGCCACAATATTTTCAACTTCACTGTGGACCATGTAATCATCATCATCATCATCATCATCATCATCATCACCAGCCTATCTACGCCCACTGCAGGGCAAAGGCCTCTCCCATTATTCTCCAATTACCTCGGTCCTGTGCCAACTGTGACCAATTTATCCCCGCAAACTCCTTCATCTCATCTCCCCATCTAACTTTCTGCCGCCCCCTGCAACGCTCGCCTTCTCTAGGGATCCACTCTGTTACCCTTAATGACCAGCGGTTATCTTGCCTTCGCATTACATGCCCTGCCCACGTCCATTTCTTCCATGTAACATTGAAAAGTAAATGAAACTCGGCGAAATGGTAGAGTCGTCTTGGCGGCTGATTGTCACCTAATTGACTTCAGGATAGTCCAACAAAACAGGAGCTAAAGCCGTTTTCTGCAATCATCCTTTCTCCGTACGCGGACATGCTTGACTGTGCGATACTTGGTGTGGGGAAGCCGCCTTCTCACAAAAACCAAGCTTACACCATCTTTTTTTTTTTTTCATAGTGGGCTTCACCTTTGGACATGTTTGCATTGCTGGGAAGACGTTTATTAGGGGACATAAACGCCGTCATACGATAATACGAATGCCCTGAGGCGATGTTACTAAATTTGTTATACTGTGGTGCTCACTCGCGTGCGATTCTTGTCTACATCACTGTGCAGTCGGAACTGATTTCCAAAATCATAGACACAAACAGCTTCGCTGCAAAACAAAACGGGCCTTCGTTCCTTCACAGCGCCGCGGTTTGATGCCGTGCGGCCTTCCACTACTGATTGATTGTAGGTTTTAACGCGCCGACGCAACGCAGGCGATGAGGCGCGCCGTAGTGGAGGGCTCCGGATTAATTTTGACCGCCTGGGGATCTTTAACGTGCGCCGAAATCTCGTACACACGGGCGCTTTTGCTTTTCGCCTCCATCAGAAAAGCGGCCGCCGGGGCCGGGAATCGAACCCGCTACCTCGTGCTCAGCAGCGCAACGCCATGTGCTCGATTAACGGCGATGCACGATTTTCTTCGCTGCGAACGTCAGCAGCAGAGCAACCGGACGCTTCACTAGAAATATATCAAACATGACAAGCACCCGTGCGAGAGCGAGGGCGAAGTTTGGCGTCAAGCGGAGCACTCTCGGAGTGAGCGCGCGGAGTGCGATAGCAGCGCCGCGGTGCGGCCCTGCGGCCGCTCCGTCTGGCTGCATGGTCCGCTTACTTTTTTGACCGATAGTACGCAGACGTACTTGACTGAGAAATTACCAGTCTGTTTGCCCGGTCTCACAAATAAGTTTACAGAGCCAGCATGAGAACGTGGAACTGCTGAACGGGGTTTTGTTAGAGATTTTGATGTTTTCAGTGACAAGATGCAATGTTCTTCTAGGCAGTCATGGGAGCTAAGATACACAGGCCAGGTACAGAGGAGGACAAGCTGAGACGGCTCACTTGACAGCCATCGAGACCAGCTACATGATGATGATGATGATGGTGGTGGTTGAGGTGATGATGATGATGATGATTGATAGTGATCTTTCCTTTGTAGCGGGGTGATGACGCGCCATCTTACCAAAAATACCTTGTTTTACACTGTTCGTTTAATATTAGCGCTGCTCTTAGGCCAGGAACAAAAAAATTCACAGCATATCCACGGGGTGAATGATGATGAGTGGGCGAAGCTCCTGAGGGGAAATCATCGGTAAAACCGTGACTCTTCAGTGAAAGTTCACCCACTACATCTGTGTCCGAACGTAACGTCTAGAAAGTCTCGCTTAAACCGCGCGTCGGCACCTTGGGGCTGAGCTCGCCTGATGCGTTTTGCAGACGCCTCACGAGCTCTCACTGCATCGGGGTCTGCCTGCCGATACGCGCGCTTTCTCGCCGCTTCCCGTTCTCTGACGTTTTGGAGATCCTCTTCGCGCCGCAGCCGTGCCGCTTCGCGTACGGCAGGGTCCTCGCGCCGTTGCCGTGACGCTTGGGCCTCTCGTTCTCGAACGCTGGGATCTTGGCGGCGTCGTCGCGCAGCCAGACGACATGCTTCGGCCTCCCGCTCTCGTACGGCAGGATCTTGGCGGCGGCGTCGCGCAGCTTCACGGAGCGCTTCTGCCTCGCGGGCTCGCACATCTGCAGCCTTATCCATCGGGTGACTCCGAGCGCGCGCCAACAGCGAACGGATTTTATTACAACGCTCCCCGCCATCTAGTAAACAATGCAAGAACTAAACTAGAGGTAGCCACGCCATCTAGTAAACAATCCAAGCGCATCTTTTCATCATATACAAGTACCGCCATCTAGTAAACAATCCAAGAACTAGAGGTAGCCACGCCATCTAGTAAACAATCCAAGAACTAAACTAGAGGTGGCTACATACATACGTCGAGGATGGACAGACCCACGCCCTAAGGAGCTTCGCCCCTAAAAACTTATTATGCACAAAATACTTTTCTGTTACAGGTGGTAGCTGTCCTAGGCAATATTCCCCTCTCTGCTTTTCGTCCACTAGCATTCTAATGTTCTTTTTGTCGCCTCGACAGCCTTGAAGTTAACTCCATCTATGCTACCCTTAAATCCTAGGAATTCTGGAAGCCGAATATTTCCCTCTAGATTTAGAGAATACCCTCGCATTCTAACACTATGTGCCGCATAGTTTCTGTTTATTTTCCGCAGACCACGCAGACCCCGTCATTTTGTGTATACTTCCCCACAAAGCTCTTGCGCAGAAGCATGTTTCCCCTCACAACTCTCGCGTAATACGAGAAAGCTGATCCTACAGCGTTCATTTACCCCATTCCCGGTCGGCAAGGACTGTATGTTTCCCATTCTTCGTGCCTTGTGGTACAACTGCTCCCTGGTGAGGTTGAAGTTGTCATTACGTTAATTGCTTTCTCTATCTCTCCTCCATGATATTCAAATTGGCTCTATTTCGGCGAAGTCAGCTTTGAATACTCGAATAGCCGCCACAGCATGACAAGCAACCAGAGTCCAGACAGCGATGCTGGCAAACGAGACGCAAAGGATGGGCCAGGTTGAGGGGGCCTTTTGTCACTGTTTGTTGAGACAACTGTCTGCGCCCTCGCAATCTCTTCTTGGCCGTGCTCAGGCGTCATTTCGAAAGGAGAGTCTCGACATCCTTCTTGATGCGGGCACACAAAATGACATGTCCGTTAATGTTTATGTTGCTTCATAATGAACAAACCGACAAGGGAACAATCAATCAACAAATCAACCAAAGAGATTATTTTATTTTTTAACAAACAAAAGCCGACGGCAAGAAAAAAAGCACCCCTTGACGACTGCTGGCGAGCTTCTTCCCCTTCCAAGTCGCCGTTCACCGCAAGACTGTGTGCACCGCAGAAAATACTATTATTCACTGTGGTATCGGCGATCGGCGATCAGTTGAGGTATCGGCGATTCCTAAGCGTTATCGCATAAAAAATAATCTTGAATTGCAGCAGTGCTTTGACTGTAACCAGTATTGAAGGCTGTAACCAGGATTATACTAACGCGATATAGCACTGCTACACTCATTGAACAATTTTCCGTTCATCCGCAGCTACCGTGGTGTTCAGCCATCCTTATCAGCCGTGCGAGTCAAGCATCCCAGAAAAAAAAAATGGCCGCGTATCTACTCATTTCGTTGCAAATGTCGACGAAAGACGATAGTCGACTGGCGCCCCTGCCAAGTGAAGGCCTCCCTTCTCTTTCCCGCTAACCTCTCATGCTGTTTCTCTCCCGACTCGTTCCTCCCAAGATAAACACGCTCGAGGTTTGCTCAAGTCAATTTAAATTTACCGTGTCCCACTGCTCCAAATCGGGTGTCTCGATGGCAGTGCTACCGTACGGCGGAGACACGCGTGAATTGAGGCGCCCAACTACAGCGTTTATAGAACCACGTTGCCCCAACCCACGAGCGCTCCAAGCGGAACGTAGGATTATAGTGTAACCTTTCGTTGCTATTACCATTTGATTTCTTAAATGCCACCTTAAGTTAGCGCGGGTAACAGCAGGAGACGCTTTTCTGTCGTTGATGTGGTATTTGATTTGCTATCGGAAAAACCAAGCATCCGTAAATTTTTTTAATGACGGAGTGCTGCAAATATCACTGCTTATGTGTGGATTTTCTGCCTTATATTTGCGTAATGTTCAACAAATGTTGACAAGTGTGAACATATAAACCGGAGTTAAGATGTTTAAATTTGGCTGTGGGTATATAAGACTATTGCGCAGCTACTGTTTAACTTTGGCCGGGCGGCTGAATCGAGCCACAGACAGACACAGTCCACAATTTCTGCGTTTAAGTAGCCCAAGAAAGACTATCGTCTTTAATACGTCATCTCCTGCAATCGTCAACGACAACTACGGCAGCCAGCAGCAAGCGCCCGCCTGAAGCTGGAATATGGCAAGGCGACTGCTCGATAGGGGAAACTAGGAGGTGTATACTGGTAGGCTCACCGCCAATGATACTATCGCGGATACGAATAATGTGATTTCAGCAAGCTACGCCCGTCCGCAATGTACGTTCTCTCCCAGCCGGTGCTCGCGCCGACGAGTTGTTTTTGCGTGCTGTGGCGTACAGGCACGCATCTTTCTTCGGTAAGTAAAATTACTAAATGCGCGTTCTCATCCGGTTTACCGGCGTTAAACAAATCACGTACAATGTTGGCCCGTTGTTGAGATATAAACTAAATGTGGCATTAGGATCGACTTGCCTGTGTAATTAACAAACGACCAGGTCGAAGTGCGGTGAGGCCGTAGAAGCGCCGATCTCGCAACACTGATAAGCACCAAAATGGCCGCCGTTACTGATTTGCGTACCCGAGTGGCGGTGCTTTGATACCTTCTGACACTAGATGGGACGTCTATGGCAGCTGTACGGGCAAATATCGAAATTTAATCGCGGGCTTTGGAAAAATCAAAGCCCCTTTCTTAAGAGAAAGATGGTTAAAACACGAGGTTTTCTCCCATATGCAACCGGAGTCAAAGTCAAAGTCAAAGTCCAAATTCCGAACTACTTCGACCGTATCGGAATGGCGCAATTGGATAGGCGACGGCTTCATGGCGCCAGGGACCTTCCGGTTCAATTCCGACTACGGGAAGCGTTCTTTTTTTCTTGGGGCACTTGTGTAAGTTGTCTTTCCTGCAGTGGGTTTTAGCGTGACGATGGACGGCTCCAGTGACTCAGTGAGACATAAAAATCTTCGATTTAAAAACAATCAGTCACCATCCAGGCCCTGCGGAAGCGGGTGTTCGGCGACGATGCTGGAAATCACTACAACTGCTGATAGAGGAGTGCAAAAGCTTATTACTTTAACGTGATAATGGTAATGACAGTGGCACTGTGGCCGCTGTGGTACAGCGCGGTGGGTTCTCAGACCGCTTCGGCTGCATTGTTGGCCGAGACCAAATGTAAACACTATCTGTACTACGCGGTTGGTGTATTGGGGTTGCTGTAGCACGCGAGTCCAAAGTGGACGCTGCTGCAGGCCAAGAACCAGTTCTGCTTGTCGGGTTCTGGAATGTCAACACTGAAGTCCCAAAGGATAACCCCTGGTTTCTCACCTTGTGTGAGCCACGGAAAGTGCTTTTAAATGAAGTTCTCAATGGCTTTTTAAACTGCTTTGTAGCTCACATTGTGTGAGTTTTGGGACTGGCATGCAAGCGAAAATGCCGGGTAAAGCGTTGGATTTCCCCGAGTCTGCGGGCCTGTGTTGCTTAGTGGGCGTATAATTCTGTGAGTTTTGGGACCGAAACGAAATGTAGCAAAACCCGAAAGTAAGCTTTGGCTATTGCCTAACTTCGGGTATGCCCTAATCCGTGTCTATGACACTGTTTGAGTGTTGGGACTCGTGCAAATTTAGTTTTTAGATGAGAAATCCTGGCGGTAAGCGAAGACCACTGCACATTTGCGGGTCTGTGTGAGGGCCCTTGTTAGGCCTAACGGTCGGTAGCCCTAACGTGGAGCCCAACGACGCGCCAAGCAAAAACAAACTCGTTGTAAGTCAAGTTGCAGGTATACCTGCTCGTGTGAGACCTAAAAGCGCCACAGTGTAAAATCCCACGAAAGCGTTGACCAATTCACGTACCACCAAACTATTTGGCCGTTTTGCGTACGTTTCAAGTCGTGCCATAGCTCCCATTGCAGGGTCTCTGGCGTGTGCGCAGGAACCCGCGATCCGCATTGCTTCTGCGTCGTCAGCCTTCAGCAAATCAGGGCTCGCTCCAAGCGGACAGTTTGAAAAAGGGAGCACTCAGAATTCCACCAAGCTATGGTATTCTTCAAACTTAGCAAGCCATATTACAAACGTTAAAAAATACGGGGACATCGGAGACAGTGGCGGTCCCAGGGAGCGATCGCCCTTCCCCCCCCCCTCCCAAAGAGGTCCCCAGCTTCTTATTTTTTGTTTTTTAAGCATTCCACTTGCCCGAGATTAAATAGCACTTGTGCGAGGCCGCAAACGTGTTGCGACCGTCAGAAATGCGGGCTCGAGCCATCCGCTGCACCACCTAAGAGGCGCCTAAAACCACTGTGTCGCTAAGTGATTTGTGCACAAGCGGGTTACACCGCATACGCGCACATGCCTGCATAGTTATCACCTCTTCCACAGAACTGGCGCAAGGAGGGGAGCGGTTATTTATTCGCCCACCCACCTCCCCTCCAAAAATTTGCACCCCCCCCCCCCCAAAAAAAAAAAAAAAAAAACAATCTCTGGCACCGCTACTGATCTGAAAGAACTTCTGATGGTTTGTGAATGCGAAAGCATGGATTCCCAACTGAACGCTCGGGACGCTTTCCATCCGCCTCGCCTCACCGAACGGCCTGTGCTGCTTGGAGCGCTTTGCTTTGTAATCCGCCCTAACTTTCGAATTGCTTCGATCTGTCTCCTACGCGGTGCGCCGCTGCTCGTTTTGTAATGGGAGAGTTGAAGAAGATGTTGAATTTCGCTGCTTGTTCTTCCGTTCCGTTAGTCTGCGGTGTACTGGCATACTTATAGTAGTATAGAACGCCTTCAAAGGAGCCGCTCTTGCTTTACCGACGCCGGACACCGCATTTTTTCGCAGAATGGGCCATTTAAGGCTTTCGCACTAATAGCCCCACAGGTGTCACAGTGTGCTGATGAGAATGAATTCACTAGTTCCGACGACTGCCCCTCCAGGACTAAAGATGGATTTCACTCCCGACCGCTCATCCAAGAGCGTTCTCAATGAAACGCGGCAACAACAAAAGGCTCAAACTGTGCGAACGGGTGAGAGAAGACGATCCAAGCCGAAATACAAAAAACACAACCAAAAAGCGAAAAGAGTAATAATAATAACAGACTGGCAGCGCGGCTTCGCGAGTCGGTGGTTGTTGCAGATGCTGCGAGGAGGAAAGTCGGAGAGAGAGGGGCAGCGGAGATCCAGCGGCGGCAGACGACTCGGCCGCCACATCGGAAGGAAGCAGGCGGCGAATAAAGCCGCGCGGTGTTCTCTCCAACTCGGCTGTGTTGATTTTCTTGCACCCCGTATGACGCGCGCCCACGCATCCCGGACGATAAAGAATGCAGCTCAACGAAATACTGCGTCGGCCTTCGTCGGGCGGACAGTCGCTCTTCATGTCAGGTCGCTGACAAGACTTGCAGCGTACGCCGAGAACGCCTCTTTCTCCTGGCGTTCTTGAGGCGCCCAACTTTGTTCTCGGTTTCCGGCGGTTAAATTTCTGAATAATATTTAGGTAAGCATTCCGCCTTCGTCTATGCGCTTTATGCTTTGCAGGAGACGAGGGCTGTCCGCCTCGAAAGGATCCGTGGGTGCTCAGCATGATGGGAAGGGGGTGTAAACCGCAGGGCCGACGGTCTCCTTTGAGTGGTCGGTGTTGCCAGACGAGAAAGAGTAAATCTCACCCAGACGAAAACGAGAGGGATCTTTCGGCGGCGGCGGCGGCTGCAGACGACGAGAAGCGCACAAAAGCGCGCCGTAAATAATCTCTTCCCGTGTTTTCTCTACCATCTAAAACGACGGGAAAAAGATTCGAGACCAGAGAACAAACGAAGTTTTATTTAGTAGTACTTTTCTCTGTGTTGTAGTTACTGCACCGTAAAATCTTGTTATAACGAAAGAAATTATAGCGATTTATCGAATATAACTAACGAAATTCGCAATTTGGTAGGTCCTGCTGAATTTCGATGGCACTAGTGTTGTTTGATAACGAAAGGATATCGGACATAACGAATGACTTTTGCTTACCGCGCGGTTACAAATAGTACCCAAGCTACCGTACATAGTTAAGGCATCTGCAAGACTCGTCCCTTATGTGAAAGGTGGCGCGTCATGGTCGATTGTGCGGGATGTTTCTTGTGCGGGGGGTATGGGGGGGTACTTTTTGCTTTTATTTGCGGGAGTAACATGCGGGTGCGGGTTAGAGGCAGGGGCAGATTATACGCACGAAAATAGAGCTCACATTGATACTGTAAAGCAATAGTGCTTCTTACCTTCATTCTATTGAGCATGATAAATGCCTGTCGCGTGCTGGGCTCATCTCCCGTTGTGCATCCAGTAATTTAGATGTGTACTCTTATAACGAGTGTCGGGTATAATGAATAAATTCCCGCTGCGCGTGTGATTTCGTTGTAACGACGTCGGACTTCAGAATAGCAAGTTGAACGCGGGTGGAGTGCCATGCGTTTGCAGGACGACTTTTTTTTATTTGCATTTAAGCACACCTGCGTCCATTGTGGGTTACCGCACGTGGAAAATGGATCTGCGACTTCTTAAGTGATTTCAAGTTTGGGCATCTCGTGTTGTAGTCAATCATCGCTGTAGATTTAATTTGAAATAAATCACGAAATAACGGAACACGCGCACGCGCGCACGCACACACACACACCCGCACATACACATACGCACGCACGCACAACAACGCTTAAATACTCTCATAACACACTTAAACAAAACGTCATAACTGGAATAGTTTCGGCGCGTTAAACCCTATAATCATTATCATTATCAAAACTTCAACAGCGGCAAAGTTAGACGATGACAAAGCAATCATCTCAGTAATTATGTTATCCTTGCTCGTAAGCACACTTAAACGCTTCGCCATAGTTATTACGGATAATTAAGGCAAAGATGTACAGCTTTTTTCCCCGCACTTGCTTGGACCGTTACGTCGGAGTAATGCATTACCATCGTATTTCGCTACAGAGCACTACAAAGTTGCCCCCCTTCTTTCTACAATCTGTCACTCCAGAAAGTTTGTTTTCAAAAATTATTGGAAGAAATGTTGCCACTGCTTATCGAAATAATTTCATTTGAGAAAGGACGGTAGTAAACCCTTCTTGAAAGGGACGTTGAAGTGAATTAGTCTGTCTTACTCGCAGCTGCATTGAGAATTTTGATCAATTTAGTCCATTATTCGACTATTCAGCAGCCCTTGGGGCGCTTAGTTAAATATGCATTTTGCCGAGAGATCATGCGCATTTTTCGGCAACCGGCCAAACTACCCCAGTGACGTCAGGCTGGTTGTGTGTGTTTCTATGCCATCTATGCCTTCAAAATATTCATCGTCACCAATTTTACAGTTAATATATATTTTTACTTTCTTGAAGTTCAATTGGTCTTGGGCGACCACTTCATCTTTGTTAACTAACCTCTGGTGACTTCCTCTGGTGACCAGAACTTCTGGTGACCTCTGGCGACTTCATGAACTAACCTCTGGTAACTTCGCCAGCTCCATTCCGGCCGCAGACGTCCCTTTAACCGAAAAAGACAATAAATATGAGAAAACTCTCGAGCGGTAACGTAATATGGGCGGGAGGGATGTAAAATGATGAATATATATATATATATATATATATATATATATATATATATATATATATATATATATATATATATATATATATATATATATATATATATATATATATATATATATATATATATATATATATATAAATATATATATATATATATATATATATAAATATATATATATATATATATATATATATATATATATATATATATATATATATATATATATATATATATATATATATATATATATATATATAGAGAGAGAGAGAGAGAGAGAGAGAGAGAGAGAGAGAGAGAGAGAGAGAGAGAGAAGGCTCTTTCTTAGAATGGAAAAAGCCAATATGTTTCTCGACATATGTTTCTCGAATCTCGACGCCGTCATGATACTTTGCGGGGGAAGTGGGGGAGAGGGAGAGGAAAGGCCCCGTAGATTACAAGATGAAAGAAAGAGGAAGAAAGAGAAAAAGATTGAAGAAAAAATCCCGGGCCATCTCCCCTAACGTGAAACCTGGGTAGGAGCGAAGAATGCAGTGTGTAAGTGTATTCTCGGTGCCTTGCGTTTTTGCCAACGGAGATGAAACCGTTGAGAGGTAGAGGTATTCAGATTTGCTGCAGAAGTCTCTTGTCTTTGAAGCACGAAGCTCTCTAGCGCGAGGTGTAAACGAGTGTCCCGGTGTGTTTTATAGCGCGTAACGTTCTAGCGCGAGGGATAAACGAGTTTAACGTTGTTTTAGTACCGTGACTACACGAGACGACGCTTACGACGACGACAGGAGACGCCGACAGCCCCAGCCACTAAGGGGCTTCGCCCCTAATAAAACGAAATCACCTTTTCAGTTGGGTCAGCAGTGCGATGAAGCAGTCTGAAGATTACGTTGTTCTGAACTTTAAATCACTTCAATGACGCCAATCTCGTCCAGGTAGTCGAACAACGCCGCCAGTGCTTTGCGTTGAGCTGGTGGAGACGACCGTGGACGAGGAAGTACTTTCAAGTCACTGGTCCTGGGCTGAGGCGCTCTAGTTTCTGCACACCACTGCACTTGCTTGCATACATGCGGTGCACTCCGCATGTCGCAAGAAGGGTTCGCAAGAAGGGTTCGTAAGAAGTTGCCGCAAGAAGGGTTCATGGTGGCACCGTATTGGTCCAGCATAAATAGGCTGCAGCAGCCCTTGATTTACCTATCAAACACCATGAGTTTTGAATGTTCTAAGCTGCAACATAGGAAAATGCTAGTGTGTTTTCGCCGTTACACAGCCCAGTATTTCCGCGCATTTTAACAGCCGAGCTGTTGTACAAGCCGTAAGTGTGATGTTGCAGAAAAAATAAATACAAAGAAAATGCGGAGCGCTCGTGAGCGCGTACCTAGAGCCGACCGCCGAGCGCTCCCGGCTCGCGCAGTGGCTTTACCGAAAAAGAAAAAAATACTGGCAAAACCTTGCAGAGCAAGAAAATGGCGAGCGCTCGTGAGCGCGTACCTCGCGCGGCCGACCGCCGAGTCTCGGACTCGCGAAGTGGCCGTAGAAAAAAAAAAAAAAAAAAAAAAACACCTCTAGCGCTGTCGTCAAGCGCTACCGAGCATGTAAAAAAAAACTCCAGTGACCAGCTCCGCACCGGAGCGCCAGGTTGCCCTGGTGCGGCGCGCACTGGAGGCAGCCCGAACAAGAGGCCTCCTGGACTTAAGAGGCTGACCACGCCCTTCTACCCCTTTCCTTTGGCTCATTAAACGTTTTGTCACCACCACCACGCGCTAATGCTGAAGTTGAAAACATACCCTGCTTGGGAGAGTTCATCGCGGCCGCCGCATACTCTAGAAGCCGTTATGAATAATTGGAGACACGGCTACGAGTGCGTCAATTTTTCCCGAGACTACTTGCACATCCCGCCACCGCTGCCTCGAGTCCATGATAAAGAGCTGGTGGAAGCCTACAATGCTGAGGACGGCTTTGCATCCCCCACTCGCCGCGTAAGTTCATCTCTTCGATGCATCTGACGACGATTAGTAGCCCTGCAACTACGCAAAGAAGCAATGATACTGAAACTTAACTATGGGTTCGGCAATGCTCCACTACAACGTCTTTGTCATTCAAGTCTTACGCGTGAGTGAAGCTTCTTTGAAAATTTTTTATGTAAGTTTTAAGCGCGTGCGTTGTGAGGTACGGAAAATCAATCGTGCAAAAAAGTTGTAGTGGTCGAAGCGAGCGCGAGCTGGGAAAGGGAAACAGGATCACCGGAGGAGGGTGGACCTCTGCTGCGCGTGCAATACGACGCGAGCCGCCATGAGAAGTAAAGGTATCGACTGGAGGGAACAGGATGCTCCTGGCGATGGCGTTCGAGCGGAATGAGATTCACTGAGTGCTTTCTGGGGGCCTGGTCCAGTGGTGACGGACGCGGCCGCAGAGTTCTAGATGAAGTTCAACAGCAGGACAACATAAGGTTCAACTAGGATTTCACTTTCACATTCTTAAAAAAAAGTTTCTTCTGTAATTTTTTGTACTTTGTAGTCTTCTGGCTGTCGACCTTCTGGCTGTCGAGTGCCTTACACAAAACAATCTTATCATGCAATGCACTAATTTCATGACCGATAGTAATTGTACAAACAGTTAAGCGAGAATGTTTGGTGAGTAATTTCGCATTTCATGCATGCCCGAAACTGACAACTGCGCTGACGTTGAGCGCGGATTACTGGTCACGGCAAATTACAACTTGCCCTGAGCAACATCGTTTAACCATTCCACCATTTCTAAGCTTCCAGTAATATCTCCCAAAATAGGGCTTCACTTCTGCCGTCCGCATAGTTCTTCCTGGCCTACACTTACTGACGAGCCGTGGAAAAGGAAACGACGCGAAGCACGCGCTCCTTCGTTCGTGACGAGCAGATGTAACGTATACAAAGTGTACATCGGCTCATGTTGTTTTTCCCGATTTTCCTCCCCGTATCTCCTTTCTTAAGTCTACCGAGCAGTGCACGGTGGTATTTTTTTCTCAAGTGCCTTGCGACTGTTCTTCTGTTGATCTCGTTGAAGCGAGCCAACCCGGCCGAACGTACGTGTTGCTTGCTCACGGATCGTTGGTCGGGTGGCTCTAGCAGACGACGCGCCCCCTCTCGGCGTCGTCTGCTTCACGCCGCAACAGGGCGTCGTCTGCGGCAATCCCCGGAACGCCCGAACCAAGATCCGGCTGCAATTTCCCGGCCCTGTGTTGCGCCTCCTCCATTTCTCCTTATTTTGGCCAAGGTGCTTCAGCTCCTTTACATGTTTGCTTCTCCTCCCGGCAGGGATACGCTTTGTTTGTTTAAATGAGAGGCTTCTCCACGCGAAGTTGCGGAACGCGCGTTCTTGTTCTGCTCTCGTTGTTTGTCAGTTCTTGAGCGAGGCGTGTGTCCACAGCGTCCAAGATTAGTGTACGGAGCTCGAGCGTTGTGTTTACACTGGAGCAGCTGTCGGCATTGTTCACATATCGCACAAGCTAGAGGAAAATGTGTAAGTGTTTGAGGACGTAACCGTGCAACAAACAGAAGTACCCAGCAGCGGAGAAGAAAACTTGCAGAGTGTCGGCGAAGTGGCTCGAGAAACGTGCTGTTATCACACTTTTAAGCGCTTTTTAGCGCTTTTTAAATATTAAGAAACATGCGGTTATTATCATTTCTTGAAGCGAGGTTGCTTTAAGTGGTTTGATGGGCCAGTTTCATAATTGGGGAAAAAAAATTGGCTCCAATCCACGCTGTGAAGGTAACCGGTTGGACTGCGAAGCTGTAAACGACACCCACGACGATTACCCGTGCTACGTCACTAGAATTCACACACGTGGCTGTACGAAGAGACTATGGCAGTCGTTACCTGGCTTTCGCGGGAGGGACGTGCCGAACGCAGCAGCGACGGCAGAAAGAAAACAGAGAGGAACGTCAGGCGAAGGGTGAGCAGGAGGGCGGCACGCGCGGCTATGGCGTCTGTTTGCCTCCCCCTCACTTTTGTTTCATGCGTCGCCTCCAAAAAGCGACATTCCCGGCTTCCCCCTCCCCGACCGCCGTTCCCTTTGCCGCTGATCCAAACCATGTGAACGCCGTTATCATACTTTATGGGGTTTGCCCTTCACACGAGGGCTTTGAATGAGCGCAGGAGGTAGACCCGCCGCTGTGCTCGTTGAGTACAGCGAGTCTCCCCGTCTCCTCGTGCGAGCTCAGCTGATTCGGTAAGACGACGAGCTGTTGCTCCGTTACTCTATTCGGGTCGAGGTTCGATTCCTCGTGGTGCCAGCGAGTCCTTTTATCTAGCCTGGGAGTGTTTTGCTGACGGGGACACGAAAATTTCCTTGGCTGGTAAAGGTATACGCCTCGAGCTTTGCGATCGCTGCGCCGCCTGCCGCTGCTTCTCCGCGGAGTTGACGGGATTAGCGCTGCGCGGCCCATAGGGGCTCATGCAGTGTTATGGTTCTCTTTCGCTTCTTTTTGCCCTTCCAATTAAGTGCTAAAAACTTATGGTGACGTCTGTAAGTAAACAGTACGTTTAGCCATCAATAGCTATCCGGGAACGCGGCTCTGCGTCCTTTTCGGCCGCTGTTACGGGCGTCGGCGGCGGCAGCAGCATACCACCGCTGTCACCTCCGAATACGTCCGGCACAAGTGAATTTTATTGTCGCCTCGTTTAAACCTGATACTGGCACAGTGAGAGGTGTGTTTTGTTTTGTAGCGCGGACAACGAATGCGGCCTCATTACGAATATATACGTCGTAGAAAAATATATTTCGGGGATGCGATTACCCAATACCTGATAATAACTTGTGCCTTTCATAAGAATATAAGCCACGCGAAAATGTTAAGTATATTCAAAGGCTCTGCGTCGTGAAAGAGATGCACTCATGCCTTGTAGCAAGAACCAAGAAAAGTGAGTTAAACCACTGAAAAATTAATGGTCTGCAAGGTCGGAAGAAACAAAATAGCTCGTGCAGAAAGGAAAAAGAAAAAAAAAACTCAGTGCAGCTTCTGAAATGCTAAAGACGTTCGTATAAACTTAAGCCGGGTAGGACTTACAAGACCAACTAGTGTGCGAAATGCGCTGCTATTTCGCGAGACATGGGGAGGGGGAGGATGACGCTTACGTATTGTTGCGTACGATTGCGGAGCGAAATCAAGGAAACAATGTTTTAGTAATCACACACACAAACTACTCGTTCACGCCACTCTAGTTTTTAGACTTCAACTAACAGCTGATCCCTCGGTGAACGCATTTTTTTGAGGTATACAAGTTCAAAACTGATAAAACGTGTCGTTAAAAGAGTGGGATATCTGATAAGGCCTTCTGATTTCCGTTTGTGCTAGATTCTGCAGGCTCCCTGCGTCATATGACTATGCATCGAAAAACGTTTAGTCGCGAATGGGCATTACTGTGGAAGCCCTTCTCCGGCCTACTCGCGGAGGATATATGTAACATATATGAATGTTTGCGGGAGCTCAGCTCAGGACAAGACGCCCCAGCATTTTTTTTTTGTCGTGCGCTCGTCCCGGGTATAATTTTGGATTATCCATCGTACTTAATTCGTAGAATGTTCGTGAATTTTTGTCCAGGGTGGTGATCACTATCTGAGGTATGATATTGGCAAGCATAACTGGCGTGCTGTCAGGTACGATCGCTCCACTAGGTTATATAAGCGGACAAAACTGATTTACATCGTAATGTATAGCCATGGCATGACCATCTGGGGAAATTATACTTACGGAGACACTGTTAGTAAATTTCAGGGAAGTGGAATCACAATCATCTCCATATGCATATCCCTGTTTCGCGACGCCGACCTGTGACGCACACCTGGCGCTTGTACAGACCGAATGTAACAGACTAAGATCGCGTCACACACATTTACACTCTCGTAAACACACCACATTTGCGAACAGAGTGACTGCTCCACATAAATATGTATTTCCAACGCCTACAAACGGTAAATCTTCATTGTGAACGGGCCCCGAAAGCAACGGTGACAGTGGGGAGCGGGCCGGCGACTCTCGCGGCTGCTTTCGAAACAGGCCGCTAGGAGGATTTCAGTGGCGCCCCTACAGGCCGCGCTCGAGGCGTATACTGCTTCGCAGTAAGAACATTCATAGCTGTCGGTGCTGTCGCGAAAAACACGTCCCTCCGAGGCCGGGTCGTGCACAAAAGGCTTAGTAGCATCGCCACAGTTTTCGGTCACCGCTTTAGAAAGCCACGCCGACGATGATTGCCATCACAATCTTTCACCGGCCTGTCAACCTCTTTCAAGCATTTGTAAATAGATTTTCAGCGGGCGGCGACAAGTTGCTGCTGCGGTGCGCCGATTCGTGCGCGCTCCGTGCCCACCGTGCAGGTACATTCTCACCGCGGTCGCACGTATCGCTTCCGCCTGCAGAATACGCTGCGTGTTTTTCGGCGTTATTCATATCTGGTAAACGACGACGACGCGCTAGATCAACAAACTCAGCTAAGCTTGTGGGACCGAAAGCGGCGATCGACATTGGTCCCTAGAAAAATACGCCGTGGCTGAGTGCCGACGCCGCCCGGACCGCCGAAACCACCGGCGGTTTCACCCAGAGCGGAAAACGCTCACTGGCTGCAGCATTTGATGGAAGTCCTCAGCACCAGCTTTGTCATAGAGGCTAGCGTCCCACGCGAAAATCGTCGTCCGTGCTCCCTTGAATGGCAACGAGTATTCACAGGTAAAGAAACTAGCGATAGCGCGCTCGAAAACGCGACACATCTAAGGCCCCTTTAACAAGAGGTGTTGTGGAGGATATAGGTATAGGCGTCGTCTCATCTTCGTATTTTTTAAAGACTATAGTCTTTCTTGGCCCTTAAACCCAGAAATTTTGGTCTGTGTGTATGTCTGTCTGTCCGTCTGTCTGTAACTCGATTCAGCCACCCGGCCAAAGTTAACTGCTTACTGCGCAATAGTCTTATATACTCACAACCAAATGTAAACGTCTAAGCCTGGTTTGTATGTTCATACTTGTCAACTTTGTTGAACAAGAACAAGACATTACGCAAATATAAGGCAGGAAATTAGTACACAAGGGTTATTTACAGTGTTCCTTTATTTAAAAAAATCATGAATGCTTGGTTTGTCGATAAAAAATGATATTCTACATCTTCTGAAGAAAACCGCCGCCCCCTGGCGGCATATAAAACATAACTGGTACTAGCATCTGCCCACAAGTAGTCACCGAAATACAGCATTGAGCCCGAGGACGCGGGTTCGATTACCGGCCGCGGCGGCCGCTTTTCTGATGGAGGCGAAAAGCAAAAACGCCCGGGAGATCTTGGCGCACGTTAAAGGAGTACTGACACGAAATTTTCGTGTTACGTTTTTTTCGCTGCTATGCGTGCCTACCAGCCCACTAATCATAGAATGACAGATTAGACGGTAGAGCGCAGCGTAAACATTCATTTACGGCGTCGTTTATTCGTGCCAGTTTCGGTTTCGACTGAAAAACGCCGAGCGGCCGCCATAACAGGATGTATCACATGACGTCACCATTCTTGCCGCATCGCTGCCTCTCTGGAAGCGCGCGCGAGCGAGCGCACGCGCGCGCCCAGACCGGCCGAGGTCTTCGCCGTCCCCACAGGCCCGGGCAGCATGACGTCAGTCCCAAAACCATGACTTGTACACACGCCCGAGCAGCGCGCGCCAACCACAGCCAGCGCGTCGGCTTTGTCACGGGAGCCCCGACGTCGGCAGTTTGGGGCAAGTAGCACATGATGTCATGTCGGCCCGCTCTGGGCTTTCTCGTGCGGGCGAAGATTACAATGCATTTTAAATATGTTTCGCTGAACTGTTGCTGTTGAAACTTGCTGGGAGATATCTCCTGATAAAAAGGAAGCGTTTTACATAGTTATCACAGCTTTGAAATTTCGTGTCAGTACTCCTTTAAAGATCCCCACGCGGTCAAAATTAATCCGGATCCCTCCACTACGGCGCACCTCATTGCCTGCGCTGCGTCGGCGCGGTAAACCCTACAATCAATCAATTGATCGCATACAGCATTCCTTTTGGTGACACATAGGTACCGTAGTGCTCCAGTCATTAGATTATTCAGCATACAGCGATCTGGGAACAAGCGACCGACAAGACGGTGTTCGTCTCGCCCTCTCACACCCTCCGCGTGGCACCGGGTGTGCACCCAACTGCACCGAACTACGCAGCGTTCGGGGAGCCCGGCTCGACGCGGAAGCCAGAAAGGCGAGACGACGATACGATAACGGCCGGTGAACCGGCGCCGCACGCATCCATGGGAAGGGCTCCTTCGACGGATCAAAAACAATGCCGCAGAAGGGGTGGGACCGGAAGCGGAAGGGGGGGTCTCTCTCACGCCGACTGCCGCTAGACAACGCGGTGTGCGACGGCACGCGGCACAAGCGACGCTTCGAACGCGCCTGTAGCGTCGAACGCAGACGACAACACTTTCTTGCGCGGTCACGACAATGGCGCCCCCGCGATCGTGGGTGGCATCAAACACGTGCGCGAGGAAGACGCCGCGGACACGGATGTTGTAGTGGTGGATCTGTTGGCTGCAAGGAGGCAATATTTTTAAATGCAGAGCATTTCAGTAACTCACGATGTCACCCGCGTTGACGTCCGTCGTAGTCCGCACCGTCGTTGTCCGCACCCCTCCACCTACACTATATAACATCCCCCTCGCGAGGGGCACGATCAAATGCAGAGCATTTCCGGGGGTGCACGACGTTAAGTAGTTTGCGTTACGTTAATGTTGTTGCACTTGTGGCAACTGCTGACGAGAGAGCGCTCGTCAGCAGTAATTTGAATGAGTCAAGGATATAAGGCGCGTTCGTAGCCTCCCAGTCTGTGTCGGCTTTGTGGCGCAGTGGGTAGAGCACCATGTACATTGCGTTCCGCCCGCAGGGTCGAGGGATCGAAACCAGGCGCCGGATAGTATTTTTTTTATATATAGTGTAGGGGGAGGGGTGCGGACTACGACTACGGACGCCTACGGACGTCAACACGGGTGACATCGTGAGTTACTGAAATGCTCTGCATTTAAAACAGCACGCGAGATGCAGGAAGATGGTGAAACGTGCCGTGAACCCCCTGCCGCGGCTATGACGCAACACAATCCAACACAATCCACTTTAATCCCATCCAATCCAAATCCAAACCAAGCCAAGCCAAGCCAAGCCAATCCAATCGAATCCAATCCAATGACAGACGACGGGGAGCGATGCGGACTACGACTACGGACGTAAACGCGGGTGACATCGTGAGTTACTGAAATGCTCTGCATTCAAAATCACGCGGCAACAGCAACGAAAGGTTCCACTAGCTAGTTTCCACGCTCTGCTTGGAACGCACGTGGAGCACGGCCACGCGGTTCTATAAACCTTGTAGACAGACGACCGGGAGCGATGCGGACTACGACTACGGACGTAAACGCGGGTGACATCGTGAGTTACTGAAATGCTCTGCATTCAAAATCACGCGGCAACAGCAACGAAAGGTTCCACTAGCTAGTTTCCACGCTCTGCTTGGAACGCACGTGGAGCACGGCCACGCGGTTCTATAAACCTTGTAGTCGGCCGCCTCCGCGTCTCCGCCGTACTGCAGCGCTGGCATCGAGGAACCCGGCCTGTAGCAGTGGAACGCGGTAAATTCAAATCACCTTGCGCAAACCTTTAGTGTGTTTACCTTGGGATGAGCGCGACGGTACAGAAACAGCATAAAAGGTGAGCGGGAAAGCAAAGGAGGAGCATTTCCTTGGCAAATGGTCTGTATATAGATGTGTATAGTTCTCTTGTTTTTTTTTGTTTTTTTTTATAACTTTATTCCACTGCTGTAAGGACCGCTGCTGTCTCAGTGTACTTAATCTAACCCCTTGTGGTTCCTTAGGGCAAGTATTGTACCTTTTGTATACTCCAATGCCTGGAGTAGCCAGCTCCTGTTTGGGTTGGAGCTAAACTCTCCAATAAATAATTATTTCTCTCTCTCTCTCTCTCTCTCTCTCTCTCTCTCTCTCTCTACAAAGGCTATCGCCTTTTGACGACATTTGCGACGAAAGGAGCAGATACGCGGCCATTTTTTTTCTCTGAGACACACGGTATGGAACGCGCCGCAGCCAATGGAAATGTCGCGTTCGGCGGGCTTTTCGCTAAATGAGCTGCCGAATGCTTTCGAAGAGGAGGAAGAGGAATAAACTTTATTTTCACTCATCCCCAGTTTTCTCGCTCAAAATTTCGAATTCTCAGGAACCCTGCAGGAAAGCGATATTTCGCAGGGAGCAGAGAGTCGTGTTGGACATGAACGCTGTGAAGGAATTTTCGAGAACTCTGAATAGTTTTGCCTTACTCGCTGTCAAAGGTTAGCGCCCATACATTTCAATGAATGGGATAGTTTCCTCGGCTCTGGAATGTAGTAGAGTTAAGCGCAGAACTTCAAACTCCGCACAGTGCAAGCTGTCGCCCTTAGTATTAGCAGTGCCGAAATAGTTTCAATTGCGCTAAATAACTGCACAGTAATTACTTCTAAAAGAATTGCGATGAGCCGGAAAGCTGCGCATAAGAATTCTGGACCCATGGCAATGGGTGGTCTTCTCGGTACAGAAGTCGCTTGGCGGTCGCTGCCTGGCGTGCCCTTTCAACCAGCCGAAGCTGATCGCCGGGGACGGGGCTAGCTTGCATGCATTCCCACTCCTCAAGGTTGGGGGAGGGGGGGGGGGGTACGGGTGATGCTAACGATGAAGTACGGAAAGAACAGTGGGGAATCCAAAACAGCCAAGGTAACCAAAAAAGAGGCAAGGCAGATTGAAACGAATAAATGGAGGGAAAAAATGGAAGCTAAAACGTCATTAGAGATGTACAGGGCTGAGAAGATGAACATCAGAAAGGAAAATTTCTACGATAATTCCCAGGGCAGTGCTTTGCTTTTTGAGGCTAGAGCAGGTTGCCTGCGAACAAAGAGTTTTGTGGGGAAGTATTCACAAAATGATGGGGTATGCGTGGTCTGCGGAAAAGAAACAGAAACTATGCGGCACATAGTGTTAGAATGCGAGGGTATCCATCCAAATCTACATGAAGGGAATATTGGGCTTCCAGAAGCCCTAGGATTTAAGGGTATCACAGAGGAAGTTAACTTCAAGGCTGTCGAGGGGACGAAAAGAAGATTAGAATGCTGGTGGACGAAAAGCAGAGAGGGGAATATTGCCTAGGACAGTTACCACCTGTAACAGGGAAAAGAAAGTATTTCGGGCCTAATAAGCTTTAGTGCCTGCCCTAAGCAGCGCTAGTATTAAACCAAGAGTGTAAAACATGGATATATTAGTCCTTTTTGGTAAGATGACATGTCATCACCTCGCTTCAAAGGGGAAACCAATAGGAATCATCATCATCATCATCATCATCATCATGTGTGGGAGCACGCCCAGATCATATGGTAGAGTGTGCAGGGTTGGGGACAGTACTTGCAGGTGTAGCAGTAGGAGGGTGCCATGCGGGTATGTGTTTGAAGAGGATATCTTTGTGTTTTTGAGGCGAGAATGGTACTCATCCGACGGTGACGCTGGAGTGTTGGAGAGGAACGCCCGGTAGGTATGCGCGCGGGCGGCAGCGTGAGCCGGCTCATTCCCCTCCAGATACTCATGTCCCGGGGTCCAGAGAACGTGGAGGTAAGGGTAATGGTGAGTTTGCTATTGTATGTGATTTCGCGAAACTCGCAAGACGGTAAGCAGGCCAAATTTCGACCTCTTTATCATCGTCCTTTTCCTTGTGTTTTCAGGCTTTTCATTCTCCTTCGTCACTGTCACTAAGAGCCATTGGCCAATCGCCTTGTTAAGCCCATATATTCTAGCTTAACACTAGGTAGCCTTAACAGGGAGCGTAACGATGCCCAAGGAACGCCTAATTCGTTATATATACGTCAAGCTGCGGGTACAGGTTAAAGTTGTTAGAGCCCAACGCGTGACGTTATAGGCCTAACGTTGGGTGTCCCGTTGCATACCCTTCCCCCGGTCTACGTAGCTCTGCTGCGGCCAGCAGTTCGGATGTTCTTTTCCCCCTTAGGGGGCTCGGGCTAATCGCCGTTTTATGTAGTCACGGTACTAAAACACCGGGAACCCTTTTACGCCACGTGCTAGAACGTAACGAGTGCTAAAAAGACACCGGGACACTCGTTTACGCCTCGCGCTAGAGAGCTTCATGTTAAAGACAAGGGACTTTTGCAGCAAAGCTGTATACCTCTACGCCCTAATGGTTTCATCTCCGTTGGCAAAAACACCAGGGTGCCAAGAATACACTTATACGCTGCATGCTTCGCCCCTCACCAGGTTTCACGTTAGTGGGCATGGCCCGGGATCTTTTTTTTTTTTTCCCGGCCTTTCCATAAATACTCGTTATCTTTCAGCCAGACGACGCATCGCAGTTATGGGGACATCAGGCAAGCGCATACCTGCATTCGCAACCTGTGGGTACGTCAGGTGGGCGAATAACGCGTCGTATCCGATGCGGGCGCCTACCCGCATTCTCAGCAAACGGGAATTTCGATGACGCACTTCTCTGTGTGCTTAGCGGATCAGGGCAGGGCGCATTTTTGCGTTAACTTAGCTAAGTAACGGAAGGGTGATGCTCCCGCATTGATAACAGAGCTCGTAAGGACAGTGAACTGCGGGAGCGCAGCGCTCACAGCTGCCAGCTCAGTCTTGGCGGTCGATGTCCTGCGGCTGAGCCTCCGGCTGCGACCAATGTGTGAGATTCAAAACGTTTACCGCCAAAGAGGCGGAAGCAATCCGCCAATCAGCATAAACGTGTACAGTCCTGGACAAATGAAATTAGAAGTTAAAAATATGAATAAGAACACGCAAAATTAAAAAATATATATACGCGTTTTTTTTTTTAATTTTGCGTGTACGTATCTACAGTCGAAAAAGACGACAAGAAAAATTTCCGTAGTTTGTCGTATATTCGCGTGTCGTGCTGTCGTCTTGTTGTATTCTTGTCGTGCCGTAATTATGACGTTCTGTCGCGTGTCGTATTCCTGTCCTGATTTTGATGTTCAGCCGTGCCGAATTCCTCTCTTGTAGAGATCCTGATGTTTCATCAGTAGTTGCACATGGTTTGAATGTTATCGCCCATTGTGAAGAGTGGCGTTAATGGTAGTTTTGTTGTGCCTACAGGAATGTTTGTCATTGAGAAAATTGACTTTGTCGTTACGACAGAAATGTGTGTCGTAACAACAGATGGCTTTGTCGTAACAACAGGACTTCTGTTGTCACAACAACGTTTTTGGTCGTACGTCAGAAATTCTTGTTAGGTTTTACCGGTATTCCTGTTTTGATTTTAGACTGGTGGAGATCCAACAAAGGCGCGCTGTTGGCATATTTGGAAAGGCACATTGCCCAACTTATCTTTTGTAACTCAGTCACGCGTCATCTTGACTTGCATGGAAAGAAATCGCGCTATTTGTGTGTTCTCGTTCATATTTTCGTGTTCGCGTTTAATTTGTCAATGACTGTACAAGCAGTATTGCAGCCACATGGGCGCTAAAGGGAGGAGGGCAGAGCCACCCACCTTACCCTCGTTCACGCAGAGAACAGCCATGATAGAAACTGGATAGTTGGCTGGACAACTCATAGTATAGAGTGATGAGACTAGGAGCATGGCGGAGAAAGAGTACGGAAGATCCTTAAGCCCTTCATCCTGGCGAATTGGAAATGCTGTTTCGGGCGATCAACCTCAAGAATACCTGTAAGACTAACAACGTCTCACCGCTGAAGCCTGCGGCCTGTTCTGGTGACCACGACGATGTTCCGCCCATGCGGGCACGTAGAATACAGGAGCATTCCAATCTTCGAAAGGGAACACAGAAACGCGTGCTGAATTGCCTTTAGCGTAACAGTACCGGAAACGTGCATTTTTATTTGCTTCCCGAACACTCGCGTTCCTCGAACTTTCCATCGCGTTCGACATACCCGGTCGCCCGCGGTTGTGCCCTGTCGGGTGCTCCGCAAGGGCTGCCTCTCGGCCCCACGCTGTTCGTTCTTCCACATTCCCTGTATTTCGACTCGCGGTGCGCATATATGCTTATCCGGCTGCCCCGAGCGCTTTCCAGGTATTGCTCTCCGCACGAGGCGTTCGCTCGACCGGGAAAACACCGCGCAGCGGCTCGGCAAAGGAAAAACAGCGCTCTGGCGCGAGGAAAAAAAGAAGCCAGAAAATTCTTGAAATCAAGAACAAAGTGGGGAATCCTCGAGACAAGGGCTAGGAAGAGGATCGCCTTCGAGAGCGTGTTCTCGAAGAAGAGTGGGGAGAAATTATTACGCCGGGGTGGTACGCCACTCGAGACGCCCCCTTATTGAAAAGTGCGCACCCTATATACTCTTGTCGGTTGTTGAACGAGAAAATGGGGGGAAGCTTGGGGCTGTGAGAGTTCTCGTGCCTTCGGAAAAAAACAAAAAGGGAGAAGCCCGAGCGAAGAAGGGCGTATATATCGGGGCGAGCAGCGAGCGCTGATACAGGAATGTGCGCGATCGCACGGCCCTGTGCTGTCAGAGCAACGCCCCTGAGCTGAGAAGGACTTCAACTCGGAAAATTTTTCGTCGCCCTGTTGGTCGGGTTCAGACCTCACTGTTAAGACGTCGCTTGATACTGACGTGGCACTGGGTGGAAGAGGGCAGTTTTAGTGGGGACAAAATACACGAGTCAGGACTCAGGGCCCCCTGACTCGTCTTTGAACTCGGAAGGGAAAAAATGAGGAGCCATTCCGCTCTACAAAGGTGGATGACCAGTGAAGCGGTGGCGCATACCACAGGGTTAGACAAAGGTGGTAGTAGTAGTAGTAGTAGTAGTAGTAGTAGTAGTAGTAGTAGTAGTAGTACTATTAGTTTTACGACGGCTTGTATTCCGTTTTCGATGGGCGACGTCCCTAGTCCGGGATATCATGGGTCTTGTCCGTCCGCCTCGCTCTTTCCACGAGTCAGAGTTAATCCTCAGGGTCGACGCTGGTGAGCTGGGCCTCCCACTGCTCCTCGCTTGCTTGGGCAATGGGCGGTACGTCGGTGTCCTCAAACCCGCACACCGTGGGGTACAGGGTGTTCGGAACGAAGCAGAACCTGCATTCCAAGTCGTAGCTTGATGGGTGCATGGCAAGTAATAAAGTTCCATGCGGGAACGTGTTTGTTTGCCTGTACAGGACCGCGTCCTCTCTACTCCCTCGATACCAAGCGACGGCAAATCTAGACGAACATCCTCCCCTCCACAGCACTGTACTGCAAAATGCACCCTATGTTATACAGCCCGCCCTGTCCTTCCTGCAGCATGCGGAGTCTGCGCCAACATGCAACACACGTTATGGCAGTGCACCACCATGCCAACCAACAATTTTATTCACGACGAATTGGAATGGGAGGTTGCCCTGCTCAGCCCCAACAAGGGCATCCAGACGGCTCTCGTGGCTCAGGTGACCTGGGCGGGTCATCGGGTGCTCCAGTGGCACCCGCCACAGCATTTACCTTCATGAACGGCTCCGCGACAGCCGCAGCCTTCGGGTCCCCTCTATCGGGCCACGGGCCACGGAATACAACTATCGGGCAACGAAATCAGGTTGTAAAGTTGCACCTCTCTCTCTCTCTCTTTCTCTCTCTTTCTGCTGAGTTTGGGGTGTTGTGATGGACAACTCCTCCGGCCCACTCACTAGTGCTCGGTAATAGAGAGTTTTAGCAGTCCGTCTGTTCCGTCGTTTACGTAGTTCCCGTGTTGACCGGGACCCGACTGCGCCTGCGCGCGGAAGGGCGAGGAGGCGCATCCCACCATGACGAATGCACGAGCATGGTGAGGGCCTGCCCGCGGAACAAATTCCCCTACCGCGTCGAATACTCAAGTGCCCAGACGGGTCCCGGTCAACACGGTAACCACGTACGACACGGAACATACGGAGTGCTAAAACTCTCCAGTGTATATATACCGTCTGCGCTTCCGGTAAAGAGGTCCAATGAGTCAAGAGGTCCAACGAGTCAAGAGGTCCAATAGTCACGTGACAGCCGAGTCAGGAAGTACAACCAGTCAAAAGGTCCAACTTGGGCCAAGAGGTACAACGCGTCATGAGGTCCAACGCGTCGAAAGGTCCCATTTGTGTCAAAATGTACAACGGTTGAAGAGGTATATGCGGCAAAAGGTACAACGCGTGAAGAGGTTCAACGCGTTGAAAGGTCCAACGATCCTTGCCTTTTTGGCTTCTCCATTTACGATTTACCCCTCAGCCGTTTTTAATAAATGAACATCTTCAGCTCATCTTATAAAACGGTTGGATCCAATAAAATGTCCTAGTGATTATTGGTCGTTTAAGTTATCCGGGTCTATACCTTGGCGATTAATGGCTGCTTGTGATGGTTACTGATTGTTCTAGCATCCGTCTCCCCTCGACCGCCACTCTTTTCGCACCAAAAAGGACGGTGGGGTTGACTTCAGTTGCCGCAAAGTGACATGGAAATTGCTCCCACTGATACCTGTAACGCTGCCTGTCCTTTGGGAGTGCTTTCAAAGTTTGTGTGATCGGTTCCTTTGAGTGAAATAAAACAACGACGTCGGCACGAGAGTAGGAGGATAAATATAACAGAAAACTATATTATTTTCACATGTACAGAAGCAGCACGTCTTCTTCGTCGAGGTCACAAGGCAGAGTGTTCCTCCGAAAGCTTCTGTTCGCGGGTGAGGGCGAAACTCCCGTCTGGGCGCTCCGCGGAGCGTCTCTGGTTTCGTATTTCTTGGAAAGCTTGGTTGTCTGTTCTTGGTTCTTTTACTTTACCCGTGGGCTTGCGGTGATTTGTTACAGCTTGGACCGCTCGACTCGTTATACCTTTTGACTCTCCTCAGCCACGTCAAGAGGTCCAGGTGAGTCAGGAGGTACAACGAGTCAAGAGATCCAACGAGTCAAAAGGTCCAATATTGGACCTTTTGGATCTTCCTACTCGTTGGACCTCTTGACTAGGAGAGAGAGATAGAGAATAAACTTTAATTAATCCAGGAGTCTACCGTCTGGGACTTTCGATCAGAGCGCCGTCGCCCGGCGGGGACGCCCAGAGTGCCAACCGTAAGCGTTCGGTCATCAACTTCTCGATATGAAGCTCTGGGTTTTATAGATAGTCGGCGTCACATTTTGTATTCACGCTGTACGACACAGACATGCATGCGCATAGTCAGTGTGATTGTCCTATCGCGAGTTTAGGGGGATGTGTTTTCTGGGGAAACCATGTACGGAGGTCGGTCGTTGTTGTTGTGCGTGCGTGCGTGCGTGTGTGTGTGTGAGAAAGAGAAAGTGAGAGAGAGAGAAACTATTTCTGGTGAGGCTCAGTCCTAGAGAGTGTCCGTTAAGCTAAGGAGGCGCCAAGGTAATCTGGAGCCCTAGTGGTGGCTGGTGAGGAGCCCTGGTGAGGAGCTCCCGGTCACCTCCAGCCAGGTAGTCGGAGGGTTGGGTAAACGGAGCGCGGGGGGGGGGGGTGAAAAGGGGCTTTGTTGTGAATCATTGTGACTGCAGTCTAAACTCGTCCAACATAAACTGGGTAAACACTTCCCTATGGAGCGAAGTACATGGAAATACGCCACCTGGGCATCAACAGGGCTACGCCGTAAAGCTGAAAAGAAGTCGGCAGAAGCGGCAGCCAAATCGGTCTCTTCGCGTTGAGTTTCGTACTACGGCCGCTTCTGCTGCCTTCGCCCAGCGGTGCAACACTCACCAGCGAGGCATGCGTTCGATTGGACACTATAATGTCTTCGCATTCACAACTAATAAGAAGTACTTGGGTGTCCTGGCAGTACTTTTTTTCCCTCTAAGAAACGGCTGGTTGAGTTTGGGAGCGGCTCATGCAGAAAGGCGAACCTGGCGTTGTCACCACTTGATGGTAGTCCTGTTACTGGAGTTTCCATTACGGAAGCTGGTGTCGTTTCTCCAAGTTCCACGGCGCTAGCCCACCGCGCTCAATCACTGGCGTCTTTCCAGGCGACGCTGCTTCCTTCCGACGACTACTTCCATCCTTTTGAGGCGATAGTCTCCTAAACGCAAGATATGTCTTGATACAACTGATTGCTACCCGGCCGGAAAATTGGCCAAGCATGTTTGCTTGGCTGCTAATGAACGCGGTAATTTCTTATACATGTCTGCACTATTGAGTGCAAAAAAACTTCTGACCCATTTGATGCAAAATGCAAGTACATAACTGAGAGTGCAAGTGTTATTTAAATAAAGCAGTGGTTCTCGACCTCGAGTTTGCTGAGGACCCTTTGCGGGCTCACAAAAGGGATGGAGGACCCCACTATGAACTGTATTGATCCGTGTCATAATGTGAAGCAATTTGCACCACTAAAGTCGCCCACACATAATCAATGTCCGCTTTTTCACGCTGACTTTCATGCTGATGCATGTGGTATCGTCAGACAATTTGCTCACGCAGTTAGCAGTCGCCCAAACACTTGTACGCTGCGCTGCCTTTTGCGAGTCTGGCTTTTTTGCATAGCTGCCGTGTTGAGCAAAGCTTCGACGTTAAAAGATGTGCTACGCGGTAAAAAAGAGATACATGCCATGCAGCGAAGCAACATTTCTAGATTGGCAGTCATTGAGGTTCGGCAAAAACAACAAATGAATGGGGAGGAGAGAGTTTTTAGGAAGACTTTGCGGGCCCCTAAAATGCTCTCGCGGACCCCTTGGGGTCCACGGACCCCCATTTGATAACCACTGTAATAAAGAATAGACGTCGAATCGGTTTTTATGGGACGGAATGAAAAATCTTGCACCCCTCCGCCTAACGACGTGAGTGGTTGAACGCGAAGCTTTGTCGTGATGGATTCTTTGGTTAGCCAATCCCACACTGCGAGTGTTTGCTACTGTGGAGGTAGTACGCACCACTTTTCTAGAACACCCACGGCACCTTTCGGGTGTGCAGTCCGTAAGCCTAATGTTTGGGTTTGGGGTGTATACGGTGCGAATCTGTACCAGCTGCGTGGCGTTTAGCGAGCACATTTTTGAGCGGGTCCCAGTTTGAGGTGTCGAACCCCAAGATGTGATGTAAGGCCTAACCTCTTAAACTTCAAAATGGGAAGTTAGGCCTACCGTATTGGGGCTAACAGCCAGAACATTCGCCCGCCCTAACGCTGTCCTCATTCCACGAGCACAAACCGGCACGCTACCAACACAACGCATATACAACACTACATAGACGGGTTTCCAGGCACATAAAAATGCTCACACTGTGACCAATACCCAAACCATGAACACACCCTCTGGTCATGCCCACATACAAAGCACCCTGACATCTTCCCTGCAACCAATTCCTGCCACAAAGCGCCCTCATTGCTGGGAGGCATGGGTCACACCCCCTAAGGAGCTTGAAGAGCTCTATTGGACCACGCTCGTGAACCACGCTAAAAACACGCCAGGGCTATAGACAGCCAGGACTATAGCCAGGACTATAGTCCCTGTAACCCAACCAAGATGCCAAACAGTTCCTTGGACACAGGTTTCAAAATTAAGTTTCTCTCTCTCTCTCTCTCTCTCTCTCTCTTACGGCACGCGGAGCAACGCCATTATATTTTTTGACGGATTGTGTGGTTGTCGACTGAGCCTTCCAAACCGTTTCGGCTATGTCGAAATGTAGCAATCGGATAGGCTCCGGCTTCATAACGCGAGGAACTCCGGTTGAATTCCTGCCACGGGAAGCGTTTTAGATGCGACGCATCTCTTGCTCTCGGGCTTGTCCCTCCTGCGTCATCGCCGCGGCGTCCGTCCGCAGTCCGCATCCCTCCTCCGTTCGTCTCTCCCACAGCTGTGTGCAACACTCTCACTCCGGCTCATTAGCATACCACAGCTGGCGCGCTTGTTTGGTGCGCGCTTCGCTGCGTTAACAACTGCTCCGGTGTGCGCAAGTGCGCGCATGCGCGACTCTCATCCGTTGTCTCCTCTCCTTCAATCGCTGTGAATATAAATGGGTATCGCGAAGCGGCGGTTCAGTCAAGCGCTTGACGTGACCTTGCTTTGACTACTTCGTTGAACCCCCCCGATGCGTCGCATCACACCAGGGTTCCCTCGCGGGAAGATGGGCGTAATTTTTCTCTTTCACTTCACCCATGATCATTCATCATCATCGTCAGAGAAAGTTGGCTTTCCTGCAGGGCGTATAGGCGTACTACGGCATCACTGAGGACACCAAAGCCTCGATTTAAAAAAAAATTGTTAAAAAGTGGCGTTGAAGCGTGATATGAATTCACGCTGTCAGAAGACATGGCGCGCAAACAGTGCGATGAGTTATCGTATGCATCAGAAGAGCGGGCATTTCTTTCCTGTCCTGCACCGTTTCTTGGTTCTGTTTAGGTATGTTGACAAACAGTGCGGCGACATCTGTTGTGCTCGTGATGTTCTCGTCAATCCGCCCCTCATGGCTTCAACGCGCACCCTCAACATGTCAGCGCGAACAGAAATCGACGCTGAACATTTGGGTGGAGCTTTGACGTTAGCGTCCTTCTCTCCAGTGCCGTCGTATACGGCTATATTAATTGATGCACCCATCTGCTGGGAGAAAGCTTAAAGTTTCTAACATGCATATGTGAAAAGGAACTTCCTTGTACCAAGCGCTTCGGGGCGCACACTGCTCGACCCCACTTCTTTCCACAAAGTGCGTGTGCGTCCTTACACAATGTATATACGATCATATATCTCACATATATAAGAAAACGAAGGGACAGACAGCCTCATGTGTTTATTTCACGCTATAAGAACGTCCAGACGTACCGGTCGTTGGCTGCTGACGGCAGAGGTCATCGCGCTATAAGCCCATTCCTTCGAATGCATGTGTTAATATTGTGGCGTGGTATATTGGCGCCGCAGTCAATGGGAATAGGCGATTCGACCCCGAATCTAATTACTGGATGGGTTGGTTGACTACGTTCTGCAAGCATTAGAGATGTCAAAAAAAAGTTAAAAAAAGTGTTACAGGGTCCCTTTAACCGAAATTACCCAGCAAACCTATTCCCAGGATTTGAGGACCTACAGCATGTCACCATTGTCCCTCGAGTCCTCGATCGCCTCAGCAAAATGCAACTAAAGTGGAATGACAAATCGTGCGCCGCTGCAATCCAGCCAGTCAGGTCTAAAGCTAAATGATGTCGTTTTGTTCAAAGATCCACCCAGAAAAAAAAACGACTTGTTATAATTCCTATTGTCAAGGCTTCACGAAGTATACTGATTAGCTTTTGATGGATCTTTTTACAAATTTACGCGCTGATGGTTAAGCGGCGAAAAAGAAGAAAGAGAGAGAGAGAATAAACATTTAATAGAGCAAACGGTGGTTGTTGAGCCGTCACTCGGTGAGGTGGGTTCGCCTCAGTCCAGGTACCCTTGGGCCTTGGCTGCAGCCCTGGCACGGGTGACCAGAAAGATCTGGTCAGCGTGACGGGAGCTGGTCAGCAGGCCTCCCACTGCTCTGGGGAAGGTCTGGGATTGGGGTTAAGTGATGGGGTGTTTTGACAGGCCCACACCATGTGGTAGGTAGTATTAAGTAGTATTAAGTAGTAGGTAGTATTTTTCTTGCACCCTTCTTGTTCTTTTACCCCGTTCTACACGTCATCTCACAAGTTGCCAAAAACAGCTCGTCTAATTAGACACCCGTTTGGAATTTGCGAACACTGGGAGAAAACCGTGCAACGACGGCACGCACAACCGAAATTCTCCCGGGCACAAGTCGCTCTTTCAAAACGCGCCTGGCGGGTTTGGCTTTGACGCGCAGCTTAAGAGCTGCGCAGAGAAACCAACCTGTACTGCATGTCGTACGGGGAAGCCAAGTTGACATACGAGCCTTGCAGCAGAGACAACTTATTATGCGAGATTTTAGTTCCTCAACAAACCAGCGATGGAACATGATGACGAGGATGATTGTATTGTTGTGGAAGCGGTGATGGTGATGTCTAAGTAAGTACTTCTTAGGATCGGGGTGGTGGCGAATATCGTCTCTCCTGAGCGGGTTTTCTAAGGTTCATACAATTCTTTTCAGAGTTATACGCTCAAACCCACTTTTGCTGTGAAGAACATGCAACCGCATCTTCACTGGCTTTCTTTTTTCACCGGGACTTTAGCTACCTCCTGCTAATTTCTCCTGCATACCTGTCAAACGAAGGTGGAATTTCCTTTTGTTTCGAAGTGGATAGATACTTCGCCATTCCTGTGCGATTCGTTCAATCGTTTCGGAATCTTCTGCACAGCATAGGAAAGCCTCATCCTGTTGCTAACATTTGCTGACATAGTCCTTTGTTCTCACGTAGCAAGTTGAGACGTCCCTCTAGTGTTGCCGTAAAATTTTATTTCTTGATTATTCGTTTGTGGGCTCCATGGAAGCCCATGGACTTTTTTGATTGTTTGCCTTCCGCTCATCTGAACATCTGCGCTTCTTTCAACTAAGGCTTAACGGTGCCAACAGACCGCTTGCTCCTCGAACGTTTTATTTTGTCATCAGTTTCCGGTCCTAGTGCTGGTGCACTCACCTTGTCCATTCCTTATCACCTGTAAGTTTCTATGCCTCTCCTCAAAACATTCAACTTTGCGCTTCACTAAATTCAAAACAGGCCCAACTATATCACCACACACTGTCTCAATCTGTATTTGGCTACCATGCCGTTGGCTACTATCCCAAAGCTTGCCATACCATTACATTAACGTGCAAGCAACATCTCTGTACCTACCCAACGACGACAACTCATGCCATCTGATTTCCCGCCTTGGACTCTATCACCCCTATGCATAAAATTAAACATACCTGGACTCACATCAAAAAAAGTTATGCCTCAGATATGCCTCCTTCAACTAACACTTGCCCATATAAGTGACCAATACTCTCGTATGACCCACATTTTTACTGATGGATCATCTACTCCTGACTGCAGTTCTTCTGGGCTCTTCATTACATCCACCGGCCAAGCACTCTCATACCGTCTTGAGCGCCCAACATCATCTACATCTGCTGAGCTTCATGCCATCAAACAAGCACTTCGCTACATTCTCCGCCAGCAGCCAGCACAGTGGGTAATCTTTACGGATTCAAAGGCAGCACTGCAAACTCTTCGACGTGCCAGCTGCTTCAGCATTCACGAACATATATCCCGCGATGTCTCTTACCTAAATCATCTAGTTTGTGTCGCCGGACACCGCGTGATACTGCAGTGGATCCCTGCCCACTGTGGCATCATAGGCAATGAAAAAGCAGATGAGGCTGCCAAGAGAGGATTGCAACTGCGGAACGTGAGGAACATTTTCTTCACGAAGCACGATGCCTCTAGGCTAGCAAAGGAGCTTGTTTTCAGGGAAAGAAGCACCTTCTGGTCTCTCCCGGAAAACCAGCACCCATTCCTGCATCATGTCGACCCAACTTTGGCACTGAGGTTACCGGAGCGACTTCCACGTCGCCTAGAGACTTTGCTCCATTGCTTACGTCTCAACGTGGCGCTAACACATACCTACCGCTATCGCCTTGGCCTGACCTCGAACCCCTATTGTGACAACTGCGGTTCACCAGAAACCGTCGAGCATATATTACTGGAGTGTCCTACATACTATCAAGCAAGAAACAACCTCGCACAGAAGATCGAGTGCCTCAACCACAGTTCCTTGACTTTAAAAGCACTTCTGGGACCATGGCCATCTCCCTCCTCTCAGCGTAAGGTGCTAACCGCATTATTTGAATATCTCAACGACATCGGCGTCGCTGAGCTGATATAGGACCAGACCATTCTTGCACTGTAAAACCGCCCATAGACTTTTCACGTGTCGCACTGACAGACCCCAACGCACACGCTCCCTCCTTTTTTTTTCACTTTTATTTTCTCCTTTCTTCTCTCCCTTCTACCTTTCTTCCTATTGCAACTTTTTCCCTCCTCCCGTACCCCGCAGAGTAGCATGTCGGAGTTAACATGCCGGCATACCTCTCTGCTTTCCTCTAATAAAGAGCTCTCTCTCTCTCTCTCTCCCTCTCCCCCCCCCCCCCCCCCCCCCGGAGAATACAGGCTCCCAGGCAGCTGTGTTGCTAAGGCATCGGAGCCGTGCGTTTTTCACTTTCGTTGTAACTTTTTAGAAAATGGTTACCTTCACTCGAATACTTCATGACGTCTTCTCTCTTTCCTTTACGTACCCAGTGCTACAACCTTGGCGCTGGGCGAAAGGGTAAAGGATTATTTATTGTAGGACGAACTGTGCTTAGCGGGTCCTTGCAAGGTCTGCGCGAAGGCTACTTGAGGAGCGAGCGCTTGCAACCACATCGGAGAACCACTGCTGCTCCAGTGAACCGTGAACTTTGATTGATTGTAGGGTTTAACGCGCCGACGCAACGCAGGCGATGAGGCGCGCCGTAGTGGAGGGCTCCGGATTAATTTTGACCACCTGGGGATATGTTCAACGTGCGCCTAAGTCTCGTACACACGGGCGTTTTTGCTTTTCGCCTCCATCAGAAAAGCGGCCGCCGCGGCCGGGAATCGAACCCGCGACCTCGTGCTCAGCAGCGCAACGCCTTAGCCACTGAGCCACCGCGGCGGGTGAACCGTGAACTTTCACTGCCGGTATAACCCGCGGTTACGGTGACTGCGAGGGAGAACGTTCTTTTAAAGACGACAGCCTTTCTTGAGAAACTTAAATGCGAAAGTGTTGGCCTGTCTGTCTGTCTGTCTGTCTCTCTGTCTGTACCTCGATTCAGACGTCCGGCCAAGAGATAAAGGAATTCTGATACGAGAAGTTTATATAGGCAAAGTCTTTCAAAACCCCTAAATATCGTTCCAGAGTTCTTGTCAGCGTTTTCTAGCAAAAAGAACAAGGCATTAGTATATAGCTGAAACCAGGTAGTGTGTTTTCATTGCAAATACATGTGGGCTTGATATTTGCGATAGTATATAAAAGAAATATGTGTTGTAAACAATATTTTCGCGCAAAAATACAAAGCGAGCCCGCGCCCGTGCGTAGACCTCGTGGCGGCATTCCAAGCAACAAAAGGTTCCAACAAGTGGTGCTCGAGCAGTGGAACGCCGGAAAATTGAATTGACTTTAGCAAACCTCCTCAGAGAGAGAGAGAGAGAGAGAGAGAGAGAGAGAGAGAGAGAGAGAGAGAGAGAGAGAGAGAGAGAGAGAGAGGGAGAGTCGTTTACATAGAGTTAATACTAGTCGTTTACGTGGCAGGAGCGGCAGAAGACTGTCGTCTTTCGGCGACATTTGCAGCGATCTGAGCTGATATGTGGACAATGCTCTTCATTTTCACTCGTTGCTTCCTGTGCAAACAAAGATCCTGCGAAGATACGCACCCTCCTCGTCTTGCCGTGTCCGCCTTCTGCCCGCAGCCGCGGCAAGCGATGCATCACGCGAAGGCCGAAGCACGCGGCTTCTTTCGAGGCGCTCGGTTCTTGAGGCGTGACCGAGGCTGCGGCTCTGCCGACAAAACTGCGCAGCCGAGAACCTGTGCTCGGCCGCTTTCATTTTAATGGCGAGTCGAGTGATTAGCCGGCGTCTCTGCGGCGAGTCAGGAGAACAAAGGCCCACGCATCCGTGGCCTTATTTCGTTTCTCGGGGCTGCATCTCGTCCTTGCTATGGCGCTGTTCAGATGTAGCGGTGCCGTGTACGATCAACCATCGTTCGGAGCTTCCCCGTTCAACGAAATCATTTTAACAGCAGAGCTGTTTGAGCTGGAGCTTGGGTCGGTGGCGCTCGCAAAAAAAAAGAAACAAAAAAAGGAGCTCTCTCTCTCTCTCTCTCTCTCTCTCTCTCTCTCTCTCTCTCTCTCTCTCTCTCTCTCTCTCTCTCTCCACACGCACACGCACACGCACGCATGCGCGCACACACGCACACACAGGCACGCACGCACGCGCACACACGCACATGCACACGCGCACGCACGCACGCACGCGCGCGCGCAATGTGTATATGTGCGCTATTTGTATGTGTGCTAAAATCATTTTCTGCTTCATTTTTCGCTGACGAAGATACGGCGACCTTTACCGAGCAAGAATTATGCTCCCCGACTCCCGTTCAACAGCTGTAAACAACTATTGCTCATCTTTCGCCTTTATGTTACCTGCGTTGGGACTCAAGTGATACGCGACCAGTAGAGAGCTCCCTGGAACGGAATTCGCAAATAAGCTCTGTTTCGTGCGAACAGGGACGAAAAGCGCTGCTCTGATGTTATCGGGGCTGTTTTGCTGTTGTGTCTCGTCATAGGCGCGGACGTCTTAAAAGGTGCAGGACACTTCATAACGCTCGGAGGGGCACTGAAACACTTGCGTCTTCGTTTACTTCAGCCTGCGCGTTTTCGCATTCGTATACGCGTGCGTGTGAGTCATCTGTTTCTACAAGTAGTACATCATTCCGAAGGCGGGCCTTCACTAGACGTCTGGTGGCAGTCGTCGGTTTTTTAGTGGCTGGAGTGTCTCGGAGTTCACCCTCGTATGCCTAGGCTTCCGAATGCCAATCCTTAAAGTTGTTCGCATAGTTTCCGAAATAGTCACTTCCGAAATAGTCACGGCTATTTCGTTTAGTCCGTTTTAACTGCGGTATGCATTAATTATTAAGAAGGCATCGATAAAGGTTTTGGAAGTGTCAGACTAAGTCCTGCTGCAGCGTATGCCTTTAACTAGCGTAACCACGAGGTAAAAAACAAGACAACAAAAAAGGGCTAACCGACCAGATTTAGGCGAAATCCCAGGCCGAATTTTTCTTCGACTGCGAAGTTTCTGAGGAAGCTGTACAGATTTGTAGCCGTACGGCTCCATTGAGGTGGATGTCAAACTTTCCTTCGCAAAAAAGGGCTAAGTGTGTGCTGGAGTCACTGCAAAGGGTGTCTAAACGTTTAAGAATTACCATTGTTCGCGATTTTCTGCCCAAAGATCTTACTTCTGCATAAGTGGCGGGATGATGTGGCGCCAGCTAGGGTTGGTGTCGACACCCTAAGTTCGTGCGGAAGACTATACTCGGTTACAACTCAAGAACGGCACCGCCTCATGTAGTGTATCACTCCGCCAAAGTGCCGGACCCGTGACGTCAGTGCGCGCGCGTTTTGAAATGGGTTTACTATGAATGCGTGATATCGTCTGCCTTGTCTCACGCAGTTTGTTTGTCGTCACTGGAGTCGTTTATAAGCATATTAAGTCAAAAAAATTACGGGAACGGCTCACGCCATGTTCAAAATATTCCCAGTAACGCCCTACTTGTGCCGCGCGGAGAAACATCCGGCTACGGTGATAAGGCACAGCGGCAACTTCCGGTGCCGTTCTTAAGTAGTCACCGAGTATAGTTGGGGTCCGTAGCTTCCTCCGAAGGGTTCGATATATTCGTTGCGGGGACACATTGATGCCATACTGAAAGAGAACACTGGTTTTACACAGGTATACGTGCACTTAGGTATGGTATTTTTTTCGGCACCTTCAACGATAAGGATCCCCAGAATGACAGGGAAGCGAGGTTTCGTCGGCCCTGATGTAGGATAAGGGGAGAGCTCTCTGTTTCCTTTTCTCCATGGCAAAAAAAGCCGCTTTCAAAGGCAAAAACTCCGCTTCCAACGCACACAATTTCCCGCACACGTCCCGCAGAGCTCAAGAAGGGTGTCGCAGGTACAAAAGAGTAAAATTTAGCTTCAATAACACATTTAGCTTGGGCACTACCTTTTCGTACACCCGCACGATCTGCCTTTCGAACTCGGTTATTTTGGCAATTATCCCAACTCAAGTGGGGTCCCCTACAGAAAGGCTTTTTTAGTGGCTGTATATTCAATGTGCTTGTTCCAAGCGAAACCACGAGGAGAGAGAGAGAGAGAGAGAGACGCTGCGGCAAAACGTTATAATGTCAGCGACCTTAGAACACAGCTCTTCGGTGTCTCCTGTGTTAATTTGCCATTTAGATTATCGTAATACCGCACGTTTATCACATCACGTTTCGTCTCACGACCGTTGGCAACAGGCTGGTTCGTAAAAGGAGAAAGTTTGATTCGTGACGTGGGAAACTTGTAGTCTAAGGAGGATAGAGTTCTTCTAGAGCACTGTATAGTAGATATCCTGTGCATTGTTCCGACAGAAGATATCAGAAGACGGTGTTGCTGAACAAATAACGCGTTGGAAGAATCCCCCTGTGCTTCTCTCCCACTTCAGCATTTGCTTTCCATGGGTTATCGCCTCTCGCTTCTCCTTGCTCATCCTTTGAGTTAATTCCCTCCCTCACTCCCCCTTTTATTTCCCTCGTTCATTTCCCTTTCATTTCCCTCTGCGTATACCTTCCGTCCTTTGTATACTGTTTCGCTGCCCCTGCCTCCTACTGTCCGCAAAAAATTTAGGCTCAGATTCGAGGATGCGAAAACCCAGAAGTTGACGTGCAGACGATCCGGATAAGGGTGAATTGGTATAGGGTCAGTGAGGCAGTCGTACTTCACCCAGGCCACCCAATCATACTTCGCTTTCTACGTCTCACTTCGCTTCGCTTTCTACGTCTCACTGATGGCGGCCGTTTTGTCACAAAATCACGTTGCAGGAAAGCCAACTTTACACAATGGGTGCCGCAGTACACTCCACTGCTAGAGTGTACTAGAAGTTTAAAACTTCTAGTACACTCTACCAACTCTGCTACTGCCGCAAGACGACGACGACGACGATGATGATGATAAGCGAAGGCACATCAAGCGCCTTAAAACGAACACGCTTCCCGAGGTCGGAATCGAACCTGGGTTCCTCGCGTTACGAAGCTGACGTCTATTCTACTGCGCGCCATTCCGACACGATCGCAGCAGCTTGGATTTAAAGCGAAACCTCTTTGCCTCACTGATAGCGACCGTCCCGTCACCAAAACTCCCCAATGACAGCGAATGAGTGCCTCAAGAAAAAGCTGAGCGTTTCAACCATCGTCGTCACAGCCGCGTTTGAATTATTCCGGGTATTTTTCATTGTGTGAGGTGAGATGCGCCTAAAATAGGCCTATACTACACGGACAAGTGGCCAAGCCTCTAAGTCAACGAGAAAAAGCATGATGATGACGTTTTGCTCTCGCCTTCACATCGTAAGTCACGCAAGCGATGTCCTCTGCGGCTCGAATTAATCTTGCCGACAGTATCACATACCCGCGGAGGTGTATTGTACAGCTCTTTACGGAGAACATAGTTACCTCACCAATTTCGGCCAATCAAAGAGTCCTATCAAATAGATCGATCAATCAAGTGCATCAAGTGCCATTCAAGTGCATCACCTCTACTCCGCGAAAATTCAGTTTTATCGGTCACAGCATTGTTTGATTATAACTTAGGTATTTCTTTTTTCAAACTACTCAACAACCAATTATGTTTTGAACTTCTTGACGTAGGTACTTTAGTGAACCATAACACTACTAGATTTGCCTTGAATAATAACTTGTTGTTACCTAAGGTAAAAACTAATTATGGCCAGCAAACATTCCATTTTGCCACAATTAATCTATGGAACCGCCTACCACTTAATATTAAATCATCACATTCTATCACAGCCTTTAAAAAATCTCTAAAAAATCTTCTAACCTGATATGTTTCCTAATTTCTTTGTTTTGCTGGTTTGACTTTCGTCATTTGTTTGCACAGTAGTTTTTTGTGTACTTTTGTAAACCGTTAGTATTTATTTGTGTATAATGATAATTTGTTTTTTGAATGCCGTGTTTATGTACATAGCTTAATATTTTAGTAACTTCCATATGAAAACCATGCGCTACATGTTCTTGCTTATTTGTTTTCTTCACAAATGTTTTATTGCACTTGTTTTCGCTTCCACTGCTGCTTCTGTAACGTTTTTTGTGTACTTCATCATCGAGGGTCTCAGTGCAGTCGCTGACTTCGGGACCCTTGTCTGTAAATTTTCTTTGTAACCGTTTACTTTTTATGAATAAACTTCAACTTCAACTTCAATAAATAAATCAGTCAATCCACCAATGCGCAAGCACTACGAAGGCTGATAACAAGAGAGAGTAAATTTTTATTGAAAAGGAGAAGAGGTCGGCCTGAGAAATTGATCTTGGGCCTGCTACTTCCCTCTGGGGGGAGGGTACTGAGGACAGAAAGAGAAAGGAATGAATATGGAAAATATGGGAAATGACACTGAAAGCAAAAAATGAACTATGTACATGCAGTAAAACCAATAAACGTCTCACCTACAACGGGGCGCTGAATCAGATGACTACAGTTCACTTTTTAGCACATGACTATCATCCATGAAAAAAAAAAAAAACTGCTCAGACATTCTTTCGCAGTCTGTTCAATTTTTGTCGCAACCTAGAGGCGAGAATCCAAAAAAGAGTCACCAAGAAATGTAAGCAGGGCTTTAACGGCTAGGCTTTGCTTCCTGTTGTCAGCCCACGTGCCCAAAATCTTTTGTTCGGACAGAGGGCGAGTGTCCAAGCGTAGTAAAGCTGTCTCAAGGTTCATTCGCTCACTGGAGTACTTTGGACAAGCACTAAGCAAATGTTCGATAGTCTCAGGACAACCGCACAGAAGGCAGTCTGGGCTGTCCTCTCGTCCGATTGTGTGAAGATACTTCCGAGCCAATGCTACTCCAAGACGCAGCCTGTGTAGCAATGTCTCTTGACTTCGGGGAAGACGAGGAGCATGACTGACCCAGAACTTCCGCTCTGGATCGAGCTTGTGTAGGCGTTCATGTCGATTCTGCGGGTCCGACGAATGCAAGGCTGCAGCTTGTTTCCGTGCTCCATAGACTATCGCGTTAGCATCCTGCCTTGTGATCGGTATAGACAGGAGAGTTCCATTGTGGTGTGCCTGCTGTGCTTCTGCATCCGCCAGCTCATTTCCAGCGATGCCACAGTGACTTGGTATCCACTGAAACACCACCGTGTGGCCCTTTTCATTCAACTCTTTAAACAGGATATCGACATCAGTGGTCAGCTGATCGCACGCGCCTCGCTTCATTGGGTACCTTAGTACCTGCAGCGCTGGTCTGCAGTCACAAAAGATAGCCCACTGCTGTGGCCTTTCACAAGAAATGGTGTGGAGCGCTTCGCGTAAACCGACCAGTTCTGCTGCGGTAGACGACGTCCTGTAACCAATCTTGAAACGTTGGGTCAGGTCCTTCCCAGACATAACCACTGCCGCTGCCGACGAAGACGCCGTGACCGAGCCGACAACAAAAATATGTCGCCTCTCCGTACATTTCACTGATGTAAAATAGTGAAAGTTGTCTTAAGACCGAAGACGCCATGTGGGATTTTTTTCCGATTCCAGGAATCGACAGCCGCACCTGTAGATCAGGCCTCCCATAGAGGCACTTCTGATATTTTGGCGACTGCAAATCTGAAGGGAATCAAATGTTGCTGCGCCGAAATACTTCGGGAGTAGTTTGAATTCGGCCGGTCTCTGAAGACACTCGACAGTGGATGACACTCATGTCTTGTCCCATGTCGGAGGTGCACACGAAGAGGTTCTTGCGCGAGGTAGACTTGAATTGGGCAGACTCGCGCTTCTGCGATCGTTCCACGTGTTGATGTGCATCGAGGCAACCCCAAACAGATTCGTAGGGCTTGTGCCTGTGCACTTTGAAGCACGCGTAATGACGACCGCCGAAGGTTACACAGTATAGGGGCACTGTATTGCAAATAGCCAATAAAGAGCGCCTGGTAAAGGCGCAACAGCGATGAAACCGATGGGCCCCATGATTTCCCTGCCATATGTTGAAGGACGTGGGTGAAACTTTGTAATTTCCGTCTTAGTGCCGATACATGTTTTGACCATGACAGATCTCTATCAATTGTCACGCCGAGAAATTTATGATGCGTGACACATGGATAACAAGAAATCTGTTTGCGTACTTTGGAGTCATCCAAAGTGCGTGTTACATAATCACAGAGGAGCTCATATCCGCGGCAGTACAGCCCGCGCGGGAATTACGAGCCCGGGCCTTTCCTTTCTGGTACACCCTGCGCATAATACCACAGCTACAATGGGCTCGAAATGTCAGCTGACATTGACAGGACTACTTTAAAGCAGTCCTGCCAATGTACACTAATTACCCTTGGCTTTCGCTTGAGGACGTTCTAAGGATGTCCTTAGGCCAGACAATAGGACCTTTTTAGTACCAGTTGAGTATCGAAAGAGCAAGTCCTGGATGGGTTTGCGTTGTCTGGGAAAATATATCGTCGCTGGTGCGGCCAAACAACCTGTATTTTTTTTTTGCGCTGAGAAAAACGGTAATAATGGTACTTGGTAGTACATAAAACAGAGTAGCAGCTTGGTAAAGACATTTCGATATTAGACCACACGCAATCTATTTCGCCCCACATGCGCAAGTCGGGGAGATCTGTGAGGTCTAAACGAAACTGCAATAATTAAAACTTGTTAACGCAGAAACTATTTGAAAATAAAGGTTTTAGTAAAATTATTTCAGTTTATACGCGCTGAGTTTCGTTGAAAGAAAAACAAACGAATGTAACCAAAGTAGCACGTAAAATAACTATGTGTGGCTACATTTAGCGGCTGCCACAAAAAGGTCTGGCTACCATGGCAAAAGTCAGCGTGTTTTTGTTTTGTTGTCACTTGTTCACATTTTTTGCACCGCAGCGATTTATCAAGTTTGCGAGCTCTGTCGTGTCAGTCGCTTTATCTGCGCTTAGGAAGGAGCTGAAGTATTTGAAGGACAGCCTGCGCCGTCGATGAAACGGATCGGCCAGGTAACGTCAGTTGACTGACGCCAATCTGCGAGCACCATCTCCGGCGTTCGTCTCCGAGGGTGAGTCGCTGCAGGCGATGATCAACTCGTGCCTTGCGCAATGTGGAGCAAGGCGCCCGTTTGTTTACGTGCGTTATTCAACACGCCCGACCGTTTTGACGCCCTACCATAGGCGTTACTCCGAATGTGCTATTTCTCGCCGCTCCAACATCGCTTCCTTTTCGCCTTTTTTCGTTTCGGGCTTGCAAACAAAGACACGATCGCTTGCAAACGATGCTTGTCACTGACATTAATGCGGCTATGGTTTCGGGTTCGGTCCGGCGACTGTACACGCCCGTAGACTTGCTTTTTGAGCAAGGCCTGTTGTATCACAAGCCGGTTATCACACATCGGCACTGAACCTCACTTCAACCGCCTTAGGGGTACCCGCAAATGCTTCCTTTGTACTTCCGGGAGCGGCAGTGTATCTAAAGGTCCTTACCATTTCCGCTTTGATAGCAAACTTAATGAAATGCCTTAAGGCGCAACCGTGCCGCGTTCGTCGAGTGCACAACGCCAAGAAAGTCGGAAGTAACTGTCACGGCGCGGGTGGTACGGCTTCGTGGTGTTCGCGCTACTCTCTTACCCTTTATCACTTTTTCCTGCCTATTTGCATTTGACAAATTCGCGTTCTTATCGTCGCGAACTGTTGCTAGTTCATTAGCGGCTGTTAGTAGCTTTTATCGAACGCGATACACTATCCGCCAAGATCGAAAGGTTGTCGCGAGAGCCTTTATTTCGAGCAAACAAAGGCTTCTGTTTGACATGTGTGCACGCAGGGTTGTTCTTGGGAACTTGCTTACCGTAAACCACAGTGATGCAGGTTATTACTTCTGAAACGTCCATGGTTGTTAGGGATTATCCGTGCCTATTTACGAGCTCTGCGTTCTTTATTATAAACCCCGTGCAAGCGATGTCAGCTGTGCCATTTCCTTGTTTTATTTTTAACAGCATGGCCCCCAATGCGACCATGCATTGTAATACGTAGAGGCTACAGTGTCTGGTTTTTGCGTAATTCATCAACATGTTACGTAACCAAAAGAGCATGTTTGTTTTAAATGAAGGGAAATTGTTATGTATTGATTCTCACCTCTCGCAGCCTGTCTGTGGGTAGTTCGTCTTACACTGGGTTATCTTGGTAAATCTACCAGGTGGCCACAAAAAAGAAAATGAATATTTTACATGAATGTTTTGAAGGATGGGCCATGTCAATACTTATGGCATTCACCTGTGATCTGTGTAGGCCACCTGAAGCATTGTTTGGCCAAATAAACTGCGAAAACCCATTGTGCCAACTTCTGTGCCGTTGTGGTATAGTACCCGCGCGGGGAGACTTCAATTTGCATTGGGCATGGAACAACTTTATTGTTTTGCAGTGGGGCTATTCGTACAATTGTAGCGTGATTGATGCGCAGTACTTGTACTGGGTTGGGTTTAAGATAGGTTGTTTTTGGTGTAGTTAGGCTGGGTTGGGTTAAGTTTACTTTAGGCCAACTTTTTTTATGGAGACCGCTGTGAGAAATTTTCTACGGTAATCTTCACGGCTGCTGTGAGAATAGATACTGCCTAAAAGATAGCCAATGTTAATAGATGGACAGATAACAGGGTGAATGGTTCTCCAATCTTCGGGCACCACTTCACCTGATTCTCAAGCTTTAAACTATCTTTAAAGATTCGAATATTAATAACCTAACAGGCAACCTGCAAAAAACATCCTGTCTGGCAGGCCCAGGCAACAGCCGTGATGATGAGTTCTACTGGTCTTATTTTTACTTTTGCAGCAGTTGGAAGATTCAAACTTGCAGACGAGGTATGCAGCCCTTGGAGTTGTTAAACTTTGTTTTTAATTTTAATTCATTCGGACTTGAAGTGCAGCACCAAGTTATTGAAATGCTTAACTTTGAGTTACCTACGTTCTCAAGGCCTCGGCGGGTTGCGCACTGTTTTCAAGTCTTCATCTTGACCAGTGTAGATATTGTATGTGTGGAATTGTAGTGCTTGTTGATTTGTGGGTCTGGCATGTTATCTTTGTCTTGCTGTTGAAGCTGGGGAATTTCTTTTAACTTATGTTGAGTGTGCTCAAGTCATTTCCTACTGACTTGGAATTGAGTCTGAACAGTTTCCAAGCATGCTGTTCAAAATATAGCAAAACGTATTATGCCTAGGGGGCACTGCAATGAATTTTAAACATCATCTTGTTACCTTGCAAAATTAAAGTTGATTGTGTGCACGAAGTTATGAGTCTTTTCAAGCTATTCACACCCATCTTCTTAAGAAGGAGAATGCCTTTGAAAGTGTTCTTTCCTTCGGAGGATTGCTAGCATTTCTAACCTGTACAACTTTGGTTGTAAACAAATAAAAAGTCGGTGTCAGCAATGAAATTTATGCAAAACCAACATTTTAATGCCAAAGATAGCGTCAAAGCACATTGAAAGCCATTGTGACGTTGTGGCAGTCAGTGCAGTGGCTTCAGACTGTGCGCGGTGTTCTCTCTGCTTCAGCGGGTTACAGATAAACTCAGGTTTCTGGCTGGATAGTTAACTTCTGCTCAATAGTTCACCATCACTTGCATTCATGACATTGGTTCCATTGTGTATTTTATAGCCCAGTGCAGCCAAAATTGAGACTTGTAGAAATTCTCCTCACTGTGTCTTCTGCGTGCATTCCCTTTTTAGTCTTTCATCTAAAAGAAAACCTGCGACACATATCTCTAGCGATGAAAGGTCACCACTTTTATCTTTGTCGCTGAGTAGGGTAGCTTCGGCACCACATGTGCGTGCCTTCCTTCTTATCAGTTCCGAGTCTATATTAGTTTTCAATCTTGCTTTTTCTCTATCGCCATGCCTTCAACTCTGTCTGTATAGCACAATGCAGAAATAAGTAAAAGAATAGGCAGTTCTTTTGCTGCGTTATTTCACACTCTGTGGTGCAGTCAAAGATAACTGATAGGATATAATTAGACAGGGCACGCTGATAAACCTGGCTGAATAGATGAGCCAACCAACCATGCCTGTTGCTCTCATATGCTGGCTACTTTTTCGCTTTTTACTGAATTTTCAGGAGTGAGTTAGGTGTATCTTTGCCGAATTCCCCGGCTTTCACCGAGTATGCAGATCTCCAGGTATGGGCATAAAACATGTTGATGCTCCGGGGCCATGAAGGCAAAATACACTTTTTTTCAATTTGAAATGACTGGCCTTTGATAACTTGCTCCGCTCTGTTCCAGCCATGCAAAACGTTTCTTTAACTGGAAACAAAAATGCAAGGAATACTGAAAAAATTTCGAATTTCCTGCTACAGTAAAGTGGCCATTTTCTTCGGGCTCCAAAGCGGGACGGGTGAGGGTAGGGGGGTGGGGTGTGTAAGGAAGAACGTGGCACATATCTTAAATGACAAATTGCACTTTGTGTTACTACACCTTCACCATGCGGCCTTCCTGATCCTGCAGGTTTTTTCCTGGCCAGTAACTGATATTTTTTGCCTGAATTGCCCTCAACAGTTCTTCATTTTTGCTGATTTGTCTGCAGTACTGATCGCACGTAATGTGCAGATTCACCTTCGTTGCTTTGAGCTAGGTCAAATAAAGGTGCACCTTCTCTCCAGTCTATATCCAACTCATCAAGGAAAACACCCTTTGTACTGGTGCGTTTGTGCCTCGCAAGCATGTCATACTCGGCGATTGTCTTGATAGTGCTGCAAGGCTCAAAGTGCTAAGGCACTTCCACCCACGTACCGTTCCTCACACGCAAACTGGTGTGCTGAATGGCTTGTTGGTACACTAACTTTAAGAAAGCAGCTCAGACGACAGGACTAAGCAAGAAAATGGCAGCATCTCCACTCCATGGATGATGGCAAGGGTGCGGAGTACAGGGACAAAAAATGACATCCAAGTTGCGCCTCGAGTGACATCCGATTTACGCCCTGACCGTCATTCGATTTGACCCGTGAGTTGCACCTTGATTATTTTCTAAACGAAACTGCAACTCATGGCTCAAATCGAATTTCACTTAATGGCGGTGTGCGCACGGATGGACGCGACGGACATTGGGAGGTCCTAATGTACTCCGCACCGTTACAGGCGAGGGAGTAAGCCGTTTGACTCTCGGTCACTAACTCACAGTCGTAGCCCAGGGGGTAAGACGACTGACACTAAGTTCGTCTGGTCTACCAGACACAGGCTCGAATCCTGCCGGTGGCTGTGTGATTCTTTGCGATTGTAAATGCTATATGCACGGACGCGGATGGACATTGTGTGGTCCTAAGGAACTCCGTACCTAAAACACACAACACAGGTGCTGTGTTGTGTGTTTCTTGCTTAGTCCCGTCGTCTGCGCTCTTTTCTTGAAGTTCCTCAGACGGTTTCTTTTGGCTTTTCCATTCCTCCAGCTTTTCATTCAGGACACAGGGCTTGACACTGCCTTCATACTTTCGATCGAAGGCGGGACAAAACACTGCCCCACAGGCAGGCTGCGGGGACAGCGGTACCACAACCACAAAACCGGGACATGTCCCGCCTAAATCGGGACGTCTGGTCACTTTATGCTACAGTGACATAATATTGGAAGGAATGATGTGATATGGACCAGGACTATAAGCATAGTTATTGATGTGGTAACTGCATACCAGCATTCAAATGGTACAATCAAATGGAATTGTAGGCCCCACTACTATCGCCCAGTGACGTTTCTTGGTGGTTGCTTAGGTTGGCGGTTGCCAATCACACAAGCAAGATTGTGTGACATCATAGAGAAATTTGCCAGAAGGTGTCTGGGGAGTTTACACTGTTTTCCCTAATGTCTCGATTATTCATTTGAAGTTAAGTAATAAAATAGGTGTAATTGTTGTCAGGGCTAAGCAGCCTTTTTAATGAACCAAACTTGTATTTTGTCTTCATGGCCCGTTCAAGCTAGTTAGTTCAGTGGGTCGTGTAAATGTAACAGTGAAACTGGACGAGTGCTATGAGAGGGGGAGGATACGTGCCGTTGTGCCGTTTCTTGGGTGTGTCTTCCTTTCAGGTTTGAGATACGGTGCGATGCTCGAAATCGCTGCTTCAAAACGCTGGCAACAACCGCTGTTTTTCACACCGAGGCAAAAACCAAAAGACTCGTGTAATCAGGGCTGGGTGATGTAAATTACCCATTAGGCCTCCTCTGTGGTCAAAGGCTGTAGGTCAGATTCCGCGCCTGGCTATTTGAACCCTGCATTTGAATTTCTTGAATGCCTACTCGCATGTTTTCGGCAGGATGGTTTTTGGGAAATCGGTGTTGTGTGTTACTACAAGTGTAAAAGGGGCAGAGCAACACCAGACCGTCTAAACAGCAAGATTTTTATTGATCATTTTTGGTGAATGAAATGCCAGCTGGCTGAAAGCATTGTTTGGCTGGTATCTCTCTCTCTCTCCTTATTTTTTTTCTCTGTGCGTAGCAGGATGCTCTGAGGGATTGCGACACGGAGACCAGCCATGTCGAATCTACGGGGTTCCCCGAACTATGTCTGGAGCACCACGGCGGTCTTGGGGAAGGGCGCCACCGGTGCTGTGTACCGCGGTGTCCACAAGGTTGGTACCCACAGGAGTCCTTTCTAGCAAAATCTTGGCTTGTGGCTTTTGGGTTTGTGCAGTTGCTGTTATTGAGTTCTTGTGTAGACGAATTGACCGCGGAAGGGCCCATGGGGGGGGGGCAAAGGGTGGGGGAGGCGCTATTAAAGCCGTGGAATTTGAAGCAGTTGACTTACATGCGAGAAACTAAGGTACGTGCTCGGCAGCAGAACAAAAAAGGGAACAACGAATGAATAGAATACACGGTACAGTCAGTTACCACTGAGAAGCGCACTCAAAGCTGCTTTGGTCATGTTGGCTGATTTTCCGAACTTGAGGATTTCGGGAAAGAACCTGAAGATGGCAAATTGGACGGGTGGCACATTGGGATGCCCATTTGCATTGTTGGCCTTGTTGTTGTGTGGTGCCATCCAGCTATGTATAAAGTTTAGTTGGAGCCTTCTGCTGTTGCCAACTCCAGCAGCTGCTCTTAGTGGTGATAGAGGCATCGTCTAGATCACCGGGTATTTAGTGAGGCGGTACCAAATGTTACACCTAAAGCTTACTTGCCCTCTTCTCGAGGCATGCGATAATGAACTTCAGATGCTGCTTTCTATCAACACAAGCACCTGCTGCAGTGGCTCAGTGGCTAAGACTTTACTACGCTGCTGAGCACGAGGACGCGGGTTTGATTCCCGGCCGTGGCGGCCGCTTTTCTGATGGAGGTGAAAAGTGAAAATCCCCGTGTGTACGAGGATTCGGCGCACATTAAAGATCCCCAGGTGGTCAAAATTGCTCCGGAGCCCTCCGCTACGGCGCGCCTCATCACCTGCATTGCGGCGGTGCGTTAAACCAATCAAATCAATCAATCATCAACACAGGTGCATGGTAAATAAGATGCATCATTAGTATCTTAGTGCTAGTTGCGCCTACAGTGATAAATAGAAATGTGCAGTGCTAAGTGCCGCCACAGGTAGGCGTTTGAAAAAAATGTCGTGCACAGCCACTGGTGTGATGTCACAGCGCATTGATATTGTTGGCGAGTGGAATCGTACAGGATTGTGCCTTATGACCTTGTATGTCTTCTACTCTCTCATAGTTGGTCATTTACATTGTGTGGCTTTTCATTACTGTTCAACCCTAGCTCCTTCGATAATTTGTTGCCATGTCCTTTGGGAACATAAAACCGTATGCGCTAATCTCAAAAAACTTATCAAGGACCATGCATTGCATTTGTGAGCAGTTGAGAACCAGGTCCAATCGGATTTTGTGCAAAACATCACGTTCAAAGAAAAAAAGCTTCGTTCCTCCGACTTATTTCCTCTTGCAACATTTTGGTAATTGGAATGCTTGGTAAAGCTGCCCGTGTCTGTACTTGTGTACCGAGAGGAGTACAGTGGAATGTGGTTGAATGCTCGTTCTTACGCACATGGCATTTTTTTTCTCGTCTTTTTTCTCGTCATCTGGTGCAGCAAACGGGGGAGCCCGTGGCGGTGAAGACGTTCAACCAGATGAGCCAGATGCGGCCCCTGGAGGTGCAGATGCGTGAGTTTGAGGTGCTGAAGATCGTCAACCACGAGAACATCGTGCGCCTGCTGGCCGTCGAGGAGGACGTGAGGGCTGCTTTCGCTCCTTCCTCTTCCTTGTCCTTTTAAGTGCAGAGCACTCTAGGGGCTCGCCTTGTCATCGTAGCTTGCCCGCTGGACCCTAGTAGAGGCACACGGCGTTTTGTCGTCGCGGCGTAACCCAGAAGCTTCGGAAGTCAAGCAGTTTATATAGTCGTAAGCGTTCGCAACTCATGAACCGCTGGCACTTATCATACATCTCCCCGTTGTTTAGCACAAAGAAAACTGCAGGCACATTTGAGGCAAAATATACGTAATTAACTGGCAGCGCCCGCGTTCACTCTCGTTGGGTTGGTTTTTACGACAGTAAGCGAAAAAAAGTGGCAGTGCAACGCCGGCCCGTGCGGGAGGAAAAGAAAGCACAAAAAGAACAGAACTCCCGCTGGTGCAGTTTCAGGCAGGGGGCGCACGAGCACTGCGGAGGTGGGAAATTTGAATTGCATTGGGTGGCAGCAGTGAGTGGATAATGGCGCTACAGCCCATTATGGCGAATCTCTGCTCTGCACTTCCGACAGCTCTCGCATTGAGTGGAACGGCTTTAATTTTTTCTCGTCCTCTTCCCTTGCATTCCAAGGGATGCGCGGTTTCAGTGTGGAGGGTGTTTTAGCAGAAATTGCTGTGCCACTATCAAGAAACAAAAGGGGAGGGGTGCTGACAGGCTGACATCACATAACAAAACGTGCCTTACTTAGGCTCGAAAAGTTGCGCTGTGAAAGCTGTACAAGTGCTTTACTTTGCTGGCCGCAGCGACCGCTTTTCACATGGAGGCAAAAAGCGAGAACTCCCGTGTGTGTCGAGATTTCGGTGCATGTTAAAGATCCCCATGTGGTCGAAATTAATCCGGAGCCCTCCACTGCGGCGCGCCTCATCGCCTGTGTAGCATCGGCGCGTTAAACCTCATAATAAAATCAACAAGTGCTTCACTGAGTTAAAACATGCCATGTTTGCTTGCTGTGATTGATGTGAATGGTGTGAGCATGTGTTGGTGTGCCGTGTTTGGTATGTTTCACTCCTGTGAAGCTTTCGTCACAACCCTGTGGCAAAAGCTGTGCTAGAAGTACCGTGTCGGAAAACCTTATGAGTGGGAGGTTTTAACATGATTTGAATTTTTTGTTATTGTCACTTTAAAGCAATGAGAAACTTGGCTAATTAGGCCTTGTTGTATTCACCCAGTATGGAGTTTTATTATTGAAACCTGAAAGCAATGAGAAATCTGACTAATTAGGCATAATTAGTTGGCATGGTGAGAAAAATACCAGCCGAGGCCTTATGCAGTGACCAGCAAGATTCATTTGTTTCGGACAGTGTGCTTGGTGTTCGTTTAATCCGAAAGCAAGAGCAGGGTGTGTGTTCCTAATTCAGCAATGCTATTCCTAAACCTTGTGACTACATGAACCTACAAACAAAATATGAGCTTCCTAGTGCACTTATTTATAGATTTACAAGCTTGGGAAGAAAACTCAAATTGCCATTTTTTTCAGCCTCAATGTCGTAATTTCGTCATCACCGGAACTACTACTTTGTAGCATCCAGCTCCGCTAAATAGAAACAGCAGTGATACCTATCGCATTAGGCATCATTGGAGAACAATCCTGCAGAAAACTATCAGTTTTGGTTTCGTTCTTTATGCGGTAGAGGAACTTTTAGGTGATGGAGTCAATAACACCACCAGGGTGAAAGACCTGAATTGAATTTTATTTGTGCTCAGGCAGGTGTCAGTGGTGACCCCAATCACGAGAGAGAAATCGGGCACAAAGTTTGTTAGGGCTGGGGTGTATTCGGGAAGCATTCCCAAATAACGAAAAGTAAGCTGCCTCTGTCACTCAAATGAAGAATCTACAACCAGTGCATACTGCCGGTGATGACATACGGAGCTGAAACGTAGCACCTAACTAAACAACCAGAAAGCAAACTTAGGTCATCTTAACGGGCCATGGAACGAATAATGTTAGGAGTAACACTCAGGCACAGAAAGCGAGCTCCCTGGGTGAGGGAACAAACTCGAGTAGAAGATGTCATAGTTCAAATAAAGAATAAAGTAAAAGAAATGGACTTGGGATGGCCATGTAGCGAGACGAACTGATAACTGGCGGACAATTAAGGCCGACCTCCATGCAGCGAAGTTTCTCGGTGAACTTGGCGCGGCGGACGCCGTGGTTTGACGCGCCGCTCAGTTTTCGTTCACCCAACCTCCATGCAACGTGACACGGCGAACGCCGCCGACGGAAGACAGGACAGGAAGTACAACGAAGTACGAGGCTGTGATTGGCTGCGGCCTCAAAATGCAGTTTGCCGCTTCCGGTCGCGTTCGCCGCTGCGCGTTCGACATCTAGCTCGCGTAGATCGCCGGCGAACAGCCGTATTTTCGACGCCGGCGGCGGAGCGGCCGCCGCCGGGCGACGTTCGCCGCCTTTTCGCCGACATTTCGCTGCATGGAGGTCGGCCTTTAGGGTAACAGAGTGGATACCAAGAAATGGGTCCAGAAGAAGAAAAGGGGGTGTAATCCTATAGAGGGATGAAATAGCGAACTTCGGGGCTAAACTGTGGACTCAAGCAGCGCAGGACAGGAGTCGTTGGAGATCGATGGGATAGGCCTTTGTCCTGCAGTGGACCTGAGTAGGCTGATGATGATGAGGACGAAAACCTTGCCATGAGTGTGCGAGGAATGCTAGAGGGGTGGGCAACTGGAGATGTTATTCAAAACCCGCTTACTCTGGATAGTAATACAAGTAGGGCTCCGGCTCCCATAGCTGAACCTCTCTCAAAGCAGCCATGAAGAATGCATGAGCACTTTCACTCTGTTGCCATGGCTGGCTAGCCAGATTTCGGAGCCAGACTACAGGTACATATAAGAAACATTTAAATCTTGTGTTGGAAGTAATGCTTCAAATTTGGCTGTCTCAAATCAAGTGTGGGCTACCAGGGCCGTACCCAGGGGGGAGGTTTGGGGGGTTCGAACCCCTCCCGAAATTATTTCCAGACAGCACGTAAGCAATACTTACTGTTGCTTTCAGCAAAACTACCCCCTTCCCAAAATCCATAACCCCCCCCCCCCCGGAAAAAATTTCTGGCTGCGGCCCTGTGGGCTACTCCTACACATCACCACATATCGTCGCCCTCACAGAGGGCGGCTTCGCATAAAGTTTTATCTCTCTCTCTCTTTCTCTATAGTTGGGTGACTGCAGTGGCTCATTGCCGGCTTATTGGGCAACTTTCTGGCATGGCGTGTGTTCAGTTTACATGCGGTTCAAAACCCATTTGCATGGCCATAGCCTCCAGCTTTGCTCACAATGCCAGTCCGTTGTGCAACGATGTTATTTTTACAAGTCTACGCAGTTAGAGTCAGAAAGCGCAGTGGAACCCCGTTTATACGTTGTTCACTGGAGTGGGAAAACAAAACGTAAGAACCAAGAAAACGCAGCAGTGAGGGAGCCTTCGAAAATTAACGAAAACAGTGTAGCTTTGACTTGCAGCCATGTATTTCTGCACCTTTGGCTTTCGAACCTTAAAAAACCCGAGAATGTAGGATTGCCGCTTTTTGTGATTGCTGGAAAACGCCGCGCGTGGCATTGCAAGGTACCCTAGTGATGTCGACTCTCTTCTGCACTGGCTGCTCTTTTACTGTGTTTAGTTCGTCAAGCTTTTCCTGAAGGGAAACCGCCTCCCAATTTCGCGGCGCCATCAAGGAACGACAAAGTTCGTGGTTGCACGTTAAACGGTGTTCTCAAAGCTTGAAGCGCACAATGACGACGAGAGCGCGTGCTATTCATGCGGTGTTGCTTTTATGGCAAACACGTACTTCCGGCATCGCGAAGTGAAACTTCCATTGTAAGCGCAGTCATGATGGGGATAGCATAGAGTAACATAGGGCCATCTAGTGGTGATGAATTGCACCTACGTGCGGCTTTGTGCAGTTAGTTCCGTAGCCACGCCTGGCCAAGGCTCGTCAAACATCAAAATGGCGATCCGCACATGTTTCCCGGGCGGATTTGGAGTGTCAGATTGCGACGAATGATCGGGGAATGTACTCTGAGCCACGGCGTAACACTGAGGATTTTAATACATGGGACTCTATGTGAGGTGTGCCGGTACTAGACAACAGCAACGTAGCAGCCGGGAAAACGCAACACTGAGGAACTTAAAAGTGGGGTTCTACTGTGTATGTATATATATATATATATATATATATAAATCTAGAGAAAGATAAACTCACAAAGCGCGCAGAAATAGTATAAGTGAAAAGTCGGATACACAGCAAGAACAATAACAAACAATGTTTACTTACGTAGCGGCAACGGGACTTACCTTCATCAGAGTAAAGTTACAGCAAAATCATGTAACTTTACTCTGATGAAGGCAAGTCCCGTTGCCGCTACGTAAGTAAACATTGTTTGTTATTGTTCTTGCTGTGTATCCGACTCTTTACTTATACTATATATATATATATATATATATATATATATATATATATATATATATATATATATAAATAAAAGGCTGCGGTGGCTACTTTTCAAATGGAGGCAAAAACTCCCGTGTGTCGACATCCCGGTGCACGGTGCACACTAAAGATCCCCAGGCGTGCCTTATAGCCCAGGTGTAGGCTTGGTTACTTAAACCCCACAATAATCAATCGACATTCATTGGCGCGTGGCATGCCCTTTGGCGTGACTGATTGTTTTTGGGAGTGGAAGGGAGAGGAGGGGGGGAGAAGGCCACCTGTTGTTGGCGGCCACATCATCACCCTCACCCGCTGTCCACCCAGGTGGAGAACCGCAGCAAGGTGCTGGTGATGGAGCTGTGCACGGGTGGCAGCCTGTTCACCATCCTGGATGACCCAGCCAACAACTACGGCCTCGAGGAGCAGGACTTCCTCTGCGTGCTGCGAGACCTCAGTGCGTGGCCTTGTCTGCGGTTAAGCCTTGGTGGAATAGAGTCGTTGAGATCGCGGCTTTACTTTGTTCTACTAAAAGGTCCTTCAACCAAAAATTAGTACCTAGCATGTGCAAGCAGTAGGAGCTCGCTGGCCCCTTGTAAGCACACATTCACAGCGGTTCAAGTGATCCATGACCTCTTTTGTTATTTTAATTTTGCACTTTTGGTTTGCTGTTGAAGTTTGCGCTGTGCTATTGCCTAAATTTGGCCTTTCAAATTTTAAGGAATGGACTAAGGAATCCTAGCACCTTATACCACTCGGCCACGAGCCAGTGCTGCGGAGGTTGGATATATAGGGTATATAATGTATAACCAGTTTACGCTTTTATTTAGTTTTAGCATTTCAAGTACTCTAGGTGACTATTTGTTGTATAGCGCTCGTGCAGTAAACGTCCCCCAAAGTTCCGCAATATCTTACGTCTAGCAATTGCATTTCTTAGATGGAAAAGCGTTTTCCGATGTGTGGTCGTGCTGCTGACCGCTGTGCTTGTTCACCCAGCGCAAAAAAGTGCTTCCGGCTCTCTAGTTTTGCACTGTACGGTAAAAGTTTCAGTTGATTTTATTTCCTTAGTACCTATATTGACTTCGCTGACTCTTCTTTCGCCTTCAAGTGGCATTAGATTTTCCTACTAGCGTAAAGTCAGGGAAGCATCGCATATGCGCTTGTGCAGCGCTTGCGGGGAGCAATCCGGACTTGGAGCTTGATACAGTGTACAAACTAACAAAGTAAGGAAAGGCACATTCTTCACAAACGTGTTGTGTCTTAGTTTCAACTGAGCGAGCGAATTGCGACGACCCGTCGGTGGCCGGCAGACTAAACGCTGGGCCGACTGACTCGGTCGGAAGGTCAGCGAGCTGTGCAGTAGCGCAGCCAATTGCCAGCTCATCTCCCCCTGAAGTCACACGAAAACGACAGAAAATGGGCGAGGGTGAGAGAGGAGGACAGCATTTTCGAATTGATTTTTCTACTAAATAAATTTGCGTAAACGTGGTCAGAGTGGTCGAAACATGGCCTATGGACTCCGGACTACAATTTGTGGTAGTAATCCCGCAATGTTTACAAATCACTTCAGTGTCCCTTTAAGGGGAGATGTGGCATGTAGTAAAAATACTTTTTTTATTTATGAACCAAATTGAATCAAATTAGGAGCATTGATGTAGCTAACCATTCTAACAAAAATACCGAAATCAGATTAAAGATACCTATACTTGAGTTAGAAGAGTAATTGCCTAAAGCTTGAAATCAGCATAATTAACTAGTTAGGCAAGAAGTCAACTAGATTTTTGTGTCAGTGTGATCAGAAATGTCTATTCTGTGCAAGGAAGCTATTAGATTACTGCACTATATCTTTTAGGCATAAAGAAAGAACAAGAAAGTTTCACCTTTCAAAATCAGAAATAAGTCTCATGTCAAAAAGAAAGGGAATCTTCTGTTGTTCTTTTTGGATACCTAAAGGAAATAAAGCAATAATCAAATAGCTTCCTTGCACAGAATGGACCTTCCTGGGGATGCTGACATAAAAATCTTGAGTTCTTCCCTAATTAGTTAATCTTGTGACACTGTGAAGGTAATTAGTCTGGTAACTCAAAAAGTATAAAAGATATTTTTAAACTGATTTAAGTTTTGTTATTAGGTTGGTTAACTACATAAAATCTCATAATTTGGCTAAATTTGGTTCATAATTAACAAAAATAGTTTTACTTGCCACGTCCCCCCTTAAAGTGACAGGCGGCTCTTATGCCATGGTGCCACTTTCACGGGTTTTCAGGTGCTGGCATGAAGCATTTGAGGGACAACAACATCATCCATCGGGATCTGAAGCCAGGCAACATCATGAAGTACGTCGCCGAGGATGGAAGGTGGGTGGGACTCTTTTGTAACGCAAGAGGGACACGCACAAATATACTTAGCTGGGGTGGATACCTTGACTTTAAAATAGTACAGTTGAACCCCTTTATAAGAGACACGTACCGGCGAGCAGTTTCTGTCTCTTATATCAGATGTCTCTTATAAGCAGGGAACCATTTTTTCACTTACTAATCAGACCCTAGTTCAATGTGGGCACCATATGACTAAAATAAGCTCAAAAGAACGCTACAGCATGTTGCAAAAGATCCATTCTAATTTATGTTTGGCCCCAAGAATTTATGAAACAGTTCCGAATCTTGTTTGCTTCATGACTGTATTTACACTGTATTTTACAACCGATTCTGCAAGCTTTTTTTTCTTTCCTCGTTTGTGGAAGATGAATCGTACATGTTGAGTTCACAAGCCTGGTGAATAGGCAGAGCGCACAGCTTCTTCTGTTGTGGGCTCAGGCTATTCATTATGCTTGCAGGACTCAACATCTGCGATGCTTCTTGATTGGGAGCTATGCGAGTGGGAGAACCCGCATGTGCGATCGCACTCCATCCAATAGATGGCAGTAAGCTTCAACCACTTCTGTAAGTTGCATTTCCATTGGCAGGGCTTCTCATCGTCATCTCATAGCTGACTGAATGAACCACTGTGTTTGCTGAAGTTATAATAGTGACTGCAGGCGTCTGTCATTCACCTGTGCTTCCAGGATGGAAGCAACTGCAATTAGTGACTGGTTGCAGTGCGTCTGAAGTTAAAATGTCTGTTACAAGCGAGATTATTGATTAAAGTTCAAGGATGACTTGTCCCTTATAACCAATCTTCTACATCCGATGTCTGTTATAAAAGAGGTCGATTTAATGGGAAAGATAGGGCAGCCAACCATGTGGGTCAATAGTGTCTCTTATACCCATTTGTCTCTTACATCAGTGTCTCTTATAACGAGGTTCAGCTGTTTTTTGTTTTTATTAAAAATTCATCTTTGTGGGTAAGGCATAGGGGATCTTCACTACTTCCGAAAAAATATTTAACAGCCAGAACTTAGTACGCAGCTATGAACAGTGACAAATCGGAATTGAGTTACAAGGTGTGCCTCAAGGTCTCATTCTGGGTCCGATTTTGTTTTAAATGCGAATGCATTTCTTAGCCGCGGGTTGTCTTGCGTCGTTGAGCGGCTAGCACCTAGAAACAGCTGTGGCGCGCGCCTAGCAACCGGAGCAGGGGCGGAGTAGCGGAGGGAAAGGGGAGAGGAGGAGCGCGCTCGGCGTGTGAGGGCGCTCGCATCGCGGAGCTCGGGGCGGAGAGAGAGCTCGCACGCGGGCTGGCGGGGGTCTCTCCCTCCTCTCCGCGTACCCCTCTCCGCTCGCTGCGCATATAAATGCAGGGAGCGCGCGCCTCTCTCCGTGACTGCTTGCCGACTGGCGCCTTGATAGTGATGGAAGTCGGTGAAGTCGAATCCCTCGCGGCAACGATACCGCAAAGAAGAATTCGGTGTACCCAATGCATTCGCATTTCCGCACGATCCCCTTCGGGGAGGTGGGGGGATTTTTTTTATTGTACAGTTTTTTACGGATGAAGCTTGATGGCATGTCTGGTATGTAGTAAAGAATATGGTTATCAGCCTTAATGAATAAACGATCACTGTGTGATTTTTTTTCTCTAGAAAACAAAACATAAGCATTTTGTAATTGGCATTTATTTGTTGCTTATTTCCCAAGTGTTACATGCTGAAGTTATTTACATTTCTTTCATTTCCACTTGCAGGTATGTCTTTTAAAGAGGTGCTTAAGTGGGACCTCGGCTTAATTTTAGCAGGGAGGCTACACTTTCACACTACTGTGCTTCTCTGAGATTTTTGAGATACTTTACTTGTAGAGAGGCAGATATTGTATTAGTTTGCAAAAGAATTTGTGGTTGGGCAAGTAGGTGTTTGCAAAGCGAGACATAACAGTGAAGAATGTAAACGTGGACTCGCAAACATTCACGGGACAACTGCGTGCCCTGTGTGTTTTTGTGAGTCAACATCAACTTTCCATCCATCTGCGGTGGCCACTTTTCTGATGGAGGCGAAATCGCCCGTGTGTTGGAGATTTCGGCGCACATTAAAGATCCCCTAGGGTCAAAATCAATCCGGTGCCCTCCACTATGGTGTGCCTCATTGCGCCTCATTGCCTGCGTGAAGTCGTTGCATTGATTCTCACAATCAATCAATCAATCAATCAATCAATCAATCAATCAATCAATCAATAAATTAAATTAAATTAAATTAAATTAAATTAAATTAAATCAACTTTACATGCTGTCACGTGCTGTGTCCTGTGAAAGAGATGCAGCGGTTTGACCCTACTGTCTCCCAGGACTGTGTACAAGCTTGCCGATTTCGGTGCTGCCCGAGAGCTTCAGGACGACCAGCAGTTCATGTCCCTGTACGGCACTGAGGAGTACCTGGTGAGTCGCTGGGGCTGGTGGCGTGCGGGGGCCACTCTTGTGCGGTGAAACGGGGGGTGCAGGGTAGAAGCGTAGTGTTCCCTCGTTGAAAACCTTGCGGGGCTGTGAGCGTCCTGTAGACTGTTATGCAAGCTCTGTGCTCACATCAGAGGCATGCTTCCCATTACAAACGCTGAAGGTGGGGCTATTCGATTTGCAGTTTCGGTCTCTCAATGGGCAGTCCGGGCATGATTCGAGGATTTTCCGCGGTTAGTCAAGGACTGAAAATCAAAAAATGGCTGCGTATCGGCTCCTTTCGTTGCAAATGTCGATGAAAGACGATAGTTGACTGGTGCCCCTGCCGTGTGAACGCTTTCTTTCTCTTTCCCGCTCACCTCTGATGCCGTTCCTCTTCCGCCTCGTACCTCTCAACATAACACTCTAGAGGTTTGATGAGGTCAATTCAAATTTACTGCATTCCACTGCTTCTAGTCGGGTGCCTCGATGCCAGCGCTACCATGCGGCGGAGACTCATGTGAATTGAGGAACCCTATTACAATATTTATACAGTAGAATCTCGATGATACGAATCTCGCGGGACCGTGAAAAATATTTGTATCATCCGAAATTCGTATGAACCAACACAGACCAAAAAATTGAGCGCTGAAAAAAGTTTTCATTTATTTCTTTTCTTACTTTTGCGTGAACAAATCCATGATTTTTTCTGCTTTTTTTAAACCCCCACGTCACAAAGCAGTCCTTTCTGGAGCGCGTAACGCTTCGCCTAGCTTCGTGATGTCTCCTCACTCCCAGTGTACAAGCTCGCTACACGCCGCAACAGTCAAGCGGGAACCGCATGGTGCGTTTTTGCACGCAATTCGCACGCCTCGGCTTTGCGCGCGCTGTATTTTCAAGGCCGCATTGACGATTTCGTGCCCGCGGTATCTCCTACCTCGGTCAGAAAAAGGCGCTGAGGACTTGCAAAACGCTCGAGACAGCCCGCTGGCTCCACCCGAGATGTTTAGTCTTAGCACTCCGGCAGATATTTTATGGGCGCTTTCACTAGCGGCGTGGATGGTGTTTTATAGTACCGTTTTCGCCAACGTTATCAGCTCTTTTACTGCACAAGAAACTTCGTGTCTGCCTTGAGCGGCATTTTAAAGAGTGGCTAGAAACAGTCGCTGAAGCGGCTGTGCCACTTCGCGGCTGAAGCCACCGCCATGTTGCCGCGCGGGCGGCGGCGCGCGCAGCGTGCAAGAGGTTTCGCGGCGCGCATGGGGCGTGCGGGGCGCGTTTTCGCGAGCAGAAAACAACAGCCCGGCCGTTTCTGGAGAAAGAAGAGTGACAAATGGGGAGAGAGAGCCGTCACTTGCTTGTTCGGCAGTCGGGCGCCTCGCCGGCTCGTTCGTATCATCCGCCGGGCCGCACAGGTCCGTTCGTAACAGCCGAAATTTTTCCCATTGCAAACAATGCAATTTTGCCGGGACTTTTCAGAAATTCGTATCATCCCGAAATTCGTATCACCCAGAATCGTATCATCGAGATTCTACTGTAGAACCACGTTGCTCTGCTCCACATGCACTCTAAGCGGAACGTGGATTTTACTTAGTGGAACTTTTCGTTGCTGTTGCCGTTTGATTTCTTAAAATGCTGCCAGGAGCTATAGTGGTGCGGGCAATAGCAGGTGACGATTTTCTGCAGTGGCTGTAGTATCTCATTTCGCAAAAAAGTCGAGCACCCATGAATTTTTTTTATAAGGGAACACTGTAAATGTCACTCATGTATTGATTTTCTGCCTCACATTGGCATAATGTTTTGTTCTCGTTCAACAATGTTGACAAATAGGAAGATTGCCACCAGACTTCCAACGTTTAGATTTGGCTGTGGGTATGCAAGACTATTGCGCAGCTTCTGTTTCACTTTGGCCGAATGGCGGAATCGGGTCATAGGCAGACATACAGACAGACCAGAATTTCTGCGTTTAAGTAGCCCAAGAAAGACTACCTTCTTTAAAAGCTTTAGTCTTGAGAGGGAGGGAGGGAAAGAGGAAGACGGAGGACTCATTTTTTGTGCCCTGTTGCTTTTAGTTGCTTGAAACCTCCTCCTTGTACTTTGGAGCCAGAGCTGGAGTCAGTTGCCCTTGGCAGTCATCCGCCGTGGTGGCTCAGTGGCTAAGGCATTGTGCTGCTGAGCCCACGGGTTCAATCCCGGCTGCAGTGGCCATTTTTTCTGACGGAGGTGGAAAAGGAAAACGGCCGTGGGTCAAGATGTTGGCGCATGATGAGGATAACGAGCTGGTCAAAAGTAATTTGTGGCCCTCCACTAGTAGCTTGTAGCCCCTTGTAGCTTGTAGCCCTTTGAAGCTACACCGGGGCTACACCTTGTAGCCCCGGTGTAGCTTCAGTGCACAGCATCTGAAAGTTTTGACAAAATGGCAGTTGTGGTTAATGGGCAGATGATGTTGCTGTGGCAAATCGCGTGGAAAGAAGGTGGCTTGTGGTTCGTGGTCAACAAGTGCTATTGCGGAAGCTGATGTTTGGGTGAGTTTGTGTGACGTTGTCAGGGTGTTAGCTGCATGTTAGCGTTCAAGGGACACAATCAAGTGGAGCTAGAGGCCCCACTCCAATCGCCCAGTCATGTTTCTTGGTGGTGTCTTGGGTCAGTGGCCAGCAATGGCACAGACGAGAGTCTGTGGTGTCTGAGAGAAATCGCCCGAAAGTGTCCGGGGAGTCGCCAATGCTTGGTATGTTTCCCTTAACTCTTTCGGGACCACCCGAAAAAGTGATGAAAAAGTGAGGTCTCGCTACAAATTTTTATTACATAAAGCAAAGGCACCATCCTACCTTAGCATATACCAAAATGCAGCTAATTATATGTTCTTTGACATACAATACCAAGTTTTACTTCAACACTGACGATAGAACCATGAAAAAATCTTAAAGTAAGAACTTTCTAAAAAAACTACAAAAAAAGATAGAAAAAAGCGTAAATATAAAAATATTAAAAAAGAATAAAATTATTTCAGGATATACAAAATGTAACACAATGCTTTGTTTCTTCATCGTGAAAGTTTGATGCGGCTAGGTGTAACTGGTTTTTTGTTTTGTGCGTGATCGCTTTGGCACTAGGGCCATGGCTACGTCGTCGCCCACGTACACGCCGGGCTTTCGTCTCGGCGAAAACTTGATCCCTTTCTGAGATGGTGGCAGAAGATCACCACCATAGGTAGTTAACACCCTAGCAAACAAATATAAACCAGCCAGAACATATTTCAAGGGCACATACCTACTCCAGAGACAATTGAAACCGAAACCAACACCCACCTTTGAGCGCAATTTGATGTTCCAGGCTGATCGACACCTGAATCCTCACTCGAGCTGAAATCCGATCTCTAAAGCTGCATTCCGACTCTTCACTGCCACTCTCATCTTTAAAATCCACAGTAGAAGGCGAAGATATGCGAGACGAGATGAGGCGGATTTCTTATCGCGCTCACGCGAGTATGACGCCATGTTTGTTTACATTCGAAACCACTGCCCGTCAGAATAAAATACCTGATGCGTTGCCGCCTGGCGATAAAAAAAGAAACTTCACAAAAAAGAAAACTATAGTTTTCAAACTATCTCCTAGATGTCGCTAGGTGTTCCATCGAGCGAAAATTTGTATTCTGCAGGCTCGTGAAACCATCGATCATATGTGATCGATGGCCCATGGAGCGGTCCCGAAAGAGTTGAGGGGGGACACTGGTCTTGAGGACATTTCTGTTATTTTTTAGCCTATGTGCTTGAGATTTACACATAAAGTGTATTTTCACATTCTGAACTCCAATATGCAGTCAGTTTTTTGTCTGTGTGGTGCATGTTGATAGTTGAGCAACATGTCATGCCGTTCCATTTCAGGCACGCTTTTTCATTATTTATCTATGAAATACTCTTATACTCTTTATCCCTTTGTGCTCTAGAAGGACCAGGGAATGCAAGTATATCACTGCAGTATTTTTAGCAGTGTTTTAAATGCGGAGCATTTCTTAGGCTCGCGATGTCACTCGTCGATGTTGTCGGCGCAGTCCACACGCTCACTGCGCATGCGCGTCGCGTCGAGGCGCAGGTGCGCGTCTCTCCCCCGTACCCTCCTCGCTCTCAACAGCAGGTGCGGCGGTGCGGGAGGAGCGCGTGTACCCGTTGCGCTCCGTCGCTCTCAACAACAGCTGCGGCGGTGCGGGGGGAGCGCGTCGGTGCGCGCATGCGTCGTAGCTACCTGTGCGCTGCGTCGCGCTCAACAGTAACGGCGGCAGGGCGTGTACACGTGATAACGGCGTGGTGGGTGCGTGGAAAGTTCGCGCGCTTGTGTACGGAAGTGTGCGCATGCGCGTCTCTCCTCCGTACTCCTCTCCCTCGAACGCGGGCGGTGTGTATATAAGCGGCGGAGCGCGCGTTCGGAATTCAGTCAAGGGCGTCTTTGCTTGGCTTTCGCTTGACTTGACACTTTGCTTGATGGCACCAAGCAATAAAGACAGACATTAACTTTACACTCCTTGCCTTCGCTTCTCCTTCATTCAATAAATAAGAATATTAAAGACGAATAACAATTAAGCATTCCCAAACCATACCCAATTATGCAACATTCACGCGATACCCCCACCACTTTGCGACGCATTTACTCGAGTTCCCCCCGTGGAAAGATGCGGGCGGGTTTTTTTACAATTGCTGAAAGCTTATTAAATGTCAAGTAATCAATTACCAAAGTTTTCGTAAAACGACCTATATAAGAAATTGTGGTAGCAATGACAATTTCTACATCTTTGTGGTTTTATTGCACTGTGCTGTTCAAAAGCTTTCAAATGCAGCAAAACTTGTACAAATCTGACCAGTGCATCCCAAGATATTGTACCCGACAGTTGACCTCACAGGAAAAAAGTTGGTCCTGAGAAAACAAGGCACGAAGATTGGAAACATAAGTGAAAATGGTCAATTTGGTGAACTTAAAAAGGTGACAGCGCTGTAAATACTTATGGTACAGCTATAAAATTTTGCAGGTACATTCTTTGGGACCTGTACACTGCAAATAAAATTAATAAAGAAAGTTGATTTTTTTTTTTGCAAATTTTCGGTCTTCAAGGCTAGTGTCTTACAGCTCCATTATTTGGTTAAAGTCTGCGACAAAAGTGGCATCACAGTCATCGGGACAGAGCGGTCTTTTTGACGAACCCAGTTATGGTACTGCATCTTAGCTCAAATGCCGCATGTCCGTTGCGTAGTGAAAGATGTGTTGCCCCCCTTTCCCTCTCTCCTTGCCCATGGCAGCACCCGGACATGTACGAGCGGGCGGTGCTGAAGAAGAGCGCGGGCAAGTCGTTTGGGGCGACGGTGGACCTGTGGAGCATCGGGGTCACCCTGTACCACGTGGCCACGGGGGCCCTGCCCTTCCGGCCCTACGGGGGGCGCCGCAACAAGGACACCATGTGAGTCTGTCGGGGGGGACAGGGCTTTCCTTCTGAATTTGCTTATTTTCAATTTTGTGTTAGACAAAAATGTCTGCTGTGCAAGGCTACTGAAGGAGGCCTCAGGGTCGGAGACTGACGGGGGACCTCCTGTTCTTCTTACACAAGCAGAATCATAGGTTATCAGAAGACATATATCTATTAAATACATGCGAAAGCAAGTTTGACTTCCACCTCAATGCGGCCGTACAGCTACAAAGGAAAGCTGTACAGCTTTCTCAGACTTCGCAGTTGAAAAATTCGTCCTGGTCCCGGATTCGAACCCGGGACCACTGCTTAACCAGAGCCATCGCTTTACCAACTGAGCTAACCGGGAGGTTAGCTGTTTGTAGCGCGAGAGCAAATTGATCAAGTGAAGGACAGGTGTTAATCGGTCATATTTAGAGGAAATCCCCAGGGTGGAGTAAGTCTCTACGGAGGAAAGATTGAAATCCACCTCAATGCGGCTGTACAGCTACACAGGAAAGCTGTACAGCTTTCTCAGACACTTAAATACATATCGCATACTGTATATACCGGCACAGAGAAACAAGAAAAGTACAAGTTAACAAAACATGCAGTGCTGAGAACGAAAAGCAAAATTATATAAGCAGCACAAATTGCGGCATACATGCAAGATCTTCGTAAGCAAGAAGCACGTCACTTAACAGTACACAGAGGAAAAAAAAAATCATGACGTTATACTAGCAAGTTTAATTATTCGGGTTTGAATAAGAGTGCCCACAAATATTTTTTAAATGTATAGATGGTGCGGGATGCTTTAATAGCTAGTGGCAATAAGTAGCTCATGTGCGTGTTCCTTTCTCTCTTTTTTCTTCAGCCAGAGCTGTGCTGTGTAAGGGAGAGCTTTTCAATTATTAAACAGTAGTGTTAGTTGCACTTAGAAAAGGTTGGCTGATATACGAATTAAAAATGTAGGAAGGTGCATCAGTGCCATGCTCTGGCATAGCCAGAAATATTTTTTTGGGGGGTGTTATACACCACCAGTACAAAAAATAAAAAGAAAGAGAACCTCACCCTAGCAATATCTTAAAGGGGCACTGACACAAAATTTTGAAGGCGAGATAACTTCGGAGATGGATTGGTGGGAACACATATACATCATCTGCAAAATATCAGCGGCGAATACAGCCTAGAGCATATTTAAAATCAATTTTAAAGTGTGCGAAACGCAACCGAGCAACCAGCAGAGGACAACGCGCAATCGACATCCCGAGGATATTGGGTAAATAAACAACATACAAACACGTCACGAGTTTGTGTTTGCCGCTTCCGCACTGCCGGCTCTTTTCGCCGGCTCGCCCGGCTCGCCGCTCCAATCGGAAGGCCGGAGGGCGGAGCTTCTGCTCTCGAGAACGAACGACCCGATCGTTGGCGGCGGAGGCGCCGTGATTTCGTCAGCTCATCGGGCAGCTGGCCATGACCAAAGTTCTACAGCGATTCCAGGCACTCTGTTTCTATTACTGTTTATTACCATTGGACGCGAAAACGCGCCATAGGCACGAAAAGCCCACTGAGCTAGCCGAACGGTCGCTGTGCAAGCGGCGGCCACAGCCGCGAAGTGGCCCAGGCCGGCGCAGGTAGCTCGAGTGATAGCTTGTTACCGCTGCACGAAATTGTCCCCAAGTCCCGACCATGGTGGCTTACATGAGAAAGGAGTTAATGATGCGATGGTGGGTTGCATTAAAAATTGTCATCTGCACCGCTTACGAGAGCGGCACTCGAATATCCGCCGCAGTGCTAAGCCGAACACATCTGTAGGCGGACCTGTAGGCAGACCGGCCGGCTGCTCCCAGCGTACGTCTTGCCACCCACCGTCTCGAGCGTCGCGCGTCGTTCTTTAGCCGCGGTAGCATTTGCACTCGCAGCGCCTGCGTCACATCCACGGTCGCTTTTTAATTAAGCGCTTCACGAGATCAGTACGTGGGGGCATTCGCAGAAACTGCCGTTGATGCGGATTCGACGGTGCTGCGGCGGCTCTGCTCTGTGATATCCCTCCGACGGTCACGTGGTCAGCTTTGTTCACTCAAAATCCACCGTTTCGCGGCACTCGCTGAAATCGAAACTGCGACTGGCCGCATTGAAAATGCTTCTAATTAAACAACCGTCGCACGCTGAAGCAAATGAGGTTTATACAGGTTATAAGTAGGTCACTAGCTACTTATCGCAACAAAAAAAATGAGATGCAGAATTTTTTGTCAGTGCCCCTTTAACCATTTTTCTGCTTTAATAAAGCCACAGGGCTGGTTGTATTGTTTGCTGTAATATCTACTAAAAATACGGACGGGTGCACACAGGGCTCTGAGGGACCATTTTTGTCAAGAAACCAGCGCTCTTTCCATTTTTCGTTTTTTTAGGTGCGGAGTACCTTAGGACCGCACAATGTCCGTCCGCGTCCGTGCGCATAGCATTTACAATTGCAAAAAATCATGCAGGTGCCGGCAGGATTCGAGCCTGTGTCTGGTAGACCAGACAGAGTTAGTGTCAGCCGTCTCACCCACTGGGCTACGACCATGAGTTAGTGCCCGAGAGTCAAACGGCTTACTCCCTCGCCCGTAACGGTGTGGAGTACATTAGGACCTCCCAATGTCCGTCCACATCCATCTGTGCGTACACCACCATCAAGCGATCTAGGGAATAATGAAGGTGCAACTCACGGCTCAAATCGAATGATGGTCAGGGCGCAAATCGGATGTCACTCGGGGTGCAACTTGGATGTTGCGCTCTCAACTCAACTATGTACTCCGCACCCCTCGCCATCATCCACGGAGTGGAGATGCTGCCATTTTTTATTGCAATTTATCAGTGTGGTGTGTACATAGCATAGGAGGAAAAAAACCTTAACAAGAGGGAGGGAATGCAGCACTCAGAAAAATTTTTGGGAGTGGGGGAGGGGGGTTATAATACTGAACCCCCCCCGCACCCCCCCGGCTATGCCCCTGGGGGCATACATGGGCAACTCATAGTTTGCAAAAAAAAAGTGCAGTTTTAGAGAATGGCGCCATCAGCACTTGTAGTTCTCTAAGTTGTTCAAGGCACCTAAAAATTTACATCTGGAAGGGGTCTATATAGGACAAAGATAATGAAAGTAAAGTGATTGAGTTAGAGAGATATATATTGAGGGAAGTACTCATCGAACTGAACGGTGATGGGAACCAGGGGCTCTGAAATTTGAGTTGAGCATGAAACCCGAATGCTGGTTCCTTGGTCTTAGCTGACTAAAGTGAATGCACCTAGTTAATTTGTTGCCGCCTTCGGCTTAGAAAATGTCGACAACTGGTGCATGCAGCTTAATGTATGACGAATGTGACGTAGTTAGGCTTCATACGCTTGTAGTTAGGCTTGGCATTAAAATAATTGCATGTTCCTGACAACACACCCACTATGGTGGATTGACTGGGCCTTGCCACTCGCTGCAAGGCGTTCCATAGCATGTGCATCGCAGTGGACTAAGAACTTACGAAAAAAGTACACCATCGTCCAGTGGGGAACCCTGATGGGGATGCGAAGCATCGTGGCGGTTCCGTGTGGTTCCCTTGTGTTGCGGTTATGTTGAGTGATCTGGTGTTTAGTAGCGCCAGAGGGAATTCCGTGTCTAGGTCCACACCGGCGGCAAAGGCACGCAAGTACTGTTGTGTGACGGTGAGTATAGGCGGTGGTTCTCGAGGCACCGAAACTCGTCCATCATGTTCTTGTCGATGTTGTCGTCTCTGTGGCAGAATCGGTAGTCTCCGTCAGCGTTGGTGAGGTAAAGGTTGTTGACGTTGGTGCACCGGCTGAGAGCAACGTACACGCCCTCCTCTTCGCAGATTTGTCTTCTTCTCCTTCTTCTTCTTCAGCGGTTGCCCTACGGGAAGATGACGACGGTGGTTGAACGCGAAGCTATCTTGTGATGTATTCTTTCGTTGGCCAATCCCTAGGGGCATCCTGCCACAATCATCATCAGAGGCGCTGCAGACGGGGCACGTACAAGTCACATACCCCCGAGCAAGAGATGCTTCGCATCGGAGCGTTGGTGAGTTAAAGGTTGTTGACGTTGGTGCACCAGCTGAGAGCAACGTACACGCCCTCCTCTTCACAGCTTTGTCTTCTCCTTTTTCTTCTTCAGCGGTTGCGCTACGGGAAGATGACGACGGTGGTTGTCATCTCGCTATCTCGTGATGGATTCTTTGGTTGGCCAATCCGTAGGGGCATCCTGCCAAAACCATCATCAGAAGCGCTGCCGATGGGGCGAGAGCAACGTACACGCCCTCCTCTTCGCAGCTTTATCTTCTTCTCCTTGTTCGTCTGCAGCGGTTCCCCTACGGGAAAATGACGACAGTGGTTGAACGCAAAGCCATCTCGTGATGGATTCTTTGGTTCGCCAGTCCCTAGGGGAATCCTGCCACAATCATCATCAGAGGCGCTGAGGTCGGGGCACGTTGAGCTGCAAGGCGTGTGGCGCTTCCCGCCACAGCTTTCCCACGGGAAATTCAACATCCTCCTCTAAAGTTTTCTGTTCGTCGTTTCCCTTGACATTCAGCTTCGCGTGCCTTCGTTGTATCAGCTTCTTGACGTAGTTTGAATGAGTCAAGGACATAAGGCGCATTCGTAGCACTTGCTCCTGTCCCGGTTTTGTAGCGTAGTGGGAAGAGCACCGCGTACCTCCCATTGTGGCCAGAGAGTCGTGGGATCGAAACCGGGCGCCGCTAACTATTTCTTTTTTTTATAGTGTAGGGGGAGAGGTGCGGACAACGGACGGACGCCGGACATAGCCCCAAGCAAGAGATGCTTTGCATCTAGAACTAGTAGGTGTCCATCAGAGCAAGCACCACCCACTGTTAGGCAATGCTGGGCCATGCGCATTGGCTCTGATGTGTTTCGCAGTGCGCGCATAGAGTTTCACTCTATGGAGACATTGGAAACAGTGCAGACATAGTGACATAGTAGTGCAATACACACTGTTAGTGTGGGACGCATGGGGAGGTAGCGTGTGATGAGTGTGGGACAGATGTCCTGTCTGTGTCCTCCTGTCTAGTACTGCATGTGTCCCGTCTGTGTCTTGACCATAGGTCGGCAAAACAGAAAAAACTCACTCAAACTCAATCACAATTTTTTTCATTCACGCTGTACTCAATCAAACTCAGACTCAAAAACTTCGTCTGTTTACAAAATCACTCGTACTCACTCATCAAATACTCATTTGTAATCGTACTCACTTGTACTCAAACTCATTTGTCCTCACGAGTATTCGTACTCAATCTGTACTCATGAGTACTCACTCTGTACTCATGAGTACTCAATCTGTACTCATGAGTACTCAATGAGTACTACTGCTCGTGAGTACTACTCATGAGTACTACTCATTTTTCACTCATGAGTACTACTTATTCTGCACTCATGAGTACTACTCATTCTGCACTCATGAGTACTCAATTTGTATTACTCACGAATAATCAACTTATCTGCACTGTTAGCTAGGTCGTAGCTCGAATAAAAGACTAAGGAGAAAAAATAAATTGTTTAATTGATTAAAAAAACACAGGTTACATATAAATCAGGACAGAGGAAGAAAACGTCTGACGCGGTGCACTGTCGTTGAGCGACTTACTGCGCGAAGGCAAATACATGTGAGAAAGCGAAACGGAATGTAAGCACTCGCGTTGCGTCTGGCGTCTCCTCTTGTTCTCAGGCCGGGTCGGGCTCAGGGGAGCTCGGGGGTTGTCGGTGCAGCGTGGCCGTAAACTGCGTTTTTCTGTGTGTCTTCGGGTGGCAGCTTTTGTCGTCCGTTTTCTTGTTTGCACTACTGTTTGCACTACGGTACTCAGGAGTGCATATGCTCAAGAGTGCAAGCACTCGCAAAAACAGTAATCACGAGTATTGTACTCATGAGTGCTGTGTACTCACGAGTGCTGTGTACTCATGAGTACTGTGTACGCATGAGTACTGATATTCATTAGTACTCAAACTCATGAGTACTCATACTCATGAATACTGTACTCATGAGTACTCATACTCATGAGTAGTGTACTCATGAGTACTTTACTCATGAGTAGTGGACTTACCCCTGTACTCACTCGTCATCATACTCACTGTTTTTTTCTGGGTGTGTGATCACTCATCATCGTACTCACTCGTGAGTTTGAGTACAAATGAGTACAAATGAGTGTACTCACGAGTGAGTACGCCGACCTATGGTCTTGACCATGCCTCTTGTTTTGTGTTGGATGACACTTGCTTTTGCCTACTTTCAAGCACATCCAAGTTACTGCTAGTTTTGTTTTGCTTGGCAACTACGAACTAACGTGTTTAAATGTCCATCTCAACTGCTGCTGTTGTGATTGGTTTGCCTTAGTCATGGGGCGGGAAGGATAAGCTAGCAGAACTAAGCAGAAGCTGCTTAGAGCAAATACCTAAGTGGACACGAAATTCCTGCGTGTCAAAGTTTGTATGTAGCCATTCCTTCATCTTCCATTTCTCCGCCATCTCATCTCTGTCATCCTCTATCCATGCTCTCTCTTCCCTTTCCAGCTGGCCAGAACTAATACCATCAGGCCGACTTTTCTGCGTTGTTTCATTTCAACAGAATTTCTCTCTCCAAAGAACCAGCTGTCTAGATTACGACGACGACGCACGCCATAGCTGTAGTGATGATGATGATTATGTGAAAGAGAGCCTTTGCCCAGTGGTGGTGAGAGCTGCTCGTTTCCTCTTCCCCAGGTTCTGCATCACGTCCAAGAAGGAGTCCGGGGTGATCTCGGGCGTGCAGCACACGGAGAACGGCCCCATTGAGTGGAGCCGCGAGCTGCCCCGCACCTGCCTCCTCTCCCTGTGAGTGGGGCTGCACCTGCATGCTTCGCTCGGAGGGGGGAGCGGGGTACACTCAAACCTCGCCATAATGAAGTGGAAGGGGACTCGTAATTATTTCGTTATATCCATTGTAAGAGTTTACCGCAATGTATGCCCAGTTAGGTGCACAACGATAAGCATGCAAAGAAGGAAACCGCATCGCGGCCCATTGTACCGCTACGCGACCATGCATGCGACGGAAATCGAACAGAACAGATACGTTTCGCTTGCTCGATGCGCACACTTCCTATTTTATTGCCCGCTAGCTATAGCTGGTAAAAAGCATGCGATGCTCATTTGTTTCGGACATCTCAGGTGAAAGACTTCCTTTTCAGTGGTGGCCACCGCGCTGGTGCCGTTTTCGCCGTGGCTATGGGCGCCGAAGCAATGACGTAGGAAGTCAACTGTGTCAAGTTCCTCGGACGATATTGGCACGTTGAATGTGTGGCATTGGAGACCCCGACGTCTTCGTCATCACTTGCGTCGCTTTGTCTGCTGACATCAGCAATAATAGCATCGCCGCTTGGCCGCGAGGTCGACGCGGAAATTTTAAAACAGCCGCGCCGACGGGCGTCGAACTCCGCGAAATACTTCAGGCACCGTGGTCAGGTTCTTTGTTTGGCTGGAGGGATATTAATATTAGTTCGTTATATCCATTGACAGGTCCATTTTACTTCGTTACAATGAGGTTTAAAATGCTTGCTTCTTCATGGAGATTTCAAGGGGAATCCATTATTTCGATATAACGAGGTTTGGGTGTACATTGTTCCGGCGAATGTCTTGCAGGGGCCTGCGCGAGAAGGTGGTGCCCCTGTTGGCGGGCCTTCTGGAGTGCGACGACTCCAAGATGTGGACCTTCGAGCAGTTCTTCGAGTCGGTGACCGAGGTGCTCCGCTGCCGCCTGGTGCACGTGCTGTACCTCAACGAGGGCCGCGAGATACACGCCTACCTGCCCGCACAAGCCACGTGAGTCGGGCATCGTTTTGTTGCTGGCAGCACTGGTGGAAGTTGTGCGCAAGACCAGTTCTTCACATTAAGGGGAGACATTGCTCTTTACAGTAGAAAATTTGATTTTCCTTTACACTTTGTAAAGTATTCGGGTAAATTTAGGTCAGTCATTCCAGAGTTATCTTAGCATTACAGTCACAAACTTGTCGTGCTCTTCCTCATGAAGAAGAGAGCTACAAAGTGAGGCTAATTATATTACTGTAGTTATGCCGTAAAAGAAGTTACCATGATCTGAAACTTTGAATGCATTTTTCTCAGTTTCTTTTTTTTTTTTTTTTTTTGCAAGATCATGCACTGCCTTACGGGGGTTCTAAGATAATGTTGCTGTTGGGCTAGGATGACAAGACTGGCATCATTGCATTTGTATTGAGTTAGTAAGTCTAGCAGGTGCTGTTATTTTTATTACTCTATAGTTCACCTATTTGCAAAAATTACTGAAGATGAGATAATTCTATACGAATTGTTGATATTAAATGTTTACCTCTTTCATGCTTTGCAAAAGTCCTTGAAATAAATAAAAATAGCATAGCCTTGCAGAGCAGACCTTTGGCGTTATGTCCATATAAATCAGCATTCAGTCTGGTAAAGCGAAATTGCTCCAGACCCCCTGAAGGAATGCCTCAATAAATAAATTTCAAAGTGCTGTATTTCTTGAACAAATGCAGCTGTGTTAAAGGTATGTTAAAACCAATTACATAGTTGAAATCAGCGTGAGAAACTGCTCAAGACTGCCAATTTTTATCTAGCTGACACTAAAAATAACAAAAAAAAAACACTTTCTAAATTAAGACCGACCTTCCCGTTAATTAAGGTGAAGAGTTGGGCTAGTTGGCTATGACTTGAATGTTTCACTAGGAAAAACTACACAAGGAGGATAAAGAAAGCTGCAGAAAGGATGCTTGCTAGACTTCAACTGAAAGTTTTACTTTTCACACGTGCAGCATAGAATGTGTCACGTTTGAAATATTCTATGTTTGTATAAAAACTATCAGCAAATCATTATTTTCTCTTTATTAAAGGGGGGACACGGCTCTTAGACTCGTAAAATTGGCTCAAAAGTCAAATTTTCAGTCTCCCCATTTTTGGGTTCCTAGCACTTTCCTTACCTATACGCCAAGTTTCATTAAAATGTGGGAAATATCTGTTGAGTTCTAGCGATCTAAAAATGCAATATTGCATTTTCAAAATATTGAAAAAATTAAATTTGAAAATTTACGGCCACCTTCAGCTGCCCGGTGCTCCGGAAGCTGCGCTTGATGGGCTGGATTCCACGCCGGCGACTACATGAAAGACAGCGCCTTTCACAGAGCTGACTGGTGTCAGCTCTGTGAAAGGCGCTGTCTATGACGTTAGCCATAGACAGTGCGTCTTCATATGGAATTATGAACACAGACATTCTAAACACGTTCTTTGACGCCTTGCGTTGCAAGACATGCGGTGGACGTGTGGAATTGGTTAGAGGTGGTTACGGTCACAGATTCCCAGAAGGCACAAAAAAAAGAACTTGCGTCGCAGCATGTGTTCTGCTAAGAAGTGGGCAGCTTCTCCTGGGCTTGCCAACATCGTGAGGAGAACGTTACGTGACGGGTTGCACGCCGAATAGGCTCCTGGAGTGTTTTAGTCACACTTGGTAAACTTTTCGTAAGTCTTTCTTTTTTTTTTTTTGAGACTGTGAGCCTCACAGTCCCATGACAGGATGCACACAGTCTATGCACCTTTGGGTTTTAGTCATACTTCTAAAGTTTCATGTTTGTTTTCTTTGGTAAAATATGTTGTAGGGCTGTGTTTCTCACAGGACCAGATTTTCATGTTGCAGCAGTTCTGGAAGTTCAAAAAGCTCTTGCCCTGCTACTTCTTTTTCGTGAGAGTTTGTCACTACAAGTGCAACATGACCAAGGTAAAGTTGTTAGCTTTACAATAAACTCCAGAAAAAAAAAACAAGATTTGTCTGAAAGGCCAAACCGGGCCTTCCATTTCGAATGTAAAATGCAATAACTTTTGTTCAGGTTGGTGGAGAACATTTATTTTTGTTTTATTGCGCTCCATGATCACACAGGATCATTTTGGTATGCCAGTTGTGGGTGTGAACTTCTGAAATTTTTTTTTCGTTTTTTCGAAACTGTAATTTTCTTGGTGGTGCGATTTTGGAGGGTTGATAAATGTGGCACTACTGGTGCTATTGCTGTAATTTTTTTTATATAAGATAACCACTTTTGGAGAATGCAATCAGGCTAAAGTAGGCATAATTACTATTCTAAAAAAAATGAGAAAAGTAATTATTTTTGATCGAACGAGCGGGTTCTCACTTGCTGTACTTACTTGCTTTACTTGCTGTAAGTTTTACTTGCTGTAACTCTGGTTCAAATTGACCTAGAGCATTTATTCTTCATTTTTGCACTCTCTGATCACTCTAAATTATTTCTATGTGTCAATTTTCTTTATACTTCCTACTGGTTAGTAAATAACTCACGTCCAAACAAATAATATTAATTTGCTTATATCTTGATAAGTGCATGTTTCAGGACGAAGACGATACCACATTTAGAATCAGCGTGTTGAAATACATAAACCATGCAAGTTATATACAAATCGGTTGATCAATAAAAAAAGAAGTTTTGTGACCTTTCTAATGTTGCTTTACAAAGAAAAGAAGTCAAACTCCACCTTTGTTGTGGAGGAAAAAAAAAAAATCTTGAGAGGCCTTGATGTCACATGTTGTGAAACTACTCTCAGGGGTGGAACTGCTGCGCCAATTGCGCCATTGTGCGCCAATTTGCCCTGCTGCGCCAAGTTGCGCAGAAACGGCAATTTGCGCGATTATTGTCCATTGAAAGCATACAACGCCAAATTTAGCCGAGTCTTGTTGTCGTCCGGGCAACACTGAGCTCTGGCTACACAATAGGAGCAGCCGCATCCATGCCGCATCCATACCCACGGCAGTTCGGTGCACCCATGGTATGGTCAGTATGGTGTACCCTTCTAGTACACTGTACCCATGGGTGCACCATAGCCTCCTATATAACCTACTGTGCCTGCTCTATCGCCCCGAAACCCATTGCAGCAGCCCGTTCACTGCGGGGGCGCCAAGTTCCCAGGTTTTATGATGGCCATGCCGTTCCCTCGTGGAGTTTATCGCAACGTTGTTATCGCCGTGGCTTTCCCGTAAGGCTGTCACCAGCATGAGTAAAAGTACTTTGAACAGTTATCTAGTGTTATAACTTGAGGCATGGCCTCTGGAATTTGCAGCTGCTAGAAGTAAGACGAACGACCCCTTCGCACATCCTTCGCATCTGTAGTTTTTTTTTATTATTATTGTGCGAGTACGCAGTTACTGTGGTGATTGACATCTACTTTTTCGGGACCTGCATGAACTTTTTTTAAAAACAAATGTAGGCAAGCTTGCACTCGCGCGAAAGACGTGAATCGCGAAGCTGTTTCACGCGAGCATTGACGAACACAGTTATTTTCAGTAGCACGCCGTGCCTCTCGGATCGCGGCCACTTCCCCGGCCAGTAACAATAGCTGCACTGTTAATAACGGCCCTTTTGCATCAGAAGTTTCTTTGGCCAGTGACTTACGGCGAGTAACAACAGCTCCGCTGTTAATAACGGCCATTTGCATCAGAAGTTCATTTGAAGCCGAATTTTTCGCGCTGCTTTAATGAAAGAAGTGGTGGGGAGCTAAAACAGTTGCGTGCACCGCGCCACACAGCCGCCGTACTCGTTCGCGCGCGCCGACGAGGCCCGACTTGACCGCGAAAGCGGGCGTCTTGATGGGATGCCGTGCCTGCTTTCGCCTTCGCGTCTACCACGAAATGAGGCGTCGTGAAATCGCCATCTTCTTTCGCTGCCTGCCTTTGCCTGCCTATGATGCCTGCCGTCTCGGTCGACGTGGCGGCGCCAGCTTGCTGCAAATACGGCATCATATTGTACGGCGCCCGTCTTCGTTTTGAGGCCTATCGATGCGAGACGATGCGCACTCGGCGAGAGCTGCGCGGGTACGGCACGTTCACGATGCCTGATTTCACGGCGGCAACGTCCGTGTCGGGCCTCGGCGGCGCGCGAACGAGTGCGGCAGCGGGGCGGCGCACTGCACGCAACGGTTTTAGCTGGAAACTACTTTACCAAAAAAAAAAAAAAAAAAGCAGCCACCGTTAGTAACATAGTGTTCATTATTATAAAAGTAAAAACCAAAAAGTCGATACAAAAGTCCGCTCAGCCGCATTATTTAAGGCCGTCAGTGTGCTCCACAAGTGCTCCGAAATAGCCCCGCAATTGCTCCAAACCTGCTCCAAAATGGGATTTTTGCTGCTCCAAAGCTGCTCCAAAATAAGAGTTTTGCTGCTCCTGTGCCTGCTCCAAAAGGCTAGACCCTGCTTCCACCCCTGTACTCTGCCATTTGAGGCAGCGGCCTACCTCTCCACGATCGCTGTCGTCTGCTTTGTCATCACCTGCCGACCGTTGGCTACTGGCTTGGGCCGCACAGTCACTAGGGCTGCGGTGAGCTGGCCCAGGGTTCGCACAGGTCCTTGAAAACCTTGAAAACCCTTAAATTTAGAAGTGTCAATTTCAGGGCCTGGAAAGTCCTGTAATTTTTAAATGGTCCTTTAAAACCCTTGATTTTTCTGGAGAGAACCAATGGCCCTGTCTTTTCACAAGAATCTAAAGTGTTTGTTGTGGATTTTAGGTGTTAACAAATGTAAAGAAACATTGTAACAATCAAGTTTCAGTGTATTGCGTGAAATTGCGAGTTTGGTGGATTCTCATTATTACGAGGCAACATTGGGAGCAGCACTCCTCAATAGAATCCATGTCACGATACAATCCAGTGAAAGCCGGCTTCTGTTCTCTATCTTGCATCTTCCATCTAGTCGGTGGACGCTCGCTCGTTGCATGTGTGCTGTGCCTCATACGCTCCATCTGCGTTTGCTCTTACGTCCAAATGGTGGACGTGGACATAGTTCGTCCTGCCTTGCAGCAACACTTGCTGATTTAATTTCAGCTGATACTCTTGCTGACAAAGCAGGAGATGCAGGCAACATTAACTAAGTTTTGAAATCACACAGCCTCAGAAAAACACGAAGAAAAAACAAAAACCTCTAAATACCAACCATAAAATAAAAAATAAAGCTGGGGGAGCATTCACGAACCCGTTAGCACCTATCTAAATGTGCACTAATGTGGTTACGTATTGTGCAATAAAAAACTTTTGCATTGTGTTGGAAAAGTTATAAACAATCCCAGATAAAACATAAGATGGGGACCTTGAAAATGTGTTTTCTGGTCCTTGAAAGTCCTTGAAAACCCTTGGATTTTTGCTTTTCAAGCCTGTACGAACCCTGTGGCCTTTGACACTGTTGCTAGGATGTAGTTGCCAGTGAACTCTGATGAGTGAGAAAACCATGTGACTTCCTCAACACTTCTCCCAATGCGGCCGTGGTCACCGGGGCCTCTCCTAAGCTTTCTTTCCTTGATGAACTTCGTAAAGCTCTGCCATGTTGCTGTTACCCGAGTACGCATACATTGCTGACTTGTCTCGGCTTGTGATGTCTACTCATGCTGCTTAGGATACTTTTTTTTTTTATTAAAAAAAGTTCGATTTGTTTAGTTTTTAAGGTATTGAAGACCATGAAAACACCATGGAGGCATTTACATGATTTCCTTGCAATTCTGCGACTTTGCAAGCCATCACTGCTGTCATTATCACAGGACACTTACTTCGCCGTGTAGACCCATACGGCCTAACCTGATCTCATTAACGGCTAGCGTGATTTGCTTCGTATGATGACATTACATTTGGCACATGAGAGGGGCCTCAGCTTGCCCTGCGGTGATCCTGTGTGTTCAACAATCTTCCGAGACAGGCTGGCCGACCTGAAGACAGAGGTGTACCACCAGACGAACCTGCCGGCCACCTCACAGCTGCTGCTGCTGCCTGAGGGGGGACTCCTGGAAGGCGTGCTTTCGTGCAGCGCGGCGGCCACGCAGGAGCTGCCTCCCACCAGTCTGGACAGCCCTTACCTGCTCTTGGATGCAGGCTGTCCCCGTGTCCAGGCAAGCGGCAACCAACTTGCGGGGAAGGGATTGGCATTTTAGGAGGGGATTGGCATATTGCTTGGGCTTCACATTTGGAGGAACGTTCAGGGCAGCTGTGTTCGCTTTACCTTCAACAAGGTGAACCTGTGAACACTGGTTCTTTTGTGGTGACTAACTTGTGGGGAAGGGATTGGCATTTTAGGAGGGGAGTGGCATTCACATTTGCAGGAACGTTCAGAGCAGCTGTGTTCACTTTACCTTCAACAAGGTGAACCTTTGAGCACGGGTTTTTTTGTGGCGACTAACTTGTGGTGAAGGAATTGGCATTTTAGGAGGGGATTGGCTTTTGGCTGGCTCACCAATTGCTCATGCTTCAAATTTGCAAGAACGTTCAGAGCAGCTGTGTTCACTTTTCCTTCAAAAAGTGCAAACCTTTGAACACGGGTTCTTTAATGGCGACAAGCTCGTGGGGAAGGAATTGGCATTTTAGGAGGGGATTGGCATTTGGCTGGCCCACCGATTGCTCGTGCTTCAAATTTGCAGGAACGTTCAGAGCAGCTGTGTTCACTTTCCCTTCAAAAAGTGCAAACCTTTGAACACGGGTTCTTTAATGGCAACTAACTTGTGGGGAAGGAATTTGCATTTCAGGGGGGGATTGGCATTTGGCTAGCCCACCAACTGCTCACGCGTTAAATTTGCAGGAAGGTACAGAACAGCTTCCCCTTCTTCAGAGAGTGTGAACCTCCGTACGCGGATTCCTTTTCTGCGCACCTTCCAGCATTCAGGCATCTACGCCTTCTCCCGGGCTTCAGATGGGGGCTGGGATTGGCAGAGGCCGGAGGAGCGCTTGTTCTTTCTGTCCAGCCACTGCCTGGGAATAAGCAGCGCTGTGAGTTGTGCTTTAAAAAGAGCCCGACGTGTCGCCACGTTTCTGCACGTTCAGATGGGGGCTTCTCTGTGTGAACGTTGTGTCGATTGATTCTTGTAGGAGGCGTACGAATTTAGCAAGCTCATTCGCCACGTAAGTAGATGACGGCCGCATTTCGCCGGCACGTGGGAGGGCTCTTTGATTTACAGTCTTGTTCTCGCCCATCTCGGACACGGATAAGCCGAGGTAACCTGAGGATACTTTGTGCTGTAGGAGTATACTGTTACATAGCCAGGGATGACGCAGGGTGCTTGAAGAAATGAAGTTTATTGGAGCAAACTTGGGCTTCACGATGAACTTACCACCGTATTTACTCGCGTAGTGAACGCGCTTTTTTTCTGTAAAATGGAAGCAAATGTTGGGGGTGCGTTTATTATGCGGGGGGGGGGGGGGGGGGTAATTTTCCGGAAACTTTTCTGGAGTGACGAAGATGAGCCACGAAACAAAATAATGCATGAAATAACCCACCTTTCGCAGTAAATATATGCGTAAACAATTGACAAACACACCGGGGTTTTGTTGAAATATATTCGTGTTCGTTTGTCAAGGCTTCACTTCGTCAATTCCAAAATGTCTACCTGCCGCAGTGGCTCAGTGGCTAAGGCGTTGCGCTGCTGAGCACGAGGTCGCGGGTTTGATTTCCGGCCGCGGCAGCCGCTTTTCTGATGGAGGCAAAAAGCGAAAACGCCGGTGTGTACGAGATTTCGGAGCACGATAAAGATCCCCAGGTGGTCAAAATTAATCCGGAGCCCTCCACTACGGCGCGCCTCATCGCCTGCGTTGCGTCGGTGCGTTAAACCCCACAATCAATCAATCAATCCCAAATGCCTACCGACAGAACGGTTGCTCAACTGCGTACTCCCCAACCTTTAACTTAAAAATGGCCGCGTAACCGCCATTTCAGCCCGCCCCGGACTGGAAAGTGGATGTCGAGCAGAAAAGCAAGCAAGTAACAAAGCAATTGTGAAAGAAAGTAGGGCTGAGACCATGCTGAGACGCTCAGTGGAATATGCCGACTGAGCGTCGTCGTGATGGGCTTTCCCACGCCGCCGCGCCGGAGTGTTTGTTTTTTTTTACGCCGAGAGATGGCTCTAGGTGGGATTAGCATCATCATCAGTGGCAGAAAGTGAAGTGAGAAAGTTACAGTACTGCAATTTGGGAGACTGCAGGGTTGGAAAGTTGGGGGTGCGTGCATTACCGGGGGAAAAAAAGAAACCTAATTTTGACGAATAAAGTTGGGGGTGCGTTCATTATGCGAGTGCATTCATTACGCGAGTAAATACGGTTAACCCCCGCTCAATCAATCGTTGCTACCTGGGGAGGCTGTGGCAAGTCCAAGACTGTGATAATCAAAGAGCCCCGCTGTGTCCCAGGGGAGCTTGGTTGACGGTGTCGGGTGTCTACCTTTGTGGTTCCCAGGTGCAGCCGGGGGCGGGAGCCCAGACGGCGCGATTCCCGGCGTTTGCGTCGCCCGCGGCCACATTGGAACACGACGCCTCACTGGCCAAGACCTGCTGCAGCGTGGCGCACGCCATGCAGCGACTGCTCGACAAGTTGTGTCGGTGCCACCGACAGCTCGCCAGGGCACCGCAGGCATTGAGGTGCGGATGGGTATCGATGGGGAGCCTAAGGGGAAGGGACATTTTGCTGCCACCAAGTGAGGGAACCTTGGCTTATTGCGGGCTATGGTGCCTCTGTTTAAGGTCGGTTGTGGGGGCGGGTGTTCCCATGGGAACACTTGCCCCCACGGGAAGACGAAGATTTCTACCACTGCGCTGATACGCAGCTGCCTTTTGGCATCGTGAACACGAGGTCGGTTAAAAAAAAGATCCTGCTGGCGTTATCACATTTTCCCGCAGCATCTGTTCATAGACACTAAAACCGCAGTCAATGTGGTCCTTCAGAACACACACACAACGAAGTTACTGCTGTGCTCGCCGTTTGTAAGACCGCGCTTGATAAGACCCTGCAGCAGCGCCTGATGTGAAAAAAAAAAAAACGAAATGAAGACTTCGCCTTTGTTTTAAAGTGCTGTGCCTTGGAGTGATGATAAATATAGGATGACTTGACAAGCAGGTTGTGATGTGGTTGGATTCATGCACGTTATGGTGCGGTACTGCTTATAGTGGTGATTTTTTGCGGCTCCCATACGTTATAACATACGTTATAAGCGGTCTGCACTGAACTTACAAAAAAGAAATCTCGTCCCTAATACGCACGCTACCCTGATACAGATTTCTTGAGGGCTTTTCTCAGCTTGTGATGCCTACTTATGTCACCTAAATGGTGATTTTCTTCTTTTTAATTAAAAAAAAAGAATTCTTTGTTTTTTTATAAAAACTTTTATCGATGAAAACATTCTAGACACACTTGAACTATAATTTTGCGAGCTTGCTAATTTTCACCGCTATCACTATCAAATAAGATTTTTTTCGCCGTGTAGACCCGTACGGCACCAAACCAAATGTCATTAGCAGCTAATGTCATTCACTTTGAATGACGTTAGATTTGCCATGTGACAGGGGTACTACTTTTGCACATCATCTTGTCGGGAACAGTATTGCGAAGCTAGGGTTGCCTGCTGGATAGGAAATGTTATAGTGACCCATTTGTTGTCCTCTGCAAGGGAAGAAATAACCATTGTAATGGCCGCAACAGCTCATCGTGTTCACGGTGCTGCATTTTGGTGTACCTACTTTTACGCGTCAATATGAGTTACCTCTGAGAAAACAGTGACAGCTACCTCTAAAAAAACAGTAACATAGCATGCATTTCAAGCCTACTTTCAGTGAGGGATGCATCACAAACCTATTCGATGGTGTTCTTTGTACATTCACAAAGCAACGTCGATTAAGAGCCATGCTGAAATACCTGGTATATCACTGCCGAGGGGTTGCGCACATCAAGATTCTGCAGTTAGTGCACCCAGTTTCTTTGCGGTGTGCGTAACTGTATTTAATGCTCGTGGCTCTTGTAGCCACGGGGATTCGGACTTTTGGAATCGATAGAGGACTGCAACATGTTTTTCTCCTCCTTCTCTCTCTGTCTCTGTTCTCATAGCTCCGTTCTAGAAGAACAAGTGGAGAAGCAACTAGCCAAGTTGAGCCAAGCCAAGGCCATCAACAGCTTGCTTGACCAGCAGCTGAGGCTACTCACGACGAGGTAAGCGACCTTCCCGTCTGATCGTAGCAGGTTTAGCCCTTTCTGGAAGTTACGGAGCAAAATGTAATTTATAAAAAAGTGATGTAGCTCTGAAATGACCCATTTCTTGGAAGTGGAAGAGCAGCTTTGAAGATCTTATATAAATTACTAATAACAGAGAGCAAAGAATTAGTGCCTAGCTTGTCTCCTTTGAGTGCTCCTTCCTAAGCTGTGCTAGTGTTTCTTCCCAAAGCCTTTTCTCTTAATTTATACAAAACCAGAGAACTTACTTTCTATTCAGTAGATGAAGTAGGAGCGAGATAGATTGAGCTAGCACCGGACTTTTTCCTTGACGCTTTAGCTGGGCTGATCTAAAATGTGTTATGAGAGGAACGGCCAAGCAAAATCTTGTGCATCCTGTGTTCTGCATTTGAGCTGCTGTAGAGTGCTGGGTAGGCCAGAGGGGTAAATTACAAACAAGATTTTCATTGCTTGAAGCAAGTATGTTTACTATTACACCTGGCTTACACTTCACCGGCGCTAACCGAACTGCATAATAACTGAATGGTAATAATAGTAATAATAAATTGTGTAATAATTTAACGGTGTTTCAAGGAGCCACAATTAGTTTTTCTCGGTTCCCAGTGGATTGTGAGCAAGAAAGAAAATTGGCCGCGTATCTGCTCACTTTGCTGCAAATGTCTCTGAAAGGTGACAGTTCTCTGCCGCCCCTGCCATAGAGTTTCATACGATAACAACTAGAGAGGAATCTGGCGCTGCGATCATCCACTGCAATGGGCGTAACGGGTAGTTCTGAATTCGGATCGGCACTCGATGGCTTGTGAAAGTTGCTATAGATTGCGGGCAGTTTCATTTTCGTTTTGGATTTACATGAATGCATTTGCCTGCGCAGGCTGTTTGAAGAAGCGATCAAAAATACGCTTCTCCTTGAACTGCATGCCACGTGTGCACTGATGCTGCCCTGAGGGGAATGTTTTATAACCAGGGTTGTGAATTGCGTGGGTTATCAATTCATTGCCGGAAAAGTGAGCACGAAAGCACAAATGACGGCGCTGTGTGCGGCGAAGTTGTCCGCGAAATTGGAGTTTCGGCACTGCTCATTTGGAAGAGCAATTTATTGTTGAAGGTGACGATGGTTGTGAATTGCTTGGAACAGGCACACGTCTCGTGTGAACGCCGTCTCCTACTGCGTAGACCAGCAGTAGCGGCGGCTGATAGGAACGCAGCTTGTTGAATGTCACTAATTCAGGCAAAAAAACTTCTCCAAAGGTAATCAGTTTCTTTTTTTTTTTAGCACAAAACTTTTCTCTTCCTATTACAAACCACCAGCGCCGAAACTTTTGCAAGTAGTTTTTAAAGAAGTCTGTGTCCTGCTGTGGTTGGCGGCAAAATGGCATACCTGCTTTACAAACCTCCTCGACTCCGCACTTGGTTTTTATTTAAATGCGCCGTTTTATTTCGTACAAAACCAGTTTTTGGTCACTAACTTTCTTGTTCGCCATGTAATTTGTAAATGTAGAACTGGGCAATAAGAGTTTTTTTTGTCAAAAAACACCATTTGTGCAGCCATAGGCCCGTTTCGATCCTACGCGATCCGGTTTTAGAACTACCCATCATTCCCATTGAAGCGCAAGCGCCGCCGCCGTGTTCGCTTTTGACACTAGCGCCAGTTTCCCCTCTAGTTATTATTGTATGAAACTCCATGGCCCCTGCCATGTAACTTCCTATCATCTGTCCCCCTCCCGACTGTCAAGCTCTTCTTCTGTCTCACTCCTCCCACGGTGGAGGTTTCCTCCAGTTAATGCAAATTTAACACGTTCAACTCCTCGCACTCCATTCTCTTGGAACATTCCGTTACTGTGGGACTTCTTAGAATGTCGCCAGGAGAGCTAATATCGTGGTGGGGCAGCACCTTTTGTGTATTTGGGCCACAGCATTTCTTAAGCCTATTGCAAAAATCAAGCAGCCATGCATTTTTAATTAAAAGAACGCTCTAAACACTACTTATCTAGTATTGATGTTTTGCCTAAAATATGCCAAATGTATTTTTTTCTAGACAGTGTTGAGAAGCATGACCATTGCCACAACATTTGTAATTTGGAAAGGTTTTGCATATGTAAATGTCTAATGCAAAATTTCATTTAACTTTTGACTGGGTGGCTGCATAGAGGGACAGACAGTTAGCCTAGATGGACATACAGACATGCAAGAATTTTCACGTTTAATTAAGTAGGCCAAAAAAGACTGTTGTCTTTAAAAGCGGCCCTGTATTCTGGTCAGTTAGAATGGTACTCTAATACCTTCATAGTGCTTTTGAAGCCTATACCTCTTAAGGGGGGACGCGGCTTTCAACTTCGGAAAAGTGACCAAAACATCGTTTTTTTGAAACCCACATATTCGGCTTCTATGTTTCCTATTCTGTGCGTCTGCAAAGTTTTTACGCTGAAAAGCGTCGCAAAGTGGCATAAAAAAATACTTTTGTCAGGCGCGGTGACAAACTATCAACGCAAAAGGGCGAAAAAACGGCAATTTTCGGAGCGCTCTATCTCCGCAACGGTGCCACCGGGCGCGGCCATTTTGATATGGTTAGATCGGCCGAGCGATCGTCTTTCCCGTTCCGCTCGTCTCTTTTATCTTCGTTCATTCACAAACGCACAAACGGCAGAAAAGAAACGACGCACAAACGAAGCTAGAAATAGATGCTGAAGCGCTATTGGTCCTCCGGTCGGGGCACAGAACAGCGACCCTCCTGATTGGATGTCGCGGGCGCAACGCAAGATGGCGGCCGCCTGAGCTGCGTAGCGAGCGGATTGAGTTCATTTTCGCCGCTTCGCTCGGCCGAGTTTCTGTTCAATCTGTGGTATTCAACACGGACGTTATCGCGATGGGAATGCCAGAGATAACGAGCCAGATTACGGGAAGTTGTGGGGCTCGAAAGGCGGAGGTCATCGAACGTTTCGTGGTGCGCGTGACTCTACCGTCGCCAGACCCCGGAGGGTGACGCGGTGTGCGCGCTTGCGATAGCGGTTCGTGAAGTGAACTTTTAGTCGGATTTGCGATGTTTACACGCTTAGTTATTGCTGTGTTTTGACTGTGGGCTCGCTAGCCTTCAGAAAGAAACGGTCGACGCGTCAAACGCTGCGGCGCGCACGGCATAGCCGACGCGCATTGGAGCATCACATGACTGGGCAACCGGTTACGATTGAACGCCAGTAGTTGTAATTAATGCCTGCGACGTTAGTTTTAATCTTAAAAGCGACCTGACCAGCCATATCAGGTATAATCAAAGCTCGATATGTCGCGGTAAGCGTGCGCTGCGATGCGCGCGAGCCATATCGCCTTTCTTGCGCAACGTTTCCCGTGCACTTGTAATTTTCATGCAAACAGGTTTTGAGTTAGTAATATAGGAATAAAAATATGCTCTCTGCGTTAAAAATGTACGTTACTGTGGCAGCATTTAACAGTGATTTTTTTAGGGAAATTATTGATACCATTGCTCAGGGCATACTAGCTGTGCTGCGAGAAATATTGGATGCCTTGAATGTCAAAAGTAGTAAAAAAAATATGCTCTTGCATTGAAGTTGGGAGTTATGCAGAATACTCTACCAAGCTTCAAAGTAGCTCATTTTCAACCTTGTGGTATGCAAACTTTTGGCAATGAACACCTGCACTATGAGTACTAAGTTGCTGTGCCAGGCAAGAAAAACATGAAAAAAAAAGCCAAAAATGTTCAAATTTAAGTTAAAAAAATGCTTAACTTGTTGCCATGGTGACAACACTGCAAAAGGAGGTTGTCCAGTGCAATACAGCCAACCAACTAACCTACTTTGCATTGAAAGCCCATTGAAACCCATCTCCCCTCCGTTTGGTTTGCAAAGGGGGGTATGTACTCTTCACGGAGGAGCTTAAAATGATGTTTTCTGGAAAGAGAAAGGCTGAAAAGGCACTCCAATTTCAAGGCAAGGCCTTCCAGAAGCCCCATGTTCAAAAAGACATGAAAGGCTACAACCGTGATGACTTTTGATATGTGAAACCTATGTTGCAACTTCGGAAGCCGTTTTCTCAAAACAGTTTTTTTTGCCACCTGTGTCGCTTGTCCCAGGGATTTCTTCGTGACCGCTGGGTCTATTTTGATTCCGTTTCTTGCATTACATTCCTTGATGAACTGTTCAGGTCGTGACACTTTTAGTTTTCCAGATTTGTTTTTTGTGATTTTTTTATTCAAATAATCGTTCACAGTTGACATGCCTGTTGCACATTAACCTCTAAAAAAATGAAAACTAAAAAACATTGTGTTGTAAAAAAAAAATTCTAAAACTGTCACGACCTCGTCCATTCATTTGGGAATGCAAAGCACTTCGAACAAGTTTTCTATCGTGTTTTATAAGCCGCTCAAGCTCGGTACAAGCGGAACAGAAAGAAAATTTCATACATAAAAAAGTTATCAAAATATTAACTTCAAATTTTTATGGTGTTATCACAGAAGCATTTCCAGTTGCTGTGCCAATTTTCATCAAAATCCACAAAGAAATAAAAAAGTTGATTTTGAAAGCCACGTCCCCCCTTAATGACACTCTGGCCGAGAGAGCGGCTAGCAGTCCAGATGCGGGGTCACCATTGGGGTGCACGTCTTTCAATCTCGCTGTCTTCATTTTTCTCTGCAGCCAGTCCAACCTGTCGGAATTGGTGGAGCTTGTGAAGCCCCAGAGCCAGCCGTCGGACCTGCAGAGGATCGGCCGTACACTTGCCGACAAGCAGGAGAGCCAGGCAGCTGTGAGTTAGTTCACTTTGTCGACCGGTGTCTGGCCGAATGAAGGCCAAAGCAAAAGAAAATTTTTCTAGCGTTATTGCAGGCACTTTACCTTCTGCAGAGCTGAAATTTGTGGGGCTGATTTAAGGTTGATTACCTGTTGCGGTGGCTCAGTGGCTAAGGCGTTGTGCTGCTGAGCACAAGGACACTGGTTTGATTCCCGGCTGTGGCGGCCGCTTTTGAGATGGATGTGAAATGTGAAAACGCTCCTGTGATGAGGTTTTGATGAGAGCGCGCGCGCCTCATAGTTCGAGGGCAGTTTCTACACACACAAAAAAAAAAAACCCTGTAATTCATTTAAGGTTCATTGAAATGTACTGACGTGGATTAATAAAATGTGAAAGGGAAGTGAATTAACTCTGGTTCATTGTGTGAAAGGGAAGTGAATTAACTCTGGTTCATTGTTAAACCCCAGCCACTAAGTCCTTTCTTGCTGTGTCTCAATCCTTGCATTGGCATTTGATATGCCAGTGATGACCCTTCATTGTAGCATGCACTTGGTTTTGGGTACCGGCAAGAAAAGTGCCAAAACTTTGTGCGTAGAAGTGGGTAATAGACACAAACATTCCAGTTATTTCTGTTGTGTAAGAGCTATTTGTCCCTTTCAGATTTGATGCAGCCAGCGCCTCCCGGTGTCATTTTTTCGTCTCATGCGCCCTTGTTCCTTCCCCATGTGTCTCCCTCTCTGCACCCCTCCCTTTGAAGCAAATAAGCAATTATGCTCAAGCACTACTTGAGGACTGCAATGGATGTTGTTTCCTGCGTCTCACCAGCGCAGCTGCCTGTTGCTCCGAGTGACGCAAAGAGTGCATTACTTCGGTTACTTTGAAAGTTACAAGAGTTGTTTCCATTTCTTTAGGGCTTAATCTGCTTATAAACTACTCCCGAAATTACAGACAAACCATGTGGGAAAGAGGAGGCTATGTCATTGCATTAAGCGCAATCTCCTTTCAAAACACTTGTGCACGTTTGACACTTAGGTTAGTAGCTTCGGTGGAGTGATACACTGCTTGAGCTGCTGCCTTTGTTAACTTGTACCTGAGTATGGGTGCTTTCACTCCACCAGACCATGCGAGGTGCTGGTGTGACCTTGGCTGAGCTTGAAGGTCAGATGGACACTTCCAGGAATGAGCCGTTTTCTGGGTTTGACCTGGAGTAACAGAGCTTTAGCTCTAAGAGTGCCTTTTCTTCCTTTTGGCAGATCACGGGGCAGCTGTCCAAGCTGTCGACGGACATGAGCCACGCGGAGCAGCAGATTCTCAAGGGGCGTCTGCTGCGCCAGCGCTGGGACTCGTTGTGCGGGGCCGTGCCGCACCTCCGGGGGTGGTCAGTACCTTCTCACCATCTTCTGGTTGTCTTGGCATGCCTGAAGAAACTGCAGTGCTCGGAATTCAGAGGACCTATTCAGAACCTTCCTCGTAGTTTGCGCTAATGGGGCGATGCAGCCGGCAGTGCCGTATTTCCATGATTGTAATGCACAGGTAAGTTTACTCAGGAAAATCTGGAAAAGATTTAATCTAAAAAGTAACTTACAAATAATTCTTTGCAGCAGCTGGACAAGGTATGCCCAACGGAAGATAAGTACGTCAAAATTTACTCGCGTGTCATTGACGGATGGTCTTGGATTTGATTGAGTTGGATTTTGGGAGGGGTTTGTGTCTAGGGCGATGCCGCTGGATGCTTTGAAGCTGATGTCGGGTTTGCGCCCGATTGTAACGCGCACACAAATTTGAAGGCTACTTTTAGCGAAAAAGCATGCGCATTAGAATCGTCCAAATACGGTATGTTTCGTTCTTTTTTTTTTCCAGAAATTTGGGTGGAGAAATGGGTTTGGGAAAGCCAAAGTCAGACACAAGCTGTTGCGTATTATCTGCCCCCTGTGAAGTGCAAACAGTTATCTCTAGTTAATCCTTCAAATGGAGTCAAGTTTCAGTTTTGGCTTAGTTTAGTGTTGCTTTGGCGTGGGCGACAGGATGAGTGTTGAACAACAGATGCCATTGCTGTTATCTTGCATTTGTTGTTCCTTTGGTGTGTTTGTCTCTCTTCCTCTGTGTATATGATTTTAGTGCCTTTCCATAAGCTGCCGTTGGCAACTCATCAAAGTTCTCTTGCTTTATTTCCTTTCACAAAGCTTGTTTTTTGGCACTGTATCCTGCTTGGCCATAAAGTATTCAGTACGGACCCTGTCCTAGTGTGGCAGTGGGTTCGTTTGTAGCTGGGGCCAAGTGTAGTGTGTTTGGTTTTTTGAGGGTCAGTAGTTTTGAGCAGCAAGTTGTGATTGGCCTTTTTGCGACATCATTCCAAGTGCGACCTCACCTCGAGCAAACTTCATGTGGGATCTGTAGTGGATGCGCACTTCAGCGCATGTGTGTGTGCTCGAGGTGACTTTCTCACGCCCGGCCACTGCTCGCAAGCTTCCCGGCCGCGGTGACCGCTTTTCTGGAGGAGAAAAGCAAAAAAGCTTGAAGACCCCGAAGTGGTCGAAATTAATCCGGAGCATTCCACTACGGTGCGCCTCATCACCCTGTGTTACGTTGGTGCGTTAAACCCTACAATCAATCGATCACCGCTCGCAAGACTCCAACTAGTGGAGCTGGTGGCTGTACCCTGTTCATGGATCAGGTACGAAGGTTTCGTTTAATAACCACTTGAGTCCCAAGGATTAATGTGGTCGCCTTCTTTGGTGATCATCCAACGACGAGACAGAATCATCGTTCAAATCGTGCTGTAGGATCACTGTTAAGATTCTACGGTGTTTTAAAAGATCGGGGGGGAGCCTTCTAGAGCCAGTTTTTTTTACATGAATACAGTGGAATCTCGGTCATACGAATCTCAAGGGGCGGCGAAAATATTCGTATCACCCAAAAATTCGTATCATCAGAAAACGAGAAAAAATGGAAACGTGCCGCGCATGCGACAGGCGGCGGCAGCATGGCGTCGGCTCTTGCCTTGAAGAGGTGCAAGTAGCTTCAGCGACTGCTTCTAACCTTTTGTTAAAACGCAGCTCAAGGTGTAAACAAAATTGTGCATGCGGGAAAGGAGCTGACAGTGTGGGAGAAAACTGCTCTATAAAATATCATCTGCACCAAATATCCGCCGCGGAGGTGGCCCAGCCAGCTGCTGCGAGCGCTTCGAAATTGCCGCCATGAGGCACGCGTCTCCCCATTGGCGCAAGTCGTGAGGCTCCTCCCTCTGCCGTTCGCGGCAACCGAGGCAGAGGCTGGCGACGGGGTGCCGGGCTGAATCGTCAACGCGGGCGTTAAAAGAATGTGTGCTCATTGCCGACGCGAGGCGCGCACACGAACTCAAGCGTGAGCCGCATGCGATTCATGTGCGTCAACGATTGATGCGCGACGTGTGTGCAAAATGATGCGCGACGTGTGCGGCAGTGGGAGGAGCCTGCCGACTTGCCTCAATGGGGAGGCGCGCTCTTCATGGCGGCAGTTTGAAAGCACTCTGGACAGCCGGCTGGCCCGTCGGAGGTGTTTAGGCTTATCACGGTGGCGGATATTTAATTGGTGCTTTCCCTATCGGTGTGGAAGATGCTTTATGTTGTTTTCACCCACATTGTCAGCTCCTTTACTGTACAGGCAACTTCATTTGTTCCTTGACTCTTTCGCTACCGCGCCTATCAAAATCGATCAATTTGATCGATACTTTTGGGAGCGCGTTTTCATAGCGTTCCAGGCATTGCTCGAACAAGTAAAGCTGTTTGGAGTTAGATCAGAAAATGGCCTTTCAAAATCAGTTTTGTTTTCATTTTTGCAACAAAAACATGATTTTTGACACGCGTTTGAATCACCTGGGAGTGGAAAAGGGGCGTGTTCATCGCATGTCACTGCTACCAGCGAAGAATGCGTGCCACTCGTAATTACTCTGCACCAGCGTTTGTTTTTTGCTATCAGGGCGTGAATGGTGAACCAGCAAACGATTTTCAATCGTCAGGTTTGCACTCTGACAGTAATAATCCCAGAAATCGGCTGAAAATGTCAAGCAGTGCCTGGTTGCTAAGCTACTTTATGATTTTAGGCAGTTTTATTACCTTTGCACACGTTGGTCTAAGTTCTGTGGTAGTTCTACTTACCCCAGGACCATTCGCGAACAGTTTACAACAGTTTCGGTTTCGTTTCTGCATTGCTAAATTCACATTTAGCGCTACTACGCAGTTACCCAACTTCAAGGCTCCCTGCCAAGGCGCCTGGAGCGGCCGCGATTGATCCTCGAACAAAGCACGCCGCTCCCGATTTCCCCCCACCCTAACCCGATTTCTGCGATAAGAACTTCAGATGCAAGTCAAAAGGTCACACCCAGTCGCCAGATATCTGTTCCGCCGAGGACAGCGCTTCAAACCGGCCTTACACTGCCAGCTGTTCGCCTTCCAGTTTAGTTTCCATGCGAGGGTATATCCGGGTGTCTAATGTTGCTGCTTAGTTGAACTGTCTATTCGGACGGAGTCTCCGATAAGTTTTTGTACTGTTTCATTTAAAAACTGTTAGGTGGCGCTGCAATAGGGGAGGCTTGTTGTGCTGATCTTTTTCATCGCGCAACTGCTACTCGGCCAAAGATCGCAGGGCACGATTCTAGCTCATCGTACCTCATTTTTGCGAGCAAGGCTACAATTGCGAGTAAGAACATTATAAGAAAGCTCAGCTTTATGTTTTGAGAGATAGCTGACCGTGAACGACAACAAGCATCAGCCACGGCGTTTCGTTTCCATCTTCATGCATGTTTTTTTTCTGCTTCGCGTGTTTGTCCCAAATATTGTGCTCGCTGTAAATGAAAAGTCAGCCATTGACAAGATGTTCTTACGTTGTGTGGGGGCAAATTGGTGCCTCTGATAATGACAAACCGCCAGATTTATTCCAGGAAGCCACCCGAAATTGCACATTTTGAATTGGAGGTTGGGCTTCACCGCATGACACGAGCACCGTGCATGCTAACATTTTTTTTATATCTGACAAACTGTTCCGCGCAAGTCGACATTTTTTCTAGGGCGTGTTTTTGAAATGTTTTCCTACAAAATGTATATTCTAATTTTTTTCTACTACCGGTGGTTTGATATACACAACTCCTTTTTTATCATTTTTTTTCGACAACTTGACAAAAATTTTGATTTTGATATTTTTTTTTACAACTATGATATATAAAAACCTTCAAAAAACTGGTGTTATTGGAAAGGCCGTTAAATAATCTGCATTTTGTGTTCCTGCAATTAGTGCCTAACCAATTTTTTAGCAGGAAAAAAAAAATGTCTTCTTGGACCCCTAAATTTAGTCAATTTTCCGGCGGTAGCGTAGGAGTTAAGCGGCATCTGAAAGAGCGGGCAGAAGCGGTCGGTGACGTTGCCATGTTGCCGCAGCATGCGGGTGGCATAGCCTCCTATGCGGGTGGTATTCGTGGCGGCGCCAGCTCGCTTGTGGCGTGCGCGGCACAATTTCGTGAGCAGAAAACGCTCCATGCGGTTCATGCGTCAACATAATCAACGCACAAGTGGTGCAGGCAACATGGCAAGGCGACAACAGGGTAGCAAGAGTGCGGGGCATAGAGGGAAGCGAGGAATGCGGAGAAGGCAAAATGACAACGCTTGATTACCGTGGTTCATTCAAAAAGTATAATACAAAAAAGGAAGCTAGAGGCACCCGAGCTGCAGCCAGTGGAAACGACAGGTACGGAGAGAAGAGATTGTAGCAGGAGATAAAAGACGGGAGGGAGAAAGAACAGCTAGGCGTCGAGAGGGTGACATGTTTGGTTCGTTTGGGCCAGCACCTCTCGTGCCGCTTTTGTGAGCACCCCACGAGCAGGATTACCGGGATTACTGTCAGCGGGGGAGGAGTAATGCTTTTGTGCCCGCGCGCAACCAAAGCCGCATGGCTGCACCAATACTTCCGCCTCCCGTCCACTCCGCAGTCGTCTGCTCGCGGCTTGCGTGTTCGTATCACCCGCACCGGAGTGATAAATGCGTACGGATCATCCGAATTTTTTTACATTGCATACAATGCATTTTGGCCGGGGAATTTTGAAAATTCGTATCACAACGAAATTCGTATCAACCGAATTCGTATCACCGAGATTCTACTGTATCATTCCTCAATTAATAGTGTCACTGACTGATATGCATCTTCAAATATGCAGCCCAAGCAAAGGCCGCCTCATGGCCGCCTTTGCAAAGGCTGCCTGTGTAAAAACGCCTTATGGGATTTTTGGCTACAGATGTTTTGGAACAAGTTTTCGCAACGAGTGAGGCTTGCAGCTTACTGCATAAACTTGAGTCTAGGACCCGTTAGGTAGAGAGGCGCGAGAAACTTAAACTTTGATTGGAAGATGGCATCTTCATATTGAGTGTTGGTTTCTTAAAAGCGTGAGGGTTCTGGCTAGTTTGGATTCTTGTCTGTCTCTGCAATAAGTCATAGTGAAGCCCCCTCAACAAGCTCATTCTAAATTGATTTTTCTCATGGTTTCCTGTGTTTTTTTTCTCTTTCGCAGTTCCGAGACCGCTGCCACCCATGTACAGAAGATTCGCGAGAGCTGGCAAGCGCTCGCTAGGGACAAGGCTGCCAGGGGCAAGTGGATTTACTGCTCACTGCCCGAGCCTTTTGCTGTTTTTTCCTGCCATCTTTGTAGCTTTTAAGTCTGTGGAAAAGCTTGTCGGATCGCGCTTTGTGTTTACCTTCAGTGGGCAGTTGTGTAAATATCCTTTATCAGAGAGAAACAAAAGAAATTTAAAAATTTGTTGGTGTTTTTTCGCTCATGTAGCATTTTTTTTCTTCCTATGGTACCAGTGCTGACAGCTTGTTGGTAAATGGGCGGCATAAAAAAAACAAACAGGAAAAAAGCGCACTGTTAATTTCGAGACCCAGCTTTGCTTTCATAATTATTTTGAGGCTTGACCAACTTGCTACAAAAAGAGAAAAAGAAAGAAAGACAAGAGGAAAAATATAAAAATGAAAAAGTAGGCACAGTCGAAACCCTAACTTTTACACGTCTGTATATTATGAAAATGAATGGCATGGTATGTGCCCATTCGAAGTTATTTTGACTAACAACGTTCAATCAAGTGATTTCATCAGGGCAGCATAGTTTTTGTTTACTCGTAGCGGCTACAGTGCATAGGGACATTGGAAGTTTAGCACGCTAAGAAAAAAAATCAATTGCTATACAATCTAGCTGGGTAGCATTGCATGAATCTTTTGTCCGTGCATCCGCACATTTCTTTTTTGATTTCACCTCGGTGTTTGAGGAGGCACTTGTGGCTCAGAGCACTCGTAACTAGTAGTAGCTGCATTCCTTTTAGCCATGTGTATTTCTTTTTGCCACTTTTGCAGAGCTATCCTTTCATGACAAGCAGTTCCACACCCTCGAGAAGTGAGTATTCTGACTCTACCTTTTCAAGGAGGGGGTAAGGGGGGTATATTATGTACTCTTTTTTCTTTTTGGATCAGTCGCTGATGCCGGGGGAGTACTTTAGTTGCAGTGAAAACACAGTATGCCAGGGCTGCATTTAACATAAACATTGATTGATTGATTGATTGATTGTAGGGTTTAACGCGCCGACGCAACGCAGGCGATGAGGTGCGCCGTAGTGGAGGGCTCCGGATTAATTTTGACCACCTGGGGATCTTTAACGTGCGCCGAAATCTCGTACACACGAGCGTTTTTGCTTTTCCGCCTCCATCAGAAAAGCGGCCGCCGCGGCCGGGATTCAACATAAACAAGTTGGTCTACTTTGGAAATGTGCACCTGTGTTACAAAAGTCAAAGGGCTAGCTCATTGTATCCTGTTCTGTGGTAGCAACTCTGATACATAACCATACGTTCCACTAGTTACTGCAGACTAAAAATCCTGATTCAGAACTGACTTATGGGGACTACTTTTTGCCGATTGTTCTTCGCATAGCACTCAGCTGCAAATGTGGGCTACAGTCGGAGAGCAAGAATTATATAGGAGGGCGAACAGTCCATTGCGGCAAACCCGGGCGAGCAACCAGATAATGTCTCAGTTAAAACAAACATGAACTACGAAGCCTTGCAGCTGCTATGGCGAAGGAGGGGGTAGCAGCATTTGATGGATGAAACGATAGCAGACACAATTCATGCAGGAGCACTGCGCTAGAATGGCGATCGGGGTGGCCGCACAGAGATGCTGTTAGCTTCACCCACGCCAACCACTTGGGGTGGGATCTGGCCGCACCAGAAAGTGCTGCTTCCCTTCCTGTCTTCTTCTTACTCTGTGGCTACAATGGCGCTAATCACACGGCGGTGTCTCCCCCACTTCATTTTGCAGGAACAAGATCCGGCAGACGTGCCAGAAGCTTCTGTCGCTGCTCCAGGAGCGCTGTCTCCAGGCGTGCCACAAGATGGCCGAGGCGCTCGAATCGTGGACCAAGTGAGTGCGGCAGAATTGTTGCACTGTCACTGCATGCTTAACTCTTCTACGATGCAGTGGAGTGTGTATAGCTGACAGGGAAAGTAGAACTGTAGAGCTGTAGCAGTGTGGGCAGGGTAAGGATTCATGCGTTGGTGCTTTTATGTATGCGAGTGTTTATGAGGCTCTGCCGGGCCATGTCAGAGTGCCTGTGCCAGTTCATGCAGTGTGTCATGTAAATAGTGTCGCCTTGGTGTAGTTCGGTGCAGAAACTCACGGGCATCCTTCTAGTCTTCTAGTCACGAGGGTGAGACAGGTGTGCATATTGTGCAGGTTTGATACAATGGCATGGAACTCATGAAAATTGCAAAAACTGTGCCAAACTGCTCCAAAACAGCCTGAAAAGCAAGAATTTTAACACTCAAGTCAGTTTAAAGGGGTACTGACACAAAATTTTGAAGGCGAGATAACTTCGGAGATAGATTGGTGTGAACACATATACATCATCTGCAAAATATCAGCGGCGAATACAGCCTAGAACATATTTAAAATCAGTTTTCAAGTGTGCGAAACGCAACCGAGCAGCCAGCAGAGGACCACGCGCAATCGACATCTCGCGGATATTTTGTAAATAAACAACCTCCAAACACGCCACGAGTTTGTGTTTGCCGCTTCCACACTGCCGGCGTTTTTCGCCGGTTCGCCCGGCTCGCCGCTCCAATCGGACGGCCGGAGGGCAGGGCTTCTGCTCTCGAAAACGAATGACCCGATCGTTGGCGGTGGAGGCGCTGTGATTTCGTCAGCTCATCGGGCAGCTGGCCACGACCAAAATTCTGCAACGATTCCAGGCACTCTGTTTCTATTACTGTATATTTACATTGGAAGCGAAAATGCGCCGGAGACATGAAAAGCCCACTGAGCGAGCCGCACGGTCGCTGTGCAGGCGGCGGCCACGGCCGCGAAGTGGCCCAGGCCGGCGTAGGTAGCAGGAGTGATAGATTGTTACCGCTGCACGAAATTGTACCCAAGTCCCAATCATGGTAGCTTATATGAGAAAGCAGTTAATGATGCAACGGCGGGTTGCATTAAAAATTGTCATCTGCACCGCTTACGAGAGCGGCAATCGAATATCCGCCGCAGTGCTAAGCCAAACGCATCTGTAGGCGGACCTGTAGGCAGACCAGCCAGCTGCTCCCAGCGCCCGTCTTGCGACCCACTGTCTCGAGCGTCGCGCGTTGTTCTTTAGCCGCGGTACCATTTGCACTCGCAGCACCTGCGTCACGTCCACGGTCGCTTTTTAATTAAGTGGCTCACGAGATCGGTACGTGGGGGCATTCGCAGAAACTGCCGTCGATGCGGATTCGACAGTGCTACGACAGCTCTGCTCTGTGATATCCCTCCGACGGTCATGTGGTCAGCTTTGTTGACACAAAATCCACCGGTTCGCAGCACCCGCTGAAACCGAAACTGCGGCTGGCCGCATTGAAAATGCCTCTAATTAAACAACCGTCGCACGCTGAAGCAAACGAGGTTTCTACAGGTGATAAGTAGGTCACTAGCTACTTATCGAAAAAAAAAAAAAAAAAGAAAAGAAAAAACAAGATGGGAAATTTTTGTGTCAGTGCCCCTTTAAGCGGGCAAGAAGGCCGAGTGACAAATGATTTTCCAGGCAGCTCGTAGAGGGGTTGTTTTTATTGGGGGTGGCGTGATCAGACCTTGGTATCGCTAGGTCAGCCGATCCCGCATCTTCTGCCTTCCGGTCACCTCTTTTATCATTGCTCACTCGTGAAATCACTAGCAGAAAAAAAAAGACTGTGAAATGAAGCAAAAGATAGCTTCTAGAGCGCGATTGGATCTCCAGCAGGGATCACTGAAAATGGCCTTCCTGATTGGGGGTCTCTATGGCAACAAAAAACATGGCTGCTGCGTAGTTTGGGCAGTCAATGTGCTTCACCAATCTTTTCCCTTGTTTAACTCACCGCGGTGTCTTAGTGGCTAAGGCGTTGTACTGCTGAGCACGAGGTCGCGGGTTCGATTCCCGGCCGTGGTGGCTGCTTTTCTAATGGAGGCGCAAAGCAAAAAAGCTCGTGTGTACGAGATTTCGGCGCACGTTAAAAATCCCCAGGTGGTCAAAATTAATCCGGAGCCCTCCACTATGGCGCACCTCATCGCCTGCGTTGCGTCGGCGCGTAAAACCCTACAATCAATCAATCAATTTTCCCTGGTTTAGGTTATGCAGTCAGCTGGGTTCCCATTTAGTCGTTTTTATCTCTTGCTGTGCTTAATAGTGACAATGCGGCCATAATTCTTCAGAATGTGTGCCAGATTACGGGAAGTTGCACAGCTCGAAAGCGTTCATCGAAAACAGTGTGGTGCCCGCGAATTCTCCGTGGTTCGTCTTTGAATGTGAAATGCGGTGCGTGCATCTATAATCGGGGTTCGTGAAGTGAACTTTTGGCCTCACTGTGATGTTATAAAACGCCAAATTATTGCCGTGTTTGACAGTGAGCTTGCTAGCCTCGGGAATGGAACGATCGACAGGCTAGATGTTGCGGCCCACACTGCATTGCTGTGGTGTGTTCAGGCAGTGCCCGATAGTGGGACTGATTTCTATTTATTGTGTGCGAGTACTAATAGTTGACGTAGGTGAAGAGAAATTTAGGGGGAAATGGGAGGTGTCTAAACATAGCAATATTACTCTAATTACGATAGTGGTAAACGTGCACCTTGGGGATTGTAAGGGAAGGGCTGGTAGGCTGCAGCGAGGTTGCAGAGCAAAGCCACAGTAGAGTGTAGAGCCACAGCACAGGTTGAGGACTGCAACCTTTGCTTTGGCTCTACACATTCGTTCAATGCAGTCTGAGATTACAGAAGTAATTTTTTTAGCATTCAAATGGTAGACAAAAGCAGCTTACGATTGGAGCATTTTTCAATTTGATATATTTGGCGGCACTTTACGTTGTCTATGCGTAAGGCTTCCAGACAATTTAAGACGCTTGAGAGAAGGCAGTGCATTTCATACTTTGTGATACTCTGTTAAAGAACACTTTCTCAAAAGGCTGTTTCACTATTGTGTATATTCCAAACTGATTCGAAAGTGGCTCCTAAAACCCCACAGTCGATCATTCAGTCAATCAGAATGCTTGCCATGCACTGTGTGACAATTCTTACTGGGTAGTTTCTATGGCATTTCTTTTCGCGCTTGTGGCCAGGACTGATGCAGTGCTGTTCAGTGCACTGCGGGGCCCTGTGCTGCTGTGCGAGAGCTTGTGGGGGGGGGGAAGAAATGCTGAGTACGCCGTGTTGACCGCAGGGACGCGCTGGAGCTGTATGCACAGGGCCGACGGCTGGACACAGAAATGGACGGCAGCCTGGACATGCTGGCGTCGTACAGCGCCACCATCACCAAGGTGCGTGCAGTCTTCCAGAGTGCATTGCATGATTTTTTGAGGGCCTGACGTTGCGGTTACAGCCTTTACCCTCGCATCACCATTAATTAATTTCATCAAAGGGACACTGAAGTGATTTGTAAACATTGTGGGATTGCTTGGGCAAATTGTGATCTGGAGTCTCTAGGCCATGTTTTGTCCACTCTAGCTGCGTTTAGAAAAATCGATAGAAAAATCAATTAAAATCAGTGAATCAATCAATCAATCAAAAAGTCAACTAAAAATCAGTAGAAAAATCAATTCGAAAAGGCTGTCTTCCTCCTTGCATCCTCCTTGCTGATTTCCTATGACGTTCTGTATGACGTCAAAGCAAGATGGCTTGGCTTGACTGCGCTACTGCATGCCTCGCCGACCCTCCGACAGAGTCAGTTGGCTCAGCGTTTAGTTGGCCGGCCATCGGTGAGTCGGTGCAGTTTGTTCGCTCAGTTGAAACTAAGCCACAACACGTTAGTGCCTGGAAGAATGTGCCTTTAGTTTGGTAGTTTGTAGACTGTATTAAAAGTTCAAGTCGCTCCACACGAGCACACTGACTGGTACGCTATGGAACATCTAAGGCCAATTAAAGGTGGGAGAAGAGTGGGCCAAGATAATCTAGGTACCAAAGAATTAAAATCAACTGCAACTTTTATTGTTAGGCATAAAACCTAGGTACGGGAAGCACCTTTTGCGCTAGGTGAGCTAGCACAGTGGTCAGCAGCATGACCACACATTCGCTATCGTATTACTGCAGGAACGCAGTCTCTAGTGATAAGATATATGAAAAAATTTGGTGGACGCTTACTGGGCAAGCGTTATTCAAAAATAGTCATCTAAGCTGCTGGGAATGCTGAAAACAACAACAAAAAAACAAACAAACAGGCTGATATATACTTTGTTTCCGTCCCTGACAGCACTGGGGCAACAGCCGAGTGGTCGAAAGAACTGGTATAGCAAGTTCAAATCCTCAATAAGACTTGTATTTCTTTTTAGTAGCTTTTTTTGTACTTGGGTAATGTCTTCTATACTGAATTCGCAATTTTTGCGCTGAGACGTATTGCTCCATGAGCAAGTTCATGGAACGTGTGCAGGCTGACACTGACGCACTGGCGAGTTCTCGTTGTCGTGGTGTTGCCATAAGCACTGGCTGATTGCGGGCACAGTCCCGAATCAGCCGACCCTTGGCCTGGTGATAACACGCCTCTTACGACACGGGACGAGAGCTGCAAGCTCAAAAACGGGGAAGGGGCAAAGTGCCTCGCAGTTGAATGTTTGCGATGACGTAGAGGACATTGAGCCGCTGCGTACACCTCGGCTAGTGAACGTTGGGATTTCAAGTGGTGCTGGCAGGCTTATCTGACACTTTCTACAGCCAAGAACATGGCAGGAGCGCGGTATGCCGATTGGTGAGATATCAAGAATGCCCAGCCAACGATGACTTCAGATGCCAAGAATGTTTTTTCACAGAACTGAAACCGAAACTGGTTTGCATTCCAGTCTTGGACATCGTACAATCACATCGCAACTTGAATATGCGCCACAGCTGTTAGGTCGCAGCCGCTGCAAAGATCGCATCGTTTTTTTTCACCTTTCGGGCTTTATAAATTGAATACTGATTTATTGACCGGATAAACTATGCAGTGTGTGTTTATTTGAGCTGGTCTATGCAATGCAAGCAAAAACATAATTTTGACAAATTCACTCCTGTGTTCCTTGTGGCGTGGGTGTGACTCGGACGATCCTCCGCACGCGGCTGCCGTGTGGACAGCGCTGGCGTAGGGAGGCAGGCAAGAGGCAAGGACAACGGGCGGTAATCCTCTGGGGTGGTTTATTATCCAAACCACTCTCGCGCTCCCGTCTTCTGCGTCGTCGATGGGTCCCACGTTGCTGGAGCGGCCGAGTCGGTTGACTCCGGCGCTACCAGTGAACAATTTTGGTTGATGCTAGCTGAGACGAGCCGGTTCTTCCGGCTTCTGTCCTGGTGGTCGTCGCCTCGTCCAGTCCCCGCAGGCTCCCTGTGGGTCCCTTCTCACCTCCTGAATGACCTCATGTTCCCCGCCCTGCCGTCCCATTGGGACGGCTGAGTTCCCGCGTGACCCATGACATGCCCTGACGAATGATGATGATGATGATGATGATGATTTTGCCTTTCTCTCCCCCATCCCACCCAGGCCGGCGAGGTGTTTGACACGACTGCCAACAGTCTGGTCTCGGAGCTCAAGGCCCAGAGGACTTCGTCGCCTGAACAGCCCAGCACGCTGTCATCCGTTTCACTGATGCCGGACGCCAACTCCGTTCATGCTTCCGGCGACATGTCGTCGTTCAACAGCTCGAGAAGTCGGAGAGACCGGCTTCCGCGTCCCATCACGCGCGGGTGCGTCTTGTTTTTGCCTGTCAACTTGGGGTCGTGTGCACTTGCTTTTTAATGCCGGGAGCATTGTTGGAACTCCATGAGTTTTAAAGGGGGCCTTGAGGATCAAATATAAGTTTTTTAGAAGCGAATCAAGCCCTTAGGGGCTCGGGCTGTCAGCGTCTCCTGTTGTCGTTGCTGTTCGTCATCGCCGTAGTCACGGAACTAAAACACCGGGACAATAATTTTCGAGCACCTCACGCTAGAACACTTGCGCTTCAAGCAAAGCTGTATGCCTCTGCCCCCCAACAGTTTCATCTCCGTAGGCAAGAATGCCAGGGCACCAAGTGTACACTTACACACTGCGTGCTTCTACCCTCCCCGGGTTTCACGTTAGGGGAGATACAAAGACAGCTTTCTCCCGATAACAGTGGCACGAATCGTATCGCAAACTTCAAGCAAATAATTTAGATACAGTGTAGATTAATTATAATGTATGTCGCGGCAGTCGCAAAAATCCGCGCTACAAGCGGTACTGCACTATCAGGGTGGCCTGCTGCCTTCAGTAGTCCACCCACCGTTCCAGCTGACCCATTTGAAATGTGCGCCTCAGGATCTAAGAACAGTCACTGTGCGATAGCAGTGCCAGCAGCAGCGGGCCGCACCTCCGGCCATCTGGTTATGTGAAAAGGGGTCTGAGCAAGAGGCTTTCAAGTCTCAGATAGCCAGCTGCATGCAAATATATGATATATAATTCGGGCTCAAATCAAATAGCAGTGTATGAAGCTTTGAGGTCTTTCTTAGCCAGTGGGCCATTGATGGTAAACACAGCCAAAGCCACCAGTGCTAACAATTTGAGCACAATAGGAAATAAAATCGATTGATTGTAGGGTTTAACACGCCGACGCAACGCAGGCGATGAGGCGCGCCGTACTGGAGGGCCCCAGATTAATTTTGACCACCTGGGGATCTTTAACGTGCGCCGAAATCTCGTACACACGGGCGTTTTTGCTTTTCGCCTCCATCAGAAAAGTGGCTGCCACGGCCGGGAATCGAACCCGCATCGTCGTGCTCAGCAGCACAAGGAAATAAAATTTAGGCGCTGTGAAAAGCATTGAACAGTAATGTGATAGCAGGGCTGGCATGAGTGACTTGGAGGGTTTTCCGAGGTAGCACCTTTCTCAAAGCCTACAAAGTGGCTCGTGTCTGCATTTTGCCACAAAGAAGCGAAGATTGGTGTGATCAAAGGTTGTTTAGTACCTTGCCTTACTGTGAAGTGCAGAAACCTCTCGTTGTAGCCCTAAATCCTCGATAAGCCGACTGGAGGGCAAAAATGGCATATCTGCCTCCAACCCGCCCTCCGCTCCCTCGCTTCTTGACATCACCTCCTGGAAAGAGGCTGGCACGGGCTTGAGACAGTTGTGGCTGTCAAGACACCACTCTGTTGCAAGGACGAAGGGGGGAAAAAGCAAACATAGACTAAAAAAAATACAGGGTTACTCTGGTATGAAAGACAAAAAAGAAGCGACAAAAAAAAAAAAAAAAAAGAAGCCAGCTGCGGTGAGGAAGCCGCAATGGTCCACCCTAGGACAAATAAACTGAGTGCCCTGGCCTGAGTTTGTGACTCAATATCACACACTAATGCAGTCTTCTTTGAAAACATGCATGTATGCTGATATCTGGGTGTGTAGCTTCGGCAGAGGGATGCACTATATGACCTATTGCCGTTCTGGACTTGTACTCGAGTATAGGCACGTTCCTATCCCACGCATTGGAAGGGCTGGGTGGGAAGCATGTGTGGAAGTACAGAAGCTAAGAGCAAGGGCTTGTTGCTTGAGGTACAAGTGCCCTTTTCCTTTTTGATCAACCTTTCCTTTTTTTCTCATTTTTGTTGCAGGCTGATGAGCTTGGAAGACAGCACGGCCGAGCTGATTCAACTCATGGAGGACAACTACGCCGTCACAATGAAGTACGCTTCACTTTTTTCTACTTTGTCATTTCTTCTTCTTTAGAGGAAGGGGTTAACAATTTTGTAGGAACAGAGGCAAAAAGGAGTGCTTAATCATGAATTTTGTTAACGTTGAGAAATGTGAGACAGTCCCAAGTAGAGTAGATTTTTTCCCTTCTTGGAAAGCACCATGCCCTCTGTGCGTTTTGCAAACAAGGACTCTGCGCTCTTCTCTTTCTCGTGATAGCAAGAGCAGCAGCTTCCCAACATTAATTGCATCCTTTAGATGCAGTGTAGGTTGTTTGCCAAGTTCGCTCAGTGGGAACATTTCGTTCTTTTTATTCAATTGTTTTCCTTTGTGGCGATGGAAAGGGGCGTTCAAAGAACTGGCCCATTTCCTATATTTTGCCTATCTTCTTTGGGAGGACATGCGTTTCCCAATAGGATTAAACATAACGAATACCCATTTGGGAATCAAAACTTCCTTGTACGAGGGTTTTAGCTTCACGCCAATCTCGCCATGGCATAATGAAAAAAATGGGTAGCAGTGTTCATCAAATGCTGAACAAACCTTCCCAGACAGAGAATAGGAGCTTTTTTAGAGGACCTCATTTTAGTTGGAACTCGGCTTTGTTCAGACTAGTGTGTTACCCCTTTTGAGTTCAAAGAATGTTCAGGCAGGATGTGCCCAGAATATTCTTTATTAAATGGCCATGGTTCTGCTTGAACAGTCCATCAATGTTGCTTGTGTAAGAGAACGAATCAGAGTGCTTTGAATATGTCGTGAATGCACTCTGAACTGTGAGAGCACCGTAGTTGCCCAGCCTTGTACAAAAATGCTCCAATAATAAAGGAAGGGTAGGGACGGTACCATTTCGACAACACAATGTAAGCAAAAATGGCGGGATGGATCAATTACACGTTATACGGTCACTTTACCGAATTTTCTAGACTGCAATTTTAAGAGCGAATCTCATTAGCAAATTTAAGTTTTAGTGTCCGCAGTTAAAAATACCAAGAAATTGGGGAGTGCGCACTCGTGAGCAAGGGCTTTGCGTCGACCGCCTGGCAGTTTAAAAAAAACTAAGAAAACGCTGAGTGCTTGGCCAAGCTTGGCCAAGATTAGCCAAAAAAAAAACTCCAGCGTTTGCCGTAATCGAGGCAAAACTTGCTCGGAACGAGAAAGACACATAATAGCATACGCCCCTCCAACGTAATGTCCAATGATTATCACCTTAAAAAAAAAAATAAAAAGCTCACACTTATAGCAACAATGATGGAGTAAAGGTGTTGGGGCGGCGAAGAAGCAAGTCGGCTGCAATCGTAGACTTAAACCGTTGTGATGGTCGTGATGGTTGCGTGCAGCTTTGCTACCTTGAAGTCTTATGCGTTAGCGTAGCTTCCTTCATTTTTTGGTGCCAGTTTGAGCTGGAATTCAAGCGAGAAATTGCTTTTCCCCAGGCTCTTCAACCTCTCGTTAGCGCCTCAGGAATCGACCAATGAAGAGGGCTGACTTGCCAAGCCCCGTTGATAGACTTCTCACGGCCGACACCCTCTGTCAGCCCGGGGCCTTAAAAGCAGTATTTGCGCATCATCAACACTTCAGTCCCGTTCGATGCTGCGAAGTCTCGCAGGTCTGTTGGGGCAACTCGACAGACCGCCAGCGTTTGTGGTCACAGTTGTGTTTTGTCCAGCCACAATGTTCAGTGGAAAAAAAAAAAACCCTGCCTTACTGTAAATGCATTTTTAAGAGCCTGTGTGCGTTTGTGCAGAGCTCGGGAACTGGCAACTTTGGTATGTATTGCTGCCAACGATGGGGCTAGGTTGGCTTTGTAAGTTAACACAACGTGGCTTTTTCTTGCATGTGTGAATGGTAGTTGTGTTGCCATCTTCCTAGTTGTCAATCACTCCTGTGTTTTGTTACGGCGAGAACATCAAACTTGGCTTTCCATTTATGCTGCAATATCCACTGCCAGTTTTAGAGTCTCTGTGCCGCGATCTGTCTGGTCTGCTAGTTGTGATCAGCTTTATTCATTTCTAAAAGAAGCTCAATGTGTTGATATTAAGTATTACTCTGATCAGGGCAGTTTATATTTTATGAACGATTTGCATACCCAGTTTTTATTTTGCATCATGTGCAGTGCTGCTTTGAGCTGATACACTTTTGATTTCGTTTTGTCTCTCATGTCTGCGTTATTGTTACGGTAGAGTGTTGTCAGCATTTCAAAGTTTTTAAGCTTTTTGCAAGTGTATATACGTTTCTAATATCTCAAAGTACTAAAAACAATAAGTGTGATGATGATGATGATGTTCATGTGATTAGACAGATCCTTCTTCTTTCTTTCACCAAGAAAGTGTTTGAAACAGCATCTTACATTCCTTTACCCTTCGCTGCAGTGCGATCTTGCTCTGGTAATCTGGGATCGTGTATGGGGTACAACCAGTTTTGCCTTTCTTTATGTCTGTAATGCTACTACTGCTTGAATGCTGTACACACGAAGTGGTAATTGTAGAACTTCCACTGCGTTGTTGTGTTGCGACACTTACGTTAAGTGTTTGTTTCTCTGTTCAGATGTCTATCTCGTTGTCTAGCTGAAACACTGTTTTTTGGGGGTGTGCAAATATCTGAGGCTTTTTAATATTGAAGTGAATGATGTGATATTTGATTCACCCTTGAATCAAACAGCAAGTATTTGAAAATTTCTAGTAAATTTTCTGAATATATTTAAGTTTCAGTGCACACAGATGCGTGAAATTGTGTCCCGTTGCAAATGAGAAATACTTCAGCAAAGCTAAATGGCCAGAGGAACCTTGGCTTCATTGAGTGCAAAAAGCAGACAAACAGGAGAAAGGGACGAGAGAGGAAGCAGGCAAATGGCTGTTTGTATTTATTTTTGCACTGAAGGAAGCGAAGGAACCCCTACAGCAACTAGGGCCTCTTATCTCCTCGTCTTTTTGCATCATGGTAATGTGGTCGCAATGCTGGGGAAATGTATTAGTAAGCCAACTTGGTTCTGACATATATAGTTACCTGACATATATAGTGACATGTATAGTTACCACATATACATATATATCTTCCAACGTTTCGACCTCTCAGGTCGAAACGTTGGAAGTAAAGTCCCCGAAGAGCGTACTTTTACTTTGTGCATATTCCTGCAGCAACTAAGAACTCTACTTCACGACTATATATATATATATATATATATATATATATATATATATATATATATATATAGATATAGATATAGTACTTGCTTCAATTTTGGTCTCAACCCTTTTTATCCATTGATATTTCCATATGTTTGAAAATTTAATGCAGTCAGTAAAGATAAATGCAGCACGATAGCTTCTGTATGTTTGTTTTGCACCATAGAAAAATTTTGCGACGCCTTCTAATAAGCCTTTTGTTTACAGGATGTAGGTACTGAAGTGTGCTTGAGAAATTATAAATTTCAACAGTTTTATTTGAAATTGGAAATAACTAAATATTCGCTTGAATTTGGAAATATTTACTCCAGTATGCAACTATTTGAAAAAAAAAGTCATTATTTGCCTCATATTCACTTTGAAAACAAAAATAACGATGCACACACCCCTACTTTTTCTTTTTGGCTGTAGCAGTAGGAAAATATCTCAGAGAAAAATTCTGCAGAAAAGCAAAACAATTCCTTTCATTTCTTTGCTGTATTTGAGCAACCCAGAATCTACCAAACTAAAGTGTGGAGCTGTAATGCATGAGCTAAACGGCATCATTTCCACTGGGCTGGTGACACTCTGTGCCCGATGTTCTCTGAACTGTTTTAATTAAGCTGTTACCATTTAAGATTGCAGTTCATGTACATTACCAAATCAAGAAAGAAATCATGTTGTGAAGGTTACCATATTTCAAGTGTTAAGAGCCCGTAGAAAGTGTGCACTTGCATGCATGAATGCGCGAGCCTTGATGCCTCAGTTCATTGGCCTAGGCTTCTGCCGCACTGTTACGAGTATTGCGCTTGTGTTTAAAATGCACATCGATTGTGCAGTTGATGCAAATAAAGTTGTTTCATCATGATTGAATGTTGGTTCACGCATTAATTTCAAAGCACATTGCACAAGCCGGCATATCTGGGAATTTCTGTAGGAGTTTTATCGTGGTTTAGGTGTAGGAGCTGGCTTCTCGCACAGCAAATTTTAGTCTGCATTTGTAGTCCTGTTTGAATACTGGAAAGCTGAGAAGGGGGGGCTACCATTGCCGAATTTGGTGGGAGTCATAGTGACGCATGCATCATGTATATACATTTATATCGGGGTGTCAAAGTGAACCGAAAACCGGAACCGAGCCGGTATTTTTCTGAAACTGAACCTGAACCTGCACCATTATTTTTTATCCCACTGAACCTGAACTGGAACTAGAAAAAAAAATTACACCATCTTCCCGGAGGGGAAGCCTTAGTAGTATGCGAAGCAGCCATGGGGTCGACTGAAGTTCCCATTAGTTTTCATTTCGTCGTTTCCATTGACGTTCAGCTTCACGTGCCTTCGTTGTGTCAGTAGTTTGTTGACGTAGTTTTAATGAGTGAAGGACACAAGGCGTGTTCGTAGCGCATGCTCCCGTCTCGGTTTGTAGCGCAGTGGGAAGAGCGCCACATACCTCCCGTTGCGGCCAGAGAGTCGTGGGATCGAAAGCGGGCGCCGCCTAACTATTTCTTTTTATAGTGGACTGCGCTGACGTCAGCCCAAACGCTGAAGGGGCTGAAGAGACGCACATGCGCAGTAGAGTGCGGATGGTGGACAACGACAACGAGGGAGGGAGGGACACAGCCCCGAGCACGAGATGCTTCGCATCTGAAATAAATAACGGTGACTGGTTCACGACGAAATGGTTGGAATATTCAATGTTTATAATGGGCAGTCAATGCCATTCGGGGCTTCTCTCTTTCACGCACCATCAACTTCGCAATACTTCGTGCATTTTGCCTCTCCAGATCAATCGCAGCACAATCAGTGTTCTGTTCATGGCCACAACACTGGGAAAAGGGTGTGTAGCGATATTGCAAGGGTATGTTGCTTCTGGTCGCTCAAGCAGAGGGCAAGTTCACGAACCAGTTCGCGAACTTCAGTACATGATTTAGTCTAACCAGAATTGAACTGAAACGAAATGAATTTAGTTAAACTCGAACGCGTTGGATGAACGACGGCGCAAGCAGCGGCGGGAATGTCACCGTCACCGATGTGACAGTGAGAGAATGAGAGCGCACTTGTACCGCCGAGTGTAACTGTCACCTTCGGGCCAATCCGGCCACGGGGTAGTAGGAAGAGGCCGCAGCGCTGAGTGCAAGAAACGGCATCAAGATGGCAGTGTCGCTGCAGCGAGAAACATTAATCTCAAATGTGATGTAAAATGTACGGTGTTTTTTTTTTTATTTCGAGAGTTCACTCCGCATCACTGTGGAGACGAGTGGGGCTAAATGTACTGAAACAGGTAGCTCTCAGTAAGCAAGTTCAAAAGGCTTTGGTGTCACGGTCCAAACAGCCAGTGTCTGTAGTAAGGTGGCCGGCCTGCATTGAGTCCCACGCTGTATACTCGCTGTCAGGAATGCTGTAGACCACGGCAATTCGACGGAAGATGGTGAATGTCTGTGATCGATGCCGATGTGGAGCAATATGGGCATGTAAGCCCAAACACCCGTCAACATGGGGGCCAGGTGTGGGTACTGCCGTACCGTCGTGTCGCCAATGCAGCTTCGCTGGTCAACCGCCGCCACAGAGTTGAATGGCCGATGGATTTTTATTGGATGGAACGTCTGATGTCAAAGACCAGGGTGACCACATTTCTCCCGGCAATTCCACCACATCCAAGGCGTTCATCAGCATGGCAGCTGGCAGCAGGAAACTAGCGCTTCGATTACTATTGACGGACGTGCACACAAATCCCAGTGAGGTGACGTGCTGTATGCTGACAGCCGCTGCACTGATGTTGCGGCTTTGGATTGCTTGCACACCATCAGTGCGAAACTGGCAGCCAAACCACAGAAGGTGACTGCACGTTGCATGTTCGGTGTGAAGCTAACATCCATCAGCTGCCATTCCGACTGGAAGCAGCTGTGGGAACAATACACACTCTTCGAAGCTGTCTTCAAAGCTGCGACCAACACAGCGATCTACAAGGTCAATCTGTGCCCTAAGCATCGCGGAAAAAGGCCAGGCATAATGACCTAGGACGTGTAATAATACCGCCGTTTCGTCAACTACCTTCCAGGCACACCGGAAGTAGTTGGAAACCCTGCTCAATGATTCGTTTGTGTTTACAAAAAAGTCCACAATATCGCTGAAGGCACGTAAAACAGCATGCGAACCGACATTGAATTGTCTGTTCTGCCCCGTTGTGCTGTGCCGACTGACGACATTGGAGTTTTGCTTGGTGCTGAGTCATCTGCTCTGCCTATAAATTAGCTCATGTGATCAATTTTATCTTCTGTACGCTTAGAGAGTTTGTGTATGGTGGGAGAAGTGGTTGGTTTTTCTGGTCTGTGGGACAAGCATCTGCCATGGTGTAAGCTTGGGACAATTGGTTTCTGGCTGTGCATACACTGGACTTTCATGTGCCCTGGACTCGGAGTGCTCGGAGTGGAGTGTTTAAAAGTTCAATTAGGGCAGGTGTTCTTGCCCACCCGTTTTAAAAAGGCCAACTATATACGTATTGTGACGTGAAAAGAGTGATGCAGGGTTAGTGCACATTTGACGGGAAACTCTTTAATATTTGTAGATAACACATTGTAAACTACCTTTATTCACCTGTGCACACAAGTCACGAATAATATCCTTGTCCTCTACATTAAGAAACCTTTTGTTAGCACCATATGGTGGATCCTGTAGTCGGGGACTGCTTTAAGAGGGCAGTGGGTTCTTAAGTGTACACAAAAAATGGTGGATTTTCATGCAAACATGGGAAGTGACATAAAGCGAAGATTTGAAACCACACTCCTTGTATTTCATGGCCTCTACGCATTAGTGTTCCGCTTGTCTTCTCTAGGCACAGTGCTCACTGCCTCATCGTCTTTCATTACCGCCATGCAGCGTTTCCTTGCCTAATGCTATGGTGGCTACTAATGCGTTCGAGCCACCGTAAAAACGCGGTCTGCACCACGTTTCGTATGATGTTCCTTTGCATGAGTGTACTTGGGAGCGGTGTCCATTGGAACGCTTGAGCCATTTTTTCTGTCGGGTGTTTTACGTGCTTCAGAATACGTGGCTAGTACGGGGCGCTGCAAGTGCACATGTGTGTCATATGCATAGGCTGAGTAACACTGCCGTGGTAGCCTTGGCCGGGAGAGCGTGAAATAGAGAAATACTCAATTGAAGAAAAAAAGGGGGAGGAAGATAAAAAAGACCGGGGAGGGTCCCCTAGTCGAGGAACCCTGATTTGACAACTTCACGTTTGGTGGACCAAATGGTCTGGCCTTCTCGAGGACGGGGCAGGCCAGCGCTGCCATGTACAGGTCCTTGTGCAGTGAGTGGTCTTGGCGTTGCCCTCCGAGTATGGTGGCTAGATAACCCCCCAAGAGAAATTGCGAGACCATCAAGCTGTTGGATTGGCAGCCGATCCAAAAATTTAGCATGTTGGTTTGTCAGCTTATCAGCCTGTGGGGTTGTAAGCTTGTGGGTCTGTTGGCAGGGCTGTCGGTTTAGCTGGTCTGTTGGTGGGGCTATCGGTTTGTTAGCCGGTTGGTGAGGCTATAGGTTTATCAGTCTGATTGCCCATCTGTATGTTGGCTTGCACACTTTCACACTGAAACCAGTAAAACCAAAATATTGAACGTTATATTTTTCTTTAGCTCCCTCCCAATTTCTTGCCAAATTCACGCACTGTAGGCCCATCTTGGAAAAAGCAGGATGAAATTAAGATATATAGGCACAAGTAAAAACTGTACTTTAACAAAGGTCATGCTGCTATAAACCTCTTTCATCCACAGGCGACAAGGTGTGGCGCTAGGACCGAAGGGCCGCGAGCACAGTCGTGGGTCTTTCAGAAACTCTAAGGTCTTACTGCGACAAGACGAAGGATGAAGTCCTGCGCAGGAATCGACGCCAACTGTTCGTACTTCCCGATACTTAACAACTGCACCAACCACGGACCAGGAAGTAGACTGCAGTCTTCAGACGCAATAGAAAGTGTCACAGGTGAACCAGCCAACCCATCGACCCAACCCGTCCAGGTGTAGCCCGAAACAACCCATTCCCATTTGAACCCATCCCCAAAACGCCCATCCAGTTTTGCCCGTCCCGTGTGCGCCCGTTCCCAATACGCCCTTCCTGTTTGACCGCTTCCTGTTTCAACCCGTTCCCAAAACGCCCTTCCCGTTTTAACCCGCTCCCAAAACACCCTTCCCATTCGAACCCGTATAGTTTCAACCCACTCCAATTTCTGAAAATATGCGTTACTGCGTTTGAAAATGTTCCCCAAAATGTGCATCCAAGGGAAGGGCCATGCATACTGTAAAACTTCTATGCAGCAACTTATCTGAAATTGAGCATACGGCCGATATTTCCGGCGATAAAAGTTTGCGAACATCTGAGGCGGATACTGTACTCTTGAAGCTTTTTGAAGAAGGAAATGCTTCCGTATTTTTCGTTTGTTTGCCTCCTGTATGGAATCAAAAAAGTTTGTTCGTTCCTTCCTGATTCTCGCCAAAAAGGAAACAACTTAAACAATTAATTATGCTGCCGAAAGTCTTTTTTCCGCTACCGGTGCTCCTAGCAGCCACCACAGCGAACTAATCAGTCAGGGCCGGAAAGATTTCACTGTCAAAAAAAAACTTGTGCACAAAATATCTGCACCGATGTAGGTTCAAATTCCGACAATTGCACGGTTTTTTTATAGTCAAGAGACGTGCACCCAAGTGCACATACAACTACTGTAAGGACCCAGTCGACGGAACTGCATGCATTGCATGTGATGCATGTCTGGGCCGGCATTTCGCAGAAAAGTTCTCAAGCCGGCAGCTGGTTCCGCGAAATCTGTTTTAAGCATATGACTACCTAAATGTTTGCTTTTGCTTTTCCACGTACTGCGCGCCCCCATATGTATTATCCGTAAAAAGAACAGGCGAAAGAATACAGCATGGGGTGTTCTTAACGTCTGGATGCAAAATGTGTGAGAACCATTTCTTCCAAGAAAAAATGTCAGCTTTAGACTTCAATGGCCATTCTTTTACAGACATTTGCACATAAAGTGACCGTCAGCCACACATTAAAATGGATCGTACCACTGGCTTGGCCCATAATAGTTACCGCTTCCATAAATTACGTTATAAAGCAAAACTTTATAAAGAACCAGCCAACGGTTCTTTCGTGGCATGCGGGACAAGAAACTCCCAACGCGGCTGGGGAGGCGGGGGGCGCTTTTCACTCACGGAGCACAGTGTAGATGGCGCGGCGAATGGTTACGCAGAAAGGGGCCTTATTACCCAGCGTACCCCGCGCGCTGCAGCCTGCTCCCCGGCGGTAAGGTGGATTTTAGCGGCGGGCGTGTCAGCAGAACCTTAGTCAGCAGGACACATCAACGCCACCTAGTTGGACACATTCCGTCGGCTTTGTCGTCTGCTTTAGCGACGGTTGTTTTGGGCCTGTTTTGGCGCAGCTTTGCGCCCATTGCGCGATTCCTTTGCACGGCTTGATTAACTTGTTCAACAGCACCTCCTGGGTAACCCGGACCCGACGGAATTAAGTGGTCGTACGGCAAACGTGGTTTGCAGGGCTGGAAAACAAAATGTAGGGACCACATACAGACATCTCGCCGCTAGAGAAACGCTACCTTTTGCGCACTGCTTGCCACGAATGGGACTTCGTTTTCTAAATTGGTGAATATCAATTCGGTTGTGTTTTAAGAGGTATTCCAAAAGGCGGAAGGAGCAACTTACTTCATACCGCTCTACTTTGTCCGACTGTGGCTCCCCATCCAGTGACCTGCACTTACATAACAACGGAGAAGTGGCCATCAACGCAGGCAGAACTCCTTGCAGTGCGGGATGCTCTGCTACACACATCGTTGATAATCAACTACGCTTCACCACAGTGTACAATTTACACTGATTCGTCGGCAGCTGTCCGAGAGCTTTGTAAAACTATCACGTCCAACGAACTTCTCCTAGAAATCCAGGACATAGTGGACACTTATCCATGTCGTGTGCACGTGTCATGGCGCCAACGGAACAGCCACCCCGCAATGCAGGCTGCAGATGCCGCAACATACCCCGTGTGTGTGCAATATCCAGCTCCTCTTGCACCTTCGTCAAACGGTGTTCGCCTTTCCAGTGAAAAAGAACGTCTACGGCGCGCCGCGCGCGCTCTCATACCCCCGCGCGGTACGGATCTCCCTGGCGGGTTGCCTCGCCAAGATGAGGTCCTGCTCAGACGTCTTCGCCTGGGAGTCGCCCTCACGCCAGCTGTGACGAGGTCCTGGCCACCTCAATACCATGCCCCGTTCAACTCCACCTGCCCCTCTTGCCTCGCTCCAGTTGACCAGGCTATATACAGCAGAGCACCTGGTGTGGAGTTGCCCTGCTCTGCGAAGCCACCTGCGGCCCGCACCCCGGACGTCCGCCAGATTCCATGGTGTGGATACAAGGATCACATCATGGTCCCCTGCTCCGATTCCTTTGGGAATCCGGATTGTATCTGTACATTTAATCTCCCCTTATACTGAATATCAAACTTCCGCAATAAAAAAAAGAAACAGGTTTTAATAAATAGCGATTTTAAAAGTTCCTCAGCTTTCTCGCAATTCTCAAACTTAAAAAATTAACTAGTTTAAAGGAGCCATGAAGACAAAATACAAGTTGGGTTTATTAGAAAGACCGCTTCGTTCCGATAACAATGATACCAATATCATCGCAATCTTCGAAAAAATGACGGAGATATTAAAGAAAACGTGTGAAGCAGTCGCGACCCCCTAGCCAATTTCCCGCAACTTTTCTATGACGTCACGGAAACTTGTTTGTGCGATTGGCGGCCGCCTAACTGACCTGTCGCGACGACACATGGTTGGACGTCTGTAATGGGGCCTCTAGTTCTATTTGACCGCATCACTTCAATGCTAACGAGCAGTTAACGCACTGAAAATTATGTTTTATTGTTGGCCCGTATGACGTCATTCTTGCTCATAACACGTCACTGTGGCGGAAAAATTTGAAAGCTTTTAGATACTTTTTGCTTTTATTTCGTTAAAAAACGTCTTTTGGGGCTGTAATGGAGCTGAGTGAGATACTGAACCCTAGTTCTTTCAAATTAAACAAATTTGTATTTTCTCTTCATGGCTCCTTTAAATAGAATGGGAATCACTAAGCTCACATCCGAATTATTTTGGTGTCTGCGCTTGCGGCGCGCGGTGGTGTAGCCTCGAGCTAGCGCATCAGGATGGCTAGGCATAGGCGTGCGCACAGGGGGGGCAGGGGGGGCGGCCGCCCCTCCTAATCATCTGAAGGGGGGCGCCAAATTGGCCCATATTTTGCCAATGTAACACAGTAAAGTAAAAATTTCTGCTCAGAAATATTTTGTATGTGTTGCAATTCCATCGCATTGAAATAAAAATTTGATAACCATCCCTCTTTGCACTGCGTTCGGACCGCTAGCCCTTCAGTGGGAAGAGGTCGGGAGTTGCTGGAAACCGGGGGGGGGGGGGGGGGGGGGGGGGCGCAGCGGTAAGACTTTGCCCCCCCCCCTAATCGAGAACTCTGCGCACGCCTATGTGGCTAGGTACCGCTGTCGCACCCTTCGAAAGACGCTTCTCTACGTTTTGTTTCTGCCGTCGCACGTCCGGGCTACAGCGGCGGTGTCCGCCGCTGCAGCCCCGCCGTGGCCGACGCTGCTGCGTTCGGGACGCTGCCCCCGGGAATTCCAGGTAACGGCTGGCAGAATCTCTGGTTTCACTCTTTGTAGCGCCACGTGTGTGAATTCAAGTCACGTCGCATGGGCAATTGTTGTGGGTGCCGTTTAAAGCTTTGCTTTCCAACCACTTTCACAGCGTGGATTGGAGCCAATTTTTTTGTGTAGTTAGATTTAAGAATTATATTTTGTGAGATCTTTTTCCTGCGCAGAAATAAAACAGTGGCCCTTTGCTACCCCTAATAAATTATTAATTGTATTTGTTAAAAGACAAAACTTCGTTCTCGGCAGTAGCATCACTAAATAAAAGCTTATTTAGTGACGCTACTCGGTAGGAGCTACGAACGCTACAAACAGGCACTGCGACCGCGGAAAGGTTCTATTTTGTTAATTCCAGTTTCTTTTCTTTTTTTGGGCGTATTGAATATGGAAAGATGTGCATGTGCATTCGTATATAAAACAATTCAATACTTTGAAACTGAGATGTGCAACCGTCTGGACTAGAGCCTACACGGCGCAGTACGCATGTGAGCAACACATATTCCAGACCAGGTCGGGCGTAACGCAGCAACCTACGGGTTGTTTTTTTAATTGGTGCCGCGTGTCCTAAGACGGACCATTGCAATAAAGTTGGATGTTAATAGGGCATTCGCATACTTTGGCTAAACCAGCAGTTACGTTTTTTACGGTGGAATACATTTGACGTAACTTCAATTTAATTTTCAGGTTACGGCGGACGCAAGTAATTTTTTTACTTTCGTTGAGTTATACTATTCGTTGAGGCTATACGACAAAACATTCGCGTTGCTCCAATCCCAAGAAATATGCACCCCACCTACAACAAAGCACGCCGAGCAGCAAGATCCCGCACCATTTATAATCAATACCACCACCTCCCCTGCACCCGATATACAGATGCATCGCCATACCCCCACAAATCTGCACAAGCCGCCAGCGTGGCTAATGCCAGAGGAACTGAGCTCGCTGCAGTGTCTGTTTTTACCAACTCCACTGAAACGGCTGAAGAGGTTGCCATTGCCCTTGCCGCCACAACAGGCCAAGACTTTTTAACTATTGTTACTGACTGCCAAGCCGCTGCAGGAACTACCTAAAAGGACGCATATCACAACCCGCCTTGAAAATTCTGCAACAAGCAAAACTACTCCCAGAACTGCAAATAGTTTGGACTCCAGGTCACGAATCCCTCGGGGTAACGAAGCGGCACACGCCGCTGCCCGCGCTCACTCACACCGGGCCGTTTCCCACGAGGGCCACGAACCCCCATCGGAAGCAACAGTTAAGCCCACCCCGCTGCAAACATACGCCGAAATACTCGCCCACTACAGGAACGAGCGTCGCAAATACCCATTCCCCCACCCGAACCTCTCTCACGATGAAGCTACTACCTTCCGGCGCCTACAGACAAACTCCTACCCACATAACACCCTGCTACATGCCATGTATCCCACCCAATACCCTGCCACATGCAACTCCTGCCCCCACCCAGGCACCCTGTACCACATTGTATGGGAGTGCCAGCAATCCCCTCCACTCACCCCTAACCCCAACCCTACTTATGAGCAGTGGGTGGAGCTGCTGACCAGCTCCGACCTTCCACACCAGCGACGATTGGTGGAGAGGGCACGGATGGCCAGCATAGCCCAAGGCATCCCGGACTAAGGAAGCCTCCCACCGGGCGGGTGCCCTAACATCAGCACCTGGTCTCCAATAAAGTTTATTCATCATCATCATCATCGTTGAGTTACGTCGGGGGTAACCCAAAACATGGGGTTAAAATACAGTCGGACGTAATCTTAATTTCAGAACTCGCACGCCTCGGTACAATTACCCTAAGTCGAACTGGGTACGTTATTCCGGGAAGGGGCTAAATGGGAAAACACGAAGCGGGAAGGTCGTTTTGTGCCGCGTTGAAGGGGCAGGGAACAAACGAGAAGGTCGAAATGGGAATGGGTTCAAACGGGAACCTCCACCCATCCTGGTGCAACGGCCGACCAAATTTAGGTAGCAGAGCGGTGAGTGAACGGATGCTACTGGCCCAGAGAGAACGACAGGGTACGCCGAGTTGTTCGGTCAGCTAAAAGACTCGGCTTCGACGACTGAAATTTGATATGCTTTGTGTTTTTTGTTTATCGTTTGGACAATGGTGTTTCCTAGACAGGGTGTACATCGTCGTGAGGTGCGGGGTCATCGGTTGAGGTGTGAGGTGTTTTCCGTTTTTGTGGACAATGGTGTTTCCAATACAAGGGAGATGTGACGTCACCGTGATGTGTGTGCGCCTGGCGCGTGTGGCCTTTTCATTGCGCCACGGAAGTCATGTGACCGTTAGGACTGTGTATATTTTGGTGCTGAACAATAAACGAGGCTTATTCTTGGTCGTCACATGAGAGTTCTCTGACAGTCGCCACGACGGGCAACACAGGGCACCCGATGTTCGTCCGGCCAGAATTTTCCAACGTCTACATTTTCTTTTGAGGCCAAAGCACAACACTTTCATATTTCACGGAAAGAGCGTTCGACGTACAAACAATAGTTGTGAGGTACACAAAACCCCAAAAAAACAAGTTCAAGTTTACCGTGAGCCGGCGATTGAGTGTCAGGTAAGGGAAACAGCAGTGCGGGAGGAGGGTTAAGGAGGGCCAATAGGTGACCGGTAAAATGCGCAAAGGCTCATGGCTACGTCGTCTGCTCCCGCCACTTCCGGTTCGAGATCTCGCCTGGCATAGGCGTCAACTACGTGGGGGCAACGGGGCGCGTGCCCCCACCGAGCTTCCCCGGTGGGGGCGTCGCCCCCATCGGGGAAGTTCGTGTGGAACTCTCTCCGTCCGGCCAGCCGGGGCCATCCTATTGATAGTTGGTGAAACCTGTAATGACCTCGCAGCTAGTGTAACTATACCGACCAGTACGCACCCGCTCTTTGCACGCTCTAAAGCGGTAACTACCCCTGACAACTGACATTTCGCCGGCGTTACAAGAGAAACATCGACGTCTCTCAGGCCCCTTCGACGCAGTCGCACAGGAAAACGCGTCTTTCAATACTCCCATACAAATTATCGGCCTTTCTGCTGGCAAGACCGCAAAGGTGCGGCTCTCCGCCCGTTGTGCGCTTAATTAAATTTGCGACATCTCGGTTTTCCCAGAAAAACAACGAAAGCGTGAACGTCTTCCACACAACCCTGGCTGGGTGCATAAGCGGTCCCAGAGACTGTTTTTTTTTTCTGTCTTTTTTTTTTTTTTTTTTTTTGGGGGGGGGGGGTGCGAATTTCGATACCGAAAAAATAGTAAAAAAGAAGACAGTAAAAAAGCAGTAAAGAAGAAATCAGAGGGCACTCGTCGTTATTATTCGATGCTCCGCAGCATGCAGGTGTAGCGGTCCCCTTTTCCGAAATCAGTTAGAAGCGAAGAGGCTTTATTGCACCTCTGAGGATCTTTGACTTGTTCCCAAGCCTGCGCTCCCCGCATAAACGTGACGTCAAAGGTCGCACCCCCACTACAAATCAGTCGATGGCCTAAAACCGTTCGTCGTGACGCATGCGGAACGTCCCGAAATGCCGCATGCTGACAGGACCCTCCGATACCCAAACGGCAAACGAACACGCACCCGTGATGCCTCGGAAGCTGCCGGCGCACTGTTCTCGGAATGCGTCCTGAGCCGTGCGCGCACGCACACACACGGTTCGTAGAAACGGTGTGGATGCTGGAAAGGAGGCGGCCGGTGGGGAAGCGTGCGGCCTTCAATCCAGTGGGACACAGGGAAGCCGCAGTAACCCAACGCTCCAGCCTCCACGCAGTGTAGGCATCGGCAAAGGCGGAAAATGGGGCTGGCCGGCTGTTCTGCGGACCCCCCAGTCGTCGGCAACTAGTAAAGGAAGCGACTTCTTCGAAACAAGTGCACGTGGTTCGGCGGCCATGGTTGCAGCCTCGATAAAGAACCGCTCCCCTCCTTGCGCCACTTCTGCGGAGGAGGCTATAACCATGCCGGCGTGTGCGCGTATGCGGTGTAACCTTACGCGAGGGTCGCTCACCTCGCAACTACGAGGTTAGCGGCCCTCGTCTTAGAACTAAATTCATTTGAATTCAACAATGAGTACTTTCGGCAAGTTAGTGGAACCGCCATTGGAACCAAGATGGCACCAAGCTACGCCAACCTGTTTATGGGGAAGTTAGAGGCCACATTCCTGTCTGAACCCACTTAAAACCCCTCCTGTACAAAAGGTACATTGACGATATCTTTTTTATTTGGACCTACAACGAGGATGAGCTCCTCCACTTCATCGACTGTTACAATTCTGCACACCTGAACATCAATTTTACTCACACCTACTCTCAAGAGAGCATAAACTTCCTGGATGTGACCGTGACAATTGAAGACGGTGAACTCACGACAAAGCTGTATCGGAAGCCAACGGATCGCCAGCAATATCTGCATTACCAAAGCGACCACCCACGTCACTGTAAAAATAGCATTCCTTATAGCCAGGCCCACCGTTTCAAACGAATCTGCTCAAAATCGGAAGATTTCACTACCAACGCCAAAAATTTAAAAACCATGCTGGAGGGGCAGGGGTACCCAGCGCGTGTAACTGATGACGCCATAAAAAAGGCCGACGCACTCAACCGCGTGGACCTAATTGCGGACCGTCCACCACAACGCGACTTACAACGAACAGACTTTCCTAACGTAAAAAACATCTTGAAGCGGCACTACAACATTCTCGAACAAAGTGAACGCCTCAAATGGGCGTTTCCGTCCGTCCCAGGCGTCGTCTACCGACGATCCCGGAACCTCAAAGACACACTCGTGAACGCAAGGACAAATTCATTGTCCGCGCATAATGAATGCCGGCCATGCCTGAAACCGCGGTGCCTTGTCTGCAAGACAATGCAACAGACAAGCACTGCTCAAAGCTCCAACTCAGAGTACTCTTTAAAAATTCGAGGGAACATGACGTGTGACACTTCCAATGTGATTTATTTGATTGAATGCAATGTGTGTCGAATGCGATATATAGGGCAAACAGGGACTTCTTTCAGGCTCCGGTTCAATAATCACAAAGCGCACGCCAAAACGCGCCCGACCCTGCCCCTCTCCAGACACCTCAGCCTTCCAGATCATTCTTTCGATAACTAAGCGTCACGCTCTTAGAGACGGGCTTCAGGTCAAACCGGGAACGAAAACAACGTGACTCATACCTCATATACCGATTCAATATAATCAAAAAAGGTATAAATGAGGACCCAGGCACACTTGCAGCGATTAAAACATTGTCATCTACCTAACCGTATCAGTGGCGCTGTGTATGTAGCCGGAGCCAGACTCTCGAAATCACATGCACGTGAGCGTTTGTTCAGTGGATTTTTCCCACATTGCTGATGTCTTTCCGTTTTTGTTTTCATTTTTCTTCCTTCTCTCCTTTTCCGCTATTTGTGTTCACTCCTATCCTTTTTCCGTTTTTTTTTTAATTCTCTCTTTTATAACATTGTGTTCTTTGGAAACCTTTTCTAAATCTCCATCACAATCTTACAATTAAGTAATGTTGCTTAGTGCCGCTGCTGTTTCAGCAATAACTTCTGTTTACCTTCTCCCCAAAACACGTGTTCAAAAATTGGTTGGGAGATTTGAACGTTCAATTGGATATGGCGCATAACACAGAAAATAAGCAATACAATTCTCTCTAGCGCACATATCTTTGCCGCTGTTATCACTATTCGCCCCCGCGGACATGGTTACATTTTTGACGGCTTGCAAATCTATTTTTCCCTCCCTTGCACCTACAGTCGTCTTCTATAAGCCGGGCTACTGAACCACGGCCGCTGGATGAGAGCGCACGCAGTGCGCCTTTCATCCAGCGGCCGTGACCGAACCATCAGGGTTTATTTTCTCCGTTTTCCCCTCCATCCCGTTGAGCAGCGTGCGTTCTGGTTTGGCTGCCCCCCCCCCCCCCCCCCCCCCTTTCCGCATCCCCCACTCAGCGGAGGGGAGACACCGACGACGCACGGGTTGTCGCTGAGCTGCAAAGTGGCAGCTCTTAACAAAGACCTGAAAACTCGGCCTAGCGCCCCGTTCTCGGAAGGCGTCGGTCCCATCCGTCCGGCGAGGGAACGGTGGAATGGTGGCGGACCGTTTCCTTTTGCACGACCACAAAACGTCCTTTAATTGTCTCAGCTCCGGGAAAGGGCTCATAAACGGGCTGTAAAATGCCTTGTTCGCACTTTCCGAACATATGGTGGGACACTCGCTTTCAATCAACGGAAACGCGATCCCTCCGAGCGTCTGGGCGTTTACATGGTGACGGCTAGCGGCGGAAGATATATTGCCTTCTCTCCTTTGTTCTACAACCCCACTTTCGGGCGCTGTTGATCTTTTCGTGTTTCCGCCACCACTCGAATTCCTATTCAGTGCTCTTTCTTCTCCCTTCCTTCCTTTTTTTTTTAACTATCTTGGCGTCTCTGTCTTCATTGTTCATGTCTTGTTCATTTTTTGTTCATTCTTATAATAAGGAAGATTCCCGCTTCGTGTTTGTGTTATTCACGTATGTTTGTGTGTGGTGTCGTTTTCCATTCATAAACCGGGTTTCCACTCTCGACATATATGCTCTCTTCCGAAGCGACCGAAGCCATCATTACCGTAGAAGACTTGTCTCGAAGTCGAAACGTCGAAATAAACCCTCCGCTGTTGCTGTTACTTTGTGTTCACCACGCCTTCGGCCCCATCGCCAGCATGCCAGTTATATATATATATATATATATATATATATATATATATATATATATATATATATATATATATATATATATATGTGTGTGTGTGTGTGTGTGTGTGTGTGCGTGTGTGTGTGTGTTGTGTGTGTGTGTGTGTGTATTTGCCCCCACCGGGAAATTGAAAACTCTACGCCTATGTCGCCTGGCCTCCCGTACGCCAGCGGCTTTCACGCGCGTGTGTGCGTGTTGTTTACTTGTCACAGAGTGCTTACCTTTCAGAGGAGCCCCTAGTAGGATTCGTCGTCGTTATTCAGTTAATGCGCGATGCATGAGAGTTTTTGTTTCCGGTGGAAACAGATAAACAAGAACACGCGCGCGTGAGAGCCGCCGGCGTACGGGAGCTAGGAGAGCTCTCAAACCGGAAGTGGCGGAGCTCCGCGGGAGCATGCAATGTACCCATGAGCCTTTGCGCGTTTTACCGGTTACCTATTGATTGATTGTGAGGTTTATGGCAACGAGCTACTCAGGCTATGAGGAGCGCCGTAATGGGGGGCTCCGGATTAATTTTAACCACCTGGGGATCTTTAACCTGCTCCAAAATGGCGAACACACGGTCGTTTTCGCTTTTCGCCTCCATCAGAAACGCTGCCGCCGCGGTCGGGCAACGAATCCCTTGGTCTCAGCAGGACAACGCCATAGCCACTGAGCCACCATGGCGGGTGTTAAGGAGAGCTCTGAGCATTTTCCTTCTTTCTAGTCGCCCAAAAAAATGCTTGCTCAAAAGGAATAGCGAGCGCTTGAAAATGTCGCTTGTCGAACTTCCAGCACTACATTTCCAGCGCGGTAGTAAACACGAACAGAGATATCTGATGCCAGAAGCTCATTTGTATTTTTAGCTATGTATATTTCCAACTAATATATGGGACAAAAACAACAGTTTGAACGCACGTCATAGTCGCATCTCGGAAAGACTTATGTACACGTAAAGCATTCACGAATGTTAAAATAACAGAAATGACTCGTAGAAGCGCGTTGACATTCGATGTTAAGCAAAAATTAAAGGTTGACTCGATCTCGTCTGGCGATATATATAATGCACATCCAAACATTATCATTTCTTAGTTGTGATTGCCAGCAGCCGGGTAGGTATAGTAAACAAATGCCACTGTCAGATGTTATGCAGGTCGTAAGAGATCGAGCATGCTTTATAAACGAGCTCGAAAGACTGAGTGCGTTTTTCTAAACAAATTTAGTTACATCGCAAACAAAGGCACTTTCATGCTATGTTTTAGCTAGCGTTTGCAACTCTTCTCTTTTTTTGTGTCCGAACGAGCTTGCAAAAACTGGTCATTCGTTATTCTACAAAAGGTCTTCAAGAGAATGTTCGTGCTATTCCACAACACGTGCTTCAGAACTGGCTCGCTGGTGTGTCCGTCGTCGTGTGTGTCATAATCTGACGACTCGTCGTTGGTCAGGAGCTCCGCGGTGAGGTCTGTAACCATTTGGCGCTGGTTCAGATAGCTTCAAGAACACTTCATCTTGCGACAACAATTGCTCCTCGATGGCATAATTATATGAGATAACATTTGCAGCAGACACTGCTGGATTCACAAGGTGTCCTCGATCCATCATGTGCATTGTGCTTTTCTGCAACTGACAGTGTCAACGTTTCTGTGTCAATGTTTCAGTGTCAATGTTTCTGTGCAATTCTCACACTTCAGCTTGTTTTTTCGTCAACGTACGAATTCCTCTTCGGAATTCCTCTTCGGGTAGGAAAAGCAGCTCGCAGACCTTTAAAAGAACGAGTCCTTTTTTAAATCAACTTTTTTCAGGTGCGCGCTGGGTAGACTTCCAATATTATGTGCTTTTTGAAGGCAAAACGGTGCGTATACTCTTAATTGCGCTGGGCAAACTCACCCCGGAATACTATTCAGGACACAAGTTCTCTTGTGGAATCGAGCGCACACATTCTCTACGTTGTTCCTCGTCTTGGGGAAGTCTCAACATCCGCACCTGTCACTTGCGCAGTCGTAATTTGCACAGCACTGAGAGACTCGACCGTTGTTCGGCAAGGCGAATTGAAGAGGGTGTTACTTTAAGTTCGATCCATCATGACAGCACGGCCGATATTCATGATTAAAAAAAAAAACAGCAGTGAGGAAACCCACGCAACCAGAGTACAATGTGCACCACGTGCACCCCCGTACGCCGGCAACAAACTGACGAGCACGGTGTGCTGTGGCACTACATGTACTCCGCAGAAATATATAGTGCACTTTCACTACCACGTTTTCCCGCCAGATGACTGTGTTTTATTTTGTTCAAATATCCCTGCCATGTGAACAATGCTTATACACCCGCAGAAGGCATTGCTCTTGAACAGAGATGAACAGAAGAAGCTCTTGGGGACGGCGAACGAGAAGTACGAGCTTCCCTGGGTGCTGTCCAGGGGGTAGATCAAGTGATGATGGGCGCGGCCCCAGAGATCAACAGAAAGTCCTACTAGGCTTCCGCCTAGTAAGTTCTAAGGCTTAGAACCTAGGAAGTTCTAAGCCTGTCCCGTATGTTTTCTTTTTCTTTGGCACATTTATGTTACTTGCTGGCCTGCATCTTCAATTCCGCAGCTCCATCTTAACTTCATCTTCATCGAAGTCTCTTCAGTATACCGACCTTCCATGATGCCACATCACTTTTAGCCTAACAACTGAGCACCGTTCATGAGCGTACAGTTAAAAAAAACATCTCTCCTGTTACGCATTTGCACTGCAGCACATTTAGAGCAGCGGTCGTTCTTTCGTGTTCCACCACCCACGGGCAACGGAAAATAGCACGAAGGGGATGAGAAAGAAATGACGATGGCTGTTCCAGACAGAGCCAAACGCTCTGTGGTCTACCCTGTTCTCTCTTCTGGCTTCCAACGGCTTCGCTGCCGTCGCAGCGAGAACTACGACGACCTCCAACTCGCGGACGTCTCGGGTGTGGCCTGCCTGCCCCGGTACGCAGCATTTGTGGCCAGCGTTGGCACGACCACGTCGGTCTGCATGGTGGTGGTGCCCTTTCTGCTTGCTTGGGCCACAGGCAGCGTCGGCTGTCCGACGGGCTGTTTTTCGCTCGAGGACGACTTCCTGGGATCCGTTAACACGAGCGTGCACCCGTGCGACGACTTCTACGGGTACGCAAAGTTCGCACGCGTTCGAGGGCAGGGAGCTGACCATTTTTCTAAATAGCGGAGCTATTGTAGGTCCGCCTGCCGAAGGTCGTGCGTCACACAGGCGTAGGAGCAGGTTTCTAGGCACGCCGACGGCCTCGAAGAAACCGACAGAGGGCTAAGTGATCTCAGAGGTGGTTTCCTTTCTGTCCCGCTAATGGAGGGAGAGGGGAGGGAACCTCTCGCCGCCGATGTTTAGGTGCTGATTCCTTTGCGCGAACCATAGAATTTGCGTGGCGACGGCGCTGCCCTTCTCAGCGAGTGCCTGCTTACGTTCCAGTCGACTCAGGAGAACCACACTTCGGCTTTTTAAGCAGAACTACTGTAGGTAGATCTGAGTTTAATTCTTTTGGAAGTAGATGTATTGCGGGCAGCCGGGCCATCAGTCCGTAGGGATATTTTGCCGGCACTGCCTCCTGACTGGTTGAACGAGCTTCATTGTAGCTGGTATTTTGCCTGTAAGGACGGCGTTTTAGGGGCGAAGCTCCTTAAGGCGTGGGTCTGTCCATCCTCGACGCATGTATGTAGCCACCTCTAGTTTAGTTCTTGGATTGTTTACTAGATGGCGTGGCTACCTCTAGTTTAGTTCTTGGATTGTTTACTAGATGGCGGTACTTGTATATGATGAAAAGATGCGCTTGGATTGTTTATTAGATGGCGTGGCTACCTCTAGTTTAGTTCTTGGATTGTTTACTAGATGGCGGGGAGCGTTGTAATAAAATCCGTTCGCTGTTGGCGCGCGCTCGGAGTCGCCCGATGGATAAGGCTGCAGATGTGCAAGCCCGCGAGGCAGAAGCGCTCCGTGAAGCTGCGCGACGCCGCCGCCAAGATCCTGCCGTACGAGAGCGGGAGGCCGAAGCGTGTCGTTTGGCTGCGCGACGACGCCGCCAAGATCCCAGCGTTCGAGAACGAGAGGCCCAAGCGTCACGGCAACGGCGCGAGGACCCTGCCGTACGCGAAGCGGCACGGCTGCGGCGCGAAGAGGATCTCCAAAACGTCAGAGAACGGGAAGCGGCGAGAAAGCGCGCGTATCGGCAGGCAGACCCCGATGCAGTGAGAGCTCGTGAGGCGTCTGCAAAACGCATCAGGCGAGCTCAGCCCCAAGGTGCCGACGCGCGGTTTAAGCGAGACTTTCTAGACGTTACGTTCGGACACAGATGTAGTGGGCGAACTTTCACTGAAGAGTCACGGTTTTACCGATGATTTCCCCTAAGGAGCTTGGCCCAATCATCATCATTCACCCCGTGGATATGCTGTGAATTTTTTTTTTTGATACTGGAAGCAAGGCGTATTTGGCGCGTCTTCATCGAAAAGGCACGGTTTTGGTTACACTTCGTTCGGGCATTTTTTATAAATAAAGCCGTTTCTCGTGTTTTCTTCACCCTATTTTATTTTTGTTCAGGAACTCGCTACCCGGCATTAAAGGTTTTCAGCTCGGTTGTGTTCCTCGACCACAAAAAGAAGTGAGCTACCCGCGTGAGATACGTTTAGTTTATCTCGGTTCAAATAAGTTGGGTTGGTTGTATGAACTGACGCATCGGCTCAGGCGATGACGGAAGGCAGGCGGAGTTCGTAATTAAAAAACATATTTCCAGCATAGTTTTCTTGATAAAATGTCGCTCCAACTGCCATATGCAGCAAACTATCTACACTGTAGGGTGCAGAGCCACCGTTACCTGCAACCCGGCACTTCTTACTAATTGGCTTCCACTTAGAAAACTTCACTTGCCTAAACTCTACCACCACAGGACGACACTGATCGCGAACCATAGGCTCCGGAACGATCACCGGGTGGCGCTGCACTCTCCCCTCCGCGGGAGTACGCTGGGGCGGCCGCCGCTTCGGCACGTGCTTTTTTCTCTGCGCGCGTGCTGCATTTCTCGTGCTAGGAAGAGGGAGAGGAGGAAAACGTTTATTCAGAAAAAGGGAGAGAGGAGGGGAGAGAGAGAGTTAGGAGCGGTGGGTGGCCATCCTATTCCGGTAGGCCGCGCAGGGTCGCCGCCGCCTTCGCCCGAGAGATCAGGGCTTCCTGGTCCTCGAGCTGGCAACTGCGCAACGCGCTCTCCCATCGCTCTACAGAAGGGGGATCGGGTGGTTGGGGGTTCAGTGGGCACATCCAGACAAGGTGCAGGGTCGTGTTGGGAGTGTCGCAGCGTGAGCAGTTGGGTGCATAGCAGGTGGGGGAGATGCGGTGGAGGGCGACGTGGTTGTGGTATGTGTGAGTTTGAAGTCTTCGCCAGATGCGGGCGTCAGTAACGGAGAGCGAAGGGTGAGGAGGGGGATAAGTGCGTCGGGAGGCCCTGTAGTGGTACAGGATGTCGGTGTAGGTCTGTTGAAGAGGGGTCAGAGCAGGGGGACCATGGTCTAGGTTGGGGCGGCAGGCCTCGTCTGGGAGGGCCCGGGTAAGAAGATCGCGGGCCGTGGCGTGAGCCACTTCGTTCCCAGGGAGGGATGTGTGGCTCGGTGTCCACACGATGCGGGTTAACGGTAGAGTGCGGCGTTGGGACAGGATGTGGAGTGCCAGGGTGGAAACTCTGCCTTGAGCGTAGCGGCGGCAGGCAGCTTGAGAGTGCGTGAGCACCGTGACAGTTGGAGTCGTAGCGTGAACGATGGCGAGGGCTATAGCGGCTTCTTCTGCCGTGCTCGTTGATGCTGTCTGCAGGCTGGAAGCAACGAGGGCTGGGTAAAATTTTCTTTCGACTTAAGAAACCGTACGCGTCAGCACATGTCCATAAAATTCCGTTTAAACGTAGAGTATATAGTGAGTTAATTTTTGTCGGCGTTTGTCTTATCGTGTGCTACAGACGCACCGTGTGCTACCCGCCGCTCGACCGGCAGACTGCCCCGACGATTTCAAGGGGGGAAGCCCGTTGTTCGGCGGCTGCTGTCTTTTCGTCTGCAAGGCGACAGCTGTTCAGCTTGTCACAGCGTAGTTTTCTCTTGTTTATTACTTCCTTCGCGGGTTCGCGCTTCGGACATTCGGATTTTATGGACTGCAGCAACACTGAGGCTTGCAAGAAATGTGATTGATTATGGTTAATAGGTTATTTCTTACTCTTGAAACAATCAGCTGCATCTTATAAAAATGCATTAAAAAGGCACAGGCTAATTAAGGGGTGCGCTACACAGCACAGCATTTCCATTTCAGTTGTCCCTGATGGAATTTTTGTTCGCAATGTTTTTCACCCGCTTGGAGTGCAGCTATGGGTTAGAGTTACAGTTCGCGGAAACAACAGAACAGCTTGTGGTGTATAACTTTTAATTACTATTAATACGCAGAATTTGGTGTATAACTTTTTTAATTACCAGTATTTGTAAATGTGGGAGAAAAAAAAACGAACAACACGCAGTCCTGTCGAGAACACAAATTATAATAACAAGAACGAACGGAGCTACTACAGCCAGTTAAATTGCTAGAAACTATTTTTCTTTTTCACCCATGCAAAATACGAACCTATTGTGCCATATATATGGACGGTATCGAACGGCACCAGCTAAACAAATCCCAAGTTAATTTATTATAGCGGAAAACAATCAATGGCAGCACGCATTAAAAAAAAAATGGAAGAGGGGAGGACTCGTTAGAACACTAGTTCGCATTTTCAAATCCGGGAAATGTAAACTGAAACTGCACACATACAAACAAAAATGGTCCAATTTATTTCACCTTTCGAACCACAGTGATCCATGCTTACCGTCTTTCTTTTTGGCGCGCTTTCGCCGGGAATTCGTTGAATTTAACGGATGGATTGTTTCCTTTCGCCTTCTTGTTAATGTCGTGGCAGCTGACCATGCAACAATATCAGAGGTTTGCTTGGCTTTCAGTTTTACCACCTTAGACATCGCGAAACGACTGCGGGAGCATCCGCTCTTTCGACCCGCGCACCCGATCCGAGGGAGACGCCCGCCGGCCCGCGCGGTCCGTCTTACAACCGCACGTGCAGCTAGCTCGCTGTGCACGCTGTCGCACTCACGGATACATTTCCGCCTTCCCCGACCACTCGAAGTACCCGTCCCCCCTACTCCGGAATGCGAACAAAGCGACCGCCGGGTGCACGAGCCACTTAAAGGAGCACTGACACGAAAATTTTATGTTACACTTTTATTGCTTTATCGATGCTTAATGGTCTGGCGAACCTGAAACAGCACTTCAAATACTTCAGCGCGCGATAGTTAATTGCATTGAACGGCCTGAAAATCGCTTGTTTCAAATTCCCGCTCTTTCATCCCGAACGGCGCATAGGACAGCCTCCCGGTTTGACCTCACCGCTTTGTGCGGACGTCACCGGAGCCCGCTTGAGAGGGTGTTGCGCCTGCTCGCCGCTCGTGGGGCCACGCGCGTGAAGTGACGTCACGAGTTTTTGACGAGCGCTGTCGCGTCACTTCTTTTTCCTCTCCTGGAGTGATGTCACGCTGATGTCCATTTGCTGAGTGCCGCTCCGCGCGCTGCTCCGTCGGCGCGATAAATGCGATCCAATTGAACTATGTTCTTCGCGTCGTAGGCCGCTCATATTTCAGCCAGGGTATCCTGTTGAGTGAACGAAGCGAACTGTGCAATAATATTAACGCCGAAAATTGGTGCCAGTGCTCCTTTAAGCTGAGTAAAGCACGTTGTTGGGCTAGTTGGTGTTCCATAATAACAATAAAACTGCGCAAAAGGACGGGACGGAAGAAGAGGAACGTTTGTTGTCCTCTTCTTCCGTCCCCTCCTTTAAGCCAGCACGTACAAAGGGCGGCGGGAACGCCCCTCACTCCCCCGAAACGAAAAGGACGCCGCTCAACACCGACTAGATTCGCCGCTTCGCGATAGACCCCGCGAACTTTAGCTTCGCCTCCCTATTCGCCGCGAGCTCGACATGTAGGTGGCGACAGCGTCGCGCTGCTAGTGTGGATGCTCCGCTGAGCGGCCCGTAAGAATGCACACTGTGGGCGCGCTTCGTGCTTTTTTCTCGCCGTATGTGAGCACGAAAGGTGCAAACAAGAGTGGTATGCTGTAGTTCGGTTCCTCAACGTTCAATGTATAGCATGGAAGCGGCAGTCAGTTTTCATTACTACGTCAAAAAAAGCGACGGCTCATCGGGAATCTCAGAATGGCCGTAATTGTGACAATGAACTTATACGCTGTGGCTCGTAGCAAGCTCGATCTTCCCAGACTATGGCTCTGAGCCTTCAATAAAAGCATAAATAGAAACAAATGGGGAAGCCTCGATCTCTGAAATTCAGTTTACAACGGCAATCTCAATCGCTTTCACTGGTAGCATGACGCATTCTTGCATTTGTGGGATACCCTGAATTGGTAACACTACTGAACTGCCCGAAATTCTTTCTAAGGGCTTACGATATTTTTTCTATGTTCAAAAGGCAACATAAAATTACTGAATTTTGATCAGTGCAGAGATATAAATGTAACCGCTATAACGGGCCTTTTAAATTAAATTTTAGCGACTCTGACGGAAGGTTTGATGAATAACTGTTTCAGATCACTTATTTACGGCTTTCGTCGCAAGTGAACTTGTGAATTGAATTGTCAACGCACGCAGTATAGGTTTTCGCAAAGTGACAAGCAGTTTTACAATGTGCAAACCAAGCCTTTTTAGCTGGGACCTCACAGTGAGCACAAATTTTCTGTTACGGCGGCTCTGTTGACCATTTGCGTTCCTTTTAAAATCTAACAGGTGCGTGCAACAGCGAGATGTGTTTGCATTCTTGCGTATAAGGTCGCTTACGAATCCTAAAGATGGCAATAAATGAAGTTGCGCTGTTGCAGATGTAGTAAAACATTTCCTATTTATTTCTCGTTGCGAATCAGCGCAACGGGTTCCCGGTAACTACTTTGTTTTGTAAACTGAATATCGCCTTTGTCTTGGCATTTAGTTCTTGAGGATTAGTAAAAAAATGAAATTCTGTGCATTTCTTTTTTTTTTCGGGAAGAGGGGGGGGGGGGGGGGCTCCTGCCAACGTTGCAAGAGCAGAGAGAGGAGAACGCATGTAACGCGAAAAGCCAAACTATGGTCATCAGTATTAAACTACGCTAGGTGTTGTGTTCTGTAGCGGTGAAAAAGCAGTACTTTAACACGTATTTTCAAAATTAATTAACCCCCCTTTGGTCCGAGATTGTCCAGGAATTGGGGCTCGCCTTTTCCAAAATTGTATTGAACGCAAGCATTGTGAAAAAAAATAAAAAAAAGCGAGTCATGGCACACACCCCTCACACATGTGGGCAACAACGTGCATTATATTACGCGTTTTCTCCTCTTTCTTTAAACTTAGGTCCACCTTAAGAGGTTAAGACGTGACCATATTAGGCATTTGATTATGCTGAGTGAGACACGTTTCTGGTCAAGGTGACTCATGTCGGATTTGAAAATATGAAAATGACACACGAAATGCCACATGACAGTCGCAAACTGACAACGTCTTAATTTTACCGAAAAATCCCGCCTAAATACTCTTGCACATCCATAGAAACGTATTTTAAATAATACGTAAAATTAGCAACACGATACAGTTGAATAAATGTTCATTCCTCCTCTCCAGTATAAACAACGACTGTCCAAAAATGGTATTTATTTTAGAAAAGGTACGGGAAGGACACGATCACACAGGCGCTTGCTGGTGTAAAATACGTGTCCGGTAATGTATGGGCGATAGGGCACGGGTCGTGTGCAGTGTAAATGTTTTTGTTTGTTTCTTCTTTCTATAAGGACACAGCGCAATTTTACAAGGGTGTGGAATTTGCACGCGTATGCACAGGTCTTGCCGCTTCTTACCCGTTTCGCGTACTAAACTTGTATCCTTTAAATAATCACCACGCCACCTTCAAAAAGCACCCTTCGACGTTCCCGAAGCGGCAGACGACTGCACTCAACAATAGGAAAAGTGTATATGTGTGGAAGCAATGTTTATAACACGTTTCACACTCAAGCGGTGGCCACGGCGAAGATGTTTCGTGGAATTAAACCAGCGCATTAACCCTCAACGGCCGCTGATTATTGCGTTTCTAGAGGAAATGCGCAAGCAGAGGTAACAATGTCATTGCTTACTGCCAAACAAGCACCCATATTGGTTGTTTTGTCGTGTGCATCGCGCTTCTTGCGCCGCACGCAACGTGAGAAAGCAGACGACGCGAAAGCGCCATTCACACTAGGAGCGGTTCGTCCCGCCGCCGCCAGGGGCCGACTGTGTTCGCGCTCGGGGCGAATAGCTGTCTCACGACATCAGTGGCGGAGAACGCTTACTATGCAAGCCTGTCGTGCAGAATTCAAACTTTTGAAATGTTTTTGTTTCGGGGAATTAAGCACCATGCCTTAAAAATTTGCTGTACATTGAGAAAACTTGCAGTAGACGATATTCCTCAGCAGTGCTTGTGCGTTGAAAATGGCACTGTTAAATTTTTAACACTAAAGTGTTTTATGCCCGGGTACACAAAGATCTGACTGACGTCATATCCGTCATGATGGTGACGTTGCCAGAAAAAGGGCACTTGACGCGGCGGCTTCCGGATTAGAGCCCACGACTCTCGCCACAACGGGAGTAGAGTGAACTAGAAGGAGTTGAGTGGGACGAGCAGCCGGCTCCGCGCCTGCTTCGCGGTGAAGCGCAGTTTGTGGAAAGTTGGCGTGGCGGCGCTGCGGTCGCAGTGGATTGGGTTGTGCCTGTCTGAACTGCGAGCGGTGGCATAGGATATCGGAGTGCGCCGAGCTTGGCGTGTGTTGTAAAGGTCTACTCAGTCGCTTGTCTAAAACCTGTGCGGGTCCGCTGCTTCTGTTTGTGATGTGATGAGGTTTGGATAACGAGTTTCGACACCTTCGTAATGCCTAAAGCAAGACATCGGCACTGTTACGCTCCGGGATGCCGCACCGGCTACGCAGGCGTCAAAACGGAGAGAAAGCTGTCGCTCTTCAGCGTCCCGAAGGATGAAAACAGGAGAAAAACATGGGAAAGAAACCTTCATCGTGGTGATAAACCGCTTGAAGAGAACTGTGCGGTATGTGAGCTTCACTTTGAGGAACGCTTCATCCAGCGTGACTATGTGCACGTTGTCGGCAGCCAAGAAGTTAGAATCGCCCGCGGTGTGCCCTCGCTGACGCCAGATGCAGTTCCCACAGTCTTGCCTAACGCTCCGAAATATCTGAGCTCGAAAGCTCCGCCCAAACGCGCTCCTCGAAAACGGGAAGCGCCTGCCGTGCCCGAAACACACAACGGGAAGAAAGCCTGCAATGACGCGCCCACTACTGTTGACGAGTGCCTCGAAAGTGAAGACTGTGTACCGGTGGGACTCGACAACTTGCGAGAACTGAAGACGCCGACTAAATATTGGTCGGTGCACCAGTTTCCTGGCTTTGACGGCGTTGTGTACGCACTCTCGAACTTGGAAACGTGCTCCGGAACAGTTACGTCAGAAAGAGCAGTTCTCTTTTATTTCAGCCCGGCCAAGCAGGCCAGTTTCAAAACATTCCTCAATGGAAAACTCGTCGCCGAAGGAATTTTGAGAACTGTGCTGCAGGCAGAGCAAGCCCTTCTTCACGCATCTGAACTGCTGAAGTGTCCAGGTGCGCTCTCCACTTCTGCTGTAACCGAAGGGGACCTAATGACGAAGCTTCTGAGTCAGACAAATGTCATTCGTGGCTCTTTCTACAACAAGAAGTGCGCAGGGATGACAGCTAGCGAAGGTAAATATGGCATTAAGGTCGCATGCAGATTCTATGATTGCATAGAATGTGTACTGCATTCTTCCCAAGAAGTGACTGCTTTGTGCGGTAATTACCGAAAGGTGCAAACCGAATTTCAGCGTAAACATTTAAAAAACCATTGCGTTCACCTTTAGGTACTGCCTTTTGATGCGCTCTGCAGTATGTATGCCTTACCTAGCCCGGCAATACGTTCATTCTGTTTTTACGCACAATTACATAACATAATAGGTACCTGTACACAGTTGCGGGGTATATTTATGAGGAAACTGCACAACTTACTTGTGTAATAACACCTAGGATATGACGCGTGCTATGTTAGAGCCCGTAAGCAACTTCTGGGTCTAGTTTCTGCTGGCTCACCTGGAATGGTGAAGTCTTGATTTCCAACTGTAAAGTCCGTACATAAAAATTTGGGTGTGACCGACAGCATCGAAATACATAACCAGTAACAAGGATTGTTTTTCCCCAAACAAGTAAGATTTGTATTTTTTTTTTCAGGAACACCATGTCTTTCGTGTCGTTACTTACGCAAGGCCCTGCTGACTCGGATGTCTCGTCTGAGGAATCACCATCGAAAACAAGCAATGACAGCGGCGCAAAAGCTGAGATGCGCATTACAAAGGCAAAGGCGCTTGTGCAGGAAGGTGCTGAGCTTGAACGGACAGGTAGAAAGAATGAAGGCTGCAAACGCCAAAATTAAAAGGGAAGCATTCGAAGAGAAGATCGCCCTACTACCAAGAAAGCAGCAACAGAGTGTGCGTCATTGTTTTGCAGCTTCCAAGCGAAAAAGCACGAGGGGCATGCACTTCACAAAGGAATGGATTCTTGAGTGCATCCTAATGAAAATGAAGAGTCCCAGACTGTACAAGCACATCAGGAAGCAAAACATCCTCGTACTACCCAGCAACAGCACCCTGAAGAAGTACACTGCTGCTTATAAAACAGGCTTTGGTTTTTGTAAAAAAATGCTGGAAGCTTTAGAAGCAAAAACAAGCTCGATGGACACCTTCAAGCGTCACGGCGGACTTCTCGTTGACGAGATGAAGTTGTCTGAACACTTCTCAATGGAGAAAAGTGGAAAGCTGCGTGGCTTCGTGGATTTGGGACCCTTCACACCTGCCAAGGATGCTAACCTTCCGTGCGACCATGGCATGGTGGTGATGTTTGTTCCGTTTGCAGGAAAGTTTTCCCAGATCCTGGGAGCTTTCGCTGCAAATGGAAATGTGAAAGGCGAGCTTCTGTGCAAAATTCTTGTTGAGGCGACAATTTTGGCCGAGAAAGCAGGACTCTTCATCCACTTTGTGACTTGCGATGGGGCCACCTGGAATAGGAAGATGTGGACATTGATGGGCATTCGAGGATCCACCAGGAAGATTATCTGCAGAGTCCAGCACCCTGTTGATACGAAGAGAAACCTCCATTTTCTGTCGGATTTCCCCCACCTGGTGAAATGCCTTCGAAACTCCCTGCTGAAGGGTGGCTTCACCACACCAGATGGACGGGTAAGGGTTCTTTTCTTTTTATAGGTTTACTTAAAATGTGTGGGAAGCAACTTAGCATGGTTTTATTAACAATGCAGGTATCTACGTACTTCGTCAAGGAAGCCTTCAATCTTGACAATAACAATGTGACGTTGAAGGCGATGCCAGGATTGACAACTCGCCATTTCGAGCCAAGTAGCTTTGAAAAGATGCGAGTCTCCTTGGCTTTCCAGCTCTTCGGTGACCATGTGTTGCGTGGCCTGCATCACTACAAGGGCACCTTGGAATCAGACTATGGAAGAGGAGCCATAGATGCAACAGAAGTATTCTTCAGGTAATTAGATTTCTGGGGAGGAGGAGGAGGAGGAGGAATAACTTTATTTTACGCTGGTTAGGAAAGGGTGTAGTTAGCTTGAGGAGGGGAGGTGCCCCTATTCCAGGGCCCCAGTAGCTCTGGCTGCACTCGTGGCCCGTCGTACCAGCTGTCGCTGATCTTCCGGGTCAGAGCTGAGCAACGCAGCTTTCCACTGCTCAAGGGTTGGGTTGTGTATTCGGGGAATGTTTGGAATGTCGGGGCAGGCCCATGTAATGTGGTAAAGGGAGGCATACTGTGTTGTGCAAGAAGGGCATTTGTTCGAAGGGTGAATTGTAGGATACATGGCGTGGAGCCTTCCTAGGTGCGGGAAGGTGTTTGTTTGTAGTTGGCGCCAGAATGTCGCTTCTTCTCTCGTTAAGGATTTGTGCGGAGGAGGAAAGGCTTGTCGGGTGAGTCGCTGGTGCTGTAGAATTGTGTGGTATTGCAGCATTATGGGCTCCGGGTAATTATCCTCCAGTGGCGCCCGGGAGGCATGGGCTCGGGCGACAGCGTTAGCTCGCTGATTGCCACGAAGAGAGTCGTGTCCGGGAGTCCATACTATTGTAACACTTGGGAGGTGTTCTGGCGCCTTACTGGCGAGAATGCGGTAGATTATCAAGTCGTGGTTGATGTGGTCTTAAAAATTATACCCGGTACAACTGCTGTCCTGCTAATGTTACCTCGTATTCCTAACCCACATACTCATGACTTTTTTGCTTTTTTTTGTTTGTTTCAGAATGATGAATACTCTGATAAAGGTCATGACATCCCGCTTCAAGTCTGAAGCACTGTGGCCCAATTCAGCGGGAGCAGCTGCGCTGTCAAGCTTCCTTGAGTACATACCAAAGTGGGAGTTCGCCGCCGGTGGTGTTGGGTTCATCAGCGAAACAACAGCTGTCGGCTTCCGTGTGACGCTGTCAAGAGTGCTGTCCTTGCTTGAGTATGTCACAAAGGAGCTCCGCTACAAGTACCTGATGACCGCGAATCTTAGCCAGGACCCCGTCGAGAACCTGTTCGGGATTGCGCGGCAATCATCGGGCTGCAATGATCATCCCACACCAGAGCAGTTCCTCATTACTGTTAACTGCCTCAGCTTTTATAGTTTGGCAAGGCCAGTGACTGGCTCTAGTGTGGAGCCAGTGGTACTGACAGCACTTCTGGACACAGGAGATGCGTGCCCGGAAGCAACTAGCCTGCAAGAAACAATTGACAAGCTCATTGCACAAGGCGACCTTGACAGTCAGGGAGATACTGTGAGCCAGGAGCAGGCTATCCCTGTCGATCATAATAGCCTTGTGCAAAAGAAAAGTGACTCGCGCCTGGTTTACCACATGGCAGGGTATGTTGCCAAAAAGTGTGTGGAGAAGTCTGGGTGTGACACATGTCGTGCCTTCCTGCTTGTTCCTGCCTCAGAGGGGAGGACACACGTCGAGTCTGCTTTTACAAGTTTTTGTGATAAGGGTGGATTGCTGTATCCATCGGCCGAGCTGTTTGACTTTGTCAACTACCTAGAGAGTATCTTCACGGACTGCTTCAGCCTGAACCGCCTGCATGCCAACAGCATTTTGGATGTGCTGTCACTTGTGAAGGGCAAAGACAAAATTGTTGGCTGTGCTGCGCATGAAGCTGACTTGAAGGCTAAAATAGTGCGCTTCTACATTGTCACCCGTCTACACTTCCTAATAAAAGGTGTGAACAGGGCAAAAGAAGAAAGGCGCAAAATGGCCCAGCTTCTAAAAGTGCGCAGGTGCACGTGATGTCCCAATGCAAGTCGTCACATCAATTTCTAAGTTGCTTACCGTTTTGTTCCTATGAATAAACATGCTGATCTGCTGTTGCTTGATCAGTTGATGTAGCAGTTCTTGTGTATGACTATGCTATTTTCTCGACATAAACGATTGAAATTAGGTGACCTCGGTCCATTGGCAATGAATGGACAAGGGGGCTTGTTTTTCAAATCTAGATGTACATTGTACCTTATTGATTTAATTACATTTTTAGCAATCTTCACATCTCTCGAGGCAGCCTTTTCAATTATTCCGTCTCTCCGCACTCCCTACTCTAGTTCTTTGCCTTTTCAGCATCAATACGCGTGAAGCACCGTATTTCTTCAAACCTTAAAATTCTGTAATAAAATGTTAGTAATGGTAATGCATACATATCACTATATCTTAGTAGTATTGCGTAGCATGCGTAAAAGCGTTGAATTCTTCAATAAAATATGTGAGTGTTGTAATGTATATCTCGCTATACCTTAGCAAACGGTAGCATACCCCTAGTAGTGGGCTGGTACGCCCAGAACGTCGTGGTCACAAGAAAAAAGTAAAGAGGTTAAGAATATCAAACGGCAGTTTCAAAAGGCGCACAAAGAACTGAGCAAAGCACTGCGGTGCTGGCAGCGATCGCTCAAGGGCGCTCCGGACAGCCTGAAGGCCACAACTGCAAATTCGTGTAGTAGAAAGTGTGACACGGAAGTTAGCTTCACAACATCATTAAATGTTTTATTTCGTAGAGAACGGTGCTTAGAAATTTGCGTAACATTGAAATACAAGCTGATTCCCTGATTGGCTTCAGCAAGGAATCACACCGGCGCAATGAAAGTTCGCGCAACGCTTCGACGATGGAGCACGGAACAACAACAAAAAACAGGGCGCAATATCGTTGGGAAGCCTGTGTAAATATCTGTGAGTTTATCCTGACGAGTTCTTTTTAACCCCGCAATCGGTTTGGCATTTGCGTGAGCAGTAAATTCAGGCGAAACGCGAAAAGCGCGGCTGGCGTGCATCGGCGCGCTCAGTCGACTAGAATCCACTTCGCCCGCAGCGCCCTCTATACTGTCGACATTTGCCGCCTCGGGTGGAGCGCTCCGTTCGTCCCACTCAACTCCTTCTAGTACACTCTAACGGGAGGTATGTGACGCACTGCCCATTGCGCTATGGATAGATACGTGGAGCGTCTCTACGAACGCGCCTTATGTCCTTCACTACGAGTCATTCAGATGGTGCTGCCGCCTAGGAGAGGCGAAGGGAAGTAGCGCATCATTACGCTAATGAGTGCCAACAGTTGGCGCCTTGATGCCAGCGCCTTCGTGTACGGGAGACGCGCGTGAATTGAAGCACCCTCCGCTGTCGCGTTGTTCGCATGACCGTCATGTGTTTCAAGCGGCTGTTTCTGTGCATGTCATTTTTGGTTTTGTTGCCCCGGAATAAACCGGTTATTTCTTTTTGTTTTTTGCCTGTCGGCGTCACTTTGTCTGGCGGGGTCATGCTCGCAAACCCTTCGCACATGGAGGAGGTTCCTTTAACATTCAACTGCTCCGGCGAAGGCACCTTTCATTTTCGTGTTTTACCGATTCCTATAAAAGAGAGATCAACCACAATTTTTTTATGTGTTCAGCCAAAGAGTTCATGAAGTGCTTTGTTAGCCTAGGTTGAAATGGGCAGAATTTACTTCTAAATCCACCAAGAAATCCGCGCCCAGGTTCGCTGAGAAGGGTTCCAATTTTAAACGAATGACGTTCATGCGCGTGTTGTCGCGGTAAACGTCGCTCAAGCTTTCACCGCCTACCGCTTCCTCATCCTTTCTTCACGCAAGTAGCACTGCCTCCGAAGACGTTTAAATTGCTCCCAATAATCCACAGCCTTGTTTATTGTACATCATATCGGACATTGGGATATCCTAAGATTACAGGAATAGAACACAGGAGGGCTTCGAGGAGCTCAAGAAAAGGGGCAGCACGGCACCGGATTCCTGATGCATTGAGACATAGCTGGGAACGTGGAGAAATTAGCCATTAACTTAAAGGGACAGACAACCGATTTTTGTCGAGTGTATGTTCTCTACCCCAAATGAAAGGGCATCACTTAAAGCACCTTGACGAGAAACGGTTTTGCTGATAACGCCCTAGAACTTCTTAAATCGAAATTTTTAGATCTACGAGCCGTATGTGTCCCTCCCAAAAATAATGCTGGCAACCATGCCATAGAGTAGCTCGGAAACATACTTTTGTCTGTATGCGAAATGAAAAACGATATTTAAAAACTTCTCCCCAGCTAAAAATGCTTGAATTGCAGGCTTTCCTAGCTGTTCCTGTATGTGTTTTTTTAATGCTACGGTCTATTTTAGGGAGCCTACATAAGCCGCGCCTTCGTCGTTTAGGGTGGTGCCACTCTTTGACACAGCTCGTGCCGCCTCCCGCCGTCGGGCAGCGTTGCCAGCACACGTTGCCATAGCAACGGGGCCGATACGGCGCCATGTTGTTCCCCAGTCGGCTCACTGCCGCCGTGTGCGCAAGGCTGCGTCTTTGCCGCCCGTGACTCGCGGTGACTTTTGATGACCACGGGAAGCTTTTCGTAACCATGCCAGCTCGGTGAACGTGTGGGGAGTTGTGTGAGCACCAAAAATGCCCGGCTGTTGCGTTCCGCAATGTACGAACCATTGCAGAAAAGGCACACGGATGTTCCGCTTCCCGGCCAGCCCGAACCGAAGAAAGCGCTGGCTCGTACAAGTGAAAAGGGGCCGCTGGGAGCCCACTGCTGCTTCTCGTGTTTGCGCTGTGAGTATTGCACCTCGCTTCATGTTTTTCGCACGCGTACTTGCAGCTATATTCTATTATGTAAGTGCTATGCACCTGCAACGCTTTCACCGAGCGCCGTCGTGTCCTCAACGTCTCCTCCGTCGCCGCAGCGCCGTTGCGCGCCGGTAGCGGAGGCCATGGCTGTTTTGATGGCTTCCAGCGACGGCTGCGCGTAGCCGAGCGGCAATTTAGCGTGCGAATGCAGCGTGCGCGCAAGTGGATGCTTTGCGTGGTTCGATTATGCCGGATTACGCATGCATGAAACGTGAATGTTCAAAACTAAGCCTGGTTATAAAACATCCCCGGAATCGGAAGGCCCGGACCGTTCACGCTTGCTACAAAAAAAAAAAAAAAAAAAAAAACGCGATTCTCGTCACTGCGACAAAAATTGGTCGAGACCAAGCGACAAAAGCGGTCACTGAGCGACTGCCAAATCTTCGAATGCGCTGCAATTCAGAGTTCGGCAATCGATTTTGAAGCTGCCGTGGGCTGGATATTCATCGGGTCGCCGAAAAAATTGGCTGGCGCCCCCGTAGGCTTTGTGAAATCTCCCCCTCTACCGTAGACTCGCCTCGTAGGTGTTGTGAAATCCCCCCTACCGTAGACGGGCAATTGTTCCCTGCGTTGCTTGTGCTGATATTCCGTGCGGGGGTGGAATATATGATTGATTCTTTCATGCAACACTGCCAAACGGCGTATGAGGGGTCACTAAAGTCTGCAAAGATTTCTGTGGCGAGCCGCCCCATTAAAATTCCCGTACTGCAATTAGAGGGCATAATCAATTTCCATTCCAAAAGATAAAAAACGCGCGAAAGCGATCATTCTGCCTCTCGAGCGAGTAATTCAAATGCATTATGTGGTTTTCAATTATTGTTTAGATTGACTTTTTTTGTTCTAGGCACATTTTGAAGATTCAAGTTTTGAGCAGCACCGACAAGATGGACTGAAAAAGCTGAGGCCGGATGCTGTCCCAACTCTCTTTCCCTATCGTGGTAAGAACATATCTGAACTCGTTATATAAAGCCGTAAAATGGACACAACTTTAATTTTCCTTTGAATTTGTGAATCTAGTTTGGGTCATTCAGAGAAAAGACAAACTCATCTAAATGCATTGCCTCAATTGCACTGCGGCATTTCGCTCTTATTTTTGTTTACTCAGAACATCTATAAGGAATAGTAATATGCTTTGTGTGGTGCAGACCATTCAAGAAAGTGCGCGATAACATTTTGCTTGTAATTTTTAGTCTGCAAAGCGAAAATAAGTATTGGAACTGTTTGCTGAGTGAGAATGCATAGGCAAGCATGTTATTGTAGTAATGTTTGTATGTTTAATTTTTTCCAGCTGCTCCAAAACACCGGAAGTCCCCGAAGAAGCGCACTTCTGCCATGAAACCTGCGAATTCGTCTAACACCAAGCGTGTTTGCACATCTGGAGACATTCCACAGCTGCCTACGGATCCTTGCGACATAACGAGTTTTGAGCACGGTGTTCAGTTGAGTGCTCATATTTCAGCAGCCGTTTTACAGCCAGATGCTCTTCCTCATGACACTGCTGAATTCGCGAGAGGTGATCCTCCAGAAGCCCACTTGCTGTCAAGTTTGCCCACCAACAAGGCAGCAAGCATCAGTACCAGCGATCCTGAGTCCAGGCTTGCTCACGCATTGGGAGATTTCTCATTTCCTCTGCCGCCTGCAAACAATCTAGAAAGTGATGCGGACAGTGCTGCCGAGTGCAGGTGTGAGTGTACATCCGTGCGTGTGCCCCTGCCATTTGTTCCTCCAGCCAATGACGCAGACAGCACTGGTGAGTTTGGGTGTCATCATGAGACAGTAGCCGCCTCTCCACCACACCTGTCTGCCAACAATCTAGCAAGCGACACAAACGCTACTCCAGGTTCATCCGTAGCCATTCTGAAACAGCTCCCTCCCAACACCGTAGCAAATGATGCAGGTCTCACTCCTCCACAAGAACAGTCAACCATGCCAGCTGCATTTATGTTTGGAGGCAGCACAACTCTCACATTGCCGACGTTGCATCGGGAAAATTCCGAGCTCCGGAAAAAAAACGCCGACTTAAGCAGAAGGTGTAAAAACTTGGTAAAACTGCATGAGCAGACGAGATCAAAAGTACGTAGTCTAAACAAGAAACTAAGGTTAGTTCAGCAAGAACTGAACGCATTAAGATCATCGACATTTCTTGCTGCAGATCAAACGAAGGCTCTAACAACAAAAGGCAGGGTTCGCAAGTGGTCAGTTCAGACTATACGCGTAGCCCTCCAAATAAAGCACGCATGTGGTACAACAGGCTACGAATTGCTCAGGTCTCTGTCATACCCACCGCCATCTAACCGGACATTAATTCGAAGAATGCAAAACATTCGCTTTCTGCCTGGTGTACTTACTGAAGTGCTGGATGTTCTAAAGCGTAAGGCAGAAACAATGGAAGACATTGAGAAAGATTGCGTCCTCTTCATGGATGAGATGGAAATTAGTCAAGGGTTTGAACATGACCGCTCTCTGGATTGCCTTTTTGGGGGTACGACACTTCCAGAGTCAACTGACAACGTTGCAAACCATGCCCTCGTGTTTATGATTGGAGGTCTAAACACGAGGTGGAAACAGGTCATCGCTTACCACTTCACTGGTCGTTCTACTGACGGAAGCCTTTTAAAGGAGCTTATATTTCATTTAATTGCGCTTTGTTTTGAGGTGTCCCTGAGAGTTCTTGTTGTAACAAGTGACATGGGAAGTGCCAACAGGAAAGTGTGGCAGCTGCTGGAGTTTTCAAGCCACAGGCACTCGCAAACTGTCTGCTCTATACCACACCCTCACTTGGATGGTAGGGAGCTGTATTTCATGGCTGATCCTGCTCACGTTTTGAAAAACATACGTGGGCAGCTTCTCCGCTCAGGAAGTTTTACCCTGGGGAAGGAGACGACAGAGGAGCATTGCATCCCAGGAAAAACTGTTACCCTTGAACATGTTGAGGCTGTTCTCGAATATGATAAAAAAAATGACCTCAAAATCGCTAACAAGCTGTCGGACATTCATGTCAGCGATGGACATTTCGCAAAAATAAAAGTAAACATCGCAGTGCAGTTGTTCCGTGAAGCACCTCCTGCCATTCGCTATCTAATCAAGCTCAAAATCTTGAAGCCGGAAGCTGAAGCAACTGCCTGGTTTTTTGACCTTGTCACTAAGTGGTACACTTTGATGTCATCACGACACCCCATCGTTGCTTTAAGTCATTTTGACCGCGCAAAGCACCAGGAAGCAGTTGGGACATTGCAGCTGGCATGTGCTACATTCACTCGGATGAACATGGGAGCAACTGCACACTGGAAGCCATCGCAGGCCGGTCTTTTGGTGTCTACAACTGTTGTGCTGCGCCTGTCAGAGGAGCTCCTGGCGAGGCGCGGGTACTTGTACCTCCTCACTGCTAGGTTGATCCAAGATTGCCTAGAAAATATTTTTTTCAGTTGTGAGGTTGAAGAAGCCAGTTCCAAGTGCGTATGATGTTAAATGTGCACTGAAGGCCATTTGTGTCAGCCAGTTTGTACACACCCCTAAGACTTCGAGCTACAACATTGACGACAGCAGTCATCTGGCTGACTTGCTTGACCCAAGCTTAAAAAAGCTAGAGGAAGACCCCATTCAGCAGGCTGAGGAGTTAGAGAACTTGTTTGTGATTGGACTGACGGAAGCAGAGTGCGACATCGTAGCGTACATCGGTGGTTTCCTTCTGAGGTCTGTTTTAAAATCTATAGGTAACTGCAAAAGCTGTAAAGCAGTACTGACTGACAGTGCTCCTGGGAAATACAGCAGCCTCATCCAGTTGAAGGAGTACGTGAAAAATGCTGGAAATCTGATCCAGCCAAGCATGTCTGTAATGACAATTTTGATGGATTGTGAAGAAAACTTCAAAACGTTTGCTGAAATGGGTGAAGTCATGAAGGTGAAAAAGCCATTTTCAAGCATTCTGAGTGCCCTGCAGAAGTCTGTAAAAATGCACTTGGGATGTTGCAGTTTGCACAAGCCTACTGTAGAGAAGCTGCTTCTCGAAAAATATGTCCGAACAAGACTAAAGATTTACCTCAGGCAGCAGCATGAACACAGAGTAAATGGGGCAGCAAGCAAAACCTGTGCTGCGGCAAACTTGGAGTAGTTCAGCAGCCAGCTAGAACCGTAGAGCGTACGCAGCTGCGATAAATTTTTTTTTATGTGAGGACACTTGAAGACTTGGGTGTGGTACGTTCAATCATAATTTAGGACTGCCTTTGTTAAGGACTCTATGCAACTTCATTGCCGTACAATGATGATAAAGGAAAATTGATGCCTTTTTTGTATAATTTACATTATAGTGTGTTCAAAATAGCTGTAAAATATTTTACTGCTAACATTTTCTTTTGCTGTTCCTCAGTACCAGCCCGAAAAAGGCATTCAAAACCAAGAACAGTGGTGTGCCTTCGTTCACATTGCACCTTTCTCTCGAGACGTTGCTCTCCATTGTGTCAGTTGCTCACAACGTGTTTTTGTTCTCGACTGATGTCATGTAATTTTCAGTGGGGTAATTTAAATTAACCCAGTGGGGCTTGGGGAATTTTCTTATTGATTTATTCCCCAATATTTTGGTTCATGTATGTATCCTTGCTCAAAGTACTACTTATGCAGACGTGTGAAATGCTTTCTCACTGTCATCAGTGAAGCAAGCCGTATTCTTCTCTACTTGCTTTCTCCTTCATTAGTTATCTCTGCGTTTGTCTCATCAGCATTGTCCACCTGTGTAGCCCATCTGGGCTTTAATCTTGCTCGTTGCCTGTGTGTTCAGTTTTTTTTCAACAGCTTCATTGGAAAAAAGTCACGAATGAGTGGTAACTTTTACATGCATTAGTCTGCTACGTAAAGTGCTTCTTGAAATTCGATGCCTTTATTAGCTCGGACACATTTACTTTGTGTGTTTTGTTGTATTTCCCATGTACGCCTGTTGTTCGAGAAGGGGGCATCTGCATGTCACGCAAGCAGTGCAATAAAAGAATTTTACGTGAAGTTTGTCTTCCTTTATGCGTGTAATGAAAGTACGCCTCAAGGCATGATGACGTGTATGTTCAGCCATAGATGTAATATTTTGTGTTGCCACCTCAACAATATTCTTTTTAGTGTGTGTAAACGTGTTAAATTACACATTGGGCACGTTAAGATGCCCAGTATGGGCAGAACGATTCAAGCATAGGCTGGGGAGGTTCTATAGGCAACAGTGGTTTAGTCTGTGCGGGCCATTTTTATTGTATCGGAAACTTTACTAGTACACCGATATTTTCTATGCTATAGCATTTGCGGGGTACCCTAATAACATGTAGTGCCTTGTATCTGCACAAAAATGCGTAATTTGAAAAGTCAACCTATTCAATTGAATAATAGTGCATAAAAAATAAAAGGGTAATAGTGCCAAAACAATTAAAAAATGATATAAAAGCCAAAAACTGAAAATGAAATTACCGTCTCTCTAATCGGGCGTCATCGTGCAATTACCTAAACAGAACCTTCCCGGGTTAAGAATGACGGCGAGGTAAGGCGACATAAAATCCCCGGCCATTTCCACTAACGTGAAACCTTGGGAAAAGCGAAGCGTGCGGTGTACAAGTGTATCCTCGGCGCTTTGGCGTTTTTGCCACGGAGGTGAAACCGTTGGGGGTAGAAGGATACAGCTTTGAAGCGCAGCGCGTTCTAGCGCGAGGCATTGGAAAACGAGTGACCTGGTGTGTTTTCCTAGTACGCGTTACGCTTTACCGTAAGGCGTAAACAAGGGTCCCGGTGTTTTAGTGCCATGACTACATCGACGACGACATGAGACGGCCACAGCCCGAGCCATTAAGGGGCTTCGCCCCTAAAAGAGACGTGTTCCTTCAATGCCACCAAGGAAATGAAACGTTCGTGCAACAAGCGTCGGAAGAATGCTTATGTATTAGCAGATAATTCTGAGATATATTTCGTGCTTGCCACCGAACTGACCTGCGAAAAATAATTGCACCGTAGCACGATTCTGCATGTGAAAAACAAGATACACCGGCTGTCGGGCGCTTCGACGCACGAACTGGCAGGGGCCCTGGGGCGAGCAGCGCACAAATGAAATGCACGTGTCGCGCGGCGCCTTGAGACGCCGCGCATTTCGAACGCCTGCGTGCACCGGATCTCTTAACCACCACCACATGCGATGGCCACCGACGGAGACAACTGGCTTTTCCTTCTTCCCCGGCCGTCAGCGTCAGGAGGAAGGGAAGATGAAGACAGAGAGACGCGGTCCGGGCGCAGGAGAGCTCGGCCCGTCGTCTTCGAGCTCCGCGCGAGTCCTGTTTTTTTTTAGTCGCCCGCCGGGCTGTAAATAAATGTACAGTTTTGTATCGGAGGCTGAGTCTGTCGGTTGAAGATACCCGGGGTCAGATCTTCAGCGCTACTGCTGCTTGGAGGAGAAGCCCCGGGGAAAAGAACATCTCGAAGATAACTGGCGCAGTCGGCAGGATCTTCAACAGCGACGACTCAGCCGGTGAGCGAGGCTGGCCCCTCGACGGACGGAGCTCGCGGAGAAATCGCGGTCTGCTGAACGAGATCGGCGGGAGCAGCGAGCTCGCCAGCCTGGCGGAGAAGCGGCTCGATCGGCGCTCAACGGACTTCTCAACGGCGACCGAGGGAATCTGTGCGGCATGCTGAGCGGCGGAGAAGCAGCTTGACCAGCGGTCAGTGGAGGCATCAGCAGCCCACTGAACGAGGAGCGGCCGGAGCAGCGAGCTGTCGGCAGGCGACAAGTCAGCGGGATTTGTTGGTGGACACCTCGGCGGAAGGAGCGGTGGATAAATGGATACCCCGACTGCAGCGATGCGGCATCTCTACAGGCACCAAGCTATGCAGGTCAGTGCCTCTCTTGATCCTGGGTGCGTGGCTCACCATGACATGTAGGGGGTGCTTTATGAGCAGCCCTGACTCTGAGATAATGGAGGCCGGTTAGCCAGGCATGGTGAGATGGATCTGAATGTGAGGGCTGACGAGACCGCGAGCGTCAGGATTAGGTCAGCCATGTCGTTCGCTGAGCAGAAGGCGCTATTGCTAGCGAAATTGAGGATCGCTGAGGCAGAGTTAGCAGCGGAACGTTTGAAGAGTGAATGTTTCAAGAGAGCTAACAATGTTCCTGCCTCACCGATTGCTCAACGAGTAATGTTCGGCACTGAGGGAGAGAGTGGACTGGGGTGCGCCAGTACGCCGAAAGATGTGCTGGGTGGAACCCATTCACTGGGCGTGCGTGAGCGTCCTGTTTCGCGGGATTTGGTACGATCAGAATCTCGCGGGAAAGACGAAGAGAGGATAGTGGCGCACGTTCCCTCGTGGGCGATCAGATTTCCTGTAACCGCGGAGCATGGTAGGGAAGCATCCCGCGTAGAAAGCTTCACCGAAATGAAGATGGAGGTGAAGGAAGGTGTTACGCGCGAGGCTGCATTTGTAAATGACAGGCAGTCAGAGGTGAATGAGAGTGAGCGTGAGCCCGTCGTCGCAGCGTGCGGAGGCGCAGAACATTCCGGGAGCATGGCCGAGCGGCCAAGAGCTTTGCAGGATGCAGCAACCCGGGAATCGCGCGAGGATGCAGTTTGTGTCACGCCCACTGCATTCTATGTTTCTCTAGATACCGAGATGTCATGTCGCGAGAATGCGATTGCCATGGGAAGCTCCAGCGAAGTGAGAGAGGAAAGTGCAAATCAGGGTACGGCCGCTCGTGTAGTGCAGCCCCAGGTAATTGCAGGTAGGACTGCAGGAGTGGCTGAAGAAATAGCCTCTCCAGCATTGCATGTCAGCATTGGTGTGAACGCTAAGCAGCCGTCTGCTGATTACGCTGACGAACAGCGCGTAGTGGAGCACGGCGCTCCGAGCTCAGGATTGGCTGAACAGGGGTGTTCGGACAAAGAAGGGAGGAAGTGTCAGCCAGCTTCACCGCAGCGCAGCGTGGCTGCAACGCAGGCCGGCGAGGCAGAAGCGGTTCCTTCTCGAGCGAGAAAGCGGGGAGGAGAGGGGCCCTTGTTACTGTTGTGCGACGGGGTGAGCCGCATGGCAAGGGGGTTTTCAGACGACGACGGCCGGTGCGTACCACCTGCTAAAGGCCGCTCGCTCTGATTGAGCTAGATGAGGATTGTGCCTATTTTGTCATGGTGACCTGCAGCCAGGGTCAAGGGGCACTGGCCGTGCTGATTGTTGTGTCGTCAAACTGAAGGAACGATGGTGCACGGGCCAAAAGTGTGTGTGGTGTGTGTTTAGTGTGTGAAACATTCCTGAAGTTATGTTTCACAGTGGTGGTTGAGGTGTCGGGCGCTTCGACGCACGAACTGGCAGGGGCCCTGGGGCGAGCAGCGCACAAATGAAATGCACGTGTCGCGCGGCGCCTTGAGACGCCGCGCATTTCGAACGCCTGCGTGCACCGGATCTCTTAACCACCACCACATGCGATGGCCACCGACGGAGACAACTGGCTTTTCCTTCTTCCCCGGCCGTCAGCGTCAGGAGGAAGGGAAGATGAAGACAGAGAGACGCGGTCCGGGCGCAGGAGAGCTCGGCCCGTCGTCTTCGAGCTCCGCGCGAGTCCTGTTTTTTTTGAGTCGCCCGCCGGGCTGTAAATAAATGTACAGTTTTGTATCGGAGGCTGAGTCTGTCGGTTGAAGATACCCGGGGTCAGATCTTCAGCGCTACTGCTGCTTGGAGGAGAAGCCCCGGGGAAAAGAACATCTCGAAGATAACTCCGGCTATGCGCCACATCGAGCTCCACGCACAAAAAATCGCGTATTCGCGCGCTTCTACGTACAGCTAGGGCCTCCAAAGGAGGCATTGGCAAGCCTTTACCAAGGACGTGAATGCCGCATTAAACGAATGATCCCACGATCTCAACTGTTCCCAGCAGCAGGAAGTTTTTGGAAAGCTGCTTGGCGATAACCACTAACCACGCACTATCGTTTCGAAGCAGGTCGTTCTAGAGATAGCCTATTCCGCGCCTCCATAGGCGCGGCGCGGCGCATGCCGGCTCCCTGGGTCGGGCGGGCACCGGGGACCAATATGGCGGCCCGTCAAGTTTGGCGGCCGCCGCAGCCACCGTTAGGAAACCTTGGGCTCTGCTGTCGCCACCCTAAACGACGAAGGCGCGGCTTATGTAGGCTCCCTAGTCTATTTTGCACGAATGCGCCATCTGTGGGGATAGACGATAGGTAGAATCTGGCTTCACGTTGTGGAGGTGGATGTGGATGTGGATGTGGCTTTTCCCTTTTGTAACGGGCGGCAACCGTGATGGGTGCCTAGCCAAAGTTCACGTAAAGTTCACACGGTAAAAAAAGAAACACTAAACAGACATACAAAAACAAAAACACGAAGTAGCAAAAGTAGCAAAAACACCAAAGTTACGGCTCTTGTCACCACGCATAATACTACTGGCTCCAACACGCCAGCGACATTCGCCACCAGTCCTCTAGGCGCCGCTTGGACGCCTGGACGGCGTTGCCCCCTGGTGTATGCGGTGCTCCCGCTGCAGCGTTCCTCTCCTCACAAGATGTCGCCCCGCTCGTCAGGCTCATGGACGGGCTGGTGGCGCCGTCATCTGCTGCACTCCCCGTTGGTCTGTGCGGGCCTGCCGCTCTGAAGCCGAGCGCCACCTCCAGTGTAGCGGCCGACGGTACTGGCTTTATGGCCGTGCAGTGTAGGAGGATGTGCTCTTCCGACTCCTCCGCCACACCGCAGGCCACGCATTCCGCAGGCAGTGTCCCACCCGTCCTCTTCCGCAAGACCCTGGTGCGCAGGGGGAGTTCGGTTCTCCCCGGGTGCGGCGTTTTTTTAAAATGCAGAGCATTTGTATAACTCCCGATGTCACCCGTGCGTCGGCGTCCGCAGCAGCCAGCCTCCCCCTACACCATAAAAAGAAATAACAGTTACCGGCGCCTGGTTTCGATCCCACGACCCTGCGGGCGGAACGCAAGGTACATGGTGCTCTACCCACTGCGGCACAAAACCGACACAGAATGAAAGGCTACGAACGCGCCTTATATCCTTGACTCATTCAAACTACGTCGTCAGCGGCGTGCGTTGGCGACTCAGCGGCGTGCTAGCGGCGTGATAGCTGCGTGGTGTACACGTGCTAGCACCAACCCCCCAAACACTAAACGTTAACGCAATACACCCACCCCCTATGCGACGCATTTACTCGAGTCCCCCTCGCGGGGAGATGGGTCCATTTTTTTTTAAGCTGCCGTTGGCGTATTTGGACACTGAAATGGAATATTTTGGCAGAACAAACGACCCTGACTCAGGCAGAATCGCCAAAGCTCCTTCACTGGGTCTGTTTACTGAACGCTGCCGTTGATTCTGGGCATGGAGGCTCAGTTAGCCACACTGAGAGCAACCCAGCGACTCGGCGTGTCTTAAAAAATTTCAAAATAATGCTAAAAAATACACATACAATTCAAATTTATATAAATATTTGTGTTCAAAGGTTGCGTTTGTCGGCGGCTCGACGGAAGCTTTAAATTCGCGGTCCGCCGGACACTTGAACTTCGACTTCTCGCGGTTGGCGCCTTGGCGAACTGCTACCGCGTGGGGCCATCGCAGGTTAACTCCCGCTCACGAGTACCGATTTTTCGTTATTTGCTTCTCAGAAACTTGGCTTTCTGTCCATGATAAAGATATTTTTAATATTCCAGGCTACAAAAGTGAATACGGTCATCGTTACGGTAGCGCGTACGGAGGCTCAGCTATTTATGTTTTGAATGTCATGGCATATAAACGGCGTTTTGATATAAATTTAAGTGTTCCGTCTTGTGAATCTCTATGGGTCGATTTTGAAGCATCATCTTTAAAGGATAATCATTCCATTGTCGTCTGTGGCGCTATATATCGATCTCCCTCCTCTGGTCGTGCAATTTTTTCAAGCATGCTCTCGGACATACTTCACCAATTTTCATGTGAAAAAAAAACCGTCTTTATTTTTGGTGACATTAACATTAATTTTCTCGATGATTCAAACCACGATACCCTGGAATACATCACCTGCATTTACAGCTATGGTTTTTGGTGTGTTATTAACGTTCTTACCAGATGTCCTAATCATGGCACACAATCCTTGATTGACCACATCCTGGCAAATTCCAGTTCCATCTATGAGGCAGGCGTAATTGAAACTGAAATTAATAATCATTACCCTGTCTTTATGACCGCTAACCTGTCGGTTCCTGCTATCATCAAGCCATGCTTTAGAACTATTTTTGATGCGGATAAATACACACGGATGTATCGGATACTGACTGGTCTGCGATACTCGATACACCAGATCCTGAAATAGCCATGCAAATGCGTTGTGAAACCATTACATCAGCCATTGACTCCTCAACTACTGTTCAGGTGTCCAATCGACGTTACCACGTCCCTCGTTGTCCTTGGCTGTCGAACGGCTTGTTATGTTCTTTACGAAAAAAGACACCCTCTGTAAAAAAACTAAGCGCCAACCATTTAACACGCGCCTCAAAACCAGGTGTACACGACATTGAAATATGTTATCCGTATTGCTAAAAAAGGCCAAGCGAAGCTATTATGAAAACGAAATCCGGTACAGCGGAAGCAATACAAAAAGAAAATGGCAGTTGATACGGGAATTACTTAACACACCACATCAATGGAACTCGATCCCGTCCATTAGAACGAACGACTCGCTCGTCACAGCACCGCGTGATATTGCGAACTGTTTCAATCAACATTTTTCTACAGAATCTTCAGACCCTTCTTCTTTGGTGTACACGCCCACATTTACTCGCCAGCCACAGTAATTCTTTCTTATTGCTACCAACCCTGCGGAAATTGAAGCCGTCATTTCAGGGCTAAAATCGACTGGTCCTGGCTTAGATAAAATTCAGGAGAAACGCATCATATTGATTTGTCTATTAATTCTCCCAATCTTAAGTTCTATTTTCAATCTTGTGTTTAAAACAGGTGTGTTCTCAAGCGTATTTAAATTGGCTAAAGTTGTTCCGGCCTTCAAAAAAGGTGATCCGAATCAAATAGAAAATTATCGCCCGATTTCTGTCCTTCCATCTCTCGACAAAGTGCTTGAAAAGTTAATTGAAGAGAGACTGTAATATACTAACTCCCAGTCACTTCGGCTTTTGACCTGGCCTTTCAATAGATAAAGCTTTGGCATGTTTTGTCGATAGCATTAAATAATTCATTGACAATGGAAATTACGCTGGCTCTGTATTCGTCGACTTATCTAAAGCATTGGACAGCATTGATCACGATATCCTCTTCACTAAAATTCAGTTATACGGAATAGCTGGACCACCACTTCAATTGTTGAAAAGCTTTTGTCTGATAGGCAGCAAATTGTTTGCGTCAATGGCACTTTTTTTTCCTCTCAATGGCACTTTTTCTTCCTCTGCTGATAACAGGAAAGGCGTCCCGCAAAGCTCAGTTTTAGGGCCGCTTTTATTCCTTACTTCCATAAATGACTTACCGCAGTGCCGCACGCGCTCGAAATGAATTCTATACGCTGACGATACCACCATCTTTTCAGACAATCTTGATGCAGAGATATTACTTTCTGATTTGCAAAATGGCTTATCTTTCCTTGAAAATTGGTGTGCTAATAACAGACTATTTGACTATTTATTAACTCGTCCGAATCATCCCTAATGGTATTTCACTCCCCGAATAAAAAATTGCAAATAAATCCTTGCCTCCATATAGGTCAAATTCCCATTCTACTGCGGAACCAAACACCCTTTTTAGGTGTTATTGTAGACAGTCACCTAAGGTTCCAATGCCATATCTCCTCCATTTGCAAAAAGATATCATTTGGCATTCGAGCGCTTCTTAGAGCTAGACTGTACTTCAGTACGAAAACTCTGTTGTATTTATATTATGCATTTATTCATAGCCACTTGAACTACTGCATCCCATCGTGGGGTCAATCATATAAAAATTACCTTTCATCATTGGAAAAACTTCAAAAACAAACAATTCGTATAATAACGTTTTCCCCCAAAATGTCACCACCTCTTCCTATCTTTACTCGACTTAATATATTACCTTTGCCAAAGATGTATTTGTATAGCGTTGGAGTTCTGTTTTTTGAAGTGCTGCATAGCCTCCTAGATCTTCCCATTTTTCCTCGCCACATGTTAAACAACCGTAATTGCACTAGATTTTCTTCCCGTCAGAACTTGTCATTGCCCAAGGTAGGAACTAATTATGGCAAATTTAGTCTAATTTTTTCTGCTATTTTTTTTGGAACGACGTACCACAGGAAATAAAGGTAGTTAGATCACTTCAACCCTTCAAAATAAAATTGAAAATGTTCTTAGCTACTCACCAGTAACTCCTAGAAATATTTTACTCGTGTGACATCTTTGCCTGCTTGTTCTGCTATCAATTGATTCCAGTTTTCCAGTTGTGCGGTATTTTCTACAATATCTTATTCTTACACGGTGTTTTGTAAGATTTGCGTAACGTCTGCAATACTTACTGGTTGTATTGTGCTCACAACGTATTTCCAAAAACATATAGCATAGGAGGTCCCGCCTGCTGTTCTGAAACCTTGGGACCCCCTCCTGTAAATTCCCCCAATGTTTAAACACTCTTGTAAATTTCTGAATAAATTTGAATTTTAAAAATGGCATTGAATGGAGCTAGTTGGTACTGCGTCATCTTAAATCGTGCTGAATTAACTGCGACAGATAGGACGACAAGGAGACTTTGTCCTTTTGTCGTCCATATTGTCGGGGTTTATCAAGCGCAATTCAAGATGAAGACGATATAATCTGAGTTCAACTCCATCTGCACTTGCCTAAAGATCAATGAAGAAGCTGAAGTGTTGTGCAAGCAATGCCTTGCAGCTTACACTATCAGATGTGTGTAAAACAAGCAACCTCCTACATTCCACAGCGAGGGTTGTATGCTGGATGCTCCACTTCGTTAAGCTGGTTATCGGTAGCGACTTTTGGCCTCGCTGGAGGTTGTACCTACAGTTGTACCTACCTACCCCATATACACTGATATTAAGTGCAGAACACTTTAGGGGCTTACCTTGTCGCCATAGCTATCTCTCTGGACACAAGTAGAGCCACACGGCGTTCCGTCGTCACGGCGTAATCCAGAGGCTTCGAAAGCCAAGTGGTTTATATAGTCATAAGCATTCGAAACTCGTGAACCGCTGGCACTAGTCATACATCTCCCCTTGTTTAGTGCAAAGAAATTTGCAGGTACCTTTGTCGCAAAATATACGTAAATTTACAACCGGCAGCGCCTGCGTTCATTTAGTGTGGAATGCTCCTTGGGTTGATTTTACGATATAAAGCGAAAAAAATGGAGGGAAACTAAGCATAAAAAGACTACCATAACTCCCGCTGGAGCAGTTTCAGGCAGGGGGCGCGCGAGCACTGCGAAGGTGTGAAATTTGAATTGCATTGGGTGGTAGCAGTGAGCGGATAACGGCACTACATCCAATTATCGCGAATCACTGCTCTGCAGCTCTGTCAGCTTTTATGTCGAGTGGAACGGCTTTAATTTTTTTGTACTTATATTTGACTCAATTACGCCTATGCCAGTTCCCATTTTGGTTTAGTTGAACTAATAATTGAATTAACAGCCATACAAAGTACTCAATTATAACCACAAATTAAGGCCGAAAGATTAAAAGCAACTTATGAAAAGGTTGTTTTGAGGCTTAATGCATTTAGATGTGGGCAGTTTCATTACCTTTGTGCTTGATTTATTTTTATGTGTGCGAGGAGTAATCGATGCACAGTTTATAATGCTCCTCCCAATTTCACTGTCAAAGGAATCGCTGCCGTTCTCAGCTTTCGTTTTAATGCGCAGCACTTAAGCGCTAGCTCCTGTGGTTTCATGACGCCGTCGTCCCTCGTTGCAACCGAGCGAACGAAGGGGCCGACACCAAAGGCAAACGATATAGAGTGAGCCGGGAAGAGGAGGTGGAAAGTAGGGCAGAAGTGTGAGGGGAGGGCGATATTCCGAGACGGCGCGAGACATTCTCTGCGGCGGCGACGTGCTATGAGATAACCGAGAGAACTAAGAGCGCATTGAAGATAGAGCCAGCAGCATCTGCCCTCAATGATAATTCAGCAAAAGAATTGGTGTGAACTTCGAAGAATTTCATGTAAACAGCAGTCAAAAGTTCGACTGAGAGAACTGCATTCGGTATGACTATCAAATAATTTTGGTAGAGAACAAAATTAGCACTCTCCTGAAATGTTAACTATAAAGGAGAAGCTTGTAGGACACAGATGCACAGTAGTGTAAAAAAATAAATCCAGTTAAACCCAGTGTAAAATCGGCGGAAACAGCGGAGCTGTGATTATCTTGTGTCGGGCAAGACGTAAACAGCCGCTCGCCCAAGAATGACAGCGCCGTCACACCGCAAATTCTACGGCTAGTGCAAAGGAATCGATGGGTAAACGTCAGCGGCGGGAGGTTCTCTCGCTCTCCCCCCTCTAGCGGGAGGTAAAGGAACCGGCTCCTCAAAGACCAGTGCGCCCTCTATTGGCGGTTCTGGAAACCGGTTTCTGTGAGTCCGCCGGCGGGTCTGGGACCCTGCCCCTACTCCGGCGTGACGCAGAACCTTCAGCAGAATGACGATAAGGCTGGACCTAAGAAAGCTTCGATGTTAATAATTCGCGAACGTAACTTGGTCTAGTGGAATGCGAGATTTGGTAGCGTGCCTCTTTTTACACGCAGTTCTTGCTTGATGTGAGCCTCACCATTCTGCTCCGCTTTGGGCGCAGCCACGTGTGTGGCGGCTGGGACGCTGACAAGTCGCGCCGCCACAAGACGCCCGTACGCAAGTACCGGGGAGCCGCCGACCGGCACGTGATATCCACCCTCCTCGGCCGCACGCTGAGCTCCACGCCCAGGAAGGCGCTCGACAAGGCCACGGTGATGCTCTCCCGCTGCCTGGCCCGCGTGAGCCAAGTCGCCCTACTACTCTTTGCAGCGGTCGCTTAGGGGAAATAACAGTTTTGTTCATGAAAAGACTAACAACTAAGAAATAAATGTTTCCTAAAAAACACTAAATAAAAACGGGAACAAGCCTGCACCATGTATCACGAAACTTGCGCTTAATAGACATACACAGACGAAGGAAGACGGACGATGCGCATCGTCCGTCTTCCTTCGTCTGTGTATGTCTATTAAGCGCAAGTTTCGTGATACATAATGCACCAACTAGCCCAACAGCACGTTAAGCCTGCACCAGCTAATCTATAGCAGGGTAATGCCAATGAAAAAATAAATGAAGAGGAAGCCGAGGCTCCAAAGTCTTTTAGAAGTAAAGCCATGTAGTTACACAAAAAAAGCAATAAAAAAAACAAACAAGATGCTCTTGTTTAGGTCGGCGGAGAACCGCAGAACCCCAAAACAGCACACCCCACCCAGCAGCAAAGGAAGCACGGTGCCTCATACCACGTCTATCACAAGCATCCCCAAAAGCCCACCCCGCCCCACCCATCGCCCTTCCCCCAAGACGTCCCTACCCCCTCACAGAAATGTCCTGTCACTGTCCATGAAACACAACTCTAGAACACACAATGACTAAACAAGGCCCCTCTAACCACACATCGAAGTTCCAATCAGTCCTCCCCCACACGCCCAAAGTCCCTTCCCGCCCAAAAGGTTTGCAAAGAAAGCACAAAATCTCGCACACCTAGCCGCCCACACCTGTCCCAAGATCAGTTCCTCCGTCCAGTCCGATCTCACTGCTGCACAAATGCCACTCACACCATTCGCAAAAACAGTTTCAGAAGACGTGACCCCTCTCCACGTCCCCTCACCACGAACTGAAGTCCTGAACAATTCCACCCTACCCGCACAGCCCCGCCCTGACATAGAGTTCGCGAAGTTCGCGAGGACGCGCCTGCCTGCCACAAGAGAACGGCCCAGTCCAGGTTAGTGCACGCACAAGCGCACGATGAAGTCCGAGAAAAAAAAGAGACCTTGCACATTCGAAGAGCCACAAGCACCAGTGTTTGCTGCCTTGACTTACTGAGGTGAATAACGACGTCGTCGTCCCGGGTGACGTGAAAGCTTCTTCCATCAAGCACCCATCTAGCAGCCTTGATTAATCTAGCAGCCCCGAACAGCTTCTCTTTTCCATTGAAAAGGAGAAGCCGTTGTTTGAGGGAAACTGCCCTCCACCCCCCCCCCCCCCCCTACAGGCTCCCCCAAAGGCCCAACACGGTGGGACTTCTCCACCAGCACACGAGGCCGGGAAGGAGTAGCCAGCGATGGAGAGGTCCAAGCCAGTTCCGCAAAGAACCCAGTTCCTCAAATTTAGGCAACGGTGTTTCCAGGTTTCATGGCAAGCAGTCACTGCGGCCACACCTGGGATATATAAAAAAAGACAAAACCCAAACACCCCTCCCCCCTCCCAGGAACCAGTATAAGAACTTCAATCAGCCATTGCGACCACTTTTAATGTTAGTCGCACTACAAACCTTACTGCAAGTTGCTGCCACAAAGCTGTCTTTAAAAATTCATATCAGCGGTTAAAATTGCAGCTATGATGGTCCGTCATACAAGTTCTTGCACCGTTGGCTGAAATTTCTTAGCGCCAAAGAAATCGGCCAATCTCCCAATCGGGGTATGCACCACACAGTGGCCAATGTCTCTACAGGGCATCCAGGCAGCCAACGTGTAGAGGACAATCTCCTACTCTGGTGTCCATTCGTGAAGTTGATAAGGTACACTTGGTATTTCATTATCCCAAAAGTAGCAAACTCCTTACGGAATGTCGAATCACCGAATGTCTAGGGGGCAATCTACACTTCTGGCTTGTAATTACGGGGCGGACAATTTCTCCTTCCGGTGAAGGGGCACATATCTCGCTGATAAGTTGGCCAGGAGCTCAAACTGAATATGAATATGGCTAGCATTGCCGTTGAAAAACCGACACTATACTCGGTTACAACTTAAGAACGGCACCACCTCATGTAGTGTATCACTCCGCCAAAGCGCCGGACCCGTGACGTCAGTGCGCGCGCGTTTTGAAAGGGGTTTGCTATGAATGCGTGATATCGTCTGCCTTGTCTCACGCAGTTTGTTTGTCGTCACTGGAGTCGTCTATAAGCATATCAAGACCAAAAAACACGGGAACGGCTCACGCCATGTTCAAAATATTCACAGTAACGCCCTACTTGCGCCGCGCGGAGAATTATCCGGCTACGGTGATAAGGCACAGCGGCAACTTCCGGTGCCGTTCTTAAGTTGTCACCGAGTATAGGCCCAAACATTGACTGCCATCTCCAAAGCCGTGAGGCTCCGCTTCACATGCCCAAATGACGTCGCCTTTCTATGCGAGAATCCGCAACTGGGTCTCAACAGGACGTTCCACAAAAACTGCAACCAGAAACGCAATCCTGCCGGTAGATCACTTGAAAGAGGGTGGTGCGTGCCTGTGTGTTTGAGTGACCACCGTAGCCGCACCTTCTTACATTTAATAACTACGCCACATTCGAACGCGACCTGTTTTAGGCAGACCAAATACATATTATTCCAAGTGTATAGACCTGTGCCTTCGCCTGGCTGACCGAAGACGTCTATCCTTCCAATTGCATTCTTGCCTGGCCCGAAACTCCACAAGAGTAGACCTTTCGCGCCTCTCCGCAACCCGACCAGCCCACCTCGCAGCTTTGAACAAAAAATTGTAAGTTCTTAATGCAGATTCGGTCAACGGTCCGTCCGAACAAATCTGCACACTGGAGTCGCCGAGAGGTCTTCGAACTTTTTGAATGTCATTGAGGCTGAAATAAAGGAACAGATGGTTGAAGAAGCAAGCTGAGGCTCGGCGGGCAACGCTACTGCTGCCGTGCGGATAATTCTTGCTGCGGGTGAGCGCAGAGATGTTAGGCCAAACATGATCACTGAAGCGAGACGTGGGCGAAACGTAGCTGGAGAGCTCGACACTTTAAAGGCATGCCTCGAGGCCCAGGCGAACTCGATGCAAGCAACCCTTGAGAAGCTTCTGGCCCAGAATAAGGTTATAACCGACAGACTCAACAGCCTCTATAGCCGCGTTGACGCCCTTCCGACTCGGAAAGACAGCGCAGGCCAATCAGAAAGTCGACGCCGCCTTGCTCTGCCGCCACAGCAAAGCAGTGCAGAGTGTTTTGTCCCGATTACTGTGGTGGCAGTTTTATTGCCAACTTCAAACAGATGACAAAGAAAATACACGAACAAGGGCGACTCTTTAGCCACGTTTTCACGACACCTGTATAACACAATGCTTGTGTGATTGGCGGCCGTCGAACAAAGCCACTGGGAAATAAGCACGACTGGGCGGTTGTAGAGGGGCCTCTTGTTCAGTTTGATCGTACTACTTGCACGCGAGCGTGCAGTTAACGAACGTGTAAATTATTTTTTGTGCTGGCCCGCATTACGCCGCGGCCTGTATTACGTAACTGTAGCTCGAAATTAGAAAACCGTCGAATATTTTTTGCATTCTTTGGTAAAAGAATGCCTGCGGCTTAACCAATCTAATACTGGATAGGCAAAGCGAAAGCGTGGTTTAGCTTGGCTGAGCCTTTGTTAGCAGCTCGCCGGGCGATATCCGCGGGTTGGTGAGGCGTTGCTTGCCGACGACGGCTCAAAGCCTCCCACTCCCGCGCAACGCTCAGAGAAGACGGCGCTCTGATTGATGTCCCAGCTCGCACTGACTAGGCGAGCACGGCGCTCTTCTTAGCCAGGCGTGCGGCGAGTCACGTGGTCAACCGGTTACGTAGCTGCGGATAGCGCATGCGCCAAGCCGACGGTGGCGGCGGATAGCGCGCGCGGCGGCGGGAGAGCTCAGCTGCGGCGAGACACGTGACGCGTGGCCAAGGCTATGGCGCACCTGGGGTTGAACGAAGGTCGAATTGCTGGCGACGGCGAAACTCGGCTCGACTAGGTTAGGGAAGCATTGCTATAAAAGTGCCTTTCGCGCCGGGAATTGAGTTGAGGTAGGTACCAAAGGCTCAGTGGCGTCGCCAGAAATTTACTCCGGGGCGTTATGCGCCACCCAACAAAAAGGACAAAAAGTGCGCCGAAGGTCCAAACAATCTGTCATTTTTCTGCAAGCATACATTTCGGGGCTGTTCTGACACCCAAATATCCCCTGGCTACGCCTATGCAAAAGCTAGTTCTTTAAAACTACGTTTACGTTTACGTTTAAAGTTACGTTTTGTCTTCATGACCTCGTAACAGCGTGCAGGTGCCAAGCCGGGTAAGAAAGAAAGGGAGAGGCGATTTGGGGATTCACAGTGGGTTCACGTGGCGTGTTTGTTCCGGGTATTAGTATCGCGATACCCTCGACGATTACACTCGCGCCGTTGTTATCGAGCGTTGCTCGCATCGCATTTTTCTTTATGAGTAAGCTTTACTGTGCAACACACATTGACGGAAAAACCGCCTTCAAAGTCCAAGCTTACACCGACCTTCTTAAAGCCGATTTAACTTCTAAACACAAGAGCATTGCTGGGAAGACCGGGAAGACTGTATAAGCTAATTTCAAAATACGGAGGCTCTATGGCCTTACTGATGTATTCTTGGTGTTTCTAAGTTGGCTTCCTTACATTGCGTTTTCCCGGGCGGACACCATTCAATCCAACATCCTTTCTGCAGACATCCTCGCTGTACAAACAGCGAGAGTGAAAACATTCACGAATAACGTATGGACGCACGTTGCAGGGAGAGGGCGACGGGGACGCGACCCTGAAGCACTTCCTGAAGGACCTGGGCCTGACCTGGCCTCGCCGCACGACCGCCAGCCGCGCCGACATCCTGCAGTCCTTCGTGCGATCCTCGTTGGGTTTCGGCTTGCCGCTATTGTGGGCTTTCCACGTGGGCCGCGACCCTGCGCGCCCGTCTCGGCGCAACGCCATCTATATGACGATGGACAAGCGCGTCACGGGCTTGATTGGTGACTTCGAGCAGCTTGCCAAGAACGGCCGGTTGAACGTCTACCTGAGACGCGGTGCCGAGGTCATCGGCGGGGCGGGACAGTCCTACCAGCTCATGATCTCCGACGTGGTCGTTGCGCAGAGCCAAATCGCCAAACTGGTTGGTTCTTCCTCGTTAACACGAAAGTGTTTTATTCGTAGATACACGGATATTTCAGTGACGTCATATCCGTCGCGGAAATGCCACCAATACAAAGAAGCAAGCGGCCTGTAAAGGGTGCACCCCTGCATACAGGATCTTCTTGCGGGGAAGACCATTGTTGATTACGTTCCTGGACATTAAAGGGGCATATGACAACGTAAACAGAGAACGGCTGTGGAGAATGCTGAAACTCCAGGGATTAGATGACGAGTTATTACAGTTCCTTATGGCAATCTATGAAGACAATAGAGTGCTCCTTGCATGGGAAGGACAGAAATGCGCCCAGCAGGTCAGCATCCATCGGGGACTTAAACAGGGATGCCCTTTTAGCCCAATACTGTTCATGCTTTACATGCCAGGGTTAGAAAAGAAATTGGAAGAAAGTCAAGTAGCGTTTAGCCTAACACATATGCTGCAAGGCGAAGTGGTACAACAGCGTATTCCGGGAATGTTATACGCAGACGACATTGTTCTTTTAGCTGATAACCAGACCGATATGCAACGGCTAATAAATATTGCGGCCAGGAAGCCACCGACCTCGGGTTAAATTTTAGTGCAGAAAAATCAGCAATAATGGTTTTCAATGACGCTACCACTGATGCAGTGTCTATCCAGCAAGACGAATTACCTAGAGTGAAGGAATATAAATATTTAGGAGTTCGGATAAACGAAGGGGATAACTACGTAAGAACTCACGAGGAGCAACTTAAGGTTAAGGGAAAGCGAAACGCATCTATAATGAAGCATAGAACTCTGTGGGTGTATAACAAAAATGAAGTTGTAAGAGAAATGTGGAAAGGAGTAATGGTTCCGGGTATCACATTTGCGAATGCTGTACTCTGCTTTTAAAATAAGACGTTCTGTCAGGCCTTGAAGTGAACCGGAGAACGGTAGGACGTTTGGCCTTAGGCGCGCATGGAAAAAACAACTAACGAAGCAGTACAGGGATATACGGGCTGGGCGTCATTTGGAGTTAGAGAAGCACAGTGTAAAATATGTTTTGAGAGGAGGTTGTGAGCAATGGATCAACGAAGGTGGGCAGCTGAGGTTTTTAGGTACCTATACTTGAAAAGCGTGGACACACAGTGGTTAAGGAAGACTAGAAGGCTAACGATGAAATACGGAAATAACAGTGGGGAATCCAAAACAGCCAAGGTAACCAAAGAAAAAGGAAAGGCAGATTGAAACGATTAAATGGAGAGAAAAAATGGAAGCTCAAACGTCGTTAGAGATGTACAAGGCTGAGAAATTGAACATCAGAAAGGAAAATTTCTATGATAATTCCCAGGGCAGTGCTTTGCTTTTTGAGGCTAGAACAGGTTTCTTGCGAACTAAGAGCTTTGTGGGGAAGTATTCACAAAATGATGGGGTATGCCTGGTCTGCGGAAAAGAAACAAACTATGCGGCACATTGCGTTAGAATGTGAGGGTGTCCATCCAAATTTACACGAGGGAAATATTTGGCTTCTAGAAGCCCTAGGCTTTAAGGGCAGCACAGAGGAAGTTAACTTCATGGCTGTCGAGGGGACGAAAAGAAGATTAGAATGCTGGTGGACGAAAAACAGAGAGGGGAATATTGCCTGGGACAGTTACCACCTGTAACAGGAAAAAAAAAGTATTTTGTGCCTAATAAGCTTTTTGTGCCTGCCCTAAGCAGCGCTAGTATTAAACCAAGAGTATAAAACATAGGTATATAAGTCCTTCTTGGTAAGATGACATGTCATCACCCCGCGACAAAGGGGAAACCAATAGCAATCATCATCATCAACAGCACCCCGTAACCCCGCTACAAAGGGGAAACCAATAGCAATCATCATCAATCATCAGCAGCACGTTATACAAGGGTTGTTCGTTTTGGGGTTTTATATTTTAACACGAAAGCGTTTTATGTCGGGATACACCAAGATTTCACTGATGTCATAGGCGTCACGGAATTAACGGCAGTACACCTTTGCCGAAACGACCCGCCAGCAGGACGTTGCTCGCCAAGCACACCCACAAGACAGCCGCCGACTCTCAAATCATGCTCAGCTGCAGATTTCGCTGCACTTTCCACATTGGTGTTTTACCGATTCCTGTGGCAGAGGAATCAACTACAGCTTTTTTGAACCCTTCCCGCTGTGGAATTTTCATTTCAAGAAAAAATTCTTTTTTAGTGTATTTTCTAATGTGTTATGCACCATAAACTTAAAAATGAAATATCGAGCCTGTACTTCAGGTAATCGTTAATTTAGGGTGAATAGACATACATTTTTTTTGTTTTTCTAGAAGATACGACAACCTAAGCTTACCGGCAAAAAGTATACCTTTCAGTGCGAGTAGTTACAGATTTACAGAACTTTTGAGGAATCAATATGTCAGTTTCTCTACCCGCCCTATCCTCAATGCTTTTATCTTCTGAATATACTTTCTGATAGCGTCCAGGACCTCCAAAACGCAAAAAATGGTTATGTCTTTGGCAAGGAGCATCCTAGAAGAACTGACTGTTTTCCCTTTTTTAAAATATTTAGTGTTCTCGCTGATGGCGTCTCTAACGCGAAGACGCCGGGTGAAGTTTCAAGAAAAAAATCTGCAGAAATTCAGTCTCTTAATGCGTAGCATTTCTACACCCCTTGTCTTGAGTGGAGGTCTTTACAGCCAGATTTCTTGGTTTTTATAAATCCTGTCCGGCCAATTATCTCCATGTACGCTACTATAACAACTACAGGAGGAACTTCCGCAAAATCTTTATAACTGTGAAAATGCAAGGCGTTACACGGTTCGCCATTTCCTATATTTGTTTTTTTTTGTTTTTTAGTTTTCAAAATAATGTTCTACCAATTATCATCATTTACACTATCATAACGATTACCTGGAGAACTTCCGAGAAATCTGCATTATGGTGGAAACTTAGGGCTTTGCAGGGTTCGCCATTTTCCGTAATTCTCTTGTATTTTTATTTTTATTTTTACATTATTTGTTCGACCAATTACCCCCATTTACGCCATTACAACGATTTCAGACGGAACTTCCGAGAAATCTGCATTTTGTGGAAATTCAGGGCGTTACACGGTTGTCCATTGTTCGTATTTTATTTTCATATTTTTTGTATTTTTTTATTTTTCAAAATTCTGTTGGACCAGTTATGTCTCTCTACTCTATCATAACGACTACAGGTGGAACTTCCGCGAAATGGTTGTGAAAACGGAGGGCGTCGCATGGCTCGCCATTTTCTGTAATTTTTTTGTAGTTTTGCCATTTTTAAATTTTTCGCAACGTTCGACCTCCCGTCGCGCTGTTATAACGTAGACCCTTTGCAAAAAGGCGGGCAACACTGAATATCCAGCGTTGGCAACACTGGTGGTTGACGCGACGACGCCATGATAAAGGAAGCTTCGCGCAGGAACGCCGTTGCGGTTACTTGTTTTGGCCCATCACTTCACCATTCTGCAGCCTCATAAAGCGATTTTTCTTATTTTGTATGCGCTACTAGTGCCCTTTTATACTCTGTTACAACTTAAGAAAGGCAACGGAATTTGTCGCTGTGCCTCATCACCGCGGCCGGGTGTTACTCCGCGCGGCGCAAGTAGTGCGTTACTGTGAGTATTTGGAACGTGGCACGAGCCGTTTCTGTGATTTTTCGTACTTAATATGCTTATAAAATACTGCAGTGACGACAAACAAACTACGTGAAATAAGGCAGACGGCATTCCGCATTCATAGCAATCTCCTTTCGAAACGGGCGCGCCCGTTGACATCCGGGTCCGCCGCTTAAGCGGAGGGATACCGTACATGATCTATTGCCGTTCTTAACTTGTTCCCGAGTATAGCATTATAATCATGATGCACACGCACTGCTGCGTACCTCTCTGCGCACGATTACGATTACAGGTAGAACTTCTGCAATCGGAATTTTTGTGGAAATGCAGGGTGTTACAAGGCCCTGGCTGCGGGGGTACTCGGCAAAGAATGCTGCACCTTAGAAGAAACGCTTCCCGGGGCCTAAATCGAACTTGTGTCCCCAGAGTTATGAAGCCGGTATCTACTCGGTTGCTCCATTTCGACGGGGTCGAAACTCAGTCCAAACCCGTACCACAACAACGAATCGGTCACCAGAAAGCTTCGCTCTCCACCATCATAGTCGTTAGACGGATGGTTGCATGATTGTTTTTTACAGGCGCTAGCAGGTATTTTGTGCGGTATTAAATAAATTAGAGCTTTTTTGGCTCTTCTCCCTTTGTTACGGGGGCTGCTACAGCTGTTCTGCTTCCGGGTGTGGCGCTGGGTTTGAGATTACACCAGACGGCAATGGCTTCCCCGTACAAAGCGGCCGAAGGATGGCCGGAAACCGGCCTGTGCCAGAGTGCCCGGAAAAGCTCCAGTTCCGGCGTGCAGCCCATTCTCTGCGCTTGAAGGCGGTGGTGCCTTCGCCGGGCATATCGAGTCGTTGAACGTTACGTCTTGTATTCCTAGATGCACTCGCAACTGCCCACCACCGTTCTTAAAAATCAGAAACTAGGTTAACCCGTAAAAAATGGCCGCGTATCTGCTCCTCTCGTTGCAAATGTCGACAAAAGACGATAGTCGACTGGCGCCCCTGCCAAGTAAATGCCTCCATTCTCTTTTCCGCTTCCGCTTACCTCCCATGCTGTTCCTCTCCCGTCTCGTTCCTCCCAAGATAAGTACGCTAGAGGTTTGTTAAAGTCAATTTAAATTTACCGCGTTCCACTGCTCCAAGTCGGGTGCCTCGATGCCAGCGCTGCCGTACGGCGGAGACGCGTGTGAATCGAGGGACCCTACCACAACGTTTATAGAACCACTTTGCCCTACTCAACGAGCGCTTCAAGCGGAACGTGGAACTGATATAGTTGAGCTTTTCGTTGCTGTTTCCGTTTCATTTCTTAAATGCCGCCAGGAGCGCGGGCAACAGCAGGCGACGGTGTTCTGAAGTTGATGTAGTATTTCATTTGGTATCCCAAAAACCAAGTATTCATAATTTTCTAAATTAACGAAAAACTGCAAATGTCATTTATGTATTGATTTTCTGCCTTATGTTTGTGTAATATCCTGTTCTTGTTCAACAATGTTGCCCAGTATGAACACTGACACCGTACTTAGATCTTTAGATTTCGCTGTGGGTATATAAACCTATTGCGCAGTTTGTTTTGTTTTTTCAGGGTGGCCGAATCGAGTCAGTCAGACAGACAGACAGACAGACAGACAGACAGACAGACAGACAGACAGACAGACAGACAGACAGACAGACAGACAGACAGACAGACCACAATTTCTGCGTTTAAGTAGCCCAAGAAAGGCTATCGTCTTTAAAAAGGCCATCTTCAAGTTTATTTTAAACTAGGTATGCCACGATGGAAGCTTTGCCTTATGTCGATTCCCACCTCCGTGCGGCATGCGCCCTTTTTTATTGGATCTAATGGCTAGAAATGTTGTCGAGCTTCGTTTTATCTCCCTCACCGAATGTATGCATTCATACAAGCTTGTCCTTCGCAATGGCCGTACTTTTTTGGTAGCCATTCGGGCGGGCAAAAATGTAGTTTGAAAGTCGCCGTGCGAGCTACGAATAACTGTGTTTCAAACAAACTCAGTATATTGTTCCGTTTCGCTATAGCAGGTTTCATCGATTGAGAGTAGGTTTAACGCAGCGACTCAACGCAGGCGATAAGGCGCGCCGTAGTGGAGGGCTCCGGATTAATTTTTACCACCTGGGAATTTTAATGTGTGCGGAAATCTCGCACACACGAGCGTTTTTGCTTTTCGCCTCCCTCAGGATTACAGCCAGTTTCAACGGTTCAGTGTGATCGGATATCAGGTTATGCAAAGCATATTTACGAAGGTTCACGAAAACATGCCCAACGAGGCGGGTTCCATCCCGGCCGCTGTGTCTTTTCACTTGCAGGCGAAAAGCGAAAACGTCCGTGTGACGAGTTTTCGGCGCGTGATAAAGATTCCCAAGTGGGGAAAATTAATCAGGAGCCCTCTACTATGGCGTGCCTCACATCCCACGTGTAGCTTCGGCACGTAAAACTGAACTTGGTCCTCTGAAACATGAAAGCTTGCTGTCGTTGTGTTTACGAAGTTAGAGAACTATATACCTCGTCGACATTCTGCCTCTCTTCCGCCACGCCTGTTGCCGACTAACGCCGAGAATGACTGATATCTGCGGTTTCGCTGTTCAACTGCGCATCTTATTGATCTGTGTGTAGTCGCGACTCGAACAACTAGCTCCCTCTGTGTTGCGAAGGAAACAATTAATTGTGCCAGATAATCCATGGGGTTAAGATATTCGTAGATTTCTGGCACCTTGTAGTATTCTTACAAATGACGTCGTAGGGTACTTACGAATCTTCTGTGTCGAGTCACAAACATTACTGACTCACAGCAGTTGAAAGAAGTTGTAGACAAACGCCAACTACACTTCTCATTGTAGCAGCACGCACTGCTTCCTTTAGAGACAGGAAATCGTGCGACGAGCAGAACCCATGGAATGAACAATATGTTTTCGTTGTAGAACGAGGCAGTGCAGGCGGTGACGACCATAGTCTTCCAGCACCAGAAACACAATCCCAAAAACACCTCGCAGGGACCACAGAAAAATAGCAGTGACGATTGGCATACTACCTAATGATGAATGTGTTCAGAGCGCGAACTGAAGTCTTCTTGGTCACGGCGCATATCTGCTGCGTCTAAGGAGTGATTGCGTGATCAGCGAACGCACGGCGGTGCGCGCTACTCTGCCGTTTTCTCGCAGCATGTCGCCGCCGCCAAGTATGTTGTTACAAATCGTGTTTGAACCTCCCGCCCAATCGTCACATGATTCAAGGAGGGAAAACTTTATTTGGTCCTGCAAGTAGTAAGAATGAACCACTAAACGGGCTACTCCCACGCCCGGGCCGAAAGGCCAAGCCTTAAAGCCACGTCGTGAGCTACGTCGAGACAAATGGCAAATAGCAGAGGCGACAAGGGGCAGCCCTGTCTTACCCCACGCGTGACAGAGAACGGACTACTTACTGCCCCATCGCAAATACATAGTACGAACTTGTAATTGAGCGTACAACTGTGAATCTGAAGTGTCCATGTAGACCACGTATTAGACGCATGTGTGTGGGGATCAGAATGCCGATAATTTTGGAAATATCACTCGAAACCTTATATCTGCTTACGTGCTTTGAAGGCGAAAGCCTGGCGATTATCAGAAACGTGTTCTCTGCTACACCGTGTTTGCATCTCTTGTTTCTTTTTATTCGTCCTTCGACGCGAAATATTCCGACAGACAGTGTCCACACTGCCGACAGGCAGTTATCCTCCGGCTGCACACGTTCTGTGCGCCTGCCACGGCGCACACATCACGTACTACATTGTTGTTCATTCTAACAGGATTCAGGGTTAGCGCTGTGGTTGGCGCACCTCGCTGTCCTCGAACGACCTCAGTTGAAATATCGCACGAACCCAATTTATTTTGCCTCTACAGCTATGGGCGTAGGCAGGATTTTGTCTTGAGGTGGGAGAGCCCATTGTATTGAGGGGAAAAAGGGAGAGGGCGAGGGGGCTGGCAATTCTTCTGGAGTGGCTTGGGTGCATCCCCCTGCCGACGCCCACGGATACAGCGGCGGCCATTTTGGTACCATTGGCATGTACGACGGCGACAGCTGCGACTACGGTCACTTCTCATGTTTGATGGGACACCTAAGGCTCTCGGCTTAATAAGGCTACTTGTTATAGCTTGTGGTTACTGTTTTCCGGCTATGCTCTGTCTAGCCAATGTTCACCGTGCCTCGATACTCCCCGTGCAGGTGCGCTCCCTGTGGGACGAATACTCGCCGCCGCAGTTCAACCGCCTGCTCGACCCCGAACTCCGGTTCGCCCTGAACGGCCACCTGCCGGACGAATCTCAGCTGTGGCCCGACGACACGCTGGTCAACATGCAGCCGGCTCTCTCCGATGCGCTTGACCACGACCACCTGCGTCCCAGCGACGGTCACCGCGAGCGGCTCAAGCTATGGATGGGCGCCTACATCGTCTGGGCACTGGCTCCCTTCGCCTCCAGGACCCTGTTCCTTTCGATGCTCAAGGACTTGGGGTACGTTCCTCTTCCTCCCGTGCGGAAGAGAGATGAGATAAAAAAAAATCATCGCGTATCTTCTCAGTCCGCTGCAAATTTCTTCGAAAGAAATTTTGGCCTCTGCTGTTCCTGCCACACAAATGCTTCTCCCGCACCTCTCACGCTTTTCACTCTAGTCTTGCACCTGAAACTATAAACACGGTGAAGGTTTGCTCTCGTCAGTTGAATTTTACCGCGTTCCACCGCCCGCGCGCCATCTACCGAGACCGGCGTTTACTGTTGGACTTCCTGGAATGCCGCCACGAAGGACGAGCCTTGGGCGCTAGTGCTTTTTGTATTTTTGAGGCAGACCATTGCTTTCATATTTTTATTTGTCATCGCAAAAATCAAGCATCCATGTATTTTTAATTAAAAGAACATTTAAAATAGCACCTATTTATTGGTGTGTTGCCTCATATATGCGTAATGTTTTTGTTTTTCTTAAGAATTTCGACAAGTATGAAGTGTGCTTCTCAAATTTAGTGGTTTTGGAAAAATATTGCGTGAACAAAACTAGCGTTTACATTTTAACCTTTGAGCAGAAGGCTGAATCAAGGGACGGACAGACAGATGGACCGACGTTTTTGTATTTAAGTAACCCAAGTAAGACTAGTGTCTAAGGGAGACTCACTGTTAACATTCCCACGGTACTTGATACTTCATCGCCCAATTCTAAAGTAAGCAATTCGGCCGTTGTGGACATTTTCATGTACCTGCTTTTTATCGGCACACGATGCTTTCTAAGCCCGTCGGTCATGAATTAGCAAGTCCCATAGGTATGCGCTCAGGTGAGTCCCCCTTTAATGTGAATAATTAAGAGATGTTTGCTGGAGCTGTTCTTCCAAGTGGAAACGAAAATGTCCCAACGGATGCTGCGCGAGCAGTACCAACGCGGGAAAATTGAATTAAGCAAACGTTCATTGCATTCATCATGAGCAAAGGAAAAGAGGAGGGAAAAGGTGAGAAAGGTGCGAGTTGCGCAGCGCCCCCTTATTATTACTGGGGACGTCACTGCTCCGCACACGGCCCGGGATATCCACGCGATAGAAAAGGAGAGGGCTAACGTCTGAAGTTATGGTAGAAGGCTATCGGCTGTCGACTACATTTGCCCCAAGCAAATATGGGGCGGAGGTACATTCTAGTGTTGGTGGGCAATGAACTTTATACCTTTCAGCGTGAAGCGAAATACCGTTCGTCGCGGGGAAGCTGCATTTTCGAACTACTCAGTTTAGGTGAAGATACTCTCAAACGTTAGGGTGCTTTATGGGCGTACATGAGGGTATTGGCTTGTGTTTTCAGGGGCACTTTAGTTCAGCGAAGAGAGCAAGGCTAGCCTCGACGGTTTTACAGCGGAACTTTGTATGGTTAGAATCCAGGGTATCTCTTCCGGACGTGACGATTTACTCGCCACCGCTCCTCCGCTCCTCCTCGCCACAACCGATGCCTCTTACACACGTTTTATTCCCCTCGCCACAGCCATGCCTCTTTCAAAAGTTGCTCAATCGGCTGACAACGGCGCTACCGCCATTGCCAGCAGTTGCACTGTTTACTAGCTATGGGACAGACGAGTGCCATTAACTCAGAGGAAGAAGAGCGGGAATTGAAGGAGCGTAGGCGCGCACAGAAGCGCGAATAGTCACGACAACAACGAGAAACCAGTTGTTGCGGAGCGACCACATCGTGGCGGTGGAGACGCCAGAGAACGGAGCCGTGAGACCTTTGATCGAACCCCTTCAATGGCGAAGGCTGTCTGATTTCAACGATAATAATAGTGTGGCGATATGTGCCAGGAGCTACATTCAAAATTAACAACACCAGTGTCACAGAATGTGCATGATCTGCCTCGTTGAGCGGCTGTGAATGTCGCCCGGGTGAAGGGGAACTTGCCTGGTTGGAACGCCGAAGTGAGGAATTAACGATGATATATATATTCACCGTAGCGAAACCCAACCATAGCTACAGCGTCACTGCTTTCCTTCATCAAGGGGTGGACTGGCTCTGGATTTCTTTTTATATAAAGATGTTTGTCAGTTTGAGCGAGAAGGCGGTAGCGGCAGTGCTTTAGAGTGTTTGTTCTCTAGCCTCATGGCCTGACTGCGCGTTCTGAATTTTTGGTGAGTGTGAAAGAAAGAGAACTACCTGAGTAATTATTAGTAGGAATTCGGTATAAGGCGGTAGAGATGGTAGGGAGGTCAAACACGGAACCCGAAGTCCAGGTCACCGGATGCAGCAGCTCATTCTCTTGCCCCTTCAATCAGCCGCTTATCTTGAGGTGACCAGGCGGTGACGTCTGCCTCCCACGTCTCGATTGAACTGGAATGTATAATGTGTAAGTTGCGCTACCCAGAACATATTCTTGACATGTAAACGTTAAGTGTAAAAGGAAGGGTGTTTCCCGCATTCCGCCCAGTTTCCAGGTAATTGCAGATGTTTTTACCTAACACTTCTGCCCCCCTAGGTTAGTGTCTTGGTTTGTGTTCTGCACACCATTTGCTGCGATTACTTGGCGTTGAGATCCCCGTGCAGCCCGGGGAAGGATTGTGCTGCTAGGCCTAGTGTAAAGAGACGCTCTCCGTGCTTTTCTAGTATCCCGGTATGAATGTTTTGAGTCCTTTTTCGCCATGCTCGTGTCAGATTCTCGTGTCAGCGTGTCCATGTGAACTTCATTAGGGATGGGAGAATCACTCCGAAAACTTTGGAAATTTCTTCGTGTATCCAACAGTGTAATAGCCTTTTGAGAGTCAATACTGGCGTCTACGCTTCTCTTTGATAGTTCCGCTAGTGAGATTACGAAGAGGATGGCTAGAATTTTTGGTGGGGAAGTACCGCCAATGACCGACCGCGTCCGTGCGCATAGCATTTACAATCGCAAAAAAACAAACAGGCACCCGCAGGATTCGAGCCTGTGTCTGGTAGACCAGACAGAGTTAGTTTCAGTCACCGTTTTTTTTTCTTTATTGCATTAGGCTACGACCGTGAGGTAGTACCCGAGAGTAAAACGGCTTACTCCCTCGCTTCTAACGGTACGGAGTACCTTAGGACCTCCCAATGTCTGTCCGCGTGCATCCGTGCGCACACGACCATCAAGCGGAATTCAGTTTGAGCCGTGAGTTGCAGTTTCATCTTGGGAATAATCAAGGTGCCACTCACGGTTCAAATCCAAAGATGGCTGGGGCGCAATTCGGATGTAACTCGGGGCGCAACGTGGATGTCATTACGAGTCCCCGTACTCCGCACCCTCGCCATCATCCACGGAGTGAAGATGCTGCCATTTTTTATTTGCTTCTTCAATTCCTCTGTGTAGGAGGGTAATGCACCCACAGAATTTTCCGCGGTAGCGTACTGCGACATTCGTTTCCTCTCTACCTTCATCCATGGATCCTTGCCTGGGTCTACAATCTATTATCGTGGTTTTGGAAATTAACTTCGAAGCACTTGCTGTGGTTAGTCGCATGTTTTTGTGCAGGTTTGCGCCTTTGTTTTTCAGTAGGGGTGAATTTTTATGGAGAGTCGCTGGATCGTTGACATGTCCGTCATGGCGCCCAGGCATCTGCTCTCCGAAGGGGTGCCTATCTTCGACAGGATGGCCTGTCACGATAGTGCTTTTTCTCGGGCGATCCGTGTATGCTAGTTGAGTGGTTTCTGTGATTTCTTGCAAGGTGTTATATTGCCTCGGCACATGGCGCGCAATGCCCCATGGGGTCATAGCCCAACATCCACGTCAACGAGGGCGACGACGACGAAGGGGCGGCTGGTGTAAGGCCTGCGTGCACGCTGTCTTCGCCATGTAAATAATGTAATTAGATTTTTCGCCTTCCTCGTTTGCCATGGTTCGTATTTGTCTGTGCTGCCGCTACGTAACAATAAACACCCAATTTGAGAAGATTTTCGGCTATCGTGAAAACTAGGAAGTTGATGGCTGCTTTATCTGGTGTCTTGAGGATGGTGCTTATTTGATTTTTTTTGGCATGGCGTACGGTGTTTGGCTCATTAGTAGTGCCTGCAAAAATCATATTGTTTTTTCTTCTTCATTCCTGCTTTTCCCTGGTTAGGCGCTGATGTTCTGATTAAGATCAGAAAAAAAGTTCCGAGGAGAGCTTGCCCATGTTAGTACTTATCATTTCGTGTCCTTTTCTTCTTGTATTCACCGTTTATACATGTACGGATTAGTGTTGTTGTTGTTGTTATACTCTACGAATTGTAAGTGCTTCATTTTAAATCATGCTGTGCCGGAATGGGCCTCACATAGGCCGCTCAGTGCAAAGATAAAGGTGTCTACGGCCATTTCTTTGTTTTTCCGCAAATGTGACTTCTATTATCGACATAGCCTGTCAAGTCAGCTCTTGCGCGTATTTTTGTTCCCACCCCCTTTTTTTCTTTTTTTTCGGGCTGCAACATACGGTGGCGATGTCACGCGAACTCTATCTTTTTGTATATGTGTGTGTAGCAAGGCTGCTACAGTTGCCTGCAACTACGTTTCTGTATAATTGTCCATCGCTGCCATGTCCCCACGGGGCTTGTGGGCCCGTCAAGCAGTTTTGGCAGCTTTTTTTCCTCAGATCTTTTCATCAAATCAATGTATAAATGGGCAAATAAACTTTTGTCTTTATATTTATCTTTATCTTCCTTTTTGATACCGCAGCGTTAACGTTTGCCCCATTTTTAATATAAATGACAAAGTGTCGGCGTCGCAATCAGTCCCTGTGATAAAGGCGCTTTGGTGTGGTGGTGTCACTTGCGTGAGCGACTGCCGATCGTGACTGCCGAGCATAGACCACCAACAGGGCACAGAACGAGCTCATCACGTCTTCTATTTTCTGCCTCTGCGGTAGTATCAGTGTCTTCCTTTCCACACTGCGGTTGCCACTGAGCCTGCACCCAGCTCCAGGCGAGCTCTCGAATCTAGCTGCCTGAGTTATAGAGTTTCATACTAATGTACCCTAGAAGGAAATCTGTCGGTGTAGTCCCGGGCCGCCGTGGGCGGCGCCATTTCCGCTAGCGACGACCTTTGCCTACTTGGCTTATCTAGCCATATGGCTTCTTTTTTGTCCCGAGGCCAAAGGCAACAAAAAAGGGTAACAATTTTTTCTTGTCCACCGTGCATAAAGCTTCTAAATAATTACTGACATATTATTCTTTTTGGAGCTTCAATTTTATAACAACAAAACAAATTTGGTGAATCCTCTACAGTGATATTGTTGCTTTTTGGCAGCCAGAGCCAACTTTTCAGCCTGTTCTTAAACCATGCCAAGGACAAGTGGAACCTGCCTGCCCGGTGCATGACGGAACGCTCGACGAAGCGCGGCTCGCCTAGACAGTAGTGCCAGATTTTCATCTAATATATATTAGTATGAAACTCTATGGCCTGGGCCGTAGTTTGTGGCTCGCGGCGATGACGTACTTCCGCAGGCACTTGATGAGCGCGGCTGATTCCGGAGCGTTTGCATTTAAGGAAAAACCGGAAAGTTAGCCTAATAACGCGGCCGCGTTAAAAAGTTGCTGAATGCATGGTGACTGAAGTTTTTTAGGTATAGCATAATTGTGCGCATAAGCTTTCACTTTTATGCTCGTGTTATAGGACACGCTCCTCTGAGTTCATCGCAGGTTGTGGTGTATGACTGGCTGGAACAGAAAGAGAATAGACTTCGTTTTTCGCATTAGGAATTGCCGAACAGTGAAAACTTTCCGCTGGTGTTCACGCGCCATATTTTGGGACTGCCCCCCCCCCCGCCCTCCCCCCCTTTTGAGGTTTCAGTGGGTGCCACGTGATGGCGCTGCAGACTTTTCTGTCATGCTGATTTTTCGGTCATGATAAATGCCGCTCACGAAGCCGGCTTTTTCTGCGACATGGCGCCTTTAACGCTGCACGTTAAAAGTGTTTTTACGTTTGTAATCTCTGTCAGCTATGATCGACTTTGCAGGAGGCATCAAGGGTTTATCCAGAATTTCGATTTTGGGGGTATACCGAAACAATTTGTAGGGGTGTGTGCATATCCCTGCGAAGGGGGCTCGTAGTTGTGGAATCTTTTTTTTTGGGGGGGTGGGAGGGGGCGTCGAAATCTTTCCGGGGGGGGGCTGGGGGTGTTGGGTGTGTGTGCGCATACATCCCTGGGAGGCATTGACAAATAATATTGAATTGGAGATGGTGTGCGTTGTGATGCAAGGCGACGCTTCGTCGTTGTTGCCACCATTTGTGATCTCGAAAGTCGATCGCAAACAGCTTCGTCAACGCACACGCAGGTGCTTGGGAATACTTCACGTGTACGAAGTAACACTTCGAGCAAAACAACAGCCAACATCCCACTTATATTCAATTCCATACCTATTAGACGAAAATAGGTGTTCTTTTTCTACATATAGTTTACGGCATTTCTTAAATATTCATTACGTACGATCGTTGCCGAGAATCGTAGCAGTGCAAAGTGGCTAGAGTTATGTGCGGCTTGTTGATGTCCCCCAACGGGACGTACGCGTGCGCAGCAAAAAGAGCTCCAGCTCCGCGGAAGTGCTTCGCGCCTGCGTCAAGTCCATCGACCTGGTGATGCCCCTGGTGATGTGGAAGATCCAGACGGACTTGATCGAGGATTTGCGGCCGGCGTGGGCGGCACTGGGAGCTGCGAAAGACGCGGTGCGCGACGTGTTGTCGGCGTACGGCCACAGCCTTGGCGCGACCATCCCGCTGCACACGCGCACCATGGGAATCAACGCGCTCAACATGAGCGCCACCTGGGAAATGCTGGACGGCGTCTACGACTTTCTCAAGGCGGGTGAACGAGGAGACGCGTACTGCCCTTGAATGGGATATGATGACAAAATGCAACGTTATTCAATTCGAAAGAACTAAACTTCGGTAGCTCAGTCTGCTTAATTTCAGCCGTGAAGGACGTTTATTTAACCTAGACACGCAAGAACTATTGAAATACTTTCAAATTTCGCTCACAAGGGACGTAATATGTGCAGGATGGATGTCTTGTTTGCCGGCACTGAACATTTTTATCAGTGTGTTAAAGGAGCCATGAAAACAAAATACAAGTTGGGCTTATTAGAAAGAATGCTTAGTCCCGATAATAATGATACCAATATCATCGCAATCTTCGAACAAATAACGGATATATGAAAGAAAAGGTGTGAAGCCATCGCGACCCCCTAGCATTTTCCCGCAACTTTTCTATGACGTCACGGAACCTTGTTTGTGTGATTGGCGGCCGCCTAACTCACCTGTCGTGACGACACATGACTGGACGTCTGTAATGGGGCCTCTAGTATCATTTGACCGCATCACTTGAATCCTACCGTCCAGTGAACGCACTGAAAATTATGTTTTATTGTTGACCCGTATAACGTCATTCCTGCTCGTAACACGTCACTGTGGCGCAAAATTTGAAAGTTTTAAATACTTCTCGCTTTTTTTTGGTTAAAAAAATCATATTTTGTGGCTGTAATGCTTCTGAGTGAGATACTGAATCCTAGTTCTTTCAAATTAAACGAAGTTGTATTTTCTCTTCATGGCTTCTTTAACGGCGCTTTGACATTCAAATGATATGATATAAAACAAAACTAGAGGCTCCACCGCAACCTACCAGCCATGTGTTTTGGCGGTGGCTTAGACAGGTGGCCGCCAATCGTAAGAACAAGATTCTGTGATGTCACAGAAAAATTGCTACAAAGTGGCCGGAAGTCGCCACTGTTGAACATCTTTAAGATACGAATTATTGGTGTGAAGTTTGGCAATAGGGTTGGTACTGTTATTATCGGGACAAACAGTCTTATAATAAACGGGGCTTGTATTTTGTCTTCATGACCCTTTTAATGAGTGAGGGGAAAGCCTTACACGTGTCGTCATCCAGTCGTCCTTAACATCCCTGGTGTCGACGCATATCTTATATTAAACGGAAGCACGGGCTATGGAATGCCTTGCGCTTCACAGACGGGTCGAACCCGGTGCAATATTCTATTTCGTTTTACAGTGCACAACCGGGCTTTCCAGCACACTTCAAGGCGTCAACTAAAAACGGTGACATGGTGCACACTACTGCGCCTAAAACGATATAAAACACGCCATGCCAATGTTATGCACTGAAAAAGTCGGTATACACAACTTTTACACCTTATTGGACTAAAAAAATGTAAATTTTTTGTCCCATGGCACACACCTTTGAAAGATGTTCACTAGAAAGGTGTAACGATGAAAAAAGGGGGCTTTTGAACACCACACAATAAGGGTGTCAGGCTCTTTAACACCTAGAATAAGGGTGCGAGCAGCGCATCTTGGTGCGGCATTGTGGATCGTCTGGACGTGCAGGAGGACATACCGATACATTCAACACGCACAAGTCCCACTTCGACGGCAGGTGAATTGAGCAAGAAAACGAGCGGGATGCACGTTGAGAGCGAGTGTACGCTTACTTACTTTTCAAGCACGTCTGCTGTTCTTGCTTTTGTAGCCAGCAGTGGAAATTAATTTGTGAAAGTGCGGGTTTGTCGCAAAAACCTAATTACAGTAGACCGTATTTTCGGACTCCGAAAATTCGGACTTGCTGGATATTCTGGACTTACCCGAGGAACCGCCAGTTGTGCCATAGGAGTAATGTATGTGAAAAATGGATATTTCGGACAAAATAAAGCCAGAAGTTCGATTTTGTGGACAAAATTGTTCGCGACAACCATGGTACGTCTCCAGAACGACGCCCATTTGAATGCCAAGCCACTTGGCTTACTTCGGATTGGAAGAGGGTTGGCTTGACTCCCGGTGGGGTAACAAACTTTCATCTTGGAGGCCATAATTTACCATGTACTAGTCTGCGGTGGAAGGAATCTCGAAAGTCGGAAACGGGTCAGAAAAACATTGCTAACGCTTTGCCGTTGTTGTCCAATATTTTCTAAGAAAATGTCACGCTTGCAGAGATGCAAGCAGACGTTCTCACACGAAGGAAGAATTTAGGGCAAGAAACCATTCGCGACCTCTTCAGTCGTATTTAAACGAAATAAGGTTTGTTTTACGATTCGCGGATTTGTCGGGCTGCTCTTTTATTCGGACTATTTTTCGTTCCCCTCCAGGTCCGAAAGGTCGGTCGGCTACTGTATTTAGTGCTAATTTAGGAATTTTGAAATTTAATGTCAGCATATGCAATTGTGCATGCGGATTTAGAAAAAACTTTGGGAAAAGTTCAGTATTTATTATATTCAATATTTCATAAAACTTTGTTAACTACCAAACATCTATTCCACTCTCTTTCCACACCCTCCGGGAAGTGTGTTCATTTAACCATCGTTTCTATGTGTAAAATGGTGTTGGCACTGCAAAACACAGGTGTGACCAACATGCAACAGTTCTCGCAGATTTTGGAGACAACTATAACGCGAAAGTTTAATTCTGGTTTATGGATAACACCAAACAATAATTAATGGTGCACTTATATTATTCTAAATTGATTTACGACAAGTTTTAGTCTTATTAGTACTAAGACGAAATGAATGTTCAAGCGACTAACACTGATTGGTGAATGATAAATGTATCCAGATATGTTAGGAGCTGTGCTGCTTCAAAATATGGTGCTAGGTGGTGGACGTGAACAGTTTCTACGAGCGGGGCGTGTTTTTGTACCTCATGATGTTTAAAAACAAATTTAACAGACATAATTTATTTACAACTGACCACCTATTGCACACCCTTTCAACACCCAAAATGATTGAGGTCGTTCAGTAGGTGTAATGATACCCATAACTAAACAAAAGTTGTGTTCAAACAGAAAAGAAAAATGTGTAACCATTTCCCACCCCCCCAGATCACACCTACACACCTTTTTAGAGCGTCAGGGTGTACCAAGAGAATGTGCAAAATGATGTTAAAACAACAACAAAAAAGTATGACCACGCAGAAATACTTTTCTAGGTTTGTGGAGAAGATTATAGGATGCAAAGAGCTTAGTGTGCGCATTTAGGGCATTATTTTTTTGTATCTCTAAAACAAAGTTTATTCGTATTGATAGAAGAAAATTATGTTACAATACGCAAAAATCGATGCATCATTCCGCTTGACTCCGGCTACAATTTTAAAGTTATATCAGCAATAACAAAAACAGAATTGTCAGGGACTACCATGAATTGGTGTGCTGTAAAAGCATTGCGTAGCATTGGTAAGCCTGTAACAATAATTTTATTTAAATATGAAGAAGTTCGTACTGTCTCCGAAGGAGAAGCTGTGTCGGTGGCCTTGAACATCTTTCACAATAGGTGAGGTGGGAATGTTTAAAACTAGGTAGATAGCCTCAATAAACATTGCTGTATTAAAAAAAAACACCCATTTCACACCCTTTCCACACCCTACAAAAAACCGAGCGTGTTTCAGACGGTCAAACTCTTTGCTTCCACAGAAAAAAAGATGTAGCGACAAATTATGGCTTTGGAACCCCCAAAAAAAGCTTGCAATGACCTCCCCACACCCTCATTACACCTATGCTACACCTTTTTTAGGCGATAAGGGGAAAAAGCTTTAGTGTGCACAGTTACTGATTGAAACAAGTAAATACCAACGCGTACAAACGCCCAAAACAGAAAATAAACCTATAAACGCCTAACCACTTAAACGAGCTCTCCGCGATCGCCGGTTGTCCCGTTCATTCATTTCATTGCCGGTGGGAGCGACAAGGTAGCGCAATCTTTCTGTGCATGGAATCCTGCGCAGTCGATCACCGTGAGAACGAATGTTACGTACTTAATTGGCAATCCTGTTGTTTCTACAGCTCAGAAGCTGCGAAGTTCCTATGCAAGCCTCACCAATCAAATATTTCTCTTCTGGTTTCGTTTGATAGAAGACTAGCGCTTGGAGCTCACATTTATGCCAGTTTCCCTCACAGCCAGCTTTAAACGTTTCAACTCCAGGATGCGCACATTTATAAGGCAACTCTTTTCTTACCAATGCACTCTTTTAAGCGTTTGGATGAAAGAATTTTGATCGTGAGTGCGGCATCGCCGCATCTAAAGCACCGTTCTCATGACGGTTTACTGCACAGGCTTATACGCCCAGAGAAATTGCGCTGCATGTTTCTGACAGCGGCATGAAAAATGAGTGAACGGTTAAATGAGCGATTGGGGACAGCTCATCAAAGTAGTTAGGCCTTTTAAAGTTTTTTTCTGTTAAGAATTCTTTCTAGAGAAAGGTCTTTATAAAGCTTTCTGATTCGTGATCGACTCAGCTCTGTATATATGGCTCAATGATCCTGCGACAAGTGCGGAGCTGTCCTTCTAATGCGACAAGAACAAGTGTGTTTTTGGTCCCTTCTATTTTTACACCTCTTCCCTGTTCCCGTTCTCCCCCATACATTTTAGGGTCTTGTGACCTCCTTCAATAAACAGGCATCAATTTACTTCCCATTCTGTTGTGGGTATTTGTACGCATTTGTATTTACTTGTGTCAATGAACAACTGTGCACACGAAACACGTTACACCTTTGTCGCCTTAAAGGTGTAGTATAGGTGTAATAAGGGTGTTGCTTGAGCAGATGCAAAACCCGAAGGGCTTGCATTAGGACTGCTCTACCTTTCAGTGTCGGCTAAATACTTATCTTTTAAGAAAACAAAAAAACATTCTTCCGTACTTAAGTCCGCTTTCGAGGTTTAGAGGCGAAAGCCAGAGATAATCGTATACTTGCTTTGCTACATCGTGTTTGCGTCTCTTTCTTAGCTTTCTTTTCGTAGTCTTTCGGTGCGAATTACTCCGACAAACAAATTGGTTACTCTTTATGCGGCAGCTTTTCCCACACAGTCAGAGCTGTTCCCAACGTGCGTGCACCTGTTTTACTCACGTGGCGTCACGTGAACTTATCACGCGACATGCACCAGGCCAACTCAGCGTACTGGGTGGTGAGCGCGGGCTTTAGACGTGGCTTCAAAACCTACGCGAACCCAGATGTGGGTTCAATAATTCTTTTACAGTGGTGGGCGTTGTCGTACCATTCGTGCTTACGCACAATGACTACGGTTCCTCTTCGCGTTTCATTTGACACCCAGGGCTTTCTACTTTCCACACTGACATTCTCCTTCGTTCATGATTGAAAATCAGCGCGGAAAAAATCAGCACGAAAAAGGCACGAGAAGTAGGCAGGACAGAGCTGCACTAACCACAAGTTTATTTTGAAGAAAACACTGGTAATATACACACATAATTCTCCCACGTGCCGGAAAAATATTGCAAGGAATAAACAGAAAACGTAACACAATAACTCATCCGTCGGCGCAAGTGTAATCTATTGCTCTACGTGAATATGCAAGGGTGTCACTCAGATAAGCGTATTCACGGTCATGCAACCATAGTGAGGGCATACTGATACATGTGTCGGCAGATCATCTTATTTGGAAGGCCTTGATTATTTCCTTTTTTGTTATATCCCTGTGTTTCGACAACACAATGGGTTCTTCAAAAACCGGAACACAGCCATGTAGGCTGCAGTGTTTTGCCAGATGACTATGCCGATCCCCTTTTAGTGAACGCTGGTGCTCCGACAACCTGGTGTTCAGGCACCTCCCGGTTAGTCCCACGTATATATGTCCACACAGAAGTGGCAACATATACTCGACACCCGTTGCAAATATCACAAATGCCTCTGAATGGTTTATCGATCTTACATTTTTTGGCCTTGAAACGACGAAGCAGGTTTCATTGGAAAGTGCGGCGTGTCAGTCAACAGTTTCATGGAAATCCTAGAATTCTATTTGAAAGCAACATTTATCGAGTGGCAAAATGAATTTTTTTGTTCAAAAACGAGGGGTGTGTGTTGGTTGAAAGGCGGCTCCTATGCTTAGTAGCATATTCCCTGGTAGGGTTGGCAGAAATATCGAAGGAAATGTATGTGGCTTGGCAAAAAAATATTTCCCGTTATGTAGATAATTTTTTTAACAATTGTTGAGAGTGGACAACTGAATTTAGAGGGCCTTTTAAATCTGTTGAATGAGTGTAGTCTCGGATTGCAGTTCACATTTGAGCTGCCAAAATTGAACAAACTGCAGTTCTTGGATGTTGAGTTAACTTTCAAAAAATGGCACGTATGCCAGTGTTACCATCTAAGTTCTCAAAATCCCGTCCTGAACTTCAAGTCAGGTCATTCCAAGGTAACAAAAAATGGGATAGCATTTTGTTCACTACGCTCCACACTTTCAAAGTCATGTGACCATTAGATTAGTTGAAGAAAAACTTCTCGTACCAGATAAGTAGACTGCTGACGGCAGGCTACTCGGTTAATGTTATCCTCATAATCGTACGGAAGCTAAATGTATAAAAAGGCGAAGATGTGGCAGGATCCGCGACCAAGCCGCCAACGCAAAGGAAAAGATACCCCGTTGTAATACCTTATAAGCACCGGCTCTCTCATAACTTAAACAACGTGGCAAAAAGGTACGCTGTCGACGTGATGTTCTCGGCCCCAAATGAATTAAAAAAATTGTGGAGCACAGTCGGCCGAAGATTAGCTCCCCGGAATATGATGTGCGCTCGTTAAATCATTCTGAGCCATCTGTGAAATGTGCAACGGGTGTCGTGCTTGAACACCGGGTTGTCGGAGCACCAGCGTTCTTTAAAATGAAATCCCCATAGTCATGTGGCAAAACCCTGCAGTTCGCATGGCTGTGGTACCGGTTTTTGAAGAAACCGCGGTGTTATCGAAGCGCAGAGATAAAACAACAAGGGAAATAATCGAGGCATTTCAATTAAGACGATTTGCCGACCGATGTGTCGGTATGCCCTCAGTAGAGCTGCATGACCTTGAATACGCTTATCTAAGTGACACCCTTCATAGCCACGTAGAGCAATAGATTACACTATTGCAGAGGGATGAATGATTCTGTTTTTATTTCTGTTTATTCTTTGCAATAATTTACCTCCACTTGGGAGACTTGCATGTATGTTACCAGTGTTTTCTTCAAAATAAACTGCTTTTGAGTGCAGCGCTGTCCTGTCTACGTTTCGTTACATTTTTGTGCTATGTTTTTTCCGCGCTTATTTTCAGTCGTAAACGTTAACCAACTCGCCCAAATCATAGTTCTCTTTCGTATTGACACTCAGATCGAACCGTCTGGCAGCTACTTCCGAATCCTGTGGCGTGCCACGGAGTCCACCGCCAAGTTTATCACGAGGTCGATGAAGCGCCCGGATAACAACATGTACCACGAGGCTGGCGTGGCGCCCATCCCCGTCTACCGGCTCCTGGTGACCCGCGAACTGATCATCAAGGACTTCCTGCTCAGGCCTCCTATGACGGAAGCGCGTCACCCGCCTTCCGTGCTCGCAGCCGTTGTGGGCCTGCCCATGGCCCAGCAGATTTTTGCCCTTCTCTTCTACATCTTGTTCTTCGACGATCGCTTCGAGGTCAGTTGGGGGAAGAGAAGTAGTCTCCCTGTGCCCGCTCTGTGTTCTATGTATTTGGTTTGTCATATGCCATTCAAAAACCACAGCATGGTCTTCGGCTCTCCTCCCGCAAATACCTTCCGCCCACCCACCCCTGTCGGTGGAAAAGGAACGCCTTGGGCGTCAGCTTCAAAGTGAATACCTATATATCTCCCAACACTATGGCAGGACTGCGGAGAACGGGCATCAGTACGCAAACATATGTGGGCCGAAATATTTCCCCTTGTCCCTCTCATCGCCTCCCTCAGCCAGTGTGAAGCAGCGCTTGGTTGCTCAAACTTGCATTTCGGAGCACACGGATCGGGCAGCCAAAGTTTATTCATTCCTTTATATTCCATGCCTTTAGGTTAGGGGGGCAAGAAAAAAGAGCTGTTCGAACAGCTTGACTAGCTCACCCCCAAAGTGAAGTTCAGTATGGCACGTTCAAGTTTTAAGCATCGTACAGGGCAAACATGGACGACACAAGGAAAAGAAAAAAACAAACATCACACGTTAGAGGAAAACAAACAACCAGAGCTTTTGAAATAACGGGAAGCGCGAAACAGTCTCAGTTACACCTTTTTTCACGTAGTCATCGCGATAACAGAAAGCACCCCGATGTCTCGACTACACACATTTCTATGGGTTCAGGGAAAAAATAGCAATAAAGAATTAAGGAGCAGTTAGGTTCGGTACAAAGAATATGTTGCGGTTCTCACGCGTATGTACAGTAAAATTCGCGAGCTTTAGGAAGCGATCCCTTTATTCAAGAGAATTGCTTTAAAGGATAAAGAAGGTCCAAAATTCTTTGTTTGGGGTCATTCAGACGTTAGTGTTGTTAATATGAGAAAACTTTGCCCGCTGGTCGGCGAAAATTTAGCAAGACGCCGAAGCTTTATGGCCTTTTCTTATCTAAAGGTTCATCTTTCCCTGTCTGTCTCTTTCCATCAGCAAAGACAATTTCGATACCTTCAAGCGTCTAGATGTCACTGGGCGTGTATAAACATATACCTGAGAGAATCCAGGAACGAAATGTGTGGAGATGCACCAGTGGCCGGGGTATATTCCAGAAGGGCTTTCACGTAATGCGACCACTGTGAGTAACTGTAGGGGTACACTACCACTGCGCCCTTCCAGTGCTAACTAACGGTGGAACAAGCTTAGTGTGGTACTGACCACACTTAATACGACTTGTGTCAGCCTAAGGAGTTTCTAAAAAATGGTGATAGTAGTACCACTAGGCGGATTAAAATATGGAAGAGCCATTCGTAGATCCTTTCTGATGGGCGTCCATCGCCACCCTACCAATCGCGAACTTGAACGCGGAACCTACGTGCTCGCAGTGCTCCGGCCTATGAATTATACGGCGCGGATTTTTTTAACGCGTATATTAAGCCACATATTACGCACCGTGCCAGCCTTGCTTGGTGTTTGTGCAGCCTGAGAGGTTACCTTTGCTAACATAGCGGTGGCATCAGCTGCCTATCGTCCCATTTGTTTTTCAGCAGTGAAGGCATTCGGTTAGAAATCCTTTTTTTGCCTACTCGGCCCTGCAGTCATTTCACTCTATTCCACACTGCGGATCAACGTGCACAAATCACCATGCGGCGTGAAGAAACTATTCCCGTGAAGGCCTCGCAGCCGCCGCCTCATCTTTGCGTAATTCCGAGCAAGTGCAGAAGGAGCCCCGGCTGTGGCGGCTGTAACTTTGGCTTGGCGTCCACCCTCTCCGGAGCATCTGAGTGGCGGCCACTGTTAGATCAGTGGCCTCAGCGTTAGTCATGCGCCGCTTTCTTGCTCTTGCGCATTCTCGAACCTTCCCTGTTCGCAGAACGACGGCAATATCTCTAAATGCGGGGGTACCATTGCATGGTGCATGACGGAAAAAGTTTCGTGGCGGTCCGTTAATTTTTGCATCGCTATGTCAACTGAGCAAGCGGTAGCTGTGCACAGGACGACGCAGGGGCGAGAGCGCGTGGAGAAAGCTGCCTTCAAGAGTGACGAGAGAGGGAAGCCTTCGTAGCGCTGGGGATGTTGCCAAGGCGACGACAAGTAGAAGCGTGGCTCTCCAGCTGCCTCGGCCTCGATGGGTCTTGTGACCCCCGCCGCCGCTTGTACTCGCTGTAGAATAATCACGGCAGCCATTGCTGGCGGTAAAAGAGGAAGAAATGTTAATGACGGCGAAAAATGAGCATTCTAGTGGGTTACAAACACAGCAACGGACAGCCAATGCCACTACTGAAGCAAACGTGGCCACGGAGATGATTGGAGGACTAAGCAGGGTTGCTGCATGAGGTACGTGCATGAAATTCCACATTGTAGACTGCTGAAACCGAGGCATGGCGCCCGCATCGGGCAGAACTGCCGGCAGGGGTTGTGTGAGAGTGAGACTGTGCGACTTATTCAGGCCTTGTTTCGTCAACAGCAGAATAACGCACGTTCACAACAGTGCTTCTGAGTTACAGAAAATCAATTGCCTCATCACAAAACCCCACAAAGCGTCACTGTAAATACCACTGTAGGCGTCCACTGCCAGATTAGACGGTCTGGGTATCCATAATGATGCCGGGGAGCTTGTGGACCTGACAGGATAAATGGCACGCTTATCTACTACCTCAATCGGCCTGAACATTGTAGACCGACTCGGGATTCGTGCCCCTACTTTGTCCGCTCAGAAATTCTCCCTTTCTCGCGCTATTCGCGCTGAAGTAGTCATCCGCTCTGTACCGCTGGATATGCACCCTGTGTACCATGCGGGCCGCATAATGCAACGAGCACAGGCTCTTTAGCGACGCCTACCTGTGAGACCAGCTATTTTACACGTAGACGCGGCATAGTACCATCAGCACGATGCTTGTGCTCTGGCCATCGTTAACCGGCCAGACGAGTCCCCGTTATGTTCCCTTATAGGTCGCACCCCTTTCCCTGTTCATAAAAGGGGAAACCAGCGAGCAGAACGCAGGACAAGAAGAGGAGGCACACACACAACACCGCTGGTTTCCCCTTTTCTGAACATTATGAACCAACTAGCCCAGCAATTCATCCTTTCCCTGCCACGGCGGAGGGGGTGGCAGTTGAGATCGCCCTGTTACAAAAGCCAACCCCCAGGATTGTAATCTATGATTCAAAGATGGCCATTCAAAATTTCGCCCGTGGTCGGATTTCGCCAATGGAACTCAAAATTATCACTAAAAATTCTCAAATTTTTTCGATGGAACTGCTATGGACCCAGGCGTATTCCTGCCTCATGGCGTGGCTCCAGTATTCACAACCCGAGCTCAGTTTCTTACCACGGGGCCCGATCAGCTAGAGACCGCCTAATTACGTATCACGATACACTCACGCATTACCGCCTCCCTCGCCGCAAACACCCCCCGGGGCATCCCCAGCTCAGCAAGGAGCAAGTCCACAGCTGACTAGTTTTGCAGGTTAATTCCTTTCCTTGCAGGACGGTGCTCCATCACCTCCACCCCTCCCCCTACCCCTGATCTGATTGTTCCCTCTCTTTCTCTCGCGGGCGTGCGTTTAGGATGCAAAACTTCACCAATAAGATCTTCAATTAACGCTTTTCCCGTATGGAGCATATATCATTTACTCTATAATCAAACAGGCCGTCATAAAGCTTGGAAAGAACACGCATAGAAGTCATTCCAGGTCGAGTAGTGAGAACGAAGCGGATTTGTGCCTGGCAGGTTACGATCGTCTCTGACTACTGGAGGTACACCCAAAAAACAAGGTGGCCACCGAAGGAGCAGGATCAGAAAACTTTCTGAAGGGCGGATATATTTGGAGGAGAAGAATGAAATTGTATGACGCAGGTTCGGAGTGTTTGAAAGTGTATAGACGAGGCTTTTGTCTTGCCGTGAAAATGAACCATATGCCAATTAGAATGTGCCATGAGCAAAGCAATAAATAGAGCTGTTTGGTACATTACATAGTGTGTAGGCTCGCTATTCTACATGTAGTCCACCCTGCAACTAATTCTCTAAAAACGCCTCACGTATACTTGAGCATTTTCGCTTGCCATTTTGAAAGGTATCTGAAACAATGTTATGCTGAAATGCCCGTACATGGAATACTTGATGTACCAAAGTGTGCATAGAAAGGGCGCATGATTTGAAACCCCCTTGTAATTTATACTGCCGTCTGTATGCTTCTACCATAAACAGGAGTACGGATTTTTGGGCAAATTGGTAGAGCAGTCTTGAAAAATTCATGGCATGTACAAATGTGGACATAGCAGAAAAGGGATATCATTCAACGCTGCATGCGCCATGGCGTACACTAACAGAGACTGGCAGAGCGATAAAGAATCGTCCTGACGTCTTTATGCAACAGGACGTTAAATGGACAGACAACTGATTTTCGTGTAGTATATGCTCTCTATCCTGAATGAAAGGGAACTTAAAACGCGTTGAAGAGAATGAGTTGCACTGATAAGCACCTAGAACGTTATAAAGCGAAATTTTAGGTCTACCAGCCTTGCGTAGGTTGATAAAAGGAGTGCTGGCAACCATAGCAGTATGTCGCGCAGCGACATATCATTAACTGTACGTGACAGGAAAGTAGGCATTTAAAGACTGGTCCCTGGATAGGAAAATAACAAAACGTATCCTTTCGTATTCCTTTATGCGGTTTTTGAATCATGAATTTAACCCGACAGAGCCGCTTGGCGCGGAGGTGCTTTTTTCATGCCCAAGCGTACTAGCCGTAAAGTCGACCAGCACGGATTTCTTCAGTAAAAATTGTGGGTCATCCTTGAAGGGCCGACAATGCTCCCTCAAATTATTTTTGTCCAAAAAAATTTGCATGGCGCACAATGCTCCTTTAAAGTATTTTTGTCCAAAAAACTGTGTTATTTTTCTAACCGTCCTTTTACCTCCAGGGTTTAAAGCAAAGTTAGGTCTGTCAAAAATTCTTTAAAAATCTCTTCTTTTTTGATCGCCACCATTCTTTTGTGTGCATCATGGTGAGGCCTTGGACTGCCATTTGCCGTAGTTTTAAATAATTTTTGCTTTTTTTTAAATCTTGTTACGCCTATCAGAAATACACCAAATGGCGCATTTTCAAACATTTTTAGCAAATACCAGCACGTTCTGTCAGCCAACGAAGCATTTTTAACACGAAGGTGTTTTGTTGCGGGATACACCAAGATTTCGCTGCCGTCATACCGTCACGGAAATGACACCATTACAACGAAGCAAGCGGTACGAAAAGGGTGCACCCCTGCACACAGGGTCTTCTTGCGGGGAAGCAGCCTTTGGTACTAAAGGGTCGTACTTAGATTTGTTCGTTTTCTGAATTTATATTTTAACACGAAAGTGTTTTACGCCAGAATACACCAAGATTTCACTTACATCATATCTGTCACGGAAATGACCGCAGTACACCCTTACCGAAGCGATCCGCCAGCAGGACGTCGCTCGCCAAGAACGCCCACAAGACCGCCGCCGACTCGCAAATCATGCTCAGCTGCAGATTTCGGTGCACATTTCACATTAGTGTTTTACCGATTTCTATGACAGGGGAATCAATCACAGTTTTTTCTTGTATGTCACCGTTGTGGAGAATTCGTAACAAAGTATGTTGACACCTAAAAAAGAAGAAATGTGCGAGAAAACGTTTGTAAAATTTGGAAAAATATCCTTTCTGGCTCATATTCACCCCTAAATTGCACATTGTTGGGCTCGTAGTAAAAATAAAAAATACAAAGCATTCACTATAGTGGAAATTATCGCACTTCATTTCGGTAAGTTTTATCAGAACAGTTTTCGCTTTAGGTGAGAAATAATTTTCTAATTTGCACACCGACACTGCACCACGTTGTTCTACCGAGTGTCTTCTCTGCACGGCTTGCGCCTGCGTGGAAAAAGGACGAGCAAGCCAGTTGGCTTGCGCTGCAAAAATACGTTGCCCCGCAATGGTATTTCTTAGCGTCAATACGGCGAAAAAGGATAGTTCACGTGTAGGTGTAAAAATAACACAATGAGGAGCTAGCGGTGCTGCGCCCATTCTGTGACCACATGTAGACTCAATGGCTGGCTGTACACAGACGTGCATTTAAAGTATCAGTGTATATTATGCGTGGTATCTTTTATGTACGCCGAACATTAGGAAGCAAACAGCGGCCGAGTCACGGAGTTGCGCGGATTTATTTTCATGTGCTAGCGGGAATCACATACAGTGATGCTTTGAATACATGTCTGATGCACAGCCAGCCCTTCAGTTAATAGGTACTCAATGGTCGCACCCCCGTTAGCTCCAAGCTGTACTTTTACCACCAACACGCGAACTATCGCTTTTTCCCGTATTGACGCTGCGAAATATAATTGCAGGGTAAGGTATTCTTGCAGCGCGAAGCCGTTGGCTCGCTCGTCTTTCATGCAGGCAGCCGCATGCCGTGCAGAGAAGACGCTCTGTGGAACAACGTGGTGAAGTGGCGGTGAGCAAATTCGAAAATTTATTTCTCTTCTAAAACAAAAACTGTTCTGAGTAAACTTTCTGGAATGAACTGCGATCATTTGCACTAGTGAATGCTTTGTATTTTTTTACTACGAGCATGGCAGTGCGGAATTCGGGGGTGAATATGAGCAAGAAAGGACATTTTTTTCAAATTTGACAATAGTTTTCCCCCGCATTTTCTTAAGTGTCAATATATTTTTGCGAATTCTCCGCAATGGTGATACACAGAAAGACAATGCTTCACTGGCTGACAGCATGTGCTTATATTTGCTAAAATGTTTGGAAATGCGCAATAGCGTGTATTTTCTGTATCGAGAGCACGAAAAGCAATTGCTTTTTTAAAATCTGGCATAGGGCGTTCCAGGGCCTCAACTTGATGTACACAAAAAATGACGGCGATTAAAAAGAAGTGATATTTTTATAAATTTTCTGACAGACCTAACTTTGCATTAAACCTTGGAGGGCGGCTAGAAAATGAACAAAACTTTTTCGGACAAAAATACTTTGAGGGACCATTGTGGGCCTTGCAAGGATGTCCCACAATTTTTATAAAAGAAATCCGTGATGGCCGACGTTATGGCTGGGGCGCTTGGTATGGAATGACCAGCTTAGATACGTGCGGTAATCTCAACTTTAAAAACCCTACATGGCGTCACCTTTCGGACTTCACGAAGTAACGCGTCAGATTAAAATTATTTCCGCAAATTTAGAAATCTGTTGTGGTTACCCCACTATAAAAAACGCTAGCTTTAGATGCGACTGCATCTCATTCACTCGCCTTGTTCCTCCATACGGCGTTGTTGTCCGTCTACACCCCTCCCCCTACACTATAAAAAAAATTCCCGCGCCTTCCCGCGAGGGGAACACGAGTAAATGCAGAGCATTGGGGCCTCAGTACTGATTGAAGGCAGTGTTGCTTCCATCGCTTCTTCCGTGATGCTGGAGTAGCAGACACGAGTAAACGTGGGCACGAGCGTCAACCAAGGAAGGAAGGAGCAACGCAGTGACTGAAACACGAGCGACCGCTAGCCGCTATATTTGCAGGGCGCGCAGTAGAGGGAGAGCAGTACGGGGGGGGGGGGGGGGGGGGGGAGAGCGCGCATGCGCAAGCAGCGCGCGCCCTTCCTCGCCCCACCGCGCTGCTATCACGCACCTGTTACGCCGAGACCGCGACGGAGCGAACGGGCTGACTACGACGCATGCGCGCGCCAGCTACTGTTGAGAGAGAGGAGAGAAGGAGAGGCGCACCTGCTGCGGACGCGGAGCTGTGGACGCCGCCCGACGCAGGAACAGGCGAGGCTAAGAAATGCTCTACATTTAAAAATAATAGTTGGCGGCGCCCGGTTTCGATCCCACGACCCTGTGGGCGGAACGCGTGGTACATGGTGCTCTTCCCACTGCGCCACAAAACCAAGAGAGAATCAAATGCTACGAACGCGCCTTATATCCTTGAGTCATTCAAACTACGTCAAGAAGCTACTGATACAACGCATGATGGGGCAACGATTAACACTTGCATTAAAAGAAAAGAAGCTTCCACTTACAGCAACAATGATGGAGTAAAGGTCGTTGCGAAATCGAAGCCCCAAGCATACCACTTAGAGAGATTGACCAAGATTGGCCAATAAAACATAATAATAATCATAAAACATAATAATCATACGCGCTCCCGACACGTTTCACGCGATTTCAGAATCAATCCAACGGAAACACCAAGTCAACCCCACGATGCGTCGCATCTACACAGGGTTCCCCTCGCGGGGAGGTGGGCGCATTTTTTTTTATGACCTAGAGGACATGCGTTCCGCAAAAAGTGAGTGCCCTTTCATTTTGCGAAGCTGGGGTGCGTAATGTTGAAATCGTCTTAGCGGCTAATGGTCACATAATTTATTTCCGAGTTGTGTCAGTGAAACAGCACTTACAGCCGTTTTCTGTACCATACTCCCTACGTAGATGTTCATGGTTTCTCTGCGCAACAGACAATGTGGGAAAACCAACTTATAAAGATAAAGCTTGCAACGGTTTCCTTAAAGCCGGCTTCACCACTAAACACAGATGAAAAGCTGATGAAACTATAAGCCGTCTAAAATATGGCGGCCCTAGGGTGTATCATATTTTGCGGAATTTTCTCCTGAAGGAACCCCCTTCGAGCGTAAAGGGTTCGCGAGCCCGAACCCGCCCGATGAATTAACGCTGATCCGCATGAGAACAAATCATCGGTGTATTCCGGAAAAACCAAAATGGAAACAACAAAGAAAGCAAGTTGGGAGGCACTATAAAGAGAGCACAGCAAGCAAGCGCGTAGAGCACGCAAACAAAACATTGCGGCAGTTGAAGCCCTGCTTGTCCAGAAAATTACAGCATGGTGCTGTACACTCACGGCGACGTCTTCAGTCACTTGTGCCGACGTCGGATCAAGAGCGTCCGCCGCGGACGGTGGTTGCTCCTCGCTGTCTGGGCGTCATGGTCGGGGCTCGCCGCCGACCTCGGCCGTAGCTGCTCTTGCATGTCCCCCAGTGCGCACTCCCGCGCTGCTCTCGTGACCGCCGCTTTTAAGCCACTCGGTTGGTTGTGCGCATGTTTTGTGCGGACTACACGTGTTCGTTGTGGCTCACTGTTCACTCACTCAGGCGAGTGAATATCACTCACGCGATATTCACCAGGGGCGGTATTCTCGTAATTCTCCCTTTTGAAAACGTCCCTTTTGCGTCCCTTTCACCGTGACGTACTTCCGGTTAAGCATTGGGCGTTGGCAGTATGTTGGCCGCGCTTGCGTTACGTCACTTCCAATTGTTCGCTTCCAATTGTTCGCTTTTAGCCAATCAGGGCTTGCCAAAAGGAACACTTTTGAAAGGGACGCAAAAGGGACAAAACTCGAGAATACCGCCCCAGAACAAACCGTTATCAAGATTCCCCACTCTTGCTCAGTATTGCCGAATGGAATTCGTTGCCACCATACGTAATCCTCATTTCAAGCTGCCATTCTAGCCTCCCGTGGAAATGAACTGTTGTAATGCGCACTGATATGTTGTGGTTTCCTGTTCGTGTATTTTTTCAGTTTCGACGCTTGCCTCCTATTTTAGTTTCCTTCTTTCTTTCTAATGTCTTTTTTAGTGTTCGTACGGCTTATTTCTCAAAACAGTGCTGTCAAGTGTTTTTATTTTGACTTTCTAACCTAACCACCCCCACGTAAATGCCCGGGCCCTTACGGTATGTATATAAATAAATAAAAAAAATAAATAAATGAAAAAAAAATAAATACCGTAAACCGGGATGTAACGAAGTTGACAAAAGTTCTCCACTTTTCGTAACATGCAGGTTTTCGTTACATGCAGGTTTTGAGTTAAGGCTCGCGGGAATGAAGCAGAAACAAAACCGGAATGTTAGACATCAGGCAAGGTGAAACTTGCCCTTCAAGGATTTATTTCACAGTGAGAAACTACGCGAGTTGCTCCTGGTGCTTTCGCATGAGCTTGGCGCTAAACGGCTCTCTAAATGGGCAAGCTCACCACTCGCCGTGAGCACTCGCACTAACTTGCGCTCCCTATCACCGCTCGCCGTCACCACTCGCCGTCACAACTCTGCATCACCACTCACACTCACTCGCGCTCGCGCTCACCACTCGTCGTCTCCCTCGCACGCGAGCCTGTGCAGTAGACCCTCCATGAGTCATGAAACCGAACAGTATTAGTGCATTATGGCGTCAGAAGGCCATCCAAATCACATTTCTAAATTAACACGCCACAAGAGAATTAATTCTAGGGTGCCACATAGCAGAAGTTCAGTGACGACGTATTTCCGAAGCTAAAAGCAATCCCGCCATTAACAACCGTCGCAGCGAGCGGCTCCGGCGAAGAATAGCCAACAGCGAGTACAAGCGCGATAGTGGCGTTCCACGATGTGCGCCCCACAAATGGCGCGAGTAGCGCCACCGTTGAGCGGGGCTCATGGCCAGTGTCACTCGCACTCGCGAGTAGTGAGCGGGGTTCACTGCGAGGGGCTTGCATTCACTCGCACTCACACTCGCCAGTCCAAAACGATGGCGAGGTGCAGTCGCCACTCACTCATGAGTGGTGAGGGGGGGGGGTGCGTGAGTGCACTCGTGAGGTAGCCTGCCGACCTATGCTCACGCGTGGAAGCGCACGGTAGTTGGCGATGCGGTCGAAAAAAAGTGAAGTGTAGTTACTCTTGCTAGTTGGTGCGGCGTCAGACGACACAATCAAAACCAGAAGTAGCTGCCACGGCAACCGCAGGAAGGCACTAGCGGCTCCATTCATAATCACAATTAGTACTACTAATATTAAACATTATTAATATTATATTCTTCTTCTTCTTCTTCTTCTTCGTCTTCTTCTTCTTCTTCTTCTTCTTCTTCTTATTATTATTATTATTACCATCATCGTCATCATCATGACCAATTTTGTGTTTAAGCGCCTCCAGACTTTTTTGTGGCTGCTGGCTCTATACAGTGCCGCTAGTATCCAACGCAGAAATTTGGGCTAGCTGGTGATACGACTTCGACATGGTAAAAGGCGCACTAGACGGGGACACAAGAAAGGACAGTAACACGGGACGAGCGCTAATCCCGTGCTCGTTTGGCGCTCGTCCCGTGTCACTGTCCTTTCTTGTGAACAGCGTTCCAACCGTTGAATGTAGCGGATGCGCGGATCTGAAAAAGCTAATCGAAAAGCAGAACGCTGAAATCCACCAACAGCACCTGCAGATCAGGGCGTTCATGGAGAAAATGGATGCGCTAGCTAGCGGAAGGCTCGCTGGGGCAGTTATATCAAACGAAGCGTCCGGGGACGCCAACACGAAACGGAAGGTGCCACGGCGGGACCCCGCACCTATACCCGATCGGGAGGCGGAACCGTCAACGTCGTTGTCGCCCCGTCACGAGAAAATGGACGCCGAGACCTTGAAGCCGGAGGGGGCGTCGCTAGAGCCAAGTCAGATGCAACAGCTACAGGATGGCCTGGCGGCGGTCCTCGCGGCCGTTAACCAACTAACGCAACAGCAGAACGACATGCAAACGAAGCTGGAGCTCCTAGGGTCCAAAGTGGGAAGCCTGAAGCACGAAATGGTCGAGATTGAGAGCAGGATGGAGGACTTATCCACCAAGCTGGACCAACAAGCCGCCAAGACCTCGTCCTTGGAAGCAAAAATGCGGTACGCGGACCTCTCTGGGAAGAGAAGGGAGCGCGCGAGTACCAGTAAAATCAAGGGGGCGGTCGCAAGTAGGCGCGACCAGGTGACCTCGGACGACGATGAAGAGGAACAATAATAGACGCAACCGTGGGGGGAGACCACAATCTTTTACCAATGGAACTGCAGGGGAATCAAGAAGAAATCGGCAGAATTTTAATTACACATCGAGAGCCTCGACCAGAAGCCGGACGTGATCGCGCTCCAGGAGACCCGCGGCAGACCCAGAATTCCGGGATACGTGACTTACACGGACCCGTCGGAAGAAGGGACAGCGGTCCTGGTACGCAGCAACGTGGCGGCCACCCAGCACCTCACGGCCCAGAAGGGCTGCGAACACACCCTGGTCGAGATACACACGAGAACCATAGGCAGCGGAGGGAACCTGTTCGTGATGAGCACCTACTGCAGGCCGTCACGCAGGGACCTCGATTTCGACGAGACGGTCGGGCAGGCGAAGCAGCTGGCGGGGAACAGGCCGCTCCTGGTCCTCGGAGACTTCAACGCCCCGCACACCACATGGGGTTACAAGTTTCAATCCAAGCGGGGCAAGGCCCTCGCGAAGACGATGGAAGACCTGGAACTGGCGCTCCTCAACGAGCCTGGGATAGCGACCCGAAGGGGAACCGGCACGAACCGGGACACCGTTCCGGATCTCTCGTGGCTCGCGGGGACTCTCGACGCGACCTGGCGCAACGAGGACGTCAGCCTGGGATCCGACCACGACATCCTGAGCGTGATGATCAGAGGACCCAAGTTCAGAGCGAAATCGGCACGGCGAGGATCACCGACTGGGACCGCATGCGCAAGTGCGGGGCAGAAGCGGCCGAATCTTCCGCCGAAGCCGAGGAGAGTAGTGGAAGACCGTACGCGGAGTGGGCAAGAGAACAGAAGGCCGCGCTCGATAAGTTCAAGGAGACCGTCGCCACGACAGCAAAGACACCGTTCGTCGACGCCAAGCTCGCGCACATGTGGGCGGCTCGACACTCGCTGACTCGGAGGTGGAAACGGCAGAGAAGGAACACAAAGCTGCCCAAGCGCATAGCCTCGCTGAACAAGCAAATCTCCGAGTACTCTGCCAAGCTCTGCCGGGAGAACTGGATGAGCACGTGCGACGGCATGCAGGGCATGCTGTCCGCGCGCAAGACCTGGTGCCTCCGGCGTCACTTGGTCGACCCGCTAAATGGTAGGGCGGCCACGAACCGAAACTTCACCAAGGTACTCAACGCCTACGGCGGGGATGGCAAGAGGCTAATCGAAGACCTGAAGGCGAAGTACCTTAAGACGGAGCGCGGGCAGTTCCCGCTGCCGGAGGAATACGGGGGACCCGAAAATCCGGAGCTGGACGAGCCCTTTACCACCACAGAACTACTGACGGCCATCGACGGGAGTAACAAAAAGAGCGCGCCCGGCACGGACGCCATTACCTACCGACTCCTGAACAACATGAGCGACGCGGCGACGGCCGAGCTCCTGGACCACATCAACCTGGCCTGGGAACGCTCGGAACTACCCGCGGAATGGAAGGAAGCAGAAGTGAGATTCATTCCCAAGCCGGGCAAACCGCTGACAATCGAGAATATGCGCCCGATCTCGCTCACGTCTTGCGTGGGCAAGGTCGTGGAACGCATGGTTCTCCGAAGACTCCAAGGGTTCCTGGACGAGACGAACCAGATGCCGGCTACTATGTACGGGTTCCGCCAGCACCTGTGCACCCAAGACGTCCTCCTCCAGCTAAATGAACTGGTGTTCAAGAAGGCCACAAGACACTCGCCCCGCGGGATACTTGCGTTGGACCTCAAGGGGGCCTTCGACAACGTGTCCCGCGGAAGCGTGCTCGAGAACCTCCGCAAGACGGGCTGCGGCCGCAGGTCGTACGGCTGCGTCCAGAACTTTCTGACCAAGCGTACGGCGATTATAAGGATAGGAGAGGAACGGTCCGACCCGATCGAGCTCGGAGACAGGGGCACTCCGCAAGGGTCAGTATTGTCTCCGCTGCTCTTCAACCTGGCCCTCCTGCCCCTGCCCAGGTTACTCCAAGAGATCGAAGGCGTGGACCACGCATTCTACGCCGACGACATTACGGTGTGGATGTCCCGAGCGGGTTCCGAAGCCTGGGTAGAAGAAACCCTGCAGAGGGCGGTGACCACCGTCCATGAGTACGCCACGACCTGCGGGCTGATCTGTGCCCCGCAGAAGTCGGAGCTGTTGATGGTGCAGCCAGGTAGGCCCAAGAAAGAACCGCCACCGAACGTAATCGTCACGATTGACGGCACGAAGATCGAGCCCACACAGCAGATCCGCATCCTGGGCCTGTTGCTGCGCGACGACGGCAAGGCCACCGCGGCCACACACAAGATCAAGACCGTCTCCGAGCAGATCTCGAGCATGATCAGAAGAGTCCCAACAGGAACCGAGGAATCAAGGAAGATGACGCCCTGAAATTGGTGCAGGCGTTCATCGTGTCCCGCATCACTTACTCTGCCCCGTACCTCCAGCTGACGAGGGCGGACCGTGAGGCCCTGGACACGGTGGTCAGAAAGGCGACCAAACTCGCCCTGGGAGTGCCCGTGCATTCGTCCACGCAGAAACTTCTGGGCATGGGTAGGCACAACACGGTGGACGAAATGGTGGAGGCCCACCTCTCTAACCAAAGGATCCGACTAAGTCAGACCGAACACGGACGGACCGTCTTGCGCAAGGTGGGATGGAGCATCGAACCACAACCAGACACCGAGACATTACCTACCGAGTGGAGGGACGTCGTAAAGACCAAGCCCCTTCCCAGGAACATGCAGCCCGGGAAAAACGAAGGGAGGCGATCCGCAAGGGCCAGGGCGCTGTCCCGCCAGCTCGAAGAGGACCCCGACGTCCTCTACGCGGACGCGGCGCTTCCCAAGTACGGAACCAAGGCTACGGCGGCGGTCACCACCATAGACACCCTGGTGACCTGCGCATCGGTCCGCACGACCCAATCGATCGAAACAGAGGAAGTTGCCGTGGCCCTCGCGCTAACACATCCGAGGGCCGGCACTATAGTAACGGACTCTAAGAAGGCGTACGCCAGCTTCCGAAAAGGGAGGGTGTCCCCCGCGGCACATGCGAAATTGTCCAAGCGAAGGCCCCCGAGGCGAGCCTTAGAGCTCGTGTGGGTGCCGGCTCACTCGAAGGTGGAAGGAAACGAACTCGCCGACCACCACGCCCGAGAATTATCAGTCCGGGCCGAGGACGAGCCGGCGCAGCTGCGCCCCGTCACGAGCTATAGAGAAATAACTGAAATGTACAGAGAGCGTAGATGCAGATTTCCCAGGCCTCACCCACAATTGAGCCGAAAACAGCAGACCGTAATCCGAAGAATACAGGCGGGGTCGCTAGCGCATCCCACACTTCTAAACAAGATGTACCCTGACAGGTACGAGAGTACTTGCCCGTTCTGCAAGGAGAGACAAGGCACTCTGGCACACGTCCTAGCCGAGTGCGAGTCTCTTAAGATCCGCCCGACCCCCACCCCTATTCCCACACCCGACCCCCGAGAGCGATGGGAGACCTTGTTGTCTAGCCCCGACCTGACGATCCAGCTCGCGCTGGCAGCCAGGGTCCAGGAGCTGCTAGACGCATATGGGACCCGAGAAGAGGGTTCCACCCCATCCGGTGCTTGCGTGCACTCGCCAATACCTCATTGGGCTCAATAAAAGTTGATTCTCTCTCTCTCTCTCTCTCTTGAGTCCCCGTCTAGTGTGCCTTTTACCATGTCGAAGTCGCTAGTATCCATTATATTACTGCCTCTCTCAGGCCCATTTTTCAGTTAAAAGTGACAAAAACAATGACTGATCAGCTTTGCGACTTCGCTATATTAGGTTGATCCCCGCAGGGCTTCGTTATATAGAGGTCGCAAACACATGGTCTTGGTTGGGGCTGGCAACGGGGAATGAAAACCTTCACTAAACCATAAAGGATCGGTACATCCACGTTTCGGCTACCCACATACAGCGTCACTGTAAAAATTGGTTGTCTGTACCCTTAAAGGGGCACTGACACAAAATTTTGAAGGCGAGATAACTTCGGAGATAGATTGGTGGGAAGACATATACATCATCTGCAAAATATCAGCGGCGAATGCAGCCTAGAACATATTTAAAATCAATTTTGAAGTGTGCGAAACGCAACCGAGCAGCCAGCAAAGGACCACGCGCAATTGTAAATAAACAACATCCAAACCCGTCACGAGTTTGTGTTTGCCGCTTCCGCACTAACGGCGTTTTTTGCTGGCTCGCCTGGCTCGCCGCTCCAATCGGAGGGCCGGAGGGCGGAGCTTCTGCTCTCGAGAACGAACGACCCGATCGTTGGCGGCGGAGGCGCCGTGATTTCGTCAGCTCATCGGGCAGCTGGCCGCTACCAAAGTTCTACAGCGATTCCAGGCACTCTGTTTCTATTACTGGTTATTACCATTAGATGCGAAAACGCGCCGGAGGCACGGAAAGCTGACTGAGCTAGCCGCACGGGCGCTGTGCTGGCGGCGGCCACGGCCGCGAAGTGGCCCAGGCCGGCGCAGGTAGCTCGAGTGATAGCTTGTTACCGCTGCACGAAATTGTCCCGAAGTCCCGACCATGGTGGCTTACATGAGAAAGGAGTTAATGATGCGATGGCGGGTTGCATTAAAAATTGTCATCTGCGCCGCTTACGAGAGCGGCACTCGAATATCCGCCGCAGTGCTGAGCCGAACACATCTGTAGGCGGACCTGTAGGCAGACCGGCCGGCTGCTCCCAGCGCGCGTCTTGCCACCCACCGTCTCGAGCGTCGCTCGTCGTTCTTTAGCCGCGGTAGCATTTGCACTCGCAGCGCCTGCCTCACATCCACGGTCGCTTTTTAATTAAGCGCCTCACGAGATCAGTACGTGGGGGCATTCGCAGAAACTGCCGTCGATGCGGATTCGACAGTGTTACGGTAGCTCTGCTCTGTGATATCCCTCCGACGGTCACGTGGTCAGCTTTGTTCACACAAAATCCACAAAATCCATCGTTTCGCGGCACTCGCTGAAACCGAAACTGCGACTGGCCGCATTGAAAATGCCTCTAATTAAACAACCGTCGCACGCTGAAGCAAATGAGGTTTCTACAGGTGGTAAGTAGGTCACTAGCTACTTATCGCAACAAAAAAAACAAGATGCAAAATTTTTGTGTCAGTGCCCCTTTAAATGACTTGCAGGACTCTTTGACCGCTTTTCATAACGCCTGCGTTTGCATCTGATGCAGCCGCTCGAAGACCGCCAGCTTGACCGTGACCTGATAGCGTCCGCGAAGGATCTAAGGGAGTTCGAGGCGCTGCTGGAGAAGAGCGAGATCCTCACGGGTTTGCGCGACGCGGAGATCCGCCTCCTGTTGATGCGGAGCCTCGCGGCACACGCCGGCAGTCACGCGGCCGGGGCGCTGGAAGCCAAGGGCGACCGGTTGCGCACGGTGCAGCGGAACAAGGAACGTCGGTTTGGGGGAATCTCACACGACCGACTCTACTTCATGATGACCTGCTTCCCCTCCTGTGGAGCCACGGGCCGCGCCCTCAAGATGCAGGTCACGACTGCTTGTAAAGACGATAGTCCTCCTTAGGCCTCTCAGACACGAAAATTTTGGTCTGTCTGTCTGTCTATCTGTCTGTCTGTCTGTGGCTGTGTCTGTATCTGTCTGTCTGTCTGTCTGCCTGCCTGCCTGCCTGCCTGTCTGTCTGTCTGTCTGTCTGTCTGTCTGTCTGTCTGTCTGTCTGTCTGTCTGTCTGTCTGTCTGTCTGTCTGTCTGTCCCTCGATTCATCCGTTTGGCCAAATGTTAGAATTGCTCTGAACGAAATGTTTATATAAGCACAACATTTCTGAACTCAATCTAAAAACATAGTTCGTAATTTTCGGCATTGTTCAGCAAAAAAAAACAAAACAAAAAACGAGTAGGCATACTTTAGAAAGAATCCAAATACATAATTGGTGCTAGGCAGTGTTTTTTTAAATTCAAAAAAGACGTGGACGCATTTTTTTAGATAGCAAGCATAAATAGAACGCATTGAAAGCAATATTTTAGCCAAAAAGGGCTCGTGGCTCAAGCGCCACGCCCAAAATTAACAAAGGGTCTCAACAGATAGAACGCCAACCATGGCACGCCCAAAATTAACAAAGGGTCTCAACAGATAGAACGCCAACCATGGCACGCGGGAAAATCGAATTGGCTTGCGCAATCCACCACTGCGTTTATCGTCTGAAGAGCGAGATGGAAGGGGAAGAGCGTCACAGGTGGGCGGGGAGAAAAAAGGGATTTTTTTGCAGCGTGGCTGAAGACCATCTTTTGACGCATTTGCAGCGAAGCGAGCGGGTATGCGGCCAATATTTTACCCACCAGGTGTCCACTTAGCCCTGCGTGTCATACACACTGTCGTACACATTGGCATTGTAACTAAGCCTTCCTACACACTTAAAAGAAAAGGGAGTAGAAAGAGAGTCACCGCTGCCATGACTCTATTGTGCATTCTACGACCCCCTATAAAACAAAGGGGGTTACAGGAGGGAGTTGATGACTACTCTGACACTGTTTTGAGTCTCCCATTTTGCAATGTATAGCTCTCGTCGCAACCTGGGAGCAGCACGGTGGGTGCTGCACGGCTTCTAAAAAATGCGCCAGACGAGCCCGTCTAACTAAACACGATATTATAAAGAGGATGCTGAAGGAAAGCGACGATAGGCGTTGGAGTCTTGGGAGGACATTTTTGGTTCACTGATTAGCACATTGGACTGCCTCAGTATTGGTCCCTGCTGCACGTAACATGCGAAGGCAACAGCCGGTAAATAACACCGGAGCAATCCGAAAAATTGACATTTTTGTTTGAAGGGCGCTTTTTAGCTCTTTCCAACCCTGCATATTTATACGTGTCTTGAGAAACACCACTGGAGAAAACGGGAGGTATTTTTTGTAAGTTTTGATATTTGTTTCTGGTGGAGTTAAATTATTGTCAATATTACTAGTGTTTTTAATGAGTTTCTGTTCATGAAACTCCGCCGTCACGCTATGGGAGAGCTTCCTGCGCTGCCCGAGCAGGCCGCACCGCGGCGCTGGCGTTGATCGAAGGCCAGCCTTGGAAGTGGTCGGACGGCGTTCGGCAGGGAACGTACGCTCGCCGCGTTTGCTTTAGTTGTCGTGTGCCGCTAAAATGGACTACGCATTTTGTGAGTGGCGAAAAATTTCGTTTGAACGGTCATGCTGTTACTGGCTACAGAGGGAACGGCGACAAAGCCACGCTATATCACTCGCTCACCTTTTGACGCTGAGCTGCGCGCATGATAGAAGCGTAGCATTCCCCGAAAAAAGTTAGTGAATTGAGATGTTATTTACGGCACCTACACGTATGTAAAAAAACATTTCACACCGGCTTGACGAATGCGTCGTGAATAGAGATAAATAGCGCGCCAATGTGTGCACACACATTGTAGACATCATTCTCCTCGGCAACTGAACTACTTGCAATTGTCGGATGCACGTTGGATTTTGTCGGAACAACAGCAGGAAAGATCCACATTTTGAAGTGCCTACCGAATGTTTTTACTGCGAAAAAAGAATAGTGGTTAGAGGAGAGTGGTTAGCTCATATTGCCCAGCAAGGGTGAAGCCGAGCCACCGAGAGCTGCTGTGGATATTTTTCTTTTAGGCATTGTCTTCTTTTTATTTTATTTTCCTTGAACGGGGTGGGGGGTTAAGGGGGAATGTTGGCTGCTTTGTAATCAGGCACAATTCTGGACTGTAAAAGGACCTCCTAAAGCCACCGTCTTTTAAATGCGAATGCATTTCTTAGTAGGGGGGTGGCGTGCTCCGTCGGCGTGCGCCTCATTCCTCCAGCGCGAGCGCACGTGAGCGCGGGCCTCGTAGTTCTGCCTTCGTCGTCGTCGTCGTCGTCTCGGCGCGGCGGGGGGGTTGTCGTGCTCCGTCGGCGTGCGCCCGCAGGTGTTATCTCTCCGCGCTCCTCCTCGCCCCTAGCAACAGCTGTGGCGCGCCTAGCAACCGGAGCAGGTGGTAGCTCGGGCGGGAGTAGCGGAGGGCAAGAGGAGAGGAGGAGCGCGCTCGGGCGTGTGAGGGCGCTCGCATCACGGAGCTCGGGCGGAGTAGCGGAGAGGAGTGGAGAGAAGGAGTGCGCTCGGCCGTGTGAGGGCGCTCGCATCGCGGAGCTCGGCGGGTGAGAGAGCTCGCGCGCTGGGCGGGCGTGTTGCGTGGGTCTCTCTCTCCTCTCCGCGTACCCTCTCTCCGCTCGCTGCGCTCGGTAAATGTATATAAATGCAGTGGAGCGCACGCCTCTCTCCGTTACTGCTTGCCGCAGCGCACTCATCGGTGCACCCAATGCATTCGCATTTCTGCACGATCCCCTTCGGGGAGGTGGGGGGAGTTTTTTCGTTTTGCGGACATTTTAAATGTAGAGCATTTCAGTAACTTACGATGTCACCCGCGTTGACGTCCGTAGTCCGCACTGTCGTTGTCCCTACTATATAAAAAAGAAAATACTATCCGGCGCCAGGTTTCTATCCCTCGACCCTGCGGGTGAAACGCAATGTACATGGTACTCTACCCACTGCGCCACAAAGCCGACACAGAATGGTACGCTACTAACGCGCCTTATATGGTTGACTCATTCAAATTACTGCTGACGAGCGCTCTCTCGTCAGCAGTTGCCACAAGTGCAACAACATCAACGTAACGCAAACTACTTAACGTCGTGCGCCCCCGGAAATGCTCTGCATTTGATCGTGCCCCTCGCGAAGGGGATGTTTATACAGGAACTCCTACTTCTTGCGGACTCCTGGAGCCCTCTTTCGGCCATTGTAGAGACTATGAGGCGGTCTTCCAAGGGCACCAAATTTGAATTCTACAAAATCGATTTTTGTTTGTTTTTATCACCCGGAGGGCCTTTGTTTCAGAGGATTCATAGGCCAGGAATAACCGCGGTGTATTGTTACGGAAGGCAGAAGCGGACACTGGCACATAGCGCCGACAACGATGAAGCCCTGGATGGCACGGCCATGACAGCTGGAGCTGAGACCATGCCGCCCAGTGGTTCATTGTCGTCGGTGTGTGTCCACTGGAGCTATGTGGCCGTGTCCACTTCTGCTTCCCGTAACAATATAAAAGGCCTCGTCACCATATGGCTGTGACTATGTGATATATGTTAATATCATACGTAAAAGAAATATGTAAATATGTTAATGTATAAATGTTCGCTGTGAACGAGTTTCTATGAGCGCACGCCTAACGAGCAATTCACGAAGCCGAGAATTATTAAAAAATACTCCCACTGCCGTTCCCATTCGCAACTTGGATTCTACAACCAGCTTACTTCCATCAGAAACCAGAGGCACTAGAGAGAATAATCTGTTTTATAGTGTTCAATAATGCCAAGGCTTTCAGCGTTTTGAAAAAGCGCACTATGACGCCACACTGCGCCTCAATGATGAGTCAAAGGAAAGCATTGCAGAAGCTAAGTCCGAAGGAGGTCGGAAAGAAATTTGCCTACCCGTGCAAAGTTTTCCTTACGCACCGCGTCTTTATGTCTCCCATGCTTTTCGCCCTGGTTCAGTCCTCGTAGGTGTCAGAAGTTAGTTCCGCATGTCACTCGCTGTATCTACCTCATAGCGCGTTTAAAGAAAATGTCTCGAACTTCGGCGCCTACGGCATGCCAGAACGGAGCACCATGGCCAAGCTATTTAGGCTTTCTACGCGAGTGAATTTTTCCTAGAGCGAACAGCGCCGTTTCCAAAACTTGAAATAGATTTTCAAGTTTGACAGCTGCAGCTGGCCAAGGCTATTAGGAGGGCGGTCAAAGGTCAGGAAAGAATTTACACCCTCCCGATATCCGATTCCACTGGAGTGTCCCCCTGCGCCTTGCATTTTCTGAGAAATTTGTCAGAATCAAACCTAGACATCATCAGTAGACAGTTTTGAGCTTGCGTTCTGCCTGATACTGATTCCCCGTATGGGCTACAATTACAATCCTTTCCTGTCGGCTTCGTTTTGTGACAAAAAACGCGGGTATAATTACCAATGACTCGTTTCTATCGTAAAGTGCCGCCGAAGGCGTCCGCAGGTTCTGCTGCGCGGCTGTACGCGCAGAGAAGTGACGGCCGACGGTGGCACCCTTCGCGGTTGCCTCTGTCCCACAACAATACTTTGACGGGAGTTTCATGACCAGAAGATCATTGCAAGACTCTGGTATTACCGAGTTGGAACATTTTTAATTCACCGAACGAGACAAATTGCAGCTTACGAGGCCAAAATGAACCGCAAATCAAAAGTACAGTTCGCATCCATTTTCGACAGCGATATTGACTACAAAACTACCAGTCAGGAAAAGATATTATTCAAAATTTTGAAAACCTGTACTGGAGCTGTACACAGGCGGCAAGGCGCCGTGGCAGCCATTGGGGTTGACACAAATCCCGCGTCATAGGCCTGTTCCGACTGTAATCGGTGAAGTCCTGGGTGCGTAAGCAGCTGAAGTTTTCTTTGTTCCGGGTTGGCTGTCAGGTGGAACTGTGATGTGGAAGTGATCAGTGAGGGGGTGTCGGGGACAACCAATAAGGTCGCTGCGATCGAAGAATATTTCAAGAAAAACATGTTGCCACGGCGATCATCATTTCTCGATTACAGCATGGCCAGAAAAAACGGCGCTTTTCAAACATATCAAATAATCCAACGAGCGCTCTCCGAATATTGATCCAATTCAGCGTATTCTGTACCTCACTTGGACCCCTCGTATCTTACAGAAGGCGTTCTGCAACTTCGCGGTACCTGCTTCTCGGGCGTTCCGGCGATCCTTCCAGTGTGAAGACAGCCACCGACTGATGGTCACCAACTTCACCTGGAGGGAATTGTGAAGGGTCGTTTCTCTGCTACTTGACGGGTGGACCAAAGCGCTTCTGGTGTTTCCTACCCCTGCATTGACCAGCGTGATACGACTAGAAAGCTACACTTCACTCGACTGTCCTTACGCGTTTATATGCCGTGATCGTATCATTGGACTTATACAGTTTACTCTATTTTATTACATCAGAGACAAACCATGTTATGTCTCTGTCTAGAGATGTCCGAGCTATACTGACGTTTGCCGCTGTATGTTTCCCTTAATAAGCAAAGTAATTCTTATGCAACAGTTATTTCTTGATTCAGCCAAATGAAAGCCATTTTCGGCAGCATAACTCAACTTGAACGACATGTTTTTATGCACGTTTTTGCTTTTCGCTAGCGTCCAGATTTTTGTCGTTTGCGGAAATACATGTTATCCCTTCGAGACAATTGCAAAATCTCGAAAGCACGTTAATGCGCATTTGAAAGGAATTGCTTGACGTTATGCGAGTATACTCAACAACTTAAGAACGACAACCGGAGTTGCCCCAGAGCCTCATCACCGCCGCCGGCTGTTCCTCCGCGCTGCCGAAAGAGTTGGTTACTGCGACTATTTTTGGAAGCACAAAATAAAAGGACCCGCAAAGACAAAACAAGGGAACTTAATGCTCTTGCGAGTGTAAATTTTTATTTTTTTCAGATACATTACAACAAACAACAGGTATCAAAAGGTGAAAATATAAAAACATTGCTATTCCCAGTCAGAACCCTGTTGAAAATTCCATCAACCAACCATCAAGATTCAATGCTGGAAAGGTTGATTGCGTTTGATGGTCGCCTTGGAAAGCTTGATGTACGTAAGAAACTGTAATGGAAGCTGCTGGAAGGAGACGCTGGAAGGTGCTGGCAGGCATGATGGCATGCCTGCCAGCACCTTTCAGCACCTTCCAGCACCTTCCTCCATGCTGGCAGGCTTGCGGCGCAATGGCGGCAGATGTTTGCGTGACGGCAAGCTTTACTGCTGAATTGACGATGGAAAGGCATTTTCTGAATGAATGACGGCAGAAAGCCAAAACTTATACGAGAGCGAAGCGCTTGTAATAACAGAAACATAGCGGTGGCATTGACCGTTGCGAGAAAATTACAAAAGCTGCCTTTTTGAAAAGGTGTTGCCGAAAACTTGGCACGCACGCTGCGCGATGACGGCAGATGTTCGAGTGACGGCAAGCTTGACTGCTGTACTGATGATGGAAAGGCATTTTCCGAACGAATGCTGGCAGCAAGCCAAAATTCATTCGATAGCGAAGGACTGATATAATAACAGAAACATAGCGGTGGCATTGGGAATTTCGAGAAGAAAAAACAATAACTGCATTTTTGATAAGGTGCTGCTGAAAACTTGGCATATTAGAGAAAAGCTACTTTGATTAGCGCTTCTTGTTTTTAAGCCAGAACTTGGAGGGCTGGTATGAAACTGTATGCCCTTTATTCGCCGTTTTTGGTGTAAGGATGGCAGTGCGGACCTTTACGTTGAAAACATGGGCAGCTTTTTTTCGCTGCGACAGGGTCAAACCGTCAAACCGTACGTGTTCATTTTCGCTGCGCTGAGCCCGCGGACAGAACCGTCCGTGGCATGGCTTAAATTGTACGCGGCAGACTACTGGTCTAGCGCTTCGCCGATCCTCCTTAGTTGTAATCAGGTGCCTTGAGACAGATCTAAGCACGGTATTATTACACAACATAATTTTAATTCCGGGCGCGCATGCCATTTCCCTCTATGCCATTTCACTCATAGCTACGTTGGCTTTCGTCGGGGAGAACGGGGATGTGCGATATCTCTTTTAGGTTGAGATATCTGGCTACACTTCTCAAGGTCAGCCTCGTTTCGGAGACTGGTGCGTGCCCAAGAAGCGGTATGACTGCCGGAATGGGTTATATACGAGAAGCAGTAAACATAACTCACAATATTTATGCATTCATGGGCGATTTAGATTGACAAACCAACTGAATGGCACTTGTTCGGACTTGAATTCCGATTGTAGCGGTGGTGCAGTGGTAACGGGCTCCTTTTTTGTTGCAAAGTTGGTGGTTCGATCCTCCGGTGGTCCGTTTCTTTTTTTTTTTTTTTTTTTTTTTTTTGCTGACAGCACGATATGATTTTTTTTAAACGAAAAATGTGCCTGTTCTTGGTAGTTTTTAACCAAAAGTGATTTCCCCCAAAGTGATGTCGGAGGTTTATTCCACAACTCAATCGCTCATATACAGGATAGCCCAACAAACTCAACTTTTTGCTGGGTATGGCAACCTTATCTTTCTATTTACATTGCTTTATGTGTCTATGTTCAAGCCAGAATTTGTTTCGACGCATTTTGTTCACTTCGCGCCATGTATGAACTGCGTTACGAAAACACCAAGGCACAGCCGAAACCGAAACCCCGGCCTCAGTACTCCACTGCTCCATCCAGCAACATCGCCACGCCATCACGCCGCCGCATTCCTTTCTTCCTGGCCGCCGAGACGGTGGAGTTTTACGCGCTTGTCGAGTGGCTTTGTTGTGGTTGTTTTGAAGACAGCGGATTATTGTTTCGACGAAGATATGTCGCCTGTGATTTAAGGTAAGTGACTAGTCAACTTTTTGCATTTTACTTGTGTATTTAACAGGGCAGGGCTCTTCCGTTCCGTGTTAGACGTTTGCGTCGTCGGTTAGCCCTAATGTTTTTTGACAGCGACTGATTTTGAGGGTTACGTAGATCTGCCTTTCGACCGCGGATATTGCGTGCGGGACTAGAAACAGTAGGGCTGTTCGATTTACAGTCCCGGACTCACCGCCGATTCCCTGAAAGCAGTCAGGCATTCGATTTTCTTGTGTATCCTTATGGCTTCGGGGAATCATCGGACTCCGGCGGAATATCCGCGGTGAATTCGAGTCTGTAAATCGAAGAGCCCTATTGTTTGTGCCGTTCGTAGGCTTTTTGTTGAGCGAAGTAGGACCATACTGCTACGTTGGCTAAACGGTTTGGTGCTCGCAACAACCTATCGCCAATACGCGCGGTCGACCGCTCCAGGTTGAGTTCGCAAGTTTTTTTTTTTTTTTGGTGGGTAGTTCTTTTTAAGGAATTGCAAATTGTTCTTCGCATCATTTTTCGTACCTGGACTGGAGTGGTACGCTTTAGGTAACTTTTAGCCGAGGCACATAGCAGTCTACACTACACTGCAGGCATTGTCATTTTTCAAAGCGGTCACTCAGAAAAGTGCACAGGTACAAACAAGGCTCTCTGCGTTCATATTGAGGGTACGATGGCTGAAATTGGCGTCACACTCGCAAGCCCCGCATGTGCAGTGAATGTTTGAGTGTTCCAATCGTTCGATAATCGCATATATGTTTGTGCATGTGCATCAGTAGCACCAAAAACGTTCATTCAACCCGAATTTGCTACCACGTCGAAACTACATGCGTATCGTGCGTCTGGTGCAGAGGTATAAGCAATGCTGGCCGCACGTGGGGAGCGTTTAAGCACTGCAACATTCACTACCGTCTCCGAATAATTCGCGGCCACTCGTGTTGCTCAGTTAAATTTTGTATTGGGCTCTCATTCTGTGGATGAGTGCACCCCGCACAAGAGCAAATGCTTCAAAAAAAAAAGTGGGTCTCCTCTCGACTGGTTAAGGCCGAAGGTCTCTTTCTAGTAGCTTGTGTACATAATTGCACAGCAAATAATACACTCTGTTAAAAACACGACTTGATGTAAATAAATATAATTCTAGAAAATATGCCGCTAGAGAATAGATGGGAGAACAGCCTTTTCTGGATGGTTAGATCACACTGAAAGTTTTTTCTTAATTTTTCAGAAGAGGATAACCTCTTTCTCGTCGCAATAATTTTTTAAGCACTGGCTATTGTCATTATTGGCAGTAATGCATTATTGTCATGTTTCAAATTTTGCGGCCTATACCAATGTGTATCATTTTTGAAAACCGTTTCAATGGGTTTGATGTCAATGTGAGCACAACCTTAAATCTGGTTCCCTATGCTTCCCTAAGACATCGCGGCCATTATTAAGGACTAATTAGATTTATGTTTTGAAGGAAAAAAATTGTTGCCATGATATTGACGGTACCAGCTGAAAACATGCACCGACGCATCATGTGGGCTTCAAGCACTGCGTGGGAAGAAGAATTGAACCTGGTTTAAGCTGCAATCACCTAGAAGAGACTTTAGAAACAAAAAAAATTGCTTCACTTGTATTGTTGTTCAGCAGTTCATCACAGCCTTTCCAGCCTCCTTTGGCAGAATTGTTAGGCTGCGTATAGCGTTCCGTCTAGACGGAACGGCAACTGTCACTAAAGTTGATCGGACTAACTCTAGCTCAATCTGGACAGATCTCCAAGTCGCCACCCGACGCCCGCTTCACAATATTTCAGCGAGAGCAGTCGGTCTTGATTTTTACCTAACCGGCCAAACCGCTTCCGCTCACTGACTAGCCAAAGTCACTGTTAATTATTAATCACTGGTAATAATTAGAGGAGATTGGGTGTAACTGGCGATGGCTACGTCGGCCTTGGCTCCAGTGAGCGGGAGCGGCTCGGCCGCTTGAGTAAAAAACCAAGACCTACTACTCTCATCGCGTGAATTGTAAAGCGGGTGGGAAGTTTTGCTATTACAAAACGCTAACCACGGCCACACACACACACACACAAAAATGGTGCGAGAATCGAACCAGGGCCTACAACGTTCGTAGTCAGCCGCGGAACCACTACACCAAATCCCAGAATGAGAAATGGCGGCTAATTGGCTGGTTTTGATTTGGCGTTCAGTCTGGATGGAACTTTAGCAGTTTTTAGCATTCCGGCTGGACGGAACGCTAGGCACTCCCTAATTGTTAAGGCAACGTTATCATCATTTAGGTCTGCGCTTTGTCACAGAATCGTGGAAGCAATTTGCCGTATAGCAATGAGAGAGCTCATCTCGGCACCTTTTTACGCATACATGAACTGGTCATAATGAACGGCATCTACTTCCAAAGAGAGAATTGAGTTAGAAGCTTGATCGTTGACATTGTCACTATGCTGTGATAGTCACTTCGGCCATCCTTACATCCAGGTAATGTGGTATTTTAACGTTCTCATATTTTCGCTTGGAGTGTGAAGAACACCTTGCTCGACACCTTAATATCGCATTTAGAACTTTGAAGGATTAAGGCTAATGCAACTTGCTTGTTGTTTGCCACTCACTTCTATTTTGCAGGCTACTGACTGTTACACCTTGCAGTGGAGATCAGCTGGCATGCCCTACTGGTGGATGGACCTATCTGGATGGACCTCTCATCAGATGTCACTGGCTGTTTTTCAGGTTGGTTACAATAGGTGGGCACCTAGTTCTATACAATTGTAGTGCAATGCTATGACGTGCACTGTGAAATTCAGTTAACAGAACTTGCCTAATTTGACCGAGAGTGCAGTAGCACTGTATATAGCACTGTATATATATGCTGGTCGGCATCTTCATTTCAGCAATTCATTGCTCTCCGAGTTTGGAATCAGTGAATTTGGATGTATTGTATTTAACGTCTTTATGTATTGTTTAACATGAACCTTTGCTGCCATTGTACATTGGACTGCTGAAACACAAGCACGAAGGTGGGAGTTCTTAGTAAAAAAGAGAACTAGGATGCACATGATGCAACATTTAGAAGTGACACAGCTGCTTGATATCCCCCTTTTCGTGCAGCCCACCGAATGCTCCTCTCCGCCTGTGAGAACGATAGCTCTCTTTTCCTCCGCCGCGTCGCCTGTGGTGCACGCTATCGGTGATGCGGTGGCGTCAATTCGGAAAGTGGCCACACAATCAGCCATCCGCGCTACAGTTCTTGGTTCGGCTGTTGTGTTATTGCGCTTCATGCTTCACTTGAGACACCTTGCTGAACAGGCTGCAATCACATATTTACGTGGAGTAGATGCATGGTCCTTAACATGGGATTGCACTATTCAGCTTGTTTTACTGGAATTTTCGATTCTGTAGCGTATTCGTGACCTTTGGGCTTTTTCTGAAGGAACTTGGGGCTGCTGATGACGACAGGCGAAAATATCAAGGTGGCGTGGGACAGCTTAATTTTTTCCAGGTTCGGCTCAATGTGTGATCAGCTTAGGAGCCAAACTGGGTTCACAAGTGACAACTTTTATTGGATCTTAAAGAGGGCCTTGAGAACAAAACAGTCCCTAACTTTCTGCATTCCATCAAACATCCTCCTCTCTCTCTCTAGAAAATTTGTTCTAAGGTTCTTAATGAGGTGGTTTGGTCAAATAAAAGGAACGATGGGTCATTTTGCCGCGCTGGATGTAGCAAAACATGCTGATGTTGTAGTGTGTTGTCAACCGACATGCCTAGGAACATGGCGCTGTTTGTCTGGTGGCTGTCTGTGACAATACGGATAATGAAGAACCCTACCTCTTACACAGTTGAGCACACTAAAATTCAGGTTACGGAGCCGGCCATGCTTCCTGTTCCCGGTAAAAAAATACCCTAAGGGGATAACGTCAGCCGTGGAAAGCCCCCGCAGGACAAACCAAAGGAGCCTGCAGGCTAATTCAGTGGCACCACTGGTTCAAGGTTCACAGCTTATATCAAGGCCGAAAATATGCCGACTTGTCAGCCATAAATTACTTTTTCCTGTATTGACATTTCGTCAGTAATCAGGCTGCAGTATGGTTCTTTTAGTGACCGCAAGCTTTGTCCCTCCACTTGAAGCCGTTCCTTTATTATGTTTATTACTCGAGTCTCTTGCAGAAGGTCCGACAAGATTTTTAGTGTGCTTTGACACGGCAGCTTCAGCAGTTTTTTGCCCCTCACATGCTCGTATCCTTTACAAGAAGCCGCCTTCCACAACACTTGGCCGCAACGTGGGTTGCTGTCTAGTTAGCGCGCCTTATCACTATTGATAATCTGTTCCATGGCAAATTTGGCACACCCGTTCTCCTTCTTGTGCGGCTTCCGAAAGGGTCTTTAGTGCTTGCACAGCTCGGTTGTCCTCATAGTATTGAACTTTCTCTAAATTCATCACAAGTTTGCTAAGTTTTCGCAAGCGTTCGTTTAGTCTGCACTTTCATCTCAAGACTGTGTGCGTTTCTTTTCGTCGCTTCAATGCATCCAACCAGGTTAATGTCATCTGGCCTTCTTCACTTTTCAATTTAACGTGTTCCTAACCTTCAACACACTCGCCTGAAGCTACATTTTTTTGCGCCTGGTATTCGCTGGCTGCGCTTTGAGCATAGAATTCTTCTAGACGAGGGTGTTTTGCTTCTTTCCCACCTGCTGCTAACGCATGTTCTCTTGAAATTCTCGGTTGCATGCGTGCACGCTTGCATCTTACTAAAATCCTTTCCCGGGAAAGGCATTGCCACCATGCGATGCCTTTTAGAGCAGTGCCGGTCAAGAGCACCCTTCCATGACCTGAAGGGAGTCCTAGGGATGGTTTCCGCTTAATTTGTTGAAAATGTTCTTTTTCTGCAGGCTTTCTATTTTTATGGCAAAGAGGAAGGGCAGAAGCAAGGGACCACATCGGAGTGACCATCTCAGAATGTTTAAGGAGGTATGTGAAATGTGAATATACATTTGTTTTGAGTTGATCTGGATTGTATAAGCTTTGGTGTGTAACTCAGTTTTTTTTTTCTTTTCAGCTGCCCACCTGTTCGAAGATAGTCACCGTATTTGATATTTAATGATAATATATTCAACGTTAACACCAAGTTTGTTTTGTGTAATATTTTTAAGCACCCCAGCACACACATCTAAGCTCTCATAAAATGGTTAAGTTTTCAGATCATTGTAGCAGGATAGCAGAAAAATGATCACGACATGAATGGACAGAGCAAAATGCATATGCAAGCTTACTTATTTGCTGCAAATCTTATTTTATAAATTTATTCGCAAGAAATGAAACCAGTTTTTAATTAGCATTGCATAGCATCTTTCCTTTTCATGTCGTCATTTTTTGCAATTTCGCATATCTGCAGTCATACTGTCACCCGAGCTGCCAGCATCGACGCTACCATTGCCATCAGCTACCGACGCATGCCGTCATCCATCACCCTGCCAGCATGCAGTCATCTGCCATCATGCCATCATTAATTCCATTACCATAATCCACCATGTTGATTTTTGATGGATTCCATCAACTCCACATTTTCAATAGGGAATACCTAGTGTAAAATGACAGAACTCGGCCTTTCAAAAAAAAAAAAAAAACGAGAAATTACACCATCTTTCTGTGTGGAACCCTGATGAGGATGCGAAGCATCGTGGCGGTTCCGTGTGGTTCCATTGTGTTGCCGTTATGTTGAGTGATCTGGTTTTTACTAGCGCCAGAGGGAATTCCGCGTCCGGGTCCACACCGGTGGCAAAGGCACGCAAGTGCTGTTGTGTTACGGGGAGTAGGCGGTGGTTCTCGAGGCGCCGAAACTCGTCCATCGTGTTCTTGTAGATGTTGTCTCTGTGATAGAATCGGTAGTCTCCGTCAGCTTTGGTGAGGTAAAGGTTGTTGACACTGGTGCACCGGCTGAGAGCAATGTACACTGTAAACGAAAACTAGCCGGAAATGGAGTTTTAATCAAGTAATGTGCCCTGAAAAGTACCTATAGCAAAATATGTACTCCCTAGGCATGATCTAAAGAAGTGGACGAACCTCCATGGTAGTACCGTTGCCCATCCGGGTAGCAAAAGGGAGGATTTAGAACTACTTAACACCATTTGTGAGATGGCGTTCCGTTCCTTGTATACTACCTCGTCCACAATAAACGCCCTATCTGAGGTAATCATCTCAAGCGGGCGGTCGCCATGTTAGTCTTCTGTTGTCTCCGTGCACCAGCACTTCAAACGTGGCCTAATGCTAATTAGAACAAGTGAGCAGGACGCGACGGTTGCACGCAGCTACAAAACCAATACCGTACGTATACCCGTATAGATGCTTCAACCAGCGCGATCACAGGCAGAGAGCGCGGCCGTGTTGTCTCAATCTGTTTATTTTGGCGATAGGTGTTGTCAAACTCTGCTGCTAACGAAGAGGCAGTTCTCGCCGTTGCAAACAATTGCAATGTTCATCTGCTTCGCTTGCTTGCGCATACATAGACGATTTAAATTCTCGTGCCAGCGCGCCAACGCACCCAACTGCAGCGACTCAACTTACCCTGGCGGCACGACTGGCTGCCCGGATGTAAACAACCTCTGTGCTATCAACGCAGCGCGGCCGGTGACTCGGCGCGGCCGGAGCTTCAAGCCTCGCCTTGGGCCGTCGTTTTTTCGTATTTGTGAAGGACTAGTAGTGCCATTTGGTGGAAAGATTTTCATGTGCTCCTGTCACACGAGGAACAGCCGCAAACAGCATTTGGATACGGCGACAGGTGTGGACAGCTTGCTGGTAAGTGGTCTTTCATCAGTCGATGCGTTTGTCAAACGTTTGGATAGGGTTAACAGCGAAGTACCCGGGTACCCGTGCCGCTCACAGCTCGTACACGCACGGGCAAAGAAAAAAGCGCACACTCGTATTATTTTACTTGTTTGTGGGTTTTGGGGTATGCGTTCGCATTCTTTTGTAGGCCGGTTTGTAACAGGGCGTTCGAGATAAAATCGTTTGTCGCGCGCCGCGTCGTTTCAAAGCAACGTGATGGTTACTTCGTGCTGGCGAAAATCAGCGCAGTCAGACGGAAGCGGGAAGGAAGGTAGATAGATCGGGAAAGAGGGCGCTAATATATAAAAGAAAGCGTAATGCAAGACGAGAAATATAACACAACTCGCCTGCATTTCTCCGAACTTAAGGACAGAGCCGCACAGGGGTACATTGTCACAAACTCGAGCGTACGACGTTTAAGAGTACCGTATATTTTTTTTTCATTTTTCAACGTGACCTGAGCCACTTATCTTCTCATTACCGCGCATGCAGACCTGATTGTGTCCCTGTGTTTGAGCGCACAGCCATCCTTTTGCGACATAAGAACCAGCAAACGCGAGAAATTGTAGAAGCCAGCCACATCAGAAAAGCTGGTTCCGAATGTATCAGTCATCCCTCTATCGCCCTGCTTGATCGAGAAGTCGCATATTTAGACGCACATTGAGCGCTATTTCGGTGCTTCTTCTGGGAATGCGTGTTGGGGGTGGGAGGGGGGTCTTAATCCATGTATGATGCGGTTATATTTGCTGATTTTTCGCCTTTCGTACGCCTCAAAGTTCGTTTTGTGGTTTTGTTGTTACGGTTTTTTAGTATTTTCGGCTGAGTGCGCCGAGAACTGTGACGCATTGGGGGCGCGGCAATTGGGCGCTTGGGCATATAAAGCTTTGAATTGTGCAATAATAAACTAGTTTCGAGTGTGCGCTTGTGCCGTCTTCATGTGTTCTTGTCCTCGTTAATTTGCGCGCAGTTTATTTTTCGCAATGCATAATTACCAACTCGCCCTACTCGCAACCCTTTTACAGATCCTATACTCCGTAAAAATGAGTTGCCTGTCCTTTTAGGTACGGCAAAATCTCGCGCAGCGCATCATTCTGCTAGGGGGGGGCCATATCCTAATGTCAATGCACACACTATGAAATCAGCTTGCACTTAATGCGTCACATTGTCTGCTGATAAGCATTTTAGATTTGCCCCTCTATCATCATTCACTTCGTGGAGATGGCGGGATTTTCTTTCATAGCTTGTTGTCACTGCAGTAATTAATAGCAGAATCAGTCCTACAAATCACAGAAACACAGAAACGGTTCGTTTCACGTTGAAAATAATCACAGTAACACACTTTGCACCACACGGAGGAACATGAGGCATAAGGGTAACTTGTTGTTAAAGGGTCATTGAAGACAACCAGCAAGTTGATTTCAAACGGAAGTCGGACTTCCGCATAGCCATTTCAGCATTGATTTAGTGCCAAGATGCCTTAAGTGCTGAGAAATCGCTGTTCAACTGCTCATCAAACGTGGCGCAAACACGACTGCAGTGGCTGTTTGCATCAGAATAAACCGGAAGCAAGTGAAGCAGCGGTGATTATTAGCAGTATACAAGCAACTGAATACAACATTACCACGTACCAAGCAGTTTGGTCAGTTCCGGTCAAATCGCTCATGCTTCCCCAAACTCCCCTGTCATTTGCCGTCGAGACCCTAAGCAAAATGTTTCTCCATTGGACCTGTGATCAGTATTTACGCTTCACTGAAGAAAAACATTGGCCTTTTGAGGCCCCGCAAGTTTTGGCGTCGAACGATTTTCTCATGCGTAGCTCGCATGCTCCCTTGGAAAGCGGTACTGCCACCCCAAGTATGGACGAGTAGCACCATCCAGCGGCAGCCAAGAAAGAAGTTGTGCGCGTCAGGCCACTTAAGCCCTTCCGGTGAAAACGTGTTTTTGCTAGTTTCAACCTTATTTTTAAAAAAAATGACAGGTGTAAGAGGGGTATAATAGTGTTCTCCGTGAGCTAATCTATCAACCTAGAGAGACTTGCATTTTAACTTCACTGTCATTTAAAGTTGTGCTCGAGTATATTGTGCGGAAGTAATATCTTTTTTATTGCTGCAAAAGCCACGATGGTTAATGTACTGGCACTTGGTTTTATGAAGCCTTTGCATTCCTAATTTAAGTACTGAATCTTCGCAGGGAACCTGGCATAACAATTGTATTACTGTACCGAATTATTAAGTTCATTTAACCATAATGTCTGTTTTGAATTTTACATGTGGGGCTTTTTTTTTCTTTTTTGCTTTTTCAGGTAGATGTTCCTTTGACTCCCTGCCTGCATTCCGGGAACGGGGAAATTAGCCTCCGCATCGATGGCCAGAGTGTCTTGACTGCATCATCTTTACTGGGAGGACTGTGTAGTCTGTTTGCATCGTTCTGGGTTTTCAACATTCAATATCCCAAGCAGGCACACAGAGCTCTAACGTTTGTGGAACATCCCTTTTTGGACCTTGCCAGCACGAAACCACGTGTGAAGGATTTAGAACTAAATAACTTTTATCGCATCAATATCCCTTACCAATATTTTATTTGTTTTCAATCCTGTAATCATTGAATAGTAGTTTAAAGAATTTCGTATTATGTTTCTGACGTTTTCTTTTTTTTACTGAACAGGGGATATTTGATAGGCCCTTCTGTATGCTGGTAATACAGCTATCTTTTAGTGAAGCAATAATATCAACCAACTAATATAACTTGAAACAATTATCTAAATAATGTTGGCAACTGGTGCCAAATGAATCAACTCAAAATTATCGGAAAAACACGAATTACATGGCTGCTTCTTCTCACTCTGAAGAAGCTGTCGCGATACCACCCATTCTGTTCTATATCCTTGCAAATAACCCCTCAGACTGGGTCACTTTTCAAGGCGCATTTGTGTCTTTATCAAAACGCACTGGTATTTTCCGCAGCATATTTCTCGTTCTTTATATTACTCATTTATCCATAGACATCTCATTGCTGTCTGTCTCCTACATCATTTATCTCTTGTGCCTTTACCATCTACAAAATGCTCGTTACCTTTCAATATCAAATCGTTACACAGCTCTCGCTCATTTCACCACCAATTGAAAAATTTTTTTGTTGTTTTAAACCACAGCAACCATTTTTTTTCACTTTGTGTACTGAGTACTGATGCGTACTGATAAGTACTCACGCGTTCTCAATCCTCTAGTATTATATAATGATGTCACTTACCATGCCGTTGTGTTTGTGCCTATATGTTTTTCGCGTATTTCCAGTTCTTATAGTAATATTGTTTCTACAGTTTGTTCAACTAGCACACAGATCGCTCATTTCACCACCAACTGAAAATGTTTTGTTGTTGTAAACCACTGCAACCATTTTTTTTCACTTTGTGTACTGAGTGCTGATGCGTTCTGATAAGTTCTGATAAGTACTGACGCGTTCTCGATCCGCTATTATTATATAATGATTTTACTTACCATGTGGTTGTGTTTGCGCCTATCTTTGTATTTCCAGTTCTTGTAGTAATATTAATTCTACGGTTTGTTCAACTAGCATTCTATTGCTGTCTTCCCTTCCTAACTGGCGTGTTTTTAGCAATTTACCATTTTTGATTTCTTATAGGAGGTCGCCCTAAGTTTTTATTTCGGAGCCTCCTTGTGTACACCATGTACCATGTAAACTTGTATGCGAAAGTTCGTTTGAAATAAACCTGAAACCGAGAAAAACCGTGTGAAATCAGTACTCCCGCAGGGAACTAGAAACTCTCCCTTGTGGCCTTGAAAAAACTCCTTTCGGAAGGCCTACAAAACCGCCCCAATTTTGCAAAACTCCATTCAAAAGAAATATATGCTTCCCTTGAACCTCCTCAAAACGCCCCTAAAATAACAAAAGTACACCCCAAGGGAGCCATAATAGGCTCCTATTCAACCGCCTAAAAAGTCCATAAACATCACTTAAAAACGCCTTGAGGAAGCAAAGAATACTCCATTTTGATCTCCTTAAATTCTCCCTAACATTTCTTAACACTCCCTAACTACCTCCTTTCTATCACCTAAAAACACCCTGTTTTGAGAAGGTAAACAAAACCTCCCTGTTCCATGTAGTAAAAAAACTCCTACAATGCTAGATGACAGGCTAGAGGACAGGCGAAAAAGAACCTCTAGGGAGTATATGGGTGGAAAAAAAGTTTAGAGTGTACACGCCCTCCTCTTCGGAGCTTTATCTTCTCGTTCTTCTGCTTCGGCGGTTCCCCTACGGGAAGATGATGACGGTGGTTGAACGCGAACCTATCTCGTGATTGATTCTTTGGTTGGCCAATCCCTAGGGGCATCCTGCCACAGTCAGCATCAGAGGCGCTGCGGACGGGGCTGGTTGAGCTGCAAGGCGCGTGGCGCTTCCCGCCACAGCTTTCCCATGGGAAATTCAGCATCCCCCTCTAAAGTTTTCAGTTCGTCGTTTCCGTTGACGTTGAGCTTCGCGTGCCTTCGTTGTATCAGAAGCTTCTTGACGTAGTTTGAATGAGTCAAGGACATAAGGCACGTTCGTATACCACTTGCTCCTGTCGCGGATTTGTAGCGTAGTGGGAAGAGCACCGCGTACCTCCCGTTGCGGCCAGAGAGTCGTGGGATCTGAACCGGGCGCCGCTAACTATTTCTTTTTTTTATAGTGTAGTATCGCGGAGCTGTGGGTGTAAGGAGGAGAGTTGCGCATGCTCAGTGAGCGTGTGTACGGCGCCGCCATCAACGACGCAGGACCAGGCGAGCCTAAGAAATGCTCCGCATTTAAAAAAACTATCACTTGAGTGTAGTGTAGTTCTTACGGTTTAGGTGTTATACTTTCCACACGGAAGCATCGTTCACTATAGCTTTGAAATGACCACCTTATACGGTGTCGTGGGCTTTTACTTCGGGCGTTGTATTTTTTCCCACATTTTCCACCATATCATTCTCCAACATGGACGTCTCATATCAGGTCGCCATCTTCGCGGAGCATAACTACGCAGTTACATTTGCAGCCGCATTTATTATTGTTTCATTGACTCTAGATTTTTTGTCGCGTTCAAGGCCTGGGACGAGCTTACCTCGCCCGAAGAACCCCCCAATGCCGAAGTATTTGTACAGGAATAACTGCAGCGGCATAGCTCTATGTCGTCACGTTCAGCATACTTTTGAACGTTCACACGAAGCTGCGAAATGTGCATCCGCTCGTTGGCGTGACCGAAACTGATACACGAGAAGTGAATATACCAGTGTCATTTTCCGGAAGATATTGGACATCAAATACGAAGTGAATGCGACGGGCGGGAAGCTTACGAGACTTAGGTGGGAAAGGGCCGGTGGTAAACACTGCAGACGCTGAACTCCGAAGGGTGAAGGCTTCACTTTGTGCGGGAAGAGAAGCATTGTGCGCGATCTCTTCTGGTCAGTAAGCCTTCTAGTGCACAGACAGTTGCAGAATAATTTAGGCGGACGGAGCACCTCCCCAACCTTCAAGCGCGGACCACCCGCCCCCTCAAAAACAAAATCGGCTTCGTCTTCGAGAATTGCGGACAAAACTCGATTATGACCGAGCGTCAGGGCATGGTGACTTTGCGGAAGGAGTACCTTCGCCGGATCGCTGAGTACAGGCAGCAGCACCGCAACGGGTTCTACACAGATGAAACTTGGGTAAATGCTGGCCATACCATGACGAAGGCTTGCAGGGACCAGACAGCGAAATTGTCTCAGGACGCTTTCCTGCGTGGTTTGACAACATGACTCAAACCGCCACCCGGAAAAGGAGCGCGGTTGATAGTCACCTGCATCGGAATCGAGGATGGCCTTGTTGACCGCTGTCTGTCCGTCTTCAAAGAAACGAAATCTGGAGTGTTCTAGGACAAAATGGTCGGCGAGCATTTCGAGACGTGGCTTGTGCTCTGTTCTCACCAAGCTGCCCAGGAGAGTGTTGTCATCACGGACAACGATTCCTACCACTCTAGGCGCCTGGAGACTGTCCCAACCATGGCTCACGCGAGCCTGATGTACTGCCCTGACTGACATCCCAAGGTATCTTGTGTGACGAAACAACGACAAAGAAGCAACTTCTTGAACTGGTGGCACCGGTTAAAGACCAGTTTGTGAAGTTCAAGTTGATGTGTCGGCAGAAAAGGCTGACTGCGTCGTTCTGAGGTTGCAAGCACACCACTGTGAGCTTACCCCTATGCATCTGACCTGGGCGGGGATGTAAAGTGGCTAGGCTAAACCGTAACTTCAAGACTGACAGTGTGGGGAAACTGTTCGTCACAGTAGCTGAGAATATTTGTCTAGAGAACTGGGTCAAGACTGTTGAGCAGGTAAATGGCATTAAGGACTGGTGCCGATAGACGCGTAGCTTCAGCGACCATGTAGAACCAATCATCGTCAGCCTCTGTGAGGAAGATGAAGAAATCTATGGGAGCGCAGATGACGACGGTGCCTCTGAAAAAGACGTTCAGCCCATTTAGACATCACAACATAAACACTTTCGAACACTGACACTGGCGCCCTCACGCTCAGACGTACCGACACCTCGCACGCGCCGCCTTTCACACTCGTTTTAGGCCTCAGAAACGTAGGGATTAAAAAGCCTCGTTGCTAGTCTTTCTCTTTTCGACGGCCATTAGAGCTCGTGAAACACAGATCTGAAGGGCAGCAACTGCGTACGAAGACGATCCGTGGGAGTCGAAGTATCGCTATCGCACCTTACATCTTAGGATCCAAACGTCTGTGCAACGTTTTTGAAAACTTGGGGAAAAGCAGCGCATGCGTGCAAATCTGACCTTGGAAGCCACATGTATGACGCTGCATGTATCAGAGGCTGCGCGCTCCGTATCTTTTATTGTTTGCATTCCAATTTACGCGATAAAGTACCTTCGAAGGGAGAGAAAAACGCAGTGCCCAGTAACCCGTTAAATCTCCAATTAGTAGCCCAATGCTCACTGCGCCCATGCTCACAATGCTCACGTGTGGATCTGCTGACCTCTGCGCATCTGGTTTCCGTGTGTTCACATGCGCATGCGAGCGGCAACCGAAACACACCGGAAAATTTCCAAGCTTTGCATTCAAGAATTCAGCTCAGGATGGCCGTAGAGCTTTGCAAGTACGACTACACCCATCTTCCGTATGATGTCTGGCTCCAAATCCTTTCCTACGCGGACACCCCTGCGCTGCTCACCATAAAAGCCACTGTGTCCTGCTTCAGTAGCATCGTCAAGGATGAACGCCTTCTGGCGAGCATAGTGTGCGCACCGGGTTCCGACGAAAGGACGTTAAAGCAGTTCTTGCCGCGGGTGACCCGCAGTGTGAAGATTCTGGACGTGTCCAACTGCATAGTGGCCGCACCAGACGTCATCTTCTCCTGGGTCGGAATCTGCCACTCACTCATGGAGCTCCGCTACGTCAACTGTCCGTTGCCCTTCAGTGCTTTGCTGATGGTCTTGATGCAATGGCTTCCCCGTCTTCAGCGCCTAGACTGGTCTTTCTTCGGGATGAACCTCAGTGACGACCACATGCGCTGCTTCACGGCCCAGTACGACTAGAGGTCGCTACGGAGGTTGCGCAGCACCTGTGTGGAAGTGGCCTGTCGGGGCGCGGACAACTACGCACTCCCGAGCTTCCTGCTGAAGCGTTGCATCGTGCTTCAGGAGTTGTGCCTACACGCCCTTTACAATGACCTCACCAAAGCGACGGCCATGTGTATCGGCGCTGCGACGTTCGCCACAGTCTCACACCTGACCTTTGTTTTTTCTGCAGAACTGGACACGCTACGGGGCCAGAAGCCGTTTCCAACTTCCAAATACCTCCTGTTGTTGCAGCTGCCGTCGAACTGCTCGGCCAGGGCCACTGCGTGTGCAAACCTGGTATTCCTGAAATCGTCGGCTGCCGGCGCCAGTTGTTCGCATACTCATGCCGTGTCTCAATCCGTCGAAACACCTGCCTTCAAGGAAGTTGTCGTGGCACTAAGGAACGAAATCGGTGTTGAAAGTATAATGTCGGAAGCGGCCATTGAAATGACGTGGACGCATATCGAAGCACTCACACTCTCCTTGGTGCCTCGTGCCGCGTCGGACACCGTTACGTGCGCCGGCCCGATGTTTACGACATCCCTTATAACATTCCTTAATTCCTTCCGAGTTATCACAGAGCTGAACCTGAACTCATTTCACTTCACCGGCGTTGTGGACTACTGCAACATCCTGGCTGCGGTCCCCGTGAGGCTTCGAGCGCTATCTCTCACGCCATGCGGCATCAACCGGAAGCATTCTTTCGCAAACTTGGCAAAGGTGTCAGCAAAGCTCGAGGAACTGGACGTGAGGATGAACTCTGACAATCTCAGCGTATACTGCGGCTTCTGTAGCTAGCCTTTCGGAGTGCGGGTACGAGATGTGGCTATTCTTCAACAGTCCAGTTCACTCAGACGCTTTACTCTTTTCAGTGTTCTGGAAGTTCACACCCTCGACTTCATCGCCAATTTCCGCACGTCCGAGCTCCGGCTTTCCTTCATGGCTAATTGGTACCAAATCTCTCGGCCATATAACCTTCGCAATCTGCTCAGATGCAACGACAATTTGCGGTCGCTCGTTCTCAGAGACCGCGTGCCGTTCCGTGGCTTTCTGTTCTAATAGAAAGAACTTGACGCTCTCAGGGGCCTAAATTGTCTCAGTCTCGATGTGAGCGCGCTTTCCAACGACGACAAAGTACGGTCGTTTTTTAACCACATGACGTCCCGACTTCCAGTCTTGGAGACGCTTCACTTGCACTATATCAGCGGCGATTACAGCATGCGGACACTGACTTGGTTGCGGCAGCCATCATGGCACAGGGAAACAAGTCAAGAAGATGGACAGCCTCGTGGAGCCCTGCTTTCGGGCAAGCCGTGCATCAGCTGTTCGATGGCCACTTTTATTGGCCTGGTCTAGCCTCGCCACCACTGGCAAAACTTCTTGTAGATCCTTTTAGTCGAACATTCAAGTCACCTTTATTTTACATGGGACAGCATGCACACAGTTTTTACCATCGCACTGACAACGTGGACATATTCAAGAGCTGTAGTTTTCGGGACACATGCGCGTCATAACGTTTAACTTCAGGCCAATTGTCTTGTTAAAATTGCGCCTGTGTTTTTCTTCACTCACCTGAAGGCCTTTTACCAGCATGTTCACGTAGCTTTAGCAGGCCTGGCCGATATGTTCCTGCTACAATCATAAAAATGTTGCCACTGTGTTTCCGGGACAGTTTTAGTACTCCTCGATGTGGACAGCGTTTTATTCTCTGCCATTAGCTTTTACCCATGTCGTGACAAAGGCAGCGTCTAGTTTATGTATTGGTGGTGTATTGGTATAGCGACAAATGTGTATTGTACGAACCACTTCTGATAAAAGTAAACGAATCCTTTTACAATCGCTGGCATGTTGTGTAGGTTATCGTTAGGCTATATTCAGACTGCCGACGCAAAAGCCATATCGTGTTCTACAGAAGTAAAATAATGGTGCGCCACGCAGTTTGGTTGGCTGAGACGTGAAATGGCGTCATTAAAGTTGTTGCGATAGTTGCGGCAACAGTCGGAACCCCGCCGTACAACAAAAAAATGTACACTGAAGTGTCACGCTGCTGTTACATGTGTTTTGTTGGAATAGAGGCTTAAAGTAGCGTTGCTTTAAGGGCGTTCCTGAACAATAAAGGTGGGTAGCGCGTACGTGTTGCCCACAACTGCAGAAGACCGGGAAGAAGTCAGGCTTTTTTTGTTAGAGCGAACGCATACTTAGGCTTAAACTTTGCTAAGTAAATAAGAGAAATAAACTGCTGTGCCCTAACTAGGAAACTGGGATTTTTTCAAGGAAGGCCTCTAACGTTCCTGGTGCAATAGAAATGTTTTACGCCCACGGCCACCATACAACTAGGCATACATGCTCATTTTCGCTTAGTAAGCTGTTAGCCGTTATACTTGGAAAGTGTTTGCTCTCCTTTGGAACTATCTATAAAAGATTGTTGAGGTCCCTGCATCACTGTGGACCCGGTTGGTGGCTGAAGCGCAGTGGAATTCATTGGTACAGCCGGCGAATTGTTTCAGTCGATCTACGAAGGCAGCATTGGTGGAGCGCCGTCACCGGACCGCTCCCGCGCCGGCACTGGCCGGCCGCGCTCTGATAGAGTTCCTGTATATAGCTGTATATATACAGGAACTCTACGCTCTGATTGCCTGCAGCGCCGCCGCTACATGCATCACGGAGGAGCTCCCCTCGCGGCCGGCCGACGGCAGACTAGCAAGTCTTTCTAGAGACCGTAGTCGGCAGCTCGCTTCTACATTTTCCGCATAGGGTTTTGTAGCGTGAGCCACACTGGCCGAGGTTGAGCAGTTTCACGAGGCTCCGAGAGCCGTGCTGTGCATGCGGAGGAACAGTGACGTCACACGGCGCATAGAACGTTGCTCGCTGCCCGGCGTCTCTCACACACCCCACGCGCCCTTCGTCTTCGCCGAACTCCGTTCAGCCCGTGGCGCCCCGGTCCACTTGAAGATCATGTGAGGGGTGGCGGGTGTGGAACCGATGGCTCGTGCGTCGCAGTAACACCGCCGTGCGCCTGTGGAACCAGCTTAGCTCTGGGGTGATTGGTGACGCCGCGCCGGAGCCGCTTGATAAATATACATGGCACATAATGCGTATACCGTGTGTGTGTGTCAGTGAAACAGCAGTAAGCAGGATAACCAAGCTAATCTTAGACAACCAGGAAAGCTAAGAATAACCAGCTGAACCTTAACACACGCTACGTATATCCTGGCATAGCCGAGCTAAGCCACTGCTAATTTTTTTGTTCTCATCAGTTATTAAATGCAGAACTTTGTCAAACGCGGAGCAGAACTTTTTAATAGAGGACTTGGGGAGCAATAAATGCAGCCAAATATGGTGTTTTTATTGGGCTACCAAGTGCTGATTTGTCAATTTCTACCCAAACTGATCCTCAATCTGCGACATTCCCAGCAAGATCAAGTCTGCGTTTGTACTTTAAGCTTGAATGAATGAAAATGGCAGCCCCCCGTGATTGGATGTGTCTAGATGGTAATATGCCGATGAGCCGGATGGAAAACAATAAAGGTTCTTATCGGCGTTGATGAACCAGATTTCTGAGAGAGAAATTATTGCGAATGGGTGTCTACTCGTGCTTAGGAGGCACTGAAATTTATCGATATGTTTTCTGTGCTTCGGGCATGAAAATAAGTGGACAGTTCTTGATTTTCTGAGCATAAAGACGGAAGTTCGGTGGTGTTGTCGCCCCGAAACCGAGATAAAGTGCAATGGAAATACCTAGATGGTTACTTTCTTTTCAGCCATATTTGATCTTACTTCTCAAAGTTCAGTTTGAGTGCTCCTGAGCGAATTCCTTTCAAACTGTGTATAAGTTACACGCAAAGGCATTTCCTACATTCGCGCTTTAAAACAGACATAATAACCTGCTACATTCAATTTTATGATTTACAATAAAGCAACTAGCCGTGTGTTCAAAGGCTGCGTAGTTTGTAAAAGCATTTCCAAAGATGGCTTTTCTTGCTACATTTTTAGTCTCTGTATCATGCTGCGAATGACTTTCCACAGCTATAGAGTGTCACAATGCGTCTTCGCTCAAAAAAGTTTCATTCGTCAATATAAATCACCGTCTATTCGTTTGTGTATGCTGCAACTGAAGAGGGTAGATTTAATTTATTCTTCTCGAGTTTACGACAGCATCAGTTTGAACCAAACAATATTACATCGCGGATTTGCGCTTCCCTAACTTCACCTCTTTTGCTTGCGCCTAGGCTTTTCCGTCTATCCCAAACAAATGTCTTGTTCGCTCGGTAGATTTGGCTTTCTCATTATGGAGCCTTGCCGGAGGCCAGGGCACACCTAGGGATTTATCTCCCGTTGCCCCATCACATAATGATTTAGTTGGGATAAAACAGGCGGCTAGTCATTTCCCTCGTTCATTCCGAACCCATACACCGTAGAAGACGAACCTCTCAGCTTCGGTGCAACGGCTGGCAGGTTGTCTCCAGTAGCGCCTTTGGAGCTTATACCGGGATAGCGAACGATGTACCGATCGTGCGGGTGCGGGTTCCCTGACCCCTTGACGACAGCGGTAGCAGTAGCAACGACACCCCTAGCCATTGTAATCAGCTGTTCGGCGCTTATTGCTGCGACCTTTCGGGCACGGTCCTTGAAAGTGTATTCGGTCGCGAGTTATTGGGTGCGGCTATTGGTGGCTGCTCCGATGGTGTTAGTTGCGTCGTTACCCCCGGGGCCACTGTCATCCTCTATGCCCTAATCCAGACCCATGCTGCCGTTTATTCGACTGCGCCCCTCGGTTTCGCGTAGAGTGCAAACCAAGGCGACTGACACCGCCACCGCCAGTGTCACCACGATGGCCGAGACTTGCACGAACCAGATGGCGGATTTACGGTGCGGCACAATAGATGCGTTCGAACGTTTCCCGGGGTACATTTGGCCAAGCGCTCAAGATTTCCTATGAGTAGCAAAATCGCGTCTGCCATACGGCCCAGATGTGAAGCCTGTTTATTAAGATCAGAGGAGCAAAATTTATGTCCTTACTTGTTACTGTATTTGTTACCAGCGAATCTGTTGTTACTGACCGTAATGCCCGCGTTGAAAAAAAACGCCCCGACTCATACATACTCAGGGAGATTGGCCAAGACTGGCAACAAATACTCTAACGTTCCCTGTTCTCGTGGCAATACTTGCTCTGAGCAAGACAGACACTTCATATATTACGCCCCTCGTTCTGTCGTCCTCGTTCCTCGTGTCGCTGTGTTCATGCGCTCAGTACCGCAGAAGAGTCCTCGCGTGTGGCAGCGTCTAAAAGACACAGATTGGAAGGGATCACTGCGGCCATCCAACGATCAGACAATACCAAAGTTCACCATATTTACTCACGTCACCCACACGCTTCACCGTATCTCCAGTCGATATCGCGGCATAAAGAAGGAAGACCTTCACCACCTTATCGGCGCCTCCCTCATATCACGGGTGAACTACATCGCCCCATACCTTAGTCTCACCAAATGTGACACGGAAGCCATTGACCATCTCATCCTTAAAGCTATAAAAAATCTCTCATCTACCTATGTTGACCGCTACAACTAAACTTCTCCAATAAGGCCTTCACACTTCGGTCTCGGAACTCGTCGAAGGGCATCTTTCCAGTCAATGCCTCCGCCTAACTCAAACACTAACAGGATTTGCACTTTACAGGAACTCAAAATGTCAACTCCTCAGAACGCGGACAGAAAACATATTCGACATATTTGGCGTCAATCCTTTCGTATCCACCCTCTTTCCAAAAACATGCGTCCCTATTTGCACTCCGGTCATCGCCACGTTCGTAGCGAAGCGCGAGAACGAATCTACAGTAACAATCTGAATGTTTCATACACTGATGCCAGCGCTTACTCCAATCCGTCTTATCACTTAGACAAGGTAACCACACCAAGGACAAGATCACCACCTGCACCTCAATCAAGGTTGCATCTATCTGGGCCGCGGAAGAATTTGCTGTGGCCCTCGCCGTCACTGAAACAACTGAAACGATTGTAATTACGGACTTTCAAGCAGTCTGTCATAGTTTTTTGGCAGGTAATGTGGGCTCTACCACGTGCAAGCTTGTCAATCAACACGTGCCCAACCGGAAGATTGATATACTGTGGACCCTGGACACTCCTCACTAATGGACAATAACTCTCCCCATAGACACGCCTGCGAACTTTCCACCCAGGCCTCTGAGGAAACACCGAGCCTCGTTTCCGTGCTCACATTTGAAGACATCAGCCAACATTACCGTACTTCAAGACATTTCCCACCTCCTCACCCGCCGCTTACTAAAAGAGAAGTAATACTCCGAATACACCAGACAAACACCTTTCCTCACCCAACTTGGCCACATGGGATATACCACACCCAATAACGTGCTACATGTATATTCTGCCCTAACCCAGGTACCCTCACAGGAATTTTTTTAAAATTTGCGATAGAATGGCCGTTGGCATAAAAATAACCTATTTAGATGTAGAAATGAGTACGCGTCTCTCGAAGGACTGCAATAGGAAAGTGGTGGCGGGGTCCCCAGAGCCATCGCTAGAGGTCGGGGGGTCTCCGAGGATGGAGGCCTGTGCCTCTCAGGAGTCGCTTTCTGGCTGCATTCAGTTAAGGACACGTCCGTATTAGATAGTCCGCCCCAGCTTGTTCGGCAGGAGCAGTATAAAAGGGGCAGGTACCATCGAACGGAGCCTGGTAGCGTGGTGGCCCCGCCCGGGTCAGAGCAAATGAAAGCGCCACTCCAACGCAAAGTCTGCGCAGCAAAACCTCTTCTCAGTGAGCAAGTCTACTGGGCAGGTCCGTTCCACACGGTGGGACGTGTAGCGCGACGCGGATTGTCTTTTCTTTTGAGAAAGTTTTCTTTATATCGGTGCAATAGAACCAACCGCTGCCGGTCCACTTCCGGTTCGCTGATAACCGCTGCCAACATTGGCAGTGGCCGAGGAATAGACGTAGGACGACAAGGCCTATCCAATGCGATTTGAGCGGGGAGCGTATTCTGCCGAACCCACAACAGCCGGATTGCGTGTCTACTAGTGTGTGGCTGTCCCTTAAAATTGTGCAATTGTTGGATAGCCGATGTAAACACCGTATCACCGCAGTGGAGTCCGTCTAAAGATGCAGGATGAAACCCACTGGGACGCGCTGTAGGGCTGGCGTTAGTGTGTAAAGGTCATCTCGGATGGCTGTGAGCTCCGCCAGTAGAGATGGCAGGGCGCGGATGGTTTGGTAGTGGCACGTTTGAGAGGCGTCAGGATAGCCGGGACACTGCATCACAGTAGATAAAACGCCATCCTGAGCCCCAACGTACACGAAAACCTCTACGGCCTCGTACTGTGTCTCAGCCGTCAGTAGGGAGCCTCTTGCACATGTTTTTTCGGTACATCGAGTGTGAAGTCGAGTCAGTGGGTGATTGTCGGTAACCTGGTGATACAGCCATGGCGGCCTGGTTGCAGGGCAATCTCGTGAAGCAGGTAGGGAACAGCCCATGCAATTAGCTAAGGCCGCTACTTCCACAACAAAAGTACATTTGTGCATACGTGCTGAGCGTAGCTGTGCATCCGGTTCATCAAGCGTGTTTAGCTGAGCCTTAGCCTGAGTCTGAGCCTCCATAGCTTCGTATTGGGGTCATTCTAGGGAGGCCGGCGATGGTGCGCATTGCGGCTTTGTTAATCAGTTGCACCTGATTTTGAGGTACGTGCATGAGTCCGCTCTCCCACGTTTGCCCACTTCCCTCATTCTCCCTGAAGTCGGGCCTCATCCTCAAGTCGGGCCTACTCGAATTCCGCCTGATAAACCAGTCGAGGCTGCAGTAGTGACCCAACCAGGAGATGAGCAATGTTGGAGCAGGAGCCACTAGACGTCAGCGAGATGCATCGAATAAGGTGAAGCATCTGGCCTGCTTTTTGTCGGGCACATCGAAGCCACATGGCAGCCGACCCAGACGCAGAAGTTTCAAACCCAAGCACGCGAAGACATGTGGTCATCGTGCGGGTTGGCTGGAAGGTGGGAGCATGAGGGGAGAAGTCGCCAGTTTGTGAGGGACCCAAGTACTGGCCACAGGCAAAACGGCTGGTTATCCCCTGAAAGTGTCAGTACCGTGTATTGACACCTTGCCTGCGTATCTGTCAAGGGTTATTGAAGGAACAAACTTTGGCTATGCAGGTCTGGGTGGACGGTCTATACCGTTAGATCATCCGCGTACACAAAAAATGCAGGTCCGGTTTTGAGCAAAGATGCCAGGAAAGGGAAAATATCATGATATTAAAAAGGAGTTGCGAAATAACCGACCCATGAAGTACTTCGTGAACTGGTGTGAAGTGGCCATAGCTTGCCCCACCAAGTCGTACAGACAAAGGTCTGGATGAACGAGCACACCTCATCTGGGAGACAAAGGCTTGTCTCCAAAGGAGACAAGCCTTTGGAGACAAAGGAGACAAAGACAAAAGAGAGAAGACAAGGAGACAAGACAAGACAAGGAGACAAAGGAGACAAACGCAAAGGCAAACGTTGAGCCAACATCCGTCGTATTATGTTTTTCCCAAGTTTGCAGCATTGTTCTTAGTTTATATTTTCAGAATGCGCTTTGCAGAGAAAAATTTAGATGCCTAAACCATTTAAGGTGGGTATTTAAAAAGCAGTACATTTTATATAAGGCTGTGTGAACCGCTATGTTTTGTGCTTGGTCTGTCGTGGTTATGGCCTCTTCTGACGCTCTGCAGTGGTGGTGATGTTGAGGATGGCGCCCTTAAAATGTGAAGCACGTACCCACCAGAGGATTGGCCATGAATAAAGGTTTGACTGTGCATCTGCTTAACTGTGCGGTGGTGTTTCCTTATTTTCATCATCATTAGGTTTTCCCATTTGCGTCGTTTCCGTTTTCCCTTTAGTTTTTCTTCTTGTCCTTCTTCCTCTTCTTCTCGTTATTCTTCTTTGTGGTGACAGTGATGCGGCGTTCTATTGGGGGAATCCCTTTATTCTCTTCTGCTTCCTTCTGTTTCATTCGCATGTTAACCATTGCATTCGCTACGTTTTCACTGTTAGTATAAACGGGGTTTGCTACTGCTGTAGTTGGCTTTGTATATTATTCTTGTGAGCCTTAATACATTTACAAACCACACATTTCTATGTCGAAGGTTACCACGTCCGCCTTCGATTTCCTGAAGCGAAGCTTGAAGGATGGGGATGGGGATGCGAGTTCTACTCGCGTTCGGCCGAAACAGGATTTGAGTACCAGTGCCCCTTGGTATTCTTTTCCCTGTTTTTATTCCTTTTGTGTTGTCGGTCATTTCCAGAGTATATTTAGGTCATGCCCAATGACCATTTTTTTTAAAGGAGCGTTTAATGCTTTTCTATGAAAGTGACTGTCCACAGGGGGGTGAGAAGACGTCGATGTTGCCTTAAATTGCCAAGAAATTATCGAACGCAGTATTTATCCGCAGTAGTTATTCTCTTAACTGCACGTTTAGTGATATTTCTCACTCCACTCCCTCCTACCTCGCTGGGTGCGCCACTTCAACAACACCTGAAGGACTTCGCGACACGTTCTGAAAAAATAAAGCTATAATCATGTACTTCTGAGCAGGTCCTGTTCAACTTGAGGTAATGCGCTCGACAGAATGACGATTGCGGGATTCCTGCCCCCCGAGACATTGTGCGAACGCTAAGTTTGTGCCGTTGTGCATCACTTTTCCCCTCTCTCCCCGAAACGCCGGCTCGTCTCGGCGTCACTGTGTAGAGATGAACCGACTTCTCAAACTCCTGCCTTAGGTGAAGGCTGTAGCGACCGTTGCGGGGATAAAGGAATGTCATGCAACGGGAGCCCGCCCTGGTAGTGGGGCTAACCTCCCCTCATTGGCCCGTTTGAATGATTCCCTAACCCCTCTCGCCGGGACATGAATGCGCGCACTTCGCGGGTCTCCGTTCTAGGAGGTGGTTCGAGAATGGCGGAGAAGTTGGCCAAAGGTATGTAATGCTTTATCTACCATCCGGCCGCAACTCTGTTGCGCCGGTGAAAGCCCGCCATCCCCGCTGGCTACTGGCTCATGCCTTGGCTTGCTCCTGTTGCTCCGACCCGACGGTTGCATGTAGGCCGTACCTAATACTCGACGATCATGCCGTGCGGTATGCGCCTGTGAGCGAACGGACCGCGCATCGCTCGCCACTGCGAGCCGATCTGGCCAGGACGGCGATGCGCGCGCACAAGCCGCGCCCTGGATTTTGCCCCGACCGAAGAGCCCAATGAACCTCCGCGTGAACGACGCGCCCACTTGTGCGCGCCGCCCATCGCCCCTTTCACCTAAAGGGAAGTACGTACACGTAAATCACGTGACTGCAATGGTGTAAAATAAACGTCTTCTCTCCGTACCCTGGGTATATCCCTTGGTCTCCTCTACTCCGCCTGCCCAAAAGAGGCGGTGTAACCCAAGGTGGTTCCTCGAAGTATGCATGAGCGCCTGCCTTGAGTAATGCATGGCTTATGCATACTGTTAGGTAGAGAGACCATGCACTAGAGAAGAGCGACGCGCAACGCCACAAACCTAGCGATTGTGCAATGGCTCGGGCGCCAGGATCCTGACAAGATGTAGTAGAAGTAGTAAAAAGTAAGGACGAAATTTCTTTTGTGCTAGTCAGCGATAATATAAACATACGTAAAAAGACCTTCTATAAACCGATACATCATAAAAATGTAGTGGCGATGGCATCTGGGTGTATTAATGTCAGCATCGGAGTTTTTTAAAGAAAACTAGCCTGTCATCTTTGAAAAACACAGTCTCTCCTATAAATGCGCATACTGAACCCCGGTACCACGAAACAGAGGCAATATAGCTACAAAAGGGATAAGTTGCGGCATAAGAAAGCTCACGACATTTTAATTTAGAGTGCATCCGCAATGCTAGGCATTCGAGCGGCGAATACCTAGTCCCCCCTCTGTTCACAGAAGCGTAGTAGGTTTACGGTGGTTTGTGGAGACAACACCTTCCGGCGACAAAATAACGATGCCCCTGTTCTAGCTCCTTGTAAAAAGTCTTGGAAAAATAAGCCAAACGTATTTTCCAAGCGATCACACATTTCTGGAAACCAACCACAAGCCTTGCAACGAGGATGACGGGAATGGCGTGAGGTTCTTCAACTTCCTCCTTGCTTCATCAAATCTGAAAGGCCGAGTAGGTGACTTTGATATCAGCTGCAAGAGACCTGTTACATCACAAAGCAAAAACATACGTGGCAAATTTACAAAAACCACGAACAAATTTCGGTCGCGACATTTTGCAGGGTTGATATCGTGGAGGGATGAACAGCAAGATGTTGAGTTTACCCTACGCCCTGTGTATCTTAGTCCTGACATCGGGCCCTATATATACCGAAAAATGTCCAGAATTACAATGTTTAAATGCTCTACCATTAGCAACATTGCCTACAGCATTAAATATTTGATGATGTGATCTTTGGAAACATTACGTGATTGCGAAAGGCCGGACATACCACGCCATGAAATATCAGGAAAAATTGTAGTGTGCAACCAAAGACTAAAATAGGTTTCTTGCTTCTTAATGGGAAATGCAGAGGCTACCATTTTTGTGAGTAGCATTTTTAAACAGCCTAGAGGTCTATTTTTGTAAACAAATCCAGGCCATGCAAAACTCGAAGGCAGCAATAAAATTGCTTGAATTATGCGGAGTTGGAATTATCGGGCCGGCGCTAGAATGAATGAAAATCGCGCCACATTGCGCGGGCAGAACACGAAGAAGTCACCTCTGAAGTAATTATCGCGAGTTCGGCGCTATTACACGTTTGTGGCAGGTGATTTCGTAAATAATGTTTCAGAAGTGGTAATGGCATGCGCCGGATCACTGGCTCCGGGGCGTGGCGTTCACTGTAGAAACGAAATAAGCTGTTGCAGGATCGTAGCGCGCGCGCCATGTTGTTGTTTTTCTGTTTCGTTGTTTTGCACCTTTAGTACATTTGGTTTAGTTTGAATTTTTGATACATTGTAATCACTCTGAGCCGACTTATTCTGCGACGTGCGATGGAAATTAGGGGATCATAGTTCGAATTAAACGTTCTGAATACCGATGCACACGAATTATTGGGAGGTTTCCCCAATTGAAATATACAGGACTGTGCCGGGACCAGGGCGTGAGTTCGAATTAACCGGAAGTTCGAATTACCCGAGTTCGAATTAACGTGCTTTTACTGTATAATAAGAAGGTGACAGTGTAAAGTGGACACAGTATAGTTGAGGCTGAGCCCTTACAACCCTATTGCATTGAGAGTGGAATGAAAAATTACGATGGAGGGGGCACAAATGTCTCCGCATAGTCGGGCCCCGAATTGTAGTATTAGCTGATGTTTTTACTCCGTGAAATCCCTGCCCCCTTCCACTAACGTGAAACCCGCGTAGGCGCGAAGCATGTAGTGATAAGTGTATTCATGGCGTCTTGGCGTTTTTTGCCAACGCAGATGAAACCACACTGGGGTGCAGATACACGGCTGTGCTGTAAAAGTATTTTGATATTGAAGCACGAAGCTCTCTTGCTCGAGGCGTAAACGAGTGTCCCGGTGTTTTTTAGTACGCCTTACGAACGAGGGCCCCGGTGCGCTTAAGCACGTGTTACGTTCCAGCGCGAGGCGTAAACGAGTTCCCCGGTGTTTTAGTACCGTGACCACATGAGACAAACGATGATGATGATGACGACGACAGCAGACGCCAACAGCCCCATCCCCTAAGGGGCTTCGTCCGTACAAGTATATTGCATTCTGGTTACATTTTTATGAAGGCTATTTCTCGTTGCATAATGCGAGATTTCTGGGCTGTCGAATGGCATATCTGCATTTTAACCTCGGACGGATTTTACATTGCAAATCCATGCAACAAAAAGTTTGACCGCTGTGCCACTTATTAATAAATAGGACGACCGGTTCAGCGTATAAAATTTTTGTTTCAACACAACAACAATGTCATCGTCGTGCCATCCAGACGCAGTGACATTTCGATAATTTAAATGAGAAATACGTACAAGTTTAGAGAAGATACTGAAACGCCGGTTTAAGCAGCCAAACCGCATGTAGACTGCCGAGAATTCTGTGCAATTTTATGAAGCGCGGGATTGAATTCACCAGGTGCCTCATGTGGCCCCATTTACGCGCAAAGAAGAAACGATGTTTCACGTCCCGTTTACGGGATGCGGCGTCCAATTGTTGTCAGGTTCGAGCCAGTCCGGACGCGAAGGTTGATCATCCTGTGGTTTGGACTTAGCCGCCAACAATGACAACACCGGCAAGACTGGCCCCGACACCGCTTTGAGCTTGACCACGAAGGTGGCGTGGTCGTTGGTGGGAGCGGAGGAGTTTTCAAGACGGCCATGAGTGAACCCGGATTGCACTCGTTCCGCGGTGGAAGAATGCAAACTGGACCTGCTTCCGATTTTCCCCTCCGCCTTCCGAACGACGCTGACACCCGTTTCCCCAAGCCGCGTTTGATTTATAGAGTCCGCTGCGCTGGGGTAGTCGGTGTCATTGAGGTCGGTTCTGTTGACATCTTGGTCGACATCTCGGTCTGTCAGGTCGAATGTCGGGGAGTCAAGGGAGAGGTACGTTTTGGCTATTAACGCCACCGTCCCCAGCACCACTGCAAGAACCGTCACCTGCACGAACGTTGAGGGGCACCTGCATTGTATGGGAGCCGGGACGTGGTTACGGAGCATGGAATGGAGTAGTTAGTTTTTGACTAGAAACACTGCCGGCGCTAAGCGGGACAAGCATAAAGAGTGAAGCACACGACTGCGCTTCACTCGTTTGTGTAATTATTCGTCCTTGTCCATCTTAGCGCCAGCAATGTTCCGAGTGATTGCGGAAACAGATTTTTGGTTTCCAATGACAAGTAATGAAACCTTTCCTAAAAATCAGCACTCAGCAGGCTGAACCAGAGATGGAACCACGGACACTACATTACGCGTGTTAGGAGGCAACATACTCTTCAATGGAGGTTCATGGCACAAGGGCAGCTCTGGCAGATAGAGCCAGCAACGTGTTCTACATCACGGATTGAAGGAAATAAATTTGAACAATGCGCTCTATGTGCAAAAAACGTCAGTTTGTTTATGTTCTGGCACTGTACCATGTCAGAGCTCAGGAGAGTATTAGATTTATTCTTCTTGTCAAAAACGTTAATTTTGCAGACAGCATATTGTTTAAAGCCTTCTCACGCTGCTTGTCGGGACAGATCGCACGCTGACTGAAGAGAGAATGGTGCCAATATAAGAAACTGTTCAGTAACTTTTACCCCAAGCCATTTTCGAAAAATGACGCGTGTTTAGCTGTTGGTATACAAGGAGGGCCTACAAAGCACAGGCTCTGATGAGCTCACCAGCGCGGTCGCTTCGAACGGGGTGGCCTTCTCGCTCGCGGGTTCGGGACGGCCGTGGGAGGGATTTCGGCGCTCTGTCTATCCAACGGCGCGGAAGTCGGACCATTTGTGACCAGGCTCTCCTCCTCCAGCTTTCGGCCAGGGTGATTATTGACTTTCTGTCGGGTGACAGAACGTGGAGGCAGCAGGTCCCTCGCCGAGCCCCTGATCGCCAAAGACGAGCCGACAGCCTCAATCAGAGCCACGTCTTCCTCCGAATCCTGCCCATGATGGATGCGGTCGGAACCCGACGCTGAACAGCTGCTCTTGTGCTACGTGTAGGTTTGGCGGCGAATGAGAAACGATGTTATCAAAGCAGTCTTTCGCTCATCTCCTGTACTGCACGCGAAAGGTGTAGTTTACGAGACCTCTGAAAAACCCAGCTCTTTGTTTTTCCATTTGTACCGGTAAGTGTAGGTAAGAATGATCAGTTGCATGCAATGCTGACTGTGCTGTAGGCATACGAGCCTAATGGGCCGCGGACACTGAACACGGCAATGTTAGTGATCAGATGCTCTTTGGGCCTGCCTCAATTTTGTGGGCTGGTTCACCGCCGTTACGCGTGCAGCTAGCTCTGTAAGGAAACTTTTTTTCTGGTTTGTTAAAAGCCTCGTTCAAAATCCTCCGACCTTCCATGTTTAGGTCATCTGGACTCCTGCTGACTCACAGACGGGGGCAAAAAATTGATTAAAACGGCAGCTCGAAATCTTACTGTCGGGGCAGTTCCTGTCCTCGTACCCATTCAGAGAGCCGAATTTGTCTACGGCAGCCTATTGAGCTATCACGAAGTCACAGCGCAGTACCCTCTTCCCGCAGACAATACCCGACTACACACTAAAAACTCTAATTCTGAGGAGCGACCCTAGCGCCTCGCGCAGACCTACACACTGCCATGTCGCGCAAGGCTGCATCTAATTTACCCCATACTCTACCCCTAACCCCATTTTCCTGCATGCCGTGCACAAGACAGAATCGCTCATCTCGTATGAACTTCGTAATGCCCACTGGTGAGCACTGAGAGGAGGTTCTGGGCAGCTAACACCTGCTTAATGAGAAAGACCTAACGGGACCTGCAGCCATGGTCATTGGCAAGCTGGGGCTATGAGTCATCCCGTCTCCCTGGCACAGGTATTTCGGAGATAGTTTTCTCCGTGGGGCAGCGCGCATGGCCCACCGTGCCAATGAAAAACTCCCACCTCCCCTCGCGGGAACCCCTGTGTAGATGCGACGCATAGGGGGTTCACGTTGCAGCGTTGGACAGCGGAGGAACGGCGCTGGAACGATGGAGCGGAACGGCGCAGGCACCGCGTTTTATAGCGCGCATAACGGTGAGGGGACGCGCCGGCGCCAGTGCGCCTGCCGTGGCTATGACGCAACACAATCCACTTTAATCCAATCCAAATCCAAATCCAAACCCAATCCAAGCCAAGCCAAGCCAAGCCAATCGAATCCAATCCAATGCCCCTCGCGAGAGAGTGTTCGCTATAGGAGAGGAGAGGGGGTGAGCGGCGGACAGCGCAGCTGGCGCGGCGAGGAGAATGGGGGAGGGGCGGACGCCGACGACGCCGGATGCAGGGACAAGGCGAGTGCACGAGATGCAGTCGCATCTAAAAGCTGCCTGCGACGCTGTTTAAGAACACCCGACGCCGCGTGCCCGAACTGCGGCAGTGAGGAGGCCGCTGAATATGCGGTACCAAACTGCGCCGTTCCTGATGTAGTCGTTAGCACACCTGGTAACCGCGAGACTAAGACTGTCCCACTACCAGACCCTTGAAACGCCATGGATAGTCTGCGCCTTGTTGGAGAGTACATGTTGTGGCGGAACGTGCACCTGTTGCGGCGCAACGTAGATGACTTTTAGGTGGCCGCTTTTATGCAACCTCAGGCACTAGATTGGGATGCCTCGGCCAGCCGAGTTGTTTGGACGGGGAGCTCCTACGCCGCTGACTATGGGAGTTTCTCGAAGTCGGAAAACGGCGGGTAGGAGCGGGTCCGATATAATGGTTTGAAAGGAGTAACAACTTTGCAAATATTCGACGCATTTGTGGTCAGCGTCACAAACATTTTTTGACATCTTTAGATATCCATCATGTAATCGGTGTTAGGGGCGTCGGTGTATACATGCCAGTGACATATCGTGTGTGGTTGTGAACATTGACTATAGGTGGAAGTAAACTTGCACTATGGAGTACGGTGTCAAGTGGCGCTAAAGAAAGACCACGCCCTATTCCTCCCCTCTCTCCCGCGTCTCCTTGTTTAGGTAGACAAACAGTGCGCGTAAAGTAATAACGTTTTTAGCGAACACTGAGGGCTTAGTTCTGAAGCACACCTAATGTATTCGCCATACCTAATGTATTCGTATTTACCAGGAAATATTGCCCAGCCGTGCTGTCGCTTCGAGAACGCAGGCCACGGCTTTTTTCACACGCCAAAGCAATGAAGACAATCACGCATAAACCTTGCCGTAGCTAGTTCTTGCTTTTAAACGTGTCTGTTATCTTCTAGGTAAATGTGTAACCATTGTAAAATGATTGACCCTAACTCCCATCTTTTCATTTATATTGCTATGCGGGTACGGCTACGGTGCACCAAGATAAACCGTAGGTGACTGTCGGCGTGGAGGACGGTTAGGCCAGCACGCTTTGTGTGGAAAGAGGGGGATAAGTTACACACTCACCATTATGCTTTGCGTCTCGTTGGCTAGACGAGCCCGCATCTGGAAGATCGGGCTCGGAGGAACTTGCGCTGGCGAAATGAAACGGCGCCCGTGATGGAAGATGGCCACTCCACGCACGCGGCAAGGAAGTTCTTCTTCTTTTCATCCAGTGCACTCGGTAGTTGCGCACGTAATGAAAATACGGAAAATTTTCCCTAGAATGAAATTGTGTATTGATACACGGTTTTTTTGTGTTATTTTTTATTTAGTTACACTGTCGGCCAGTGAGGCCGATGGAAGGTGTGGTCACAAAATTCTTGTCTTAACCTATAAGCATAAAAGCACTTACGCAATCGCGAACGCCTTAATCTTTGCAGAAACTACGCACACAGATAATCCCAAACTATGCAAGAAAATACAGGCAAGCGCTACAAATATGACAAACTGTATACATATACAAACACGCATGGTTAGCTACGCTAGTGGGAAAAATGGTATTGATCACACGTGTTATCAAACGGTACTAATCCCACGTTTTATTATAACAGTGGCTGTAATCACACGTGTTTAGCAATTTTAATGAGAAAAAAAAAAGCCAAACGATCTTCAGCTGACTCTACGCGTTGATTGGAGGGCGCGCATTTCTGCGTCAATACCCACTTTCGTACTTTACGCGAGCTTTATGCTTTTATCTGTAGACATTTAGGGGGGGGGGAGGGGGGGGTGGAGGAGGTGACGCGCCGAGGCTAACCCGGAAACATCAGGCGCGCCGTTTCGGAGGGCTGCGGAATAATTGGGACCACCTGGGCACCATTATAGAAGTCTTGACACCGAATTAAGAATCTTCAAAATATAACTGCTTCAGTACTTTGTGAAGATGCCTTCCAGCAATATTTGCAGCCAGCCGCGCCAACAAACACATCTGAAACCAATTTTAATTGTCCCGGCCGTAAGCTACCTCTGATTGCCATCGCCAGCGAAATCGCTATTAGCGTGGCGAAAGATATTTCGCGCCCTGGGAATCGGCCAGTACCTGATGACGTCGGGAAGCCCTTTCCAGAACCGGAAATACAATCCTGCGCGGCTGTTGTTGGCAGTCTCGTTTCCCCAGGCCGGGTCTCTGAACGGCGTCGTCAATTTTGGCAATGCAATGTCTAAAGTGCCTGCAGGCATGGCTAGAGTGCCGTCCGACGACATTCGAATATATAAGACTAGGCAAGCTCAAGCCAAAGCGTTTGCCGTTTTAGTGTACAGGATCCGTCTTAGCTTAGTAATTCCAAGGATGGAGGTTCGATACCGGCTCGGCCTCAATTGATTTTTTTCATCTTTAAAGGAGCCATGAAGAGAAAACACAAGTTTGGTTCATTCAAAAGATTGTCTCGTTAGAATCATACTGACACCACTTTTAACGTAAACTTCGCTCAAATAAGCTACATAACTAGGAAAAACGGGAATGGTTATGCGACCCACCAGATCATTTCCCGCAACAGAACCTATGATGTCACATGAGCTAAGCTCTGCGATTGGCGGAGGCTGGCAGAAGCAGACGCAAATTAGGTAGAGCTTACAAACTAGACGAATGAGCGATTTGCGCTTAAATTTAGAGCACATTCTTTACAAAGCAATAAGAATGATGGGACAAACAGTGGAAGTTACGAAAGCACATGTAAACATAGAAGCACTGATGCGTTCTGCTGTTCGTACTGCGCACAGCATGCTTGGTTTAGCTGCACAGCACTACGGGGCTTGGGGTTTTCTCAGACGACACTGGCCGATTGACGCAAGCAACGGTGTCTTACGGGATCTCATTTGTCGAGCGAGCACTGTTTCAGGGAACGAATATTTTCTCCCAGAACAAAAACAAGCCAGGTTTAAATGCGGGCAAAAACAAACCAAACGCTTGCAACGGTATGGTGGCGCCATCTAGGTTACGGAACGTAAAGAAACGCGAGAACAAACCAACACCGCTGTACAGGGTGGAGACAACCTTTGAACGGTACCGTGCCGCCGCAATTGGGCCAACGGGCTCAACGCGTTATTCTTTTCGTTTCCCACGAGACCTAGCAACGCGAAACAGACAATATGATTCAAACTTCTTCAGTAAACCGCGTTGCGGCAGTAATTTTAGCGCGGTTTTGACACAATGACTTGCTTCGGCGGCGAGCGAGCAACCGAAAATGGCGGCGCCAGCGTATACGTGTCTCTACCCTGTACGGCGGATGCGTAAATGAAGGTACTCTAGGCTGCAGAGCGGTCGGTTCCTCTGATGTCACTTGGGACCACGAAAACGCACGATTGAGCGGGAAAATCAAAATTTTAACCTAAATTGTTTAATTTCTCAGTGAATAAAGCACCGTTTGTATACGGACAAGCGCTGGGGGCACTATAAAACACGAAATCTTTCGAATAAAACCAACTTGCATTTTCTCTTCATGGCTCCTTTAAATTGAACTATAATTTTTATGGCTTAGGTTAGTTTTGGTGTTCTTTGGTGTTCTTTGGTGCTAATGAAAAACTTGTCTTTTTCTAACCTGTAACCCCCCTGCTATAACGCCTTCGGGCGCTGCAGGTATACGTTGAATAAAGAATAACGAATAAATGATTTCTTTGTGTGTGTTAGGTCATGTAATGTTATGCTTAGGTTAGGTTGTCTAGCTTTACGTTCTCTAGAGCGATGTAGTGCCAGGCGCGGCGATTTTGTTATAAAACGCCGGTGGACGTCGATATAATGGAATGCTTATAATACCGTCGGACGGCACTCTAGACACGGCCTTTTGGCAAAGTGGCAGAAAATTAAGGCTATATGTTTAAAAACCAATGATCTTTTTATGCCGTCTTCCCGACTCCACGTATGAATCGGGTGTATTTTTATTTTTTTATTTCTATTTTTACCGTTTCATACTGACCCGAATACGCCATTTTCATAACCAGCCGCTGGAGCCCAACCCGTTTCCCTCGAAGGCGAATGGCACTGCTGAAGAAATGCAGGAGTACATCGACGCAGGAATGTCCCAAAATCTCTTACACACCAGCCATTAGCGCCCCACTCGTCCGTAAGTGCAGGATACCTGCTCATACGTCACCAATGCACATCTTCCTTCAATTATGGCATAACTTCAGGCTATCCGGACTGGGTATCCTCGTTAGAGCCTCGCCTACGCATAAACCCGCCGTCGTACCTTCACCTGTACAGACTCCACGCAGGCAGTCCGGGGACTCCGACTCGTCGTCAAGTCAGTCGACTTGACTTGCAATGTGCATCGCATTGTGAAACCATTTCCGTGCCCGTGTGAGTTATGTGGAGTAGACGTTCGACAATTGCCCACAAAGACGCTGACGCGGCCTGCCATCCCCAGAGGATGACTAGACCGCTACACCTGCTCCAATTGACGCAGAGTGACACCCTCATCATTCACAAGGAGTCTCTCCTGTGCCCTACGCATGCCCTTCTACCTTCGTTTGGGTTGGACCTTTCTGGTCGTTTAACCCGCCGCGGGGAGGTGACGCTTAGGAGAATCCGAGTGGGCGCAGCTTTGACCCCGGCGATAAAGGCCTCAAGGAGGACTCAAGTTCCCCCAGACACAAGCCCCTTGTGTAAAGCCCGTGCCATTGAAGCGACCCTGGACCACCTCCTGGGGACATGCCTTGGTCTCCAGGCAGCACAAGCTCGTCACATGAGGGCCCTGGGGTATGACGTGAGACGACCACGTGACCTTCGCCCGTGGACGCACGGTCCACAATACCGGCATCTTCCTGGACTTCAATGTGGAGAAGGGACTGCTGGACTGCATTTAGTTTATGCCAAATGGCGTACTTGCATAATAAAACAACTTTAGAAATAGCCGCCCACAAGCCCTGACCAATCCCTCTCTGTCGGAATAAGCCACTACAGTAAACAGAAAAAGACGGAGTCAAGTCAGATACCCTCGAGTCATACAGTTTCATAGTATTATATACTAGAGGGAAATCTGTCGCTGCAGTCGCGGGACGCCGATGGGCGCCGCCATTGCCGCTAGCGACTTTCCTCGCCTACTTGGCTTAACCACCCATATGACTTCTTTTTTGTCTCGAAGCCAAAATAAACCGGAATGGGTAGCAGTTTTTTCTTGTTCATCATGCATAAAGCTTCTGCATAATCACTGACAAATTAATCTTTTTGGATGTCCAATTTTATGATAACAAAACAAATTTGATGAACCTTCTACAGTAATGTTGTTGCTACAGTAATGTTGTTGCAGCCAGAGCCACCCTTTGAGCTTGTAGTTGGGCCATGCCAAGGGCATGTGGAGCGTGCCTGCCCCATAGAGTTTCATACTAATATATACTAGAGGGAAATCTGTCGCTGCAGTCGCGGGCTGCCGTGGGCGGCGCCATTGCTGCTAGCGACGTTCCTCGCCTGCTTGGCTTAGCTAGCCATACGGCTTCTTTTTTGTCTCGAAGCCAAAATCAACAAAAAAGTAAAATTTGTTTTGTTCATTGTACATTAAGCTTCTAAAAACTACTGACATTTTGGAGGTTGAATTTTATAACAAAACAAATTTCATGAGCCATCTACGGTAATATTGTTGCTTTTTTGCAGCCATAGCCAACGTTTCAGCCTGTTCATGAGCCATGCCAAGGACAAGTGTAACGTACCTGCCGGGTACATGACGGCACGCTCGCTGAAGCGTGGCTTCCCTAGACAGTGGCGCCAGATTTCCCTCTAGTATATATTAGTATGAAACTCTATGGCCTGCCCGTCACATGACGGAACGCTCGCCGAAGCGCTGCTCCCCTAGGCAGTTCCAGTGGCGCCAAATTTCCCTCTAGTATATATTATGTCTCGAGTGGAGGAATCTAGGGGCGGTATTCTCGTGTTTGTCTGTTTCAAAAACATCCATGTTGCGTTCGTTTCATTGTGACGTACTTCCAGTTATAAGCGGGCTTTGGGTCGACATTCACGCAACTGTTCTTGTAAACATATTTTCAACGACTAAACCTATTTAAACCACCTTTTATGTGTTTACTGTTCCGCCAGCGAACCAACAACAAGGCGACGAAGAATGGTCTGCTCCGAGAAGCCGCGGCTCATAGCTCCACCATGCTTGCATGGCGTCACATCCGGGTGTCCACATCCGGGTGTCACATCCGGGTGTCACATCCGGGTGTTGCATGGCGCTACATCCGGATTTTAGCCACTTTGTACTTGCTCAAAACGGACACTTTTGAAACGGACACAAAACGGACAAAACATGAGAATGCTGTGACGCACTGGTTTATTCCACAAGGTGATAAGGGCAGCCACCTTGTGTGGGATAGTCCAAAACACTCTGGTAGAAGAAAGCCCCCGTGCTGCAAGAAGACTCCTTCCTCCTCTGTGGTCACGACAGCCACATGCTCTGCTTCCTTGGTCCTGGCCAGGGCGATGCTGATCCTGAATATTGACGGCTCTACCACTGCCTGATGTCGGCCCGAGTACACAAAGGCCTCCGGCGGAGTGGTGCACACAGCGAGAAAGCAACCTAATCGCAGTGGCGTCGTTGTCAAGTCTGCTGTGAGCGTGGCGGAGAAGCAGGTATTACCTGACTCGCACAAGTTCCGGCCACAGATCGCCAAGGGGCAGTTGGAACTCTTCCCGCCAGCGAAAGACATGCTGCGTTTTTTAAGCTCGTACAAACTTTTTAACAGCAAATCTGTTTAGCAATTCGTTATTCCGGCTTTTCACAAAACTTGGTATAACAGTATAAAAAAAAATAACCGCCTTCGGTAATATTCGAACCTATGTCTTGTGGATCAACGGAGTTAAAATCCGTCGCCTTACCCACTTGGCTACGACCGCGAGTCAGTGCCCGAAAGTCAAATGTCTTACTCCCTCGGCTGTGACTGTGGGGAGAGGAACCATGCCCCCTGCTCAACCTGATTGATTGTAGGGTTTAACGCGCCGACGCAACGCAGGCGATGAGGCGCGCCGTAGTGGAGGGCTCCGGATTAATTTTGACCACCTGGGGATCTTTTGCGTGCGCCGAAATCTCATACACACGGGCGTTTTTGCTTTTCGCCTCCATCAGAAAAGCGGCCGCCGCGGCCGGGAATCGAACCCGCGACCTCGTGCTCAGCAGCGCAATGCTTTAGCCACTGAGCCACCGCGGCGGGTCACCTGCTCAACCTAGAACACGCGATAGGGTACAGGTTGCACTCGCGGGCGCCTATTTTAGGTGTGCGCTTTGCGTTCGTTCGTTGTGTTTCTTCGTTTTTGTTTTTCTTCGCCATCATAGCAACAAAGATGGCCTAATAGTCATGGCCACAGCGAAGGAGCCAATCGGTTGCAATCGTAGACTTAAACCGCTGTGATGGTCGTAAAGGTTGCGTAAAGCTTCGTGACTTTCGCCTCAGGTGTTACTGAGAGCTTTTATAATTTTTTATTCGTGCAAGGGAGTCCACATTCGTGCACATTCGCGCAAGGAGTCCACATTCAGCCTCTGGGTGACTGCGGGTGGGACCTTCTCATGTGTTCAAGAATTGCCGGGGTGATTGAAGTGAGTGAGGTCTTGTAAGTTGGAGCTGACTAGTGAGTTGCGATATGGTATCCGAGTTGCAGCTACATATGGCCGTTTTGAGCCGCATTCTACAAAAACCTGCAGCCTTAGCATTACTTTAATTACTGCAAAAAAACACATCAGCAGCAACCTAGTTGGGTTGCCGCACCTGGTGAACACCTGAACCAATGCCATTTAAAGAATTTTGTCACTGAGTATAGTATGGAAGCTTCATGACTCGTCTCCCCCCCACCGTATGCAGACGACCTGAGTCGGGCCCACGCCTCGTGATAGTCATGCCAGAAAAAACTGTACACTTGTCGCAACTGCCATTACGACTTTACCATCTGCTGGAACACGGATAAGGTAAGACAGCGCTTCATTTTAGTTAAATCTTGGTAAGAGCTTAATGCCTGAGGCGATATTGCGTTTCTGCCGAAGGAAACAAGCATACGTGGCTTTAAAAGCCGTGTAAAGCGACATAGCTAGCCTTACGAGAGCTACAGCCGATGACGGAAACCACTTATCGCCAACTTGCGTTCATGGAGATCTATTTGTATATAGCAGCACGCAAATTTTAGTGGAAGCACTGTGGCGCCCCCTACAGGAGTTATACGGCGGCGGCTGCGGCGAAGGGCCAGAATACATGGAGCGAACATTCACGACGAAGTTCGCGTGGCGGAATATCTTCCACTACGTGACGCCGTATGTTCTTCGGGCTGAAATACAGGGAGCCAAAACACACCGCCCGCCGTCGCATCCCCGCTGGCTTGCTCTCAGCGTAGCCAACTGAACCTCTATGCCCAGAATTGGCGGCAGAGTTCAGTAAACGGACCTAGTGAAGTAAATTCCCGCTTCTGTTGAACGTTGTTGTACGATTCTGATTGAATCAGGGGCGCTTCTTCTGCTGAAATGTGTGCGTTTAGTTCTCGGAAAAAGAAGAGCAAAGCATTTGATGTTGTCTGCCACGCGTTATTACTTAATAGGCTTTTGCAGTCGGGCATTGATACACCACTCGTGGCATTACAGGGTAGCTATCTAGGCAATCGGTTGAGTTTCGTTAGCATTAATGGGCAGACGTCCTCTATGTATATATCATCTAGTGGTGTGCCCGAAGGTTTCCTTGCTGGGCCTTCTCTTGTTCTCCATTCTTGTAAACGATATGTCAGCCGCAATTAAAAAGTCTTTTCTACTCTACGCTGACGATATCAAAATACTCAGACGTATTGAGTCCATCGAAGACTGTGTTGCCCTGCAGCAAGTTATATTCTCCTTTGCTAAATAGTGCTCAGATAACAGATCTTAATGCTATGAAAACAGAGGTGATGTCTTATACCTGAAAAATGAACCCCATTTTCTTTCGCTACAGTACTGATGGCTTTCTGTCTAGAGCCGACCAGATCAAAGGCCTTCGACTGCTCTTCGACAGCGCGGTAGCTTTCTCGCCTCATGTCACTGAACTAACTCGGAGGGCGCTCCGCTTGCTGGGCGCTGCATGCAGGTTTTCACGAGACTTTCAGTCTCCTCATTCGTTACTAAAACTTTTTATGGCACTTTGTATTCCTCAACTTGACTATGCCTCTGTCACTTCTTATGGAATATGTAAATCTAATTGTAAACGTATAGAGCGTGTAGGGACTAAATTTTTATCAATATTTATGCATCGTTGCCCCTCTGAGTTTCCCCCAATAACTGTTTCTTTAAGTTCCCGGCGAACCCGCTCAGACCTTCTTTTCTTATACAAGCTGCTTCATGGAAATATTTCATGCCCGGAACTGCTTGCACCAATCATTTTTCTTGTTCCGAAAAAGCAACAATGCTTGACCACCCTTTTCACACAGCTGGAGCACTAATCAGACGTTCCCCTCTTGGTAGACTGCTACGTCCATAAAACTTTCACTCCGGGGAGCTCGATATTTTTCGCCGTTCCCTTCGGGAGTTTTCGGCCGGGTTGTTAGCCATGGCGCGCTAACTTCATTTCGACAGTACTCCTGTTCTTCAGCTATTTTCATGTGTGCGTTGTTTTGATAGAGTTTGTTATTATTTGTTCGTTTGTGATGTTCATGCTGAGGGTGTAATTGTTGTATGTACTATGACACACTTTTGTAGGCATTTTTAAGGGGCCCGGGCAGGCCACAGTAACAAATGTTTCTATATCTTATCATTTTCTGTGAATAGTTACAAAGATTTCCTGTAGTGTTTTTCATACATTTTTGTGTAATTGATGTTTCATCGTATTGCTATGGTTATTGTACGATGTGTTTTGCATTGTACCATAATTTACAGCCTGTTAATCGTGTAACGTTGGTTAGACGCCACTTTTAATTTTATTCTGTCTAGTATTTCGAGTTTTTTATTGTTCTTCACTCACCCACCTTTTTTACTGGCTGTTTATGTGTCAGCAGCTAATGTATTTCAATGCTGCCTTTTTTGCCCCCTCAGTGCGCCAGCACGAAAGCTTTTCCTATTCCTGGACACTTTAATGAAGGTTCATTTATTTATTATTATTATTATTGCTATTATTATTATTATTATGACTGACACACTAGGTTCATCTTGGCAGTACTCTTTTTCTTCACTTATTGTCCTGACGAGTGTATTGACTTCACCGAGCTTGTTCTTGTTCCTGGTTATCCGTGTATTGTGCTGATACTGCGACTGTAATTATCGTAGAATTTTTCTTTTTCTGCCGTTTTTATCAATAAAAGTTGCCATATTCACTTCATGCGTCCATTTGAAACTGAAAATGTACGCTTCCCGAATCTTGTAAAAACTTTCTTCTTTTCACTCACCCTTCCGTATAGTTACGCTTATTGTAAGATGTCTTCTTGCAATTGGCCACACATTACAGTTTCTATTGATTGTGTAATGTTGGCTAAAATTACACTATGGTATTTTTATTCTTCTTTGAAGTTGTAGTTTCTTCTTATTTTTTGCTCCCTCACTGTTCATTTGCCAGCTGTTGATGCATTTCATTGCTGTCTTATACCTTTTCTGTGCGCCAGCACGAATTGATTGTGTAAAGTCGCTTGGATTGCACTATTTTATTTCTAATCCTCTTTGCCGTTTTTGTAGGGTTTTTTTTTGCTCACTGAGTGTTTATTAGCAAATTGTTGATGTACTGCAGTGCTGCATTTTCCCCTCTGAGGGCTCCAACACGAAGGCCTCCGCTGTTCCTGGGCACTATAATAAACATTCATTTATTGATTGATTGATTGATTATTATTATTATTATTCGACACCTATGCATCCTTTTATATTTCCTTGAATGAAGAGTGTTTCGAGCGCCTAAATGACCCCGCTGTTTGGCCGAAAGACTGCCTCTTTAAGGAGTTTCGAGGCATGTTTCGCGAAGGCATGCTTCACAGCTCTGAGCGCATCACGTAAGAAAAACAACTATGACTAGTTTAGATGTTTTTTATCAGAATGTGCGAAGTCTTCGAACTAAGGCGACTGAATTTTTTGGTAACGTTCTGGCTTCTTGCTTTCCGTTAATAGCTATATCTGAAACTTGGTTGTGCCCTGATATCCTATCCAGTGATTATTTTCCTCAAAATTACCATGCATATCGTAATGATCGTGCTTTAACGGGATGCAAACAAAAAGGGGGCGGGGTCCTTCTCGCCGTTGACAAATCTCTCCCGTGTGTGCTATGTAGCGATATTGATAACGCAGATGAGTCTTTATGGGTCGAAATTCATTTATCTAAAACTGAAAAACTTCTAATTGGTGTTTTTTACATTCCTCCTGATGTAGCTCCTGAGGCGTTCAATAAGTTAATCTCCTCCACTGAACAGGTGCTTATCACTCATAGCAACCGCAAAGTCCTCCTGCTTGGAGATTTTAATGCTCCTGGCGTGGAGTGGAGCCAGCTAACTTGTTCCCACTACAACCACCACATTGAACAGAAGGGTAATAGATTGCTAGATTTTTTGGCTTTCACTTCTATGGCACAGTGTAATCGCATAAAAAATTGCAGTGGAAATATTCTGGACCTGTGCTTTTCGAACTTTGATGGCGTTAGTGTGTTGCACTCTGATTGTTCTTTAGTAATACCGGACAGATTTCATTCTCCTCTTTCTATTTCCTGTTGCCTCTCTTCATTGCTCCACCGTTCCGTAAATTCCAACAACACGCAACCTCATTACGCTTTCGCCAGGGGAGATTATGCTGGGGTGTATGGCTATTTTTCCGCTGCCCCTTGGTCGACCGTCATTGACCACACTGATGTCAATGAACAAGTCGACCGTTTCACAGAGATTCTGCTTTCGGGTATGAAGGAATACATCCCGCAATATTTACCGAGGAGGTTCAAGTTTCCACACTGGTTTTCTTCTGAATTGCGGGATGCCCTGACACTCAAGGAACGTGCGCACAGAAAGATGAAGCGCTCTGGTGCCAACCAGTTTGCTCAGGAATTCCGGCGCCTACGTGCCCTATTTAAAATATTGCACAAACGTGATCATACTTCGTACCTAGCGTCGGTAGAAACTAAAGCAACTCACCAACCGGGAGCCTTCTGGAAATACATTCATTCTAGATCTAGTACAACTAAAGATTCTATTCGTCTTCTAGACTCCAACGCGATGAGGTTGTCAAGGTGGCCGACTGCTTTGCTCGTCAATTTTCTTCTTTTTTTGGGATTAGCGGTGGTAGTGACAACAGCAGCGCCCCTTGTCACCAGGGCGAGAACTCCGGTTGTTTACAACTGGACGAGAACATCATTCGGACCAGCATCAAGCGGCTCAAGCCCTCGCTTTCTTGTGGGCCAGATGGTATTCCTGCTGCAATCCTAAAAACATATGCAAATATATTCGTTCCTGTGTTCACTTCAATATTTAATAACTGTCTCCGGTCGGGAACGTTTCCTCGCTCATGGAAAATCTCTCGCGTATTCCCTGTTTTCAAGTGAGGCCTAAAAACTGATGCTATAAACTATAGGCCTGTCTCGCTGCTTTGTTCTGCCTCTAAAATTTTCGAGTTATCTCTTCATACAGTCTTGTCTTTCTCATTTAAACATGTCCTCATTCCTAATCAACATGGATTTATGCGTGGTCGTTCAACTTCCACGAATCTTGTATGCTTCATGGAGCAGGCTGTCCCAGCAATCGTTGGTAGAAGCCAACTGGATGTGGTCTACTGTGACATGAGCAAAGCGTTTGATGTTGTCAACCGCTCGTTATTGCTTGCAAAGCTCACTCTGTTAGATGTACACGCTTCTTTGGTGGGTCTTATACGTTGTTATCTCAAGGAGCGATATTGCTATGTAAGTGTTAACGGTCAAACATCATTTAGGTACAAAGCAACCAGTGGTGTACCCCAAGGCTCCGTTCTGGGTCCCCTTCTTTTTTCCATTTTCATTAACGATGTTCCTTCTGCCATTCAAAATTCTTCTTTTTTGTTGTACGCTGATGATATAAAAATCTTTAGAGAAGTGCGTAGTGTTCAGGACTGTAATTCTCTTCAGGTTGATATTGTGTCATTCCATCGTTGGTGCACCAAAAACGACCTTATTTTGAACCCTTCAAAAACTAAAGTTGTCTCCTATAGTAGAAAAACTCAACAGCTGCAATACCCTTATGAAATTGCAGGCACCACACTGCCGAGGGTGACCGAAATTCGGGACTTGGAAGTACTTTTTGATTCTCCTCTGACTTTCTCTTCCCACATTGCACAAATTACCCGTCGGTCTCTTCGTTGTCTGGGTGCTGTTTGCAGGTATTCTAGAGAGTTTAAAGGTCCGCTTCCTTTCTTAAAGTTGTATTCGGCTCTCTGCTTACCTCTTCTTGAATACGGGTCTGTTGTCTGGAATGGAACTTGCAAGTCCAATAGTGACCGCATCGAAAGGGTTCAAAATAAGTTCCTTTCTATCTTTAGGCACCGTTTCCGTCATGTACAAGAAGACGCAAACGGCAGCATGTCTTGTCTCAAAAGTATTCCTTCCCTTTGGTGTCGACGAATGAGAGCTGACATTATCTTTCTTTATAAACTTCTTCATGGTGATATTTTGTGTGATGACTTGGTTGCACTTATCAATGTCAACTTGCCGAACAAACTTTTCCGAAGATTTCGAACTTTCAGAACAGATGCTTTAAGTAGACGACGCTCGTCCATCTGCAGAATACAATGTGCATATAATGAATATTCCGATCATCTTGATATATTCCAGAGCTCTTTGTCTTTGTTCTCTAATGAATTGAAAACTGTTGTAGCTTAAGTGCCTTTATGTCATTTATGTGCCGTATTTCTGTTCCATATTTATTTTATGCAAATCATCATCTTGCTTGTTTGTTTTTCACTTTTCCTGATTTTGTGTTGCTTGAATTTCTGTCGGTTTAAGTGTCAGTGCTTGTAATGCTGAACTTCGTTTTTCCATTTTGAAACTTCCTAACATTTTGTTACAAAACCTTTGTTTTATGTGTATAATATATCTCCGTCATGTTCATTGAGTATTTGCTTGTGTATTTTCAATTTTTCACGTGCCTTCAACGTTTCTGCTGGCCGGTTGTCATGGCTTCTAACACTAGGCTTCCTTTTTTTTTTGCTGTTTTGCATTCTGGGATCTCTGTAACTATTTTTACCTTATTGTTTCTTTCATATATATGGTTTTCTGTGTTGTGTTGTCTTGATTTTAGTTTGTTTTTATGAATGCTTGTATATGGTGTACCAGTACCAAGACCCTAGGGTTGTTCCTGGGCACCAAAAATAAAGGTTGATTGATTGATTGATTGATTGATTATTATCCTGGAGCGGTGTACGCGAGCCTCTGCGACCAACTTAAGCGGTTCCAGACCGAAAGTACTCTTTCTGTTATAAGGACGCGGCGCGAAGATTACAGTTGGCTAACCGCGGGCGTCATGCAAGCTATTTCGCATAGGTATTGCCTATTAAAGCGCGTAAAGCGGGCACCCAAAGATTAAACATTGTGCGTGCTGTACAAGACTTCCCGGAATATAGTTGTGGCTCTCTTTAAGAAGTGCTATGCGTACGCATTTCTTTCGGAAATTCAGCATGTATGCGAAAAATCCAGCAAAGGCATGGTATTTAATAAACAGCTTGCGCGGCATGACTAGTAATCACCATCATTAAAGCGTTTTCGACTGATGCTGCAACAGTGGCGGACGAATTTAATCATGCCTTCTGGATTACTCCCCATAATACTCCACCTGTACATGATTCTTGCACGCATAAAAAATGTATTGCATTATCGGCGTTTCTGCCTTGCTTCCCTAAAATCGAGCTGATGTCCGTGCTGTTCTGTTTCCGGACAAACAAGCCGTCTGTATGATGGAATATGTGTAGAGACTCTTTGCAGGAACTTCGATGTTCTATTGGATGGTCTTGTTTTCATTCCGAATTGATTTAGTAACGGCGCAGACACTCCAAACAATATAAAAACTGCTATCATGAAGCCTCTCTATAAAGGAGGTCCGGAGGGACCAAGTGGACTCGCACAGGGCAATATCTATTCTTCCGACACTTTCTCAAATCCTGAAAAAACACCTTTTGCAAACTATATCCTTGTCCGTGAAAAAATGTTCTGTTATGTCGCCACGGCAGTATGGTTTCGTGTCTGGCCGTGGTAAAATTGCCTTGAAGGATTAGATGACTTGTTCAGTGCTGTTGATAGGAAGGTTTTGCGTGCGCTTTATTTATAGATGCGTCTAACACTTTCGATTCTGTGTGTAACAATATTTTGTTAAGGGAATTGTGCTTATTGGGTTTCCGTGGTTCATTTTTGAATCGTCTGACTAATGATCTCTAACAGCGCTGTCAGGTTATTGCTCCTTGTGATCAACTTAATTTTAGTAGACCAGTATCTCTATTTCCTGGTGTTCCACAAGGTTCAATTTTGTCGCCATTGCTTTTTTTATATCATCCTTAGGCACCAGGGTGCATTTTGGTCCACAAATGTTTTCTAAACTTGCATAATACGTAAATAAAATTATGAAATTGAAAACTGTTACGTTTTTTTTCGATAGCTCTCATAGTTAAGATGCTACAAGGTCTTTTTTCCCAGGCGCGCATTTAATGATGTACATGGGATACTGCGCTGAAACTCACGCGGAAAGACGTTTTAACTCGAAAGGGACAGCATTTGATAATATATTTCGCTTTTGTGTTCACTTCCTGCAGCGAATTTTAAAATATCTTCTGTCTTTTATAATGAAAAAAAAATGTCGGCCTTTGGTGCGAAAGAATTTTGTTTTCATGTCATAACCATTTAGTCTGTAACGAGTAGCGTCGGCAGTGTCTGCCGGCCTCGGGAATTGGCTCGACCTCTTTATTGGGGCTTTCCGGGAAATAGTCGAGCCATTCTTTGATCGCAAGTAGCGCTCGGCTTCGTACTCCTTCTCTGTTTCGTCCTGCTTCCTCACTGGAGTTGTGAAGGTCTTAGCAACAGTTTGGCGAAACTTCGCAAAATTGCTTCAGCCATCTCATGAGGCACGTGGCGCCGGTCTCTCAAACAAAACAAGACCCGCGATTTCGCCCACAAGCCGCTACATACGAACACCACTCGTTTGCTTTTCATAACAAGACCATCGGAAAAACCGGTCGAAATCTCCCTGTTACGTCCTGGCGCCCAAGTACAGGACAAACAAATTTAAAAGAAGCGCAGAAGAAAGTAACCACGCCAAAAGTGTAAGTTTTGTATTCTGCGCGTTCGCTGTTGCTACGCGCAGAATAATTAACTTTATTGTAGAATCAAAGATGTCCCGTAAAATCAGGTAGAAACTAACGAAACCGTATTTACGTAATCGGCCGGCGCCTTCTGACGCCGCGCTGCTGTATGACGCCATTCTGGAACAGTTTTGGCGGCAATTTGAACAATGTATTTTCCCAAATACTGCCTAGATCGCGCCAGCAGGTGTCCAATGTATTGGACATTGGGGTTTTATGGAGAACAATGCATTTTCATTGGAGTAATAACTCAATACAAATTGTCCAATATATTGAACAAATACTTACAGACGGGTTCCAGGAGGATATTTACATGAATAAATTTTCGTTTTCAATTTCCAAATGTAGAGTTTAGCAGTACGCGTATGACACTGTCTTGGTTTTTGAACATGTTAATCATGCAACGGCCGTAAACATGCTTAAAATGACATCTGTAATGCTGTGCGTTGGTTCTCTGAAAACCGTATTAAAGAAAATTGTCGTAAAAATAAGCTAATATGTATCCGTAATCAATTGAAAACTACTATATTTAAAGGAGCCATGAAGACAAAATACAAGTTTGGTTTACTAGAAAGGCTGATTTGTCCTGATAAAAATGATACCGATTTCATCGCAAACATCTAAAAAATAACGGAGATATTAAAGAAGTCGTGTGGAGCTGGGGCGACTCGCTAGCCCGTTTACAGCAACTTTTCTATGACGTCACAGAATCTTGTTTGGCCGATTGACGGCGGCCGAACTAATCAATCGCCAGGACACATAACTGGACGATTGTCGTGGGGCCTCTAGTTCCATTTGATCGAATCCCTTGAATGCTAACGTGCACCTTACCCACTGAAAATCGTGTTTTTAGTGCTGGCCCATATGACGTCACTGGCGCCGATAACACGTCACTATGGCGCGAAATTTGAAAGTTCTTCCGTATTTCTTGCGTTTTTATCGGTTAAAAAACGTCTTTCGTGGCCGGAATGGAGCTGAGTGAGGTATTGATGCCTAACTTTTTGAAGTTAAGCAAAGTTGTATTTTCTCTTCATGGACCCTTTAACGCCTATTTGCATACATGATCGCCAGTGTACCTCCTGTGTGTGCGAAGTTGTAAATTACGAGGATTCCGTTAACTTTTTAGGCATTTAGTTTGATTTCGCATTGTCTTGGCATGAACACTTAGCTGTGGGAAACTCCGAAGCGTGGCTTGTGTGCTTTATTACAATAAATCTTTTGTTCCTTTTCATGTCAAGAAAAGCCTTGTATAGGCGCTCTGCCTACGGTGTAAGAAGGTATGGAATAACATTCTTTTATTTTTGTCCATCAAGCTGGACATCTCATGTGAACAATTTATGAAAAATATATCGATGTTTATCGCCTATGCATTGTCATTAAGATATGTGAAGGATATATTCCGGACGTTAATTTACCGTCACTTGATGCTCTATTTATTCAAACAGTGGTTGTTAAACATCTTTGTCTGCATGGTTTTAAGCATGAAGTGAAGTCTGCCCGGCCTGTAAGAAATCGGCATTATTTAACAGTCCGCCGCTCCCGAACATCGTATGGTGCAGCTCGTAAAAGTGTTTATGCACCAAAAATATTTATTGTCTTACCTCAAGAAGTCGTTGCCGTGTAATCAAAACAACAAATTCAAAAGCCCCGCTGACTTTTTGTGCTTAATTCATGTGCCTGACGTTTTTATGGCATATTCAAGTGTGTATTTATGTGTTGTAGTTTTTGAAGTGTGTTTATATGTGGATTCGGATATATTTCTTCGAAGATTTTTCTTACGTCCTGCTGTCGCTGTTTAGTTTATTGGATTTATAAATATTTTGTTCTCACTTGGGTTTTTGTATATTCTATTACCTTTTCTTGGCTTCGCCGACTTGCCAGGCCTAGTCACACAAGCTTATATTGGTTTCGGCGGACCTGCTACTTTGCTTTGTAAATAGAAGGAAAATTACTATATTATTATTATTATTATTATTATTATTATTATTATTATTATTATTATTATTATTATTATTATTATTATTACCGTCATCACAATCACAGTTTTCATCCTGATTCTGACTTATCCATAGTCCCTTCCATCCCTTCCTTGAACTGCAGACGTATGCGTGCAGACCTTACATTTCTTCACAAAATTGTTCATGGTGACCTTTCTTGCGCAGACCTGCTTAACTGTTTAGAGTTTAGTGTACCACAAAGGCCCACCAGGTCGCATCGCCCGTTCTTGACCGCTGCGCGCAACTCCAATCATTCTCCTGTGCGCAGAATACAGAATTGTTACAACCGCTTCTTTGAACGCCTTGACATCTTTCAGAAATCCTTTACAGTTTACCGTACAACGCTGTTGAATACAGTATGTTAAACACCTATGATATGTCTGTCGTTCTTTTTTTTTTTCTGGAATTTGATTTCTCTGCGGTTGTGTCTATCCAAATGATAGTTGCCTCTTTTTGAAACTGTTTACTGTCATTTTTTCGTTTTTTCATTTGTCTCTACACTCTTGCCGTTGTTTTTGTTGTATTACTGTCAAACTTTGTTGCTCTGCCTGTCGTGTGGCCTTTACGACGGGCAGAGCAACATAGGCATCTTCTTTTTTTATTTTTTACCTGTACCCAGGCTTCGCTTGTGCTTTATTTCTGTCATTTTCACTACTTCAATTTGTGTGTGTCTTGTCGCTTGTTTGTTTCTTGCTATATGTTTCTTGTATTTTGTTTTCATGTAACTACCCGTGCGCCAGCACTCAGGCCTCTGGCTGTTCCTGGGCACGTAAATAAACATGATTGATTGATTGATTGATTGATTGATTGATTATGATTATTTCTTTTTTTTGCTGTTTTGCTTTCTGAGATTACTGTAACTATCTTTACTTTATTGTTTCTTTCATGCATACGGTTTTGGGTGTTGTGTTGTCTTGATTTTAGTTTGTTTTTATGTATGTTTTGTATATGGTGTACCAGTACCAAGACCCTAGGGTTGTTCCTGGGCACCGAAAATAAAGGTTGATTGATTGATTGATTGATTGATTGATTGATTGATATTTACGAAGCAGTGGTTACACGTTTGCTCGGGGAAACTACACTGTTTTTTTCGCTTTTCTAATGACACTGGCTGGTCGCCAATAGTCAACCTCAATGACGCTGATGCGCAAACTGATTTTTCACTAACGTTCTCCACGATTGCTTCAGCAGATTTATACATAAAGGAACAGAAAAGAAAGGCAATTTCCCGTATTGGTTTTCAGCCGAACTAAAACGGGCCCTCGGAAGGAAAGATCGAGCTCAAAGACAGGCAAAGAAAACGGGGCTTGAAAGCTGGAAGAGAGAGTTTCGTGAACTCCGGTTTCACTGTACATATCTGCTCAAACGTGATAGGTTTAATTACATCACCGCAGTCGAAGATAACGCAACACATGATGCCAAATCTTTCGGGTGCCGCGTGCGTTCACAAAGACAAAAAATCGTTAAGGAAACAGTAACCTCCTCGATAAGAAGAGAGACAGCATATGTAACGTTTCAATTGCATTTGCGGAACAATTCCGTTCTGCTTACGGCGAGAGAAGTCTAGATTGCCCCCCCGAAATACCTCTGGGGTTCCGTAAATGCTCGCAAATGTTAATATCAGAAAATCTTGTCTCGGATGCTCTAAAGCGCGTGAAGGCGTCATTTTCGTGCGGCCCTGACGAAATTCGCTCAGCAGTATTTAAGGCTTTCGGTGACCTTCTTGTGAACTTCCCTCAAACTTGTGAACTTCCCTCAAAACTGGCCGATTCCCCGCTCGATGGAAGACTGCGTGAGTAGTTCCTGTTTTTAAGTCAAGGCAGAAATTGGACCCCACGAACTACCGGCCAATCTCTATTTTATGCGTTGCTTCCAAGCTGTTTGAGACAGTATTGAGTAGGATACTCACATTCAGTGTAAAACATATAAATTCCTGAGTAGCATGGCTTTTTAAGGGGGGATCGACCACCTCCAATCTTGTCAATTTAATGATGCACGCCGAGGAAGCTCTGGAGGGGAGAGGCCAACTTGATGTCGTTTATTTTGGTTCAGGTAAGGCTTTTGATGTCTTCTGCTACGACCTGCTATTTAACAAGCTGTCTCAACTCGATATACACGCATCCCTCCTTTGCCTCTTATGCAATTATTGATGTGGAAGGTCAAGTTTTGTGAGTGCAATTGGGCATACCTCACTTTGCTATGAGGCCGCCAGTAATATTCCTCAGGGATGTGTTCTCGGGCCGCTTCACTTTTCAATTTTTGTAAATGATGTTTCGTCAGTATTTAGGGATTGTAATTTTCCCCTGTATGCTGACGATTTCAAAATGTTTAAAATTGTTTCGAACACTGCAAGCTGTTCTGCTCTCCAGACAGCAATATTGTTATTTTCGTACTAGTGCGCTTACAACAAACTGCTTATCAATACATCTAAAAGAAACGTAATGACACACACAAGAAAAACTGACATATTTTCCCCCTATAATATTAATGGTGAAGTGCTACACCATGTGGCAGAGGTTAAGACCTCGGAGTCAACTTAGACAGGAAGCTGAGCTTCTCGTTGCGTATTCAGTTAGTTACTCGTAGTCCTCTTCGATCCCTCGGTGTTCTATGCAAATTCGATCCCTTGCTCTTCTATGCAAAGAAGCAAATTCTCTTGTCAAGATCTACACTACTGCTTGTCATCTGCAGCTTGAGTATGCTTGTGTTGTTTGGAACTGCCCGAGTAAAACCAACTGCATGCTCATTGAAAGGGTTCTAAATAAGTTTATTTCTATCTTTAACCATCGCTTCGCCCGTAATAATAACTCTGGATTATCTTCTGCATCGACGCTACCACGATTAATCTCCAGGCGAAATAAGGCGGATCCCCTTTATCTATTAGAAATTATTCAGGGCTCAGTGTCTTGTGAGGTGCTGCTACAGCATATTCCACTCAACGTTCCGCAGACGTTGACCAGACAAAATGACGCTTTTCATAATCCGAAATGTCTGCTCGGCTCGTTCCCTATTTTCCGAATGCACTGTTTGTACAACCCGTACTCTGAATACTTAGATGTATTTAACCATTTCCCGACTCTCTTTCGCAAGCATCTTCGTGAGCTTGTTATGCCATTACTTTACGCTATTTCATTTTTGACCTCAAGGTGTACAACTGACCCTTATGCTGTCATACTGGCATGAAGCTCGTGCAGCACAAACCTTTTACCGTCTTTCTTCTTTCTTATTGCTTTTTTTCTCCTATGTTACCATCTTTCCAATCTTTTTATACTGTTTATCTCAAGTGGAAGCCATCTGAGGTCACTCCGTTTTGTACAGTTTACATTATTGAATTTGCATATTTCTTTTGCCAGTATGTGCACATTTACAATAACCGTTCTGGGGCAATCACCAATGGTTATAGGACTTGTTTTTAAGTGCGAATGCACTTCTTAAGCGAGCCTGAATCGTCCGCCGCCGTCCGCATAGCAACAGCTGCGGGTGCGCGCGCTCCTCGTCTTCCTCGTCTTCCCTAGCAACGGGGGGAGATGGGCACGCGCTGCCTGGCCGCTGACATGGCACATACCCACGTGGGGGATCGTCCGCCGCCGTAGTCCGCATAGCAACAGCTGCGGGTGCGCGCACTCCTCGTCTTCCCTATCAACGGGGGGAGATGGGCGCGCGCTGCCTGGCCGCTGACATGGCACATACCCACGTGGGGGATTGGCCAGGAATCGGGCGTGAGAAGGGCTAATGCACCCGCTTAAAGGAGTACTGACACGAAATTTCAAAGCTGAGATCCGCTCTAGCAACAAGTACAACGACAACACAAATAGGTGTCTGTGAATACATGCATCTTTCTTTCTTTGTAGTTGTGTGTGTGTGTGTGATCTCTCTTTCGCGAACATTACCGAAGCGCGCAAATTCAACTCGTGCATTCGCACTTTCTCATTTTTCCCCTCGGGGAAATGCGGGGAATTTTTTTATGTGTGAGATGTGCACGTCTTGCGTCGCCTCTTTCTTTTGTTTTTTCTTGTGCGCAAGAACAAAGGCCCGCCGGCTGTACCCTGGGCACACTAAAGAACATTGATTGATTGATTGATTATTATCTGTTAAAAACGCGAACTTCTCCGCTCTAGTGTTCTGAAAATCCGGACGATTACACCACAAACCACGGCACCTACTTTTGCATTCATGACACGTTTGGTTTTAAAAGTCGAACGACGAAATATTGTGTGTAAATCAATGGCCCCATTCCATGTTTTGGATATTCGATTTTGCTTATATTGAGTGCAATAATTTAAAACCATCTGGTGTATCCTTCCTTGTTGTTTTAGAGTGGAAAAGCACTTTTTGAAAATATTGACGCATTTGCTGCTGCGATACTGCACCTCGGCGCAGCTTACATTTCAGGGTGGCAGGATAATTTAAACCACCGGGGGATATTTAACGTGCATCGAAATCTGGACACATAGGTGTTCTCGTTTTCCATCTGCAACTCCCGCCACACCCCGCAACTGTCTTTAACAACGCAGCTGTTGTGGCAGGCTGTAATGTGTGCGTCGTGGTCAAAATACCAGACTTGTAGTTACTCCAACAGTTTACCGCGCTCATGAGCACGTGAACTAAAGGCTAAACTGTCGCGGGGAAGGCCGATAAGTAAGGCCGATTTTGGTGAACACCAAACGGCTTAGCCCCTGACAAACCCATGCTGATCACACTTGTCACGTCTATGCCCTTTCCGGGCACGCAGCATTCTTATACAAATTATGAAATGGAAAAAGCTTGCAGATTTCGGAGGTAAGCCTTCGCCGTCGCGCAGTGGAGCTCTCTTGCAGCCTGATTGCTCCCTTCAAGTCGCAGCGAGGGAAGGCAGTCATTTAACATCACGTGCAAGCTGCTGCGGATGACATTTTGTTTGGTCCGCTTTGCACTCCGGTCACGCTACCAGCAGCAACGTACATTTGCTACATTGGTAGGCATCTCTTTCCTCTGTTGCAACTACAAGGAGAACGTTGTTGTGGTTTGTTTTGTCTGGAGGGGATAGTACGTCACAGGGTACAAAGTTGATGGTAAGTAAAAAAGCAGTACTGAATGGAATTGACTGTGCCACTTCTACAATGTACAGTGGAACCGTTGCGTCGTGATCCAGTGGGCGTTATTTATTTTCCGATTGAGTTCCGGTTCGGAATCAGCATGCTAAACCAAACAACGGTTCGTCCTCGGGTACAGCAGCGGCGAAAATAGCGGTTAGGTTTCGGTTTTTCATCCGGTTTAGTTTCGTGTTGACACCCTGGTTTAATCGCTCTAAAAACTATGGCATGAATGATTTACATGCAGTGAAACTCAACCTGTGATTACGAATTAATATAACAGGAAAAGGTTTATCAAATTTCTTTTTTCTTTAAAACTTGTTTCAGTTACCCTGAAATTATACGTGACCTCCTCCTACTTGTATTTTGAAATTCTTCGCAGAAATAAAGTTTTGTGTCGCCAGACGTCGGCGATATGGCTATTGTAAACATTTTTTATCAAAGATTGGCCCCTAATGGAGCTCAATCCTGCCTCCAGCGCCAGTAGTCCTGATCGATCATCTTTCAAAAGGGCCATAATAAAAGCTGTAAAACTTTACTCTCTATGATGCCCTTTTGGGTGTTTTTGAAATAAATAAATGCGTGAAAAACAATTATACGGAGAGACAGTATAGCCCTAGGTGTTTGCGTTTTAAGACATAAAAATTAATTATACGTTGAGGAAGCGAGATATTCAGGAACGTACTGATACAAAAGTAGCGGCGCACCTAAAACCAACTCATGGTTCGTATTTTAATTGTTGATCATCGCAGATTAATCCACCCCGACAGGTCGTCAAGTTCCAGGCACTTTGTGAGGTTCGACGGGAAGTTGAATTTGGCTTTGAAGAACGTGGTGAGGCGTCTGGCCATGTCAATGCGGCTGAATTCGGGGAAGCCGCACTGTGGAGTTGCGTGTTCGTATTGAAGGTCGAACACTGCAATGCCGTACTTCACACCGGTCATGTCGCTCTTGAGGCTGCAAAGCTGCAAAGTCATAAAAGACAAATCAGCTATTTCTTAACTCTGCATGTCGCAGTACTTAACTATTCAAGTTACGCGTTTTCCATAAAATGGCATTGTTTGCTCACGCTTTTGGTCATAAAGCGTTCATTAAATATTCAGGGTACTTTGTTGACGAAAATCGACGTAGTCCTCTAAGGGTAAACTTTCCAAACCTAAACACTCCAAAGGGCGTATGCAGCGTCTGTCCTCTAGTTCATGTGTTTCCTCAACTGCGCGAAGTGAAGGATTCCGGGAGGCTTTTACATGCGAGAACGGCTTTCAAGGATCTCCTGGACTGGAGGCTCGAGCGGAGGATGGATTAAGAATACCAGGATAAGACAGGCAGAAGTTGCAAGATCCATTGCCGTTGATTTAGGCCCTTGTGAAGGTAAAATTTTTAAAATATCAGGCCACCCATACATTAGCACATATTGTCTAGCAGTGTGACTGGTGATAACAAAGTTCTTATATCAGAATAACTGAAATACGTTGCGTCATATGAGAGAACGTGACTAGCATTATAGGATGTTGATGTCGGAAGTTTAGACGCATCCTGCTTGCCGCGGCTAAAGAGTCTGCCCATAGATGCAGAAGTACGCACACATTCTCAGGCTGGTGCTTTCAGTGTGATGTAAGACATACGCACTCCGCAGGTCAGGCGCCCCGTTCCGAAGGCCTCCCTGCCGCATCCTCCTTGGTTTGAAAAGTCGTCCGGTAATGCGTCCAGTGCTTACACATGGCGAATAATATTTAGCCCTGACTCATGCAAGCACGATTGTTTGTACAGCCAGTCTAAATTTTATGAGTGTTCTATTAGTAAGGACATCGGAGTGAATATTAGAATAAGGTAAACTGTATTTTAGCCCAACTTGTGGTCAGCGAGAAAAACCGCTGTCGTACCACACGTCGAAAGCATACCGAGGGAAGAAACAAATAGCAGGTTCAGTGAATGTGAAGGCGACTTTGCGTAAAGATGGTGTAGGGATATTCCCGGCGAATGAAAGCAACTGAAGCATTAGAGAAATCTTTGCACTCTATTAATTAATACAGCACCACAAGCACATCAGCAACATTGATTTAACGTATATAAGGCAAACGGTTTACCCAGAAGTCTTTAGAAAACGATGCGCGTAAACAAAGCTGCCAAAGTGCGAGTTGTTACGGCGTTTGCGTGCATGGTCACAAAGCCCCTCGTAAATTGACGTCGCTGCGAAGCTTTCCTGCGCCTCGCACTAATAAGGTACGAAGGAGTGCGCAGTGTTAGCTAATACCCGGGCATTCGAATTGGCTGCGGCGAGTTCGATGCGGCCTGCTTGGAATTCTTCTAGGATCACCTCACACGGCGAGGATTCTTCTGGAAACATCACCACGTGTGGTGGCTTCTTGGCGTCACCCCGTGCGTTGCATAAATTTAAACGCAGCACTGGAAAAGGTTACTCGCCGAGCGAAACTTGAGGCAGCACTAAGCATGATTGCATTACATTTTAATTTGTCCATAAACTGCACAGGTCAGAAGTGCTCAGTAGTCTTTGATGCTTCTCACTTGATCCATCCGCTTGTAGTTCTAGACGAAGAAGGATCTGTGTTCATTTATGCTATCGGTAGGCTGGAAAAGCACGTATAGTGGTGTCAAGAGGCGCGTCTCTTCCTGGTTCTGAGGCTTTATTTATATTCGCTGTACGCATTACCTGTCAATTTCATTCCAGTTATTTTTGGAATGCTTCATTCCAGTTATTTTTAGGCGAGAAGAAAAAAATAACCCATGTACGTCCCTTAAGCGTGTTTTAAAGTTGCTGTGAAATGCTACTAACCTGTGTTAGCAAGTTGGAGCACAATAGTACATCGCTCGTGTAATCCATGTATACTCAGTTTTTTTACTGCGCGTGACACGATACCCTCCGCCGAGGAAACACCACTATAGTGTATTTAACGGTGGAGCTGTTATTGGTGCTTGTAATGAGTGGGCGTCACTAGAAAACCCATAGTTGTAGTTACTCCAGTTGATTACCGAGCACATGACCACGTGCCTTAAGATTAGCGGCCGGCGTCGTCCAGGCCAGTGCGTGGCCAAGAAAACAGTTCCAAGAAACAGTTCCAAATACCAAGCAAAAAGCCCAGGTGTGTCCGCGGCTAAAAGGAGGAACAATACAGCCCGCGCTCAGACGTACAGTTCGCGAAGCCGGTTGCCGTCGGTTCTAGCACGTGCTCACCCGTTACACTTTGAGAGGAATGTCAAAGTCTGCGGGAAAACGATCCGAGCCTGCCAGTCATGCATAAGGAAGATAGGTGGACGTGACCATGTCTACTACTAACACAATAAACAGCGGTGACGGGACACGTAGGCAATTTCAAAGTACAGAGCGTTGGTGTGTCCTTCAGGGTTTACATACAAAGAAAACATCAAGGTTCACTATGGTTCAAGCCTTGAGTGACTTAGTGAAAGGTTCGCAAATTTTTTAAATCAAAAGCCTGATATCTTTTTGGGTCAAGTCAATATTCAACTTCTTGGAGCGAAAACCCGTAGCTAGCAGCGAAAAAAGATTCTTCTACGAAAGACCAGAAGTGTGCTTAGCACGACTTCAAAGTCGGCAGCACACAAACATGTCTTTCACCGCAGTCGATGGAGGGAAAGAACGCCACCAAACTGGCAAATTACAAGGAGTGAAGCTAATAAAACTATATTCATAAATTTAATGTGTGCAAAAAAGCCCGAATTAAAAGACCAGGAAATAGACTCGCCTTACCTGAACTTGTTGGACGAGATATACAAAAGCTGCATGGGAAGGTAATCTTGCACAAGGAAAGCCGAAAATTGCCAATGATATAAGAATAAAGGGACCGTGCACTTCACTTTGATAAGGGCAAGGGAACCTGCACGACGTTTAGTATAGCCTGCCGAGAATACTTGAGCCAAGTGTTACAGGTTCACGTGAAGGATCAGCGCTGAAATCTTTGTGAAACATTCGGGAAATTCATCCGTGATTGCTTCAGTTGCTTTCGTTATGCACCGCTTTACTTATGTCATCACAGCGGGTGCTACCCTATTGGCTGTTGGTCGCGAGTGTCACGGATTATTCCTCGTATTCCGGGTATCAATCCGCCATCCTCGACTCTGTGCACCAGCCTCTTGTATGCCTGATCTTTTACGTACATTTATGGCGTTTTTTTTGTGTTTTCAGTGTGCCCGGTGTTGGAGTAACAAAGACGAGAATTCAGTTTCAACCAGACCCCTCGACAACAAACGTTTATTGGTTCCAAACCATTTCATTGCCATTAGGGGCGCTTGCGAGCAGGCACCAAGGCCTGCATTCACCCGCACCATACCGGAAATCTCACAACTCGGCAATGCGGAGAATCAGACAAAACTTCCCGGCTTGTAATGTACCGACGGCCGCCAAGGAAAGTGTTGCGAGCCGCCCAACTCTCCGATAATGAGCGGGGACCATGAGCGTAGTCAAAGGTCGAGTTGAGAGGGAACGATTATGCGTGATTGTTTAGTTCGCGTAGCTCAAGTATCGCTCAACGAGGTTTTATCATTCTTGTGGGGCGACAGGTTTCCAGGATAAAATATTTTACCTAAAGACGTATTCCGAATAGTCCTGGTTATTGGTAAGTGCTGGAGGTACCTTTAAGATGTGGGTGGAATGGGATGTGCAGACCAATGGGGGAGTAACTAATCAAGCCAATGTTCTTAATGGCATGCCTGGAGGAATTATTGAAAAATCTTGGCTGGGAAAAGGCAGCATTTCGTGTAAAAGGGAAATGCTAGAGCCACTTGAGGCTTGCGGACGATATAGTCATGTTCAGGTATTCTGGAGAACATCTACATCAAGTACTACAATAAAAACGCTTAATCCCAGGACTGAAGATAAACGCAAATAAATTGTAAGTAATCCTAAGTAAGCATGCTGAACGCGCTGTCCCAGGTAGCATAATGCTAGAGCAAGTAGAAAAATGGGACTGCCTTTGACAGGTTTTCAGTGCTGATCTCAACCACAAAAACAAATACAGCGCAGAATCGGTATAAGCTTGGGTGCACTGCACTCTCAAAAATTGAAACCTAGTGCACACGCATAACTGAAAATTGTATATAACGAGTGCCTACATAGAGCGGGTGATTGTATAGGGCAGAAACTTGGTACCTTAATGAAGAAAACTCGCTAGCAATTTCCTGCCTACTCAACTTGCAATGAACGAAAGATGGCAGCAGTAGCGCTTAGTGACAGTAAACGGGCGTATTTGGTGGGGAAACAGACTCGAGTGGAAGATACTTTATTTTAAATAAAATTGGTGATAGAGTTGGCTTGTCTTGCAGAGAGAGAAAAATATGATCGACGGGTGAGACACAGGGTAACAGATCTGCCACCCGGACGTATAGACGAAATAAGAACATTAGGGGGCAAACAATGGACTGGGGCAGCGGTCAGTGGGAGTGATGGGAGGTCATCGGGAGAGGACTCCGTTCTCAAGGGAACCAAAATAGACCCAGGATGGTTTGCGAATCTGTGTGGACATCGATATGGTTCCCCGTCCGTGTCGCTGAGTGACGCCTACAAAAACAAGGGACGATTGTGAGCGCTTGCACACAATGTAAACCCTTCGTGTTCCCCCTTTTTTCATCGCCGTATCAATATAGCGGTTATAAGCCAAATAGGCACATGATGATTACAAAGAAAGACATGCTTACGGAGGCGGTGTATGTGGAAAAGACGAACGTGAGACGAAATTAATCATGTGCCGATATTTCATTTATCAGCACTCAGGCCATCACCCTCAGGTATTCTCATGGACACCATAAGAGACGCAGGGAAGTTTTTCAAGATCCCCAAAAGCTCACCGACACCAGTGGTTCTGTGGGTACAAGGCAGTGCGTTGTGCTACATCGGTCGAACGGCTTGATAAGAGCTTGTCATCGCATTTCGCCCCGTGCGGGGTTGTCTCCCGGACCCTTGCGTACTTACCTTGAAAGCCATCGTTTTTGCGTTGTCGTATATCATCGTGATGTGCTCGTTAAGGCTGTAAGCGTACATCGTCTCTGCGTCGGCATCACGGGCGTAGTGGAAGTTCTCCCTCGGGCATACCTGGATTGGAAAAGAACTCGTTATGGAAAATTGCACATTGGAAGCAACCTACGCAGCCGTAGAACCTTGTGGTGGCTTCTCTGGAGCCGAAACCCACCGCTGCTTACGGGGTGTGTTGCTCTATCTATCTAAATTCTAGCGTCGGCTGCGGGGATTTCGACTGCTTTGAGTTGTAGCTCCAGATCGGATCTGAGCAGAATAGTCTCCCAATCATCCATTTTCTTAATATTACAGAGAGTGCAGTTTTATCTTCCTTTTAATCATTGGCGGTTGCACTTTTTTGCAGCTAATGGCGAGTCTTTACATAGTGAGGCAGTTCTGTTTTGGTGCTGCGCATAGTGCAGAGATTTGAATAGAGATCTGGAATATAACGGTGGAGAGAAAGGAGACACGTGACTGCCTCATTTCTTGCAAGGGTGTGTTGGTTTCTTGAGAATTTTCATCTGGCTTACTTGTCACGGTATACTATATTCTTACATGTGACTACCCTGTCCTTGCGCGACCTGATTATCTAAGATTTTTTTTATCGTCTTGTGCTGCCTGTTATAGGGACGATGGTGACTGTTGTGGTGGCATAGTCAGTGACACAGCTCGGTTGGCGAGAGCTCAAGCTGTTGTATGGGCCAGTTCATTCCGCGGGAGAACAGAGTGGGCCGGTGATAATATTAGAGATATTTGTTTTAGTCGCGCGTCTAAATTAATTTTTTTTTATCCGAGCTGATTTGAAGTAAATCGAGTTCGTGAGCAGCCCACGCCAACCGTCGACATGGAAAACCACCGTAGTCTTTAACAAGAAGTTCAGTTTAGATATTCCCAGTGCGCGAGCAAAAATACTTATAAGGAGGCCTTACATTTCTTTGTGAAATCAATTTGAGCTCGAACCCGCCGTGGTGGCTCAGTGGCTAAGGCGTTGCGCTGCTGAGCACAAGGTCGCGGGTTCGATTCCCGGCCGCGGCGGCCGCTTTTCTGATGGAGGCGAAAAGCGAAAACGCCCGTGTGTACGAGATTTCGGCGCACGTTAAAGATCCCCAGGTGGTCGAATTTAATCCGGAGCCCTCCACTACGGCGCCCCTCATCGCCTGCGCTGCGTCGGCGCGTTAAACCCTACAATCTATCGAATTTGAGCTCGAAGGTTCATTCCTGAGTTGTGCTGCATTTTGCAGTCAGAAAATTTGGTGACAATGCCTAAGTCGAAATTTCCCATTTAAAGACACGCGCAGCCTACAATTAAGTATTTCGCATTTGCGAATTGATTCTAGCGTGACGCTGTGACTTGAGTTTGTAAAATTGAGCTTCTAAAATGTAAAATTGAGTTGTTTTTATTTCCCAAGGTAAAGCCAATAATGCGGCGCCCAAATCCGCGCACATACGCACAGAGACGTCGCCTGTTGCGAGCTGAACTGGCTTCTAGATTCAAACGGAGCATATAGATAATAAGCATGACGATCAGGACACAAACACGCGGAGTTGAGTTATGCGAACCCGTAAGCAGGGAGCTACTTTAGTGGCTCTATCCGCCTAAACAACTCTGCAGATATGGTTCGTAAATAATCAAAGCCGGCCGAGTTCGCACACCATATTCGGTCTTGGGAGCCCGTAACATGGCGTTTCTCGCACGCCCCTTCGACATCACGCCAAGTGTGCGTTGCGTCCAACCGTCCAAGCGGTCGTGCTTCCTCGCTTCGACATTGGCTGTTAGTTGTTTCGTGTGTCTCCACTAGTATTATAATTTTGTCGCCGGCATTCCCATTCTATCCTCCTCGGCCACCTACTCCGCTGTGCACTATCTTCGCCCCTTATTTTACAGCGCTTGCAAGAGCTGATGGGACACTTCATGACGCCGGATGACGGGAATGACAGAGAGAGGCAGTGGTGCGAACCCAGTGCGGTCACTGCTAATGCTGCCAATATATATGTTCTTAGCTTGATGTCCCCCTGCGTACGTGCTCTTATTTCTAGGTGTTTTCTACCGCTCTGATGTGTCCTCTAATTCAGGTTGCTCATTTCTGCCGACAGGCTGAAACATGAAAACTAGAAAATCGGGGATGTCATCTGGCCCATTAGCACGTGATGCAAAACTGAAGGAACAAATTGATTGAAATGACGATCGAACGATCGAACGAACGAACGAGCGAACGAACAAACCAATGAATGTTTGAATGAATGAAATAATTAATTATTGTTAATTTGGAAATATACCTCAGGCCGTGGGGGCTAGTGGGAAAAAGTGAGGGGAAGCCAAGGGCGCAAGAAAAGTCTCTTGCTACCACAACTTCAGCACTACGTGTTAGTCTGCTTGATCGCCCTAACATGGTGGCAGACAGTCGGGAAAAAAAGCATTGAAAAGAACAATGGCAAGTGGTTAGTTTAGGTGCACTCGAGAAGAGTAGCACGGGAGCCCAGAAGCCCCTGGTGCGCCGTATTGAGTGTGGTGGAGGGCTAAAGGCTAGCCGCTGTGCTCGACTGAGTTCGAATGTCGCAAGTCACCATACCAGGTGAAACGAACTACGAAGACTGTTATCAGTACAGCAGAAATTCCATGGACTGAATTTAAAGGAGAAGCATTCTGATACCGTTTAAGAACGATGTCCGGAGCGTAGGCTAAAACTGTGAGGGTTTTGTTGTCAGAAATTCTAACCGTTCTGAGGACCGAATACTGATCTAATAAGACAGCCTGTGGACCCGCCGCGCTGGCTCAGTGGCTAAGTGGTGTTCTACTTCTGAGCACGAGGACGCGGGCCTGATTCCCGGCCGCAGTGGTTACTTTTCTAATGGTGGCGAGAAAGAAAACGTCCGTGTATACTAGGCGCAGGTTAAAGATCCCCCGTTGTCAAAATGAACCCGGAGCCCTCCACCAGGGCGCGCCTCCTCACTTGCGTTATGTCGGCGCCTTAAATGAATGAATGAATCAATCAATCAATCAATCAATCAATCAATCAATCAATCAATCAATCAATCAATCAATCAATCAATCAATCAATCAATCAATCAATCAATCAATTAATCAATCAATCAATCAATCAATAAAGAAACCTTGATGGGCTATTTTTCGGGAGCTGCTGCTGGCTTTTTTGCCGCAAATGTCGGCCTTTTAATTGAACATTAAAGTCCAGGAAACCCATGGTCTTCCAGTGGAACAGTACGCAGCGAAGAACATGAGAACCGGGATTCACGAGCAGCGTGGTGCGCTTAGTTGTTTTCAGTACCTCCAGTGGTGTCCCCAGATATGCTAGATTGGCGGAAACGTCTACCGTCTCCGTTGAAGGATTGAATTGTTCTTGTCGTGAGATTGGCACTTTGATTAGGATTGCGCGCCTTGCTGAAGTCAGGAAGGGACACGTGCGAGTCAGATATGATATGGTAATACAGCTGTGCAGGTTGATGGAAAGCCTGATTTTGTTGGAGTGTTCCACGTGTGGGCGATAACTCGACATTTTCAGTGTTACCGCAAGTCTGCCGATCTACCGAAATTCTCTTAGAGTTGTGTATTCAGACGAAGTCCAAGCGACCTTTTCCTTCACGCCGCTAATAGCTACAACCTAAAATTATGTAACTGCTTTATGCTCCTCTTGTTGCAGGCTGATTTAGCAGTGAACTGCTTCCGTACAGCTTCACACGCTGCGTTATGGGCAGCGGGCAATAATAAAACCCAGTGTTGGGGCCCCGTGCCGGTCGATGAAGCTGCACGTGGGAGATGTTTTTGCTGCTGTTTTGATGGTCTTGTTGTCGAAGAGCTTATTCCTGAGGGGTTAAGAGAGGTTGTTGTTGGTGTCTGAATTTACTCTTATCGTAGGGGATGAATGGAAGAGGAAATGATGTGGTTTTCCGGTAAAGATCGGTTCCTATCGATATAAGAGGGCTGTGCTTCTACGGGTCCTGGCACAAAGCAAAACATACATATCCTTTACATGTCTATTCTGGAGATTACAGTTGGAAAGCCATAGGCAATTTGTCCTATTTCCATAGATCGAGCAAAAGTATGCCAGGGTCATTGTGGGATCTCCAAATCTTGGTGGAACTTTACGCACGGATATTTCACCATTGCGATCGCCCAAAAGAAAGTAGAACGCATCTTTTGTCGAACGTACTCATACGGGCAATCTTCCATACCGCGGATCATCTTGACTTGAGCGACCTACCTTCACATAACGCTATTATTAGTGACGCAACTCAATTTCCGGCATTCATTCGCGCCACTGGCACTAAGTAAAAAATGCTTTCTTGTTAGTCATTGGCCTTGTTTATATTTCGGATGACTTGTACTTGATTTTGCTGTCTACACTTTTACGGCCGTCGCTGGTATTAGTGCTTGAGTCTGTGCTTAATTATAGTGCTTGAAGTTTTCGCTTCTTTCTCCTGCCTTCCTTTGTAATCATGTTTGTGTCTCTTTTGCTTGTTTAAAACACCTCAATGTAAGACCACCCTGGTAATGTTTGAAGACGCCCCCCCCAAATAATACCGTGTTACGAGGTTCTTTACGGGTATTATCAACGAAATAACAAAGACAAAATCCTCCATCACACGAAGGGTATACGGCCAGGTCGTCCTATGTTAACTATCCCATGAATTTGTGCGGTCACCGTGGCGAACCTGAAAAATCATATAATGAACGGCGCCGTTCTGCCACAACTCTTTAGTGTTGCTATGTCAGGCCGGAATGCTGGACCGGATCCAAGGTCCAGTGGCCCTGGGCGTTGAAGAACTTCCGTTTTGGTTACATGCAATGGCTAGTTCATGCCTGTAAGGTTTCTGCGACGGTCAGCGGAGCGGTTCGTAGCTCCGCTGCCAAGCATGTCCACAATTTTCCGTGAAAAGTGTGTGAGTGCAACCTCACAAAAGCTGGTGCCATGTTGTTCCATGTAGGTCCCGTAAAAAACCACTAATTCACAACTGGTATAAATCAACGTGCCTAAGCCCGCCAGATATGCAATTTTCCCTGAACTGACTGGAGGTATTTTTTAAGTCCAGAATTTTTCTTTATGCTCGATGAAGCATACTGCCACGCCACGTAAATTAATATTAAGCTGTTAGAGTGTGAAGCCCTAGTTAACTCCTTACTCGAATCATTTAGCCTTTAGCAGAAAACTCAATAATTCTTAATTCGGAGAACTTCTTGTTGGCTCCTTATTTGTAGACATAAACTTCCGAAGCTGAACAGAGTGCCCGTACGCCTCTGCCGATGTATTTTATTGTGATGGGTTCTGTAATCTTATCATTTTGCTGTCTCTCTCACACCTACACCGTTGGAGTTACCTCCATTGGCGCAAAAGACCTCAGTTTCCTTGCCTTCTTTTTAATGCCATCCATTTCAGCGAGATTGACCTCCCAACGAATTATTTTTTGCCTACCGGTTCAGGAAGAAGCCGTAAGAAAGGACACTGCATTTGTATGAAAGTTGCATTAAGTTCTGCCCAGGACGTGGTACGGCGATGAGAAACAGCTGTATTTCGTTCATTAAAATGTCAATTAAACCTTGTGCCGCTCACAAGGATGGAATTTTGCTCTTTCTAGTCTTCCTAGTCTTCCTAGGCCTCCCTAGAAACCATGCGACATATTGTAATGGAGTGCGAAGGTATGCATACAGTCCTCAGTGAGGAAGACAACCAATTTTCGTAAGCCCTTGGCTTTAACGCTAACAGAAAGTGAATTGTACAGTAGCAGAGGTTAGTAGGAGATGGTTTAAATGTTTATAGGGAAACCGCAGAGAAGATTCGGAATGACATGGGAACAAAGTCAGACTAGCGCAAAAATACCGTAGATTTTTTCTCCTTTTTTTCGCGACGTGATTGCACAGTGGTGTTACGACTACGGTCGCTGTGCAACGTGACCCCATTACGAAGGGGAAGCCGCTCAGTATAATAATCATCGGCTTTGTGTCTTATGCAGGCCTTTTAATATTTACTGGGAATGTTTTTTTTTTTAGAAAATACCCATCGGCAGTTATCTGCAGAATGAGTATGAAGCGGTAGTGCAAAGTGACCAAAAAGTGCAAAGCAACAGCAACAAAAAACAAAAGCTCTCGATGATATTCAGTATTGACGGAAAGAAAAAAAATATTTGCTTTTTTCCGCCCCTATTTCGTGCCGTCCAAACTTGCAAGTGTTGTGGCGACATTGGCCACCGTCATGACGTGTGTCCCCAACCCGACCAGCCACGCTGCCCGGCTTGCGGCATCTCCAACCCCCCTCCGGATCACCCCTGTGTTCCACGCTGCAAGTTGTGTGAAGGCCCTCACCTCACGGCCCACAAGGACTGACCCAAGCGCCTGCTTCCCACCCCAGCTCCACGCAAGCCTCGCAGCCAGCCCAGCCACCAACCTCTTCCGGCCTACTGTACTGAAGATTTCCCGGAGCTACATACCCCACCGACGGACGCCCGCTCCATGTCCCAACATAATCTTCAAACACAGGCGAGCTGGTCAGCCGCACTTCGCAACACTCCCACTGCTCCCAACCCAATCCCCTCCCACCCCTCACAACCTCTCCCCCTGTCCCCCCTACTTACGAATCAGTGCTAAAAGAACTCAAAAAACAACAACAACGTTTTCAAACACAACTTGACACTCTCACCAAGAAGATTGAGGCCCTCGTTGCGTCCCCTCTCCCCACACCTGTCGCACCAGTCATGCCCACATCCGACTAGATAAACTCCCCCATGGACAGCAAGCTAGTCGATGTCTTAAAGCAACTCATCGCCGCCCAAAGAGAGAGTCTGGCCCCCTTATGCTCTAGCATTCAGGCGCTCACTGACCGACAGAACAAGTTAGAACAGGCTATCCAGGGCATACATGACACCCTGGCGTCCTCCCACCCGACCAAGAAGCTCAAGCATCACCCCTATCATGACTAGCGCACCGGAGGCCTTCCTCGTCGTATATCAATGGAATTGTCGATCCCTCAGCAGTAAGCGACACCAGCTAGCCCTCCTTACCCAACAGGACCCGCCAGATGTCATTGCTCTTCATGAAGCAAATACTCCTGCCCCTCGCTTGCCACAATACAACGCCTTCACCCAGGACCCGCAAAACCGCACAGCCATCCTTATACTGAATTCCCACCCAGCCCAAGCACACCAGCTCAGCCAGACCATTCCTAATATCTTCGTTGAAGTCATCTCCACCCGCCCATCGCAACCCAGCATGTATGTACTGAATATCTACAGCCCTCCCACCAGCAGTCTTCACACCTTCGAGGCGCTCTTGCATGAAGCTACACTCAAGGCCAATGACAACCCGCTGCTTCTCCTTGGTGATTTTAATGCCCCGCATACGGCTTGGGGATATATCCGCGCTTCGAAGAAGGGTACGGCTCTGTTACGCGCCACCCAAACCATCAGTTAGTCCTGCAAAATGACCTTACAGTCGCCACCCGGACCGGTAACAGTGTCACACGTGACACCACACCCGATTTAACATTTACTAAAAATATTCGAAATATCACGTGGTCATGCTTGGATGAAACTCTCGGCAGCGACCATCAGATCAACTCCATCCGAATTCCGACCTCGAAGAAGTCTCCTCGGAAGGGCACTGCCCGCCTAACCAATGGGTCCGCATTTCGAGATGACGTCACTCCTCTACCGCCCATAGATCAAAATCTTGACGAATGGACACTGGAGCTTGAAAAGCGGGTCAATAAGCACACCCAAGAAATCGCACTCACTGACAGTACACCAGCCGCGGACCCCCACCTTATGCACATCTGGGAAGCTCGACGAAGCCTGTCAAAACGTTGAAAACGCCAGAAACACAATCGTTCCTTGAAAAAACGCATAACCCTTCTAACACAGCTAGCACAGACCTACGCTGCTTATCTTCAACGACAGAATTGGCACTCTTTTTGCGACAAGCTCCAAGGCACTCTGCACACGAAGAAAACCTGGCATCTGCTTCGGTCCCTCCTCAACGACACCACTACCAGGCGACAAACAAACCATAAAATACACCAGTTGATTCGGAACAGCTCGCTGTCTCCTCAAGACCTCCTCAGGTCTATCCAACTCCACCTTTTTGGAGACCCAGCCTCTTATTCGACCTACCCGGAAACACATTACACCGGCCAGGCAAATGATGAGTTGGACGCACCTTTTATCCTCGCCCAGCTCCATGCGGTACTTGCCCGCTTGAAACGCAATACTGCACCAGGCAAAGCTCAGATAACATATCGCATTCTCTGAAACCTGGACGAAGACACCCTGGAGGCGCTCCTGGACCTGTACAACCGCCACTGGGTTGAAGGCACCTTACCTGAACAATGGAAATATTCGGACATCACTCTAATCCCAAAGCCAAACAAGCCCGTCTCCCCCACGACCCTTCGGCCCATCTCCCTGACGTCCTGCCTCGAGAAACGTTTCGAACACCCGGTCAATCCACGTTTATCTACGTACTTGGAAGATCACAATCTGTATCCATTAACCATGTTCGGGTTTCGACAGCATCTCTCTACGCAAGACGTACTAATTCAGCTCAAGGAACAGGTCCTAGATCATCGGAGCAGAGCCACTCCTAGGGCCATCTTAACACTTGACGTCAAGGGCGCGTTCGCTATCGTCACGCATCAAGCCATTTTGGAAAACCTCAACACGACGAATTGCGGCATCAAGACTTTACACTTCGTAAAAGCTTTTCTCCGAAACCGGACCGCAACACTGCGACTTGGGCCCCTTCGATCCCCCATCTTCCACACTCCGCCCAAGGGCACCCCACAAGGCTCCGTTATTTCGCCATTGTTATTTAATATTGCCCTCCTTCACCTTCCGAGTCGCCTACAAGCTATCCCCGGTCTCCAGCACGCTCTTTACGCGGACGATTTGACCATTTGGACAACGCAGGGCTCCAGCGGCGCACAACAAGACGCTCTCCAACAAGCGATCGACACAACTATCGACTATCTCTCGCCCAGAGGTTTGACATGCGAACCTAACAAATCGGCTCTCCTAGTCCTTCGCGCCCGCACGCGAGGTCGGCCTGCTGTGGCTACTCCCGATCCGCAAGTTACCATCCAGGGCTCTCCTATTCCCCAAGTCCCCACTCTCCGTATATTGGGTGTGCCTATCAACTACGATGGTTCCGGCGCCACCCTCCTGCCACAGCTACAGAAAACGGTCACACAGCTCACTCACCTAATACGAGGAATAAGAGGATCCACTCACGGCCTCAAAGAACAAGACGCCCGCCGCCTGGTCCAAGCACTGCTGGTCAGCCGTAAAACCGTCGGAACTCCTTTTGTCAACCTAAAACCACAGGAAATCAACAAGCTGGATGCTCTAATACGTTAAACGTACAAAGCTGCCCTTGGACTCCCAACTTATACTTCCAATGCGCGTCTGCTTCACCTCGGCCTGCACAACACGCTCAGCGAACTACTAGAAGCACAGCGGACGTCCCACCTCCATCGCCTCGCCCTCACTCCCTCAGGTAGACGCGTTCTCCAAAACATTGGCCGGCCCTCTCCTTCCCCTCAACACGAACTCCAACGCATCCCCCTGTCCATTCGTCAACGCCTGAAGGTTAGCCCGGTACCCAAACACATGCACTCATCTTTCAATCGAAGACGTCGCGAAGCCAGGGTGAAGATGCTTGATAAACGGTACGGCGCCGACTCTCAAACCCGATATACAGATATTGCTACAACTCCCGACCGCACGCGCACCACCCTAGTTACTGTGGACTCGAACGGACATCTGGCCACAGCCGCCACCTATCGAAATCTGTCGGTCACCTCAGCCGAAGCACTTACCATCACCCATGCAACTACCACACACCAGCATCAACCATACTTGACCATCATTACGGACTCCCAACAAGCTGGTCGGCTGTATCAAGCTGGCCTTACACTACCCCAGGCCCTCCCTGTACTCCAACACCTTCCCGAGGACATTGAAATTTCTATCGTCTGAACCCCAGGCCATGCTGGCCTTGCCGGGAATGAGGCGGCTCATGCCGCAGCCCGCGATCTCCTTACCCGGGCACTCCCAACCACAAGGACCGACACCGCCGGGCGCCTCATCTCTGACCATGAAATCCTAACTCCGCTGGACTCTACCTACAGCTCCCTCCTCGCGCACTACACACACATCAGAAGAACATACCCTCCTCCACGCCACAGTCTCTCCAACCACCAAGCTCACATATATCGGCGTCTACAAACAGAAACCTTCTACAACCACACTATCATCTCCCACATATCTCCGTCGATTTCCCCCCCCAACTGCCCACAATGTGACATCCCTCTCACAACCTACCACCTTGTGTATTCATGTCCCCACCACCCCCACCCCATTCACTCCCCTCCCTTGAGCAGTGGCAGTCTGCGCTGACCAACTCGGCGCCGGAGCATCAAATCGGCCTGGTGCAACGAGCCCTGGATTCGGCGCAGGCTCGCGGCCTCCTGGACGTAGGAGGCTGACCACGTCCCTTTCCAGCTCCCTTGGCTGCTCAATAAAAAAATGTTTTTTACCACCACCACCTTTATAAATCAACAAAGCAAAGATGATCTGACCTCCGATTGTATTTTTGAACGTGCCATGCATGATCACAGTGGTATAGATGAGGACAAAATTTGTCAGGAATGAAAGCACATACCTCAGAGATGGAGCCAAGCTGTTGCTTGTCCTTGGGAAGGCGCTGACAGTGTCTGAACGGGGAAAAGTCATCCAACGGTTTGTTCCAGCGCCCTGCCGCAGTCAGTGACACCGCAAAGGCGCACTCGCCGCAATCAGGCGCCAGTTGTTTAAGGGCTGTATGGGCATCTTGCTGCGAAGAGAGCGTGGTTCGGTCAGCTGGGGCATTTGGCATCTGCATGAACTACTTTCTTTGTTGCAGAAAAAAATTGTTGCAAGTTGAGCCATTTCTCGCAGTTTGGCACGCCAATTCTCAAGCTCACTCTCTCGTCTTCGTTCGTACTTGCGTTTAGTGATCACTAGCTGTTACCACTCAAATCCTTCTACCTTTTATGATTACTCGCAATAAGGCGCATTCATTCGCCGTGCAATTGCAGCCGGCGCACATTTAGGCGCCTATGGTTAGCAGTGCAGGCGTGTGAGGAACAATGTTTAAACCGATACTTTATAAGAAAAAGTTTTTTTTTGGCGCAAGGCCAGCTGGGGGGAAGAGCGCCAATATAAGAAAAAGTAATGATCTTTGCTAACTAATGCACCTTTATTTCTCTCTTCCGTTAGATAAAGACAAAAGTTACTGAGTGAGGATTAGCAATATGTGATGGGGGTTAGATTACTGAGAGAAACTACCAAGTAAAGCGCAAAAAATACACGAAGAACAAAGGAGGCAACAAAGGCAAGCCCTTATCGGTGTTGTCCGCTTTCATCCTTCACATAATTTTTTGTGTTTTACTCGTCAGCAATGCAGTACCAATAGCCCAGAAATCCGCATCACTGAGACAAACCCATGCACCCCTTCGTCTAACGAGGATGATGGTTGAACAGGCAGCATTCTCGTGAATGATTCCTTGGTAGTCGTGTGAGTTTGGACTTTGTCTTGTCAAGCTGTGACTTCAGTTCGCACCTGATTTGCACTTTGATCACAGCGGCTTTGACTAAGACCCTTCGCAATTTGATTTCGCACAAAGAAAGATTAGCGTTCAACCATCGTCACCCTTAGATAGGAGGGCTGCAGGTTTGTTCTCTGTAATTTTGCACGTCCATACATCCCTTTCAGTCTTTCCAACTACAAACTGCGTGGGCCGAGTGAGAATGGCGCAATCGGACCAATATTGATTTGATTTGATTTTTTTATTTCTTGGAAACAACCAAGGTGAGGCTGAGACTAAAGGCGATCGTGGCCTGACAGAGGCCTCAGCCACCCGATTTACAGCGTACATAACAACACGTCTATTCACAAATTTCAGCATGCTAGGACAATCGTAATAGAGTAATAGCACCAAGCAAATGCATTACAACATTTCTTATGTATTATACAAAGCATAGGTCTCAAATTCCCATTCCAAGTTCACCCACGGTTCCCATCATCGTCTGTGAAAGGGGGCTTCCTCGGTGCGTTTTCGTAGCGACATACGCTATCTGGAAACAAAAAAGAGCTTCTCTCAAATACTAACATTCGACCGATAGAGTTTTGAAGGCCAGCCAATGCGGCTGCTCAACAATTCTTGCCGGAAACGATACCTTACGAGCACCAGATTCCAGTTCTGCCGCCATACGAATGCGATCCACACAAAAGCCGTGTCTGACCAAAGAAAGCCACACATCGGGATTTAGTAATTGAAGGCAGCGAACGCGCTCCACTGTCCCTACCCAGTGGCTCCACTATAAGACAATGTGTTCAACCATGCCTAAATATGCTCCCCACAAACCACCCACATAGCGAAGTCTGCAGAGCTAGCCAAACGACGTTATAGGAGTTTTTACTGTAAAGCAGTGTATGTCTAACCCCCCCCCTAGTTTTCATTTCGGTGTCATCGATTTACTCGTGGCCACTCCGGGGCTCCTCCTCAATACTGTTGACACCTCGTTAACGACTATTTTCCCCCTCGCCTTGGCAGCTAACAGCGGTAGTGCGGTTATTAGATGATTAAGAAAAATAACCTTAACCAGGGATAGGCGTAAAAAAATGCACTGACGATTACTACACTGGCCACTGTGCAATTGTGCGCAGCGCGAGATGCAGTCTTCCCGGTCACGGCGCATTTCTGGTGCGCCTCAGGAAGTGTTCGCGTGATCAGCGAACGTACGGCTGCGTGCGCTTCTCTGCTGCTACCTCGCAGTGCACCGCAGCCGCCGGCAAGCATGTTGCAAATAGTTTTTCGGATTAGCCCCGAACAGTGGAGCGGCGATCATGTTGTTGCATGTCGTGTTTGAACTTCCCTCGCAAATGTCACGTGGTTTGGATTAGTCGAAAAAGGAATAGCGTCCGAGGAAATGGTCAGGGGGAGGGCGCTCCTTCGTGGCGACGCGTGAAACGTGTCAGGGAAAGGCAGTGAGAGATGGCACCGTAGCCGCACGTGTCGTACTCCACTTCACCCTTCACTAGACGCTCCTCTCAGTTTTCTTTCGTCGCAGCTTCGTTCGCTCACTCGGTTACGCAGACAAACAGACGCCGCTCCCGCGAAGCCCAGGTAATGGCTGTCAAATGGGTCCCCCTACAACGACTGAAACCCGCCATCGCCGTTTCCACAAAAATTCACTTCGCGAAGTAGCTACGAATCTCTCCCGCAAGAAGAGCAACTTCCCCAGTTGGAACGCTGGCTTGAGCCTATATTTCTTTTTCGGCTTGGAAGGCCATCAGAGCGACATTTTCACCGGCATCTTTCACGCCTAAGTATGCCCCATCTCCAGTTGGCGGTTTATGCGTGCACGGGTTGAGGGTAGAAAAAGGGGAGCGTGCGCGCACAGCTAGGCTTCATGCTGCTACCGATGAAACGCCGGTTGTGCTGGTACTTAGATGTCGAAATTACATGGCTCAATGCGGTTAATCGGCTGTCCTCCTCAATCGAGTGGTTCGGGAGTTGGTTGATGTTTTACAGATATCTTACACACATGGTAAGATGCATACGAGGGGGGAAGGAAAACGGACAGCCACATGTTTTTTTGCGAGAATAGAGGTCAAGGGCTCCCAGGTTTAAAATCGTTATGTGATGGATGCATGCCTTTCGTTTAGAGGAAGAAGAGCAAGAATCGATGCGTTTTCCCGGACACAAGCGCAAATTGGTGCAAAAACAACGGAAAGCTGCAAGCACCAACGTTACCTCCACAAGTTCAGCTGGTGGAGTAGCGGTGAATCCCTCCCGGATAAACAGCAAATTGCCCGCTTGGAACGCCGGCGTAAGCCAATATGACTTCTTGATAGGGTTTTCAGGGGTAACACGCACATGACCGTTGCCGGTTTATGCGTAAGCAGGTTTGAAGTGGATAATAGTGGGAGTGAGGAGGAGAGGCGTGCCCGAGCAACTATATGTTTCATTCCCGCACTGATGAATGGCATGTCCGTTGTGCTGGGGTGATATTGAAACGCTGACGTTAAACGGCCCAATGGGACCTGTCCGGAGTCGTTAGTGGTATAGCGGATTGGGTTATTTGTTAGGGTATATTCAGATTAGCGACGCAAAAAACGATGTCGTGATTTACGAACGTAAAAAAATGCCATTTATTGCAGTCCGGTTGGCTGAGATGTCAAATATTGTCATTCTTTAAAGTTATTGTGGCAGTAGCGGCAAGTGTGAACGCGGCCTTACAGAAACAGTGAGATGCTTACGACGGGGAGGACACAGGCAGTTCAATGTTTGTCGGCTAGACCACAGCTTTGATCCGTCAGGTATTCATTCAGCTAATTTGCAGGGAAATATGCTCCATCACAAAATACTATAAATTTACTTTTGTGCACTCCGTGGACTGCGGCCAGTTTTGCAGGTCATCTTTCTCCACAGAGTTGAAGGGTATACTTTTTTCTTCCTTCCTTAGTCAGATGTACTACCACTAAATAGCGACGTCTTTCACAATCCTCTTTTGCCTCCCCCGCCCACTGAATTAGTCATTAGTCTGCATTAGTCATTTATACATTCATTCACCTTTTTCTGCAACCATGTAAAGAGTCTGTAGTAAAAAACTTTCAAGCCCAGCCCCTATAAACTTGCTAAGCCGTTAGCATGTTTACCCGACAATCATTACTTACACATGTAGCGTTCATTACCAGAAAATAGGCCGTCCAACGACAATCGTCCTCTTTCCCTTCTTGGGCAGAGTAGCCCCTTCTGCGGACAACGCGCCACAGTACAATATAGGTGGCTCTGCAAATGGGACCAAGTTGCAAGCAGCCCTGGGTTGCTCAATCCTCGATCTGCCTAGAGATCTCACGGGACGGCAGCCAAGTCGTCGAAGCACCATGGTCTTCATGCAGCAGGCAGCACTAAGGCTTGGTTTAACACAAAGATTTGTATCTCTCCCTTTCTTGACATTCTAGTGAGCTGTTCTCCCCAAGAAACAGCCTAAACTGTCTCTTTGCCCGCACACACAAAAACAAGACCATCAGCCTGGTGTCATCTTCGTGGGACACTTGGAGAACTTGGTACGGTGTTATCATTCATCATCAACTGCCTAATTAGGTCTACTGTATAACGAACGCCTCCCCAACTGACCTCTATATGTTCCTGTCCTGTGCAGCGTGAGTCCAATCTTTGCCTTCGAATCTTTTTAGGTCATCTCTCCATCGAGTTATGGCCTTCCACTTCTTCTAGACCTGTCTCTTCTTACTCAATCTTTTATCCCCGTGGTCCACGAGTTGTTAGTTGGTCTCACTACACGGCCACTCTAAGTCCATGAATTCTTCTAAATCTTTTTTTCGAGTTTGCCTCCTGATCCAGGATGTTTATTTTGCTGTCGCAAAGCGTCACACCAATCATTCATCGTTCCATGACCCGTTGAGGCGACATAATTTTGCGCTTCCCACTTGTGCAGTAACACACCAAGTTTCGGCTGAACATGTCGCTACCAACAGAACGTATTGCTTGTCATCATCATTATTATCATCAGCCTATGTATGCCCTACGCAGGGCAGACGCCTCTCCCATTGATCTCCAATTACCCCGCTCCTGTGCATTGCTGGTTTACCTTTATATTTAGGGATGGAGGTATCTTACTTGTTATTACTTGTGGGTACTTTCCGAGTGCACCACCGGCCATACTTATCCTGCACCTTATTTGTTTCTAGTGTTTGAGACGAGCACAGCCCCCCCCCCCCCCCACCGGTGTAGAGCAGTTAAATTCTTCTACTTCCACTATTTCGTTACCTACGCTGAAGAGGGCGCATTCAGTACGTTTTTGATTACCTTACATATATTCCTATTCGATTTTAGCCTCCCTTCGAAGCTTTCTGGTTATAGTTTCTCGAGCATTTTCTCGCAATTGTTTTGCAGACTCAGTGAGCAAGACTATGTTATCTTCGCAATGGTTTAAGTATTTCGCGTATGTCCGTATACCTGTGTTTTCTTGAGTCAAGCTGCTAAATACTCGCTACAGACATACTGCGGAGAATTTTGGCGAGGTAATATGTTTCTGTCGTGCTGCCTTGCGGTATTCGAACTTTTCACTTTGCTTGTGAAGGGTTATCCTGCTCCGACATTCCTTATCTATGCCGTGTAGGAGCCTCAATTTAAGCTTGAAACATATTGGAACAAGTTAATATGTAAGACGTTTCGCCTTCTGTACGGGTGACATCACCAGTTATAAGCCGGCCCGAACGAAATACAAATACCCCTTTCACAAGCCCGCCCTAAACATTCACTAAGGGGTCGCTATTAACCTTGCGGACCTTTGGGCCACGGCGAATAAACCATGACTCTAAATGTTCTGGTGCCACACCATGGTTTATGTGCCCACGTTGATGGGTTTGTATCATTAAACACAGGGCCATTTTTCAGAAAGTGGTTGACCAGTTCTGGCGTTGCACGCGTGGCATTTGTAGCATTGCTAAGTTCTCTCAGGCCACTTCATTCGTGGTCTTAGCCTTCAACCCGCAGACGAAACCACTTTACGCATTCGCTTGTGCGTAATGATTTGGTTCTGGGAACTGGACGCCATTTTTGGGTGTGCCTTGTAGTCCCCACCTTATGATTTGTGCTCGGACAACGGTATATCGAAAACACTTCGATAGGGGGTATGTGCTGCACTTTGATTCACATCACCCTGGAAAACCCAAAAAAGCTACTGTGCATTCTGTTCTGTTAAGATTCGGTGTCTTCCCATCAAAACAGCAACGAATCACACCAGAATTCGAAAACGATGTCTCTGCTTTTCATAACCGTAAATACCTGCCTGCATTCATTCACGATATCCAATGGCACATCCATAGGGCCAGAATCAAATGAAGGAAAGGTCTACATTTTTCGTTGTAATACCATTTCTTCAGGGAGTCTCTGATGGCATCAGAAGAACTCTCAACCTTTGGGTGCTAGGAAGATTTTCAAGCCACATTGCACACTCGCCAACCAGTTCGCAATACCGAAGGACCATGACCCAACGGATGAGCAAAGTGGTGGCGTGTTCGAAGTTTAATTAAAAGACTACGACGCATCGTGCATCGGGGAGACTGGGAGGCCAAGAGGAACAGGAATGAAGGAGCCTTAGGGAGGATAGAAATGCTACTAGTGTAGACACACAACTGGTCGACTAGTTTTTTAAAAGCGTCATGTGTTTGATTATCTCAACACAACCACAATCGCATGGGAACAGCGGCGGGCACCAGAAAAGTTAAAGAGTCTTGGCTTACTGGCTTTTTTAAAAAAACATGGCAACATTGCTTCCAAGCTTACTGTCATGGCCCTCGTGTTCACAAGGAGCTCGGCGGAGTTTGATGTTTTCGTCCGGAATCCTGCCATGTAAGTTCGAGTCTGTTCGCACTCCTTTTTTATACCATTCTACAGAACCTTAATTAAAAATTGTAACCTCCAGTACCAATAATGTTATAGTTATAAATGTTCTTTCGGCGGGCGGGTGGCCGCGTCGAGTTAGGTGTCAGGGCAAGGACAACAAACCTAGATAACTTCCACGGCAGGGTGGCCTCCTAAATGCCATTCTCGCATTATGTCGGGCTGTTCCAGTAGTATTGGACGTTAAATCAGCTCTCTAGGCGCATGTTGACAAAGTTACAGTAAAAAGCACAAATGTAAACAACCTAACTCGCCGTAGCCCTAATCGGGTTCTGAGTAGTTAAAACGGGTTAAAAACGATTCCGCTACACATAACAGGCATTTGGCAACAAGAAAAGATCAAATAATGACAGCGCTCATCGAAACGTGATATTAACAAACCACCGTAACTGCATGCGACCCCAGCCCAGCCGGGCGGGTGGGGAGGTAATTTTTAATTAAAGAAGATAATTATTCGCTAGACAGAGGTCAAACATAGTTACAAACGCTGAGAAGACGTTCCACAGCATCGCAGACTAATTTAAGAGTTGAAAACCTCCAAATACGTTCAGCGCTACGTCAGAAACGCCATGTAATACAGGGTTAGGAAAAAGATGCCATCCCTGGGCGAGACAAAAAGCATCGGTAAAATTTGAATAATTCCAGAACCCCGGGGTGCATCAAACACTACAACCACTTGCTGTGATCTCCAGAGCAAGGGTTAGGTGTATATCTAATGTGTTCGTGTGGAGAAAATACAGAACTAGAAGTTTTGCAGCCCTATCTTGGTCCCGATGTTTCCAGACGTTTGAGAACAGGTTAGCGCAGCCTTGCCGAAAGGTCACTGTTGTTGGCGGAGCACACGATGAACACTTTTTCGGCGTACAATAGCCCTAAAAGGGCGAAGAACGATGCTAATACACATTCAGCGACCTCTTTGAACGTCTGATCCTTGAACTAGCCATTTTTTTATCAATACACTTGACCAAAGAAGTAGCCTAATTTTCCAATGGCGAGACGCCAGTAAGCCTCTTTTCAGTAAGCCAGCGTCTCAACGAATTCCACCCGAACCGCGCGCATGAAAAGCAGACCGACAAACGTTGCTCAGTAGCACTGGAGAGAGAGAGAAAACTTTTATTCCTGGCGAGGCTTAGGAGGCGCGCACAAGAGCGTCGTACGCGAAAAACGTCTCTCGCTCTCACCATATCTTTTTTCTTCGGATCTCTAAGCGGGCATGGGAGCAGCGCTTGTGGCAGAATGTTGAGCTCCCGTCGTTTTTTCGCCCCGCAGGTGTGTAACAATTCTTGCCTGCAGGCTAGGCGATCAGACAATCGCTTTTTGATACATCTCTCGTGCCCACGGGCTGTTTTGCGCGACATTGTGCGACTGTGTTGATGTAGCAATGCTGTTGTGGGAGGCGGGTGATGTGGAAATGAATCCTGCTCGTTCTAAAAAAGCGCAACTGCGATCTACCGACTGAGCTAAAGGCGAACTCTCCGATAGCAGTAGGCTGGAATCACTAGAACGCAATTCTGGCGCCTTTAATGAAATTGGATGCGACAGTGACGAAGTGAGGGAGACTGCAGAACGCCTGTCATATCAGCAACTTGTCCTGAGCAACCGCCTGGACAAATTTTAAGACAGGTCTCGCCACAATAATGTTATCTTCTACGGCATTCCGGACTAGCAGAATCGTGGGATGAAACCGAAGTGAAGACGATTGCTACTGTATCGTCTGCACTTGAAAGTTACTTTCCCCGGGATGCAGTAGAACATGCGCATCGCATCGGCGTCCTTTCTGACGGCAAAACCCGGCCAGTCCTAATGCAGCTTAGTAGCTTTAAGGTAACAGAGAAAATACTTTCTTTGCCTTCCAAACTAAAGCAAAACAATGTGTCAGTGTCTGTAGACTTTTCGCCTGCAACGAGACTTGCCAGAGAAAAGCTCTTAGAATTTGCCAAAAGCAGGCCGCAGTCCCCTCGCTATAAGTTAAAATACAACAAGGTTGAAATGGATGGCGAGTGTTACATGTATCTATTACTATCCTGTAACTATTTACCAATGGACCCTATTATGATTGATTCAGCCGGCATTGCTAAAATAAAAGAATCTTTTATACCATCATGTAGTCCCGGAAGCGATCTGATTACCACGAAATTTTTGTAAAGCACTGATTTCTACTCCTCAATTATATTCTATAAACTTTATCAGCAGTCACGGGGCAGTCACAACGTTCCGGCTGACTGGAAAGTCGGGAAGGTGGTCGCTTTTCATAAATCTGAAAGTAAAGAGTCACCTTTAAATTATTGCCCTATTTCATTGACTAGCACCACGTGTAAAATTCTAGAGCATGTTTTGCTTTCACATTTTGTAACGTTTCTTGAGTCTAACTCTTTTCCAGCGCACAACGCGGTTTTCCCAAAACATTTTCTTGCGAGACACGGTTGTTATCTTTCACCCATGAACTTCACACTCATTTTGGACCATCGCTCACGAGCCGATTGTATTTTCCTTGACTTAGCAAAAACTTTCGATAAGGTGTGCAATAAACTACTTCTTTTCAAGCTTAACACACTTAACCTTGACCGGAATTTTTTCGCGTGGTTGGAGCAGTTTCTTAACCCTTCACAGTTTGTAACGTGCAATAACTACGAATCTTCACTTAGTCCCGTGTTATCAGGCGTACCTCAAGGTTCCGTTCTCGGCCCTCTTCTTTTTCTCACATATATTAATAATTTGCCAGACCATGTCTCTTCTAACATACACTTATTTGCTGCTGATTGTGTTATTTTTCGCGAGATAAAGGACATTAACGATACTAACATATTGCAACATGATATTTATTTTATATCAGATTGGTGCATGAAGTGGCAATTGCAACTTAACACTACTAAATGCAAAAATGCATGTTTCTCGGTCGGCGTACTCCTCCTCTGCTTACTATCTCAATACAACCCCCCCCCCCCTTGGAGCCGTTACACCATATCGGTACTTAGGTGTTTGTACCTCTGATAATCTAACCTGGTCATTGCATATTGAAAATTTATTAACAGCGCTAATCGCATGCTAGGTTATTTACGTCGTAATTTCCGTTCCGCACCGGTGTCATTTTACAAAATTTTTGTTCTATCTAAACTCGAATACATCGCATTATTTGGGATCCAAATTCTAGAACTCTGATTAAATCATTAGACCTAGTCCAAAACAACGCCGCTCGCTTCATCCTTCAGAACTACAGCAGGGCAGCTAGTGTTACATCCATAAAAAATTCCTTACACTTACCTCATCTGGCTACTTGTCGTAAATACAATCGGCTCTGCTTGTTTTATAAAATTTATTACCACAATTCTTTTTTTGCGCAGAGCCCTCATTCCGTCCCCCACCACCCCTTCGTATGTTTCGTCCCGCACTGATCACACTCACAAAGTAGGCATTATGACTTGCCTAACTAACACGTGCTTTCATTCAGTCTTTCCTCGAACATCGAGCGAATGGAACCACCTTCCAGGATCAATTGCTGGCATCCAAGACAGCGAACGGTCCGCACTGCTTTGTCAACAATGTGATACAAGGTATCAGCGAACCTGTACTGTTGTTGTTGCTGCCGCATTTGTTTCATTTTTGATGTATTGATCCTCCTACATCAGTCCCCACTACCCTCCGTAAGGTACTTGGCTTTGAGGGTTAAATAAAAATAAATAAATAAATAAATAAATAAATAAATAAATAAATAAATAAGCCTTGGCTCACAGGTATTCTGCCTGCTCCGATAATAACGATGATCATCATCTCGGATACCTAAGAGGCTACATTAGGAAGGTTTAACCATGCTAGCAAGGCTCTTGAGGACACGACTAATCCACCAACAGCACCAACAGCACCAGGACACCAACAGCATGACTATTACTAATCACCTTAACTTTCGGCCCTCAGTAACCAGCAGCTGTAGAGCACTTGTTACGGCAGCGGTCAGAAGAGTTATACAACAGAGGGTGCTAAGAATCTCTAAACCCAGACATGCCGCCATCAGAACTTCGCCCTGGCAACGTTCAACGCTCGCACCCTGTCTAGCCATGAAGCCTAATTATAGTAGTAGATGAGCTCTCGGAAATTATGCGGGATATTATAGGTTTAAGCGAAGTTAGAAGGACAGGAGAAGGCTACATGGACCTCTCTTTCGGGCATACTCTGTTTTACAGTGAACACATCCAAAGAGAAGAGAGAACACGAGGTGGAGTTTGTATTCCACAGAGAAATAGCAGTAAACGCTGCACGAGTTTTTCACCATTAGTCAGAGGGTCACGGCTGTTGTGATTAAACTAAACAAGTGATACATGTTCAAGATAGTATAGGCTTACGCGCTAACAACCACCATGATGATGAAGCCATAGACAGCTTTTACGAGGCCGTCAAAAGAACAGTGAAGACGGCAATAACCGAGGTCAGGATTATGATGGGATTGTCGGTAAGAGGCAAACCGCATAAAGGTCAGTGGGAAATTTTGGTATAGACAATTGCAACAGTCGAGGAGATACACTGGTGGAATTTTCAGAGAAAAATAACCTGGAGTTGATAGACAGCCTGTATTACAAACGAAAGTACAGGAAATGGACAAGGAGTAGTCCAGATGGTACAACAAAAAAAAAAACGAAATTAACTTCCCTTCAGGTGACAACCCAGGTATTGTGCAAGACGTAGAGGTGCTAAGTCAGATTTGAAGCAGCGATCACAGGATGGTTAGATAGAAGCTAAGCCTGAATCATAAAAAAGAAAGGAGAAAGCTCGTGAAAACTAAAGTACCCCGCATGGTGTCAGTCAGGGGCAGATTGCAGGAGTTTAAAATAACTCTTCAAAACAATTTCGCACTTCTACACTCTTATCCAAAAGGGACGAAAAAAGGACTAACTGCAGCCGTTGGTCATCGCCAGCGACCATTGCTCCTCAAGAGGAGTAACTATGGGAGCGTGCGCGCCGTGTGCATAGCTCGCGGAGTAAATGCTCGTCCCCGCCGATTTAGAGAGCAACGGGACGACGAAAAGCCAAGCAGTTACTCCCCGCATAATGGCATCGCTGCATTGCGATCTGCCACATATGTGTGTTCAGTTCCGTAATTTGCAAACAAACGTAGCTGCCAACACAGAATTGTTTATATAGTGCTATAGGAACAAATTTCCGTTTAAAAATTAGAGCCCTTCCACTCTGTGGAGAAGGATGACCTGTAAAGCTGGCCGCAGTCCACAGAGTGCACAAAACGACACACGCGTATAGTATTTTGATTTGGAGCATATTTCCTTGCTAATAAGCTGAATGAATCTCTGACGGATCACTGTGTAAGGCCGGGTTCAGACTTGCCGCTACAGCCGTAATAACTTTAAAGAATGACGTTATTTCAAGTAACAGCCTACCGAAATGCATTATATGAAATTTTTGTGGGTTCGTAAATTATGACACTGGTTTAGCGTCGGTAATCTGAACAGAGCATAACCCACCAACCCAATCCGCTCTACCGCTAAGGACTCCGGACAGGTCCCATTTGGTTGTTTAACGTTTGCGTTTAAATCTCGCACCAGCACAAATGACATGCCGTCCATCAGTACGGTCATGAAACCTGTAGCTGCTCGTGCACGCCTCTCCTTTTCACTCCCACTATTATCCACTTCAAACCTGCACGCGCATAAACCGGCAACCGGTCATGTGTGCGTGCTTAGAAGTAACTGACGCTGTCTAAAATATCCCTTGAATGCCTTATGAAGAAGCGATATTGGCTCACGCCGTCGTTCCAAGCGGGCAAATTTCTGTTCATCCGGGAAGTATTGGCCGCTACTCCACGAGCTGAACTTGCGGGTGTAATGGTGGTTCCAGCAGCTTTCCGTTGCTTTTGCACCCATTCGCGGATGTGTTCGGGACAACGCATTGATTCTTGCCCTTCTTTTTTCACACGAACGGCATGCATCCGCCGCACAACGATTTTAAACCTGGAAGCCCTTGAGCTCTACCCTCGTGTACTAGCATGTGGCTATCCGTTTTCCTTCCCCCTCATATGCATCTTACTGTGTGTGTAAGATATCTTTAACACATCAACCGACACCGGAACCACTAGACTGAGGAGGACAGCCGACTAACCACATTAACCAATGTAATTTCGACATCTAAGTACCAGCACAACCGGCATTTCATCGGTAGCAGCATGAAGCCTAGCTTTGCGCGCACGCTACCCTTTTTGTACCCGCAAACCGTGCACGCATAAACTGCCAACGGTGATGGGGCATATTTAGGCGTGAAAGACACCGGTGAAAAGTCGCTCCAAAGGCTTTCCAACCCAAAAAAGAAATATAGGCTCAAGCCAGCGTTCGAACTGGGAAAGTTTCTCTTCTTGCGCGAGAGATTCGCAGCTGCTTCGCGAAGTGAATTTGAGTTGAAACGGCGATGGCGGGTGGCGGTCGTGTTATGTGGAGCCATTTGGCAGCCGTTACCTGGGCTTTAGTGGAGCGGCATCTGTTTGTGTCTGCGTAACGGAGTGAGCGAACTCAGCAGCGACGAAAGAAAGAAAACGGAGAGGAGCATCTTGCAAAGGGTGAAGTGGAGTATGACACGTGCGGCTGCGGTTTCATCTCTCTCACTGCCTTTCTCTCTCACATGTTTCATGCGTCGCCACCAAGAAGCGCCCTCCCAAGAACGAACGCCTCGCCAACTGACCTCTATATGTTCCTGTCCTGTGCAGCGTGAGTCCAATCTTTGCCTTCGAATCTTTTTAGGTCACCTCTCCATCGAGTTAATGACCTTCCCCTTCTTCCAGACCCGTCTCTTCTTACTCAATCTTTTATCCCCGTGGTCCACGAATTGTTAGTTGGTCTCACTACACGGCCACTCTAAGTCCATAAATGCTTCTAAATTTAAACTGCGATATCTTTTTTTCGAGTTTGCCTCCTGATCCAGGTTGTTTATTTTGCTGTCCCAAAGCGTCACACCAATCATTCATCGTTCCATGGCCCGTTGAGGCGACATAGGTTTGCTTCCCACTTGTGCAGTAACACACCAAGTTTCGGCTGCACATGTCACTACGAACAGAACGTATTGCCCACGGGTACTAGTTAAAAAAGTGTCCTTAGTGCAGCCAGTTCTTACCGTTTATGTGATTGCGAAAGCCGTGGTACGACACGATCACCAAAGGGCCAAATTCACCACCAAATTCACTCTTGTAGCTCTATTCATTTTTCTCATAATGATCATCATCGCTAAGAAAATCACCTTGTCACAGTTCATTGCGGAGCGCAGTTTAGTCTCAAATGACTCCTTGTGTCCCGTGCTCCATCTGTAGACAATTCGGGGTTCAGAATTTTTAACTCCTTTTCACAAATGGTTTGCTAAACTTGTATGTTGCTCTGCTCACTCCATTGTTAGCGATCTGTGCTGTCAATACAACCATTTATGGGCTTTGAGCTCAGAAATAGCACATCCTCCTCAGCTATTTTCACAACTCGTTTCTGAATTTGTGTACTCCTCGCCGAACCCTTGGCGATCAGTACTGTAACTAAGGCCATTTACATGCTTTTAGCTCAGCAATAGCACATCTGCTAAGCTATTTTCACACATGGTTTCTGAAATAGTGTACTCCTCACGCCGCCCTTCGCAATAAGTACTTTAAGAGTATCTAATAAACAATTTAGCAGTTCAAACAGTTCCATCTAATAAATATCTAGGCATTCTATTTCACTTTGATCTAACCTGAAATAGACACGTATAGTACATTGCCGCGAAAGCATTAGGAAACTTCGTCTTCTTACGCGCCTCTTGAAACTTTCGAACAAAGACACCAAGATTCATGCATTTAATATGATAATCAGACCAACCCTAGAATATGCTTCCATAGTATGGCACCCTTACACAGCAATACTTACTGATATGTCGAATCTGTTCAAAACAAAGCCACGGGGTGTATTTTGTCATGTTACTCTCGCTATAAATTGTGTCTGCTTCATTAAGGTTTGTTAATATCTCTCAGCACGTGCCTTGCCAAGAAATTATTTCCATTTATCCTTCTACAAATTATATCACAGTGGCTCGCTGTTACGCCGTATGTTTAATAAATAACTACGACTATTTACTTGTTCTTCGCTCAGGAATAGCACATCCTGCTCACCTATTCTCACACCTACTTTCTGCGTTTGTGTACCCCTCAAGCCACCCTTCGCGATCAGTACTGTAACTGCGACATTAAGCCGTTTTTAGCTCTTTACCTCATAAACAGCAGAACCTGCTCAGATACCCCTTGAGACTAAATTCTGCTTCATTTTTATGTGCTGCCCTACGATCTAGGTTGTCATACTGGCGTGTAATTTTTGCTTTGAAGAGTACTAGTGAATTTATTTGCCGACAAAAAATTACTGAACTAATAAGGGTACCAATCAGAATTTTTACGAAATATTTGCGCTGGTGGGCGTTTTCTGTCAAAATTTGAACCAGACCTTTTTCTTCCCTCTTTGAGCCCTGTAGTACACACATTGGTTTTCTATGAATAAAACATTTCGCTCTTCCCGAGAAACGTAGCTGATGCCTCCACAAAACACAAGATGTGCAACGTAGTGGATAGTTAAGAAGAAACACTCGTGTCTCGTTTCTCTTCCTTTTGGAGGGAGAGGGTGAAATGGGCAGACGGCTCAGCGGTCGACCCCCCGAGAGTCCAAAGCAGCGATGCTTACCATGGAAACCTGAAACCCAGCCGTGTGCTTGTAGATGTTGGGTGGCGCCATCTTGCACAATGGTTGGTCGTGGTTCTTCAAGGTGTAGTGGCCGCGGAGCACGAATATGTCTGGCTTGTAGTCCCTTCACCACAACATGCCGAGGCCAGCAAGTGTAAACTACCGAACTCAAGAGCGAAGAAACGGCGAGCTTGAAAAAAATTCCCCGCGTATCTGCTCCTTTCGTTGCAAATGTCGTCAAAGACGATAGCCTTTGTAGACATTTGCCAAGGAAATGCCCCCTTTTGCTTTCCCCCTCATCTCTTATGCTGTTCCTGTACCGTCGCGCTTATCGCAAGGTAAACACACTAAAGGTCTGCACAAGGCGATTTGAATTTACTGCATTCCACTGCTGCAGGCCTGGTTCCTCTATGGCAGCGCTGCAGTACGGCGGAGACGCGCGTGAATCGAGGCTGCCGACTTGAATGTTTATAGAACCGAGTGGCGGTGCTCCACGTGCTTTGCAAGCAGAACGCGGAACCTAGCTAGTGGAACGTTTTGTTGCTGTTGCAGCGTGATTTTTTGTATGACGCCAGGAGGTGGAGCGAGCAACAACAGGCGGAGGTTTTCTGCAGTAGATGTAAAATATCACTTGCTATCAAAAAACCAAGCATCCATGGATGTTTTAATGAAAGAACACTGCAAATATCCCTTGTGTCCTAATTCCTGTCATATTTACGTAATGTCTTGTTCTTGTTCAACATTGTTGACCGGTGTGAATATATAAACCGGGCTTAGACGTTTACATTTGGTTGTGAGCATATAAGACTATTGCGCAATATCTACTTTACTTTGGCCGGGTGGCTGAATAAAGTCACAGACCGACAGACAGGCAGACAGACAGACCAAAATTTCTTCGTTTAAGTAGCCCAAGAAAGACTATCATATTTAATAAAAGATGGACTGCAGGCAGCTGGTGGTGAAACAAGTCAAGTAAAGAATTTGGCTTGCGGTTACTACACTTCATAACGCGAAATGGTGCACAGAGCGAACTAGTCTTATGGGTGACGGCGCGCACCTGTCTGGTCTCACGGTGTGATTGCCGCATCAGCGAACGCACGAATGCGTATGATACACTCTGGCGTTGTCTCATATAGCACGTCGTCACGAAGGCCCATGTCTCCAGCTTTTCGCCGTGCTTTAATCCTCCAGTTTCCTACTCATTCTACCTGCGGTGACCCCTTCGTTTTTTTCAGTTATCGCGTATGGCGTCGCCGTTTAGGAGAATGTCTCGCTTCATCTTGGCGTACCACTCTCCATCTCGCACTTTCGCTATTCTTTATTCCTCAGCTTTCATGCTCGTTCTATCTCGTCTGTCTTCGGTGGCCCCTTCATTCGGTCGGTTACAACGAGTGTCGACAGAGCCGCGCAACCACAGGAGCGGCTACTAAAGTGCTGCGCAAGAAACCAAGCGTACTCTGCACGGGCATCTTTAGTAACTATGATGATGATAAATGGCGACGTCACGCACCCAAACCACAACCTTACACTGTTAGCGATTAGGCAAGTAATTTAAATCAGCGACGGGAGTGGGTCTAGTACACTGAAACTGAAAGATTGGTCAAGATGCCCCCTGGTTGGACTCTTTCTGACCACCTCGTAGGAATTCGGGGCTTGCTGAGCACGAGGGCGAGCTTTTCTTTTGAAACAAGGTTTATTTATTAGATCATGGTCGACCAGCTTAGTCGACCACTTGCATTTATGTATGTATGCATGTATGTATGTATGTATGTATGTATGTATGTATGTATGTATGTATGTATGTATGTATGTATGTATGTATGTATGTATGTATGTATGTATGTATGTATGTATGTATGTATGTATGTATGTATGTATGTATGTATGTATGTATGTATGTATGTATGTATGTATGTATGTATGTACGTATGTATGTATGTATGCATGTATGTATGTATGCATGTATGTATGTATGCATGTATGTATGTATATATGTATGTATGCATGCATGTATGTATGCATCTATGTATGCATATATGTATGTATGTATGCATGTATTTATGTATGTTTGTATGTAATATTGTATGTATGTATGTATGTATGCATGCATGCATGTATGTATGTATGTATGTATGTATGTATGTATGTATGTATGTATGTATGTATGTATGTATGTATGTATGTGCAGGGTGCTACAATATCTTTTATAAAGTCATCCTCACCAAAACGCGACACCATTTGCGCTCAATCTTAGAAAGGGATGAAATTTTGCGGCCACATTGTTTAACCCTAATAACAATGTGGGCACTTAGCTGCTTCTCTAGAAAAAATAATGTTTTGCCTGTGAGAAAATGGCCTCCATCCTTGCGGTTTTGGGACATAGCCGGTACTGCGGTGGCACTACCTGTATGTAGAATAAAATGGGTGGAGACGCCAAATACGACTGCACATCACAGACCGTCGCTGTTTAGGGTGAGCTTAAATAGTTCCATTAGATTTGATACTTATCAGAAATATATTTTCGCGTAATTTATCGCTGCCAATATCAAATAATGGGTGGATGGTTTTTGGCGTGCTTTGAATCTTCTGCGACTGGTTTGCAGATTAGCGAGCTGTCGAAAATAAAGCCTGCGATTCTTTGGTCACGCTCGTGGGCGTGGTATTTTACTTTTACTATTGTCGGCGTGCGTGTATATACTGGGCACGTGCGGTGGCGAGATCACTTATTGCCGACGAACAGGCTGCCTTTCGCTGTTCAGTGAAAGATCTCATGATGCCATGGCACAAGCACTGACATGGGCGTAAAGACTAAAAGAAGACCACGAACAAACTATGTAGAACAGGTCGCGAGCCTGTGTTGGGAAAGCTGGGTAACCTGGCACAATAGACGAGAGGTGATGCGAAGAAACGTATCCGGAGAAAAGGTGAACCTTTAAAATATTTTATTGTCATTCAAATGAACTCGTAGGAATTTATTGTGACCATCTTAAACAAGCGAAGAAAGACGTCTTTTATCTTCTTCCGCCTCATTGGCTCCCTCCTACCGTGAACGGTCAGCGTGCCTTTCTTTCTACATACAAGAGGTGGCGCCACTGTTCAAAGTTGGTCATAAATATCCAAACTCGCCGCCATTTCGTCATCGTCGAAAATCATTTTTTTCAATATACCAAGAAAGATCAGTCACTGTTCTCCTCGTCGAACAAATATACCAGAAAGCGAGAACTCCGTGTGAGGAATGAGCACAGACGGAGCGACAGTTTGATGAGAAAAATTTTAAAGACGGTATTTGTATGGACGGAACACCCTGTAGGCATGGGTGTAATATGCGTATGTAGTGTACATATAGCAATATGTATGCAAGACGGTTTTTATGGTTAGCAACGAGAGGCCCATTAAAGTAATGTAGAAAGGAGAGCCAGCAGTCCTCTGAAAAAGGCCAGCAGATACATAAGAGAACAATTTGGTTTTAACTACAATTGCTGACGTTACATTGTTTGGACCCCCGCTCACAGTCTGGAGACTACTGTTAACCAGCTGGCTCACAGTGCTGACAGGGAGTGCATCTCCAACCCTCCCAGGGCTACCGTCTCTGTCTCAGCTCATGAACAGCCTGCTCTTCCGCAAACGGAATCATCTCTTCCTATTTGGCTGAAGCGATTTCGGAAGTACAAGATGATGAGTAGGAAGTGGCTTATTGGCGAATCACCACCAGGGCTCATTTCGTCTCTACACTGCCTCAACAGAGAGGGAGAAATCTTTGCGAATATTGGCTCCGCTAATTTAGGTCATACTCGAAATATCAATCATATATGGGCTAATCCCCATTTTGACCCTCCCCCTAAATTTTATCAAAACGTTTAAAAATACATTTCGAAACCACATTTCAAAAACAATATCTCAACCTGGTAATGCCAGGGGACCATGCTCAGCCGCGCCTCTGTTAAAACTGTGCTAGCTTTTACGGCGAAGCACTACATGCCTAACCCCCTTCCCCGTTTTTATTCCGGTGAAGCCGATTGACTCGGCGGCGCTCCGCGCTCTTGCTCGCCACCGGCAACCGCTATTTCACAATGGTTATCACAGAAGTTATTCCCTCCCCGCCCCTCCCCCCCCGATGCCTTTTTCACAAGTTGCGCAGTCGGCTGACAACGGCTTTAACGTCGTTATCAGATAATTGCGGAGAATCAAGAAAAGCGCGAAAGGTTGTAAAAACGCCCGAAAATGGCCGCCACTACCGCCGCCACCGGGAATATAGCAGCCGCCGTTGCCGCCTCCAATTCCACCTCGCGTACCTGGTCTTTGCCGGTTGAAAGCAACTTCCCCAGTTAGAACGCTGGCGTGAACAAATAATTCTTGTTTAGCTTGAAAGCCATTTCGTGCGACGTTGTCACGTCGGCGAACCTCGTTGACGAGCTGGTCCAAATCCTTGTGGCGGAACAATAATAATAAATCTTAGTCTGGTCTCATATAAAATCTTTCTCTCTCTATTGGCCAGTTTATTTTACGCCTATTTAGGTGTCTATCCCCCGTAGCCGACTTACGCGTGCACGGGTTGGGGGTGCAGGAGGGGGCAGGGACGCACACCAGAGCTTAAGGCCACTACCGATGACCCTTGGTGTGGTGGGAGATATAAACGTGGCAGTCTTATGACTCAATGCACTTAGTCAGCTGTCCTCTTCAATCGAGCGGTTTGGGTCTGGGTTGGTGTGTTCACATACAATGAGATGCCTTTGATTGCGCAGAGAAGGGGACACCCACGTGTGTGTCCACTAGTATATGGGTCTAAGTACTCTGTGTTGACTCGCTATGGGATGAACAGATGTCGCTCGCTTGGATGAAGAAGAGCGGACACTTAAGCGTCAATGCGAACAGAAGCGTGAAAGGGCGAGAAAACCAAGGAAAGCCGCTGCCGACCCAGCTGCAACCTTAAGTTTCAGTGGGTCGTGTAGTTGCTAATCCCTCCGGGATGAATAGTAACTAGCGGGCTTGCAGGGACGACGTGGGCCAATATCACTCATTCAGCTTACAGGGCTTTCAGAGCGACATCTGCGACAGTATCTTTCACATCTAAGCCCCCGCTCATGACCCGTGGCCGGTTTGTGCGTGCGCGGGTTGGGAGTGGAGGGAGGGGGGTTGACACGCGCAGCTAAAGATTTCATACCCTTACTGATGAAATCTCGGTTTTTTTGCGTAGGGTTTAAACGTGGCCATCAAACTGCCAATGCGACTGGTCCGGTGTCCTCAGTGGTAGAGTGGATTGGGTTGGGTTATTACACAAACATTAAGATGACTACGACGCGAGAGGGAGACAGCTATGAGTTTGTCTGATAAAGCCTGTGTTCATCGAAACTTCATTCTGGTAATTGTGTAGGAATTATGCTCTTTCGTAAATTACAGAAAAATGTGTTTTGCTTCGTGCCCCCGGTCGAGGATGAGCAGCTTCGCAGGTCATTCGTTTCCACAGAATGGATCGACACTAATTTTATGGTGCTCTTTAGCTACAAAACTACAAAGCGGTTGGCGACCTTGCCTGGTGGATGATTTAGTAGAACCAGAACTACACCGTAAAGAAATCAATTTACACGACCCCAAACTGTAGCTGAAGCGCGGTATTTTTTGCGCTTCGACAGCCTGATGTGTATGTGTGGTGTGCCTGCGTGAGCGCGCGTACCCGAATGTGCGTGCACGTGCTTGCGTGCGAATAATCGCCTGTGTGCTTGTGGCCGTGTGGGTGCGTGTGTGCACGTGTGCGTGCGCGTGTGCGTGTTTGTGCTCATATGTGCAGATGGTCTTGTATGCATGCGTGTTGGTGCAAGCGTCTGTGCGTGAGTGCGTCTGTGGCTAATCCTGTGCGTGTGTGTAGTTGTCTGTGCTTGTGCGCATGCGTGGGTGTGTGCATGTGCGTTTACGCGTGCACCTGCACGTGGGTGTGACTGCGTATAGTGTGTGTTTGTTTCATAGTATGCGTGTGGGTTCTTACGGACAACACACGGTCTTAATCAGCAAATACTGCGACATGGAGAACTTGCCTTAGCACGGTGGAAATATATTGATTCCATTGATTGCTGATTGGAGAGAATCCCAAGGCGATGTATGCGCCCTTGTCGTTAGTCTTATCGGCCTGAGCTTGCAGCAGAACGCGCAGTTTCTGGAACGAGGAATGTTACACCATTAAGAAAAGACTCTGGACGAGGCGTAGCATGCAAAGCGCTTTTTGCGCACTACGCAAACGCAAGTATAATATCAACCTTTGAAAATGTAATATATTGTTGCATGTTTTGCTAATGGTGAAACGCATGCCCTGTTTCACTCCCAGCGCTGATTTCCATTATTGTGCAGACTCTGTTGCATAACCCAGGTGCTCTAAGAAGAGGGACCGCTTACCTTAACTGTTTCGGGGTATCATGGCAACCATTTCTTGAGCGACAATGAAGAGGATCGGTCGACTTGCTTTCAAATTTCTATTGCATACACCGGCCGTTATAAAGAAACTCGGTTGTTTGTCTGGTCGCGAAAGCAGTCTTTAAATCAAGGCACACCGAGGACACCCTAAATGATTCCGAGCGAGTGGATAATTTTTAAATATTGGAATTCTTCAGAAGATACTGGAGCTTTCGTTGTTTCATTACTTGCTGAAATTTGCCCAGACGATGCGGCCAGATTCACCACTTCATTTTTGTCCTTCCCTCTAGTTACGTTTGCGGCATTATTTTTTCTATGCTTTTGTCCTTCCTTGGTTTTAATGATGGTCTAAAAATTTATTACACAAAAAATCATGGGCTCTGCTTTAAAAAGTCGTGCTTCGAAATCTGCACACCGTGCAAACAGTGTGAAAAGCAGAGGGAAAAGACAATCACCTCGTACTCTGTGGCTGGAGGGCCCTCGTTTTATCGCCCGCTCTCTCCCACTATGCTGATGGTGCCCTTACGTTTTTTATTCTTGTGAAGGCTTTCTAGGCGCAATCGTCTTTTTAACATATATTTCAACAGCACCGTAATGAAGTTGCACTTCGCTTCTTGTTGTTTTCGCTTAAACTGAAAGATCAACAAGAAAACATTTTGCTGTCAACATTATAGAATTCGCGGCGCAGTATTGCCAGCACTCAGGGACTGACAGGGCCGGCTCATGCCGGCACGGCCCGAAAAAAATTTGCTTCAAGCCCGAGCCCGGGCCGGACCAGAGAAACTGAGTACTACCCCACCCTAACCCAGCCCGTGAGTGCACTATGCCAGACTATTTAGCTACGCCACTGCACCCAACATTGTCAGCGCTCTGGTCTTACGGTGTGCCATTTTTTCGTGTGCTGTTTCGTCACCGTGCTCTTCTTTCGCGTGCGGATATGTCGTTGTGCTCTTCTGTCACTGTGCTTTTCTGTCGCGAGCGCTTCTGACGCTGTGCTCTTCTGACGCTGTGCTCTTCTGACGCTATGCTCTTCTCTCGCGTGCTGTCATGTCGCGTGCTCCTTTGATGACGTGCTGTAATGTCGGTGCTCTTCTCTGCCGCGTGCCCTTTCGTTACGTGCTGTTTTGTCGGTATACCGTCTCTACATGTTTTTTTAAGGAGTGACTCTCAATATGTGACAACGTAATTATGTTAAACATAAAACTTTATTTGATTTGATGAATGTACGTATCTTGCTTAGGGATGACCCCAGTGAATGCTCAAAAGAAAGAACGTTCCCTCTAAACTTTTAATAAATATGTGAACAAAATTTTATTGCCTTACATTTCGGTGCCACGTAATATTTAGAACCTCGACAAGGAAGTTTTGTGGCTAAAGGCTTCTTTTGTAATCTCTAGTGTGGTAGCATGCTTACGGCACTAATTCGCCCTCTTACCTTCATCGTGGCAACTGCTGCCGTCACGTCTGACTCGGACTGTTCATACGGCGAGATGTCGATCATCGCGTAGTGGAAGATGCGGTCACTCCACCTCTTCTGGATTAGTTCGGCTACTTGGTTTCCGGCCATGAGATCTTCCAGTTTCTTGTAGTGTCTAGAAAAGAACACCTTTTAGACCCTTGGCACAGTCATTCCAGAGTTTGTGCCCGCAGATATTAAGGCCTTACTTTTCAACAAGACAGTTATGCCTTGCACTTAAAGCGGATAACTGATGTTTTGGGAAACAAGTAACAACATTAACTTTTCTTTCAGCTAACTGACATAGCAAAGCGTTGGCATTCCATAAAACATTACGCGTTTTCCCAGCGAACTGACTTAGCAAAGCGTTGAGGTTCCATAAAATCTACTTAATATTCGCATTATCCGTACAAGAATTCGCCTGACTGAACAAGCGATATTTCATGTAAGCTCTGCGCGAAAAGTAGTGCAATATCATTGGTATGTCCACGTCGACAGAATTTGTAGCTATTTACCGCTCAGGAATGGCTGATATAAGGCATAAAATACTGGGAATCAACAATAATGACGACCTTTTCATTTCACTCGAATGAGTGAGACCACGTTTTAGCAAAAGCTGCATGAAAGCCGGGAGCTTGACAGATGCACTTGGTCCTTTCTACAACGTACACTATCAGCAGGCAAACCTAAAGGGATGAAACAGTATAAAGTGACCAATGTGTTATGTAAAGTGGCGATTGTCAAAAGCATGATAGAGATGAATCAAATATTGGCAACACGTATCACAATTTTTGCGTTGAGCATTTTCTTTTCTTGCTACACGCAATGTACAGGACATTAGATGTTCGGAACGAGCAGCTTTGTGGAGTTTTTATGTAGGTGAGAGGGCGAAGGTATTTAAGAAAATTGAGGGAATGCAGCAAGAAAGGAATGAACGAAGGAAGGAAGGAAAGAAAGAAAGAAAAAAGAAGGAAGAAAGGAAGGATGGAAGGGAGCAAGGAAGGGAGGGAGGGAGGAAGGGAGGGAGTGAGGGAAAGAAAAAGGAGGGAAGCAAGGAAGGAAGGAGTAAACAAAAATGAAGGAAGCAAGAAAAGAACAAAGGAAAGAAGCAAACAGGCAGGGAGGACGGAAGGCAAGATGGAAGGAACAAAGAAGGAAGACACTAGTCATGACAGAAAGGACGAACAGCAGGAGAGAAGGCGGGAAAAAGGAAAGAATGCAGGAAGAAAGGAAGGAAGGAAACAATGAACGAAGGCAGGCAAGAAAGAAAGAAGGAAAGAAGAATGGAAGGAAATAAAAAAGAGAGACCCTGTTATGCAAATGTTTTACACCCGTTCCAGCATGCTCAGGTGTCACGCGGCTTGTGCTTCTACACCTTCAACGTTTTTAATTCATAGTTTTATGAATCTTGTTCAGTTGCCCATTGCCCCTCAATGCTCCGGATTCCGGCCGAATCCCCCAAGTGTGTGCCAAGAAAAAAGGAACGACAGCTTTTGTTCTACACTGCTCTATGACACCGTTTGTAGAGCATTGTGCTGCTGCTGTGCCACCTGCGATTTATATAACCATCACATCAAACATGCGTTTTAATGACCATATAGCAGCAAAAAGTTTCCTTGCTGGATTAGTACAGCACTCAACTACAACAACGGCGGTTTTTCGCAGAATGCAGCACTTAGGGCTATCGCGTTAAAGCGCGTATTCGCTGCACTCACAGGAAATCGAAGGATAGGGCAAACTGGTCTTTCGTTTGCTTCCGGGCGTGTCTAATGAAGTGATCGCAGTCTTTTTCGTAAGGGCCGTCGAATGGGTTGCGGCCATCCTTGTACAGCGAGTCCAAGATGGTCATGTCGCACATGCCCTCGTACGGAAATTGAAGCGACTCGTCGAAGCCCGTCCCGTACACGCATATCACCGCCTCTTTGTCGAAGTGAAAGTCTGGAACAAAAAAGAGCCGGCCGCCCGTCAATCCCGCGAAAGTTTGATCGTATGAACACTGCAGCGGTCTTTTTAGGACCCTTTTTGTTGCTGATGCACATTACAGACGTTCCTAATTGTGTTCTCTTTTAACCTTTAAATGGAAGAGTGAATTTCAATATTCAATTTTTGTGTTATAAATTATTTAATTATAAAAGGATTCGGTTGACTTCTTTCCTAAATAGGTATGACCTAAAACGTATCTTCGGTGCCGTAATTGCAATTACAACTCAACCCCCATAAATTTGGTTTAGGCATTCTTTGTCTTCAAACGCGTTTATGTATCTTAGAGCACTGCACGGGCCTGATTTTAAGGCTCGCGCCCGGCCCGAGTCCGCTTCGCGAAGCCCGAGCCCAACCCGGGCCCGTAACACCTAGCCAGAGCCCGGTCCGGGTCCGGGCATTCATAAGTGAGCCTGGCCTGAGCCCGGCCCGGTAATTTATTTTTTTGGCCTAGGAATGGCCTGCACGTGTGTGACCAGGCCCGATCTTTGACGCTGAAGCAAGTTTGTTTATTATATTCCGGGCGATCAGACGGAGCATCTAGTCTGTACAAGCACGTCATAAACTGAAACGCAACAAATAAGGGTTTAAAAGTGCACGTAGTTTAGCTTTCACCGTCCGCAGTTCACGCCATATCGGCGTAATAATAGCTCGTATTCTTGCACGAGAGACATTATCACCATTGATTACCAGACTCTTGGCAACTTCACGTGGTTGTCTACGCCACAAGTTGGTATTGCTGAAATTTCTTGATCCGCGTTTGAATCAGCGAGTATGTACGCACATTGAAATACATCACCTGCAGTGGTTGTTAAGCGGTGGTGTTTCTCTGGCACGCGAGTTTGATTCCCGGCCACGGCAGCCGCATTTTGTTTGGTGCGACATCTAAAACACACGTGCACATACATAGACATAGGTTCAAAGCTCCAGGATATCGGAATTAATTCATTCCCCTACTGGGCATTCCTTGTAATCGTATCTTTGGTATGTTATACACCAAAATACAAAATCTTGATGCAGTACAAGAAATGTCATTAAAATTGCAGTATAGTGACCATCAGACCTAGCAAAACACGTTTTTAAAACAATGCATACAAATAACAGCAAGAAGCGCGTAACAATAAACCAAGAATATTCATTTTGATGCTCGTTTCTACACTTCACGTCTGACCTATTAACGGCCATGCCTATGAATTCAAGCCCGAGCCCGGCCCGGGCCCGCGGCATTGAGACCAGGCCCGGCCCGGCCCGCGGGCCGGGTCGCGCTTGGGCTTTCGGGCCGGCCCGGGCCCGTGCAGTGATGTATCTTAGCGATACACCTTTACACTCAGCGGGCTGTTGTAACCACCTTTGGACTAAAATTTCTGACAAACCTATTGGCCTAAATACGTTGAGTTTTTTAATATTGCCACTAATCGGGCCCATCATTCGCGAAGTAACTTTTTTCAGTGACCATTTCGCTCTAATAGCATCCTTACAAATGCCAGTTTAATCAAAGCTTTGGACGTACGTGACATTCCAAACCCTTGTGGTCACAGTCACTCTTACTCTTGAATTCGCTAACCATCGCGCAGATCACTTTATTCCCTGTAATTTTTGGCATCTAGGTTGTATTACAACCATGGAAGCCAATCTCTGAAATTAAATGACTTCGTTCCTCCTTCCACAAGGACCGTCGTGGCCCAACTATGCCACATAAGAGCTCAGCTACCCTGAGGCTGTGCTCCACTGTTCTTTTTACGGTATTTATATGAATTTCAATAGATCGTAAGCGCAATCAGGTTCGGTGAAAGTCTCGATGGTGGGATCAGGTACGAAAACGTGGTGGAAATTGGTGTACTGAGGTAGCACTCGATAAACACAGAAAGAGATCGTTGGGGGACGCATTTGTCTGCAGTGGACACAACAAGAATGATGATGATGATGAATTGTCTCCTGCGGTTGAGGGTGCCTCTTTATGTGTGGGCATGCCCATATGTACGTGCGTTTTTATGTTTGTCTGCCTCTGCATGTCTGTCTGTCTGGCCCTAGATATAAGAATTTCGAGCGAAGCTTTTAGATTCAGAACGATTCCTAAATACGAAATCTTGTTAACCCTCCATGGCAGCCAACATTGTTCAGAAAACAAAACAGGAGACATAAATCAGACACAACATAAATAAATAATTAATACTAGCAGTGATTGTGTATGTACAACGAGATGTTAGGACAATGTTTTTTGACAGTTAATAAAAATTGCGTTGAAACAATATTAAAACTACAAAAGACAAAGCCTCTAGCTCGTGACTGGAGCGTAGTCTTGCGTAGTCTTGCTACAGTGACTTGCCGCGTAGTCTTGATACAGTGACTTTCCGCGGTGACCAGTGATTGACACAAAATGGCGGTGTGAACGTATGTGTGTCTCCACCCTTGCGGTGGACGCGCGTGACTTGAGGCACTCTACCAAAGAAGGTAGAGAGTGATCATGCGGTTTTGAAAAATGCTGATGGGCCGAGAGCAGAGATGTAGGCAGAGATAGCATCGTGACTGGAAGAAACTTGGATCGAACGGGCGGGGAAAGCGGGAGTTCAGTCATCCCCGTGGGGTTGCTTCGTATGTGTGTTTGCGCTCGTGAGCCGCTCGACGGGAGCTTCAAGTGCTTGGTACGCCTGCCACATGACCTTCGACTTCTTAGGTTGAGGTGGTGGTGTACATCTACCGCATGGGGCCGTCGCAGGTTAACTCCCGATCAACAGAAGAACATTTTCACCACTGGACAAAAGCCTCACTAAAGAAGAAGAGCACATTCTCAGGAGATTACAGACAGACACATTACCCACACTGGCTAGACTACACTGCTGGTACCCCACGTTATATTCACGTTCTTGCCCGCACTGCCGGTAGAGAGCGGACGCGTGCCACACACTGTGGGCATGCCAGTACATACCAACAGTACACCCATTCACAAACACGTCAAGGGAGCATTGGGAGGTCACCCTGCTTAGCGATGGCCCTGCCTGCCAGCGATGGCTGGTAGAGAGATCCATAGCGGCGATGGAGGCCAGTGGAATTCCCGAATCGGGATAACCACCTTCGTTCCTCCCTCTTTTTTCTTTTCTTTTGAATAAAGATATTTTCAATCAATTAACTCGTGATCACGAGAACCCACCTGCTTGCATGCGTCTGTTCAACAAGTGGTGTGGGACGCCTACAGGGCTTTGCCCATCAAGCAGCGTCAAACGGGGGTTAAGAATAGGGAAGGTCGGTAGGAGGTGGCGAGTGGAGTAAAATATGGGGAAAATACCGGTTTATCTGTCCCAGGGTCAGTCGATAAATCGGACATATATATATATGTATATATATATATATGTATATATATATATAAATATATATATATATATTTATATATATATATATATATATATATATATATATATATATATATATATATATATATATATAGAGAGAGAGAGAGAGAGAGAGAGAGAGCGCGAATCAGAATAGGAAATGAGGGGCTCGTAGAAATAACACAGAAATAAGGGTTGGCAGTCAAGAAAACCTCGGAAAGCAAAGGGGAGGTTGTGGTAGGTCACTGAAAGAGATGACGATATATATATATATATATATATATGTATATATATATATATATATATATATATATATATATATATATTGTCACGAAGACAAGGACGATGCAGTTGTGTTGAATGAGAAACACGTCTATTGGAGCGAACTTGTGCTCCCCTAACAACTCAAAAGAATACAGAGGCGGCGAAGCAGCGGTCAACAAAGTGACTTGCACAGGCGAGTGTCGTCGAATCGAATGCCCCGGCGTCCGCACTGCAGGCTTTTTATCTTTTGGCGCGCGTGGTTCTCGAAACGTCGATTCGCATCGAGAACATAGTATATCCAAGAAGATTATTCTGGGCTGTTCACGTTAGATCGGAATGCTCTCTTTATCACAACAGATAACACATGCGGCACAGAAAGAAAGAATGGAACACGCGCTTCCCTTGGCGCAGAGATAACACAGACCGGCGCAGCCGGGCGGTAAAAGCAAAACACAAATAAACAAACCCAATGTATGGTTCGCGGCATTACCCCCCCCCCCCTCTAAGAGTGCATCGACCCGATGCTAACATAAGCGACAGTCCGAACAAATGAAAATAAAAGTTCGTCATCGTCCGTAGAAACGTTTTAAGCGAACCACGTGGACGACTTCAGGCCGCGTGCGTCGTCGTGATGTGCCGGAGTCACCATCGGGGATCACTTCGTAGGTAAGTTGGCCAACACGTCGTAGAATCTGGTAGGGTCCGAAATACCGTCGCAGGAGCTTCTCACTGAGTCCGCGTCGTCGGATGGGAGTCCAAACCCACACACGATCCCCTGGTTGGTACTCGGCGTCTCGGCGTCGGAGGTTGTAGCGGCCCGCATCCACCAGCTGCTGGTCCGTTATACGAACTCGAGCGAGCTGGCGGGCCTCCTCCGCACGTTGAAGATATCCGTGGACGTCGGCGTTGAGGTCGTCGTCTTCTACGTGCGGAAGCATGGCGTCGAGCATCGTAGTCGGCCTTCTACCGTAGACAAGCTCGAACGGCGCCAGCTGTGTCGTCTCCTGGATAGCCGTGTTGTACGCAAACGTGACATACGGGAGCACTTCGTCCCAAGTCTTATGTTCAACGTCAACGTACATTGACAGCATATCTGCTATTGTCTTGTTCAGACGTTCTGTTAGTCCGTTCGTTTGGGGGTGGTACGCCGTCGTTCTTCGGTGATCCGTGTTGCTGTAGCGTAATACTCCTTGCATCAGCTCCGCAGTTAATGCCGTTCCGCGGTCTGTGATTAGGACTTCCGGGGCTCCATGTCGCAGCACAACTTATCTTATAAAGAACTTCGCCACTTCTTGTGCAGTCCCCCTCGGAAGAGCGGCGGTCTCTGCGTAGCGCGTCATGTAGTCTGTCGCTACGACAATCCACTTGTTCTGTGATCGTGACATAGGGAACGGGCCTAAAAGGTCCATTCCAATCTGTTGAAATGGTCTCGATGAAGTCAAGCGGGTCTTGTCGGCGGCGTTTTTCGTCGCTGGCATTCACGGCAGCTCCGGACGTAGTGGGTGACGTCAGAGGTAAGGCCGGGCCAGTAGTACCTCGCCTTGATTTTTCCAATAGTGCGGGCTGTGCCCAGATGTCCGGAAGACGAGTCGTCGTGGCACGCTTCCAAAATTTCGTCACGAAGGTCCGCGGGGATGACGAGTAGGTAATTCGCTCTTGTTCCGGGGCTGAAATTCTTCACAAGGATGGAGTTTCTCAGGCTGAATGCTGGTAAGCTGCGTTTGAAGGTCCTAGGAACGGCAACGTTGCATCCCTCGAGGTACTCGATTATGACGCGTAAGTCAGGGTCGGCACGCTGCTGGGCGGCTAGGTCGCTCTCCGTCACGATCCCGAAGAACGCGCTGTCTTCATCAGAGTCTTGTGGTGGTGGGTCGACGGGGGCGCGGGACAGGCAGTCGGCGTCGGAGTGTTTCCTGCCGGATTTATAAACGACTGTAACGTCGAACTCCTGCAGGCGCAAGCTCCACCGCCCAAGACGGCCAGAGGGGTCCTTCAAATTGGCGAGCCAACACAGCGCATGATGGTCTGTTACAACCTTGAATGGCCTTCCATAAACGTATGGGCGAAATTTTGAAATCGCCCATATATTAGCCAGGCACTCTTTCTCAGAGGCAGAATAGTTTTTCTCCTCCTTCGACAGACCACGGCTAGCATAGGCGATTACCCTTTCGCAGCCGCTTTGCTTTTGGACAAGGACGGCACCCAAGCCTATATCACTGGCGTCCGTATGCATTTCCGTTTCGGCATTTCCGTCGAAATGAGCGAGCACGGGCGGGCTTTGCAGGCGTTTTTGCAGCTCGCCGAATGCTTTTTCTTGGTCGTTTTCCCAGCTGAAAGGGGTGCCATCTTTCGTCAAGCGCGTGAGTGGCTCTGCAATGCGTGCGAAGTTTGCGACGAAGCGCCGGTAGTATGCGCACAGCCCGAGAAATCTCCGCACGCCCTTCTTGTCTTTCGGCCTTGGGAAGTTCGCAATGGCTGAAGTTTTTGCCGGGTCAGGTAGGACTCCCGCGGCGTTGACGACGTGGCCCAAGAACTTGAGTTCCCCGTATGCGAAACGGCACTTTTCAGGCTTCAGCGTCAACCCCGACGTACGAATGGCCTCGAGTACAGACTCCAACCTTGCAAGGTGTTCGTCGAAAGTCCGGGCGAATACCACTACGTCGTCGAGGTACACGAGGCAAGTGTGCCACTTCAGGCCAGCTAGCACAGTGTCCATGACTCTCTGAAACGTCGCTGGTGCTGTGCACAGCCCAAACGGCATCACCTTGAACTCGTATAGGCCGTCTGGGGTTATAAATGCAGTCTTCTCTCGGTCTCTCTCGTCCACTTCAATTTGCCAGTAGCCGGTCTTCAGGTCCATCGATGAGAAGTACTTCACGTGGTAGAGGTGGTCGAGGGCGTCGTCGATTCGGGGGAGGGGGTACACGTCCTTTTTCGTGATTTTGTTCAGTCGCCGGTAGTCAACGCAAAACCTTAATGTGCCGTCTTTTTTCTTTACGAGTACGACGGGCGCAGCCCAGGGGCTTTTCGATGGCTGTATAATGTCATCGCTCAGCATGTCGTCGACTTGAGTCCGGATGGCTTCCCGTTCGTGTGAAGAGACGCGGTACGGTTACTGTCGGGTAGGTCGGGCTCCATCTTCGGTTATTATTCGGTGCTTCGCTAGAGGGGTCTGACGTAGTTTTGCGCTCGACGAAAAACATTCGCTATAGCGACGCAGCAAAGCCAATAATTTTTTCCGTTGTTCTTGCGGTAGCGCCGGATTCACGTCGAATGGCTGCGGGAGCTTGAATGTTTGTACGGGTGTGCGTTCAAAGTCGGCGACTGCGATCACATCACTTGCTTCTTGCGTTTCTTCGAGGAATGCAATTGCAGCTCCCTTGTTTAAATGCTGGTACTCTTCGGTGAAATTAGTGTCCAAAACGTGAGATTGGCGTTGCTTAAAGTGCGCAATGCCTCTTGCGACGGTGACACCGCGGTCGAGAAGCAACCTTCGATCACTCTCTACGATAGCGTCGATGTCAGAAGCAGCATCCTCACAGTAGACGGCGATCATCAAGCTTGCGCGGGGTGGCAGGGTGATGTGATCGTCGGCGGTCCTGACAGCAGCACGGTGATCGGGGTTCGGCTGCGGCGTCGTGGAGTGATTGGAGGAAAATGTTGTCGACTTGGTCTGCAGATCAATTATTGCGCCGTTGTCCGTCAAAAAGTCCATTCCGAGAATCACGTCGCGGGCGCAGTTAGGCAGAACGACGAACGCCGCAGGGTACGTTGTGCCGTCTATGGTGACGCGCGATGTGCACGTTCCACTTGGCGTCACGAGGTGGCCTCCTGCTGTGCGTATGTGCGGACCGTCCCATCTGGTCATAACTTTCTTCAGTTTAGACGCAAATGGTCCGCTCATTACCGAATAGTCAGCTCCCGTGTCTACGAGGGCGACTACGTCAAAGCCGTCGATGGACACCTTGACGTCAGATGCAGTCGTCCTCGAGTTCCGGGTTCGTCGGGGCGTCGTATCTCTGCTTGTACGTGTTGATGGTCGGGCACTGTGCATCGTCGTTGTCGTCGTCTTCTCAACGGACGTCTCGGTCAGGTCGAGTACGCGTCGCGCCGTGTAGCTGTCGTCGTGTACGGGAGTCTCGTCAGGGTTAGGTCGGGTCGTCGGGTTGAGGGCATGTCGTGAATCACTGTCTTCAGCGCGTCCTTGCGTCGTTGGAGGGTTTCTAGTTTTTCGCTGTAGAGCAACTTCACCTCCAGAAGTTGCCGCCTTTAGTTTCCCCCGCGTGGGCTGGGGGACCTTCCACGGGCGAAGTCAGCGTTGCTACGGCGGTTCGGCGATTGGTAGGGGTAGGGCGACGGCGAACGGTTGAAACGCGCTGGGCCACGGCTGGTTTCAGATAGATACTCGTCGATCTCACGTGGCCGTTTGCCAGGGAGAGGGCGAGGTGCGTCGACGGAGAAACCACGCAGTCCGAGTCTCTTGTATGGGCAGCGACGGTAAATGTGGTCGGCCTCTCCGCAGTGGTAGCACAGAGGACGGTTATCGGGAGTTCGCCATACGTCCGTCTTCCTCGGCGTCTGGTTTCGGGCTACCGGGGGTCGGGCGGGTGACAGTGGGCGGCGGTACGGCGGGGCCTCTTGACGGCGTGTTGGAGCAGGGCGGGGTCGACGAACAGCCGCGGAGTATGTCATAGCTTGTGGCTCTCGGGGTACCTCGGATGGCGTTGAAGTTCCAAACGCTTGTTGCACTTCTTCTCTAATCACGTCGGTGAGGGAAGCGACTTGGGGCTGCGGCGGCGTTGGGAGAAGTTTCCGCAGCTCCTCTCTCACAATTGCGCGGATAGTCTCGCGTAGGCTGTCGGCCGGGATCCGCGTGCTGCCAAAGTCGTTCGCATTGGCCGCGCCAACAAAGTTGCGGTCATACTGCTTAGCACGCATTTCGAGGGCTTTCTGAATGGTGCTGGCTTCGGTCACGAATTCGGCGACGGTTTTGGGCGGATTTCGGACAAGTCCAGCAAACAGTTCCTCCTTCACTCCGCGCATTAAGAAGCGCAACTTCTTTTCTTCCGCCATTTCGGGGTCCGCGCGGCGAAATAGCTGCTTCATCTCCTCAACGAAGATCACGACACCTTCGTTGGGGTGTTGCGTGCGCGTTTCCAACAAAAGGGCGGCTCTTTCTTTCCGCACGACGGTAGTGAAGGTCTTAGTAAACTCGCTTTTGAACTGAGCCCAGTTTGTCAAGCAGCTCTCGTGGTTCTCGAACCAAGTGCGAGCCGAATCTTCCAAGTAAAAGAAAACGTGCCGGAACGTTTCTGCGTCGTCCCACCTGTTGAATTTCCGGACGCGCTCCAGTTTCTCCAACCATTCTTCTGGGTCTTCTGCGGGGGCTCCTCGGAACGATGGCGGTTCCCGGGGCTGCTGCAGGACGATTGGCGACGTTGTTTCTTGCACCATGGTGTTGGTTGCAGCGTTCCTTTTCTTGGGCCCTTCTGGCATCAAACCGAACTCGGGCGGTAAATATAGCAGGCGGGGGCTGGCTCTTGTTGGACTGGCTTGGCGGCTTTTCGAGGTTGTAGTGGGCATGAAGGGTGCGTACCCAGCACCTTCACCAGATGTCACGAAGACAAGGACGATGCAGTTGTGTTGAATGAGAAACACGTTTTTTGGAGCGAACTTGTGCTCCCCTAACAACTCAAAAGAATACACAGGCGGCGAAGCAGTGGTCAACAAAGTGACTTGCACAGGCGAGTGTCGTCGAATCGAATGCCCCGGCGTCCGCACTGCAGGCTTTTTATCTTTTGGCGCGCGTGGTTCTCGAAACGTCGATTCGCATCGAGAACATAGTAGATCCAAGAAGATTATTCTGGGCTGTTCACGTTAGATCGGAATGCTCTCCCTATCACAACAGATAACACATGCGGCACAGAAAGAAAGAATGGAACACGCGCTTCCCTTGGCGCAGAGATAACACAGACCGTCGCCGCCGGGCGGTAAAAGCAAAACACAAATAAACAAACCCAATGTATGGTTCGCGGCAATATATATATATATATATATATATATATATATATATATATATATATATGACGAGACAGTAGTTCAGCAGAGATAGACATCCCGCCAGTAACGACCGAAGAAGTGCGGAAGGCTTTGAAAGAAATGAAAGGAGGCAAAGCACCTGGTGAGGATCAGATAACAGCGGACCTCTTGAAGGATGGCGGAGAAATTGTACTTGAAAAACTGGCAAACCTGTATACGCAATGCCTAATGACCGCAATGGTACCGGAATCTTGGAAGAACGCGAACATCATCCTAATCCATAAGAAAGGCGACATGAAGGACTTGAAAAATCACAGACCGATCAGCTTACTGTCAGTCGTCTACAAGGTATTTACCAAGGTAATCGCTAACCGAATCTCTGGAACCTTAGATTTCAGTCAACCTAAAGAACAAGCAGGGTTCCGTAAAGGTTATTCAACAATGGACCATATTCACACGATCAATCAGGTGATAGAGAAGTGCGCTGAGTATACTGAACCCCTATATATAGCCTTCATAGATTATGAGAAAGCATTTGACTAGGTCGAAACCCTAGCAGTCATTGAGGCATTACGGAACCAGGGGGTAGATGAGCACTATGTAAGAATACTAGAGGATATCTACAATGGGTCTAACGCTACCATCATCTCCCATAGGGAGAGCAGTAAAATACCTATAAGGAAGGGTGTCAGACAAGGAGACACAATCTCTCCAATGTTATTCACAGCATGCTTACAAGAAGTATTCAGAACGTTGGATTGGGAACAGGTGGGAGTAAGGGTTAATGGAGAATACCTCAGTAACCCCAGATTTGCTGATGACGTTGCCTTGCTAAGTAACTCGGGGGACGAATTGCAAAGCATGCTTTCCGCACTGGGCGAACAGGGTAGAACCGTGGGCCTGAAAATAATTATGCAGAAAACTAAAGTAATGATCAATAACCTCGGGGCAGCACAGCAGTTTGAGATAGGTGGCGAGGCAGTGGAAGTGGTAAGCGAATATATCTACTTAGGCCAAGTTGTGACCCCAGATCCCAACCATGAGGCAGAGATAATTAGAAGGATCAGAATGGGGTGGTGTGCAAATGGCAGACATTCTTAGATAATGAATAGCAGCATACCATTGTCGCTGAAGAAGAAAGTGTATGACAGCTGCATCTTACCGGTACTGACCTACGGGGCAGAAAATTGGAGGCTCACTAAGAGGGTTCAACTTAAATTGAGAACGACTCAGCGGGCAATGGAGCGGAAATAGATAGGTGTAACATTAAGGGACAAGAAGAGAGCGGAGTGGGTCAGGGAGAAAACTGGTGTTAAAGACATATTAGTAGAAATTAAGACGAAGAAATGGGCGTGGGCAGGGCATGTAATGCGAAGGCAAGATAACCGCTGGTCATTAAGGGTAACAGAGTGGATCCCTAGAGAAGGCAAGCGTTGCAGGGGGCGGCAGAAAGTTAGATGGGCAGATGAGATCAAGAAGTTTGCGGGGATAAATTGGTCACAGTTGGCACAGGACCGAGGCAATGGGAGAATAATGGGAGAGGCCTTTGCCCTGCAGTGGGCGTAGATAGGCTGATGATGATGATGATATAATAATGCATGTATGTATGCATGCGCGTATGCATGTATATGTATATAATTATATATATTGTAGTAAGCATGTTGCGCCCATGAGAACTGTGATGAGCATCAGCCACAACGGGCAAATCCCCCTACGTGGATATGCTGCGCCGGATGCCGCTTGAGGAAGAGGACGCGCTCGCTCAGGGTCAGTCTCGCGAGAAGCTGGTCGTTTCGGCTCACCCCGTCTGCATCGACGCCTCGTTCGTGAATAAACAAGTCCAGCCTTCTACCGGAACGCCGACTATCTCCTTTACAATGTTTGGTGGAGGTTGCGGTGCTGCTCGGGTCCCCATTTATCTACCCTGGAGCTGCGCAGCCGGACACTTCCCTCGAGGATGTCTCAAGGTACCCACCACGAGTCTCTACCTCCTGTGGCGCCCATCATCTGCCCTGGCACGGTCCGTTCACGGGATCCCCCCTTCTTCAACGGCACTGATGACCAGGATGCTGAGGACTGGCTCACAACCTTCGAACAGGTGAGCACCCATAACAACTGGGACGATAAACTCAAACAGAACAACGTCAGTCTCTCGTTAACCGGTGTCGCAGAGACCTGGTATAAGAACCACGGGTCTGATCTACGCACGTGGTCGGAATTCAAGACCGAATTTATCAAAGTGTTCGGCCGCCCCGCTGTTCGGAAACTGCGCGCTGAACAGTGTTTGCGCGAACGCGCTCAGCGCACGAATGAAACCTGTACCTCTTACATCGAGGACATCCTTGACTTGTGCAAGCGGGCAAACAACGCTATGACCGAAGAGGGCTAAACGCTTGCCAAGAGTTCGATGAACTTCGCAGAGAGCGGGCTCTCACTCGTAAGCCCATGGAACACGACCCTTCCCTTTGCAGCTTGGCATCTGAGGATAGGGGTGTTCTCTTGACCCAGATTCAACAGTTTGTGCGCGAAGAGGTGGCTCGTCAGCTTTCTCTCGTTAGCGACGTAGCGAAGTCGCCTCAGTCGGATTTAGTCTTAACCCTCAGGAGCGTTATACGACAACAAGTGGCTGACGCACTTCCAAGCACTCGACCGCCCAATTCCGCGGTAGCTCCAGTGGTATACGCCGACGTAACGCCGCATACTACGATGGCAGCTCCTTTGACCTTCGTCGACCCAGTGCCACAAAGGCCTTTCACCTATGCCGAGACCATGGCACAACCTTTTACTGGAACCATGCCGGGACCCTTCTTTGCGCCTGCTGCAAGCCCTGGGAGTCATGTCGGGGTTCAACGCGTCCGGTCCATGCGTGTCGCTCCGCATCCACCGTCTACATTCGCGAATCCTTGGCGCACGGTGGATAATCGGCCTATCTGCTATTCCTGTGGGATTGCCGGACATGTGGCCCGCTACTGCCGTCGTGGCATGACGGGCGCGCGCAACGCATCGTGGCCCTTACCCTACACACAAGCACCACCAATGGAGCACGCTCCGACCCGGCTGCCGACGACTGCTCCGTCTGATAACCGCGACTTCGTTAGCCTTCGTTCTCTTTCCCCACGACGTCACTCACTCTCCCCGATGCGCCGTCGTTCTTCCAATGTTGACCCGGAAAACTAGACGCCGCAGTTTCGGAGGCACAAACTGCGTCAACGTCGAAATGCCTAAGTCCTCATTGTTCGCCGTCCAATGTAATCGAAGTGTTTGTTGATGATGTTGCTACCCTGGCGCTTATTGACACTGGAGCTGCGGTGTCTGTTATTGACGCGAAACTTTGCCGAATGCTACGGAAAGTGACGACACCTGTAGGTGGTGTTACTCTCCGAACCGCTAGTGCACAACCGTTGGAGCCGCTGGCCGCATGCACTGCTCGAGTCACAATTCAAGGGGTTGTATATGTAGTCGAGTTCATCGTTTTGTCGGCGTGCTCTCACAACATGATTCTCGGATGGGACTTTTTGCCGCGCCACCACGCCATCATTGACTGTGATCGCGCTGAAGTTGAGCTGTTTCCGGAGGTAGAAAACCCGCAGGACGAGACAACCGCCAAGTTGCGTGTCAACGACGATACGGACGTTCCTCCTGGCTCATCTGTGCTTGTGCCGTTGTCGTGCAACAGCATTCCTGACGCTACAGTCGTCTTCGCGACATCCGGTCTTATTTGTGCTCGCAAAGGGTTGTCGCTGTCGTTCGCCGTTCTTGATATTGCAACTGGTGCCGGCACAATGGTTATTTCGAACCCGACGTCGTTCCCTGTTACACTTTTCCGAGGCGAATGCCTTGGCGTTGTAGAAGAAGTGCATGCCGGTCTAGTTTTCGGTGTATTCGAGGAATCGACGCCCGTTGGCATCACCGCGCTTGGTCTTCAGTCTACACCTGATGACACCCTTTTGAGAAGCGCCATTGACGACGACCTTTCTTCGGCCGAACGTGACGAGCTACTTACTCTTTTACACCGCTTCACTTCATCCTTCGACTGTTACGACACTGCTTTGGGCCGCACGTCGACTGTGTGTCATGAGATCGACACCGGCACGCACGCACCGTTGCGACAGCGACCCTGTCGCGTGTCCTCCACCGAACGGCGTGTCATTGATGAGCAAGTCGCGGACATGCTGAAACGCAACGTCATTCGACCATCCGAGAGTCCTTGGGCTTCTCCTGTGGTACTCCTTAAAAAAGGACGGTTCTATTCGATTCTGTGTGGATTATCGCCGCCTGAACAAAATCACGCGCAAGGACGTTTACCCGGTGCCTCGCATAGACGACGCGCTCGACTGCCTGCAGGGAGCCGAGTTTTTCTCGTCATTAGACTTGAAATCCGGCTACTGGCAAGTGCCCATGGCCGACGCTGATCGTTCAAAGACGGCATTTACGACACCCGATGGCCTTTACGAGTTCAACGTCATGCCGTTCGGACTCTGTAATGCGCCGGCCACATTCGAACGAATGATGGACAACGTACTGCGGGGCTTGAAATGGAAAACGTGTCTCTGCTATTTAGACGACATAGTCGTGTTTTCGCATGATTTTGCAACCCATCTCACACGCCTCAAACAAGTGCTAACATGCCTTGCCTCCGCTGGTCTGCAGCTGAACCTTAAGAAGTGCCGATTCGCTGCTCGAAAACTCACCATTTTAGGACACGTTGTCTCAAAAGACGGTGTCCTTCCGGACCAGGGAAAACTTCGTGCCGTGTCGGAGTTTCCGAAGCCAACCACGCTGAAGGACCTACGAAGCTTCATCGGCCTCTGTTCGTACTTCCGCCGCTTTGTACGAAACTTTGCCTCCATCATTGCGCCTCTCACACAGCTTCTCGGTGGCAGTAAAGACATTGCCGAATGGTCCCCCGAGTGTGAGAGCGCTTTCTTAACGTTACGGCGGGTCCTTACGTCACCACCGATACTGCGGCACTTTGACCCGAACGCGCCCACTGAGATCCACACTGATGCCAGTGGTGTTGGCTTAGGTGCTGTGCTCGCTCAACGAAAAGACGGATTTGACGAATATGTCACCCTTTGCCTTAATTTAGGGTGCACTGTCAGAAGATATGGGGAGTCGACTCAAGAGAGCCAACAAACCCCACCGAATCTACAGGGCACAGGTGACAAAGGGGGTGGCCGTCTGATGTGCGGCTTTCGCCGAACAGAGCGGCAAGAATGAGCAAGAGCCTTGATCGGAAAACAGCACAAACACTTATATTTAGACAGGCAAGTAATAAATACAAGCACGAGGTAGCAGATCGATAATGACAGACAACTTAGATGGAATTCAAATACAGGAAACAGTACAATTAGACAAAATGATACAAACAGGAGCGTTAACAAATGAAGATTACGAATCGGGGCAGTTAACTAAAAGAAAATGAACAGTTCGATGCTTATGAGAGACAGAGTCCCAGAATATTCACCGACCGGGCCGGACGATGCACCGCTGTCGGAGGCGAGTCGGCTACCTGGGAAGCGTGGCTTCACTGTAGGCCAGGCCATCCGAGACGATCACGGTCATTCGAGGCCCGGGAGCACGTTGGAGTCCTCCAGGGCGCGGGTCGCCGATGGTGTGATGTACAAACTGGCAGGTGCCGTTGTCAATCACGACGTCCAAACGCAGCTGGTTTGCTTAGGCGCGGCTTCTCTTTTTATAGGCGCGCCGGTGTGGAGAGGGAGAGCCCAACACACAACGCGCCCGCTGCCGTCAGCGAATAACTTCACTCTTCTCCCTTCTAGAATCATCGACGCTCTTTAGAACTGGCAAGGCCACGCGCACCTCCTCGAAAGTACTGGAAGCTTCGACGAAAGCGGAGCGGCGGCGGTTTTATTTTTGTTGTTTTCTTGCCGGCGTGCCGGCGGGTGATCGTATTACCGCCTCTTCGTTCGCGAAAGTTCCAGCCTTGTCTCGGGGCGAATAGAACTGCACTGAATGAATCGGACGAGTGTAAGAAGAATTAGGCGCTGCACAATAAATGAAAAATTTATACGGTACGTTTAGACGTCGTACGCTCGAGTTTGTGACACAGCCCCCCAGTTTCAGAATATTATGCAATAATATTCCCAAAACTCACAAAGTCGTGCGTACTCGTCGTTCACACGACGTTAGTGAACCAAAGAGGCTGTGCCTATTAACACAGAATGGAGTACAGCCCAATGTTCTTCAGAAGCATAATGACAGGTACAGAATTCGCGTACAAAACAGCGGTTTGGCGCAGATTTCTCAACAAATACACTTCCTAGGGACAACTCATAATTTTGAGCACAATAAAGCTCTAGCAGTCGACAACTGCAACGTTTACGAATGCCACCACTAGTAACGCCAACAATACACGGCCTGTGTACTGAGAACAGTGAAAGTAAAATTTACGCAAAACGCAACTAGTACGTGAATATACACTGTACAGCCAGAGTGACAAAATAAGTACAAGTTTCGCGTACAGTACGACAGAGAAACAATGCATACAACGTTCAAGTATACAGTACTCGACGTGAAAATACAACTCTGTCTTACACAATTCCACTGATATCCCACGTGCATACCTAAAGTTGCATTGTTCATGTTTAGCCCGTGTCTATCAGGCGCTTGCATAATTGCGCTTGCGGAATTCTTCTCTTCGGAGAAGTTCCTTCCCAAATGTCGCGCGAAGCGACAAACTCTTTCGTGACCGCCGTGATACCGGGTCCACAAAATTTCTTCAGTGTCTGGGCCTTCGTCTGACGAACGTCGAAGCGTCTAGGGACTTGGCCTTCCTTCGCCTTTCCTCGTGCAGTAACTGACCGGTGTTTCTTTACACCTGCTCGATGTGTGCAATGCCGGCGCACACGTTTGCTCCTAAGCTTGCGCCCAAACCTGCACTCTTTGTTTCGGCAGCCCGGCTGTTTTCCGAGTTTCTGAGGGCCGGTTTTCAAACGTTTGTTCTTTCCACGACCTTCGGCGCTTCTTTTATTTCTGTGCGGCTCCGTCCCAGGGGCCGCAGATTTTGAGTGCCGGAACCATGCTGGCTTCGCTTTTGCCGGTGCTCGCGTTACGACGAGCACGGCTTCGCCTCGATCCGAGGCATCGAATCGGGGTTCTTTCGAAACAGCGGGTGGCTTCTCTCCCACCGCTGAAGTCACAGGATCGTCGCCGACGCTTATGTACGGCGCGTTCCCTCCGCGGAGTGCGGCTCCACTTCGCACAGGGACCTTAACCTTGACCGAAGTGTCGGTCTCTTTGCTCCTCGAACTGTCAGCTACGCTCACGGCGCTAGTTTGCCCAGCGAGTTCGCTTTCTCGAACTGGGTCTTCCTGCACAATGAGCGTGCAATTACACGTGTCTTTCGGAAAGACAACGGTTTCCTCGGGCACTCTCCCCGCCATATCGGGTACCCTTTCGTCTAGAGGGTTCGGCCCCGACGTCGTGATGGCATCCACAACCGGGATGTTATCTCCATCCTCAAGCTCCTTATCACCTGTAGGATCATCGTCCTTCCAGGTCTGAAGCGGTGCGCTTTCGCACAATTCTGGAGGTATTTCCTCTTTGCTGATTGCGGATACTTCCGCCTCTTCGCTTCTAGAGATATCCTGGCGTTCCTTTAATGTTTCAGGGTTAGCACTTAGGTCACTATACCCTTCTCTCGCATTTTCCTCATCTGATGAGGATTCCGCTTTCAACCATCGTATCTCGAGTCGCTTTTTTAGAATCTCGAGTTCAGCTTTGCGTACTTTCTCTTCGCGCTCCGCTTTAACTCGCTCCCTTTCGGCCTCTGCCTGGCGGGCTTTCTCTTCTCGCTGCGCTTTCTCTCGCTCCAACTGAAGTTGCCTCTGAAATTCTTTCTCTCTTTCTCTTTCAGCCCTCTCGGCCTCTTCTCGTGCTGTTTGTCTTGCTCTCTCAGCCTCTTCTTGTGCTGCCTGTCTTGCTCTCTTAACTTTCTCGTTTTCTTCTTTTTCTTTCTCAGCTACCCACTTTCGTAGTTCGGCCCCTGACAGGCCCAGCTGACAGCCCAACGCTACGATTTTCTCTAAATCCATGATTTCAAATGTATCGCAATCTAGCCACAATACTCTAGCCTCTAGCTAGGTATTTCTACTCAGAGAAAGTTTACAAGAGCACCAACTTATGAAGGCAGTAGCAACCTATGCCAAAAAAGTTCCAGGCTCTTTCTCCTCCCTACCGCTCACATCCGACGTCCTGTCGCGGACGCCAGCAATTGTCACCCGCTTCCTTAAATTAGGGTGCACTGCCAGAAGATATGGGGAGTCGACTCATGAGAGCCAACAAACCCCACCGAATCCACAGGGCACAGGTGACAAAGGGGGTGGCCGTCTGATGTGCGGCTTTCGCCGACCAGAGCGGCAAGAATGAGCAAGAGCCTTGAACGAAAAACAGCACAAACACTTATATTTAGACAGGCAAGTCACAAATACAAGCACGAGGTAGCAGATCGATAATTACAGACAACTTAGATGGAATTCAAATACAAGAAACAGTCCAATTAGACAAAATGATACAAACAGGAGCGTTAACAAATGAAGATTACGAATCAGGGCAGTTAACTAAAAGAAAACGAACAGTTCGATGCTTATGAGAGACAAAGTCCCAGCATATTCACGGACCGGGCCGGACGATGCACCGCTGTCGGAGGCGAGTCGGCTACCTGGGAAGCGTGGCTTCACTGTAGGCCAGGCCGTCCGAGACGATCACGGTCATTCGTGGCCCGGGAGCACGTTGGAGTCCTCCAGGGCGCGGGTCGCCGATGGTGTGATGTACAAACTGGCAGGTGCCGTTGTCAATCACGACGTCCAAACGTAGCTGGTTTGCTTAGGCGCGGCTTCTCTTTTTATAGGCGCGCCGGTGCGGAGAGGGAGAGCACAACACACAACGCGCCCGCCGCCGTCAGCGAATAACTTCACTCTTCTCCCTTCTAGAATCATCGACGCTCTTTAGAACTGGCAAGGCCACGCGCACCTCCTCGAAAGTACTGGAAGCTTCGACGAAACCGGAGCGGCGGGGGTTTTATTTTTGTTGTTTTCTTGCCGGCGAGCCGGCGGGTGATCGTATTACCGCCTCTTCGTTCGTGAAAGTTCCAGCCTTGTCTCGGGGCGAATAGAACTGGACTGAATGAATAGGACGAGTGTAAGAAGAATTAGGCGCTGCACAATAAATGAAAAATTTATACGGTACGTTTAGACGTCGTACGCTCGAGTTTGTGACAGAATACGTGGTGAGTTACGCGAGCCGTACACTGACGAAGGCCGAAGTCAACTACTCCGTAACAGAGAAAGAATCTTTGGCTATTGTATGGGCGATCAGCAAATTTCGTCTTTACCTGTACGGTCGCCCTTTCGACGTCGTAACGGATCACCATGCTCTGTGTTGGTTATCGTCGCTGAAGGATCCCGCCGGCCGTCTTGGCCGCTGGGCACTCCGCCTTCAAGAGTACGATATCCGTGTTGTGTACCGATCCGGACGGAAGCATACCGACGCCGACGCTCTTTCTCGATCCCCGCTTGCGTCGGATATAGATAGCTTGGTCGCGGCAGACCACAGCCTGACCTCTCTCGCCATGACGGACATGGTTGCTGAGCAGCGCAAAGACCCTTGGGTCTCTTCGATCCTCGAATATTTGTTGCACTCACGGGCAGCTCCTGTGCCTCGATCGCTGCGCCGTCAGGCTGCCCACTGCTCTATTCATGACCAGCCCCTATATCGCCGGAACTACTTCCCCGAAGGTCGAAAATGGCTACTAGTGATTCCTCGCCACTTGCGCAAGCACGTTTGTACTACGTTTCACACCGATGCGCAAAGTGCTCACGCTGGAATACTCAAAACCTACGAGTGACTCCGACTCCGCTACTAGTGGCGCGGGATGTATACCTGTGTCGCCAAGCTTGTTCGATCTTGCCCAGACTGCCAACGTCGCAAGTCACCACCACAGCACGTCAGTGGCCCACTCCAGCCGCTGCCCTGCCCGGCGCGGCCTTTCGACCGGGTAGGCATCGATTTCTACGGCCCACTCCCAAGCACAGCCGCCGGTAACCGCTGGATCATCGTCGCCATTGATCACTTAACTCGGTATGCCGAAAAAGCTGCGCTACCGGCCGCCTCGGCTCGGGACGTTGCGACTTTCCTTCTACGCCGTTTTGTTCTTCGGCATGGTGCTCCTCGCGAACTACTGAGCGACAGGGGCCGCGTCTTTCTATCCGAAGTCGTGGAGGCCCTTCTAGCCAAGTGCCACGTGGTCCACCGTAAGAGCACGTCCTACCACCCCCAGACTAATGGCCTGACGGAAAGGTTTAACCGCAGACTTGGCGATATGATCGCCATGTACGTATCCTAGGACCACTCTAACTGGGACCTCGTTCTTCCTTTCGTGACGTATGCTAATAATACGGCCACGAAGGCGACCACAGGATTCTCGCCGTTCTTTTTGCTCTATGGTCGTGAGCCGTCCTGCATGCTGGATACAGTACTTCCGTACCGACCTGACGCCTCCGAGTACGCCCCACTGTCTGATATCGCTCGACACGCCGAGGAATGTCGCCAGTTAGCCCGACGATTTACATCGGAAGAGCAGCAACGCCAAAAGGCGCGTCACGATGACTCCATTACAGCTCCAACATTTACGAAAGGATCACTGGTCATGCTTTCAGTACCGTGCCCGGCTCTCGGTCTTTCGTCGAAATTTCTTTCTCAATACCAAGGGCCTTACCGAGTACTGGAACAAACATCACCTGTGAACTATGTTGTTGAACCCGTAACGTCCACCTCGGACCGCCGACGTCGTGGTCGCGAGACGGTTCACGTCCAGAGGCTGAAGCCATACTATGACCCGCTCGTCTTGTGTTCCCCGTAGGTCGCCAGGATGGCTCCTCTTTCCGCCGGGGGTATTGTAGTAAGCATGTTGCGCCCATGAGAACTGTGATGAGCATCAGCCACAACGGGCAAATCCCCCTACGTGGATATGCTGCGACGGATGCCGCTTGAGGAAGAGGACGCGCTCGATCAGGGTCAGTCTCGCGAGAAGCTGGTCGTTTCGGCTCACCCCGTCTGCATCGACGCCTCGTTCGTGAATAAACAAGTCCAGCCTTCTACCAGAACGCCGACTATCTCCTTTACAATATATATATATATATATATATATATATATATATATATAGATATATATATATATATATATATATATAGATATATATATATATATATATATATATATATACATTGCAGAACAGAAAAATACGGGACTCGGTAAAGACACATATCAAGGTTCCAGTCGCCATTGCCAGAGCTATTCAGCTTTTCCCGAAATATTTACTAGTGCCGAATGACGTGTGTCTGTCATGTTTTTTTGATACATTGATAAATAAGCGAAAATAGAAGTGGAGAAAAAATCCCCCGGTTTTTCCAGAAGCGGGAGTCGAACCCACATCTCCGCATAACGCGTGCGGTGCACTGACCATTATGCTATTCCGGCAGGCCTCAGAGCAGTTGTAAATGTTGTCACGGGCTCTTGCGTGCACATTGGCAATCCAGGTGTTCAGTTATGGCCAACCTCTCCTCCAGGGATACGCGCCACTGCCAAGCTGGTACACGGCCTTGTGAGAGAGACGACGACGACGCTGAGAGCCTTGCGCACGTGCGCGCTGTTCCTTCAACATTGGAGCTGCTTTACCTACCGGCTTGTATTTGTCTGTCAATACATTTTATTCGCAGAATAGCATAACGGTGAGTGCCCTGCATGCGTTATGCGGAGACGTGGGTTCGGCTCCGGCTTTCGGAAAAAACGGCGGATTTTTTCTCAACTGCTATTTCTCAAAATCTATATATATATATATATATATATATATATATGCGGGACGTTTTTAGATGGCATGTCGTAGGAAAGAAATCACTTCACTTACGACGGTTTCGGGCCTGAGATGATGACGGCTTCCTGCTCCAGTTGGGAAGAGCGATGTATTGTTCCGGAATATAGGAAGTGCCATCACCGCCTCCCCCGGTGGTGTCTTCTTCCGTGGGGTCTTCTTCCGTGCCTTTGCCTACGCAAACCGTGCGGTATGCACATCATCGATCAGTGGTCTGGGCGACTTTCGCGCCGTACATGCATCAACATTTGCACCTGTCAACAGATGAACAGTTCCCACCCAGCCTAGAAAAAAAATTGCTCAAGGCGGTGCCCCGGGGCACTGATTTGAACTTTAAGCGGTTAGCACATGTGCGGAGCGACGGGTTTCCGCACGCGCTTTCTCTTTCCTGACTCCGGTCTGTCAACGGACAGTAACACACATGACAGGCACAGGACCGATTTAGGAGAGGGTAAAAAACGCATGCCTGGTTTGCCGCACTTGTGTTGTGCCCTTTATTCTGGAGCGACAAAAGAATACAAATAATGTCACGCACACTCCACGCCTACACAAGATTCCGTTTTCCTGTCGTTCGACCATGACTGCTGCTTCGGTAGAAAGAAAAGCACAGAAGGAACACCGTCAAAGGAATATAGCATTCCGAAGCTGGCTATACTGCCGTAATGTTTCTTATGCTATCGCATGTGATGGTATATGCGTATCTCAAGAAACGATACGGAGGTGTGCTTTGATAGTGCGACTTATACAAGCTAGGAAGAGCCCTGTGGTGGCACCGCGCAACACGTGTACAGAAGTTTTAAACACACTTTTTTAGTACATGTACTCTTAGCGAAAAGACAGCCTTTTAAGGCTTCTATTCATTCTGAAATGATGTTTCGCAGCAATTCTTTCTGCCACAAAGATAACCGATTTACTCATTCGTCCTTCTTCGTATGGCATCCGTTGGGTATGAGTGAAACAGATTTTTTGCTGAGAACGCGTGGTGCATACCATCCTTGTCTTCGTCATCACAATCTTTAAAAAATATTCGCACGAAAGCACTGCTTTACCGTCGAAGCAGCAGGCTGTGCAGATGAATTTATTATTTTATTATTATTTTATTTGTAATTCCAAAAAAAAGTAGTACACTAGTAGTACTGTGTGTGTTGTTTTCCAAAGATTATTTTATTTTGTGAAGGCGTTTTTTTTTCTCCGGCGAGATTCTTGCCATCAAACTGTCGGAGTCAAATTTCCGCTCAATATGTGCTCAGTCCACACCTTAACCGCCTAGAGAAATAGGAAATCAAATGAAGGTGATGAGGTCAGTGTGCACCAGTGTATATTATTAATAAAATTCTAGCTTTAAATGCTATTTCCGCATGTAGGCTATAAGATCAGCCATTCTTTTGAAACTGTTAAAGCCCCTTTCAGCTGATTTCTGTAGCGATTGTTCTCAAGGCACTCTGCAAAGCCCGCCGGCAAAACTTTCACATTCATAGGTGACCGGTTGAAACGACAAAAGACTACAAATTTTGTCAACGCGCTAGCTGTAAGAGAGCGGCATCTTGTGTCTTGTAGAATTTCCTACTTTCCCTGCTCTGTGTACCGCGAAGCAACTAGCCTGAACCTCGACCCCAATAGGCTTTGTCTTTATTTCGCAGAGTTCGTGTGAAAAGTGCAACTCACTCTTTACAATACCAAGGAGAATGATCCCAATCACGAGGCATAAGAATAGTACCACAGTGCCGCCGATGATGATGGCGCGGATGGGGCAGCCACTGTCCCTGGGAAAATGATAAGAGAAGAAAATTGGCCGCGTACCTGCTTTCTTCACTATAAATTTGCCGCGAGGTCCACCACTGGAAAGTTCGGCGCTGCGAACGTTTTAACGTCACTTGTAGGATCACCGTTCCTATCTTGCTGTGTGGTTATGGCTTGCAGCACGTGGTTCTTTTAAACGCGCGTTCTAAAAGTATTTCGGGATTAATTTCCGTCGTTTGAAGTTATTTCTGAGTATGTCAAGGTCAGTGTTACCTCATGGGGACTTTATTAGCGTATCAACGGTGGTACATTATCCGCAAACAACCTGTGCGTTCGGTATAACAACCAAATCCGGTATAAGTGTACACTGCGGCTCGTTTCCCCAATCAACAAAGTAGACTACGACGATCGCCGAGTTAGGTTACTAGATTCCCTTTGTTTGCAGTACTGTATACAGCAGGAGCTTATCAAGCGTGTATTTCTCGTAGAAACGTTCCGCACACGCACCCGCCGTGCCTGCCCGCACGGTGGACAGAGCAGCTCGAACCGACGCACGTCGCGACAGTAACAACTTGTGGCCGCTTTTTAAAATCACAAAAGCCGTCGAAAAGAAGTTCTATATTGGTGAAAGTGGAAGTTAGTGTGGTGAGAAATTGTGCTAGGAAGTGTCATCAGGTGTGGCTTTTAAAACGTTGCTCAAATATCTGCCGCAATTTACGCTGAGTGGCCGCGGAGGTCGTCAGCGCAGTGTGGCGAGTGGCCGAAGGGTGGCGATACCTGCTCGCAAGAATCGGCCGAGTCGTTGGCAGGCATCTTGATCATCGATCGATATAAACGGTAATTACGGCGGATACAGAGTTCCACATAAAAAGGGGGGTGACAGTGCGTTATAAGTAGTGTTAGGGACTGTCATTCGCAACTGTAACGATAGCGTCGATGAAATATCTGCCGCGACGCTAAGCCTAAAGTTGCCAACATTCGATTACGTGCATACGGAGCCGGCTGCGAGCGGTTGAAGATCCCTCTCGTCGCGCGCGTCCGTGTTGCATTTGGGTTCCCTTAACTTCTTGGGGGCCCCCAACGCTCGGTTTGCCTACTCTAAAACTCGCCATTACCCCAGATCATTAAGAGCGTGTTTTGCCTTGCACACAGCCTCGCCTTCTGTGAGCACTCGCGAGTTTTGAAATTGATGCCAGAGAAAGGCAGGCTCAATTCCCAGACGGAGGTCCTAATGAAAACTAAACACAGCCATGCCAAAACCCGCTGCGAGGTGTTGAAAACTCGCGTTCATACCATTCATACATTTAGAAAAAGTTGTAGCGAAAAATAGACATAGCCGTGCGAGTACAGGCTACGGCAGTGATCGTTAATCAAGTACGGGCTCAACTATAAAAATATTGTAGGGGAGATAGGAACTGTTAAGCCGAACTGCAGATCATAGCAGCACTTTACAGGTGCGGCGAAGCAATCCGATCCCCGTTCTCGCGTAGTCATTCATTTACCAGGCAATTCGAGCAGTACGCACGCGGTGAGGTCACATGTGATCGACGCGTTTCCGGCGCTGTTACAAGGTGTTTCCCCGCCCGCACAGTCTCATACAAGTCCCGTCACAAGTATTTCACAATAAAATTACCGCGTACTTTTTTCGGCATCACGTGCATTGTCCTTGGAGTTAGCTGGCTACGCACGAGCTGTGGGTCGCGATGGTAGCAACTACCTAAAAGCGACAGTGTCGCCGGGAACACGCGAGTCGCTGATTGCTTGCCCAGATTGTTCGGTCTGCAGACCACTTTTTTGCGTAATTCCCATCAAATCCTCAAGAAGGGGGGAAACGGTGGCCACAACAAAAGAGCACATTGTCGCATTCGCACAGGAAATGTGTTGTAGCAGACAACACGACCAGGCGTCCTACATGTGACGTCACTTATAGGTGGCGCCACGGCATGTCCTCGAGGCCAATATCATCCAAAAATAATAGGCGTCTGCCATCTCTGCACGTGACCTGTTGTCCGCTTTTTGCTCACAACCGTCGCGCTAATCTCCCCCTCTCCCGCTTCTCTCGTGAAGAATTCAATGTATATTTGGTTATATAACGCACTTCACTTTTTCTGCCTTCGCACTGCTCGTGCATCAGTTTCTTAAGCTTTTGTTTCCTTTCTGCATTAAACCCCATAAGCGAAAGCTGCGTACCTATTGCGCTTGCCTTGCGCGCGCACCGTGCTGCGTCGGTCGTGTCCCACGAGTGCTGGCTAACACCACAAACTGGTGCGGAAAGGACACTCAGCTCCCTATGGAGTTTCGCTTGTCAGCCTGCCATATGGGGCCCACAATTAATCCCCGCAACGTTTCCTTGCTCCATCACACTTAATAAAATATTCTACACTACATATCTCGAGCGAGCGCCATTTTAACGCTTAGCCGCGTTGTTTTTTTCTTGTTATAGTTAAAACCAATACGACGTATATCCTTAAGTGATAAATGCGGGAACCACCTGTTAGGTACGTTCATTTTGCCTCAAAGGTGCCTGATGTTTTCTTTGCGGTAAATGATGGGGAAATGTATAACTTGTGCAGCACATTTTGCACTTTGGAACGGGTCACATATGTAAACTCATTGTTGAATCTTTGCAGCTTTCGTCTGGGAGGCTGAATCCAGAGACAGTCAAAGAGAGCGAAAGACCAAAAGTTTCGCTTTTGCGTAGCCCAAAATAAGCTATCGTGTCTGAAATCTCGTAGGTGGTTTCCTACATTTACGACCATTTTATAAGCGTTCTGAATCGATTTCTCTCCTCCTGCGGACAACGGTCTCGTGCCTTGACTTCAACCCACTGCTATATTACCGAAACAGGACCTTCCAAGTTACCTCATGCAAAACATCCAGTTTCATTTCTGCCTCTTGAGGCATCTCAATTCGTTCATTGCTTTCCACCCTCCTGCAAAGTTTTTTAAATTTTAAATATTTTTAATCGTGATATAGTCATAGCTCATTGAATGTAATGGTATTATGTTGCACCCCTTTCCAGAGCTGTGAGCAAACAAAGCTGGCCTCACATGGTTGTTATTTATAGGGACATTTTAATGGTATTACGAGTAAAGTAAGTTGAATGAAGGCGGGTATAAAGTATATAATTTGGCACGATACATATTTCACACAACCAGAACCACACTCGTGCCGCAGACCTTACCGCGCGGAAATCACTGACTGATAGCCTGTACATTTTGTTATCGGAAACCACGGCAATTTGGGTTGGATTGGTGTCATGGGACTTGCAAAAAGACTGGTTCTTGCAACAGAACAAGTATACAGGTTGTTTTCGAATTCGGGTTTAGGTTTACATTCATTGTGGGAATTTTGTTTCGTGAGTGGCAGCAAAGTACGGAGTGATCCCTGCTCCGTTTTGATGCATGCATCTTCAGTAATACTGGTCCATACTGGACCTTATAGACCTGAGGTCTAAAGGGGAGGTAGTGTCGTATCGGCCTCAAGGAACGTTAGGACAGCTGCCACAAGAATGAGTCCCCCATGATAGGTTCGCTTAGGGCCAACAGGTGCACAATAAATTTTTGCCAATCGACCAGGTGGTTTCAGAGGGCACGGAAACATTTGACACCAACAACTTACGTCTTCAGATCAGCAACTGCAAAACAAACAGAACTTGGATTAGCTGCCACTCAATACCAGCCTTGCGGACGGGCAATGAAATTGGCTACTTTAGTGAACGTCATACGGTTATAGTGAGATGGACTGAGTGCAGAGTATAGCCTTCAGAGATACAGTTGTAAAAGCGGCAAAAATATGACCTTACAGGTCGCCTCAATGTACGTATCAATGACCGTGTAATCTTCGTGTTGGATTGGGATGACTGGGTTGTCACGTAATTCAGAACAGTGCTGGGAATTGCGGTCCTGGTCACGGAGAAAGTCCCTGGGCAAGAGTGGTGGATCTATCCCATGGGGTCAAGCGAAACCGTGTTAGGTCCGCACCAGTAGGATATTTGTACTTTTTACATTAACAGTGCAACATGGGCTCTGAGATTGCGTGAAAATACACTGGAAGCCCAGCGACTGCCGGTCTAGTCTTCTGACTCCAAACTGGAAACGACAATGTTGTATCTAATAATGGCACCACTATGTTTCTTCGACTGGAAGGGAGCAGTCGTAACTACCCTTATTCTGGAATGCAGCATTGACGTACCTTATGGAGATTCATAATGCTAATGATGTTAACAATCCGAACAAAGCGGTTCTCAGAGAAATGTTTGTCTTACATTAGCCAAGGCTGTAAACCACTATCTGTAGTTTTTGGTTGGGGAAATCACATGTTTCTTCATCTAACCAGCCACAGCGGGCGGGCTACAGCGTGGGCTAATGTCAGAAGCATTTCCCTGAGAACCGCCATATTTGTTAGGATTGTTGATATCGTATATATTTTAGGTGGGGAAACCAGACGGCTCGCCTTCGTTACTGCTGGCATGTTGAAACAGTTCATAGCAGCCGGGGCGTTTACAGTGCGTCGAAAAGTGAGACGGGGGCATACCCTTACAAGTGTTCCGATGCTCCCACAGGCGAACATTATTCCATCGCCCCCATCTGTCCAACACACATCTCATAACAGGACAGCGAATTCAGGTATGCGACATTCTTTCAGCAAACACTAACCGAGCCTGTTCTGCGCCACAGCATTTCTCTTGTGGGGCAACCTTTCAACATAGACTATTTTCCAATTTAGGTATAAGTCTTTTTGACTCACTGTTTGGCAAAATAACGCATCAACCCCAAACCTGCCCGATATCTTTATGTCCTATGCGAAATGGCATGACGATATGCTGTTACAGCGGAATGTTTGCGTTTTTCTTTGTCTTGCTGCTGCTTCCTGGATACCTGTTTTATTTAATTTCTTCATGGCCATAAGAGCAAAGAAATGGTCGTGGAAACCTGCTTGGTTTATTGTATGTGGCCAGCTAGGCTCCTAACCCAGCTGTTGAAACAAGTCTGTATAACTCAAGAAATCCCCATGTGTACATTAATTTCTATTTTTACTACTTTTGAATTGCGTGTCAAATAACTCAACAGGGGCTTGCTGGACCTCAAAGCGTACGTACAGCATTAAGGACTCCTAAGTAAATGAAGGATATAAATTAAGGACACCTTAATACAAATTAAGGACACAAATTAAGGACACCTTACAAATAATTAATTATTTAACAATTAGGGACACCTAATACAAATTAAGGACACATTAAAAGCACAATTGTGGCTCTAAAATCATTCAGCTGCCTCAGCCAAGAAAGAAATCTTTACCAGCGCTAGTTGGTTGAACATACTGAATAATTTGATGCCCTGACTAAACTTTGTTTAGTTGGAGGTAAAATACACTGCTTTTACGTCAAAAAAACGTCAAACCAACAACGTTTGCGAACACTCACGTGTCCGTCTAAGAACTCCAGTTCTTTGAGGGATAATATGACCACCATAGTACTGATGCACTTGTTTCCCGTATTATGAATGAGGTATGCCTCAACAATCTCTCTTTTTGTCTGGTTTTGACCACTCTCAAAAACATGGCCTGTTTGATGAGCGGAGTGCAGTTTGCACCTTGGAGAGTGCAAGTTTTGCAGAGCTCAGATATATCGCCACCACCGTAGTTCTTTACTGCCCAACAGTTCTCGCCCGCTCGCCCTGCCGTTGAAACACCGGGCTATTTGGCCAATTTAAGACGTTACAACTCATGGGAATCTCATAGAGAAGTCCGATGGTGCATTATGCCTAAAATTCTCCGTGCTTCTTGAAGCACGTTTGCGGCTTCCTTTACGTCACAGGAATGCACGGGTAGCACACGTTGTTGGTTTAACGTTTTCATGACGTAAAAAGAGTATTTAACACAGGTTTTCACTAATAAAGTTTAGTTGGAAGTGCCGCCTTTTCTTTGTCTGCGTGTTTTCCTGGTCGCCACTGTTCAGCGCCTAAAATTATTCAGTGTGAGCCAAGATCTCTGTTCCCTCATTGACTGCATTGTGGTCACACGTTTTTTGCCCTTTGCGTATTCAGAAAGGTAGATTCTAGATGTGCTGTGGTGAGGTGCTTTTGTGTGTCTTAGTACACTACGTTTCGTGTGTTTATTGCTAAGAACTTCCAGTAAGTCAACCCAAGTGGCTTCTGTCTGTCTGGTTCTCAGTTTATTACGAGAGTGTTCAGACATTAACTTAGTGTTTCCGAAGGTACCGTAAGCGGTGTCCGCGTAAGTTCTATTTATTCATGAACTTTGCCTGAAACATGTCAGCGGAAAAGTATATCACAACTACTCGGACATTTTTACTGCATCCCTATAAAACACAGTGATGTCATCTTCATAGAACGCCGTGACGTATGTACTTACATTCTTCAATCGTTTGAGGCCACTCGACTGCAAGAAAATTGCTAATTACACAAAAACAAAAACACGAAAAGTTGGGCATGCAGGTTGCGTACAAGACCTTATGAAAGTTAAAATATGGGTAGTTTTTTAGGGCGCTTACTAATTTACGGGCATTGTTGAGCAGCTTCTCACACCCAAATACAGCGAAGTAGCACATTTTATCTGAAGAGTAGTATCCAAAGTTCGAGTTACAGTGCTTTTAAAGGAGTAGCTACAGCTATCTCCTGTGGGCGGAGTGTTCATCACGTTTTAAATGACGAGTGAGCGCACTATAAATACTGTCCCAAAGTTTGAATTTTAACGCTGCAGGTCAGCTAATTAGAGCTCTGACTGTGCGCTCAACACACAACTTCAATCGAAGCTGGAGAGAAAGCTTCAATTGCCCTCTCTGCAACGACCAGCGAGAACTTCATCAGTATACTGACTCACTCACAAGTGGCATGCCGGAGTGATCAGTGGGGACGCATGACTACACCAGGAAACTTTCTCAAAACCATTGCAAAGCTGCCTAAGATGCTCATCGCCGGGGTTCCTGGGTATGAATCTCCCGCTTCGCTTCTTTCGCAGACATACACCCAACCATGATCGGACTTTTGATATTTTCTGCTGCCATCAACACGAAATCACATCTTCGGTATTCAGACATGCTTGCACATTATAGCGCTGGCTGAAGGAAACTCCCGTCACTTCATCCTCTGTAAACCAGACGAGAAGCCACCACTCTCAGGCGATTACAGGCACATCCCTATCCCCACAGCACCATCCTCCATTCTACCAAATACAGTCAGTATCCTTCCCTTAAAATTTCTGTCCCATGCCCGGCACCGTGTGCCATCAGGTCTGTCATTGCCGACGAACTCAAAACCAACCCAGTATCCCCTCCCGCTCTTATGGGCAGTGCATTACTTGTCTGGCCAATCTTGAGCTTGGACACCAGCAATTGGCCAAAAGGGCCTGAAATCACGTTGCAGCCCGTTTTTCTTAGAGGCCGAACGAGCTTGACCTTTCAATTGAACGTTTTATCATAATGAATTTTCATTCTCCTGGCTCTTGCACGCAGCAGCCTTAATTGAATAAGCAAATAAGTCATTCGGAGTAGATGGCCATTCGCCAATGCCCATTGCCAAGATTCAGTAGATTCATTCCAACTGTTTTGTTAAAAATTCAATTTTCTTCCACTTCAGACCATTCCCGAGATACTCAGCCAGTTTCAGAGGCCACAGCAAACGTGAACAATATTATCAGCAAAATGATCTTCTGCTAACCAGTGCCAAGCATTTGGCAGATAGGGATGGTGCTAGGAAACCTGTGCCAACCATCTTCTGATTGATAAGTATTGACTAGAACAAGTTATTCTGCGATTACCAAATTAAGCGCGGGCTTGCTGAAGCAAAAATACATAGGTGTTTGAAGTGTCATCCACTTCTTGACAAGGACTTGAAGGACAAGGAATCTGACAGCATTATACATGGGTAAAGAGTTAGAAATCATGGACACCACAACAACTGCCAAAGCACCCGTGTTCTACGAGCTCCAGCTTGCCGGTGTGGCTTCTGAAATTCGATGTACTTATACAAGTCTGTATATCTGCCACACAAAGGGCACACGGATTTCCCGTTTCCAAGGGAACGGGGCAGAACTCCAGCATTACGCATATTAATCCATGGTTTTATAAAGCAAGGGAGCTCAGGGGCGCGTTACAGGCGCTGTAGCAGCAAAACGGCTCATAAATCTCTCGTTGCCTACTGGCTACAGTTGGCACATATTCACAGGGGTGAATTGGCCAACGCTCAACCCCGTGAATCATTTCCCTGGGAAACCATGATGACACAGTGTGAAAGTTTGCGAAACAGTGACAATTGTGGCCAAAATCCTGTGGTTCAATTGTTCCCGCCTTTTCACACACGCACGTGGACACAAGCGCATGGACACGCACCAGTCGTATCTAGAGACACAAGAGTTTAAAACTGCTTCGCATGTACATTGGCCTTCCAGGTGACATTGCCCGCACACCGTCAGTTGTAAATAAGGGAAGAGGAACGCCAACGTATTAGAGAGCATAGCTACGAGCCGCATACGTGTTTCCAGAAGCAAGCTTTCAGATCTGTGGTATAAAGAGATAATAAATAGGCAGCAACAAAAATGCTAGTTACTATGTTTTTGATTAGTGGGCGCCTAGCTGAAGACATGCCGTGTAGAGGAATTTCTTTTACTGCCCTCAGTTTCTTTTGATTCTTTTGGTTATCATTAATGTGTCTGTACATTACAGGAGGAACGAAGGTATTCGCCTTTGAAGCTACTTGTATGACTCAAACGCTGTTGCCACAGGATATTTGGGATAGCTTAAGGCATATACTATAGCTTGGTTTAACGTATACGGCTGTCCTGTAAATAAAGATAACGATTGGTTAGATGCTTCAGCATCACAACTCCTGAATGAACAGCGTTTACCCAAAATAAAAAAAGCTGCAACATTGACAATCGCCATCACGAATGACTCAAACGCTGTTGCCCCAGTTTATTTGGGATAGCTTAAGGCATATACTATACCTTGGCTGATGGTATGCGTCTGTGCTTTAAATCAAAATAATTATTGGGCGGACGTTTCAGCCCCACGACCCCTAATTGGATAGAGTGCGGTTAAAAAGTCAAAAGCAACAACCTAGACAGTTGTGATCTCGCATGACTGAAACGCTCTTTCCCCATGATATTTGGGGTAGTTTAATGCATACACTATACCTTGGGGCACAGTATACTGCTGTCCTGCAAATAACAATAACTATTGATCCCATTTTTCAACCCCAGAACCACTAAATGAAGAGCGTGTACCCAAAATGGCAAAAGCCACAACCTAACAGTTGTGCTACGCATGACTCAAACACTGTTCCCTCATGTTAGTATGGACAGCCTAATGCATATACTATACCTGGTGTGATGGGATACTGCTGACCTGTGAACAAAAATAACTTTCGGTTAGGAGTTTCAGCCACAGAACCCCAAAACGAAAACTGCGTGTACTCAAAATGGCGAAATCCACAACCTAGACAGTTGTGCTCATGCATGACTCAAATGCTGTGGCCCCATATTATGTGGGATAGCTTCATGGCTATACTATACCTGGGGTGACGGGATACTGCTGACCTGTAAATAAAAATAACTTTTGGTTAGGAGTTTCAGCCACAGAACCCCAAAACGAAAACAGCGTGTACTCAAAATGGCAAAATCCACAACCTAGACAGTTGTGCTCACGCATGACTCAAATGCTGTGGCCCCATATTATGTGGGATAGCTTCATGGCTATACTATACCTGGGGTGACGGGATACTGCTGACCTGTAAATAAAAATAACATTTGGTTAGGCGTATCAGCCCCAGAACCCAAAAACGAAAACACCGTGTACTCAAAATGGCAAAATCCACAACCTAGAGTTGTGCTCACGCATGACTCAAATGCTGTTGCACCATATTATTTGGGATAGCTTCATGGCTATACTATACCTGGGGTGATGGGGTACTGCTGACCTGTGAATAAAATACCTTTTGGTTAGACGTTTCAGCCCCAGAACCCCAAAACGAAAACCACGTGTACTCAAAATGGCAAAATCCACAACCTAGACGGTTGTGCTCACGCATGATTCAAATGCTGTTTCACCATATTATTTGGGATAGCTTCATGGCTATAATATACCTGGGGTGATGGGATACTGCTGACCTGTGAACAAAAATAACTTTCGGTTTGGAGTTTCAGCCACAGAACCCCAAAACGAAAACAGCGTGTACTCAAAATGGCGAAATCCACAACCTAGACAGTTGTGCTCACGCATGACTCAAATGCTGTGGCCCCATATTATGTGGGATAGCTTCATGGCTATACTATACCTGGGGTGACGGGATACTGCTGACCTGTGAATAAAAATAACTTTTGGTTAGGCGTTTCAGCCCCAGAACCCAAAAACGAAAACACCGTGTACTTAAAATGGCAAAATCCACAACCTAGAGTTGTGCTCACGCATGACTCAAATGCTGTTGCACCGTATTATTTGGGATAGCTTCATGGCTATACTATACCTGGGGTGATGGGGTACTGCTGACCTGTGAATAAAATACCTTTTGGTTAGACGTTTCAGCCCCAGAAGCCCAAAATAACTGCGTGTACCCGAAATGTCAGAAGCAACAGCATAGACCGTTGTGCCCACGCATGACTCAAATGCTGTTGCACCATACTATTTCTGATAGCTTCACGGCTATACTATACCTGGGCTCACGATATACTGCTGTGCTATAAATAAAAATAACCATGGGTTAGAAGGTTCGTCACCAGAACCCATAAATGAAAAGCGTGTAGCCAAACTGTTAAAAGTAACAACCTAGACAGTTTTGCTCACGCATGGCTCAAACCCTGTTGCCTTATGTTATTTGCTGAGGCCTAATGTGTATACTATATCGGTGCTTCTAGTACACTGCTTTCTTGTAAATAGAAATAACTATTTATTAGATGCTTCACCCCCACAAGCCCTAAATGATGATGGTTGGATTTTTTGGCGCAAGGCCAGCTGGGGCAATGAGCACCAAACAAAGTATATAACAGAAATAGTGGCTACCGAAGACAGAAGAACAATTACCGGCAATGGTGATGGCTGGTGTACAGTGCCAGTTTTTATTACGCATTATTAGAAATGAGGTTTAAAAGGTCAACGATAGATAAATATTTAAAAACACCTTGTACAGAAACCATGGCATTGTCACCCAAAAACGAGGAAGCGTGTAGCGGAATCTGTTGTCTGTATAGTTCCTTGAAGTGTCCGTGTTTTGTGGTGTCGAGTGCCGTGCATGTGATTAGGAGGTAGGCTATGGATAGGCTCTCCCTACACCTGCTAAACAGGGGTCTTGGAGAGCTAATGAGCAGGTGTGAGTGCGTCGCATACGTGTGGCCCATCCGTAACCTGGCGAAGGAGACTTCCGTGTGTCTGTTGCCTGTGTCCGTAGTGTATGGTCCCAAGTGTGGTTTTATTAGGTGTAATTTGTTGTCTGCCTGCGTATTTCAGTCTACTTGCCATGTATTGCGAAGGTGCTTCGTGATGCGTGGTTTGAGGAGAGTGTAGGGTACTGTTGCTATGTGCAGTTTATTTGTAAGTACAGCAGCAGCAGCCATCGGAACCGCGGTCTCATTACCGGCTATCCCAGAGTGGCCAGGCACCCAACACATAGTCAGTTTAAGATTCGAGGCATATGCAGAGATAATTGTCTTTAGGACGACATTGATCACATAGTTTTTGGATGACTTTGTTATGATAATGAGACAGAGAGAGCGCATTGCACACAGCTGTTGGTGAGAAGAACAGAGGAAAGTTTGCGCATGCGCAGGTGGTGTGCAGACGCCGCGACAACGACGACAACTTAGGGACATACCCGAGAGCAAGAGATGCGTCGCATGTAAAAAAACGTCGGCAACGAAGAAACCTCAAAGAACACCAAAGGCAGCAGGAGAAGGCGATGTGTTCAGCGGGCTCCTTCCCGCGGCTTCAAAGTGTAGGTGTCGTGACGACAATAATCGGGAGTAGCGGGCAGTGTGCATCGCGTTATGAGTCGCAACACCTGCGGTCAAGGACACGCGTTGTGTCCCGCGAGTTTATTCGCGGACACAATGGCGGTGGCCAGCAGCAGCACAGCTCCGCGCGGGGATGAGCTGGGCGGCCGCAGCGCAGGACAACGGCAAGACAGCGGCGAACGAATAAAATAGCAACGGCAACGGCGAGATTTACGGGCAACTACGGAGGACAGACGAGCAACTAAGAGTCACCCATGAAAAACAAAGGGCGGCCATCGTAGCGATGGCGAAGAGGCAGGAGGAGGTCGAAAGAAGACTTAAGTACGTACACTCGCAACCGCACCAGCACCAGCAATGGCATCAAGGAGAGGCAAGGCCATAGGATACCTGGTGGCAGATCCGGTGCAGCAGAAAAGAAGGTACAACAATAACAGAAGAAACAGTAATAATGGCGGAGAAAAGCAGAGCAGCGTCAAGAAAACGGTGTGGCATCGCAACAGCTTGCGGTAGAGGTAGCCAGTGACGAATAGGAAGAAAATGAGGCATCTTAGGCGCATAAAAGAAACCGCTCAAGAAAAAAAGGTTAGCCTCGAAGCACCGCTCGGGAAATTAGACTGCGGTCGGTAACATCACGGAGGTGATGGAGCAGAAGTTGGAGGCAATACAGAAAAGGTTCTCAATATTTGAGGACACGTTACTGCAATGCGGGTTGATAGAGAACTTGAGCTCGATGTGAGAACTCGTTGAGCAAACGCTAAAGCCCATAGCAATAATCCTGGTGTTTGCGGTGCAGCTCGTCAACCACCCATATCTATAACACTAAGTGCAGCAACCATGTCATGACGGTCCCCTCGCAGAGTAAATTCGTGGGCGGCGACCCCATTGCGCACGATATTAAAATAAAATGGTCAAAGCCTTAACAACAAGACAGCTTTCTTCCAGCAGCATGTGTCAGGCACGGAAACGAAGCCAGACATCGTCATGTTACAAGAAAGGGTGGTAAAAGACCCGACCTTGCCTGGGTACAGGACCCACGCTGACATGTCCGTTGGGCGAGGGGTGTGTACACTGTGAAGGAAGGGCTTAACCGCCATTGCGTCATTAAGCATCAATTAAACAAGGGGAGAACAGCAATTGCGAGCAAGTGTGTGTGAGATCGCGCCGGGTAAATGCTGAAAACGCGGCGTGTTCGTGGTGAACGTACGCACGAACCTGAAGGACCACACTCACAACTTCAGGACCGTGATGAGAGTGGCGAGTAACCAAGACAAGGGACGCTGGTGGTGGCGGGCCACTTCAATGTCTTCCATCAAGAATGATACGGCCAAGGGCCATGACCATGATGTACGAAGGGAATCGCATGGCTCGGGCCATGCACAAGGCCGAAGAGATATTCCGCAGGGATAAGCTTGTAAGTGGCTGAGTTCCAAGTATCTAGCCGAAACGGGCGCCGAGCAAAACCCGGCGTGCGCGGGAGTTATGTAGTCGGTTTTCTGGAGATAGATCTACCTGATGCTGTCTCAATGTGCTTTTAGCAAATTCCTGCAAAAATACCATAGCATTTTTACATCAGGGTTTATTTGAAGGCTAGAGCAAGGCATTCAACACAGAATTTGATAAACAGCTTAAGTGGAGCGCGGAAGAAGCAAATCGGCTGGAATTGTGTACTTAAACCTTGGTGATGGTCGTGAAGGTTGCGTACAGCTTCGGTACTTTCAGGTCTTATGTGTTAGAGTGAGCGTCTTTCATTTTGTTTATATTTTTTAACTGCCGAGCGGTCGCCGCAATCTTGGCCAATCTCCTTAGTGCGTATGCGTGGCTTCAGAATCGTGCGCAGGGAACGCCTGGCGGTCGTTGCGAGGTATGTGCACACGAGCGATAGGAAGTTTCTTTTGTAACTACCCTACCGGGCACTCCCGACGATTCCGGGCGCTTATACACCATGAAAAACAGGCACACCCACTATCAGCTATCTACTCCGATATCTTAGCACACTATCGCCGCACCCACTGAGAATGCCCTCCTCCACAATCTGCACTCAACAATGAAGCATCTCGAATTTGGCGACGTCGCCAAACAAATATGTCGTACAACGTCACCAATATGTCTCATATCTCCCAAAGCCGTTTCACCTACAACTGCTCTGACTGCCGCACCCCAGCCACAACCCCCCACCTCGTATTCTTCTGACAACACCACCTGTCCCCACTCCACTCAGCTACTCCTGAGCAGTGGGAATGCGCGCCGACCGGCTCGGACCTGCAAGACCAGCAAAGTCTGATCCAGCGAGCCACCCGTGCAGCGGCAGCACGCGGCTACCTGGACTAAGGCGGCCCCCCACCTTGTATAAGTCTGTAAAGGAAATGTTTGTTTCTTCTCCATATAAACTGCCGAGTGTTTGCCGCGATGCCCGCGCCAACTTGCGTGCGCTCGGCTCTTTCTTGGTATTTCTGACTCCGCACAAAAAGTACAAATGGCTGAACAGATGAGCTGCTGAAGATCTCTTCGTGGTCACTAATCAATTTGAGAACACTGATACTTCTCCACCGCGAACGCCGTCCGCATGAGTGTTCTGTAGTGGGTGTTCTCCCCATAGATCTACTAATACTGCTTTAATGAGGTTTTAAGAAATTCATACGAATTTCTTAAACCATTGCATTTTTAAATCAGAGTTCATTTAAACGCTAGAGTAAGGCATTTATTACAGAATTTGACAAACTGCTAAATTTGAGGATAATATGTTTCTACGAAAAAGCATAGGCAATTCTGACAAATGTGATTGCAGTTGTGTTGAGTGAATGAAACCGAAAGCAGTTTATTTGTTGTCACCTTTTGTGCAGCGCGATGTTCCCAAATTTCTAAAATGACGCACGCTCCATGAAAAGACCAATACGGTGGCTATTTATCTCCGCATATCTTCGGAATAACGTATACAATTGCTACTTTAGCTCCGCAGGAAATGTCAACGCATGCCCACGCTGCAACTCTTTCAGCACATGCCAAATTTTTAAAATGTTTTTAAAAATTTTTAAAAACCTTTCAAAATGCTTTCAAAACAACTAGCACCTTAACGAATACTAGTCGACCCGCCATAACCTCTCTCACCGCGCGAGGAGTATCAGAGAAGAACTGGTAGAACTTAAGGTTAAACCAGCTTCGTCCTTGTGCAAAATATGCTCAAAACAGGGGAGGTCAGGTCCTTTTGTGTTGTCTCAAACCCAACCTGAGGCGTGCAAGACAACGGCAGCTCCACCCCCACTCAAATTTTAGGGCCTGCACAAAAAAATCGGCAGCCACACTTCATCAGCGCGACGCTACCTTCCTTCTTCCTCTAGCGGGAGGGAAAAGAACTCGCCCGGCGATACCACAGCGCCCTCTAGTGGTGAGCTTTTGAAACACCGGTGAGAATCACTCAAATGATTTTGCCCCGGGTTATTCGGAATAGCTTAAGCAATATACCATACCTTCCATCATGACATACTGCTGATCTGTAAATAAAAACCAAGATTGGTTAGATGTTTCAGCCTCACAACCCCTTAATGAAGAGAGTGTAACCAAAATGCCAAAAGGAACAACATAGACGAATGTGCTCACGCATTAAAGCTAACCATGCACAGCATGAGTATTTAGTGCTGTTTTGGAATGAAAAGCGCTATTATCACTGAATTGTTGGCCAAGCCAACACGCGGAGACATATAGAAACGTTCAAGGTACAGCCATTACAATAAAGCAGTTTCGAAGACAACCAATACAGGCCCTCGACAGAGGCCACCAGCGGGTCTTGGAACCAGGTTCGACCGCTGCGTGAGACGAGACCAAGTGCAGATGGATGAAACAGCTCCACTTACACCAGGTCCGCTGTTAAAAATATTTCCTGGTGGATTGCGGTTATGCAAGGGTTGTCGACGTCGGTTTCAGCGCCGAGAGCGCGCAGTGAACGCGAATACCCTTGCACCGCAAGACAAAACGCAGCCGCCGTCTTGAGCAGCCGGCGCTGTAGACTTTCCGCTTATCGTCCTCTTTGCACCTGCCCCTTGAAACGAACTAGTCATTAGGCGCTTGAATTCGCAAGCCGCAGAAGGCGCTGGCTTCACGTTGGCTGAGCTCGAAGGTAAGATACGGAAGCGGTAGAAGCGCAAAGGCTCATGGGTACGGCGTCTGCTTCCATCACTTCCGGTATGAGAGCTCCCCTGACCTCCCATCCACAGGCGGCTTTGACGTGTTTGGGTGCATGCTGTTCATTTCTCGGAAAGTGCTTGCTCTTAGGATAAGCCCCTGCTAGAATCCATCCCGGTCATTGGTGGAAGGCACGGTGCATGAGTGTTTTTGTTTCGGTGGAAACAGATATACAACACGCACGCACTCACATGTAAGGGGCTAGTGTACGGGAGGGAAGGGTAATTCTCGAACCAAAAGTTGTATAAATAGACGACGTACACGCTAGCCTTTTCGGTTATATAGCTTAGGTATTGCGGGTGAGACCAATTAACAGAATCAGCCGCTTTATGGGTCGCACCTGGAGTATTTGATTTTTCACTCGAAAAAGTTATCATTCAAGTCTGTGAATGCCGATGTCCAACGAAGCTGCATAATTACTTATTACGCACATGGGTAGGTAATGTGCTCGCATTTATTTTGCGCATCGTTTGGTAATGATAGGTACTCTTTGTCATTACCTATAATGAAACTTGGAAAAGGTGGAGTTTCATCATAGCAGAACAACTTGAGGCTATCCAATCCCCTCGCGTAGAAACCTATCTATTGAAAACAGACCATAATTCTGAACTTTTAACGCGCACCATTCTTTGAGAGTGTCCCCACAGCCTGGACCGGGTAACGCCCTGCATTTCTATAAAAATTCAGCTTTGGCGGAAGTTCCACGTTTATTCTTTATAGTAGTGGAATTGTAGATGATTGATGGGGCAGAATTTCGATAAAACAAAAAATAAAAAAGTAGAAAAAATAAAATTTAACAATATGTTCTGATAAGTTTAAAAATATGCATCTGATACATTTCCTGCAAAAGGCGAAGAATAAAAGAACAAAAGTTCTCATAAGCACGCTCAAAATGCGGAGCAAGAAATAAGGACTCCTCGGACCGTGCAATGCCCTGCATTTCTACAAAAATGCATGCTTGGCGGAAGTTTCACGTTTGATAGTTAATATAGAGAGTTTAAAATAACGTCCTCAGCCGTCCGCAAACACTTGGCGAACGCTATTTCTTTGAGTCGTTCGCACTGCCCATGCGCCGTACGCTAAGCCGGTTTTGCGTTTAGCCGACACAAGACAAGCGGATGCTATTTCAGCAAAATAGCGTGCGTACGCGAGGCCGCTTAAGTTTCCAACATGGCAGCAAGTAGCAAGACAACTATTCACGGTTCCGTAATGCTCCTTTGCATCTCCGCCCATTTTCGGTAGCGTTTTGTATGAAGTCACAAAAAAATGGCTTGGCTTGACTGCGCTACTGCACGGCTCGCCGACCTTCCGACAGAGTCAGTTGGCCCAGCGTTTAGTCTGCCGGCCACCGACGGGTCCTCACAATTTGTAGGCTCAGTTGAAACCAAGCCATGACACGTTTGTGAACGGAAGAATGTTCCTTTATTTAGTTTGTTAGTTCGTACACTGTATCAAGTATCCAAGTTCACGTTGCTCCACACAAGCGCTGCACAAGCGCACGTGCGACGCTTCGCTGACTGGTACGCTAGTAGGAAAATCGAAGGCCACTTGAAGGCGGGAGAAGAGTCAGCGAGGTCAATATATGTACTAAGGTAATAAAAACTGAAACTTTTAGCCTACAGCGCAAAAAAAGGGAGCAGGAAGCACTTTTTTGCGCTGCTTTAACAAGCAGAGCGTTCAGTAGCACGACCACACATCTGCGAACACTTTTGCGTCTTATAAATGCTGTTGCTAGACATGAGATATTCTGCAAATTTTGGGGACGCTTACTTTACAAGTGCTATGCAACCAAAAGGCATCTAAGCTTCTTGAAATGCTACAAAAAATAAAATTTCAGCTGGTTATACATAAACAGTATATATTTTCAACACCGCCAGCTCTGTCGCATGGCCGAGTTGTCTGGAGGGCTACGAATGTGTTTTTGGAAGTTGCAAGTGCGAATCCCCGTGCCATCCTTTTTCTTGGAAATTGATTTCTTCGTTTTCGGCTGATGTTTTATTTACTAAATTCACCATTTTTGCGCAGTAACGTTCATTGCTCCATTAGCGAGTTCGCATAACGCGCGCAGATTGACACTGACACGTTAGCGAGTTCTCGTTGGCGTGCTGTTGCCATTAGCACCAACTGCTTGCGGGCAGTTGGAATAGGCCGCAATTAGCAGACCCTTGGCCTGGTGGGAACGCACCTTTTACGATACAGGCATGAGTGAGGCAAGCACCAAAAACGCGGGAAAAGAGAAAAGCGCGTTGAATTTCAGTGTCTGCTGTTACGCGGAGGGCGTTCATCCACTGCGTAGGCCTCTACTAGTGATTACTAAGATTCCAAGTGGTCCTGGTAGGCTTATCTGACGCATCTTACAGCCGACAACATGGCGGAAGGGCGGTATGGCGATTTGTGAGATATCGAGAACGCTCATCCAACGATAAGTTCGGATGCCAAGCAGGTTGCTTTGCATAACTGAACCCGAAACTTGTTTGAGTGTTATTCTTGGACATCGTCGAATCACGTAGCACTCTTACCTGACGTCAGCACGGTTTGTTGCTGCAGCCGCCGAAAACCGTTATGATAGTTTTTCTTCTTTCAGGCTTTACAAAATAAATACCACCTTATCACCCACATTAACGGAGATATCTCTGTTAATTTGAGCCAGTCTATGCAGTGCAAGCATAAGCGGGATCGTGATTAATTCACTTCAGTGTCCATTTAAGTGACTGGCTGGTCGTCCCCGCAAACCGGAGAGGTCAGTGCCAAATTTAAAACTGGCACGAGGAGGCAACCGGTTGCCAGTCAATCGCAACTCAGACTTGTAGCACATGTCAAGACGTTGTGTTAGTTCGGATCACAGCTCTAGATTGCTTTGAAGTCGAGTAAGAAATATGCATCAAACCAGGACATCTGGTTTTGGGCATTCTGGGTGATTGCACTTAAGAAGTGCCACCTGGCTCCAATGCTTTACTGGCGGAACGTACGCGGGTGAGATAAAATTCATATAACATTACGGACGTGTTCAATTCGCTACTAAAAGGAAAGCGTTTGTATGCACTAGTTTTGTTAGTCGTAAAACGACCAGGCGCTCGGGAACTCCGCTGGCAGATCAGCCGGCGAGTATTTTCCAAAACATTCGATAGATGCCGCCGTAAGCATTAGCATGTCGCTACGCAGAACTGATGATATGCTCTACTAAACCCCCCCTCGCGGTGTTTACGTAGCGTTAATCAAAAATTTAGTGTTTAGCGAACGCAAAGGCCACAAAACGCTGTGCTAAAACTCCCAAATAGCGTAAGTAAACAAAATTTGTTTGAAAAAGTTTTGAAAAACAAAGAAATAGAAAAAAATACAAAAATCAAATTTTAACGAAACTGAGCTGACAAAATCGAAAATATACAGTTCATACATCGCCCCCAAAACGGAAAGATGAACAAAGACGGTGGGAGAAAAAACGTTCAAAATTCGAAATAAAGTAACAAAAGAAGGGAAAAACCGTGTAACGCTAGCATTTCCTCAAAAAATGCAAATTTGGCATAAATTTTACCTTTAATTGTTGTAATAGAGGAAAAAGAGATTATTGGTCGGCAGAATAAACAGAACCAACAATAAGGAAAAAAAGCCATAAATAAAAATTACCAAATATTATCTGACGAAATAAAAAAAGCATTCGCCTTACACATCTGCCCCCAAAAGCCAAGAATAAATAAAAAGACCGCCAAGAACATCGAAAATACGAGTAAAAATTTATGTATATGAACCAACTCTTCAGTACGTCCTGTGTATTCTAAAAAAAACTTATTGCGGAAGCAAATGCACTCACTCGCTATAATGATATAAATTTGAGTGATTGGCGATAAGGAACAAAAAAAAAACATAGGACTAATAAAAATATACACTATATTTTGCTACTCATAGCCATATTTGGCTGCAAAGAACTCACACCCTTGACAAGCGGCTTAAGAATGCTACCGATTCGGAGGCAATTGTCTTAATTTCTTCATTTCTTCATATTTGTATAACTTTATCGCATCGCTGTGATTTAAATCCGACTAGTAAATAAAATTGCCATATATAAACAATCGCCTAAGTGCATAACTCTAACATAATTTTTTTAGAAGGTTCTGAAAAACCAGGAGTTACAATTATTTTCCTTAACCACACCATGCACCCGTAAAACTCCATGCATTGACAGTAAATTGGAAATGTAACATTTGCTACATCAGTGTCACTTAATTATGACCACTTAACAAACGCGGTGTAATGAAACGTGTCTTAACATTCATTTGTTTTGCAACCGTTTCTGAGAAAGCTTTCATAATACAATAATTAAACCAGCTTTGTGCTGAGCATATACTAAAACTTTGGCTTCGCCGAAAGTGTTGTCGTTCGCGCTATAAAAATTTGTACGGAAACCTATTGTTAAACTTTGCTTTTACAAAGGTTCCCGTCAAGAAGCCCAAATTACAACGGGCATCTCCACAGAACCTGGCATCAATTTCATAAGCAATGCAACGCCTCCGGATGGCGAATGCGCAGGCTTTCTTCAGCTACAGGCGAAGATAACGGTAATGATTGATTGATCCTATGGTTTCGCATTCCGAAGCTACACATCGGCTACGAGGCGCGCCGTAGCAAAGAATTCCGGCTTAATTTTGGCCACCTGGGAGTCCTCAACGTCTCTGACTGCAAAGATATGTTCCTACAGCGCAGAATCTTCCACGATGTTGAGCCCATAGTGGATTGTCTCTCGGAAAGACCAAGACAATAAAATCGCTGCCAATGTGCGTTACACGTGCGCTGATAAGCAGGACAGGGCCGCGGTCACATTTGGATAGTAGCCTCAAAAGACGCTGTGCCTCCTCCATGAAGTCTCCGAGCATTGAGTACGGGTAAACGTCCACGCCAGGAGTGCCGGCGACGAAAGAATCTTTGATAGGGCATCACTCACCCATGATGAAGCAGGTATAACAGTGGGAAGGGAACAATCAGTGAAGCGGTTCTGCCGAACGCAAAGAATACGGGGGTGATAATGATAGTTATGACGACTATGACGACGACCATGATGGCGGTGATAATTGCCGCTCAAAATGTACGCGAAAATATCTTGCGAGATAAGTAAAAGTCAGACACTTGTGGTGCAACGCCAAACAACATTTAAAGATGCCTAAAAGCCGCGGGTCGCCTCTATTCTTTCCTTAAAAGTAGCAATTTTTTTAGAAAACGAAACCGTTGAATTGAGCCAATAGAACGTGTTACGTTATAACTATTTTATGGGTCTGGTAATTCGGCTACTGAAGCTGAACAGCGGCGATCCTTTAGGCGCTGCTCAATCAAATACAAGTATTTCTCTTGTTCGAACTGGGGAACTAGGGGGCACTGGGTGCGTACAAAAAGTGGCAGAGCGGAGTCTCACAAATATGCCCATGGTACCTTTAATGTATTCGGCAAGCTTGGCCGCTTATACGCACTCCACGCTTCCCTCCCTTTCGCGTCCTACTAGAAGAATAGAAGAAGTAATGAATGCGTTGTGCATCTAAACTAACCTAGAAGATACCGAACTATCATAATTTTTTGAATAAGAAGGAGTATAATTGAACTAAGAGCAAAAGAGTGCAAGAGGCAAAAGGGGGTTCGCTTTCTGAATTTTAGCCTCAAACTGAGTGAAACTGAGAACATGTTGCTCTTAAAAGGATAGTCGATCTTATACTCACGGCAAAGACGTGAACTGAATTATGAACTACCAGTGGCAAAGCATTGTATGGTGCGTCAAGAAGTTCTATTAGGCTCATGGCCTGATAACGGTCACAATCAGGGTGTCCGATATTTAACAGCATTCCTTACTCAACAGCTATCACCCCAAAATATTCACCGACAGTGTGAGCCTTCCGCTGCGAATCCGCGAAAACGGACCCAGCAGGAAATTATACGGACACCATTTAGACTCATGAACTTGGTCGTAAACTTCCGATCTCTGTAACCTCATCCATGACACTTCATTTGGCGAAATGGAGTGGTCGTGGGCACAGTGGCTTCCAACCTCTCCACTGAATAAACCAGTGACCCTACGTACAGTCACCAGCAAACAGAGAGAGAGAGACAGAGAAAAAAAATATTTTTATTTCTCCAGCAGAGGCTTATGTGTGGGCGTCACCCCGTGGAAGGCATCCCTAGTCCGGGATGTCTTGACTTCGGCTGGCCGTCCGTGCTCGGGTCACCAAGTAAAGCTGGATATCCGGGTCCGGGCTGGCCAGGCAAGCCCTCCACTGCTCGAAGGTGGGGTTGGAAAAGGGGGGCAAGTGTGGAGTTCGTTGGCACTCCTACACTATAAATTTGGCGGGATGTGCAGCGCCTGGCCGAGCGGCGCAAAACTAGGGAGCCTACATGCGCCGCGCCAAACGACGAAGGCGCGGCGTATGTAGGCTCCCTACGCAAAACTGCTTTGCTGCGCCATCTGGAGCCAGAGAGCGCCGGGTTGAGGCTCGAGGGACTGGCGTGCTAGGTGTGCTTTGCGCAGGCCTGCCCTTTATTTATTAACGGGCGTCTCCGATCACTCGCTTGCCCGTGATATGCTTTCGATATTCGCGGCAGCCCCTGGGGCGCCACGTGACCATCGCAGTCGTTCTGCTATCAATGGCGCTACAAAATACGCAGCCTGCGGCTGTCGTTGCCCCGTCCGGACAGTTCAATAAATTTTATCTTCCAAGTGATGTAATGGTAATCGACTAAATTTTTATATGATCTATTCAGGTTACCTGTCGTAAAGTGCGTCCGTCGTTGGGGAGCATAAAAAACATTCGCGTCGCCAAATTGTATCTGGCGGCAAAGCAAACTTTCCGGTGAATGATCTATCTCCCAGTCTAATGTAGGTATCGTGTAAAAATATCACACTGAAATTGGCCGCGAGGACGACTTCAGCATTACGCCGAATCACATTTCATTTTCATTTTATTTCATTTCATTTCATTTTACTTGATTTTCAATTCCAACATGATAGTTCAAAAAACTGCTTGGACCCATAGCCATAGGCTGGGCATAGTTAGTTTCTAGGGAAGCTCTAAACGACACAAAATTCCCGTGTGCTGTGGATACACCACACTCCAAGGAGTAGGTATGGTTACAGAAAAAAGCTGTAACTCTTGTTTTGTCGGACGTATATCCCAAAACAAATTCTGGTGCTGATTAGCCGCTGAGACGACTACAACGTTTTGCAAGCTAGTGTCAGCCCCGTTTTTGTCCTGTAGAATAAGCCATTATTCCGTATTACTTCCATTCCGCTGAATAACTAGGAAGTGAGCGCAACTCTTACACACAACCTGCATCCTTCGTGAACTTCTTAGATTCCACCCGGCTCGGCTTGCCTTCCTTTATCACAGACTGGAAGGGTTGGGAATTTTCTTCCATTTATTTTCAATTGAACATATGTGTTTGCCCCACCTCCTACAACCGGTGCAACCTCCTGGTGCTCACAGGAAAAACTTTGCGCACGAACTGCAGCATCGTTCTGCCCTCAACAGTTCTGAGTGTGTTTTCTGTTATGGCGGAAGCCCGTCGATGTGCTTCGCATTCATATTTGTCTGTAATTTACGGCCACTTGCTCTCACGGTACGGAACACAATTCTTTTCATGTTCCCCAAACATAAAAATGCGACCGCTACCACCGTAATTTATTGTGCCGTCGTGCTTACCTGTTGAATGAAGAATGTTCACGGAATCGGGCGTCCATGGCGGCGCCAAACGTGAGATTACGAAGAAAAGGGTCATTTTGTAGGCAAAGCATTACCAAGGCATTAGCAGATGTAAACAAGAACAAACAACAGATTATGAAGAAAAAAATATATTTACAATGAGTTCCGTGCTCAAACAAATTTCATAGGCTGACAACCTTGTGTGCAAATTAATAATCGGCGAAGTTGCCTTGTGCAGAGGTCACTTCGGCTATTCTCTGCGGCATAGACTCGGACAGACGGCTCATAGTTTCACGCTCAGCGCTCAAGGCCGCGCAAACGGTGGCCGCTGGCTACGTATTTTGTAGCACCAGTGATAGCAGAACGACAGCGACTGTCACGCAGCGCCACAGCGGCTGTCACGAAAATCGAAAGTATAACACGGACAAGCGAGTGATCAGAGATGCCCGGTAACAAATAAAGGACAGGCATGCGCAAAGCGCACCTAGCACGCCCGTTCCTTGAGCCTCGACCCGGCGCTCGCTGGCTCCAGATGGCGCAGCAAAGCAGTTTTGCGCCGTTCGGCCACGCGCTGCACATCCCGTAAACTTTTGCTGGCGACTGTACATAATGCGAAGGAAAAATAAGTTATTTGGGCTCGAACCCACGCGTTCCGCGTGCAAACTCCTGACTCTTTCTTGAGGCCTAATAGGCAGAACAGTAAAGCCTGAATGGCAATTGCTCAAGACAATAGAACCAATAGATGGCTCTAGGGGGTGCACCTGGAAGGCCAGGCTTGTTTCTCACGCTACCCGCTTTGGGAGGCGACATTTCTTTCCCAAATAGGTACAACCCCAACAGTTTCTGTACGCACCCTGCCCAATCGAGTGATTCGTTTGAAATACTCCAGCTATTAAGATTGAGAAATAGAGCGCGAGTTCGACAACGAGGCAAACGAAGAACGACAGGACAAGCTTTTTCCATCGTTCTTCCTTTGTTTCGTTCGTACTCGCGCTCTATTTTTCAATCATAATGCACCAACATGGCCAACAGCTTTGTTTAAGTAGCCCAGGGTGTAAGGGGGCGGGTGTTTTACTAACGACGTAGACGTAAACCCTACCAGTGCTGCTTTAGTCTGAAAACCACGCAGCTTTTGCTGTACCTCATGCTCTTCCCTCCTTTGCTAGTTTTATTTTCACAATTAAGGGTGGCTCAGTATCTTTCCCATACCTTTATGTGCGGGACGCGGCATATTACACGTTGAATCCCCTTCCGCGTTTAACAGGCAGTATATTTTTCTCATTACGTAATATCGCGTCAGGGAGATGGTTCAACCGTTTTACTATCCGAAATGAGAGCATAAAATGTAATGCACCCACAGACCTAACGGGGTACTTTAGAAGTCTACGAAAAGGCATTTGTAAAACACTTAACGTAACAAAGGATACATGAAATGTAAGGAAATTTCACGTATCCCAGCAGCGCCTTTGCGAAAACAGCCACCTTGACCCACCCACCCGCGCCTATTTTCCGCATTACAATGAAATCGTAGAGGTAATAAATGTGTTGGTAGGCTAACCCAACATAAAATATACCAAACTAGCCTTATTCGTGATAAGAACGCGTGGAATTGATCTAAGAGAACATGTCGCAGTTAAGAAATATTGCAAGTCATTGGGAAACTGTTCGCAATCACTGGGACTCGAGCCCAATCTGTTAGCGTGGAAACCCACTACGCTATCCTTAGGCATAGTGAGGACGAACAGCGCCCCTGCCTTAGGTGGTCCCGATGAGGGAGAAGATGACGGCGTGTCTGCTTCTTCGCTGAAACCGTCGTCGGCCGCACCTGCCACATAAATGCGACTATTCTCATTCGCGCCAACCTCTCACCCTCTTTCCCACCCATCAAGCTCCTCCCGCGATAAACACGGTGGAGGTTTCCTCATGTCAATTCAATTTTACCGCATTCAATGCTCGTGGCGTATCTACTGGCACTGTGAAAACTTTACTATCGTCAGCGCTCCACCAATCAGATTATCATCAGTGGAGCCCGTCATTCTGCGGGAGCAGCTCTAGGTAGAGCTGGTTCGTCTATCTCTCATCGCGATCTTGTAAATAGAACAACATTGTGTCATAGGAATTTCGCGTTCCTCGGTCTCCTCTTCTTTTAAATTTAGTGCTGATAAACCCGGCAAGAAGGAGCTCTCTACCATTCGCAGTCACCGGAAATTTGGCCTATTTGAAGAAGGGTTCCTCGATGCCGACGACGGACTGTTTTGATGGGCAGATTGACGATGGTACTACCCTAGGCCGACCGACGCGTTGTGCAGAGGAATGGACGAGGCATCGTCACCTCCGATGATTTTCTTCGATGGATACTGAAAGCGATTCTGCGAAAGATGATGGGGAGGCCTCAGCTGATTGCGCAATGAAAAAACGGACTACCTTCGATGCCCGAACAGGATGTTAGTAAATCTACAATGCGCCTAATGTACTGAAGGCGAAAATAGAAAAAGCATGGTTGACCGCTTATTGACTTTGATAAAACGTAGAATCCGCATTAGGTTTAACCGTAATGACGAATGTTGTGTGTGACATGTTCATCTGCTAAATGCACAAATTATGGAAACCTGAAATTTCATTGAGATAGCTGAACGAAGGAATTGAACCGTGTGTTCACACGAAGCACACGAAATGGGCTTTCTCAGTCATGATCCGTGTATGCTATGAATTGAAATACAAGAAATACGATACCGAAGAACACTTCCTGATCGACGAAATAATAACCTCCTCAGCAAATTTCAACGAGTTTTATACCTAGAAAGAGGAATTCTATGGCCCGCGTGATTTCGTGAACTCCGAAGAAGATTCTATGTAAGAAACTTCGAATGCGTCAGTCGTGTGAGGTAGTTTGGATACCAATTTATTTTTATTCTGTAGTATTTCCAGTTTTTATTGAGTGCAATGCACTTCTTAAGAGACCCTGAACCTGTGTCCACCGGCGATGTCCGCGCACGTGGAGATGGGCGCGCGCAGCCTGGCCGCTGACATAGCACATACCCACGTGGGGGATTGGGCAGGAATCTCCTCGTCTTCCTTGGCAACGGGGGGAGATGGGCGCGCGCTGCCTGGCCGCTGACATGGCACATACTCACGTCGGGAATTGGCCAAGAATCGGGCGTGAGGAGGGCTAATGCACCTGCTTAAAGGAGTACTGACACGAAATTTCAAAGCTGAGATCCGCTCTAGCGATCAAGTACAACGACAACACAAATAGGTGTCTGTGAATAAATGCTTCTTTCTTTCTTTGTAGTTGTGTGTGTGTGTGTGTGATCTCTCTTTCGCGAACATTACCGAACCGCGCAAATTCAACTCGTGCATTCGCACTTTCACATTCTTCCCCTCGGGGAAATGCGGGGAATTTTTTGTTCTTCACTCACCCACCTTTTTTACTGGCGGTTTATGTGTCAGCAGCTGATGTATTTCAATGCGGCCTTCTTTTCCCCTCTCAATGCGCCAGCATGAAGGCTTCGACTGTTCCTGGGCACTTTAATAAGGCAGTGGCTATTTTGCCGGCAACCGGCAGATTAGCCTGGGAGAAAAGTTGCCGGCAGTTCCTTCCTATTGGCTGGACCAGACCACGTGATTATTCTGCCGGCACTTTTCCGCGGGGGCTATTGTGCCGGCTGCCGGCACATTTCCGCGCGGGCTATTTTGCCAGCTGCCGGCACATTTCCGTGCGGGCTATTTTGCCGGCTGCCGGCAGATTAGCCCGGGGGGAAAGTCGCCGGCAATTCCCCGGCAATGCTGCCTCTGGGCGCCAATGCTCCGGCAGCAGGAGATGTCAACTTTAACGTTGGTGACAAGTTTCCGAGCTTTGCCGAGGTACTGAAATACGTAAAGATATAAAGAAGCGAGTCGGCAAGATTGCGGAGGGCATGTCGAACTGGCTCAGCCCGCCGCAAACTTTGAGACTTTGATTATAGACAGTGAATGTTCCTTGGTGTTTCCTTTGTAGAATCTGAAGCAAAGTCGTGCAATAAAGAAATGATCAGTCAAAAAACCAAGATTGCATGACTAGAATTCACCACTGTTTATTTCAATGATGAAATTTTAAACACGAACTTCAGTGAAAACAATATTATTTAATTGAATCATGCAAAATATGCAGACGTCCAGAAAACGTCCTAAACACAATCAGAGAGATTAAAAACAGCGACTCATTCGCAATCACTACATTGCCAAACTTTAGCTTGTGTCTTCTTGCTGAGTTGCACACACGGCAAGTAGTACCAGTGTAAGCACCAATCACACATGACCGAGTCATGTGTGGGGAGATCATTTTTACACGTGTTACACTCCCACTGCTGCAATTGTTGTTTATATGTCAGGGCACTCTCCACTGCCACCCAAGCATCTTCTATAAAATAAGTTCGCACAGCGTTCACGTATAATTTCATGGAGAAATAATTTTTGCATAATTTCATGCAGAAATAATTTTTACTGAAGTTCGTGTTTAAAATTTCATCATTGAAATAAACAATGGCGAATTCTAGACATGCAATGTTGGTTTTTTGACTGATCATTTGTTTATTGTGCGACTTTGCTTGAAATTCTGCAAACAAAACAGGAAGGAACATTCACTGTCTGTAATCAAATTGTCAAAGTTTACGGCCAGCTGAGTCAGTTCGACCTGCCCTCAGAAATCTTGCCGACTCGTTTTTTCTATATCTTGACGTAATTCAGTACCTCGGCAAAGCTCGAAAACTTGTCACCAACGTTAAAGTTGACATCTCCGGCTGCCGGAGCATTGTCGCCCAGAGGCAGCATTGCAGGGGAATTGCCGGCAACTTTTCTCCCGGGCTAATCTGCCGGCAGCCGGCAAAATAGCCCGAGCGGAAATGTGCAGGCAACCGGCAAAATAGCCTCCGCGAAAAAGTGCCGGCAGAATAATCACGTGGTCTGGGCAAGCCAATGGGAAGGAACTGCCGGTAACATTTCTCCCAGGCTAATCTACCGGCTGCCGGCAAAATAGCCACTGCCCTTTAATAAAGATTGATTGATTGATTGATTGATTGATTGACTTATTATTAACTCTTCATACATATTTTTAAGGGGCTCAGACAGGCCAGAGTAACAAATGTTTCCATAAATTGTCATTTTCTGTGAATAGTTATTAATATTTCCTTTGTTTTGTTTCATGCATTTTTGGGCAATTGATATTTCATCCTATTGCTATGGTTCTTGTACGATGCGTTTTTGCAATTTACCATAATAGACAGTCTCTCCTATTCGTGTAATGTAGATTGGATACCACTTTTAATTTTATTCTCGGTAGTATTCGGAGTTTTTTATTGTTCTTCACTAACCCACCTTTTGACTGGCTGTTTATGTGTCAGCCGCTGGTGTATTTCAATGCGGCCTTTTTTTGCTCTCTAAGTGTGCCAGCACGAAGGCTTCGGCTGTTCCTGGGCAATTTATTAAAGGTTCATTTATTTATTTATTTTGTAAGGAGGATTTATTCCAAGGCCAAAGGACTGGTCAGCTCAAAGTCAGCTCTAGGAGTCAGGAGCACGAAGTCCGCTCTGCAGTGTTGGCCGAGAGCAAAAGCGAGAGGCAGCTTCTTCTTCCTTCCAAGCGTTCGCGATGCGGCTGCCGTCTATTGTTGTCACTTGACTGCGATGATCATGCTCTGTTTCGGCACGTACCCTCTCATGGCGAGTGGACAGTGCTTCCTATACTCGGGTTGCTCCTTCATGAATTGCGCTGGCGACGGGCATCCTTACAATTGCACCCGGGGAAAAAGAGCCATCCTGGCGATCAGGGAGTCGAAATGGTGAGGGGCTCAACGTAAGGCTTGAGGCGCTGGACATGTACTATATCACGGCCGCGGCGTCGGTGGTCGGGTGATGGGGCAACAGGCTCGACAATGTAATTGACAGGGGAGGTGCGTTTGATGACACGGTAGGGACCATCGTATCGCGAAATGAGCTTACTGCTCAATCCAGGAGCAGTCGTTGGCACCCACAGCCAAACAAATGATCCGGGTAAGAAGCTTGGTCCAGAGGTCTTTTCGTCATGCTGTGTCTTCTGTCGTTGTTGGTCTTCCTTGGTTAGTGAACGTGCCAGTTGGCGGCATTCTTCGGCGTGTTTCGCAAGGTATGAGATGGGCGTGCACTCTGAGTCATCAGGGCTATAAGGAAGTATTGTGTCCAGCGTACAAGAGGGCTCGCGTCCATACAAAAGGAAAAACGGAGAGAAGCCAGTCGTGGCTTGCTTGGCGGTGTTATACGCATATGTAACAAATGGAAGGATGGTGTCCCAATTAGAATGATCAGATGCCACGTACATTGCGAGCATATCCCCTAGCGTCCGGTTGAAACGTTCGGTGAGACCATTGGTCTGTGGGTGGTACGCTGTTGTGGTGCGATGGATGGTTCGGCAGGCTGTGAGGAGGGCTTCTATAACTTCAGACAGAAAAACCCTTCCTCTGTCACTGAGTAGTTCTCTAGGCGCTCCATGTCGTAGAATGAAGTGCCGAAGGAGGAAAGAGGCAACTCCAGGCGCATTTGCAGCCGGCAGTGCTGCCGTCTCTGCATATCGGGTCAGGTGGTCAACAGCCACAACAACCCACCTGTTTCCAGCTGCCGTGCAAGGGAGAGGCCCATAGATGTCGATGCCGACGCGGTCGAAGTGTCGTTCTGGACATGGTAAAGGTTGTCGAGGTCCAATTCCTTGGCGAGGCGGAGATTTGCGGCGTTGGCAGTGAAGACAGGAACGAACGAACTGACGAACAAAACGGTACATGCCGCGCCAGTAGTACCGCAGGCGCAAACGTTGGTAGGTTTTGGGTACACCAGCATGGGCGCAGTGCGGCTCGTCGTGAAAATATGCGCATATTTGTGCACGTAGGTGGCGTGGAATTACTAGGAGCCACTTGCGACCTTCGGGTTGGTAGTTGCGTCGAAACAGCAGACCGTCACGAATGGCAAAGTGCGACGCTTGCCGGCGTAGATTTCGAGATGCACCTTTCGCCGATGAGCCTGACAGGAGTTTGAAGATGGAGGAAATCCAGGCGTCTTTCTTTTGCTCGGATGACATGGACTGTATCTCCAGTGGTGAGAGGTAACAATCGGTAGTTGAGAGTCGCTCACTTTCATGCGGCAATGGGGAGCGAGAAAGGGCATCAGCGTCATGGTGCTTCCGGCCTGACCTATAGGTAACGCGAATATCATATTCCTGGAGTCGCAAAGCCCAGCGTGCTAGGCGACCGGACGGATCTTTTAGTGAGGACAGCCAGCAAAGCGAGTGGTGGTCCGTAACAACCTCGACAGGGCGGCCGTAGAGATACGGGCGGAACTTTGCAAGCGCCCAAACAACAGCTAAGCATTCTCGCTCTGTCACAGAATAGTTGGTCTCGGCTTTTGTTAGCGTACGACTTGCGTAGGAGACCACATACTCGTCATAACCTGCCTTCCGTTGTGCGAGAACTGCCCCCAAACCGACTCCGCTCGCATCGGTGTGAATCTCGGTAGGGGCGTCGGGATCGAAATGGCGCAGGATTGGCGGAGATGTGAGGAGATGACGCAGTTTAGCAAAAGCGTCGTCGCAAGCCGTTGACCACTCAGAGATACTGCCTTCCTCGCTGAGGAGCTGTGTCAGTGGCGCGATGAGGGATGCAAAGTTCCGTACGAAGCGGCGAAAATACGAACACAGCCCAATGAAGCTGCGAAGGGCCTTCACTGATGTCGGCTTCGGGAACTCTGCCACAGCACGCAACTTGGCAGGATCCGGCAGCACCCCCGCTTTAGAGACAACGTGGCCGAGGATGGTCAGCTGTCGGGCAGCAAAACGGCACTTCTTGAGGTTTAGCTGCAGTCCTGCGGTAGTTAAGCACGTCAAAATTTGCTCAAGTCGGATAAGATGTGTTGAAAAATCTGGAGAAAAGACCACAATATTATCCAGGTAACAAAGGCATTTCTGCCATTTGAGTCCACGGAGAATGTTGTCCATCATTCGCTCGAAGGTCGCAGGCGCATTGCAGAGGCCAAACGGCATGACGTTAAACTCATAGAGGCCATCTGGAGTAACAAAGGCCGTTTTTGCACGATCAGCCTCCGCCATGGGGACCTGCCAATATCCTGAGCGTAAGTCAATTGAAAAAAAAAAAACTCTGCGCCTTGAAGACAATCGAGGGCGTCATCGATTCTTGGCAAAGGATATACGTCTTTGCGGGTTATCTTGTTAAGCCGTCGGTAATCGACGCAAAACCGAATAGAACCGTCCTTCTTCTTGACAAGCACTACCGGTGACGCCCATGGACTCGTGGATGGTCGAATCACACCACGTTGGAGCATGTCCTCGACTTGTTCATCAATTACGCGGCGTTCAGTAGGAGAAACACGGTAGAGACGTTGTCGTAAGGGTGCGTGACTCCCAGTGTCGATGGTGTGTTCAACAGTGGTGGTACGCCCCAGGCCAGTCTGGACAGAATCAAAAGACGTCCGAAATCGGTGCAGCAATGCAAGAAGTTGGTCTCGTTCGGACGACGAAAGCTTGTCATCAACGGCGCGAAGAAAGACATCTGCAGACGGTTGGGGTGTCGCTGCTGCAGGAGCGCAGAGTCCACTGACGTCAAGGGTTGTTAAATCATCTGGAAAATCCACAGCCACAACAGAAGCTACGGTCTCGACGTGGCCGACGCACTCTCCGCGTTGCAAGGTGCAGGGACATGAGCCGTAGTTAGAAAGGAGAAGTGTAGCTTCGCTGTTGCGGATTGGAAGCAGGGAGAAAGGAAGCGGAAGATTGCGGCGCTGGTAGAACAGGGTAGAAGGCGTAAAGAGTACTGTCGCATTGGACAGAGAGGGGCACGATAAAGAAGCAAGGACGGCGGAATGAGGAGGAATGCTAACTTCTTCCGCGAGGACCAGTTTTACGGCAGAACAAGCGGGCGGGTCATCAGCGGTAGGATCTATGGACGGGAAGAGCTCTACTTCGGCACGGCCACAGTCGATTACAGCTCCATGTTGGGAAAGGAAGTCCCACCCCAGTATTACATCGTGGGAGCACGAAGGCAGGACAACGAACTCGATAACGTATAGGACGTCTCGAATAACGGCACGGGCAGTGCACACGCCGAGTGGATCTATGGGATGAGCCGTAGCAGTCCGCAATAAGAACCCGAGGTGCGGCGTCGTGACCTTCTTTAAGCGGCGGCAGAGTTTGGCGTCCATGACAGAAACGGCGGCTCCAGTGTCGACAAGGGCTAAGATTTCGGCGCCATCTATGACAATACTAATGATGTTTGCGGGAGAGGGAGGAGGTCTTGGGCAGATCGACGACGACGCAGTTCTTGCCTCCGGAACTGCGGCGCCTAGTTTTCCGCTTGCGTTGGGGTAGGACGACGACGCATGGGCGACAGCGAGCGTCGTCGCGGGGACGAAGATCGGCGGCCGGCGAAGTCACGGCTTTCGGAGGGCATAGATGTCACCGGCGAATACGCGGCGCCCTCCTGAATGAGTTGCGATGGGGCGTAGGAATAAGCCGTGGCAGGGTTGCGTCCAGTTGTCATACTGCGGCGGCAATAGCGGGCCACATGGCCAGGAGCCCTGCATGCAAAGCAAATTGGACGATTGTCCAGCGTCCTCCAAGGGTCAGTGAGTTGCGGACCAGAGCATACCGGGGGGCGTACAGGTACGCGGGGCTGCAGAAAGACGGGGCTTTGATGTATGTACCTGGCTGCGACTTCAGCATAAGGTCGCCGTGGGACAGAGTCAAGAAAGGTCGGTGGAGCGGCCATCGGCATGGAGGGTATAGAATCGGCATAAGCCAGAGTTGTGGTGACTGGGGCTGTCGGCGTAGCGTCGGAATAGGGCACGGGGGCGACAACAACAGGAGTTGACTGCAGTGCAGTTGGAACGGACTGAGCAACTTGTTGTTGGACAATGGTCCGGAGGTCAGGGCTGAGGGAAGATTTACGCTCCGGAACGTTTGGCATTAGGGACAATTGACGAGCCACTTCCTCGCGCACAAACTGCTGGATTCACTGAAATAATGTACCATCACTGTCGTTAGCAGCCAAGCTAGACATAAACTGATCTTGTACGACGGGTCGCCGAGTGAGAGCACGCTGCCTACGCAGCTCGTCGAAACTCTGGCAAATGGTAACGACCTCTGCCACAGTTTGGGGGTTTTTCGCGAGGAGCATTTGGAAGGCATCGTCTTCGATGCCTTTCAGGATGTGCTTGATCTTGTCCGTTTCGGGCATGGCGCTGTCGATCCTCCTGCACAGATCTACGACGTCCTCGATGTACGAAATGAAGTTTTGACCACTTTTCTGTGCACGCTCGCGCAAACGCTGCTCCGACCGGAATTTTCGTACAGCGGGGCGTCCAAATACTGCTTGGAAGTCGGCTTTAAATTCTGGCCACGTTTCAAGACGGGCTGCGTTGTTCAGGAACCATTTCTCCGCGAGCCCAGTCAAAGAATATTCCACGTTATTGAGCTTGAGGCGGTTGTCCCAATTGTTACGAGTGCTCACCCGTTCAAACGCGGCAAGCCAGTCGTCGACGTCCTGCTCATCGGTGCCGTTGTACTTGGGAGGGTCCCGCTCACGGATCGCACTAGAGCAGACGATGGGTGTTGGCGTAGGCGGCGGGTTATCGTCGCGAGGCATTGTAGGAGGTTGAAGTGTCCGATTGCGGAGCTCCAGGGTAAGAAAACGACTGCCGACGCGGGTCACGCCCTCTCGACGATTGTGCGAAGGGCGATGAGGTGGGAAGCTGGGGCCAGGACGGGGAGGAACCCGCACACTCCACCAAAATTGTAAGGAGGATTTATTCCAAGGCCAAAGGACTGGTCAGCTCAAAGTCAGCTCTAGGAGTCAGGAGCACGAAGTCCGCTCTGCAGTGTTGGCCGAGAGCAAAAGCGAGAGGCAACTTCTTCTTCCTTCCAAGCGTTCGCGATGCGGCTGCCGTCTATTGTTGTCACTTGACTGCGATGATCATGCTCTGTTTCGGCACGTACCCTCTCATGGCGAGTGGACAGTGCTTCCTATACTCGGGTTGCTCCTTCGTGAATTGCGCTGGCGACGGGCATCCTTACAGTTTGTTTATTTATTATTATTATTATCATTGATATTCTTCTTCTTCTTCTTCTTCTTATTATTATTATTATTTTTATTATTGTTGTTATTATTATTATTATTATTCACAGAAGTCACCACTTCGGTGTTCTATGCTCTTGTGCTTTTTTCGAGAAACAAAAGTTTTTTCGCTGTGCGTCGTGCCAAAAACGTGTGCACGCGAAGTGCGTTGTGTGGCCGGACAAGGAGCTGCAGCTTTTGAAGTCGGGTGCTCGGTGATTTAGGTGCAATTTGTGCGAAACCGCTGATGCGCCCCCTAAGCCCACCGAATCTTTGTCGGCGAGCAACGACACCGGCCCGCCGTCCCGCACGCATTCTTCACCCTGCACCCGCCGACAGTCGGCGGCCGCCTGGACCCCCGCGCCGCCGTCCCAACCGGTCGACCTTCGGACCGAAGTTGCCTCTCTCCACGCCCTCCTCACCGACGCGCTGGAGGGAATCTCTTTTCTGAGCGACCAAGTGTCCCGGCTTCATGAGGAAAACGAACAGGTCCGTCTTGAGAGCATGCACGGCTTTGCTCGGAAGGCCGATGTTGTTGTCTCCCTCCAGGAGGAAATTCGCTGCCTGCGTGGGGAACTCACTCGACGGCCTGCTGCCCCGCGCACCCAGCCCTGCTCCCCGGAATCGAAGTCGCTATTCCCTGCGGTTGTGACGGCTCCGACGCTGCCTGCCCCTGCCGCATCCCCCTCGCCGACATCAGCCACTGCCGGGGGTGTGCAGGGTAATGTAGTTGCAGTTGTCCCTACCCCGGTCACTGGGATTGTGCAGCCGAAGGGACGCCCATCTCACCTTCAACCGTCTTATGGCACTTCCGAACCGGGATCAATCACGGTGTTTCACCGACATTAGCACACTCGGCTGAAAAACAACCGACACGTGACGTATCTCGGCGGCTACCTGCTATGTTCGTTTCTAGGCTGTCACCGGACACTACTAGTGAAGCCTTGTCCTCCCACCTCACTAGTTTGAACGCCCCTCGTGTGACCTGCAAACGACTAAAAACAAGGTTCACCAACTATGCGTCGTTTCATGTCGTGTTCTCCGATGAGTACATCGAACGCTTGCAAGACCCACCGTTGTGGCCGAACGGGTGCCTCTTTAAACGGTTTCTAGGTCCTCTTCATGAATCCATGCTACACACGTCTGAAACATCTAATAATAATCCACCCGGATGCGCCTGAACATTCTCTATCAAAACGTTCGTGGCCTACGGACAAAGGTTAGTGAGTTTTTTTATTCTGTATGTTCATCTGATTTGCATATTATTATTCTTACGGAAACATGGCTTGAACCAGATATTGCCTCCGGGGACTATTTTACCGAAAATTTTAATGTTTACCGCAGTGACTGGGACTGTACAAAAGTAAAAGGTTTGGTGGGGGTGTTCTCATAGCTGTGGATCGTTCTATTACTTCCTTGAGGCGCAGTGATATCGAAACTGTGGATGAATCTCTCTGGGTTGAATTATGCTGCCCAGGTAAGCGGAATATATTACTTTCTACATTTTACTTTTCTCCAAATCTTCATCCACATGAGTATGAGTCAGGCATTTCGGCCATCGAAAACGTCGTCCCCTCAAATCCCCGTCATGACTTCTGTATCGCTGGCGATTATAACGCACCTGGTATCGACTGGTTGATGGTACCGTCCAGCATCAATACCACTATGCCATACGAAAAGGCACCTGCCTTCTCGACTTAATTTCTTTTACTGTCCTCCAGCAAAAAAATGATGCGAAAAACTGCAACGGAAACACGGTTGACCTTTCCTTGTCCAATCTTCATTCTCTCAGTGTTTCCAAGTCCCACTTTCATCTTGTGTGTCCTGACAAGTATAATCCCTCTTGCATCTTTCTTTACCGTGTTCCCCTCAGTTCATTCGCTCCTGTCCATCTGCCCGTCCTGCCTTTAACTTTGCCGCTGGCGGCTACGTAGGTTTTTATAATTATCTGTCGGAGTTTGATTGGTCTGAGGTATTGAACGCTGGAAAAGTTGACGAGCAAGTTCAGCAATTTTCTTCTATTATGCAAGAAGGTATGCGCAGATTCATCCTTCGTAAGCGGCCCAGGAACTCTAAATTCCCCGCTTGGTTTTCAGGTGAGCTCCGCGTGGTCTTAAAACATAAGAAGCGTGCCCATCGGAAGGCACGGCGGACAAATAGTGAGTCATGGCAACAGCAATTTGTCTATTACAGGTCTTTGTGCAGAGTGCTCTATAAGCGGGATCGGTTACTGTACATCTCTGCTGTTGAAAATGATGCTACGCGGAGTTCCAAATGCTTCTGGCAGTACGTCCGTTTTCGCTCCGGCACGCAGAGCCACGAACACATCAGCCTTCTCGATGAAAACGGAAATAATATCGCTTCTGTTGCCGATGCATTTGCTGAGCACTTCAGTTTAGTATTTGGACCCAATACCCTCTCCGGCGCCCGCGAACTGTCTTCTTCGAATTTCTGTATCCCCCTTATAGGCGAAGAAGACGTTCTCAAGGCACTCAAACAGCTAAAGCCATCTCTTTCCTCTGGTCTGGATGGAATTCCCTCCGCACTACTTAAAGCTTACGGGGTCACACTAGCTACGATTCTCGCTTCTATATTTAACAACTGTATAAAATCATCTACCTTTTCGCGCCTTTGGAAAGTCGCGCGTATTGTTCCTGTGTTTAAGTCTGGTGTGAAAACAGAGGTAGAAAACTACAGGCCAATTTCTATCCTCTGCTCGGCAAGCAAACTGTTCGAATCAATTTTGCACGTAATTTTGTCGAGTAGTGTCAAAAACATCTTTCTTCCAGAACAACACGGTTTTTTATCTGGCCGTTAAACTACTACAAACCTTGTGTCTTTTATGTCCTTTGCCTCGGAAGCTGTGCATGGACGGGGTCAGCTCGATACCGTGTACTGTGACCTCAGCAAATCGTTTGACGTAGTTGACCATTCCTTGCTTCTGCATAAAATTTCCCGTTTGCTTCGTGGAGTTACTCAGCAGCTATCTTAATAATAGGTCATGTTTTGTCTCTGTTAATGATAAAGAATCTGGTGCCTACGGTGCTTCCAGTGGTGTACCTCAGGGATCTGTTCTGGGGCCCCTTTTGTTTTCGTTGTTTGTTAATGACGTCTCAGACTCTATAAATCACTCTTGTTTTCTGTTATATGCTGATGGCATCAAAATATTTAAAGAAGTTACTAGCGCTGAAGATTGCATAGCTCTTCAATCTGATGTGGATGCTTTTAGCAACTGGTGCTCCGCGAACTAACTTGCCCTTAGTGGCACTAAAACGAAGGTTATGTCCTACACTCGTAAAACACACCCCTTACTTTATCCGTACGCTGTGAAAAGTGTGCCACTACCGTGTGTGTTGAAAATGTGTGACCTTGGAGTGGTATTTGACAGTGCGCTAAACTTTTCTGCTCGTGTGGATTCTATTTCTAAGCGCGCCCTTCGCCGCTTGGGGTTTGTCTGTCGAATATCAAGAGAATTCAGCAACCCTGTCTCACTACTAAAGCTTTTTTTGTCTGTTGTCCGCCCTATTTTAGAATATGCCTCAGTTGTTTGGAACGGCACGTGCCAGTAGAACAGTAATATACTCGACAAAGTGCAAAATACGTTCATATCTATCCACAAACATCGTTTCTCCCGCCACAGTGGCAATGGTTCAGACTTTTTTACTTCTAATCCTCTCCAAAGTTTGAAGTCAAGACGAATCAATGCTGACCAAATTTTTTATTTAAACTTGTACACGGGACTATTTCTTGTTCGGAGTTGCTTGCAAATGTAAATCTTAGAGTACAGTCGAAACTTACCCGTAAGTCTCCTATACTTCATACCCGTAAGACATGCAATAGACACTGCACATTGTATCGCCTTCAAGAAACATACAATCTCTACTCCCATAATATTGACCTGTTTCATACACCCCTTCGGTCTTACATGTGCGACCTTTTGACTTCTGTCTCTCCCTGACTTGGTTCCGACCAGTTTTAATTCTATTTTCATTGCCCTATTTCAGTTTATGTTGCTCGCCTTTGTTACTGTTCCTACTCATATATACCTGTATCTGCCCGCTTGTATTGTCAAATTTTTATGACACTGTGTTTTATCGGTTCGTGGTTGTTCAAACTTCAATTTGCCGAAATCATTGATTTTGTGAAATGACCTTTATTCTTCATTCTAGTTTTTTCTTCGCTTGTATTTTGTTGTTCTTATCACGCGTGGATGTATTTGTGTCGTCGTCTGTCTTTTTCTTAAGCGCGCCAGAACAAAGGCTACGGCAGTACCTGGGCAATATAATAAAGAGATTGATTGATTGATTATTGATTATTGATTATTATTATTATTATTAATATTAGGGATCTTGTTCTGGTTATAGTAAGTTCTTTTTACCTGCTCGCCTTACTATATGGATAGTATGCTGTTTATATGACTTTTTTGTTGTTTTCCATTTTGTGGATTGCTGTTATAACGTTACACGATTGTCTGTAGTGGGCAGATCTTCTGTTTCATCTGTACGATGTAATTACGAATTCTGTTGTATCCTGTCAGTTTTGTTTGTGTTATGTAGTGTATACGCTATCTACGTTTTGTAGTGGTTTGTGCGGTATACTTTCTAATATACATTGTAAAAGTTATTTTTTTACTGATTTATCTTATACGTTGTCAAAGTGTTCTTTCCTTTCACTTTTTTCCCTTTTTTTCACTTGTATCCATATGTGTGCCAGCACCAAGGCCTCACAGCTGTTCCTGGGCGCAATAAATATACATGATTGATTGATTGAATGATTGATTGATTCAAGCGCAATATCGGTGAAACGGCTAAGGTGGCGGGTTGGCCTAGCGAAGCCAGCGACGACATCGGCCCGTCCGCAAGCAAGGCTTTTTCCCCCTGCCCAATGCTCGATCCCGGTCACTCTGTAACGGCTAACAACCACCGACTCACAAACTCACAAAAATAATCCAGGCAATCTTCTGCAACTAACCAAGAACTTCTAGAACGCCTCCAAGCCCCATATATAACCCAGGGGAGCACGATATTGCTTCCAGCTTAACGAGGAATGGACAACTAGGAGCTCGATCAAGATATAACCGAAGCAGAGGTGAGGGCGGCCCTCCCTACCATTCGACCTGGGTCACCACAAGGTAAGAATGGAATAACAAACAAAATGCTCCGCAACCTTTATGGCAACAACATCGCAGTATTGACCCATTACTATAATTACTACTGGACCAATGGAATCCTACCTCCTACGTGGAAACACGCCGATGTTTTCATGATACCTAAGTCTTCAAAACTGCTCAGCCTGGAACACCGCCCAATTTCTCTTACGTTATGTATGTGAAAAGTAATGGAGCACGTTGTACACGTGCGTCTGGTGAAATATCGTTTCCGTACTTGGGCATTTCCGAATACTATGATGAGATTCCGGCATTGGTTATCTACACAAGGCATACTTCTACAACTACAACACGAGGTCAACAAACCTCCATTCAAAGTGGACGCGGCAGCCATTCTTGCACTTGATCTCAAGAAAGCTTAAGACCGAGTATCCCACACAACCATACTCCAAAATTTAGAATCGATAGCTCCAGGCGAACGCACGTACAACTATGTGAAGTGCTTCCTTATCGCCTGCACAGCAGTGCTACAAATTGGGGATATTGTAACCAACACCATACCCCTCCCATCGTAGGTACTCCTCAAGGGGCTGTACTCTCACCCCTGCTTTTTAACTAAGCCTTTGTCAATCTCCCTCAGGATCTTGCTCGGATTTGTCATGTTCGACATAGTATTTACTGCTGACGACATAACCTTTTGGACGTCTGGCGGAGGCAGCGACGCACAGATAGAAGATGTTCTTCAAACCGGGGCTGACATAGTCATTATAGAAGCCACTAAGGCAGCCCCTCAATGCTCCCAAGGAAAGTCCGAACTTCGTGTTCTTCCAGCGAAACGTAGTGCTCAGTCAACCACGTCAATAAAAATCCATATGAGCCACACAAACGTACCATCAGTACGAAGCATAAAAATCCTAGGGCTCAATATACAGAATAACCGTGCCAACACTCGTTACATAGCCCAGCTCACCTCCCAGGTAAACCAAATGATTGGCCACATACGCCGCATTACTGTCCGCAACAATGGGGTAAAGGAAGCCGAGTGAATACAGTTAATTCAAGCTTTTGTAATTAGCTGCATTACTTACTTTGCCATACCTTAATCCCTCTCCATGTTAATTATCTAAAATCAATTGTCTGATTCGCAAAATTTATAAAACTGCTCTCCAGACACCTCAAAATACTTCTACTTCGCGACTGGAACAGGTCGGCGTCTATAATACCGCGGAAGAGCTAATCTAAGCTCACGTGATTAACCAGTGCTCTCGCCTGTCGGAAACACCTACCGGCCGACATATCATGAACAGGCTAGGCAAATGCCCCAGTAATAAGTGGCGCGCGCACCCCCATTCCCCCCAAAATTCATGGGTTGCTACGAGTGCACCCACTCCCACGCAATATGCATCTAGTGCACAATCAGAAGCGAAGAGAACAGCGTTTACGGGCATTGGCTAAAAAGTACCCCATCAGACCAAATATGGTATATTTAGACACTGCTAGTTACAGACATCACGAAGCATATGCAGTGAAAGTTTTAATATATGACCCCATGGCACCCCCATAAATTCCCTCACCAAACGTACGCGCCACGCCGCATCGGCGGAAGAACCCAGCCATTATGCTGGCTATATCACATCGGCCGACCCCGGCAATTACAATTTCTTATTCGAAAACGGCCATCAAAAACTTCGCCAAGGTGATTATTTCTCCCCTGGCGCTCAGACTTCTTCAGAAACCTCCAACCTCCCAGGTGGAGCAGATCTGGACTCCTGCCCACACAGGGCTGAGGGGCAATGAAGTGGTCAACACAGCAGCTCGAGAGCTACCATCCGAGCAGGACCTAGTCTTGTCCCCTTCCATGAAGCCCAGTCGGCTCGCGAAAGCCTAATGAGCTTCCACGAAATCCCTGCGCATTACCGCCTGTACCCGCCGTCGATACCCGCCTGTTCACCCGGAACTCACTAACGCCGAGGAGCGACTGGGGCGCCTCATGCAAACTAATACACTACCGTGTCGTGCCAGGCTGAATTTATCCTACTGTGTACCCCTCACCCAATTGCCCTGCATGTGGTGCACAAGGCACCAAACTCATCTCATGTGGAATTGCCCAAAAGACCCTTTTCTCTTAATACCCACTGGCGAGCACTGGTAGGAGGCGCTGGGCAGCTCAGATCTGCAGGTTCAGAAGAATCTAACAGAACGCGCGGCCTAGGTCACCGGAAACATGCAGCTGTCGGTCACCACACCTCAGTAACCCAGAATGTACAAAATAAAGTTTTCCCTCTCTCACTCTCCCTGCTCCCTTCGGTGAGACTCACTGGCCGTCGTTGAGAAGGCCCCGGTGCCGCCGTCCCAACCGGTTGACCTTAGCGCCGAAGCTGCCGGTCTTCACGCACTAATTGACGCGCTGGACGGCATTTCCTTCCTCAGCAACCAATTTCCCGGCTGCGGGAGGACAACGACCTCCTGCGCCAGGAAAACGCGCCGGCTTTCGACCGCCCCGTCAGGAGAGGGAGCAAGAGCGCGCCATTATGTGAAGGTGGTTGCTTCGCTGAGAGCGGAGGTGTGCTCCTTGCAAGCCCACACCGCAGCCTTCACCACCCCTCCACCGTGCAGGAAGGAGCAACGTATCTATGAACGTTGGGAAGGAGTGCGTCCCAGCTCGGGAAAGCTTTCTTTCACCCAATCTGTTAACAAGGAAGTGTCGCCGTCGGCTAGGTCGGCTCCGCTGCAGTCGGTGTTTTCGGCTTCTCCTGCACTGCCTCCAACTCGGTCCCCACTTTTCCTGGGTGCATTCTGTGCCTGTGCTTGACTCTCACCCTCCTACTATTGAAAAGAAGCGCCGAAGACGAGCATGTGTAGGCGCATCAGACACATGTGGACTCGTCATCGTTCTGCAGCCCAAGCGTCCCGAAGCTATGTTCGTTTCAAAGCTTTCTCGGTCCACCACCTCTGCTAGTCGTAATGCCCATCTGTCAACCTTAGGTGTCTCGCCCTTGAGCTTCCAACGACTGAAGACTAAATTTCTACGTACGCATCCTTTTATACTTCACTGAGTCAAAAGCTTTTGAGCGCTTAAATGATCCCACTGTTTGGCCGAAAGACTGCCTCTGTAAGGAGTATGGAAGCATGTTTCGCGAAGGCATGCTTCACAGCTGTGAGCGCATCACATAAAAAAATATATTATGGCTAGTTTACATATGTTTTATCAGAATGTGCTAGGTCTTCGTACTAAGGCAACTGACTTCTGCATCACATAAGGAAAACTATGATGACTACTTTACATAGGTTTTATCAAAATGTGGGAGGTCTTTGTACTAAGGCAACGGACTTCTTTGGTAACGTTCTGGCTTTTTGTTTTCCGTTAATAGCTATTTCTGAAACTTGGCTGCGCCCTAATATCCTGTCCAGTGATTGTTTCCCTCAAAATTACCATATATATCATTCCCAGCTAACCTGTTCCCACTATAACCACCATGTTGAACAGAAGGGTAATAGATTACTAGATTTTGCGTCTTTCACTTCCATGACACAGCGTAATCACGTACAAAGCTGTAGTGGAAACATTCTGGACTTTTGTTTTTCAAACTTTGATGGCGTTAGTGTGTCGCGCTCTGATTGTTCTTTAGTAATGCCCCACAGATTTCATCCTCCTCTCTATTTCGTGTTGCCTTCCTACAATGCTCCACCATTCCGGAAGTTCCAGCAATACGCAACCTCACGGCGCTTTCGTCCGGGGAAATTACGTTGGGCTGTATGGCTACTTTTCTGCTGCCCCTTGGTCAACAGTCATTGACCACTCTGATGTCAATGAAGAAGTTGACCGTTTTACTGCGATTGTGCTTTTGCGTATGAGGAAATACATCTCGCAACGTTTACCAGAGAGGTTCAAGTTCCCACACTGGTTTTCTTCTGAATTGCGGGATACCCTGAAACTCAAAAAACGTGCGATAAGAAAGATGAAGCGCTCTGGTGCGAACCAGTTCGCTCAGGAGTTCCGGCGCCTACGTGCCCTATGCAAAATATTGCACAAGCGTGATCATGCTTTGTACCTGACGTCAGTTGAAGCTAAAGCAACTCATCAGCCGGGAGCCTTCTGGAAGTACATTCATTCTAGATCTAGTACAACGAAATAATCTATTCGTCTACTGGATTCCAACGGCGATGAGGTTGCAGATGCGGCCGACTGCTTTGCTCGTCAGTTTTCTTCTTTGTTTGGGCTTAGCGGCGGTAGTGATGACGGCAGCGTCTCTTGTCACCACGACGGTAACTCCGCTTGTTTCCAATTGGATGAGAACTTCGTGCGGACCAGCATCAAGCGGCTAAAGCCTTCGTTTTCTTCTGAGCCAGATGGTATTCCTGCTGCAATTATAAAAACGTATGCAAATATATTCGTTCCTGTGTTCACCACAATATTTAATAACTGTCTCCGGTCTGGCACGTAGCCTCGCTCATGGGAAATCTCTCGTGTATTCCCTGTTTTCAAGTCAGGCCCAAAAACTGACCCCATTAACTATAGGCCAGTGTCGCTCCTTTGTTCTGCCTCTAAAATATTCGAGTTATCTCTTCATACGGTCTTGTCTTTCTCACTTAAACACGTCCTCATTCCTAATCAACATGGCTTCATGCGTGGTCGCTCAACTTCCACAAACCTGACATCCTTCATGGAGCTGGCTGTCCCAGCAGTCGTTGGTAGAAGCCAGCTTGATGCTGTCTACTGTGACATGAGCAAGGCCTTTGATGTAGTCAACCACTCGTTATTGCTTGTCAAGCTCATTCTGTTAGACGTTCACGCTTCTTTGGTGGGTCTTATACGTTGCAATCTCCTGGAGCGATATGCTATGTAAGTTTTAACGGTCAAAGATCATTTAGGTACAAAGCAATAAGTGGTGTACCCCAGGGCTCCGTTGTCGGCCCCCTTCTTTTTTTCATTTTGATTAACGATGTGGCTTCTGTCATTCAGAATTCTTTTTTGTCGTATGCTGATGATATGAAAATCTTTAGAGAAGTGCGTAATGTTCAGGACTGTAATTCTCTTCAGGCTGATATCCTGTCATTCCATCGTTGGTGCACCAAAAACGCCTGAATTTTGAACGCCTCAAAAACGAAAGTTGTTTCCTATAGTAGGAAAACTCAACAGCTGCAATACTCCTATAAAATAGCAAGCATTGCACTGCCGATGGTGACGGAAATTCGGGACTTGGGACTACTATTTGATTCTTCTCTGACTTTCTCTTCCCACGTTACACAAATTACCGGACGCTCTCTTCGATGTCTGGGTGCTGTTTGCAGGTATTCTAGAGAGTTTAAAAGTCCTCTTGTGCGGCTCTCGTATTCGGCTCTCTGCTTACCTCTTCTCGAATACGGTTCTGTTGTTTGGAATGGAACTTGCACGTCCAATAGTGACTGCATCGAAACGGTTCAAAATAAGTTCCTTTCTATCTTTAAGCACCGTTTCCGTCATGTACAAGAAGACGCAAACGGCAGCATGTCTTGTCTCAAAAGTATTCCTTCCCTTTGGTGTTGACAAATGAGAGCTGATATTATCTTTCTTTATAAACTTCTTCATGGTGATATTTTGTGTGATGACTTGGTTGCACTTATCAATGTCAACTTGCCAAACAAACTTTTCCGAAGATTTAGAACTTTCAGAACAGATGCTTTAAGTAGACGACGCTCGTCCATCTGCAGAATACAATGTGCATATAATGAATATTCCGATCGGCTTGACATATTCCAGAGCTCTTTGTCTTTGTTCTCTAATGTATTGAAAACAGTTGTAGCTTAAGTGCCTTTATCTCATTTATGTGCCGTATTTATGTTCTGTATTTATTTTATGCAAATCATCTTCCTGCTTGTTTGTTTTTTCCTTTTCCTGGTTTTGTGTTGCTTGAACTTCTGTAGGTATGAGTGTCAGTGCTTGTAACACTGAACTTCGTTTTTCTATTTGAAAACTTCCTAACATTTTGTTACAAAACCTTCGTTTTATGTGTATAATCTATCTCCGTCATGTTCATTGAGTATTTGCTTGTGTATTTTCAATTTTTCACGTGCCTTCAACGTTTTTCTGGCCGGGTGTCATGACTTCTAACACTAGGCTTCCTTTTTTTGCTGTTTTGCTTTCTGGGATCTCTGTAACTATTTTTACTTGTTTATTTCATACATATGGTTTTCTGTGTTGTGTTGTCTTGATTTTAGCTTGTTTTTATGAATGTTTGTATATTGTGTACTAGTACCAAGACCCTAGTGTTGTTCCTGGGCACCGAAAATAAAGGTTGATTGATTGATTGATTGATTATTATTATATTACTATTATCTGGTAACAAGCGCGAACTTCCCCGGTCTAGTGCTCTGAATAATGGACGATTATACGAGGAACCATGACACCAAATTCTTTTGCAATAATTACACGTTTGGTTTTGAAAAAGTCAGACAATAGCAAAATTGTGTAGAGAGAATTATACACCTTTTATTGTTTAGGTTATACGATTTTGCTTATATTGCGCGCAAGAATTTAAAAGCACGTAATGTACGCTTCGGTATTGCTTTTCCGAAGAAAAGCACGTTTTGAAAATATTGGCGTGTTTGCGGCTTCGATGCTATCCCTCGGCGCAGCTTACGTTGCAGGGTGTCAGAGTAATTTAAACCTCCGGGGAATATTTAACGTGCCCCATCCCCCCTTCGCATTCGTCTTCCGTTGTGTTTAACAACCGAGTTGTTGTGGCAGGCCGTAATCTGTGCGGCGTCGTTAAATAAAACCTTAATTGTAGTTACACCAGCAGTTCACAGCACGCATGAGCACGTGAACTCAAGGGTAAACTGTCGCGGGGGAGGCCGATCAAACCCTGGTCAGCAGCAAACGGCTTAGCCCCTGAAAAACTCATGCTGGTCACACTTGTCAAGTATATAAACTTTTCAGGCGCGCAACATTCCTAAACCAATTGTTAAATGCACAAAGTTTGCACACTTCGGAGGTGTGCCTTCTCCGTTGCGCAGTGGAGCTCTCTTGCAGCCTGATTGCTCCTACGAAGTCGCAGTAAGGGAAGGCGAAATCATTTCAGATTCCCTGCCAACTGCCGCGGGTGACATTTTGTTTGGTCAGGCTTGCACTCCGGTCACGCTAACACCAGCAAAATACAATTGCTACATTGGTGGCATTCATTTTCTCTGTTGCGACTGCGAAGGGAACGTTGTTGGGGTTTGTTTTGTCTGGAAGGGGGAAGGCATGAGAGGATACAAAGCTGATGGGCTGTTAAAAAAAGTCCCGAATGTCATTGACTGTGCGTCGTCAACAAGTATGGAGGAACCGTTTCTTTGTGAACCAGCAACCATTATTTTTTCCGGTTCAGGTCTGTTTCGGGGTCGACATGCTGAAAACACGGTTCGGCTTCGGGTTCAGCACCTGCAAAAATCGCGGTCGCTTTCGGTTTTTGTTCCGGTTCAGTTCCGTTATGGATAATTTACGTGCAGTTAAACGCAAGCTGTGATTACTAATTTATATAACACAAAAAGGATTCTCAAATTTCTTTTTTTCTACGACACTTACTTCACTTATCCTGAAGGTATGCATGAACTCCTCCTACTTGTATTTTCAAATTCTTTGAAGAAATAAATACAAAAGATGCGCGCCGACTGGAACTGAATCCTGCGTCCAGCGCCAGCAGTCCTGATAAATCATCTTTCATCACGGCGATATAAAAGCTGTTAAACTTTACTCTTTCGATGACCTTTTTGGTACTGAGATTTTGAAATAAATAAATGGGTGAAAAACAATTACACGGCACGACAGTATAGCGCTAGGCGTTTGCGTTTTAAGCAAACATCAGTTATACTTTGAAGAAAGGAGATATTCATTAAAGTACTAATACAAAAGTAGCGGACCACACACAAAACCAACTCAAGGTTCTCATTTAAATTTTTGATCATCGCAGAAAATTCGGCCCCTTGGGGTCGTGAAGTTCCAGGCAGTTTTTGAGGTCTGACTCGAATTTAAATTTGGTTTTGAAGTACGTGGTGAGGTTCCCGGCCATTTCAATGCGGCTGAATTTGGGGAAGCCACACTGTGGAGTTGCGGGTTCGTACTGTAGATCGAACACTGCAATGCCGTACTTCACACCGGTCATGGCGCTCTTGAGGCTGCAAAGCTGCAAATGAATAAAACACAAATCAGCTATTTCTTAACTGCGCATGTCGCAGTACCTAACTATTCAAGTTATGCGTTTTCCACAAAAAGGCATTGTTTGCTCGCGCTATAGGTCATAAGGCGTTCATTTAATATTCAGGGTGCTTTGTTGACGAAAATCAACATACTCATCCAAGGGCAAACTTTCCAAGCCTACACACCCTAATCGCCGTATCTGCGTCTGTACTCCACTTCATGTGTTTCCTTAGCTGTGCGAAGTGAAGGATTCCGGCATGCTTTTACATGCGAAAATCACTTCAGGGATCTCCTCGACTGGAGGCTCGACTGGAGCACGGATAAGACAGGCCGAAATTGCAAGATGTACTGCCGTTGACTCAGGTCATGTGAAGGTGCAAATTTCAAAAGTATTAGGCCACCTATACATTAGTACATATTGTTATCTAGCATTGTGACTGCTGATAACGAAGTGCTTGCATACGAATGATTGAAGTAAGTTGCTGTCATATACGGGAACGTGACTAGCACTATAGGTTGTTGATGACAGAATATAAGACGCATCCTGCTTGCCGCGGTCAAAGAAGCCTGCTCATATTTGCAGACGCGGACACATTCTCGGGCCGGTGCTGTGGTGTGACGTCAGACATACGAACTCCTTGATTGAAAATGGCCCCCTTGATTGAAAAAGCCGGGCGGGTAATGCTTCCAGTGCTTACACGTGACAAATATTATTTGGCGGCTACTCACGGAAGCACGATTGTTTGCACAGCCAGTTTAAATTCTATGAGGGGACTATTATTAAGGACATCAAGGAGGATATTAGGCTAAGAGAAACTATTTATTTGAGTGCAACATGTGGTCAGGCAGAAATACAGCTGTCGAACCACACATTGAAAGCATGCCGAGTGCCGAGCTATGAAACGAAGAACAGATTTGGCGCATGTGAAGGCGAGCTTACGTAAAGATGGTGTGGGGGGAATTATCCGCAAATGAGAGCAATGAAAGCTTTGCACAAATCATTGCACTCTTTCTTAGTACACGAACACAGGCACAACATCGAACTATTTATTTCATATGAAGCGTATGAAGCACCACCTTCCTTTCTTCCCCATGCGGAACGACGCGTCCACCTTCTGTAACAAAGTTTCGTTATGTTATGTCATATGAAGCAAGCGGTTTACCGGGAAATCTTTGGAACACGATACACGTAAACAAAGCTGCTGAAATGTGAGTTGTTAAGGCGTTTGTGTGCATGTTCACAAAGCCCCTGGTAAATTCACGTCGCTGCGAAGCTTTCCCGCGCCTCGCACTAATTACATACGAAGGAGTGCGCAGTATTAGGTAATACCCGGGCATCCGCTCTGGTTGCGGCGAATTCTATCCGGCATGCTCGGAATTCTTGTGAGCTCACCACACATGGCGAGCATTCCTCTGGAAACTGCACCTTGTGTGGTGCCCTCGTGCCCGTCAGCACGTGCCTCGCCTAAATTTAAACTCAACACTGGAAAACATAACTCGCATCGTGAAACTCAAGGCAGCACTCAGCATGGTTGGATTATTTTAATTTTTGCCTAAAGGGCACTGGTCAGACGTGCCCAGTTGTCATCTGAGCTTTTCACTTGACAATGTGCTTGTATTCCTAGATGCACAACGAACCGTGTTCGTTTATGATATCGGTAGGCTGGAAAAGCACGTAAGTGGTGTCAAGAGGCGTGTCTGATGATGATGCTCGGATGTGCATGACGCAAGGCCAACTAGGGCAAAAAGCGCCAAACAGTGTTTATGTATGAGGGGTGAAGACGAACTAAAATCACTCAACAAAAAACAGAAGTAAAATCAGTAAGAGGCAATGATGATGGCTGGTGTAAAGGCCAGGTGGTGATTGTGCATGGTTTTAAATTAGGTCCAAACAAATATGCGTGATAGGAAGTGAGGTGTAAAAATTTGGTTTAACAAAGAAACTAAAAGTGCGTTGTAGAGCAATTATGGGATCATCCGCTAGAAACAATGGTGGGTATAGTGGAATGTGTTGTCGGCACAGTTGAGAGAAGTGTTTGCGTCTTGTTGTGTGGAGTGCTTTGCGTGTAATTAGAAAGTCCCTAACGGATAGGATCTCCCCCCACCTGCTACACAAGGGTCTTGGCGATCCAGTGAGAAGATGGGAGTGTGTCACGTGTGTGTGGCCCATCCGTAATCTACCTAGGGCTACTCGGATGAGCTCGGATGTGCGTCAGTAGTGTATGGTACTAGGTGTGGTTTTATTAGGTATAACTTGTTGTCTGTGAACTCCAGTCGACTTGCCACGGTCTGCGAAGGTGTTGTCTTTTGTGTAGCTTGAGATCAGTGAAGGATATTTTCGTAATGTCCACTGTGTTCATCTGTGCCGCAGCGGCGGCCATTTGGTCCGTGGTCTCATTTCCTGCAATCCCACAGTGAACCGGTACCCAACATAAAATCACTTCAAGATTTTTGGAATACGTTCATACTAATTTCTGAAAAACTAGATTTCTGACGTAATTTAGGAACGCTTTTTAGATGACAATATACGTACAACGCTCATTGAATCTGTGTAGATGATAGACTTTTAAATGTGATGCTTAACAGTATGACCAGCAACAAAAAATGCCATACCCTTCCGCCATCAAGGTGCTCGTATTTACATGCATTCAGGTAGAGGCCTCAAAGTTGAGTCCGTGCGCAGCACAAGATACCGCGATGTAAGCTTTCGGTGCATCGCTAAAAAATTCTGCAGCCTGGTATTTTTGCTGCACATACCGAGAATGCTGCGAAATCGCTATTTGTGGTACCCTGTTTTTCGGTAAGTGTGTAAACGACAGGTCACACTATACACGGCGAATTTGCCAAGTGGCTGTAAAGTCATTGGTACATGTTTGACAATGGTAGATGTTTCGAACGTGCCCAAAAAGGCGATTGCCCTTTCAGAAGCGTTCCCTCTCACCATAAGTGAGAAAGTCACTTAAAGAAATGGGCGCTATAAAAACAGCCGTGATGTGGATGTATCCATAAAAACAGGTTTAAAAGGATGGTTATCGATTGATGAGATTTTTCAAGCATATGATACATCAACATAAGTTCGCTGGTACTCTAAGCACCATTTGTCGCATACCGAATACAGTGTTTCGCAAGGGCTTGTACGGAAAGCAACACACGAAAGGCGAAGCCCATAAATGCAGCACTGGGTCGAGCATTTTTAGCGCTGTTTTTGTGGCCGACCCGTGGACCACACCTTCGTAATCCAATCGAGACCCTACCAAAGCGGTATTGAGGCGCAGCAGCAGTTGTTTATCTGCAACGTATTTTTGGTGAGATAGTACTTTCAGAATATCCAGTGTTTTTAGACATTTTTTCAGTTGTTTGATGTGAGAGATCAATGTGAGTTTTTTGTTCATCACCACACTCAAAAACTTGTGTTTCTTTTTAACAGAAATTGGGTCACCACTGAGATTTATTTCAGGGTTGGGCCTTTCTCCACGTCTCCTTCAGAATACCACACAGGTACTTTTCGCAGGATTAGGTTTGAAACCATTTTCGGTTCCTTAGCGAGAACGTTTGTTTACCCAAGCTGGACCTGACGTTCACATATGGACATATCACAAGATTTAAAAAGATATTGCTACATGATCCACATAGACTGATCCATATAGATTGATGGAGGCAATGCTTTTTGATGAGTGTTAATCTTGCAAATAAACAACGTGCAGCTCAAAACTCCGCCTTGAGGAACGCCATTCTCTTGAATATGAACTTTTGAAAAGCCGACCCGACTCTGACACGAAATGTTCGCCCGGACAAGTAACTATAAAGAGTGTTTAACCTGTAACCTGTTACACCCTAGGTTTTTAGGTCTGCAAGAATGCCGTATCGCCATGCCATATCATAAGCTTTCTCGTTATCAAAAATACGGTCATGCTGTACTGCTTGTGTATAAAGGCATCTTTTACGTAAGATTCTAAACCAACCAGCTCATCATTGTTGGAGCGACGCGACCTGAATCTGGCCTGGCGGCCCTCGAAAAGACTGTTGTACTCCAAAAAGTACACGAGCCTACGGTTTAACATCTTCTCCAGGAGCTTGAACCGGCAGCTTGTCAGGGGAAGGGGTCTATAGGGTTTTTGCCATTCTTCAGAAAGGCCACAACTATAGTTTCCCTCCAAGACCTTGGTAGCTGTCCCGAAAGCCATTTCTAGATGTATAGGTATAGGAGTGTTCCAAGTGTGTCTCCATCTAGATGTTGCATCATAGTGTATGCTGTCTGTCCCTGGAGCTACAGGCTTACTAGTGTCAAGAGCAGTCTTCAGCTCATGAAGTGTGAATTCATAGTTGCAAGCAGAATTTTACTTGTTCTTGTTACGTAAGGGCTTCTTTTCTGCGGAGGTTTTGTGAAGCATGAAAGGTCGTGTAGTCTGCTGAACCGGACTCGTGTTGCAAGTGTTGTACAAGTGTGTAGCCTGGTCTACGAGTGTGTCCTGTGTAGTACTTATAAGGGGCATGCTATGTGCCTGTGGGCATTTTAGTTTTCGTATTTGTGTCCAGATTTTATATGTGTCTGTGTATGAGTTGATGGAAGTGGGAAAGGTGCGCCAACGCTCCCTTTTCACCTCACGACGCACACGCTTCCAAAACCCCTTTGGCCGTTTAAAAGACATGAGATTAAACAACGTGAGGTACCGGCAAAGGGAACCTGACGCTTTGTTCTGGACCTCTCGCGCTTGCCTGAAGTCCTATTTACAGCAGGGCCTCCTTGGGTTGCGCGACAAACTGGAGGCCTAGGGAATGGACTTTCGGCAACCTTCGAGGATATGCGCCGTGTGGAGGTGGCTGGTTTCATCGACGTGTAAGTGTGCATGGCTGGATGCTGTAGTTAAGATGCCTCTGTAAATGAATTCCAGTTTTCTCTTCCTTGATTGAACCACTTATGGGAAGATGGACTGCTTGGGCCTGTGGCTGTATATGTTAGTGAAGTGAGGTAATGGTCGTTATCATATGGGTCTGTGTCAACGCTCCACTCAAGATAAGCAAGGCAAACTCCGGAACCAATGACCAAGTCAAGATAAGATTATGTTTTGTATCCTATGTTATAGTATGTAGGTTTTCTTGATGAAAAGGCACGCTCCCGACGATGGTAAGAATTTCTCAATAAGGCAGTCTCGGGCACCCGTGCGAGCAGAGCCCGAAAGAGAATTGTGTGCATTCAGGTCGCCCATAGGAATGAAAGGTTCGGGTAACTGATCTACCAGAACCTCGATATCTGAGCTCGAGAGCTCGTAGTCAGGAGGGATTTAAAGATAGCATTGTGTTAAAAGTCAATTAAAGATGTTGGGTTGGAACGGCCGCAACCTTTGGGTTCGAACAGCCGGAGCAAATGGACAGTGTGGCACGCCAAAGATTTTCGGCCAATGATGGCTATACCACCTAAAGATGTGCCACCACCATTCGTGCCCTTCCTGAATACCATATAATTATTCAAGAAATTTGTGTGCCTGGAGTGTAAATGGCTTTCTTGGAGACGCATCACACTTGGCTCATTGGATTGCAATAACTAACAAGAATTATCAAGATTTTTAAGAACGCCTCTGCAGTTGCATTATATTATGTTTTCTTTTCCTATCATAAAGTGTTGATAGCTACTGGAGTGTGTTGTTTATGTATCGTCTGTTGGGGCTTGAACTCTGGGGTGGGGGAGGTTCGGCCTCTCTGGAAGTTTGGAGGAAGGGACCCGCTCCTTCCGGTGTGAAGCATACATGAAAGGTCCCACATCCATCTCCTCATCCGATTCGGGGTGTACCCGAAGAACTGGACGCCCTACATTTTGCACCCTTCCTGGTACCCTTCCTTTCAGGCATCACCGCCGCGGGTGTTGCGAGTGCCTTGAGTGGCGCAGTTGGTACGGGATGGTGAGAAACGCTGAGGGTCCCTCGATTTCCATCCCCACGGTGCCCACAGATCTACAAAGAACGGGGGAAGCAAAGACGGGAGGAGCGGTCTCTTCGCGGCTTGTTGGCACCGCAACCGCTAAGGGCTGGCCTTGCGGTATGGTGGCGGGTTTTTAAACAGCCGGAGGAAATCCAGGGGTGGGGCGGGACCAGGTCTGACTCACAGTACTGGGTCCCCGCCAAGACCAGACGCCGCTCCACCCCCGCCCGAGGTCCGTCGGCGTACTTCCCCAGAGGGAAAGAGGCGAACCTCTTTCGCGCCTCTAGGAAGGTGATGTTCTCATTAACCTTCAAGGTAACTATCTGCTGTTCTTCTTAAACGTGTCACATCTTCTAGAGTAGGCAGCGTGCAGTCCATGGCAGTTCGAACAAGTGAAGCTCTGGGATTGACGTCAGTTTTGCACACGTCAATTTACCACGGCAAGAGGTTGGGCCGTGCCCAAACCACTGACACTTGAAGCAGCGGCGTGGGTTTGGCACGTAGGGCCGGACTGGACATCTCATAAAGCCTGCGTTGACCGACTAAGCAACTGTTGAGCGTTCAAACGTAAAGATTATGTGTTTGGTTGCTACTATTTCGTCGTTCGGGCGTATAGTTATTCGCCTGACTGCCGTCACGCCCTGATCACAAACGCCCTCGATCAGATCGGCTTTAGTCTCACCTATTAGATCCCGATCAGAGATCACGCCCTGGCACCTTACGATGGGGCGTGATCTTGATGTCAACATCTACCATGCGTGTTTGCTTGAGCAGGTTGTAGGACTGCTGTTGGTTTTCTACTTCAATCATGACTTCTCCCTTTGTGAGTTTCTTAGCCTTCTACGACTTACCGATAAGGCTTTCAAGAAACTTGAAAATCAAAAAGACACACTAGGAGGTAATGAGCTTTGACTTGCCAAGGGCTGCCATATTCAGAATGAGCGAGAAATTATCCGGCATTGGCAGCGAGATCGAAGGCGATGGAGGAGAAGAGACTTCGCTGCGGCCCCTTTTCAGGGACTGATCACATTTGGGGGGAGAGGTTTAGAAAATACCATTTGCTATAGTTAAAGCAGGGGACGGGGGTACTTTCTTCGCTCGGGTTACCATGATACCGATAGAAGTCTCCGAGCTCCCTGCCTGGTAAACAGACAAGGAGCCCATCCGCCGGAGCTTGACCTGGGCTTCGACGACCACCATTTGAGGTTGCTACCCTTCACCTTAAAACACATCGCCACGGTTGGTTCCAGCTTATGTTTGGGGGCTCAAGGTCCATGGTGTCGCCAATACCGTCACCAATATTACTCAAGGTGCCCCGTCCGGGAACGAGGCCTGTCTCTTATTAGTTCTGCAGCATCAATCATATTTGCTGTACCGGCCAATTTTCTCCAATGCTTCAAAAACATTTCAGTTATTCTCAGATGAGAAGGAACAATAAGCACCACAGCACGTCCCCAAAGCGTCTGTTTCAAACTTGCTGTGAAATGCTACTAACCTGGTTAGCAAACTGGAGCACAACAGTTCAATCGCTCGTGTAATCCATGTACTCTGTTTTTTTACTGTGCGTGGTACAATACCCTCCGCCGAGAGCGAACCACGCTACTGCCTTTAACAGCGGAGCTGTTATTGCTGCGTTAATGAGTGGGCATCGTTAGAAAACCTTGAGTTCCAGTTACACCAGCCGCTTAACGCGAACGTGAGCACGTGCCATACGATGACCCCCGGCGTCATCCAGGCGAGTGAGTGGCTAAGAAAAAGTTACAAGAAAGACTTCCAAATATCAAGAAAACAGTTCACGTGCTTCCATGGGTTAAAGGAGGAGCACAAGGCTGTGGCTCGCGCTACGGACGTCGAGTTCGCGAAGCCGTTTGCCGTCGGTTCTAGGGCGCGCAGACACTTTACTTTGGGAGGAATGTCAAAGCCTGCGGGAAGACGATCCGCGCCCGCCAGTTATGCATAAGGAAGGTAGATGGACATGACCATGCCTACGTCTACCACAGTGAACAGCAGCGACTGAATACCTAAATGAACAACTTCATAATATAGCGTGGTGGTGTGTCATTCAGTGCTTTCAGTCATTCAGTGTCACAGTGCTAGAAAGAAATCATCCAGGTTCGCTATGGTTCAAGCCTTGAGCTACTTAGTGAAAGCTGCACCAGTTTTGTAACGCAAAAACATATCTTTTTGGGTCAAGTCAATATTCAGCTTCTTGGAGCGCAGACCGGTAGCTACCGGCGAAAAATATTCTTATACGGAAAACTAGAAGTCCTTCATAGCACGAGTTTAAACTAGGCAGTACAGGAAGGTGTCTTCACCCAGTACACCGCAGTCGACAGTCGAATTTTTATCATTCTTGTGAGAGAAGGTTTCCGGTACAATATAGTTTACCCCAAAATGCATTCCTAATAGTCATAGTCATTGATAAGTGCTGGAGGTATCTTTGAAATATGAGTGGAATAGGAGATACAGACAAATGATGAGTAACTTATCTAGTCAATGTTGTTCATGACATGCCTGGAAGAATTATTCAGAAATTTCGGCTGGAAAAAGGCAGCCTTTCGTGTAAACGGGAAATGCTTGGGCCACTTGAGGTATGCGGACGACGTAGTCATGTTCAGTTGTTCTACAGAACACCTGGAACAAGCGCTTGAAGTCCCACAATGACAAAGCTTAGCTGCAAGGTTGAAGATAAACGCAAATAATATTTAAGTAATCCTAAGGAAACATGTCGAAAGCGATGGCTTAGGTAACAAAATGCTAGAGGAAGTAGAAGAACAGAACTACCTTCGACAGGTTTTCAGTGCTAACCTCAACCACAAAAAGAAATACAGCACAGAATAGGGGTGAGCTGGGGCGCAGTGCACTCCCAAAAATTGAAACGTAACGTATACGCATCAGTAAAAATTTTAAAGAACCAATGCGTACATAGAGCGGGTGATTATATAGGGCAGAAACGTGGCGCCTTACTAAAGAAAACGGGTTACAAATCTTCGGCGTACTCAACCTGCTATGAATGAAAGATGGCAGCCGTAACGTTTGGCACAGTAAACGGGCTTTCTTGGTGAGGAGACATACTGCAGTGGAAGATATCGTATAAATAAAATGGGGGAGGTAGTTGGGCTGGTCTTGCAGAGAGAGATACATACGGCCAACGCTTGAGCCACAGGGTAACAGATTGGCCACCGGGACGAAGAGAAGAAATAAGAACATTAGGGGGCAAACAATGGACTGGGGCAGCGGAGAACGGGAGTGATGGGAGGTTATTGAAAGGGGACTCTGTTCCCCAGTGAACCAAAATGAGTCCATGATGATTTTCGAATCAGTGTGCACATCGATATTGTCACCCGTCCGTGTCGCTGAGCAACGACGACAAAGACAATGGACAATGTTGAGCGCTGGCACACAATGTAAACCTCTTGTGTTCCTCCTTTTTTCATCCCAGTATCAATATAGCAGTTTCCAGCCAAGTAGTCACGTGATGATTAAGAAGAAAGATATGCCGGCGGTGGCGGTGCATGTTGAAAAGGGGAACGTGAGACGAAATTAATCATGTGCCGATATTTCATCGGCACTCAAGCTGTCGCCCTCAGGTAGTCATAGGGACAGCATAAAAAACGCTGGGAAGTTTCTCAACACCCCTAAAAGCTCAACGACACCAGTGTTTCTGTGGGTGCAAGGCGGTGCGTTGTTCTGCATAGCACAAATGGTATGACAATAGCATGTCGTCGCATTCCCCCCCCCCGGGCTGGGTTGTCCCCAAGACCCATGCGTACGTACCTTGAAAGCCATCGTTTTTGGGTTGTCGTATAACATCGTGATGCGCTCGTGAAGTCTGAAAGAGTACATCGTCTGGAAGTGGAGTTCGCGGACGTGGCGGAATTCCCCACATACCTGCATTGGAAAAGAACTCGTTATTACGTAAAAGTTCAGATTAGAAGCAACCAACGAAGCCCTATAACATCGTAGTGGCTTTCTTGGAGACGAAACACACCGCTGCTTACGAGGTATGTTTCTCTATCTTAATCTCAATTCTGACGGCGGCTCCGGCGATCTCGCCTGCTTTGAGTCGTAGCTCCGATGTGACGCTGAGCATCATAGACTCCGAATCATATATTTTCTAAACATAACAGTGACTGAATTTTTATCGTCGTCGGAATCATTGGTGGTTGCACATTTTTTCAGCTAATGGCAAGACCGTACATAGTGAAACAGGTCTGTTTTGAGGCTGCGCATAGTGCATAGGTTTGAATAGAGATCTGGATAATAACGGTGTAGAGAAATGAGACACGTAAGGGCCGCTTATCTGGCAATGGCGTGCCGGTTTCTTGAGTATTTGTATGTGGCTTACTTGTCACGGTATAATATATCCTTATATGTGACTGCCCTGTTCTTGCGCGACCTGATAACCTGGGGTTTTTTCGGTCTTCTCGTTCTGTCTGGTATGGGGACGATAGTAATTGTTGTGGTCGGGTCGTTGGTGACACAGCTCGGTTGGCGAGAGCTCAAGCAGTTGTGTGGGCCAGTTCATTAGGCCGGGGTAAATATTAAAGAAATCTCTTTTAGTTGCGGGTCCAAGTTTTATATTTTTTTAATCGAGCTGATTTGAAGTATATCGTGTTCGTGTGCAGCCCACGCAAACTTTCTACACGCAAAACCTCTGCAACCTTTAACAAGAAGTTAAATTTAGCTATTGCTAGTGCGTGAAAACAAAAATAATTGTAAGGAGGCCTTACATTTTTTCGTGAAAGCAATTTCAGCTCGAAGTTTCATTGTTGAGCTGTGCTGCATTTTGCAGTCAGGTAATTTGGCGACAAGATCTAGGTCGAAATTCGCCATTAGGAGACGCGCGCAGCTTAGATTTGAGTATTTCGCATTTTTGGATTGATTCCAGCCTGATGCTTTGACTTAGAGGATCAATACTTAGACTATGTGCATCAGTAATTCGAAGTAAAACTTAGTTTTTTTTGTTTCCCAAGCTACAGCCAATAATGCGGCACCCAGCTCCGCATGCGGAAATCCGACGTCGTCGCCTGTTGCGAGCTGAACTGGCTTCTAGACTCAAACCGAGCATACAGATAATAAGCATGACAATCAGGTCCCAAACACGCCGGGTTGAGGTATGCGGACCCGTAAGAAGGGAGCAGCTTTAGTCGCTCGGTCCACCTAAAAAAAACCCCTGCAGATATGGTTAGTAAATAATCAATGCCGGCCCAGTTCGCACGCGATGATCGGTCTTGGGAGCCCACAGCATGGCGTTTCTCGCATGCCCCTTCGCCACCACGCCATCTGTGCGTTGCGTTCGAACCGTAGTAGTGGTCGTGCTTGCTAGCTTCAGTATTGGCTGTTAGTCGTTTATTCTTTCTCCACCAGTAATATAATTTTGTCGCCGGCATTCCCATTCTATTCTCCTCTGCCACCTACTCCGCTGTGCACTATTTTCGCATCTTATTTTAGAGCGCTTGCAAGAGCTGATGGGACACTTCATGACGCCGGGTGACGGGTATGACAGAGAGAGGCATTGGTGCGAACCCAGTGCGGTCACTGCTAATGCTGCTAACATATATGTTCTTAGCTTGAAGTCCCCCCTCCGCACGTGCTCTTAGTTCTAGGTGTTTTCTACTGCTCTGTTGTGCCCGCGAATCCACGGCGCACATTTCTGCCCACAGGCCAAATCTATAGCTCAAACATTAAAACTTGCAACGTGTGGATGTCATGTAGCCCATTAGCATGTTATGAAAAACTGAAGGAACAAGTTGATTGAAGAACGAATGAACGAACGAACGAACGAACGAACGAACGAACGAATAAATGAATGAATGAATGAATGAATGAATGAATGAATGAATGAATGAATGAATGAAATGCTTAATTATCGTTAATTTGGAAGTATACCTCAGGGCGGGGGGGTTACTAGGAAAATGTGAGAGGAAGCCAAGGCACAAGAAAAGTCTTGTTACCACAACTTCAGCACTGCGTGTTATTCCGCTTGACCGCCCTAACATGGTGGCAGACAGTTGGGAAAAAAGCATTGAAATGAACAATGCAAGTGATTAATTTTGATGCACTCTAGAAGAGTAGCACGGAAGCCCAGTAGCCCCTGGTGCGCCGTATTGAGTGTGGTGGAGGGTTGAAGGCTAGCCGCTGTGCTCAACTGCTTTCGAATGTCGCAAGTCACCATACCAGGTGAAACGAACTACGAAGGCTGTTATCAGTTCAGCAGAAATTCCATGGACTGAATTTAAAGGAGAGGCGTTATGATACCGTTTAAGAACGATGTCTGGAGCGTAGGCTGCATCTGTGAGGACTTTGTTGTCAGAAATTCTAACCGTTCTGAGGACGTAATATTGATCTAGTAAGACAGCCTGTGGACCAGCGCTGGTTCAGTGGCTAAGTGGCGGTCTACTTCTCAGCGCGAGGACGCTGGCCTGATTCCCGGCTGAAGTGGCCACTTTTCTATTGGAAGCGAAAAAGAAAAGCCCCGTGTGTACTGGGCGCAGGTTAAAGATTCCCCAGTTGTCAAAATCGCTTGCGTCAAACGGGCCTCATCGCTTGCGTTGCGTCGGCGCGTTAAATTATACAATACATAAATAAATAAGTAAATAAATAAATAAATAAATACAGCCTGAGGGGGTATTTTTCGGGAGCTGCTGCTGGGTTTTTTGCTGCAAATTTCTGCCTCCTAATTGAACGCTAAAAATGCAGGAAACACGTGGTGTTCCACTGGCGCAGTAGACAGGGAAGAAGTTGGGAAGAGGGAGTCAAGAGCAGCGTTGTGCGTTTGGTTGTTTTCAGTACCTGCAGCGGTACCCCCGACATTCTAGACAGTCGGATACGTCTACCCTCTGCGGGGAACAATTTTATTATTCTTGCGATGAGAATGGCACTTCCATTAGGATTACGCGCCTTCCTGATTTCAGTTGCAGGTTGAATTCTGTGCAGGTTGATGGAAGGCCTGATTTTGTTGGAGGGTTTCAAGTGAAGGCGGTAACTCGACATTATCAGTACGAACGTAAGTCCGCCGATGTGCGGGAATTTTGTTAGAGTTGTGTATTCAGGACAAGTACAAGCGACTTTTTCCCTCCCGCCGCTAATAGCTAGCATCTAAAATTATGTAACTACTGGATGCTCCTCTTGTTGCAGGCCGATTTACAGCGACATGCTTCTGTACAGCTTGACATGCTGAGTTATGGTCATAGGGCAATAATAGGGCCCATTTTGGGGTAACCATGCCGGTCGAAGAAGCTGCACGTGGGAGATGTTTTTGCTGCTGTTTTGATGGTCTTGTTGTCGAAGAGCTTATTCCTGACGGGTTAAGAGAGGGTGTCGTTGGTTTCTGAGTTTACTCTTATTGTAGGGGATGAACGGATGTGAAAGTGATGTGGCTTTCCCGTAAACATCGGTTCTGGTCGCTTTGGGACGGCCGTGATGCTACTGGTCCTGGCACAAACCAAAACACAGATACCCTTCACATGTCTTTTCCCGAAATTATAGCTGGAAAGCAGTAGGCAATTTGACCTATTTTTATGGATCGAGCAAAAGTAAGGCAGGCTCGTAGTTGGGTCCCCAAATCTTGTTGGATTCAACAACTGATATTTCTCCTTTGCGTTCGCCCAAAGCAAAGTAAAACGCATCTTTTGTCGAACGTACTCACACCGGCAACCTTCCATACGGCGGATCATCTTGACTTGAGCGACCTACCTTCACAAAACACTACTAATAGTGACGCAACTCAATTTCTGGCATTCATATTTCGCCTATTTTTTATTTCGGATGCCCTGTACTTTATTTTGCTGTCTACACTTTAAATGGCCATCGCTCGTTTTACTGATTCAGTCTGTGCTGAATTATAGTGCTCGAATTTTTCGCTTCTTTCTCTTCGCTTCCTTTGTAATCTTGTTTGTGTCTGTATTGCTTGTTTAAAACACCTCAATGTACGAGCACTCTGGTAATGTTTGAAGACGCCCCCCCCCCAAATAATACCATGTTACGAGGTTCTTTACGGGTATCATCAACGAAACAAAAAAAATCCTCCATCAGAACCAAGGTATCTTGACAGGTCGTCCTATGTGGACGACGCCATGCATCCCTAAAACGGGTGGCGCCGTTCTGGGAAAACTTTTTACTGTCGTCATGTAAGGCAGGAAATTCTGGAGCGCATCCGAGGCTCGGTGGCCATCAGCGCTAAAAAAATTCTGTTTTGGTTAGGTGCAATGGCAAGTTGACATCTGTAAGGAATCTACGACGTCTGAGCGGAGCGGTTCGGAGCTCAGCCGGGAAGCGCGTCCACAATTTTTGTAAAATGTCAGTCTAACTGCAGAAAACCTGTTGCCACGTTATGCCAGGTAGGTCACGTAAAAAACCACAAATTCACAACTGGTAGAAAAACATACCTAGTCCCGCCAGATATGCAATTTTCCCCGAAATGACTCGAGGCATTCCTTTTGTCCGCAAGTTTTCTTCATGGTCCATGAAGCATTTTGCCATGCCGCGTAAATTAACTATTAAGGTGTTAGCAGGGTGAACCCATAGTTAATTCCTTACTCGAATCAATTAGCCTTTTGCAGAAAACTATAAATAATACTTAAGTAGCAGAACTTTATGTTAGGTCCCTATTTGTGAGCAGAAACTTCCCAGGATGAACAGACTGCCCGCATGCCTCTTCCAATGTATTTGATTGTGATGGGTTCTGTAATCTTATCACTTTGTGGTCTCTCTCCCACGTACACTTAACCTGTCACCTCCATAGGCTTAAAAGACCACAGTTTTCTTGCCTTCGATTTATTTCCGTCGATATCAGCCATATTTACTTGCCAAAGAGATATTTTTTCACCTGCCGGTTTAGCAAGGGGCCGTAAGAAAGGACACTGAATTTGTTTGAATGTTGCACTAATGTCTACCCAGGACATGGTCTGTCAATAGGAAAAGCTCAATTTAGGTCATTATGGTGGCGCTACAACCTTCTACTGCCCACAAGGATGGAATTTTGCTTTCCTAGTCTTTATAACTCTTCCTAGAAACCATGCAACGTACTAAAACTGAGTGTAGAGGTATTCGTGCGCGCTCAGTGAGTAAGACATCCATCTTTCGGAAGCCGTTGGCTTTAAGGTGAACAGAAAACGGAATTGTACAGCAGTAGAGGTTAGCAAAAGATGGTTAAAATGTTTGTGGAGAAACAGCAGAGAAGAATCTTGGAAGGCCTGCAAACATTCAGACAAACAGAAAAATTCCATAAAGGCTTCTTTCTTCTTTTTTGTCGCGGGGATTGCAAAGTCGCGTGAAGACTAAGGTCGCTGTGCAACGCCACGCCATTACAAAGGGGACGCCGCTAAGCATCATAATCATAGTCACCATGTCTTATGCAGACCTTTTATTAGTTACTGGAAATGTTTTTCTTTGAAGGAAAAAGCCGTCTGCCGTAACCTTCCAGCATGAGGATGAAGTGGTAGTGCAAAGTGACCAAAAAGTGCAAAGCAACAGCAACAAAAAACAAAAGCTCTCGATGATATTCAGTATTAACGGAAAGAAAAAAAAATATTTACTTTATAAATCAACACAGCAAACAGTATCTGGCCTCCGATTGAATTTTTGAATGTGCCTTGCATAGTCACAGAGGTATAGATGAGGACAAAATTTGTCAGGAATGAAAACACATACCTCAGAGATGGAGCCAAGCTGTTCCTTGTCCTCGGGAAGGCGCTGACAGTCTCTGAACGGGGGAAAGTCATTCACCGGTCTGTTCCACCGCCCTGCCGCAGACAGTGACACCGCAAAGGCACACTCCCCGCAGTCAGGGGCCAGTTGTTTAAGGGCGTTATGGGCATCTTGCTGCGAAGAGAGCGTGGTTCGGTCAGCTCGCGCATTTGGCATCTGCAGGAACTATTTTGTTTGTTGCAGAAGAATTTGTTGCTAGTTGAGCGCTTTCTCGCAGTTTGGCACATTCATTCTCAAGCTCACTCTCTCGTCTTCGTTCGTACTTGCATATAGTCGCCAATAGCTGTTTCTACTCAAAGCCTTCTGCCTTTTCCAATCACTCGCAATAAGACGCATTCATTCGCCGTGCATTTGCAGCTGGCGCACATTCAGGAGCCTTTGCTAAGCAGCGCAGGTTTCTGAGGAACAATGCTCAAACCGATATTTTTATAGAAAAGGGTAATTGACTTTGCTAGCTAATGTAAATTTATTTCTCTCTGCCGTTTGACAAAGACAAAAGTTACTGCGCGAGGAATAGCAAGATGTGATGGGGGCTCGATTACTGAGAGAAACTGCCGAGTATAGCGCAAAAAAATACGCCAAACACCAGGTAGGCAACAAATTTAACCCCTTTTCTCAGTTGTCCTCCTTAGCTCGGTTGTCCTCTTTCATCTTTCGTGTAATATTTCGCGCTTCACTCGTCAGCCATGCCGCACTAATAGCCCAGAATTCAGCATCACTGAGACAACCTCATGCACCCCACCGTCTAAAGTGGATGATGGTTGAACAAGAAGCATTCTCGTGAAAGAGTCCTTGGTAGTCGTATGAGTTTGGACTTTGTCTTGTTAAAGCTCTGACTTCAATGCGCACGTAGTTTGTATGTTTGATCGCAGTGACTTTGACTATGAAGCTTCACAATTTGATTTCGCACAAAGAAAGCCTCGCGTTCAACCATCGTCACGCTTAGACGGAGGGGTGCAGGTTTCTTCTGCATAATTTTGCCCGTCCATTCACCACTCTCCAAGTCTGACCCCTTTCCATGAACCCCTTGACTGCCTGGGCCGTGTCAGAGTGGCACAATGGGAGAGATGTCGGATTCATACGCCAGGGATACAGGTTTTACTTCACCCATGGTCCCCATGGAGTCATGGTCTATGGAGGCATGGTTTACTGGCTTCTCGAATAAACAATTACACCACAGATCCAAGCTTCCTCTCATGGCCCTCGTGTTCACAAGGATCTCGGCAAAGATTCAAATTTTCGTCCGGAAATTTGCCCTGTAAGTTCGGAACCTTTCGCACTCCCCTTTCATATCATTCTACAGCATCTTTATACCAAATTGTTACCCCCAGTACCAATAATGTAGTAGATATAAGCGTTCTGTTCTTTCTGCGTGCGCTTGGACGCGTCGAGTTAGGTGTCGGGGCAAAGAAAATAAACCTAGATAACTTCCGCGACAGGGTGGCCTCTTAAATGCCATACTCACGTTATGGCGGGGCTGCTCCAATGGTATGGCAGGTTAAATCAGATCGCTAGGCTGCGCTTTCTGAACTGGTGAATAGTGATTTGAATGTAATAACGGGTATTACAAAAGGCGAAAACAGCAACTGATTCTGATAAATAACGATTACAAAAGGTTCCTCAGCTTTCTCGCAATTCCCAATCTGACTAAAGTAAGTAGTTTAAATCGGCTGAAATGGGAATCACTAAGCTCACATGCCGAATTCTTTCGGTGTGTGCGCTTGTGTCGCACAGTGGTGTAGCAGCGAGCTTGCACATCAGGATGGCAAGGTTGGCTTCGTCACCTTTCGAAAGACGCTCCTCTCCGTTTTCTTTCTTCTGACGTAGGGCCGAGCTACAGCGGTGACATCCGCCGCTCTAACTAGGCGGTGGCGTACGCTGCTGTGGTTGGGAAGCCGCACCGTAATTTGCAGGTAATGGCTGGGAGAATCTCTGATTTCACTCTTTGTAGAGCTATGTGTGTGGATTCAAGCGACGTGGCATAGGCAATTTTTGTGGGTGTCACCTAAATCTCGGCTTTCGAATCACCTTCGCAGCGTGGATTGGAGCCAATTTTTGTAACTCTCAACAGCCCGTCCTGCTAATCTCTTTTTACACTTACGTTCCGAATATGTGTACACTCCACGCCACCCTCCGCGATCTGTACTGTAACAATCACCATTTACGTGTTTTTATCTCAGCAATAGCACATCCCAATCAGCTATTTTCACACCTGGTTTTTGAATTTGTGCATTCCTCCCCCGGCCCTTCGCGATCAGCATTGTATGTCGTGATCAAAACTGTAGGAGTATGTAATAATAAAGTTAGTAATTCAAGCAGTTCCATCTATTAAATATCTAGGCATTTTATGCCACTTTGATCTAACCCGGACTAGTCAAGTGTGATACATTTCCGCAAAAGCATTAAGGACACCTGGTCTTCTTAAATGCCGCCTTAAACTTGCGACCTTAGACACTAAGATTCATGCATATAATACGGTAATCATACGTACCCTAGATTATGCTTCAATAGTATAGCACCCTCACACAGCAATCCTAACTGATATGCTCGAATCTGTTCTAAACAAAGCCACGGGGCGTATTTTGTCATGTTATTCTCGGTATGGAAGTGTGTCATTCATTACGAAATATTTAAATCTCGCACCACTTGCCTTGGGCACAAAATATTTTCGTTTATCCTTCTACAAATTATATCACAGTGGCTCCCCCTTCCGCCGTATGTTCATTCACTCTGCTTCGTACGTATCCACACGCGTCGAGCATGACCATAAGATAGAACCTATATTTTCTCGTACAAGGAAACACCAAAATTCCCCCCCTCATTTTGTCGATAAACGGATGGAATTATCTGTCTGCTAGCATTCTAACACATACACAGCAATCAGCTTTCCAGACCGCATTATTTGAGTTTCTTGAATGTGATAGACAATATTAGCCATTGACATTTTTTGCTGCTGTATCACTAGTGTGAGCTTTTTCAATGCGCTACTCTGTCGAAACCTTGCTGTGTCCTTTTCTGCTTATTTTGGTTGACCGACTGTGAATCCTGCGCATGTTTTCTTCTGTTCTTGTTTTCTTGCAAATATAATTTCCATCGTCATTAAATACTGTATGAAACCCCCCTAATGTAGATTCATCGAGGCCCTTAAGAATTCAAAATGAAATAAAGAAATAACTAAGACCATTTACTTGTTTCTGCTCAGGAATGGAACATCCAGCTCAGCTATTTCCCCGCCCGATTTTAGTTTGTGTACTCCTCAAGCCACCCTTTGCGATTTGTAGTGAAACTACGACCGTTTACTACTTTTTAGCTGAGCAACAGGATACCCTCCTCAGTTACGCCTTTAGACTGAATTCTGCTTCATTTTCATGTGATCCTCTATCGTCCAGTTTGTGAAACTGGCGTGCAATTTTTGCTGTGAAAGGTGTCAGTCAATTGACCTGCTGGCCAAAAAATTACTCAAATATCCAGGGTACTAATGAACACATTTACGAAATATTTGCGCTGGTAGGTTTTTTCTGTCAAAATTTGAACCAGACCTTTTTCTTCCCGCTTCGAGCCCCGGAGTAGACACATTGGTTTTCTATGAAAAGACAGTTCGTCCTTCCCGGAGAAACTTAGCTGATAGCTGCACGATACGTGAGCAACGTCATCACCATCAAAATCATGACCAGCCTATCTACGCCCACTGTATGGCAATGGCCTCTACCATTATTCTCTAATTACCTCGGCCGTGTTCTAACTGCGACCAATTTGTCCCCGCAAACTTCTTGATCTTATCATTCCCCCTAACTTTCTGCCGCCCGCTGCCACGCTTGCATTCTCTAGGAATGTGCAACGGAGTTGATAATTAAGTAGAATAACTAACATCTCATTCCTGTTCCTTTTGGAGGGGAATTGGAAAGGGGACACGGCTCTGTGTTCGACGCTGTCAGAGTACAACACCGCAACGCTTACCATAGAAACCTTGAACCCATTCCTGTGCTTGTAGATGTTGGGTGGTGCCATCTTGCAGGATGGTTGGTCGTGGTTCTTCAAGGTGTAGTGGCCGCGGAACACGAATATGTCAGGCTTGACGTGTCTGCACCACCCAATGCCAAGACCAACAAGTGTAAACTAGCCCAACTCAGAAGAGAAGGGACGGCGAGCTTGAAAAATAGTTCGACTATATACAGGAGGCGGTGAAACAACACAGGACCAAAATTTTGTTCACAATTAGGATACTCCCTCAAAATTTGTGCGCAGGGCTAAATACTGTCTAATGGGTGACGGCGGGTAATTGCTGCGTCTCATGGAGTACTTTCCGCATCAGCGAACGCACGATGGTGTGCTATACACTCTGGCGTTGTCTCATATAGCGTGTCATCCCGAGGGCCGATGTCTCGAGCATTTCGCCATAGTTTCATCTCCCAAATTCCTGCTCGTTCTATCTCACGTGGCCACTTTTTTCTCATGCATACATCGAATAGTGTCCCCGTTTGAGAGAATGTCTCGCTTCGTATCGGCATACCACTCTCCCTCTGCACTTTCGCTAATCTTTATCGCTCCGCTTTCCTGCTCGTTCTAACTCGTCGGTCTTCGGTGCCCCCGTTGTCCCCTTGGTTAAAACGAGGGTCGACGGTGCCGGGCAACCAAAGGAGCGGCCGCAAAAGTGTTCCGCTCCCGCATGAAACCAAGCATACCCTGCCGGGGCAGATTGAGAAACTATGGTGATGGTAAATGGCGACGTCACGCACCCCTATCCCAACTTTACTTATGCTGTTAGGGATTTGGCAATTACTTTAAATCAGCGAACGGGGTGCGTAGCCTACGCTGCCACCGAGGCCTGGTCAAGATCCCCTGGATGGACTCCCTGTCTAAACACCTCGTGGGGAGCACGGCGGCTTGCTGAGCACGAGGGCGATCTTAGTCGACTATGTGCATGTATGTAGCTATGTACGAATGCATACATATATGTATGTGTGTATGTATGTAAGCACGCATGCATGTATGTATGTATGCATGTACGTATGCATGTATGTATATTGCACACATGCATGTATGTATGGATGCAAGTACGTATGTATGTAGGCATGCATGTATGTATGTGTGCATGTATGCATGTATGTATGTATGTATGTATGTATGTATATAGGTATACAGGTATGTATTGATGTATGTACGGATGTATGTAAGTATGTACGCATGTATGTATGTATGTATGTTTGTATGTATGTATGTACGCATGTACGTATGTAATTATGTATGTATGCAAATATGTATGTATATCTTTATATTTGTATCTATGTATGCATGAATGTAGGTATGCATGTATGTATGCATTTATGAATGTGTGTATGTATGTATGTATCTATGTATGCATGTATGTATGCAAATATGCAAATGCAACTGTGCATTTGCAAATGTATGTATATATGTATCTATGAATGCATGCATGCATGTATGTTTGCATGTATGCATGCATATATGTATTTATGTATGTATGCATGTACGGATGTATGTATGTATGTTTGTATGTATGTGTGTGTATGTATGTATGTATATATGTATGTATGTATGTATGTATGTATGTACGCATGTACGTATGTAAATATGTATGCATGCAAATATGTATGTATGTATTTATGTCTGTATGTACGTATGATTAATGTAGGTATGCATGCATGTATGTATACATGCATGTAGGTATGTGTGTGTATGTATGTATGTATGTATGTATGTATGTATGTACGTATGTATGCATGCACGCATGTATGTATGTATGTGCAAATGTATGTATGTATGTATGTATGCATGTCTGTATGTTGTATTTATGTATGAATGCGAATATGCAAATGCAAATGTGCATTTGCAAATGTATGTATATATGTATGTCTTTTATAAAGTTATCCTGACCAAAACGCCATCCCATTTGCACTCAAGCTTTACACAATAGAATTTTGCGGCCCCATTATTTACCCTAAAGACCATTATCGGCACTTACCTGCCTGTCCGCAGTGATGAAGCCCGTGCCCATTGAAACTTCATTCCGGGAATTGTATTGTGCTCGTTTGTAAATTAAACACAAATGTGTTTTGCTTCGTGCACTCCGTCGAGAGAGTGCAGCTTCGCAGGTTACCCGTTTCCACAGAGTGGAAGCGCACTAATTTTTTATGGTGCCCTTTACAAAGCTACAAAGCGGTTGGCAAACCTGCCTGGTGGATGATTTAGTCGAACCAGAACTAAACCGTAAAGAAATGAATATACAAGACCCCGCACCGTGGTCGAAGCGCGGTATTTTCTGTGCTTCGACAGCCTGATGTGTATATGTGTGTGTGTGCGTGCGTGAGCGCGCTTGCATCAATGTGCGTGCGCCTACTTGTGTGCATGTAATCTTCTGTATGCTTGTGGCCGTGTGGTTGCGTGCGTGCGTGTTTGTGCGCATGTGTGTAGATGGGTTGTACGCATGCGTGTTGGCGGATGTGTCTGCGTGAGTGAGTGTGTGGCCGTTTCTGTGCGCGTGTGTGGTCTGTCTATGCTTGTGCGTGTGCATGGGTGTGTGCGTTCGCGTTCGGGTGCGCGTGCGCACGCGCATGTGAAGGTGTACAGTTAGTGTGTGTTTGATAATATGCGTGGGGGTACTTACGGACTACACACGGTCTTAATCAGCAAAAACTACGACATGAATAACTTGCCTTAGCATGGCTGAAATATATTGATTCCACTGATTGGTGATTGGCGAGAATCCCAAGGCGATGAAGGCGTCCGTGTCGTTAGTCTTATCGGCCTGAGCTTGCAGCAGTCCTCGCAGTTTCTGGAACGAGGAATGTTCCATCTTTATGAAAGGACACTCAACGAAGCGTACCATGGAAAGCGCTTTTTGTGCACTACGCAAACGCAAGTATAAAATAAACCTTTAAAATCTAATATATTGTTGAATGTTTTGCTAATGGCGGAACACATGCCCTGATTCATCGCCAGCGCGTATTTTCATTATTGTGCTCACTCCGTTGCATAACCCCAGGTCTTTTAAGAACAGGGACCGCGTACCCGAACCGTTTCGCGTTATCCGGGGAACCATTCATTGAGGGACAATAAAGAGAGTTGGTCGACTAATGTTTGTATTTCTATTGCACACACCGGCCTAAATAATAATACTCGGTTCTTTTTCCGGTCGCGAAGGCAGTATTTAGCTTGAAAAACAAGAAAAGAAATACCCGGTGCTACACCTGCAGCTGCCGAAAGAACTGCAGAAATGACGCACAGCGATTCTTAGTTTTCGTATAGTGTATTGGACAAAGTATATTTTTCAAATTCGTGCCTACACATTTGGGCTTGAGTAAACTGTTTTTTTTTCAGCAGAAACAAACTCTCGTTCTTTTGCGAGCCACACCCGTGCCGCGAGTAGTTGTCCTGGATTTTTTTAGCCGGGATAACTATGTGCTTTAACAAGATAACAAGGTGGATAAGTTGTCCACATAAGCTTTGGTTTCACTTCTCTAGAACAACATGCTTGGAGTACGACGTTATTGTTGGTCGCGTATAATCGAAACCTGGGGAGTCGGTATGTCGATATTCTTTAATGCTGCCGCCTATAGAATGGGTGCATAATTCTGCTTCGACGACTGCGTATGGTGCATTCAGCGCCAAAGGACGAGCCGAGGCATATGCTCTCGCGAACGCCTTTCGCACCGTCACAGATGCTCAACTGGGAGGCATTTTTTGCGCACCTCTATCCCCCGCTTAGCTCATCTGTCTCGTGCCAGCAGAACTAGTAATAAAACGGTGGTGGTGGACGGCCGACTAATCGTCAATTAGGAAAAAAAACCCGGCCTAGGATGCCAACCCACTTAGTGAGATGCTAGTCGGGTAGGGATCATACGACTGAGCTACGGGAATACTCAGAAATAACAGGTGTACAACGCCTTGGCCTACCCCGTTATTTTGTATATTGGTGGTTGCCAGTTAAATTGCAACTACCGGGGTTCTAAGCTGAACACGTCCTAAATAACGGCGGAGCAGTACATTTTATTTACCTCCCAATAATACATGATCACCAGCGACTAGGCTCGTTAACCAGAAAAGAGATCGCCAATGTGTGGTGACACTGCAGGCCAGTAACCTAATTCCGCCTCCCAAAAAATCCCTTGTAGTATCTTGGTCTTATGGTTCGCAACTTTTAATATTTCTTTGATATCTAGTTGGAGATTGCTCATTATTCCCAGGAAAATAATGGACCTTGGATTTTCTAGAAGAGTACTAGTGGAGCGCATAGCTTAGAACATCGGTTGAGCAAAGTCAGTCTGGAGATATTTTGACTTGGTGGAGTTCATTGAGCGCAATACGGTCTACAAACTAACCAAACGGATTCATTTTGTTCGTGGCGAAAACTTTGTTCGTGGCGTGGCCGCTCTGTTTTCACTTTACCATCAACTTCTGGCGACTACGCAGTTCTCGGGCCGCGCTGTCGGCGCAACCGAACCAATCAGGAAGAGTGCTGCTTACAAAAAACTGATGAGAATCCGATAAATGAGATGCATAAAGGGTAACAGAACTTTATATTTCATTTCTCTACTAAACACATCCTCGTCCATCCTAAACACAAACTCGCGAGTGTTGTGGAAACATTGCCTAGGGACTCCAGAATTTAATCCGCGGACGTTTCCTTCAGCGGAGAAGATAAAACGATCTTTAGCGGAGCAGTTGCGGGCAACGTAAACGAACTTATCGGAGTTGTTGGTGTGTGTGGAGACGCATTAGTTTATTTTGGTTAGTTAATGCACTGGGCGCCACTTTAGGCCGGGCCAGTCTCAAGGTTTTATCACCCTTTGTATATATTTTTTCCACGGTGTTCTTAACATCGATTTTTTTTTCATTTTAGTCCAAACGAGCTCGGCGTGCATTATTCTATTCAGTGGCTCTTTATCGTGTTCTCGTGCCTTTTGATTTCGGCTTTTCTGTGAGACACACAATGAAAGAAAAAAAACGCGCCACCTGTCGCCTTCTCTTCCTCACCTGTTAGGCAATCAGCGTCAACCATCCATCAACGTTTTGCCCACCGGTCCCCTTCGCCTTTCCACGCGTTAACCTTGTCTCTCACCCCTTAATCAATGTTTTGCTACAACTTTGTAATCGAAGCTTCTATGGCCAGGATCCCGGATTTTATGGCGTTCGCGCGGACGCGGAAAAACGTAATGAGGGAAAGCCAGCTTCTAAAGCCATTATCGTGAACACAAACGCACATCACCTACCGCGCATGCGCTTTGTATCTCTGTGAATGTATGACGCAGTGCTTGACGCAGTGAATGTCTCACAAGGCGACCAAGCGCTCTGCTCTTAGAACACAGTCCCCGCTAAGGTCGCACGCGGTTTAAAACATCCTCTGGGCCTCACGTTTAAACGTCTCTTTTATCGAATATGTATTTGAATAAAACATTTTTATTGATAACAGGCACCCTCTGCAAGATAAATATATCGAAACCGAAGTGTGTGCGTCTAATAACCCAGTGGTTATTTGAACAACACAACATCAACATTCAGATTCTTGTAGAAGTATCCCATCTCCTACTAGCTTCATTTTTAGATAAATCCTGGTCGCACTTTCTTAGTCAAATTATCAGGTTGAATTATCAGGAATTATCAGTAACTATCACTAAGCAGAACAGGTAGAACTAGTAAACGAGATCAACATTGTTCCCCAAAACCGCACCGACTACTTTATACAGTTACATAGTTACAACACGCCTGTAGTGCTTAACCGATTGCACTGACATACTGCTAAATGTGACAGGATTAGTCACGAAGAATTCCATTGTATAATGTTAACTTCAAACTAGAATGACAGCCGTATAAGGAATGTTTGTCATGCTCACCTCAGGAATGTTGTTTTCAGTAATGTGTTTGACGCTTTCAAAATATAATATTTTTATGAATTTAGAGTATGGTGGAATATTATTCATTGTATTGTAAAATTGTTTCTGTGTAATTATTTTTTTGCGACAAGCGAATAAGTGCATTTTGTTATTTCCCGCCAAACTTACAGCAGCTGCTACTGCGCTCTGGGACTCGTCCAGCTGTTTTTACATGCTTTTTTTTTCCGAGTGACTTTCAATAATTTCGCCACTGTACATGTGCTAATAAATAAAACTTGATTTGTTTTGATTTGATGAATGTATGTTTCGTTCTTAGGGATAACCGCCATGAATGCTCAAGAGGACTATCGTTCCCTCTTACATTTCAATAAAAATATGAAGCAATAAATTATGTGCACAAAGTTTTATTGCTTCACGTTTCGATACCACCTAATCTTGAAAACCTCGTCAAGGAATTTTTGTGACTAAATGCTTCTTTTGTATTCTCCGGTGTGGTATCGCGCTTAGGTTATATTTTAAAGCACACCAATTTGCCTTCTTACCTTCATCGTGGTAATTGCGGCCGTCACTTCTGACTCGGACAGTTCGTAGGGCGAGATGTCGATCATCGCATAGTGGAAGATGCGGTCACTCCATCTTTCCTGGATTAGTTCGGGTACTTGGTTTGCGGCCATGAGATCATCCAGTTTCTTGTAGTTTCTAGAAAACAACAAGTTTAAGAGCCTTGGTTTACTCATTGCAAAGCTTGTGCTCCGAGACATTAAGACTATACTTTACAACGAGGCAGGTATGCCTTGCACTTAAAGCGGATTCTGATGTTGTGGGAAACAAGTAACAATATTAAGCTTTCTTTCAGCAACCTGCATTAGCAAGGCGTTGGCGTTCCAAAGAAGATTACGCTTTCTCTCAGCTAACTGACTTAGCGAAGCGTTCGCGTTTCATAAAATCGACCTAATCTTTGTATTATCCCTACAAGAATTCCCTTGCCTGACCAACCAATATTTCATGTAAAAAGCTCTGCGCGAAAAGTAGTGCAAGTCCATTTGCATGTACACGTCCACAGAATTCGTAGCTATTTAATGCTCATGATTAGCTGATAACATAGCACAGAAATTTTGGGGAAACAATATAATGACGACCTTTTCATTTCACTCTAATGATGAAGGAGAACACGTTTTAGCAAAAGCTGCATGAAAGATGGGAGCTTGACAGATGCATGTGGTCCTTTCCACAAGGCACACTAGCAACAGGCAAACCAAACGGGATGAAACAATAGAATGACAAATGTGTAACACAAAGTGTCGGTTGTCATAAGCATGATAGAGATGAATCAATTAGTTGACAGCACGTATATTTTTGCGTTGAGTATTTTTCTTTCTTGCTACACGCGATGTAGAGCACATTATAGCCCAAAAACGAGCAGCTTTGCGGAGCTTTGCTGTAGGAGAGAGGGCGACAGAATTTAAGAAAATTGAGGCAAAGAAGCCAGGAACGAACGGGGGAAGAAAGGAGGATGGGGGGAGTAAAGACAAAATGAAGGAAGCAAGAACAGAACGAAGAAAACAAGAAAGTAACCAGGGAGGAAAAAAGGCAAGACGGAAAAAACAAAAAAAGGAGAAAAAAAGGACGAAAAGGAGAGAAAGCAGAGAAAAGGAAAGAATGAAGGAAGAAAGGAAGTAAGAAAGGAATTAATGAAGGCAGGCAAGAAGGAAGGAAGGAAAGAAGAATGGAAGGAAGAAAAGAAGAAAGAGGCTGTTGTGGAACCGTTTAACACCTGTTCCAGCATTCTCAGGGGTCACGCGGAATGGGCTTGTGCAACTTCAACGTTTCTAATTCATAGTTTTGTGAATTTGGCTTAGCGGGCACATTGCCCCTCGACTCTCCCTATTCCTGCCGTCTCCCCCAAGTGTGTGCCACGAAAAAAGGAACGACAACTTTTTTTTTTACACTGCTCTATGACAACATAAGTAAAGCACTATGCTGCTACAGTGGCACCTACAATTTACATAAGCATCACATCAAACATGCGTTTCAATTACTCTGTAACGGCAGACATTTTCCTTACCGGATTACTACAGCACTCGACTACAACAAGGGCGGTTGTTCACAGAATACGGCAATTAAAGGGATCCTGCAACACTCACCATCGACTACTCGGAATGTATTTTGGGGTAAAGTCTATTGTGCCAGCAATCTACTCCCGCAAGAAAAATAAAAATCCGTTCACTGTCACCGAAACTACGCGCGATTAAAAATCGCGCATAAATGTTCCTTCTCAACTCAACCGCGGCCAACGCGACGAAAGCTGCGCCCTCTCTCCCAGAGATGGGGACGGCGCGCGGCGTTCTGTTAGGCGGCCTTCGATATGTCAGAGGCCGGGGAGTTTGGTCCTTTTCCTCGCAACATAGAATGGTCTATTTCCGGTGTGGTGCCACAAAAAAGCAGGCATGGCGGCCTGCTCGCAAGCAAGCGCTCAGGCTGGTAGGGCATTTTTGGAGCAATAAACGTTTGTTGTAGAATGGGCTCGTTGAAAGTGGAATATTTAGTTCGTCATTCAAACTCCGCGTACACTCAAAACAAAAGAAGCACCAAAAGCATGCGGACAAATTCAGACATAAAAGAGGTTCATACACTGCGCCGACGACGGCTGATCGTCACAGGAAATGCCAGAATTTAGCGGCGAAGTTGACCGGCGACAGCCAATAGGACAGTCAGGACAGCCATGGCCCGATTGACGTCGTAGACGCCATGCCAGGAGAATTGATAATGAGGAGAATTGAAGAGAGAGCGGTTGGTTTTTCCACGTCTTCCACGGCGATTTGCTCGCTTACCGCTTAACGTACATGTAATATTTGGCTCAGGTGTTCCTGGAAATCTAATCTAAACGTCGATTCGATTCGATTGTATTGTTTAACGCGCCGACGCAACACAGGAGATGAGGCACGCCGTAGTGAAGGGCTCAGGATTAATTTTGACCACCTGGGGATCTTTAACGTGCGCCGAAATCTCGTACACACGGGCGTTTTTGCTTTTCACCTCCATCAGAAAAGCGGCCGCCGCGGCCGGGAATCGAACCCGTGACCTCGTGCTCAGCAGCGCAACGCCTTAGCCACTGAGCCACCGCGGTGGGTCTAATCTAAACATGGCGCAGGTTTACTTGCAGTGCACGAAGAGTGTTGCAGGGTCCCTTTAAGGCTTTAGCCTAAAATCGCGTCTTCCCTGTACTCACGGGAAATCGAAAGATAGGCCAAACTGGTCTTTCGTTTGCTCCCGGGCGTGTCTAATGAAGTGATCGTAGTCGTTTTCATAAGGGCCCTCGAACGGGTTGCGGCCATCCTTGTACAGTGAGTCCAGGATGGTCATGTCGCACATGCCCTCCTCCGGAAATTGAAGCCACTCGTCGAAGCCCGTCCCGTACACGCATATCACCGCCTCTTTCTCGAAGTGGAAGTCTGGAACAAAAAAGAGCCCGCCGCCAGTCAATGCCGCGAAAGTTTGATCCTGTGACCTAACATTACGGAGAGCTTTTTTAGGACCCGTTTTGTGATTGCTGTTCATGAACTACGTTCCTAATTATGTTCCCTTTTAACTTTCGGATTTAAGAGTGAATTTCAATATTGAATTACTGTGCTATAAATTAAGAAGGGATTCGGTTGAGTTCACCTAAATTTGATATAACCTAAAAACGTATCTTTGGTCCTGTGATTGCAATTACAACTAAACCGCCATAAATAAAGTAGGTTTAGACATTCTTCGTCTTCAAACGCGTGTGAGTATCTTAACGGTACCCCTTTAGACTCATCGAGCTGTTGTAACCACCTTTGGCCTAAAATTGCCGACATTAGTCGCTAAAATACGTTGAATTTGTAAATGTTAACACTAATCAGAACCCATTATTCGCGAAGTAACTTTTCTTCAGAGCCCATTTTACTCAAATTGCGCCCTTACAAATACCACTTTAATCCAAGTTTTGGACGTATGTGCCTTCCGAAATCCTTCTGGTCACAGTCACTCTCACCCTCGAACTCGCTGACCATCGCGCAGCTCATTTTATCTTTCATTGTTGGCATCATTTTCGCATTACAACCATAAAAGCAAATCTCTAAAATTAAAAGGATAATCGTTCCGCCATATTACGCTTGTCACAAGGACAGTCGTGGCGCGACGATGCCCCATAACAGCTAGACTACCATGAGGCTGTTCGCCCTTCTACTTTTTACGGTATTTATGTGAAAGTCAATAGACAGTAAACGCAATGGGGGTCGGCCTTCAGCTCGATGGTGGGATCAAGTACGAAAACGTGGTGGGAATAGGTGAACAGCACTGGATAGACATGACAGGAGGTCCTTAGGGGACGCCTTTATCTGCAGTGGACACAATAAGAATGATGATGATGATGACGACGATGACGATGAATTGTTTCCTGCGGTTGCGGGTGCGTATGTATGTGTATGGGCGCACCCGTACGTACGTGCGTTTTTGTGTCTGTGTCTGTATGTTTTTCTGTCTAGCCCTAGATTCCGCGAGCAGGCCGAAATATAATTTCCAGCGAAGTTATTACATTCAAAACATTCCCTAAAAAATCTTGTATTGCACCATAGTAGTCAACATTGTTCAGAAAAAAAAAACATTAGACATAAATAAGACATAACCAAAATAAATAACTGATACTAGCGTGTCTGTTTATGTAAAATGAGATTTCAGGCCTATGTTTTGTGACGAACAAAAATCGCATTGAAACAATATTTTTACTACAAAACACAAAGCCTGTAGCTCGTGGCTGGAACGTAGCTCCAACAGTAACAAAAGCTCCGACAGGTGGCACGCAAGCAGTGCGATCGCAAAAAAAAAAAAATAAACGGTATTCAGCAAATCTGGATTCCGTTCATCAACGGAAAAGCAATTCATCGGGGAAGAGCGTGAGATGACAGCGATGGAGAGAGGAAAAGCGGTTACATGGAAGGGGTGGCAGAGAGAAATCGTCTTAAAGGGAGCACATATTATATCCCCTGGAAATTTGGCTAGCGTGCCGTGCGAGGCCTTCAGAGGGGTCCTTTCGGGGACGAAAGCTTCTGGCTACGGCACACCGATCGACTGCAACGCACTGTCAGTAAAGGACACTTTTTGCTACTGAGCCACTTGTCATCAAAATACTAAATTACTTTTTTTATACCCTTTCCTGGCAATATTATTTATTTCCAGCCTTTTCTAGTCCAAAGAAATTCGCTTGGGACTTTTTAAATTGTGAACAGTAGTCTTGACGCCTGTGATCGTTCGCTCACCACAGAGTGCAGACGAACACAGTCCAAAGCATATATACTGGTTAAAAGAGGCGTACAAGCCGACGACACTGACATCACTTTTGTTGCCAAAAATTAACTTAGGCGAGAAAATTAGGCTAACGAATAATCGTTAAAAAAATTATTAGAGCAGAACTTTATTCTTGAATATACCGTAAGGGCAAACGCGGTGAGTGCGCTGCAAGGTGCACTGAGAGTGCGCCACGGTCGACCGGGGCGCTGTTTTGCGCGCGCTTTCACCACTGCAGCAACACACCGTTTTAATGCAAAACTGGCACGGACGGGACACTAGAAAAACGTCTATAGACTATACACATACGGGGCGAACTTGATTTAATGCTGCCGAGAGGGCAATTGACCGGTATGCGTGACAGGAAGTGCTATCGGGTGGTGTTGCATAGAAACCCAGCCGCGCGCGGGTTCATGGGCACAGCTGCAGAGACTGCAAAATCGGGTTCGCAGGCAAAGAGATCTTTACCATACAAAAACGTAGACCCGTATCTGCTCAGTTCTCTGCAAATGTCGACGAATTACGATAGACGCCTTCCTCTGCCACTTAAAATGCTCCCCTTCTCTTCCCCACGAACTCTCATGTTCTCCTTCTCTCTTTCGATGTTCCCGCGAAAGAATAAGGGGGCAGACAACCGATTTTTGTCGCGTATATGTTCGCTAGCTCGTATGAAAGCGAGCGTTTTATATAGCCTGGTAAGCACAACCAATTTCTAAACAAATTGGCGAAAAAAATTTTAATTTGGCAGCAAACTTCCTGAAATCGGAAAGGTGCCGGTTTGTAGTGTCGAACCTTGATGTTACAATATGTGTCCCTGTCACGTGACCTGCAAACCTGGCAGCTACAGCAACTGCTGAAACGTTTATTTACGTATTGAACACCTTTCAACACAATATTTACACAAGGGTACATCGTATATGTAATACTAAACATTATTTTGAAAATTTAAAGACACGCCGCCCGCCGTCGCTGGGTGGCTCTCATTGTGGCTAATTGAGCCTTCATGCCCATAATCACCGGCAGCGTTCAGTAAACAGACCCAGTGAAGGAGCTTTGACGATTCTTCCTGAGTCAGGGTCATCTGTTCTGGCAAAATATTTGATTTCAGTTTTAAAATACGCCAACGGCAGCTTAAAAAGAACGTCACATCGGAGAGAATCGAACTTCCCGCCTCTACAACGTGAGGCCAGATTCTACCTATCGTCTATCCCGACAGATGGCGCATTCGGGAAAATAGACCGTTGCATTAAAAACACATAAAAGAACAGGAAAGCCTGCGATTCAAACTTTTTTAGCTGGGCGCAAGTTTTTAAACATCGTTTTTCATTTCATTTTGCCGAGCTACTCTATGTCATGGTTGCCAGCATTATTTTTGGGAGGGACACCTACGGCTCGTAGATCTAAAAATTTCGATTTAAAAATTTTTAGGGCGTCATCAGCAAACCGTTTCTCGTCCAGGCGCTTTAATTGATGCCCTTTCATTTGGGATGGAGAATATATACTCGGCAAAAATCGGTTGTCCATCCCTTTAAGGAGGTATTCTAAGCGATTCTTTGTTCCCCTGTTCCACTGCTCATTCCATGTGCTGTAATGTTTTGTGTTTGGTGAACGTTAAATACCGCCATTTCCAGGAGCTCTTGCGGTATTCCTGGTAAAAATGTTAATTTCAAAGCCGACCAGTTACTTGGTTTTGCAAATATGAAGCACAGATTTATGTTTAATAAAAGATCTTTGCGAGTCCCAATTGTGCACTATTGTTTTGATTAATAATAATAATAATAATAATAATAATAATAATAATAATAATAATAATAATAATAATAATAATAATAGTCATCATCATCATCATCCTGTCTACGTCCACTCCAGTAGATGCCAAGGCCTCTCCCATACATCTCCAATTATCGCGGTGCTGTGTTAACTGTGGCCAATTTCTCCCCGCAATCTTCTTGATCTTATCTGCCCATCTAACTTTCTGCAGCCCCTGACACGCTTGCCTACTCTAGGGATCCATTCCGTTACCCTTTTTGACAACAGTTATCTTTCATTCGTATTACATGCCCTGCCCATACTCATTTATTATTCTTAGTTTCCACTAATATGTCCTTAACCCGCGTTTGTTCACTGACCCACTCCACCCTCTTCTTGTCCCGCAATGTTAAGCTATCATCTTCCTTTCCATTGCTCGCTGAGGTGTCCTGAATTTAGGTTGAACCCTCTCCGTGAGCGTCCAAGTTTCTGCCCCGTAGTTGAGTACCGGTAAGTTGCAGCCGTTATTCACTTCCTTCTTCAGGGACAATGGTAAGGCTGCTATTCATTATCTAAGAATGCCTGCCGAATGAACTTCAGCCCAATATTATCCTTCTAAGTTTCCCTGCATCATGGTTTGGATCCCGAGTCACTACTTCGCCTAAGTAGATAAATTCTCTGACCACTTCCACTGCCGCGCCACCTACCTCCAACCACTGCGCTCTCCCGAGATTATTACGCATTACTTCAGTTTTCTGCATATTCATTTTCCGGCCCATGGTTCCGCTCTGCTTGTCCAGTGCGGTAATCATGCCTTGTAATTCCTCCCCCACGTTACTTGACCAGACAACTTCATAAGTAAATGTGAGGTTACTGAGGCTTTATCCATCACCCATTACGACCACCATTTCAAAATCCAATGTTCTGAATGCCTGCTCTAAACACTCTGAGAATAAAATAAAAGAGATTCGGTTCAGTGAAACAGCATGCTTGGCACCCGACGTTATCATTGGATGGCCATTCTCGATACGCGAGTAATCGGTATAGCGCAATTCTGCCATGTTGTGGGCTGTAAAACGCGTCAAATAAGCCTACCAGCATGGCTTGGAGTAGTAACAATGACTAGCCAAGGCGTGCGCAGGGCATGAACGCCCTCCGCGTCACTGCAGACGCTCAAATGCGATGGGCTGTTCCCCGTCCCGTCTTTGGAGCTTGCCTGGCTCGTGCCTCTATCGTTAGAAGCCTGTTCGCACCTCGACAAGGGTCGGATGATTCGGGGCTGTGCCAGCAAGCAGTCGGTGCTTATGGCCACACTACGCTAACAAGAACTCGCCAGTGCGTTCGTGTCAGTCGGCACGTGTTGTGCGAACTCGCTCGTGGAGCAATGAACGATTAAGCGCAAAAATGGTGAATTCACTATAAAAAACATCGCCCAAAAACAAATAAATCAACGTAAAAGAATGCACAATCGCGGATTCGGGCTTGCGACTCGTAAACAGTAGACCTAGTGCTCCAGACCAATTGGTTACAAGCCAGGATGCCAGGCGCGGAAGTATAAAATATACAATGTATACCCAGTGTACATTTTTTATAGTTTTAGCATTTCAAGCAGCTTAGATGAATATTTCTTGTTTAGTGCTCGTGCAGTAAGCGTCTACCCAATTCCCACAACATCTCATCTCTAGCGACTGCATTTTTAGATGGAAAAGTGACCGCGAATGCCTTATCATGGTGCTGACCGCTGCGCTAATTCACCGAGCAGAGAAAAGGGCTTCCCGCACAATAGAAGTTTTGGTTGAATTTATTTCTTTAGCATTGATATTTATTTCGCTAGCTGTTCTCCCGCCTATACTTGGCCATATTTCTACCATCGCACCAGTCAGCGAGGCATGGCACGGGCGCTTGTGTGGAGCGACTAACTTGGGGTCTTGGTACAGTACACAAACTAACAAACTGAAGGCACATACTTGCTGGCACAAACGTTCCGGGGGTTAGTTTCAACTGAGCGAATGAATCGTGATGACCTGACGGTGGCCGGCTGAATAAATGCTGGGTCGACTGATTCTGTTGGAGGGTCTGTGAGCCGTGCAGTAGCGCCCTCGAGCCAATCCCTCTTTTTTTACGTCATACGAAACATACTCGGAAATCAGCGAGGAGGATGCAGAGAGGAATACGGCGTTTTCGAACTGATTTTTTCACTGAATAAAGTCGCGTAAACCCAGCGAGAGTAGTCGAAACATGGCCTAGAGACTCCAGACAACAACTTGCGCTTGGAATTCCGCCATGTGTATAAACCACTTCAGTGTCTCCTTAAGGGCGTGACAGGTGGACGGGCTAGAGAAGGTAGGGATTTATGAGGAGGATATGGCACCACACTTGTTTTTCGAGGAAATTTGCTGCGAAGTGTGCAGATGTGCAGCCATTTTCTTTGTCAAACGAGAAATGTGATTACTCTTTGGTAGTACTTTTACGAAGAAGAGTTCTCACGTTTTTCGCGTCGCCTGCGCATTTTTTTTAACGCGTGAATCAAGGCATACTGTTCCCTAGGCTGTTGTATTTTGCCTCACACTCCGGTGGTGTCTACAGTCAAGGTAGTTGACATTGTAGCCTACAGTGTTCGTAACAGAGCCTTCAGTAACTGCAGCAGAAATAAGATAGGGGTAGCTGAACGCCCTCATATAGAGGGCCCGCCTACTCTTGATCTTGCGCCCCAAAGCTTTCTTGCACTGTCAATCTACCTGTCACTGCTGTTGCTCTGTGCTGGGGAAATTGAAGACAATCCTGGCCTTGAAGGAGATTATGTGTATGGCCTACTGAAACAATGCATCGAAGAAACAAAAAGAACTTTGACGCCACTACATCTTTGTTGAAAGAAATACAGCGAGACGTTGCTGATATTGGGTTTTTGTTTGCGCCACTGAAAAAAAACAAATCTACCTACGGTACCCCAAATAGGCACTGGCGTCAAAGCAGTCAATGACACACTTGAAGTTAAAATGACGGTGTCGTGCTATAATGGTGGCCTATAAGGTGTTGTCGACGATTTGAATAATCGGTCACGAAGAAACAACTTTTAATGAAAGGCTTTGTGGAAGTCGACAAAGAGGACTACGAGGCTAGCGAGAAATTAGTTAGGGATTTCAATTCCATACAACTAAAAAAAACTTTGCAAACAGGTGACATTGAGCGGGAGCATCGAATCAGACAGCCTCGCCCTGATTTGACGCGCCCATTAATAATAGGGCTCTTAATATTAAAGGCGAAGAATTCCCATCTTCGAAATGCGCATAAACAAACCAGACATTAAACCTAAAATATGGCTCCTAGAAGATTTTCTCCTAAAATGCCGTTCACAAGGGAAATGTTCGGTGACTTTTCTGAAGAAAACAAAGAGAAGGATGAGCGCTTCAAGCATGCGATATAATAAACTGAAGCTTAAACGACGCATATACTACTATGACGTCGTTTCTGCACGAGTTAATCAGGCAGACCAACAAAAATGGGAAGTACGGATTGACAAACCATTCGGATCGAGCCTAGAAAAACTAGAGTATATAATTTATCTGTTACTCTCACTAACCTCCCTAAGATTATAAATAAGGTTTACTCGTTGCTTTCAATGAGCCCCGCATGCTCCGCTGATATAATTCTAGGCAGTGAAACGAGGCTCCAAAAAAGTAAAAGCAAAGCAAAAAGCAAATTACAAATAAAGCAGGTTGTGAAAAAATTAGCTGCAGGTTAACTACGATTTCGAGGTCCTTTTCAAGCGAATTTAATAATCGCAGCACTAATGAAAATTGAATAGTGTTTCATGACTTCCTTAAGAAAATTGAAAATACGTGCGTTCCTCTGGTTTCCTTCGCATTACAAGCAAGTTCGTCCTGATTCACCAGAAAGGTTAAATTTTGCATAAAGAACAGAAAAGAGCGGACAAAAATGCTAGCAAAGCAACACTGACTGCAATTGGAATAGGTACAGAAAATTAGCTCGGGAGTCAGAATAAGCTATTCAAGAAGCTAAGGACTGTTATTTCCTTAATACGCTGCCGAATTTGCTAAAATGTCATCCAAAAAAGGTTTGGTGTGTAATTAAACCTAAAGATACAGACTGCGCAATAACACAAAGGACGAAATAGGTTCCATTGTACACGCCACAGAATGTGCTCACTTTTGTAACCAATGTTTCTAGTCAAGTTTTTGCCGACGAACCCCATTGACGAGTGCTGTACCGTCGCACCTACTACAAAAACTTACCCAAACTAGCCCATCATCGTTACTGAAGTAGCTGTGCCCCGTGCCATTGCTTTGGCTCACGCCTCGCTCCGGCCAGGGACCTGACAGCATCAGCTCAAAACTGATAAAATTCTTTTCCTCCGTATCGACGTTTTCACTTTCCTTAATTTTTCAGCAAACGCTTTATTCCGGGTGCTTTCCTTGACGATTAGAAATCTGGTCATGTGAAACCAATTTATAAATCTTGTGAATCCGCATGTCAGAAAAATTACCGTCCTGTTTCACTCCCACCAGTTTGTTCTGAAGACCTTGAACACATACTTTACTCCTACATAATGCCACACCTCGATACAAATAAACACCTATTCAATAAGCACCATTGGTGTTGGTATCGCGATCCAAAAATCACGATTGTTTGAAATAACCGCTGATTTACATGACTGTTCGCACGAGTTGCTTTATACAGATGCAGTATTTAGCGATTTCTTTAAAGGCTTAGACCGCGTAAACCACAAACGGGTTATTCAAAAAATAAACTGCCTAATGTTAGACGTGAAAACTACCCACTCGATTAATAAATTTTTATCTGGTCGCTCTCCAAAAGCAAATAATAATAGTAATGTATCCACGTCCTGTTGTGTTACGTCAGTACCTCAGGTATCAATATTAGGGCTTTCATTATTTCTTATTTATAATAATGAAATTGCGACCAGTATATCTTTACCAAACGGCTGTTTGCTGATGACTGCGCGATTTATAGGCAGCTTACCATCTCCGATGACACAGCAATTTTGAAAAGAGATTTAAACATCCTCGGGGAATGGAGTCACGTGTGGAAAATGAAAAATAGAGAAAAAAGCGAAAGGTTATGCCATTTTCTCCGAAGCTAAATAATCCATTTATTCCATACACGTTTTGAAGTTCGATAACGAACGAACCTGTTCTTTCAAGTATCTAGGTGTGATATTTATTCCTTATTTAAACTGGGCCATCCATATTTAACACATCAACAAGGCACTAAAAAAACCTGGCTTCCTAAAGCGCCATTTATATCTCGCCAATCATGGTACTAGTCTTCACGCATACATTTGCCTCATCCGTGCAACCTTCGATTATGCTTCAATGATTTAGAACCGTCACACAGGTATTCTGTCTGACTGTATCGAATCCACTAAAAATAAGGATTCCCGCTGCATACTGAACTCGTACTCACCATGGCAATGTGTATCGGCATTAGGCAGATTTTCAATCTTCCAGAGCTTAGCACCCGTCGTAAATTCTTGTTTTACTTTTTTTTCTCCCTTTATTATGGTGCTACATCTTTTTCTCGTGCTCATATTTTTCCATGCCATTATGTGTGCAATAGCCCTGACCGTGAACGTAATGTGTCACCCATATTCTCAAACACCAAAAATAGCAAAATTCCACTTTTTTGTTATCGGTTAACGTGTGCAACGAGCTACCAACAGGATCATAACGATAAATGACCTGTCTGCATTCCAATATGGACTGAGCATATTTCTCGATGTGTAAAACTTCAACTGATACTTCTTGTAAGAAGTGTTACATGTTGTTTACCAGTGTAAGGTTGAAACCCGACTGCCATGTGTGCTTCTTAGAACGGAACTATGTTCTGCAAATGTGAAATCCGTTGTGTATTTTCTTCCTGTCGTTTATATTTAGCTTTTTTTTCTAAATATATGTTTTTCCCAGTTCTGCCTGACTGCTGTGTGCGGTCTTTTTTGCACCTATTGAGGTATACCTTGTATGAATAGTATTTCGCCTTATCAGATGAATCCACGGCCCTTTAGAGTACTCAAAATAATAAATAAAAATTCCGTGGCTTTGTACCAACCCTACTTCGCAAGTTAGGAGTTTTATTTGCGCGTGGAAGTTGAGCATCTCTCGAACTATCGACGTTTATCGTGACAATGGCTCAAATTTATTTCGCGTAAGCACTACAGTCAGTTTCGCAACTTACTTCGTTTATGACCCGCAGTCTTGGCAGTCCTTGGCTTTTCGGTTGCGCTCGTAGCTGCGTCAGTCATTTAAAAAAACAGCGCATGGATAGATCAGTGGGACAGAAGTACACATTTTTTGTTCTGACACTTGTGTATATATTATAACTAAAATTGTTGCTTTCACATGTTCAAATGCATGACCGGGACCTTAGACATGTCTTGACAGGGGCAAATAGGGGCAACATTTTGCATGAGAGCGACCATTATTGAATCGTAATCGGAAGGGCGTTTCAGTTTGTCCGATATATTGCGGCCTACAAACAGTGCACTCTAAAAGCTGTATGACATTAGCAGAGTCATAGTTGAAGTTACATTTATATTTACGTAGTAGCCTCAAGCCCTGCTGGTGGCACGCTGTGTAGTGGTCATGTGTGGGCATACTTTACATCAAGGTTTATTACAGGGCATGCAACCAGTAGTTTCTGGTCGGCTGCTACGAGAGTTATAACTTGGAATTCTTGCGATATTCACAAGGAATACAGTGTTAGGTATTGTCTTCCATATACCTTATCCAAATACTATGACCCCTCCCTCTGCTCCTTACTTGGTAACCTAATTCCTTTTGTTTTCATTCCTTTGCTTCGAGTTTAGTGCGCGCCCGCATCCCTCCAACCTTTTCTTTGGAATTCCATTTTATTTCTTCTTTTCGTGTCTTTTTTGCTCGGCTTTGTGTTATGCCCTGAACTTTATCTTTTCGATTTTGAGTTTCAGGACAGGTCTGTTCCAGGAATGTTGGTGTTGGCGACATGTGCCGTTTCAGTTGTGGGGTTATTGCTTTTTCTTTTGTGTTTGTGTTTGTGTGGTTGTCCTCCCTGTTTTTCTTTTTTCCTGGACCTAGTTATTTCCCCCTTCTCTTCCTTTTCTTTTGAACTGAGGCTGGCAGATAGTTTCTGATAAGCATTCCTCTCACCGCCTGTTCTACTTCCGGCGTTTCTGAGAACATTTTGGTATGCCGCGTGGCGGGGCAACAAACACCCTCTCATCCTTTCTCTCCAAGACTTTTCCGGAATATCAACCCCCGGCTGACTTCCCTCTTACCTATTTCGCGCCTCAAACTATACAACCTTCTTTCCCCCCCCCCCCCCAATATCTCCCCCGAAATACTTCTAAACCAATCCGCTTTCTCAATTACACTTCCCTTTCTCTTCTCACCTGCGGACCAACCCCTATATAAAGCGTGCCAGCCAGGAGAGAGGTTACCCTGACGAAGGAAAGTCTCTTTGCTGAAACGTTGGCAACAATCGTGGTTTCTGCATTGTTCGAAGTTGTCTTTTCTTATACATACACACACACACACATAATATATATATATATATATATATATATATATATATATATATATATATATAATATATATATAATATATATATATATATATAAGGAAGAAAGAAAGAAAGAAAAACACGCGCCCAGAGTGGGGACCGAACCGAACCCATAGATATATATATATATATATATATATATATATATATATATATGGGTTCGGTTCGGTCCCCACTCTGGGCGCGTGTTTTTCTTTCTTTCTTTCTTCCTTACATTAAAAAAATCTTAACTTCATTAACCATAGTAAAAAATAGAGCCTAACAACACCCCTATGGCTCCTTTGGCGTTGTAGACTGCCGACCTATGTATCTGTATATATATCTATATATATAGCGAATCGGAGTAGGAAATGAGGGGCTCGTAGAAATAACACAGAAATAAGGGTTGGCAGTCAAGAAAACCTCAGAAAGCAAAGGGGAGGTTGTGCTAGGTCATTGAAACAGATAAAGTATTTGGAAAGAAGGAAAGAAAGCGGAGAAAAAATGCCCGCCAATTGGGATCCGAACCCACGACCTCCAGAATACCGGTCTGGTGCGATATCGCATCCGACCGGTATTCTGGAGGTCGTGGGTTCGGATCCCACCTGGTGGGCTTTTTTTCTCCACTTTCTTGCTTTCGTTCCAAATTCTTTATCTGTTTCAATGACTTACCACAACCTCCCCTTTGCTCTGTGAGGTTTTCTTGACTGCCAACCCTTATTTCTACATATATATACATATTTATATATATATATATATATATATATATATATATATATATATATTGTGCGCACAGGAGTGATCGTTCTCTCGTAACTGTTAGTCGACAGGCCAATCCCACCTAGCAACTCATCATCAGTGTGGCGCACGCGATCACCACACCATCTTCTTCATCTTTGATCCTCGCGCCTTCTTGACGATCGCTTCTCGCAACGGCCTCTCGGCGAGGTTGCGTCGTCATTAAACGAGTCCTTCGAGCCTCCCGTGTCCGAGTCTTGCAATATATATATATATATATATAAGACAGAAATAAGAATTGGCAGTCAAGACAACCTCGGAAAGCAAAGGGGAGGATGTAGTACGTCAAGATAAAGAATTTGGAAAATAAGAAAGTGGAGAAAAAATGCCCGCCAGGTGGGATCCGAACCCACGACCTCCAGAATACCGGTCTGGTGCGATAACCACTACGCTACCGGCGGGGCTACTTTTAGCCTCCACTTTCTGGGGTATTTATGTTCACGTGTTTTTGTTTCCTGCGCTTGGGGGTGGTAGCCAGCGCCACTCGGACTACTCGGGGTGAAGGGAACCTTCTTTTTAACCCCCGGGCCGTGACTCAAGCGTCTACGACATGTCGAGAGTGGTCGAAGAGCGTTGAACCCTCTTAAGCTAACCTTGGCACCAAGACTGCCAGAACAGAGGCCCTCGCTATGCATGTAGCGAATCAGAATAGGAAATGAGGGGCTCGTTGAAAATAAGACAGAAATAAGAATTGGCAGTCAAGACAACCTCGGAAAGCAAAGGGGAGGATGTAGTACGTCAAGATAAAGAATTTGGAAAATAAGAAAGTGGAGAAAAAATGCCCGCCAGGTGGGATCCGAACCCACGACCTCCAGAATACCGGTCTGGTGCGATAACCACTACGCTACCGGCGGGGCTACTTTTAGCCTCCACTTTCTGGGGTATTTATGTTCACGTGTTTTTGTTTCCTGCGCTTGGGGGTGGTAGCCAGCGCCACTCGGACTACTCGGGGTGAAGGGAACCTTCTTTTTAACCCCCGGGCCGTGACTCAAGCGTCTACGACATGTCGAGAGTGGTCGACCAGCGTTGAACCCTCTTAAGCTAACCTTGGCACCAAGACTGCCAGAACAGAGGCCCTCGCTATGCATGTAGCGAATCAGAATAGGAAATGAGGGGCTCGTTGAAAATAAGACAGAAATAAGAATTGGCAGTCAAGACAACCTCGGAAAGCAAAGGGGAGGATGTAGTACGTCAAGATAAAGAATTTGGAAAATAAGAAAGTGGAGAAAAAATGCCCGCCAGGTGGGATCCGAACCCACGACCTCCAGAATACCGGTCTGGTGCGATAACCACTACGCTACCGGCGGGGCTACTTTTAGCCTCCACTTTCTGGGGTATTTATGTTCACGTGTTTTTGTTTCCTGCGCTTGGGGGTGGTAGCCAGCGCCACTCGGACTACTCGGGGTGAAGGGAACCTTCTTTTTAACCCCCGGGCCGTGACTCAAGCGTCTACGACATGTCGAGAGTGGTCGACCAGCGTTGAACCCTCTTAAGCTAACCTTGGCACCAAGACTGCCAGAACAGAGGCCCTCGCTATGCATGTAGCGAATAAGAATAGGAAATGAGGGGCTCGTTGAAAATAAGACAGAAATAAGAATTGGCAGTCAAGACAACCTCGGAAAGCAAAGGGGAGGATGTAGTACGTCAAGATAAAGAATTTGGAAAATAAGAAAGTGGAGAAAAAATGCCCGCCAGGTGGGATCCGAACCCACGACCTCCAGAATACCGGTCTGGTGCGATAACCACTACGCTACCGGCGGGGCTACTGTTAGCCTCCACTTTCTGGGGTATTTATGTTCACGTGTTTTTGTTTCCTGCGCTTGGGGGTGGTAGCCAGCGCCACTCGGACTACTCGGGGTGAAGGGAACCTTCTTTTTAACCCCCGGGCCGTGACTCAAGCGTCTACGACATGTCGAGAGTGGTCGACCAGCGTTGAACCCTCTTAAGCTAACCTTGGCACCAAGACTGCCAGAACAGAGGCCCTCGCTATGCATGTAAGCTTGAAGCTCCAAAGATTGAAGCTCCAAAGCTTCAATCTATATATATATATATATATATATATATATATATATATATATATATATATGTTTGAAAATAGGGGTTGGCAGTCAAGAAAACCTCGGAAAGCCGGATCCCACCCGGCGGGCATTTTTTCACCACTTTCTTTTCGACTCAAAAAATTCTTCATCTCTTTCTTGGACCCACCACAACCTCCCCTTTGCTTTCCGAGGTTTTCTTGACTGCCAACCCCTCTTTTCAATCTTATTTCACGGAGCCCCTCATTTCCCATTTTCTGATTCGCTACATGCTTAGCGAGGGCCTCTGTTCTGGCAGTCTTGGTGCCAAAGGGAGCTTAAGAGGGTTCAACACTGGACGACCACTCTCGACATGTCGTAGACACTCGAGTCACGGCCCAGGGGTTAAAAAGAAGGTCCCCTTCACCCCGAGTAGTCCGAGTGGCGCTGGCTACCACCCCCAAGTGCAGGAAACAAAAATACCTTAACATAAATACCCGAGAAAGTGCTGGGGAAACAGCCCCGCCGGTAGCGTAGTGGTTATCGCACCAGACCGGTATTCTGGAGGTCGTGGGTTCGGATCCCACCCGGCGGGCATTTTTTCACCACTTTCTTTTCGACTCAAAAAATTCTTCATCTTTTTCTATGACCCACCACAACCTCCCCTTTGCTTTCCGACGTTTTCTTGACTGCCAACCCCTATTTTCAATCTTATTTCATGGAGCCCCTCATTTCCCATTTTCTGATTCGCTACATGCTTAGCGAGGGCCTCTTTTCTGGCAGTCTTGGTGCCAAAGGGAGCTTAAGAGGGTTCAACGCTGGACGACCACTCTCGACATGTCGTAGACACTCGAGTCACGGTCCAGGGGTTAAAAAGAAGGTCCCCTTCACCCCGAGTAGTCCGAGTGGCGCTGGCTACCACCCCCAAGTGCAGGAAACAAAAATACCTTAACATAAATACCCGAGAAAGTGCTGGGGAAACAGCCCCGCCGGTAGCGTAGTGGTTATCGCACCAGACCGGTATTCTGGAGGTCGTGGGTTCGGATCCCACCCGGCGGGCATTTTTTCACCACTTTCTTTTCGACTCAAAAAATTCTTCATCTCTTTCTATGACCCACCACAACCTCCCCTTTGCTTTCCGAGGTTTTCTTGACTGCCAACCCCTATTTTCAATCTGATTTCACGGAGCCCCTCATTTCCCATTTTCTGATTCGCTACATGCTTAGCGAGGGCCTCTGTTCTGGCAGTCTTGGTGCCAAAGGGAGCTTAAGAGGGTTCAACACTGGACGACCACTCTCGACATGTCGTAGACACTCGAGTCACGGCCCAGGGGTTAAAAAGAAGGTCCCCTTCACCCCGAGTAGTCCGAGTGGCGCTGGCTACCACCCCCAAGTGCAGGAAACAAAAATACCTTAACATAAATACCCGAGAAAGTGCTGGGGAAACAGCCCCGCCGGTAGCGTAGTGGTTATCGCACCAGACCGGTATTCTGGAGGTCGTGGGTTTGGATCCCACCCGGCGGGCATTTTTTCACTACTTTCTTTTCGACTCAAAAAATTCTTCATCTCTTTCTATGACCCACCACAACCTCCCCTTTGCTTTCCGAGGTTTTCTTGACTGCCAACCCCTATTTTCAATCTTATTTCACGGAGCCCCTCATTTCCCATTTTCTGATTCGCTACATGCTTAGCGAGGGCCTCTGTTCTGGCAGTCTTGGTGCCAAAGGGAGCTTAAGAGGGTTCAACGCTGGACGACCACTCTCGACATGTCGTAGACACTCGAGTCACGGCCCAGGGGTTAAAAAGAAGGTCCCCTTCACCCCGAGTAGTCCGAGTGGCGCTGGCTACCACCCCCAAGTGCAGGAAACAAAAATACCTTAACATAAATACCCGAGAAAGTGCTGGGGAAACAGCCCCGCCGGTAGCGTAGTGGTTATCGCACCAGACCGGTATTCTGGAGGTCGTGGGTTCGGATCCCACCCGGCGGGCATTTTTTCACCACTTTCTTTTCGACTCAAAAAATTCTTCATCTCTTTCTATGACCCACCACAACCTCCCCTTTGCTTTCCGAGGTTTTCTTGACTGCCAACCCCTATTTTCAATCTTATTTCACGGAGCCCCTCATTTCCCATTTTCTGATTCGCTACATGCTTAGCGAGGGCCTCTGTTCTGGCAGTCTTGGTGCCAAAGGGGGCTTAAGAGGGTTCAACACTGGACGACCACTCTCGACATGTCGTAGACACTCGAGTCACGGCCCAGGGGTTAAAAAGAAGGTCCCCTTCACCCCGAGTAGTCCGAGTGGCGCTGGCTACAACCCCCAAGTGCAGGAAACAAAAATACCTTAACATAAATACCCGAGAAAGTGCTGGGGAAACAGCCCCGCCGGTAGCGTAGTGGTTATCGCACCAGACCGGTATTCTGGAGGTCGTGGGTTCGGATCCCACCCGGCGGGCATTTTTTCACCACTTTCTTTTCGACTCAAAAAATTCTTCATCTCTTTCTATGACCCACCACAACCTCCCCTTTGCTTTCTGAGGTTTTCTTGACTGCCAACCCCTATTTTCAATCTTATTTCACGGAGCCCCTCATTTCCCATTTTCTGATTCGCTACATGCTTAGCGAGGGCCTCTGTTCTGGCAGTCTTGGTGCCAAAGGGAGCTTAAGAGGGTTCAACGCTGGACGACCACTCTCGACATGTCGTAGACACTCGAGTCACGGCCCAGGGGTTAAAAAGAAGGTCCCCTTCACCCCGAGTAGTCCGAGTGGCGCTGGCTACCACCCCCAAGTGCAGGAAACAAAAATACCTTAACATAAATACCCGAGAAAGTGCTGGGGAAACAGCCCCGCCGGTAGCGTAGTGGTTATCGCACCAGACCGGTATTCTGGAGGTCGTGGGTTCGGATCCCACCCGGCGGGCATTTTTTCACCACTTTCTTTTCGACTAAAAAAATTCTTCATCTCTTTCTATGACCCACCACAACCTCCCCTTTGCTTTCCGAGGTTTTCTTGACTGCCAACCCGTATTTTCAATCTTATTTCACGGAGCCCCTCATTTCCCATTTTCTGATTCGCTACATGCTTAGCGAGGGCCTCTGTTCTGGCAGTCTTGGTACCAAAGGGGGCTTAAGAGGGTTCAACGCTGGACGACCACTCTCGACATGTCGTAGACACTCGAGTCACGGCCCAGGGGTTAAAAAGAAGGTCCCCTTCACCCCGAGTAGTCCGAGTGGCGCTGGCTACCACCCCCAAGTGCAGGAAACAAAAATACCTTAACATAAATACCCGAGAAAGTGCTGGGGAAACAGCCCCGCCGGTAGCGTAGTGGTTATCGCACCAGACCTGTATTCTGGAGGTCGTGGGTTCGGATCCCACCCGGCGGGCATTTTTTCACCACTTTCTTTTCGACTCAAAAAATTCTTCATCTCTTTCTATGACCCACCACAACCTCCCCTTTGCTTTCCGAGGTTTTCTTGACTGCCAACCCCTATTTTCAATCTTATTTCACGGAGCCCTTCATTTCCCATTTTCTGATTCGCTACATGCTTAGCGAGGGCCTCTGTTCTGGCAGTCTCGGTGCCAAAGGGAGCTTAAGAGGGTTCAACGCTGGACGACCACTCTCGACATGTCGTAGACACTCGAGTCACGGCCCAGGGGTTAAAAAGAAGGTCCCCTTCACCCCGAGTAGTCCGAGTGGCGCTGGCTACCACCCCCAAGTGCAGGAAACAAAAATACCTTAACATAAATACCCGAGAAAGTGCTGGGGAAACAGCCCCGCCGGTAGCGTAGTGGTTATCGCACCAGACCGGTATTCTGGAGGTCGTGGGTTTGGATCCCACCCGGCGGGCATTTTTTCACTACTTTCTTTTCGACTCAAAAAATTCTTCATCTCTTTCTATGACCCACCACAACCTCCCCTTTGCTTTCCGAGGTTTTCTTGACTGCCAACCCCTATTTTCAATCTTATTTCACGGAGCCCCTCATTTCCCATTTTCTGATTCGCTACATGCTTAGCGAGGGCCTCTGTTCTGGCAGTCTTGGTGCCAAAGGGAGCTTAAGAGGGTTCAACGCTGGACGACCACTCTCGACATGTCGTAGACACTCGAGTCACGGCCCAGGGGTTAAAAAGAAGGTCCCCTTCACCCCGAGTAGTCCGAGTGGCGCTGGCTACCACCCCCAAGTGCAGGAAACAAAAATACCTTAACATAAATACCCGAGAAAGTGCTGGGGAAACAGCCCCGCCGGTAGCGTAGTGGTTATCGCACCAGACCGGTATTCTGGAGGTCGTGGGTTCGGATCCCACCCGGCGGGCATTTTTTCACCACTTTCTTTTCGACTCAAAAAATTCTTCATCTCTTTCTATGACCCACCACAACCTCCCCTTTGCTTTCCGAGGTTTTCTTGACTGCCAACCCCTATTTTCAATCTTATTTCACGGAGCCCCTCATTTCCCATTTTCTGATTCGCTACATGCTTAGCGAGGGCCTCTGTTCTGGCAGTCTTGGTGCCAAAGGGGGCTTAAGAGGGTTCAACACTGGACGACCACTCTCGACATGTCGTAGACACTCGAGTCACGGCCCAGGGGTTAAAAAGAAGGTCCCCTTCACCCCGAGTAGTCCGAGTGGCGCTGGCTACAACCCCCAAGTGCAGGAAACAAAAATACCTTAACATAAATACCCGAGAAAGTGCTGGGGAAACAGCCCCGCCGGTAGCGTAGTGGTTATCGCACCAGAACGGTATTCTGGAGGTCGTGGGTTCGGATCCCACCCGGCGGGCATTTTTTCACCACTTTCTTTTCGACTCAAAAAATTCTTCATCTCTTTCTATGACCCACCACAACCTCCCCTTTGCTTTCTGAGGTTTTCTTGACTGCCAACCCCTATTTTCAATCTTATTTCACGGAGCCCCTCATTTCCCATTTTCTGATTCGCTACATGCTTAGCGAGGGCCTCTGTTCTGGCAGTCTTGGTGCCAAAGGGAGCTTAAGAGGGTTCAACGCTGGACGACCACTCTCGACATGTCGTAGACACTCGAGTCACGGCCCAGGGGTTAAAAAGAAGGTCCCCTTCACCCCGAGTAGTCCGAGTGGCGCTGGCTACCACCCCCAAGTGCAGGAAACAAAAATACCTTAACATAAATACCCGAGAAAGTGCTGGGGAAACAGCCCCGCCGGTAGCGTAGTGGTTATCGCACCAGACCGGTATTCTGGAGGTCGTGGGTTCGGATCCCACCCGGCGGGCATTTTTTCACCACTTTCTTTTCGACTAAAAAAATTCTTCATCTCTTTCTATGACCCACCACAACCTCCCCTTTGCTTTCCGAGGTTTTCTTGACTGCCAACCCGTATTTTCAATCTTATTTCACGGAGCCCCTCATTTCCCATTTTCTGATTCGCTACATGCTTAGCGAGGGCCTCTGTTCTGGCAGTCTTGGTACCAAAGGGGGCTTAAGAGGGTTCAACGCTGGACGACCACTCTCGACATGTCGTAGACACTCGAGTCACGGCCCAGGGGTTAAAAAGAAGGTCCCCTTCACCCCGAGTAGTCCGAGTGGCGCTGGCTACCACCCCCAAGTGCAGGAAACAAAAATACCTTAACATAAATACCCGAGAAAGTGCTGGGGAAACAGCCCCGCCGGTAGCGTAGTGGTTATCGCACCAGACCTGTATTCTGGAGGTCGTGGGTTCGGATCCCACCCGGCGGGCATTTTTTCACCACTTTCTTTTCGACTCAAAAAATTCTTCATCTCTTTCTATGACCCACCACAACCTCCCCTTTGCTTTCCGAGGTTTTCTTGACTGCCAACCCCTATTTTCAATCTTATTTCACGGAGCCCTTCATTTCCCATTTTCTGATTCGCTACATGCTTAGCGAGGGCCTCTGTTCTGGCAGTCTCGGTGCCAAAGGGAGCTTAAGAGGGTTCAACGCTGGACGACCACTCTCGACATGTCGTAGACACTCGAGTCACGGCCCAGGGGTTAAAAAGAAGGTCCCCTTCACCCCGAGTAGTCCGAGTGGCGCTGGCTACCACCCCCATGTGCAGGAAACAAAAATACCTTAACATAAATACCCGAGAAAGTGCTGGGGAAACAGCCCCGCCGGTAGCGTAGTGGTTATCGCACCAGACCGGTATTCTGGAGGTCGTGGGTTCGGATCCCACCCGGCGGGCATTTTTTCACCACTTTCTTTTCGACTCAAAAAATTCTTCATCTCTTTCTATGACCCACCACAACCTCCCCTTTGCTTTCCGAGGTTTTCTTGACTGCCAACCCCTATTTTCAATCTTATTTCACGGAGCCCCTCATTTCCCATGTTCTGATTCGCTACATATATATATATATATATATATATATATATATATATATATATATATATATATATATATATATATATATATATATATATATATATATATATATTCCCGTATATGTATACGCACGACTTTATAGATGACAAGTTTTCGGAAAGAAATCACTTACGACGGTGTGGGGCCTCCGACGACGACGGCTTCTTGGTCCAGCTGGGAATCAAGATGTATTCTTGCGAACTACCATCAGTGCCGTCACCGCCTCGCCCAGTACTGTCTTCTTCCGTGCCACTACCTTTGCCTACGCAAACCGTACGGTATGCACAGGATCGATCAGTGGTCTGAGCGACTTTCGCGCAGTACATGCATCAACGTTCGTCTCTCTCAAACACGTGTACAGTTCCCACCCAGACGAGAAAAAAATGGTGGAGGCGGTGCCCCGGGGCACTGGTTTGAAATTTAAAGGAATAACACATGTGCGGAGAGCGACGGGTTTCATTCAGCACGCGCTTTCTCTCTCCGAACTCCGGCCGACACCAGAGAGGAACACACATAAAGCGCGCAGGACTGGTTTAAGAGAGGGTGAACAACGTGCACCTCTCTTGCCGCACTTGCGTTGTGCCCTGTATGCTCGAGCGACACAGCAATTCAAAGAAAGTCACGCAGACTCCATGCCTACGCAAGTTTCCGTTTTCCTGTTGTTGGACCATGACTGCTTCTTTGGTAAAGAGAAAATGCAAAATGAACTCCGTCAAAAGAATTTAGCGTTCCGAAACTCGCTATACTGCCGTAATGTTTCTTATGCTATCGCATCTTATAGTAATCGCTGGTTTATCCTCCAAGCAGCCATCTGTGCAGATGAGTTCGTTATTTCACTATTAGTTTATTTCTCAGTCCAAAAAGTAGTACAGTAATAGTATTGCGTGTGTCTTGTTTTCCGCCAAATATTTTTGTGGCAGTGTTTTTCTTTCCGCGGCAAGATTCTAATTTACAAGACAAGATCTAAATCTAAATATACAAGACAAGAAGTATATGTTCCTTTCAATATGTGCTAAATGCACATCTTAACAGTCTAGAGAAATAAGGAAACAAATGCAGGCTATTAGGTCATTGCGAATCGGTGTGTGTTATTAATAAAATTCTCGCCTTAAATGCTATTTCCGCATGTAGGCTCTAAGGTTATGCAGCATTCTGATACTGTTATTTTACAAAGCCCTTTTCAGCCGATTTATATACCCATTGCTCTCAAGGCAGTCTGCGAAGCCCGGCTGTAAAACTTTCGCGTTTAGAGGTGACCGGTTCAAAAAAGAAAAGACAGCAAATTCTGTCAACGCACTAGTTGTAAGAGCATGGCATCTTGTGTCTTATAAAATTTTCTTCTGTTCCTGTTTTGTGTGCCCCGAAGCAACTAGCCTGAGCCTCCACCCCAATGAGCTTTGTCTTTATTTCGCGGAGTTGGTGTGGAAAGTGCAACTCACTGTTGACGAAAGCAACGAGAACGATCCCAGTCCCGAGGCATAAGAGTAGTAGAAGCATGCCGCCGATGATCATGCAGTGGGTGTTAGAGCCACTGTCCCTGGAAAATAAGAAAAAATGTCTCCGCATCTGTTTTCTTCAGTGTAAATATCGTTTAAAAACGATAGTCATCTGCCATCTCGGCACGTGACCCCTTGTCCGCTTTCTGTTCCCACCCGTCGCGCTATTCTCATCCCTCTCGTGCTCCTCTCGTGAAGAATTCAGCAAATTTGGTTATTTACGCACTTCACTCTGCCTTCGCACTCCTCGTTCATCTTTCCTTAAGCTTTTGTTTCCTGTCTGCATTAAACCCCATGAGTGAAAGCTGCGTACCTATTGCGCTTGCTTTTCGCGCGCACCGCACTGCGTCGGTCGTGTCCTACGAGTACTGGCTATCGCCACCAACTCGTGCGGAAAGGACTCTCAGCTTCCTACGGAGTTTCGCTTGTCAGCCTACCTAATGTGGCCCACGCTTAATCCCCCCAACGTTCCCTCATGCAATCCCAGTTAATAAATTATTCTACATAAATCGTACGAGCGCCATTTGAACGCTCTAACGCGTTGTTCTTCACTTGCTATAGTGCAAACCAACCCAACGTATATCCTTAAGTGATAAATACCGGAACCGCTTGTTAAGTACTTACATTTTGCCTCAAATGTACTGAGGTTTTCTTTGTGCTAAATGATGGGGAAATTAATGACTTGTGCCAGTACATTTAGTACTTTGGATCGGTTCTGCACATGCAAACTTATTGTTGACGAATCTTTGCAGCTTTCTTCTGGGAGGCTGAATCCAGAGACAGTCAAAGAGGGAGACAGACGAAAATTTTCGCATTTACGTAGCCCAAAATAGACTATCCTCTCTAAGATCTCTTTTGTGGTTTCCTACATTGACGACCTTTTTATAAGCGTTCTGACTCGCTTTCTCTCCTCCTGCGGACAACGGTCTCATGCCTTGACGTCAACCCACTGCTACATTCCGGAAACAGGACCTTCCAAGTTTTTTATGCAAAACATTCAGTTTGAATTCTGCCTCTTGCGATGTTTAAAGTCGCTCCTCACTTTCCACTCTCCTGCAAGGTTTTATAAATATAAATTATTTCACCCTGGTGATATAGTCTTAGCTCATTGAATGTAATGATATTATGTTCCACCCCTTTCCGGGGCTGTGAGCGAACAAAATTGGACTCACATGGTCGTTATTGTTAGGGATACTTTAATGGTAGTAGGGTAAAGTAATGTGAATGATTCCGGGTAAAAAGTACTCAATTTTGCACGATACATATATTACACAACCAGAACCACACTGGTGCCGCAGACCTTTCCGCGTGGAACGCGGTGATAGCCTGGGCATGTTTTTGTCGGAAACTATTACAGTTTGGGTAGGAATGGTGTCATGGTATTTACAAAAAGACTGGTTTTTGCAATAGAAACAAGTGTAGAGGTTGTCTTCGAAGGCGGTTTTAGGTTGGCATCCAATGTGGAAATTTTGTTTTAGGAGTGGCAGCAAAGTAAGGAATGTTCCCTCCTCTGTTCTGACGTACAGTGAAGCATGCATCCTCAGTTATAATGGTCCGTACTCGTCCTTATGAGCCTGACGTCTGAAAAGAAAGTGGTGTCGTATCGCCCTCGCTTTCATCAAAGGATGTTTGCGCAACTGACTCAAGAATGAGTCCCCCATGGTAGGTTCACTTAAGCCCAAAAGGTGCACAATACATTAACAGGAATCGAATAGGTGGTGTCAGAGCCCACATAAACACTTGACACAAACAACTTACATCTTTGTGTCACCCACTGCAAAACAAAAAAAAAATTGGATTAGCTGCCACTCAATACCAGCTTTGCGTACGGGCAATAAAATCGACTACTTTACTGAACGTCATACGGGTTTAATGAGGTGGACTGAGTTTACAGCATAGCCTTCAGAGATAAAACCGCCAAAAATATGACCATGCAGGTCTCCTTAATGCACGTATCAATGACAGTCTAACCTGCGTATTGGGTTGGAATGACTGGGTTGTCGCGAATTCAGGACGGTGCTGGGAATTACGATCCTGGTAACGGAGAAAGATCCTGGGCAATAGTGTTGGATCTGTCTCAATCTGGTCAAGCAAAGCCGTGTTAGCTCTGCACCCGTGGGATATTCGTACTTTTCCATGAACAGTGCAATACTGGCTCTGAAATTGCGTGAAAATGCCTTTGTAGCTCAGCAAATGCAGTGCCAGTCCTCTGACTCCAAACTGGAAACGACACTGTTGTATCAAATAAAGGTACAATTAGGTTGCTTGGACTAGAAGGGAGCAGTTGTAACTGCCCTACATCTTGGATGCAGCATTGACGTATTTATGGAGATCCACAATGCTGTCAGCAATCCGAACAAACATACCGGTTCTCAGTGACATTCTTGTCTTACGTTATCCAAGGCTGTAGACCGCTATATGTAGTTTTTGGTTGGAGAAATCACGTTTCTTCATCTAAGCAGCCACAGTGCGTGGCCTATACAGCGTGGGCTAATGTCAGACAAGCATTTTACTGAGAACCATCATACTTGTTAAGATTGTTGATATCGTATATATTTTAGATGGGGAAGCCATACGGGTCCCCATCTGCACTGCTGGCATGTTGAAACAGCTGATAGCAGCCGCAGCATTTGCATTGGGTTGACAAGTGTGACGGGGCTTGCCCTTACGGGTGTTACGATGCGCCCGCAGGTGCACATTATTCCATCGCCCCCTTTGCCCAACATACATCTCTTAACAGGACACAGGAATCAGATATGCCGCATTGCTTCGGCAATCAACTAACCAAGCCTATTTTGCGCCACCGCGATTCTCTTGTGGTCCTTCCTTTGTACATAGCCTATTGCCAAATTTAGGTATAAGTCTTTGTAACTACCTGTACGCTAAAATAACGCATAAACACCAAGCGTGCCCCATATCTTTATGTCCTATGCGAAAAGGAGTGACGATATGCTGCAAAAGCGCAACGTTAGCGTTTTTCTTTGTCTTGCTACTGCTTCCTGGGTACCTGTTTTATTTAATGTCTTCGTGGCCATAAGAGCAAAGAATTGGTCGTAAAAACCTGCTTGGTTTATTGTATGCGGCGAGCAAAGCTCCCCGCCCAGCTGTTGCACAAGGCTTTATAAGTGAAGAAATCCTCATGTTGACAATACTTACTAATTTACTACGTTTGAATGGTGTGAAAAATAACACAACCTGGGCTTGTTAGACATGAAAGCGTACGTGCAGCGCATATGCTTACACCGAAATGACAATAAAAAGTCCCGAAACTGAATCATACCCTCATGGGGAACGTCACTTTGTAAAGCCAAACGATGACCATGTTTTTCAAACACCCTCACAAGGTTTCCTAATTGTTGCTCAAAGGCAGTTTACTGACAAATCTAGAGGTAGTCGTGACCTTAATTATGTTTGACTCTCTTTTGCTACCTGCCTAAAAATCGCTCTTATAGGTATAACGTTTGCAAGCGTGGGTGAACAACTCTTTAAAAAGTTACTCTTCCACATAGTCGGCGTTCTATTCAATTATAGGAGGGTATATAATCTGGACTTCTGGATAAGTCATTCGGAGTAGATGGCCATTCGCCGTTGCCGATTGCAAGATTCAGTAGATTCATTGAAACCGTTGTCTGGAAAATTATTTTTTTCCCACTGGAGACCGTTCCCGCCGTTCTCAGCCAGTTTCGGAGGCCACAGCAAACGTGAACAGTAGTATCAACGAAACCATTACCTGCCAACCAGTGTGAAGAATTTGGCAGATAGGGATGGGGCTAGGATGCCTGCGACAACCATCGTGTGATTGATAAATCTCGACGACAAGAAGTTATTCTACAAGTACCAAGGCAAGCGCGGGCTTGCCGAAGCAAAAAATATAAGTGTGTGAAGTGTCGTCTGCTGCTTCACCAGGACTTGAAGAAAAAATATTCTGACCGCATTATACACGGGTAAGGAGTTAGTCAGAGTAGAGACCACATTAACCGCCACAGCAACGGTGTGCTACAAGCTCCAGCTTGCCGGTGCGGCTTCTGAGAATCGATGTCCCTATATAAGCCTGAATATCTTCCACATACAGGGCGCATGCATTTCCCGTTTCCGAGGGAACCGGACAGAACGCCAGTCAACGCGTAATAATCAATGGTTTCATAGTGTAAGGGAGCTCATTGGCGGGATTATAGGCTCTGTAGTAGCAAAACGGCTCCTAATCTCCCGTTGGCTACTGGCTCCCGTTGGAAGATATCCACTGGGGAGAATTGGCCAACGCTCAACCCCGTTATTCATTTTCCGTCGGAATCATGATGAGAGAACGTGAAACTTTGCTAACAGGTTGGCCGCGCCAATAGTGACAATTGTCGCCCAAATCCCGTGGTTCAATTGTTCCCGTCTTTTCCCACATGCACGTACACAAATGCACAAACACACGCACCAGTTGTACTTGCATACAGACGAGCTTAAAACTGGTTCGCAAGTACATTGGCATTCCACACGACATTGCCCACATACCGTCAGTTGTAAATAAAGGCAGTTGAACGCCACCGTATTAGAGAGCATAGCTTCGAGCCTCATACGTGTTACCAGAAGCAAGTTTGCAGATTCACGGTCGTTTGGGTGATAGCTGGCTCTGTTCCTCTAATATAAACAGGTAATAAATAAGGAGCAACAAAACTTGCAGTTACTATGTTTTTGATTAGTGACTACCCAGCTGAAGGCATGCCACATAGAGTAATTTCTTCTACTGCCCTCAGTTCCTTTTGATTCTTTTGATTATGATTAATGTGCCTGTACATTACAGGAGGACCGAAGACGTTCGCCTTGAGGGTACATGCGTCACTGAAACCCTGTTGCCACAGGATACTATACCTTGGCTCATGGTATACGTCTGTCCTGTAAAAAAATAATGATTGGTTAGATGCTTCTACCTTACAACCTCTAAATGAACAGCGTTTACCCAAAATGTCAGCAGCTGCAACGTTGACGATTGTCATCACGCATGACTCAAACGCTGTTTCCCCAGTTTATTTGGGGTAGCTTAAGGTATATACTGTACGTTGGCTGATGGTATGCTGCTGGGCTTTAAATTAAAATAATGATTGGTCGGATGTTTCCGCCCCAAAACCCCTAGATGGATAGAAGGTGCTGAAAATGTCAAAAGCAACAACCTAGGCAGTTGCGCTCTCGCATGACTCAAACGCTGTTGCCCAATGTTATTTGTGGTAGCGTTATGCATATACTATACCTTGGGTCATAGTATACTGGTCTCCTGTAAATAAAAATAACTATTGGTCACATGTTTTAAGCCCAGAACCCCTAAATAAACCCAACATGTCAAAAGCCACAACTTAGACAGTTGTGCTCATGCATGACTCGAATGCTGTTACCCAATGATATTTGGGATAGCTTCACGCGTATACTATACCTGGGCTGATGGTATACAGCTGTCCTGTGAATAAAAATAACGTTTGTTTAGATGTTTCAGCCCCAGAACCCCAAAATCAACAGCGTGTACCCAAAATTCCTTAGGCAACAGCATAGACAGTTGTGCTCATGCATGACTCAAACACTGTTGCACCATATTATTTGGGATAGCTTCATGGCTATACTATACCTGGGCTCATGGTATACTGCGACGCTGTAAATAAAAATTACTATGGGTCAGATGTTTCATCCCCAGAACTCCTAAATGAAAAGCGTGTACCCAAGCTGTTAAAAGTAACAACCTAGAGAGTTTTGCTGACGCATGATTGAAACCATATTGCCCTATGGTATTTTCTAAGACCTAATTCATATACTATAACTGTGCTTGCTGTACACTGCTGTCTTGTAACTAGAAGTAACTATTGATTAGATGTTTCACCCCCAGAACCCTTAAATGAGCAGCGTATAGCCAAAATAAAAAGGCAGCAACATAGACAGTTTTCATTACGCATGGAAACCAATTATGCGCAACGTGAGTATTTAAGGGTAGCCCATGAATGAAAGTGCAATTATCCGTAAATTGTTGTCAAAGCAACCACATGGAGACATACAAACGTTTAATGTGCAGCCAATAAGTTAAAGCAGTAGCGCTTCAAGATTACAATACTTTAAATCTATCATGTTGTAAGACTCACCGATTTGGTTTGCGTGGATTCTAGCAGTCCAGAGCAGCCATAGTAATCAGCCGCGCTCATTAGGTGTTTGTGGATGGGCAAAATAAGCACAAAACGGACACGGAGACACCACAGCGATAAACAGCCACGTTTATAAAACTGAAACCAGGCTAAGTGACATGAACGTGTGGAGAGGGGGAAGCATGCCTGTAGGTTTTTCGATAACGATACTGCGGTGAGGTAAGGTTCCGTGAATTGAACGGGCCATGAGGACAAAACACAAGTTTGTTTTATTCCAAAGATTTTGTGTTTTACAGTGCCCTCAGCATTTCTCCGCCAGCAAACGATGCGATATTCCCCGAGAAAAAATGAAGAATTGTTGTTCAAATTGTGATTCTCTTGCCAAACCGTGTGTTTTCATGACGTCTACCATAAAGCAATGAGGGCGGACATTCAAACGTACTTCTAGTGCGTCATTCGTCTCTGCAGCCTTGCTTGCTGTCAGTCTTCCCTGATAGCGCTAGATAGTCAACCGCGTTATGGCCTTAGGCAGCGACCGTTGTCCGACGTAGCTTTGCTTTTGCACCTGGCTTGTTTTTGTTACGGTAGAATGCAATCGTTTTATGAAACATGAGGTAATACGACAAACAGCGTCACGTAAGAGAATGTCGCTTACGCCGATCGGCGAGTGTCGTATAAGTGTCAGTATGATTATGACGACACAATCTTTCGAATGAAACGAGCTTGTGTTTCCTCTGTATGGCACCTTTAGGCAAGCACCACGCCTGCATGATGAAGTTCTCCTGCCATCGGTGGTAGCAGTGATGAGTGACCTTCTCCGCCACCAGCGATCATTGATGCGGTAGGAAGAAGGGGCATAATCCCTGACTCATGGGGTGGATAATATTCGGCATTGCGGTACGTGTAAAAAAGAAGCTTTCGAGCACGGAGGTTTAAAATGGCTTTGATATAAACTCGCTCTCGAGGGTGCTGCGGTTGCCGAGGAGTGCGAAGGTGTCCACGTCGATGCTGCTAATAATGTCTAATTATGCACTGTTAATGATATTCATCCATGAAGATGTTTGTACCATCGTGTGCGAGAAGGTGTGGATTCTCGACTGACACAAGATTTTCGGGAAAAGGTGCACTTTTCACCAATTTATGGCACTTTGCATTTTCGCTGCCTGCGTGGCAGGGCTAAGCCTAACACGCTAAACTAAGGGTAGGCCTAACTGACGGTGCCTCCTCGGGTAGGATCGATGGAACCTCGTCTACAACGCCAGCACTGGCGGAGCTTGTTATCTAGATGTTCGTGCTAGTTGAGGGAGAAGATATTATGCCAGGGAAGTTCCACAACCCCAGCGAATGGCTTAGCACCGGAGGGAGCCCAAGGTATCGAGACGGCGGGGAGACCCAGGCGAGAAGAACGACTTTCCCGGCATTGAAAGTTCGCCGCTTGACAACAAGAAGGACAGCGGAAAGTGTTATAGGAAAGGGGTCATTCGAGCGGCCCTCATGCCAATTATGCCTGCAGACGATCGGGAGTTTGTTGTGCGACACCGCGGGGGGTGAGACAAGACAAAGAGTAACCCGGCGCGTGTGGCGGATGCCTTCATGGCGGCTGCTGGCATTACCGGGAAAGTGGAGATGAAGGAAGGCATAATGTGTCCTAATGTTCTGCAAAGCAGCCTGGTTGTCAGCACGCCAAGCATAGCGCGAGCGAAGAAGTACTTCCAAGTAGGAGAGATAGAAGTACTAGGCAAGAAGCATGAATCAACGCACACGGAACGACCAAATATGGCAGCGTCAAGGGAGTAATCATGGGTGTCACGGCAGAAGATTCCGACAGCGAGGTCACTGGACATATCGTGACAAAATACAACCCGACTGCAATACGGGGCCAAGTGCATTAGTACGTCGAGGACGGTTATTGTCACCATCAAGAGTGAGAAGGTTCCAAGGTTTGGGAGCTGCGAGATTACCACTGCAGCCTACACAGGAAGCAAACTAAGGTATGTAGGTGCTGCGGCACAGTTGGACACCGCGGCGACGTAGGCCCGACTCCGAGCGCGAAGGTTTCCCTGCCGTATGGGGCCAGTAAACGAAAGAAAGACCATAGATATGAACCCAAATGCCAGTTTTGTGGCAATGGCTACCCAACAGGCGACCAAACCTGTAAATCAAGAAACAAGATTACGTGGGCAACGAAGAAACACCGAAGAAACACAAAGGCAGCAGCGGCAGCGGATATCTTCTTCGGGCTCCTTCCCACGGCTTGGAAGTGAAGGTGTCATGACGACACATCGTGTAGGCGGCGGACGGTGTGCCTCTAGTTACGAGTCAGTCAGAACACCTGCGGTCAAGGACACGCGATGTGTCACGCCAGTTTATTCGCGGAAACAATAGCGACGGCCAGCAGCATCAGGAGCTCCGCGCGAATATGAGCTTGGCGGCCACCGCGCAGGGCAAGGGCAAGACAGCGGCCAACGAATACAAGAACAACAGCAACGACCAGGGTTACGAGGAACTACGGAGGACACACGAACAACTAAGAGTAACCCACGAAAATCAAAGGGCGGACATCGAAGCGCTGGCGCAGAGGCAGGCGGAGATCGAGAAAAGACTCAGGTACCAACACTCCCAACCGCATGAGCAGCAGCAATGGCATCAAGGGAATGCAAGGCCAGCGGGTACCGGGTGGCAGATCCGGAGCACCAGAAGAAGGCACACAAACAGCAGAAACAGCAACAATGGCCGAGACAAGCAGAGCAGCGTCAAGAAAAAGGAGTGGCATCACCACAGCTTGTGATAGAGGTAGCCAGGGACAAAGAGGAAGACGAGGCATCCGAGGCGCCTAAAAGAAGCCACGCAAGTAAACAAAGGTTAACCTCGAAGCGCCGCTCGAGAAACTAACGACCACGGTCGCTAACTGGTGATGGAGCAGAAGTTGGAGGCAATAGAGAAAAAGTTCGCAATATTTGAGGGCATCATTACTGCAATGCGCGTTGATATAGAACTTGAGCTGGAGGTTAAAGCTCGTTGAGCAAACGCTAAAGCCCATAGAAAGAATGTTGGTGTTTGCGGCGCAGCTCGTAAACCACTCATATCTACAAGATTAAGTGCAGCAACCATGTCATGACGGTCCCGTCGCAGAGTAAATTCCGTGGCGGCGACCCCGTTGCTCACGATATTACAATGGAAATGTCTAACCCTAACAACAAGCCAGGTTTGTTCAAGCAGCATGTGCCAGGCACAGAAAAGAAGCGATACATAGTCATGTTACTGGAAACGGTGGCAAAGGCCCCACGATGGCATGACTGGTCGGCGGGGGGTGTGTACGCTGTTAAAGAAGGGCTTACCCGTCATTGCGCCATTAAGTATCAACTGAACTAGGGGAGAAGAGCAAGTGCGAGCAAGTGTGTGTCGGAAGGCTAGAAGCGCGGCGTGTTCGTGGTGAACGTACGCACCAAACCGAAAGACCACACTCACAAGTTCAGGACCTTGATGAGGGTGGCAAGTAACCAAGACAAGGGACGCTGGTGGTGGCGGGCCACCTCAATGTCTCGCATCAAGCATGGGGTACAAGAATGATACGGCCAAGGGCCATGACCTGATGTACGATACAACCGAGCAGGGGTTCACCCTGATCACTAACCCCAAGCAACCCACGCGGACGCGCAGCTCTTCTACCCAACAGGACTCCACGCCGGCACTGCCCTTCGTCAAGAACGGGGGAGAGCTGACGTGGCGTAACACCGGGGAGTGCCTGGAGAGTGACCACTACATCTTGGAGATTGAGCTGGTCGGCGGCGGAGGCCTTCTTGTCGAGCACAAGTGGACCGATCGGTCCGCTTTTCGCAATCTGAGGCGAGATGACCCGGAGGCGGCGAGATTTTGTTAACACCGAAGACTGGACGGCGGCCATCAGTGAGAAAGTTAAGCAAGCTACCAAGACAATCGAGACTCACGATGGCATCAGAAGTGTCCACAGCAAGCAGGGGCACTTGATGAAGGGAAGAAATCGATCAAGGAGTGATCGAAGAAGCCGAAGTGGAACAAGAAGCTGCAGAAGATGGTGATGAACTGAAATGAGCCATTGGGAGGCACAGCGTGTTACTCTTCATACAGCCATGGGGCGAGCCGTGCAACCGCATCAATGGTAGCTTGCATCAAGGCAAGGCCTGGTCGTTGATCCGGCGTTTATTGCACGAGACGAAGACCAATTCGTTCCAGCGGAATCGCATGGGTCGCGTCGTGCGCAAGGCCGAAAAGTTGCTCGGCAGCGACGAGCTGGTAAGCGCTTGAGTGCCAAGTATCTACCCGGAACTGGGGCCGAGCAAAACCCTGAGTACGGGGGTGTTCTGTAGTCGGTTTTCTGGAGATAGATCTACCTTATCACTGCCTTACCGCGTTTTAATAAATTCATACAAAAAATAACATAACATTTGTACACCAGGGTTTCATTGGAGGCTAGAGCAAGAATTTCAATACAGAATTTCATAAACAGCTTAAAGGAGCCATGAAGAGAAAACACAAGTTTGGTTCATTCAAAAGATTGTCTCGTTAGAATCATACTGACACCACTTTTAACGTAAACTTCGCTCAAATAAGCTACATAATTAGGAAAAACGGGAATGGTCATGCGACCCACCAGCTCATTTCCCGCAACAGAACCTGTGATGTCACATGGGCTAAGCTCTGCGATTGGCGGAGGCTGGCAGAAGCAGACGCAAATTAGGTAGAGATTACAAACTAGACGAACGAGCGATTTGCGCTTAAATTTAGGGCACATTCTTTACAAAGCAATAAGAATGATGGGACAAACAGTGGAAGTTACGAAAGCACATGTAAACATAGAAGTACTGATGCGTTCTGCTGTTCGTACTGCGCACAGCATGCTTTGGTTTAGCTGCACAGCACTACGGGGCTTGGGGTTGTCTCAGACGACACTGGCCGATTGACGCAAGCAACGGTGTCTTACGTGACCCCATTTGTCGAGCGAGCACTGTTTCAGGGAACGAATATTTTCTCCCAGAATAAAAACAAGCCAGGTTTAAATGCGGGCAAAAACAAACCAAACGCTTGCCACGGTATGGTGGCGCCATCTAGGTTACGGAACGTAAAGAAACGCGGGAACAAACCAACACCGCTACAGGGTGGAGACAACCTTTGAACGGTCCCGTGCCGCCGCAATTGGGCCAACGGGCTCAATGCGTTATTCTTTTCGTTTCCCACGAGACCTAGCAACGCGAAACAGACAATATGATTCAAACTTCTTCAGTAAACCGCGTTGCGGCGATAATTTTAGCGCGGTTTTGACACAATGACTTGCTTCGGCGGCGAGCGAGCAACCGAACATGGCGGCGCCAGCGTTACGTGTCTCTACACTGTACGGCGGATGCGTGAATGAAGGTACTCAAGGCTGCAGAGCGGTCGGTTCCCGTGATGTCACTTGGGACCACGAAAACGCACGATTGAGCGGGAAAATCAAAATTTTAACCTAAATTGTTTAATTTCTCAGTGAATAAAGCACCGTTTGTATCCGGACAAGCGCTGGGGGCACTATAAAACACGAAATCTTTCGAATAAAACCAACTTGCATTTTCTCTTCATGGCTCCTCTAAGAGAGGCACCGAAAAAGGAAATCGGCTGGAATTGTGTTCTTAAACCGTGGTGATGGTTGTGAAGGTACATTGAAGTCTTATGTGTTAGAATGAGCTTCTTTCATTTTGTTTATATTTTTTAACTGCCCAGCAGTTACCACAATCTTGGCCAATCTTCCTAAGTGGGTATGCGTGGCTTCAGAAGCATGCGTAGAAAACGCCAGGCGGCCTTCTCGAGGCACTGACACACGAGCGCTAGGACTTTTTTTGTAACTCCACTACCCGGCACTCCTGAGGAGGCCAGGCGACTTGGCCACCATGAAAAACAGGCTACACCCACTACCAGCCACCCACTCCGATATCTTAGCAACTTTCGGCACACCCGCCGAGAAAACCCTCCTCCGCACCCGGCACTCACCAACGAAGAATCTCGCATCTGGCGACGTCTCCAAACAAATATATTCTACAACGGCGCCATTTTGTCTCATATCTCCCCAAGCCGTTTCACCTACAAGTGCCCTGACTGCCACATCCAAGCCACAACCCCGCACCTCGTATTCTTCTGCCCACACGACCTGTCCCAACTCCCCTCCCCTACTCCTGAGCAGTGAAAATGCGCGCTGACCACGTCGGACATGCAAGACCACCAAACCCTGACCCAGCGGGCCACCCGAGCAGCGGCAGCATGCGGCTGCGTGGACTAAGTCCACCGCTCATCTGCTATAAATCTGTAAACTATGCTTGTTCCTGCCCCTTATAAACTGTCGAGCGTTCGCTGAGAGGCCCGCGGCCACGAGCACGCGCTCGGCTGTTTATTGGTATTTTTAACTCCGCGCACAAAAACATACAATTTACTGAACAGCTTGGGAGCAAAAAGGGATCATTTTATGGTAGCAGAGCCATTTTAAAACAGTGCTACTTCTCCACCGCGAACGCCATCCGCATGAGTGTTCTGTAAACGGTTTTCTCCCAATAGATCTACTTGATACTGCCTCAATGCGTTTTTAACAAATTCATACTAATAAGACCATAGCATTTCTACACCAGAGTTTTTTTTAAAGGCTAGAGCGGGGCCTTCAATACAGAATTTCACAAACAGCTAAACTCGAGGCTGATATGTTTCTACGGCAAAGCAGAAGCCATTGCGACAGATGTGATTACAATAGTGTTTAGTGAATGAAACCGAAAGCAGTTTGTCTGTTGTTACCTTTTGTGTAGCACAATGTTCAAGTTTTCTAAAATGACGCACCTACCATGAAAAGACCTATACGGTCGCTATTAATCTGCGCATATCGTTGGAATGACGTATACAAGTGCTACTTGTGCGGTGCATGAAACCTCACCGCATGCCCACGGGGCAATTTTCTGAACACATGCCACAATTTTTAAAAGGTTCAGGTGTAAGGGCAAACGTTGACAAAAAAAAGTACGTGCGCCTTTATTATTTGTGAGCGCTTGTATTACTGCATCAAACTTTCAAAATGCTTTGAAGCCAACTAGCACCTCAACGAATCCCAGTCGACCCGCCATAACCTCTCTCGCCGCGCGAGGAGGAGCGGAGAAGAATTGATAGAACGCTTGTATTACTGCATCAACCTTTCAAAATGCTTTGAAGCCAACTAGCACCTCAACGAATCCCAGTCGATCCGCCATAACCTCTCTCGCCGCGCGAGGAGGAGCGGAGAAGAATTGATAGAAATAGGTGTTAAATACACTTTCATCCTGCGTGAAATATGCCAAAAACAGCGGAGGCCAGGTTCTCTTGTGCCGTCTCAAAACTAAACGGGGGCACTCAAGAGAATGACAGCGCCATCCCGGCGGAAATAGTAAGGCTTGCATAAATAAATCGGCATCCAAACGTCATCGGCGCGAGGCTCCCTACCCTTTCCTTCCCCCAGCGGGAGGGAAAAGAACTCGCCCGGTGAGACTACACCGCCCTCTATCGGTAGGCTTTTGAAACACCGATGAGCATGACTCAAAAGCTGTTGCCCCGGGTTATTCGAGATAGCTTAAGGAATATACCATACCTTCGATCATGACATACTGCTCATCTGTAAATAAAAACCACGATTGGTTAGATATTTCAGCCTCAAAACCGCTTAATGAAGAGAGTGTACTCAAAATCGTCAAAGCAAGAACAGAAACAATAGTGCTCACGCATTAAAACTAACCATTCACATCATGAGCATGTAGTGCTATTTTTGAATTTAAACGCCATTATTACTGATTTCTTGGCCAGGCCACCACATGGAGACATATACACATATACAAACGCTCAAGGCACAGCCATTAGAATTAAGCAGTCTCGGAGACAACCAATGCAGGCCCATCGACAGAGGCCACCAGCGGGTCTGGCAACCAGCTTCTACCACTGCGTGAGACGAGCCCAACAGCAGACGGACGAAACGGCTCCACTTACACCAGGTCCGCTGTTAAAATGTTTTTGTTGTGGATTGCCGTTATGCCAGGTTTGTCGGGCTCGGTTTTAGCGCCGAGAGCGCACAGTGAACGCAAACACATTTGCAACGCACGACAAAACGCAGCCGCCGTTCTGAGCAACCGGCGCTGTAGGTATTCCCCTTTTCGTCCTCTTTGCACCTGCCCCTTGAAACGAAGTAGTCATTAGGCACTTGAATTAGCAAGCCGCAGGAGGCGCTGACTTCAAGTTGGCTGACCTCAAAGGTAAGACACGGGAGTGGTAGAAGCGCAGAGGCTCATTAGTACGGCGTTTGCTTCCGCCACTTCCGGTATGAGAGCTCCCCTGGCCTCCTGCCCACAGCCGGCTTCCACATGTTTGGGTGCGTGTTGTTTATTTCTCGCAAAGTGCTTGCCCTTCGGATAAGCCCCTGTTAGCATCCATCGCTTTCATTGGTCCAGAGTCCTTCAATGTAAAGCATTGAATGACTCTGAGCATTTTCGTTTCGCTGGAAAAAGATAAACAACAAGAACGCACTCATGTGTAAGGGGCAGTGAACGGGAGGGAAGGGTAATTCTCGAGCCAAAAGTTGTACAAGGAGACGACGTACACGCCAGCCTTTGGCGTTCTATGGCTTAGGTATTGAGGCTGAGAGGAATTGACAGAATCACGCGTTTTATGAATTCGTACCTGGAGTATTAAAGCTTTCATTATAAAAATTTTGAATGATTCCTCACTGTGAATGCCTCTGACCGGCGAAGCTGTATAATATACTAGTTACGCACAGGGGTAGATAATGTGCTCTCATTTATTTTCCGCATAATTTGGTAATGGCAGTTGGAAAAGGTTGAATGAAACTTGGAAAAGGTTGATTTTTACCATAGCAGAACAACGTGAGGGTATCCGCACCCCTGGCGTAGAAACCCATGTATTGACGACCGACGATAACTGACGAAAGTTTTAATGCGCATCATTCTTTGCAGAGCACCCACACAGCCAGAACCGTGTAACGCGCTGCATTTCCATAAAACTGCAGCTTCGGCGGAAGTTCGACGTTTATTTTTTATAGTAGACAAAATGTAGATGATTGATCGGACAGAATTTTGACAAAAGAAATAAAAACTAAAAAAAGTCAACAAAAACGATCTGACCAATTCAAAAATATGCATCTGATAGATTCCCTGCAAAAAGCAAAGAATACACGAACAAAAGTTCTCAAAACCACGCTCAAAATGCGGAGCAAGAAATACTAAAACTGCAAACCGTGCAATGCCCTGAATTTCTACAAAAATGCAGATTTCGCGGAAGTTTCACATTTCGTCGTTATTGTAGAGAGTTTTAGAATAACGTACTCAGCAGTCCGCAAACACTTAGCGACCGCTATTTCTTTATGTTTTTCGCACTGCGCATTCACCGTACGCTAAGGTGGTTTGGCATTTACTGGACGGAAGACAAGCGGACGATATATCAGCAAAATAGCGCGCGTACGCGACGCCGCTTACGTTTCCAACATGGCGGCAAGTAGCGAGACAACCAGCCACGGTTCCGCAATGTTCCGCTCTTCTGTGAAGAGTAATTTGCTTCGAGATGGACCAAGTTCTTTGGTACTGTGTTTTCAAACACGTCGCGTGGTTAGCACGTCGACCTCGCGCAGCTCTGTATTGTCGTGACATCGCTGACTGCCCGAACAAAGCTCTGTAGCCAGGCCAGTGACCAAAGGTGTGTATGTTGTGGCGGCGTTCGCTTCGCGTTGAAATGCGACGTTGTCCTTTGGCGTCTGGACAGTGCTTCCCAAGCTTTGACATAACTTTCTCGAGCGAGGTTGGGCTCAACCTCGCATAGGTTATGTACCCTGTGCGTGGCCTAAAGCCTTCTGGCATTGCGCGAAGATTTAACGGTAATTTATTCGCCACAAAAATCAATGCGAAAATCCTTTCCTCCCGTCTGCATCCTCGCCTACTGTCGGTTGCGTTTTGTGGACATCAGAATAAAATGTCTTGGCGAGACTGGGCTACTGTACTGCTCGCCGACCTTCCGGCCGAGTCAGTCGGCCGAGCGTTCCGTCCGCTGGTTGCCGACAGGTCGTTCCAATTTTTTGGCTCAGTTGGAACTAAGGCATGACACGTTTGTGTACGGAAGAGTGTTCCTTTCTTTAGTTTGTTAGTTAGTGCACTGTATCAAGCTCCAAATCTGTACTGCGTCACACAAGCGCTGCACAAGCGCACATGGAACGCTTCGCTGAGTGGTACGCTAATAGGAAAATGGAAGGCCAATTGAAGGCGGGAGAAGAGGCAACGAAGTTAATATAAGCGCTAAAAAATCACCTGATAAGTTAACCGTACAGCGCAAGCGTACGGTGCAGTGATAAGTTAATCGTACAGCGCAAACGTACGGTGTAGGAAGCACTTTTCCGGGCTGGGAGAACCAGCACGGCGATCAGCAGCACGATCACATAACTAGGAACGCTTTGCCGTCTAAGAAATGCCGTTGCCAGACATGAGATATTCTGGAAATTTGGGGGACACTTAGTGCACGAGCGCAATGCAACAAACAGTCACCTGCTTGAAATGCTACAAATAAATGAAAATATCAACTGGTTATCCATTAAACACTTTATATTTCCAACACCGGCCGTGCTGCCTCGTGCCCGAGTAGTGTGGAGCGCTAGGAATGTTATTTTGCAAGCTGCAAGTGCGAATCCCATTGTCATCCTTTTTTGTGAGTTGTTTACTTCGTTTTTCGCTCGTGTTTTCTATACTAAATTCACCATTTTTGCTCTTTAACATTCATTGCTTCACTAGCAAGTTCGCCGAACGCACGCAGATCGACACTGCTACGTTAGCGAGCTCTCGTTGGCGTGCTGTTGCCATAAGCACCGACTGATTGCGGGCAGTGGGCATAGGCCAGAATTAGCAGACCCTTGGCCTGGTGTAAACACGCATTTTACAATACAGGCAGGAGTGGGGCAAGTTCCAAAGATGGCGGAAAAGCGCGTGGCATTTCATCATCTGCTGTTATGTGGAGGGCGTTCACGCACTGCGTAAGCTTCTGCTAGTTATTGCTATGCTTCCAAGCCGTCCTGGTAGGCATATCTGACGCATTTTACAGCCGACAACATGGCAGAAGCGCGGTATGGCGATTAGTGAGATATCAAGAATGCACATCCGATGATAACGTCGGATGCCGAGCATGTTGTTTTATAGAACCGAAACCGAAACTTGTTTGAATGCTAATCTTGGACGTCGTCCAATCACGAGGCACCTTTACCGGACGTCAGCATGGTCAATGCGTGCCGCCGTCGCAAACCGCGCATGATAGTAGGGGCGAAGCTCCTAAAGCCATGGGTCTGTCCATCCTTTGCGTCTCGTGGTATGTGACCGCCGCATGCTTTCGGAGATGTCGCAAAGTGGGCCGCGTTGCACGCGCAAGAACCGGCTGCAACCGGCAGCGCAAACTCGGCACCGGGAGCGCGAGCTTGTCTGTGTTCGCCAACGGAGGCGCGAGCGCACGTGCACTGCGAGGGGGAGATCACACAAGAGATCACGCCACGAACGCAGGCAGTCGTTCTCGGAGATCGAACGAGACGGAAGGACCTTTGCTCGTTTCTTCTCGTCTTGTTCGGGCACAAGTTCGCCCTAAATATCTCGTCTAGAAAGTCGCGCTTAAACCGCGCGTCGGCAGCTTCGGGCTGAGCTCGCTTGATGCGTTTTGCAGCCGCCTCGCGAGCTCTGACTGCATCGGGGTTTGCCTCCCGATACGAGCGCTTGCTTGCAGCCTCACGAACTCTACAACAACAACAGCAAACGAACAAGAACAAAATAAAAGAACAAAATAAAAGTTGATTTGTACAATGTACGCACACAGTCTTACGTCTTTCTTAATGATGTAATGGGCGAACTTTCACGGGAGAGTTACGGTTACCGATGATCTCCCCCTCTCGAGCTTCGCCCCACTTATCATCATTCATTCCGTGGATATGGCGTGATTTTTCTTTTGTCAGGCTTTATAAAATAAATACCGCCTTATCACCCGTATACACGATGAAATGTGTATTAATTTGAGCCAGTCTATGCAGTGCAAGCAAAAACGAGAGCTTGACAAATTTACTTCAGTGTCCCTGTAAGTGACTGGCTGTTGGTCCCCGCAAACCGCGAGAGGTGAGTGCCGAACTTACAACTGGCTGGAGGAGGCAACCGATTGCCAGTCAATCGCGGTTCAGACTTGCAACGCTTTTCGAAAAGCATCTCTGAATTGCTTTGAAATTGAATAAAAGGTATGTAAAATGTATGAATCAAACCCGGACATTTGGTTCAGGGCGTTATCCGCGATTGAACAAAAGAAGTGCCACCTGGCTCCAATGCTTTCCTAATCGAACGTACTCGGGTAATATAATAGAGAGTTTTAGCTGACCATTTTTGACGGTCTGCTCCTGTAGCGGCGTCCTGCTCAGCGCAACCGGAGACAACGCCGTTCGCCGCCGAACGCACCACGCCTCCGCAGTGGCGCTCGCGCTTGCTATCGGAGAGGAGGGAGCGTGAAAAACATTAAGCTAAAACTCCCTAATATTAATATCTTACGGACGTGTTCCATTCACTACTAAGGGGTGAGGGTTTGTATGCATTGGTTTTGGAAGTCGTGAAATGGCCAGGCACTCCGGCAGTCCGCTGGCAGATCAGTCGGCGAGTCATTTCCCAAAACATTCGAAAGGTGGTGAATTAGCATGTGGCGACGCTCTACTAAAACACCTTCGTGGTGTTTACGTAGAGTGACGCAAACACGGAGCGTCTAGCGTATGCAAAGGCACATACGCCGTGCGAACACTCTTGAATAGCGTAAGGAGATGTACCGTAATTACCCGATTCTAACGCGCCCCCGATTCTAAGGCGCACCCGATTTTCCCGGCAAAAAAAAACGAAAAACCTTGCACCTCCGATTGTAACGCGCACGAACTTTGTGAGCAAGAAAAACGAATGCGAGAGAAACGGGCGATTTATTTCTCGAAGTAATGGCTCTCATCTCACTCCTCGTCGCTCTCCGCTGACCATACATCTCGTCCTTGGTGGCGTCAAGCGTGTTCGCGATGCCACATTTCATAACGGACGTTCAACCATGGTCGATAGGATCGTGGCCCACACCTCGCACGCCCATCCTGCGAGCTTCTCCAGAGGCGCATGCTTCAGCCGACCGCTCGTTTTGAACGCGTGAGAGCCGCTGCTGTCACTGCTGTTATCTAGCGCGCAAGTGGAACGATTTGACGGTTTGTGTGAACGCCGATATAAAAGCCTAGGCGCCTATGCTTCTTGCGTCCGAAAAATCGTTGCTAAAAGCTTTGGCGCCATCTAGAGATGGCGATGGCGATGGGCGGGTCGAAATTTCCGTTGTTTCGGCAGTTTCGGTTTCGTATCCGATTCTAACGCGCATGCGATTTTTCGACCTACTTTTCCGGAAAAAAGTGCGCGTTAGAATCGGGTAATTACGGTAATTGATTGAGAAGAAATGTAAAAAAAGAGAAATAAGAAAAAAATACGAAAATCAGCTGACAAAATCAAAAACATGCATTTTTTATATATACCCCAAAACCGAAAAATGAACGAAGAAGGTCTGCGGAAAAACTCTAAAATTCGAAATAAAATAACGAAAGAAGAGAAAAACCGTGTGACGCCATGCCTTGCATTTTCGAAAAAAAATTAAAATTTTGGGGAAGTTCAACTTTAATTGCTATAATAGTGGAAATAGAGATCATTGGTCGGCAGAATTAAAAAGAACCAGCAATAAGAAAAAAAGGCAATAAATGAAGACTTAGCAAAAATCAACTCACGAAATAAAAAAAAAACATTCGCCCCATACATCTGCCCCCAAAACGAAGTATAAATAAAAAGTCTGCCAAGAACATTGGAAACACGAATAAAAAATATCGTAAATGAACCAACCCTGCAGTACACCCTACGTATTCTAATTAACTTATTAGGTAAGTAAATGCCCTCACTCGCGATAATGCTAATTTGCGTGATTGGCGAAGCGAAACAAAAGGAAACATAGGAATAATAAAACAACACAATATAGTTTTCTGCTCATTGGCATATTTGGCTGCAAAGAACTCACGCTCTAGACAAGCGGCCTAAGAATGTTACGCATTATTTTACAATTGTCTTACTTTCTGCATATTTTGATAACTTTATCGCATCCCCGTGATTTAAATCTGACTAGTAAATAAAACTGCCACAAGTACGTAATCGTCTGAGCGGATAACTATTAAATATTCGGTTTTAGTAGGGTTCCCATAAACAAGAGTTACAGCGATTTTTGTTAACCACACGCCTTTCATAGAAAGTTATCCATTGACAGCAAATGGGAAATCTAATATTTGCGACATCAGTGTCACTTAATTATGACCAGTAAATAAACGCGGTGCAATGAAACTTGTCTTACGGCCATTTTTTATGTAACCGTTTCTGAGAAAGTTTCCATAAAACAATTGAGAAAGCAGCTTTGTGCTGAGCATTCACTATAACTTTGGCTTTGTCACAAAGTGTTCTTGTTCGCGCAATAAAAGATTTGTACCGAAGCCTATGATATAAAACTTTGCTTTTAAAAATGTTCGCGTCAAAACTCCTAGAACCATAGCGGGCTTTTCCGCAGCACCTGACATCAACTTCATAGGCAATGCAAGGCGTCAAGATTGCCAATGCGCATGCTCTCTTCAGCTACAGGCGACGATGCCGGCAACTATTGATTGATTGTGCGCTTTAACATGACGAAACTAGACCTGGGCTACGAGTCGCGCCGTAGTGGAGTATTCCGGCTTAAATTTGACCACCTGGGAATCCTCAGCGTCGCTGACTGCAAAGCTAATTTCTTACAGCTCAGAATATTCCCCAAAGTTGGGCCCCTAGTGGATTGTCGCTCCGAATGACAAAGGCAATAATATCGTTGTCAATTTGCGTTACACTCGCGCTGATAAGCGGGACAGGGCCGCGGTCGCATTGGGTAGTAGCCTCAAAGGACGCTTTGCCTGCTTTATGAAGTCTCCGAGCATTGCGTGCCGGTAAACTTTCAGGCCAGGGGTGCGGGCGCAGAAAGAATCTTTGATGGTGAATCACTCACCCATGACGAAACAGGTAAGAAAGCGGGAAGCCGACAATCAGTACAGCGGTGCTGCCAAACACAAAGAATACGAGCGTGCCAATGACGGTTACGACGATGACGACGATCACTATGACGGTGATAATTGGAGCCCAAAATGTACGCTAAAATTTCTCGCGAGATAAGTAAAATTCAGTCACTTGCGCTGCACCGCCAAACAAAATATAAAGATTTCCATAGCCCTGCGGCCCGACGCTAATCTTTTCTAAAAAATAGCACATTTCTTTTTACAAAAAGAATTCATAGAATTGGTCCAAGAGAACATTTTATGTTATAACTAAATTACAGGTCTTGCAAACATTTCGGCACCGCAGCGGCTGGAACCCAGGCCCGTCGCGGTGAAATTCGTCGTTCGAGCAATTAGGCTTCCGAAGCTGAACAGCAGCTATCCTTTAGGCGCTGGTCAATCAAATAAAAGTATTTTTCTTGTTCGAACTGGGGAACTAGGGGGCACTGGGTGCATACAAAAAGTGGCAGAACTGAATCTCATGAGATGTAACTATGGCACCTTTCGTGTATTCGCCAAACATGGCTGCTTATACGCACTCCACGTGTCCTTCTTTCGCGTCCTACTAGAAGAATGAAAGAAGTAATATACTCGTTGTGCATCTAAACTGACCTAAAAGATACCGAACTCTCATACTTTTCGAAAAAGAATGAGTAGAATTGACCTAACAGCATAAGGGTGCACTAAAGGGCCTGTTTTCTATGTTTTAGGCTCAAAATAACAGAACACACGTTGCTTTTAAAGGGATGGTCGTAATTATATTCCCGGCACAGACGTGAATTGTACCACGAACTACCAGTAGCGAACAATTTTATGGTGCGTCGAGAAGCTCATGTCGATCTTACTTTGGGTCGTTGTCAAACTCGCGCTTTATTTTTTAATCAAAATGCACCAACTTTTGCATCAGCTTTCATTACTAAAACTCCTCCCATTCTTTTGAGCTGCCACGGAAAGAAATCCACTGATTGGCTCCAGTAGCCCAAGGTGTACGGGGGCGATTTTTTATCACGAACGGCGAAGCCAGCCGAAGGCCCACCAGTGCTTCTCTAGTCCGAAAAACTCTTAATTATTGCGGTACATTGTTATATTTGCTCGCCTGCTAGCTTTATTTTCACAATTAAGGGTGGCTCGGTGCCCTCAAGGTGGCTTTAGGAGCGGGACGCGGAATGTTAACTCGTTCAATTCCTATTCCGCAAGTAACAGGAGGTGAGCGGCTTATACAGTCAAATCCCGTTATTGCGAACCTCCGAATAACGATTTTTTAGAGTAACGACCAATTTGAAAACCCCCTACCAAATCCCCATTAATTTGTATGTAGAAATATTTCACTACTACTATTTTGAGAACACGGATTATTTCAGAATAGCGTATCTAATTTTACATCCTCATATAAAACTACACTTCAAAATACCGAATTCCGAGTGTATGAAATTACTCGTGTTGGTGTGAACTGCGAATAATGGTGGGCATGTACAACTATCATCATCATATTAAATGCGCATTATCTCTATGGCTATGGTCCCTAGAAATATGTGCTAGTCTGCCGTCCGCCGGCCGCGAAGGGGGCTCCTCCGTGATGCATGTAGCGGCGGCGCTGCAGTCAATCGGAGCGCGGTGGCCGGCCGGCGCGATGGGCAGCGGCGGACGGCGCTCTGCCGTGCCGCTGCTGCTTTCGTATTTCTGCCCTGTTTCTGGGCGGGTTCAGCCCATTTTAACTGCCCCTTTTCGAACCCTATCCGCTTCTGTCGACAAACCACATTAGCCAATTAGTTGGTTCTTACCAGTACGAAGAGTTTTAACCGAAGCGTGAAGTGACAGGAGTACGTTTTCGCGTATTATGAAATCGAGTTTCCTAAAAACCGCGGAATCGTGTCGCTACGCTATTTCGATTTCGACACATACTCGGGAGCTTCGGGAACACTGTCTGGCACGCATCGTTTTCCAGCTTGGAAACATCATGCGGGACTTCAGTTACATTACCAAGCAAACAACCGTTTTTTTTTAATATCCCCGCCGTTGTTAACTGATGGATTAGTCAGCGCCTGAAAATGTGTGTGTGGTGTGTCGGCACTCCGCTTTTTTGTATGGCTCTTTGGAACCGTCTTTCTTTGCAAGTTTCCCAAGATGTTGTCCCCTGTACGTGTATGTAAATAAAGCAGCTCGAAGCGGTGCCTTCTGACGCATCGTTGATCTGGAGGCCCTTAAGCGCGCCTCTTCGCGGCCGCCTCAGTTACGTCCAGTCAACTGGGAATCTGTTAAATGTAAATTCCGAATAAAAAAACAAGACGTGTGCACATGCATACGAAGTTTAATCACCTTCAGTCATCAGATACAGTGATTTCTCCATAACTCGAACTCGGATATCTCAAAATACCGGTTAAGTCGAAACCTTTTTTTGCCGTGCATATACCTGCCATCGGCGACATTTTCCACCCTTTGTCTCGAAACGTCCATTCAGGGATCACGGATATCTCGAAATGGTGACAAAGAGGACGCAATGCAACATCCGCTGCAGGCAGCTGATAAGCTCTCGGTTAAAGCTTAGCTCCCATTAGCCGCCGAACACCGTCACGAACGGCCAATTTGCGCAGGGTACGCACTGTGCGCGGCCGATGTCGCGTTAGCGGAGTGCTGTCCGACGCCTACATTGTTGATATAGCTGGGGAAGATGCTTCTGATCATGTGGACGATGACGGGTCTCAAGAAGTGCCAGAAACGGCAGGAACAAGAAAAACATTAGCTTTGCCTGCTTCACAGCAAGATATAATATAGCGTTGGCGACTAACAGTTGATGCGGCATTGAGAAGCTCGAAAACACTTTTTTGGGACCAGATGCGAAGGCGAAACTGGCGTGCATTACGCAGTTCTTTTTCCGCAATACCAAAAAAAATTTTTTTTTCTGCAAATTATTTTGCCTGTATTCCGGAAGCGTCCCTGTGCATTGGAGCGTTTGTTACCAGCACTAGCTCTTATTCCAGTGATCTGGCCATACATTTTTAGCATTTCGCTTAACCCAACACTCGAAATTTTCAAAAATTGGGGTACTATCAAACCTCTTTTGCGTGCCTGTAATTTTCGTGAATACCACGATTTGAAACATTCGCCAGCATTGGGTACGTGAAACTGATTTTTAATAACACCCGGCTGCAAATCAGTAACTTCGCTTGCATTCCTCATTGCACAGATTCTTTTTGGTCACCCACACGCTCGGAGGGAATTGCGAGACGCACGCGGGGAAAGCAAAACGGGAGAATATTTGCGGTATGGCCAATCATTATAATCGCGGCTGTTTGAAACCAAGGAGTAAAAATATTGAGGTTTATTTACACTGTCATGACCATATATACCTTGCTTTATCCCCCCTCCCCCCGCACTCTGCCCAAAGTATATAGGAACAAGTTTTTGCTGGCAAAACATTTTACTCAAGCTTTCGCTTTTCTTTTTGTCAGCCTACCAGCCGTCTGCGTGCTTGTCACCGTCAATGACGTTCGGGAATGACCCGGTAGTTTCGATGTTGAACAAACGCAGCTTCTGGTGCCGCAGGGAGCTCTTTTTGAACGGGATTCACTGTCTGAACATTGATGGTTGAACGCGAAGCTTTCTTGTGAGCGATTCCTTGTCGTCTGAGTTTTGAATTTGACTCATTGAGCTTTCACTTTGACTCGCACGCATTTTGGACTGATGATCGCGTCGGATTTGACATCGACCCTTTGCCGTTTGATTTCACGTAAAGAAAGCTTCGTGTTCAACCATCTTTGCGGAGTGGAAGAGTGGATAATTTTTCTGGCTGCACTCCTCTCCAAATCCAAACTGCTTTGACCATGTTGGAAATGTGCATTGCGATAGACGTCCGCTTCAAAACGCGATGGACCCAGCTTCGATTCTGACCACGGGCAGCGTTTTTTCCCTCTCACTTTACTCACAAACATCACTTCGTCAGAGACAGTTGGCTTTCCTGCAGTGCTTTTTCGAGGCGACATAGGCCATCAGTGAGACATAGAAAGCTTCACTTTAATAATGGTTCGAGCGGTGGTAGTGAAACGGCTACGCTAGTTTCTGCGGTTTCATCCTTCGGTCTCACTCGCGAAATTCAGCGGCCGCAAAGAGGCTCCAATTCGTGAAAAACTTGGGGCATGAAACTAAAAAGTCTTGTAGTACTATTGTACCTTCAATTGTGAGCTGATGTACCTCGTACCATTCGATTTCACCGCTCTAAGTGGCCGACAAACCCTGATGCGCGCTCGCGCTCCGCGGCAGTAGCGCGCGGCACAGGCCGGGCGCTCTCGCTCCGGCCGCTCGGGCTGCTCGGGCGCTCCGATTGCTCGCAGCGCCCTCTGCGCAGCGCTGTGCGTGCATCAGCGGCGCGGACACGCCTTCCCATAGAAAAAGCGCGCGGACGGCAGACTAGCACAATTTCTAGGGACCATACTATGGCCATCGCCCGCGCTTTGGGGGTCTCGCCGTAGAGTTTCAGAAATCATTAGCTGACCTAGAGTGGAATCTGGCGCTAGCGTCAACGTGATTTTGCGGAAGCGCTCTAGGCCTCCATGGGTGCCACCATATCGTGTAGTTCGGCCGGAAGCTCGGCGTGGCATGGCCGGCAGCGACTTAGTGGCTACGAAAATTGAGTTTTTGTTTAAAAAATTGCTGCCAAAAGTGCCTTTGTTAACAAATTTAATTTTGTATAGGACACCGGGTTAGAGGGCTCATGTTGCAAAACAAATTTCGGGACCACAAAGAAAAGAAAAAAAAAGAAGTCCTGCCTTTCGCTCACGCTACCAGATACAGCGGGCCGTCAAGGATACATTTTTAAATTATTACACACTCTAAACTGCGTAATTTCTAGTTTGATGTTTTGTAATATTTAGGGGGAAAATTATTTGGAATTTCTTAAACTGTGTTCTTGCTCGCTCTTGATACAGTATTATTATCGTATGCTACGCGCTTTGGCTGGCGAAGCAGATGTAACGTAGAGATGCAAGAATGATGTAATCGCGTCGTGTTTATTTGGTTTGTCCAAGCAGATATAAGTAAATTTAGAGGCGCAGCCTATTACCGCAAGACTCTGCAAGCACGTGCACAAAGCCTTATGAAATTGCATGAATACTTTAAATGACAAATAAATACTGCCTTGTCGAGTCTCTATGCATGTTGCCTCATTGCTCCTACCCAAGGCAGTACATACTTCAAGGGGTAAGCACACGCAGCGACGGTGACGGGCGACGCCAAACTCGTAACTGAATGGGTGCAGAAAATGGACAAAGTGGGCTGAGGTAGCTTATTTAGTGGCTGTAGTGTGAGCGACAGCGGCAAGCGGTATAAATACACAGGCCACCAGTGCCCTCGCTCACCTGTTGCCGGCCAGAAGCAGACAACAAGAAAGCGGCAGCGGCGATACAATGAACTGTAGCGGCGACTACCGAGGACATTGGCGGCAACGGATTAATTTTTTTTCGCTCGTCGCTGTCTCCCAGTACACTCTGTTGTTGTACATTTTTAGTTGCGTTTTCCGCGTCTCTTGTCGCTGTCGCTGCATCTGGTCCCCCCTTAATCTTGAGAAACTCCCCGCCAACGCGAGCACATGCGTCAAGTGCTAATCAAGCTGTTATTTAGACATATCTGTGATAGCCATTAAATTCCAGAAAGTCGCACCCAGCAACAGGAAAAGCATACCGAAAAGAGAACTAACTTCACAGCCGAGAAGCCTAATTTATAGGTCTTTGCACTAGTAACTTGCTGCCAATCCGATGCCCACAGTACCCACAATTCCCACGGCAGCGTGCAATCGCAGCGACACTTTCCACTCTTGGTGACATTGAGAAACCCTATGGGTCTCGCTTCCTGACAAGACCATGCATTTTAAGGGAAGCAGCTGCACCGCCGGCAAGAAGTGGGAAGTCCGAGTTTCTGTACTGGCGTGCTGCAATGCCACAGGTACTAAAAAGCTCACGTCCTCGGTCATCCAAAAATACAAGAAGCCTCGCTGCATGAAAACTTTGGTCCGGTTGCGGTGCTATTACCGAGTCAATTCACGCACTTGGATGACCCCAGAGCTGTTTTCCGAATGGCTGCTCAAGGTGGACGAATAAATGAAGAGGGTGGGCAGAAAGATCCTCATTATGCTTGACAACTGTTCCGCAAGCCTCTTTAACGTTCGCCTCACAAATTTTCGGCTGGAGTTCTTCGCCCCGAACGGCACGTCCCTGCGGCAGCCGCTGGAAAAAGGGGTCATAAAGAGCGTGAAGCCTCACTACCGGAGGCGTCTAGTTCAGCGAGTCCTGATTTACCTTAGAATGAAGGTCACGACCGAAATCAATGTGCGACAGGCCGCGGAAATAATAACCTGGGCCTGGTGGAGCGTGGCAGCGACCCCCATCGAGAACTGCTGGAGGAAGGCCGGCATACTTGAGACACCACCTAAAGACCATCACATGGTGCCAAACAGTGAAGTATGCGATGGATGGGACTAAGTCACAGAAAAGCTCGCCGTGGACGCTGCTGTCACCCTTGAAGATTGAGTGCAGTGCGACGATGAAGCATGCACGTCTTCTGAACTGATGACTGAAGACATTGTTAACACCGTTCGTCGCGATGACCGAACCAGCGACGAGGACGCCGACAGCGATGACGACGAGACAGGGCCACAGGGCCGGCAAGCCAGGGCGAAAAAGCCGCCGTGTCTGACGGCGATGTTTTGCAGTGCGTATCAAAAATGCACATTTTTCGTAGCAGGTGCCCCAATGGCCCCGAGGCAGTGCACAACAACGTGGACAGCTTCGAATCGTTCGTCTTGCAGCAGTTGATTGGCACACGTAAGGCAAAGATCACCGATTTCTTCGACTAAACGTGCAGACGGACCCGCCTTAGAGGCTAACGCGATTGGGCACGTGTTCCCAGTAACGGTAGATGGATGCTGTTGTTACGTGCACACTTTTTACAACGCTCGTTCTTATTTTTTCACTATAACGAATATTGAAAATGACGAACTATTTATAGGGGTCCCTCGAAATTCGTTGTATGGAGATTTGACTGTATTAATCTCGTTACGCAATATCGCGTCAGAGAGATGGCCCAAGAACTATTTTAGCTATCAGAAAAGAGGGAAAGAAATGCAAATGCATCCATACACCTAAACGGATATCTTAGAAGACTACATAAGAAGATCTTTAAATAACTAAAGAAAGAAAAGATACATCAAATGCAATAAAATTTCACGCAGCCCGGGAGCGCATTTGCCAGACTGGCCGCCTTGAGCTAGCCGCCCGCGCCTATTTTCCGCATCAGAATGAAATTGTAGAGGTAATAAATGTGTTGGCAGGCTAATCCAACTTCAAATATACCAAACTATCCTTATTCTTGATAAAAACGCGTTAAATGGATTTAAGAAAGCATGTCGCAGTTAAAAAATGTTGTTAGTAATTCGGAAACTTTTGCCTACAAACTGCAGCCAACACGGTCACTCATTACGCCAAGTCTTGCGGCCTCCAATGTGCCCCACAAAAATCGGAACTCCTCCTTGTTTGTACAAGAAAGAAACTCCTCCAGAGGCCACCCACTGTCACCATCCACATGGAGGGCCACACCATCGTTCCCTCCTCGCATATCAAGATCCTTGGTATGACCTTTCAAGCCGATCGAACAAACTCCATCCTAATAAATAGGCTGAAACATACCTCGGACCAAGTCACACATATGATCAGGCGTGTGACCACCAAAACACGGGGAATGCGCGAGGAGGACACCCTCCGCATCGTCCAAGCATTCATAATCTCAAGAATTACATACGCCATACCCTACGCTCTTCTCTCCAAGTCAGAAATGGAACGGCTGGATGTCATCATTCGGAAGGCCTACAAACAGGCACTCGGACTTCCCGTCAGCACGGCCACCGACAAGCTATTGAAGCTGGGCCTGCACAATACAGCCGACGAGCTCATAGAAGCCCATCTTTCGAGCCAAAGGTTGAGGCTGGGAGTTACAAGCGCAGGGAGGACTCTTCTCTCTCGTCTGGGGCTCACATCCCCTCTGCAGCGTCAGACATCTCAAATGAGAATTCTCGACCACAATGTCAGGAAACAGCTGTACGTCTCACCGCTCCCTAGAAACATGCACCCTGTGCATCACTCTGGGCGCAGGGAAGCAAGAGCCAAGGCCATCCACACTTACTACGGGAGGGAACAAACCACAGTGTACACGGACGCGTCTTCCTATCCCGGCATAAGAGCAATGGCAGCCGTGGTTGTCCAGAACAATAAGCACGTCACCAGCCTAACCCTACCCGGATACGACCCATTACAAGCGGAAGAAGCGGCCATCGCTCTCGCCATAACGCAAAGTACTGCCAGCGTAATCATCACAGATTCGCAGCAAGCGTGCCGCAACTTCTCATGCGGACGAATGCACCGCACAACCCACCAAATCATCTGCCAGCGTCCACCAGACAGATCTATCATGATCAAATGGGCACCCGCCCACTCTGCCGTCCCGGGCAACGAAACCGCCCACCGGTTAGCCCGAGAGTTATCCCGCCAGGCCCCGGGAAACGAGCAAGAGAGGCCAACCTCGCTGATAACGTATCTGGAAATAACGCAGCACTACAAGTTGGGACGTATCACCTACCCAGCACCGCATAAACACCTAACGAAAGAGGAGGAACGGCAGCTCCGTGCACTCCAGACGAATACTTTCCCCCATCCCACTAAATGCCATATCTTGCACCCCACCGTATATTCCCCGCTATGCCGCTTCTGCGGAGCCCTCGGGGCGGTCTTTCATATGGTAGGGGGCTGCGCGCACGCCCCACTACATTCGCGAAATCCCTCAATTCCTTCTTGCGAGCTTTGGGAGAGAGCTCTGACCAGCTCTGACCTCAATGACCAGCGCCTGCTGGTGTTGAGGGCTGTTGAGGCGGGGAAAGCTCAAGGGGTCTTGGACTGAGGACTCCTCCCCATTGCTTTTCGCAATAAACACGTTTACTCTCTCTCTCTCTCTTGCAACCACTGGGACTCGAACTCAATCAGTTATCGTGTCCAAGCCTGCCCTTTACCGTCCGCACCTTCAAAATCTGCCCTGCTCTTTATGGGATCGCGGGCACGAAGGCTACCGCTTCTACTGAGTCCAGGTCCGAAATTTTCCATAAACGGTACAGTTGTTCCCACGGTGCAAACGCCGCGAATCCTGAAAATATTCTACCACCATGGAAGTGGAGCATCAATGCTTTCTAGGCTTCAACAGACTGTGGCCCAGCTCAACCATCCAATTCAACGGCTCTGCTCCTGCCGAACTGGACTCAAAGAAGCATAATTGTTCGGGACATTTAAATCAGCCTAATACGTTATGGGACAACCGACGTGGCTCTTAAGACCATGGAGATCAGCAAAATCGACATAATGAGTCGAAACCCGCCGTTGGACTACCATACCATTCTTCCCATCAACATACCGCCTTCTCAAGTTTGGCTCTCATAACACTTATACAGCCCTAATTGAAGCCCACACCAGCAGTCGGCATCAACTACTTCGACTAACTGCTACAGAGCGATATGTGCTAAGCACTTAGGGCTACTCCCTTCCACCAAAAAGTGGCACCATGCGGACCATAACAGCGTCTTAACAGGGGTGTCACTGTGTACAAATATTTCGAGTTTTACCACGGTTGTTTTTGCTCCTGTGTTACTTCAATTACTATGCTTCACAGTTCATCTGTGCATGACAGTGTCGATTGTTCCTTGCCTACTCTTGTAGTCGAACAAGTCTGTAGAATGAAGAAAAAGAAAGGGGAAACAGTACACTGCCACTCCTACTGTGCTCTTTACGGCGACGCCCCCCCCCCTGGGGAATTTCCAACTTCTTTTTGAAAGTAAATGTTAAATTTAATTGGAACAAAATTATGGTTGTGCGGCTGTTGCTTCTGGCGCTTGGTGAGGCTACGTCGGGCCTCCCAAAGCCTTCAAAATTTCTGGTAGACATCAGGGGTAGGGTAGGTGATAACCACTATTTTGTTGGTTGAGTGGGCAGTTTGAAGTAAACCATCAATCCACGCTGGTAGGCCTGCCTGCGATTATATGGTTCGGGGGAAATTGCCTTCCTAAAGCAATCCCGGTTGGCAAGGCATGCATCCCCAGCTAAGCGTTGAAGTTGTATTTTTTAATGGTTATTAGTATACCGTCCTCGTAAAATCTAAGGTCTTTCTGGCAGAAGCAGGAGACAGCTAGGAGGCCCAAAGTAATGATAGATACGGGGTAGTATCCCTGGTGACGGTTGCACCAGTGCGGGTATGTGAAGTAGGATGGTTATGCAGCAGTTTATTATGGTCCCCGATAACATTGGCCAGAAGGGATCCCCGCTGGTTTTGCAGCGGTAGCCCCGGTCACGATGGGCGGCATTGAAATCTCTTAATATAAAAATAGGTCTGGTTCGGCGATTTTGATGGCATCAATGATTCTGAATTTATTGTATGGGATTTCTGGGTAGGATGACAATATATCTTGAGTATGAACACGCTGCACTTGGTTTTGGTGGTGGTTGTGGTGGATTTTGTTGTAGTGGTAGTGGGGATGTAATTTGGAGTTCGCACAGCCAAGGGGTCACCAAGAGACAGACTGGCTAATTGATGAGCCACTTCATTGTATGAGACTCCTGCTTGGATTTTTGTTCGTTTTTCGGCGCAAATTACGTCAGCAGGCACATTGTCACCGGACACCGGCTATTAAAAATCAGTGCTCTACACGGTGGGTGTGACTTGTTCTGCGCACGCGGCAGCACGTCCAGGTGTCCCGCGGAACATGCTATTCCACTCGTTTCTAATTCATGGTTCTTTGTGTCCCCGATTCGTAGTTTCGTAAAGCTCGTGAAGCGGACACATTGTGCCCTTTAAAGGTCGCAATTTCTAACCAATACCCAAGGTAGGCGTCTGCCGCGAAGAAAGCAACAACAGGACATTGCATGAAAAAGCAGCACTACCTAGACACGGCTCAAAATCTGATACATAAAGCGGTCAGCCGTCACTCCATCTTGATTTTTTCATTCCTTATTTTTTTCCATGTAGTCAGCAGTAGTACACAATTCCACGTTTTTTTCTGTTATGTTGCCTGGCTAAGCAATTTTATTATCACAAGTACATGGTTAATTATGTTTACCGAGTTAGATTAATCCGTTGTTGAGCAATCCTTAGTGAATATTTGTTTACATTCCATCGGCTATTTTCCCCATCCTCTTCATACCCGTGATTATCATCATTATCCTCAACTCAACTTCATTCGGAACCGCTAATTGACTCACCCATCGCTCTCTGCTATCGTTTCGGTTTCATTATGGGTGAGTGAGGCCGTCTCAAACCTTCTTGGCGCTTGAAGCTTTATTTAGAACGTTTAGTCATACACCAGTCACTAAAGAGCGCGAAAACTGGGGGTCAGCTAAACGGTTTTCGTAAACCCTCTCGTGCTCCCCGCGGTTGCTCAGTGTCAAAGGTGTTGTGCTATCGGCGCAGGATCGATTCGAGGCACAGCGGCCGCATTTCGGGTGGAGATGAAAAGCAATAAACGCCCGAGTGTCGAGGTTTGGCCACGTCAAATATCTAAAGAAGGCCAAAATTTATCCAGAGCCCTCCACTATGGCGTGCCCCAGCCCATGTTTAGTTTTGGTGTGTTGAACCCCGCAAAATCAAAATCAAATCAACCTTACCGTCTGCCACTTGTCGGTGGTTATGAACAATAGGAATTATGGCCTTCGTCTTCTGCAGCAACGGGTGCGCCACTGCGAATATTTTGAATGGGACATGAGTCCTTCCCAGAATTCCTGAGAACTATTCTAAATTTAAACTACTGCAGTGACGACAAAAATCTATTAGAGAAAAAGCAGACGCTGACATACATTACGAGCAATCTACTCTCAAAACGCCCACGCGCGTCGACATCCAAGTGTGTCCCTTCGGCGGACTTATCCACAAAATGTGCTGTTCCCGTTCTTATCTTCTACCTCACTAGAGTAAACTCTCGTTGATACCTTGTTCCCGGGAACCGGAAAATAAAACGTAATATCCGAAAATTATTATCCTGATAGGTAAACAAATAGTGAAAATATACATGCTCCGTCAACAACTCCAATTTATGGAGCAAAATTTAAGTAACTGCTGAATTTTGCTGCCCTCTCTTCATTTAAATGTCCAGGAGTAAATTCCTTTCAGACATTCAAAAAGAAGCTACCTGTATTCGTTGCTTTGGCCGACACTGCACTGCACGACAATCCGTGTCGTGCCTTCAATCTATTAAGGGAGCCTCCGGATGCGTAAAACTTTTTAATACCCAAGGAGAGAGCGATGTTGTCAACCGTTTCGCGTAAGACTGAGCCGTCGAAGTTCACTGCTATCGCTCTAGCTTCCTTGAACCATGTAAGCAGGATCTTTTCCTTTTGCTGATGCTTTGCACCTCGCGTTTCTCTTACACTAGGTCCAAAAACTTGCAGCTTCTTTAGAAGGTACTCTCGCTGACCGACAATAGTGTTGAGCGTTGGCACTGGCAAAGAGGGCTCGCTTGCCAATTCCGCGAACTTCCTCTTCGGGTCCCCTTCGAATTGGCGTGAAATTTCCACTAGCGGACTGCCTTTCTTTGACGTCATCACAAGCATAGAAACACGGCCGCGCATAGAAACAAGGCAAAAAGAACAAATCACTGCGCGGGAAGCACGGTCCATGGGAGAATTCGGGATGGGAAGTCGCGCCTTCCACGAGTATTGCACGCTTTCTTCTTTGATTATTATACGATTTCCTACACGGCGGGGTGCATCGCCTGACTTATTCTCAGCCTTGCACAGAACGGCCACTCGTTGCAGTAATGTTTCTGCCGCAGAACCTGCGCTCCCGCTCTCTCGGTGTCTCTGCAATGCGCAGGTCTTGGCTGGTTAGAATGCGGTTTGAGCGAGTATACCGAAAAATAAACGTAAGATTACTAGAATTGTAGGTCGAAATCTGCTTTGGCAATCGTATTGTCTAATTTTCGGCAAACATGTGACCGTAATAAACGCTCGAAAACTCATTATTTGTAAGGGACGCTTTCTGGAACGACAAGAAAAACGTGTTAGGCCCAAAACGTAGTATGACGAACCGTATCAACGAGATTCCAACGAATAATTTTTTTGTTAACCCTTCCTCAGACGTGGGACACGGAATGTCATGTTATCGAACAGTTGCGTCATGCGGACATTCTTAACGCGCAGCAGGAGCAGCAGCCAAAACTGTACTTTGTGCGCACGCGTATACGACTAACGGCCGTATGCGTCTGGATAAATATCCGGTCGCAACGAACCCACAGCTTGTCGGGGCCAATCGGTGGAAAACACTTCATACTTATTCGTAATGCACCGAATTATTTTGGATGAAACTGTTTTTGCTTTTTTGCTGACTTTTGCTTTGGGAACAACATAAGCGCCAAGGTTGATTAACTCTTTCGATAATTCTATACGTAATCTTTAGCCAGCCCTTCAAGAAAATCAGGCATGTAACTTATGACATTATTTCTGTTAACTGACTGGAAAGTGCCGTGAGGGGTACAAAGGGGTCTTATTTTGAGAAAACCGATCAGCGAACGCAGAAATCCAGCGGCATTCTTGGTGGAGAAAAGTGGTTTCCCACTGCAAAAAAAACGATTTTTTACAATAGACACCCTGCAGTCATCATGGAATTTCTTAAGTCCTTGGCGCAAAACACAGGGATTAGCCGCGACTAAGTGACGTCACATGGTATGGCAACCGAGATCCTTGCACTGGTCTTTATCCCCTTACTATTGTCACGAATAAAAGCTGTGGATCTCCACGGACTTTGTCAACAAACAGGCGCTATTTGATTCCTTTGCAAAACAATGAGGGATGAATTACGAAACTTGCGCTGAATAGACAAACAGAGCAAGAAAGACAGACAATGCGCATTGTATGCGCATTGTATGCGCATGTATGCGCATTGTCTGTCTTTCTTCCTCTGTTTTTCTATTCCCCGCAAGTTTCGTAATTCAGAATGCACCAACTAGCCCAACAGCACATTTTACTGCAATGAGTGATGATTTAAGTAACGCGGAGACATATTGATGAGGGTGGTAACAAGGCTGAGCATGTTTTGTAAATGAATATAAAAAATGCCGTATTTTTTCGGCAGGATGACCCAATCATAATGCTGCACTTAGGACGTGCCTCCATTTTCTCCGCCTTGTAGCTTCATCGCCTGCACTTATTTTGGAGAAAACTGAATGTGTTCATTTGTGACTACTAAAGAGTCGCAACTGATTATTTCAGATAGATAAATGGGTATAAGTATGGATATTGCCTAATTGAGCAGTTTGTAACGACAAAGTGTTATTGGCTCATTTTTCGATGTTCCTGTGGCTGCTACCCATCCGTTGTCAGCAGTACTAATCAAGGCTCCCAGCAAATACGTCATCGCTGGCAGCCGGAAGCTACGACTGAGACCGCTAGATGAGATTGTTTGCCCAAATTTGGACTATGGAACAGCGCAGCTGAAATGCCAAAACGAGAAAAGATGGTACTACGGTGCAGACGAAAGAAAGGAAACGCATTTTCAGCGGGTGCCGCGCCTGCCTAGTGATGTTCGTCTTTTGCCCTGTCGGTGGTAGCATGTTTGGTAGACACCGTCGCCAGCCGCGTCCGCAGCTAACGCGATCACACCAAAGCACCTCGGCACCGGACGATAAAAAACCGAAATTTTCGGCAATTCACGTCCCCAAACCACACCTGTGTAGTAAGGAACGTCGTAATGAATGGCTCTGGATTAATTTCGACAATCTTATGGATTTTTAGCGTCCGCTGAAATCTCTCCACACCGGAGTTTTGTCCTTCAACTCAGTAGAGCAACACCTTACCCTATGCGGCACCATGGCGTGTTTGCCATTAGAACTGATGCCGGCACCAGGACTGAGTCACCAACGTAAAACAGGGCCACAAGATTAACGCCAGTCTCTCAAAAAATACGGCAGGTATATATTACAAGCAAATGCGAACTAAAATAAAAACTAATATATAGTGTCCAATACGCGAACTTTGGAACTATTTTTCGATGTTCCCGCGATTCTCTTTCCGCCGCAAGCTCTGTTTCGTAAACGGCGAAAGCTTAAACGTGGCAAAGCTAAAAGTCATTATAATAATAGTTACAGATATACTCCGAGAGAGCAGTCACGTAGGAATGATCGGCATGGTCTTACACTCAAGCGGCAGGGCCAATTTCACAATCGCCAAAAAAGAGGAAATCTTTAAACACTTACCCACGTTATAAAACGCCTCGTGAATAGAAGATTGGGAACGCGAGAAGAAACGATAAGACTCATGAAGCCACTGATCATGAGCCACATTTACCTGAGCCTACAATAACACTAACTTGCCCTCACAGAAAAAGATCAAATAGGCACCGCCATCAGTACAGCCTATCAGGCCACCCTCCACCTTGCAATTTTTCCCGTCAGAGGAACGTACAATCAGTGGTCCTCCAGGGTAACATAATGGACAGCCAAGACAAGGTCAAAAAAGGGGAAGGCCTTCAACAAAAAAACAGGAAGGAACGAAGTAAAAAAAAATTGGAGGCAGACTAAACTCGTAAAACGCTGCCCAGGAACGGGTGAAGGTCCGTAGGAGACGACTTCGTACTGCCGTGGAACCACACTGACTGTCGATGATGTTGACGATGAAAACTTCCTCAAATTTTGTATTTAAAACACACACTCAGAAATCAGAGAAACCGCTCTCCTCGTATTAAGAGGGTGGTTCAGAAAAAAATGAGGACGGGCCATCATACGGAAGACAGGAATTCCCCAGAAAATTATCGACTGCAGGCTATCTTGGTCTCGTCAGCAATACAGTGAGTCCGCATAAAAATCAAAACATGCATCCGAAACATTGGTCCTAGAACATGGATGCGAACATACACAAGGAGAGCCGATATCACAGCATCAAGTTCATTCCAAGAAAGTCAAATGTCATGAGAACACAGTATACTGTATACACCGACGGGTACAGAGAAGCGACAGTGGGTGCCATCCTGTTGGCCATCCAGCTATAGCGGAAGTAAGAAGAAGAAGCGTAGCATCATTACAGGCACTCAAATGGCTTTAGACGGCTGGCTGCCGGAAAATACCTACACCCTTCGGTAAGATACTCCCATCAGCAATGAAAAAAATTAACGTCACCAGGACACCCAGGAACAAGTCTTTCAAGGGATCGAGTCACTGGCCAGGAAGCACGTGAAATCTCACACGTGCTCCTGCGACTACAACTACCGCACTCCCCTTCCGAAAAAAGTTGTCTCGTACTCCTACTCCTATACGAACACAATCTCCCGACGCGTTACGAGGAGGTGTCAGTGCCGAAGAATTGCAACTCTGGGGAGAATAAACCAACACAAGTATGTACGACAAAATTTGAGTGAAGATGTTGGAGGGAACACCATACATAATTTGACAACTCTGCTAAGTTCGGGGAAGCATCCACCATCTTCCCTCAAGCTACAAGGGTATCCTGGGGGTCGAACAACTCAACATTACATATTCCCCTTCCATCTGAACATGGGAGGCAGTTTTGACCAGATCGTTAACTTTAGATCAGCGTCAGCTGATTTGAAGGGCATGAGAAGAATCTGCTGCATCTGTGGCCCTAGACTTAAACTTTCACCTTTTAGCTCTTTAACATCGGTCTACGCCTTTTTCAAAACGCCCAGTATTTCTTCCACAACAATTATCTTCTCTCTCTCTCTCTCTCTCTCTTCTCAATAAATCAAAAACGTGCAGTACGGCACAGATATTAGACAATAAACACTTTGATTCCCTTACACTGACACCTTCTCGCTCAAACCGACCAACCCCATCTAACCGCAACCTTTCACGATCACACCTTAATCCACAAAACAAACGACATCAGTCTCTCCTTTGTCATGGCGATTTAACAAACTTGCTGCTAGTCTTTCTCTCTTCACTTACATTCAGGGCTCGTGAAGCGTAGATCGTAAATGCAGCTATTCCGCTCCAAAAACGTCTCTGAGGGTCGAATTAACACTACCGCGTCGTACAGCTTAAGGCCGAAACGTAATATGATGTCATCTGTATTTTTTGTACTGACTATTCGTTTTTGAAGGTGAGTTCATCTGTAACTATTAGGTAAGACGCGAGTAATTAGTTTACATACATGTGCCCGTTATAGAATATTGTTGTGTTGAGCAGTTTTTTCTGTGTCTATTTATTTATTTATTATGGGATAAAGTGTGTAATTTAATTTAATGTATAATGTTTTTATTTTACAGGTGAACAGTCTACCGTCAGCCAAGGTACAGTGTAAAGAAAACGCAATCCCCTCGAATGAGATCAAAAGCATTTGAGTTAGGAGGGGTCGCCTTAGGACAAACACTCCGGTCACCCCTTAAAGTACGGAAGAAGTTCACATAAACTTGGCAGGAATAGATCCAAGAAATTAGCGGCAGATGCACAAATCGGTTTCCCGGGATATGTTTTAGGACTATAGGTAGACGCTATTTGCGATGCAACACGGAACTGCCCGTGACGATTTGCCAAAACTTTACAAGTTCTTTTCAATAGCTGGTATTGCGTACTGTGTTTATCTAGGAGCAGCTAGTAACCAAGCGACCCCAGTTGAACGAACTATATCATTTCTCATCTGGTTCCAAGTATACGTATCCGAATATTCACTCGAAAACTAAGGAGGTCCAGGACCTGCTTCACAGCTGATGATAGACGTGCAGTATAATATGGTAGGTTAAAGAATTTGCACACCAATTTTGAAGATTCATCTTTCTACCATAATCCAAAGGTAGTGTTTGGGAATCAAGCGAAACGTTTGCCACAAAGGGGTAATATATTACACGGAGACTACTCTCATCCCTTGGCTAAGGAATGCAATGTATCGCACCTGACGGCGGCAGGGTGCTAGAAAAAACATTGATTCTGCGAAAGCCAACTTGGGGAATCTGGGTGGAGTAGGCAGAGCGCGAGGGTATAACCTCTTCCTGGGAAATACCAAATATTGCTAGGAAATAAATTATACGCCACGAAGCAACAGCTGGAAAAGGAAAAAAAGCCAGGCTGCCCGGACAAATGTTTACCACGAAAGGATCGGAAAGGAGAGAAAAATGCACTGAGGAAGTTCCCCAAAAAGTTTATAGCCTCATCGTCTAACTACGGCTATGGTTTTAACGCGAAGGTTTCTTCTACCACACATTAAGTAGAATAAAAGACCAATCTCATGAGGGATGCTCTTAAAAGTATGGCACGTACCATCTCCAGGAGATTGGCCAAGGGTAAAGTGTTAACTGTGCACTGGTGGTTTATGTGCCTTTGTTGAATCCCATGGCACAAGTTGGATTTCCTGTAGTGCATTTTTGGCGTAACGATTTTAATTTCAGAATTTCAATTTGGACTTTTAAGTCATTGGCTTTCCGACAGATAAAGCTTCTACAATTTTCTACAACAAATTAAGTAGAATAAAAGCCCAATCTCATGAGGGATGCTCTTAAAAGTATGGAACGTACCATCGCCAGGAGATTGGCCATGGGTAAAGTGTTAACTGTGCAGTGGTGGTTTATGTGCCTTCGTTGAAACCCATGGCGCAAGTTGGCTTTCCTGCAGTGCATTTTGGGCGTAACGATTTGAATTTCGGAATTTCAATTTGGACTTTTAAGTCATTGGCTTTCCGACAGACAAAGCTTCGTGTTTCGACTATCTGCCACTTTGCCCACGGTCATCATAATCGTCATAGAACGATGAGTTTCTCGTCCCCATCACTGAGGCAGGGACGCCTACGCTTTACAAATAAACCCAGCTCTAAGTGTATCACATGGTTAACACGGCAGCTTTCTAGGCAAGTTCAGGAAACCGGCTTGTCCTGTACTTGTTCAAAAACCTGTCTAGCAATATCGGGATGATCGCTTTTTTCTTTCAACGCATACCTCCTCAAAGTTAGATTGGGGCCGTGGAGGAAATAAATTGGAACGGCCGCGTTGGATTTCTCACTGGGATAGAATGTTAGCTTGCAGTACGTGAGCCTTAAGAAGGTCCGAAGCGGGACGGGTTTCTTCAAGCACCCTGAAGTGCTTTCGAGGCTTTGTAACCAAACGGCCTGCCTTATGGCCACTGGAAAATGGGGGCTCATTGTTAAAACACCTTCGCTATATTCGGCTGTGCCAATAGTTTCCTAGCCAACGTATATAGTTATTTCACTGCACGTGCAATAATGTTAAGAGGAACCTTCTCGGCAATAGAACATTGTTCTGCTGCTTCCAGGTTGTTCACATAAAAAAGCATAAATTTAAAAGCGGGGGGAAAGCAAAATGTGTTTCACGAAACTCAAAGTGGTATGAATCCAGAACAAAAAATTAGTCCCCGTCCACTCCGTGAGAATGACGACCTGCGGAGCTGGACGCAGTGCACGAAATGCACGAAACAGGACATGCGTTGTTAGTAATTTGGGATGGAGCAGTTAGAATTTGGCAAAATGAAACTTTGATGGACTCGAGAATAATTCTAGCAGGCAAATATACAGCTGTCTGTCTCCTCCCACGTTGTAGGAATCTTACTGTCTGCGTAACACGCGAGCCCAATCCGCTGGACCACTGCGGATACCGCGAAGTTTGCATTGGGACGATGGACGTACACGTTTGAACCTCGCGCCGGCAAAAACGACATGGCATCAGTGAGGGCATGAAACCTATATCTGCGCGTGCACGCCCCATTCCCCTTTCCGTCCATTCCTAACTCGTGCCTGATAACCCGGCTACCAGTTAGGTGCGCGTGCTTAGACGTGAAAGGCACTTCCGAAATTGTCACTCTGAAAGCCCTTCAAGTTGAACAAGAAGTATTGACCAGCGTCGACGTTGCTGTTCATCCGGTAGGGATTCCCAGCTACCCGTCGAGCTGGAGCTTGTGGGAGAAACTGCAGCGTCCCCGGCGGCGTTCTGTTTCCTCCCACATTCACGCTTCTGGTCCTGCAGATGCTCCTTCGATTCCCGCGGTCCTTCGTCCGAGAGAATGACACGCGTCTGCATACGGGGAGTTAAAACCAGGAAGGCTTCGAGCTTTGTTCTAGTGAAAAAACATGTGGCTGCCCGTTTCCGTCTGGCGTCGTAGGCATCTCACTATCTGTGTAACACACCAACCCAAACCCCAACCGCTCGACCATTGACGACAGCTGGCAGGACGCAATGAGCCGCGAGACTCCCACGTTGAAGTTTGTCGCAAGCACAACCAAGCACATCGGTAGGGGCATGAAGACTAGCTGAGCATAACCGCCCCCTGCTTCCGCCCCCAAGCAATGCACGCATGAACACGCAACCGGTGATGGGCGTGTGCTTGGGCGCGAAACATACGGGCGAAAATGTCATGCGGGAAGTCTTTCATGCTGAGAAAAAATTATGGGCTAATGTCGGTGTTCAAAGCGGGTAAGTTGCTCTGGTAACGCCTGCTGTGGACGCTACCATTTTTATAAGCCGATTAAGCAGCTCGTAAAAAAGGCATCGGTGGTGGCGAGTATAACAACAGTTGTGAAAACGCTGTAGGCGGTGGCGAGGAGTACCGCCGCAGCGGCTCTGAGTAAATCGGCTTCACCGGAATGAAAACTCAGGGGGGTTAAACATATGCCGCATCGCAGTAAAAAACTGTCCGCCTGCAAGAAACTTCCCCATTGACTGCGGCGGTGGTGGTTGCGGCGACGCGGCTTCATTTGTAAGGCGTAACCGCTGCGAAAGAGCCACATGGTTGTCGGGAACACGCAGGTATGCGGTGGGGGTGGCGTAAGGGCCAAACGGTATGGACGCGTAAAACTGACATACTCCCGCATCGACGTAGAGCGATGTAAGCGGGTGTAAAGTCAGCCAACTCCGGCGTACGGCTAATTCATTATTACCCGCTGGTCGCGCCTAGGTTCCGAAGTTTCTGAAAACCAGACATCTGCGTAATGCAACAGCGCGCCCTGTGCTGAAATCAGTTCTGTCCGCACGTGCGACTGGTTCGCCGACAGAGTTGGTAGCGAGACGGGGCTTGATATATTGTTTACGCGTTTGTTCACAGCTTGAAAATGGATTGTCTTGGAAAAACGCTATTGGTTTGATCGATCTTTCCACGTAGTAGTTTAATGGTCACTAATACCGAAAAGAAGCTTTGGGTCAAGCCGGTCCTGTGGCTTTAGGCCCAGACCGTATTGCGGCCGTCGTGGTTATGGCGGCTGGCATATACCACTGTGAAGTAGTGCGCGGAAACGCGTACTGCTACGCGCTTTTCCACAGATGCGTGAGTGCGTCCTTACTGCGTTCCAATGAGGTTGGACTTTTAGTCCTAACCTTGCGCGCCACCACAAAGCAAAGCAAACGTTAGCAGAGGCCCTGGCGTCACACTTTCAGAAGCCACTCCCGCAATGTCGAAATGTCCAGTGGGCCCACTATACCTTATGCGTACGCAGCCTTATGCCAAGTGTTATCCTACGCAAGTATTTTTGTCATTTGCGTTGCGTATGCTCAGTACCCGTGGTTGGTTTTGTGTTCTGCGGACGTAAGACGAGCGCGGGCTATTTCAGCTAAATAGCCTGCTAGCGCCTGGGCGCTTGCGTGTCCCTGAGTTTGCAACCTGGCAAACGTAGCAGAGAGCATCTCAACGGCTTTGTTTTTATGGGAGTAGTAGTTTCGTCTTGCGGAACCAGTTATTTGATCCTGGCTCATTAAATGGCTCGCATTGTTTGAACGTTGCTCTGACATTGTTAGAAACTAACGTGGCATCACTGACTGCCCGAACGAAGCTCCTTCAGGCCGACGTTCGGAGCTTCGTGTGTGGGCGTTGGTGGCACGCGCTTCACGATAGAATGCGATGGTTCCGCTTCTTTGTATTGACTTGGTTTGCTATGTTCGAGATCAGTAGCACTAGCGACGAAGCGCTTCTCAACTGGTAATGCGCAATGTGCGTGGCCGAAAACCTTCTGTGCTTGCGTCATAAAAAAAGTACCTTACCGTTCGACCTCGCAAAACCCGTGAATTGAGCGCCATCTCTACGACTGCGAGGAGGCAAAAACTTCACGTGGTATTCTTTCGCATCAGCCTGACCGAACTGGGCGGTACGTTGCGTTTGTTCGAAAGAGGTTTGCGGATTGTTTTCGAGTGAAATAAAATGTAGACGTCAACCCAGTCTTTTGGTTCTGCGCGTCGCGTGCGATTTCAAAAACAGGCATGCCGAGGCTAAGATACTTTCACCAGGCCTGTGCTTTTTAGAAGAGCATACATATGCTGTCCAGCTGCTGCATTCAATAATAACGGGAAGGCACTTGGTTCCCCTGTTTTGGGTTGATTGATTGATGGATTGCAGGGTTTAACGCGCAGACGCAACGCAGGCGATGAGGCATCGTAGTGGAGGGCTCAGGAATAATTCGGAACACCTGGGGATCTTTAACGTGCGCCGAAATCTCGTACACACGAGCGTTTTTGCTTTTCGCCACCATCAGAAAAGCGCCCGCCGCGGCGAAGAATCGACCCCGCTGCTTCATCCTCAGCAGCGGAACCATATTGTGGGTATGCGTTAGCAATTCCAGACGCCGGTATGGCCAAACGAGTGAGTCGTTTCCAATTCAGTTCAACAGACTTTATTTCATTTCATTTATTGAAACCTTAAATGCCCGGTGTCATTACATAGGGCGGCGGCAAACAGGGTTTCACAAGTTCTTCATCACTAAAAAGAACGGCAACAAAGGTAAAAGGGAGTGGACAAGAACAAAGAAGAAACAACACTCACAAAGAAGCGAGCGGTACAACAATCAAAATCACAACTAGTAAAAGAAGGAAAGAAAGCAGTACACATCCCTGAAAATTATTCAAAAAAGGGTTCAAGTAACAAGCGTGTTTTTACAAAAACATTCTTGATCGCATGAAGGGTTAGTTTTTCGCGGAAGGCCTTACCCGCCGCGGTTGCTCAGTGGCTAAGGCGTTGCGCTGCTGAGCACGAGGTTGCGGGTTCGATTCCCGGCCGCGGCGGCCGCTTTTCTGATGGAGGCGCAAAGCAAAAACGCTCATGTGTACGAGATTTCGGCACACGTTAAAGATCCCCATGTGGTCAAATTTATTCCTGAGCCCTCCACTACGGCGCGCCTCGTCGCCTGCGTTGCGTCGGCGCGTTAAACTCACCCAATCAATCAATCGCGGAAGGCCTTGCGATCGGCGTTCGAAACAGTGATGTAGGGGAGACTGTTTCACAGGGTTATTGCAACTAGAAAAAAAATCTTTCATCGCAGTTGTGCGGCAATAAATGTTCCAGTTAGACTGCTGTGGTCGAGGCGCGGCGAGATTCTAGGCGGCGGTTGAAGACGAGGGTGTCTTGCGATTGGGTGACAGAATAAAGAGTGAAGCATGCACTGATGCCAGATGATACGACGGGATTGGAGACTAGGAAGCTCGAGTGTTCGTTTTAGTTCAGTGATGCTGGTTATACGCGAGTTGCTTGAAATGATAATGCATGCTGCACGGTTCTCGATGGATTGTAATTCCTAGGTCAGATGAGCTGGCGAGGGCTGCCAGACAGATGCAGCGTATTCCGGTTGAAGCCGTACGCATGTCTCATATGCAAGTTTTTTTTACTAAACGGCGATGCGGATCTGGGATTGCGACGGAGGAAACCAAGCCTGCGTGGGGAATGTCCGCATGTTGTTTGAATATGATTAACCTATGATAATGACGATGTGAAGTTAACATATAGATATCTGCCGCAGTCTGTTCGAGTAAAGGCGACAGCCTTATTAGGCTCATTTTTCGATTTTGCCATGGCAGCCAGGCGTCCGCTATCAGCCGTGCACATGTAGCGTTCGCGCAAGTACGTCACCCGTGCTAACACAGAAAACTACGTACCACTGAGACGGACAGATACGAGGTCTCGCCGGGATAAAAAGTACAGAGAAGTTGCAATTGTATTGTGGAAAGGAGGACAATAACACCACGGCCGAACAAAAAAAAAACATATGCGATATGAGCAAGCGCCGCGCCTGCGGCGTCACATTCTTTATGCACGCCGCATGTAGTCCCACGCTCAGCAGAAACGGTCGTCAGCCGTCCCCAATCTTACGCCATCACGAACGTGCCTCTCCGGTAACTAAACATGATGCCGGAGACAAGATTGTGTCGCCCAGCTAGAAACGTGGGCAGGCGTTTACCACAGGTCTATCAAAAACCAAGGAAAGCCTAGAAAATACCCACAGACGAGTAAAAATGGGTCCCAATAAGAAATATACACGAATATAGGGCATCTAATTAAGCCGAGTTTAAATGCCTTTTTCAATTTTTCGCGGTCCTGTCGCCGCCGCAAGCTTTTTCCAGCAAACCATGAATGGCATATAAAACCTACGTATTTGTTAGCATGAAATCCTAGACGAGAAAAATCACGTAGAAGTAATCGGCATGATGCTAAAAGAAGCGGCAGTGCCGATTTCGTAATCACCTGAATACCAGAAATATTTGAAGAATTGGACCACACTGTAACACGCATGTAAAGGGGAACAGCAGGTATAAAAAAATAAATGACAAAGCTTATGCAGGCACTGGTCAAGTGCCGGATATCGTACAGTCTAACGAACCAGAAACATACCCACGCTGAAGAAGGCCAAATAAACACCGTCAACTGAGCAGCATAAGGGCAGCCTCACAGCTTTCACCGCCCAGTTTTCAGGATTACGGAAAGGGTCTTTACATTGTGTCCTAAATTACCTTTGAAGAAATCGGAGAGCCCAATTTTCAGCACACAAAAAGCCCTAGGGAAAAATAAAAATGTTACCGGTCACCTTATGGAATAAATGCGCATTTCCAGAGGTAAAAACTGCTGCACGCCATGATAAATGTGTTACTAATCCAGCAACGTTCCGTAAAGGCCTCCACATACCAAAAAAATAGATCAATGCCTACACAAGGACAGGCACGAGCCAGGATCAAATTTCTTCGAGGAAAGTTCCAAAATCATAAAAACGTTTTCTATAAGCCGACTGCGGTACGTCCGAAAGTACGAAGGCAACAATTGTCGCTGTTGGCTACCGTGGCGTTTAGTGTCCTTGACGTAGGAACGTAAAACGGGTAAATCTGAACCATTGTCTTGGTTATCCACCTAGCGGAAATATCAATAGCTGTTAGACATCATACACACGCTCAGAAGGTCCTTATTATCTTGTAGGCAGGCAGAGTATTTAAACGCTTGAGAAAGACTTCCAATCACAATGATTAAAATCCACATCCAATTAGCCCCCGGACACAAGTGCCGGTAAGGGAACCACGCAGCCGTCGAAGATCTGTGTGCACTTACATTCTGGGCTCCACGATTACCACGACTGTTCTCGTCCATTGTGCTCGTCCTTTCAGGAAATGTTCAATCTAAGTAAACAGTGCCCACTTAATTCTAAGAGCAGCTATATTTGCATGCAGGTGATTGTGTGGTACACGGTTTTAACAGTTGTTTGTGTATCGCTTGTTTGTGTCTCTCCCTCTTCGTGTTTTCGTCCAGTTTGCCCTGTTACCCACCGAAGAGCAGATGTTGCCTTCATTGTTTTCCGGGATTTATGAATAATTTACCTTGCAGCCGAGTCATCGGAGACGCCTCAAGAAAGTGGTAAGTTAATGCGGCTAGGCTTTCTGTCAGTGAAAGTTAAATAAGCGGTGTCTTTACAAGGCGAAGTGTTGCTGATTTTAGTCACATTTTTAATGCGCCCTCGCCTTTCTGTCAGTGATAGCTAAATCAGCGGCATTTTCATAAGGTGAATTATTGCTGATTCGATAGTTACATTTCTCTTTTCACTCACATTATTTATGACGCGGAACTGATATTTCTGTTTGCTTAGAATTGCCGTTCGTCTATGAAGTGCTTTGCTGTCTTTTCCTGTATTTTGTGAAGTACCCTGACCTACTCCGTGCCTTGTCTGTAAAGATGGTTGCCTCGTTTTGCTTACTGTTCTTTGTTGTTTTGCCGCCCCATCTGCCTGGGCTAAAGTGTGGCCTGCAGTGCCAATAAATAAATGAATAACTTATAAATAAACAACTCTGTATCAATCAATAACTCTTGCATATAAAACTTCACGGCACCCCTCTTCATGAAAAGTAGCCGTTGAACGTTGGCGATAGTTCCCCCTTCAGAAACCACTCCACGCATCCCAAATTACCACGTTGTTTTTTTGCCAAGCCAACAAACATTATCGCACAGGTAAGCTAACCAACTTCTCGAACGCCGCGCCCTGTTTTCGTTATAGAAAACGCGTGTTTACAACGTAGTGGCCGTTTTTGGACTGAGATTTCCGTTGACGGTACTAAGAAGCTGTATGGTCCAACATATCGTCGATCTTTTAATGACAACGCACGTAACCAAGCACGTGCCGCCGCTTCGGCAACCTTTGACGACGGCATCGAAAAGGGCGACAATTAAAGGTACCGACAACCAATTTTCGTGGTCCATGTCCGCTATCTCTTAATAAAGGCACTGGCCGAGAAACCAGAAGAAATTTTAAATGAATTGGCGTAAACAGTTCTTCACTATAAATTTTTTAAAGGTAAAGGTAGCGCCATGAACCGTGTAACAGGCATTTTTTACTTCCTGAAAGAACCACAAGTGGTTTGTAATTAAATTGGAGAACAGTCTCAAATTGCACTAAATTTTCTGAAGTTTGAAGGCGGCGCCGTGTAGAATCTAAACACTGCACTACCATGCGTGTACAACCTGCGGTTGCAATCCGGGATGCATAAAGAGCACAAAGGAGTACGAAACACTGCATTTTCTTATTCCCTTAGCCTGGAAGAAGTTTTTAATGCCTCACTTTATCTTATCAACAGTTAAAGTACGTTGCTGAGTTGGTCGCTGTCCTGGTTGTCAGAATTCTTTTTGGCAGCAGCATGCTTAAAGGGGTACTGAAAAGCGTTTTCAGCCTCCTGGATGAGCTGGAGCAATCGTTAGGTTGGGTGATTCACGTGATCCGTACCAAGTATGTCAATTTTACGTGTAGCGGAAAGCTGACACTTTCGTTGCAAAGTTTGTTGCAGTGTTCCCATCCCCTCCTGTGTGCGTTTATGATGCTCCATCTCCCCGCATGTGCATCATCGATTCTCCCATGTGCGCCATGAAGCCGAAATCCTGCAATTGGACGGTTTTTTCTCGCACTGCCGGAGAAGACAAGCGTCGTCTGCTCATTGTCAGCCGGTCACGGCTGCGCCTTTGGTTAATCAGCGTTTCCTGCAGCATTCTTACCGCTATCGTGTTCGTCCATATTTATCTTTTTACTTCAGTACCACACTTATCATTAAGGCGCCTTGGCTAGGCCGACTAGACGACACCACGCCGACACCGACTTCCGACTCGGCATACAGGGTTGTCACATGACTCCCACGGTGACACCAACCCGTCGGCCGATCGAAAGTCCGCGTGTTGTTATGGAACGTTGGTGGAAGACGCCCAGAATACCGATCGTCCGAACGTTCGTCGGAAATCGGTAGAGGAGCCAAAACTACACTCCCACAGCATTCGTGCCGTAATGAATGCGGTTCTCTTCTCTAGGTTCCTAATAGTAAACAACATATTACGGTCCATGAAATTCATGCAACTCAACCCTAGGGCTAATGCGATCTGTATTGCGGCTTATGACGCTTCGGCCGTTGGATTAGGCGACAATTCGTTTCTCGGAGTTGCCAACTGCACATTTGTGTGCGACCACCAACGCTTGTAAAGGATACAATCGCAGTCCAGTGCAGAAAGGGAGCGGCGGAAGGTTTTTACGTAATAAGAAATCAATATCAACCAAAGTTTATAGCATTTAGCCTAAAGCAAAAGCACGGGTAGCACTGTTCCCGCATAAGGAAATCACAGTCGCAGTTGAAACAGTGGTGTTGCTGGAGATGAGGTAAGGTTGGAGCTTCTTGCACCTTACTGCGCAACCGATAGTTACGAAATGTTCAGATAGCGAGGCAGGAATCTTTGAAATGAGGTAGAAAACATTGGTGTCCCACAAAGAGTGGGTCTCAATATAGTATATAGGCTATTTCCACGCAATCTCCGGTGTTCTTGGTGGCGCAGTGACCTAAAACCTCGCACCCACTCAATCAACGTAATGGGTTGAAATCTATGCGGGGTGTTGCTTTTTTCACTGCGGAACTATCATAACAAGCGTCAATGCATTAAGTAGTAGGCACGATTTGTTCAGTTCTAAACTCGTGCTTTGTCTACATAAAAAAGTAATTTTGGTTGAAGAGAAAGAACACTGATGTGTCTAGTTTGCAAAATTGGCAGGTCTTTCTATAAAGTAAACATAGTTTCCTTCCATCCACTTAACACGAGACACCAGGTAGGCTTGTGGGAGGGTGCTGGAAGAGGGCGAATATAGAGCGGCGCAGAACAACCAAACCGTCTACACATCCCGAATGGCAGCAACGAGTACGTGAAAAAAAGAACCAACTGCGTTTATAGAAAGAAAAGAGGCTCCAGACCATCAGGCAAAAAGTGACAGTGAAATAATTGCTTTGTGCAATCATATGCACTGTGAACAAAAAGGCAGGCGCACGGCAACAAAACACACTACTCTTCCGAGACCGATCGTAATATCGGTTACGGTGTACTTGTGCAGTAGTTGATAAACGCATGGTCGTGTAGAAGTTTCCCAGTAAAGTAAGAAAGGGGCGCCAAAGGATTGCATGGCGCCGTATACAATAAACGTCTCTGTGCGGCACCGTGAAACCCTTCGGCTGATTTTTTTCTTAGGGTTATAAACGTTTCAAACCGATCAGAATAACGGCATGGAATACTACAGCTGCCTGTGTAGACGCGTGCATGGCGTCACCAAACCACAACCAAGCTCGACATTAGCACGAACAAAATATCAATGAAGCAATATGTCAACAATAAAAGCTTGTAAGGGCTGACTTCGCAAATTTTGAGACGATTCATTCTTCATTCGCTCACATGACTCCGATATGTACCAAGACAAGTCATCACCCTGAAAGCGCGGTGACAGGGTCATTCTCTTTCCAAAAGATCTTTTCGGCGTGGAGTGGGAGCGTAAAAGTCCCGCCCCATTTCTTCCTTCAGCTTTTCCAACCGTAAGCGGAGTGCAGGATTCATAAGCAAAATGATAAAAAAACGGCCCATACGGAGCGCAGAAAGTCAAAAGGCTCCGCCCCAGAGCGATACGGCGGGGCAGAATATCGCCGCAGCAGATGATGACGCCTGCAACCGCATGTTCTTGCAGACGTCACCGGTAAGCGAGGCCTCATGGGCAGTCACGCTGTCGCGATGCGAGGAGGTGGACGAAACGAGGTAGAATCGCGGCGCGGGCGATGATGGAATGTTTGATTTCCTACAAATGCACTACTGCTCACTCCTTTAATAAAATTCTTAAAGGAGGTGATTACTAGGACATTGATTTACCTGTATTGGCAGAACCCTTTTCGGGGCAACTTTAAGGCTCGTAGCTCAACAAATTCCACTTTACAAAGTTGTGGCGCACCATCATGGACACCGTTGCGGTTCACGGTGTATTTAAGGATTCAGTTTTATTTAAGATGGAGAGCGTATGCTCTTCAAATGCATGTTCATTTACCGATCCTTCTAGCGTCTCGGCTTATCCTTATGCCTAGCCCGTACTCTGGTAAAACCAGTAGTACGTACCACTAGGCTGTTCAGAAAGGTAACACCTTCTATCACCAGTAGAGCAGGCGTGTATTCAAAATGAGTTAATCCAAGTTATTCTTGTTCTTACAGGGGCTGCGCAGAAGGCGTAAGCTGTCAATTTATTATTTACCCTGCCCGTTTCGAAACTACTATTCTATTGTATACGCTACGTATTGTTTTTACCATATCTCTGCCTTCGTGGACACGGCTTTACTTCGGTGTGGCCGCTACTCTGACGACTCCAATGAAAGCAAGACAATTACAACGCCGATGCTATTGTAGTGCTAAGGCTTTAAAGGCGACTGCACCCAATAGTACCAGAAGCGCTTGGTCAACCGATCTTGCAACCTTGCGAGACGCATTGCCTGTTCTGGCCCCATTACTGAACGCCTTATTTCCGTATCGGTTGCCGGTATCTGTCCAACATTGAAGACAACATACGTTTTGTTTGAGTGGTTGTGCCTTTTATAACTCGCATAACGCCGTTGGCACTTCGAATGACGTCATTTAGCGCAGAAAAAAATTACTGCTCTGTTTGAGTCGATACGGAGGCTTCTAAGCCCTCAGTGCAGTGCTGGTTGTGGGGCATATTTGCATCATCGAAACTTCTCCGTTCTTACATACCTCATACACGTTGTATGCCCTTACCCGCCCTCCCCCACACCAAATACAATCAAAATCCTTTCAAAATATAACCGTCTAATCTGGCCAGTTACTCTTTTCGGATCGCAGCATCGTAAACTTTTACGAAAACTCACCTTCCGCTTTCATGCAGCCAGCTGGGACCTTTTCGTTAGCAGGGATAATTCAAGAGTACTTCATTAGATAATTAACGGCATCCAAACTTTCTCGCCAATGTTTTTCCAGAGACAGTGGCTACTCCACCAGAAAAGTGGCCATTGCCATAATTCCCCTACTGCTCCTATTACTTCTGATTGGGCTCATAATCCACGGCGCCGGCGGTGAGTTCACCATTTTTCACAAAAACTCCGCAAACTCTATTTAAAGAGCAATGTGACTTTTGCTGCACAAAGGATGACGTTCCATACTATGTGAATTGTGCCCCTTATGCGTAGGTGTACCAGCTTACTACTCTTAAAAAAATATTCAGCTAATTTCCATAAGATGATAAGGTACGTTCATGAACTTTCATCAACACTAGCACTGCCTTAGGACAAAATATTATCACAATACGCATGGCAGTTAGTACGTTCGGTTTCGCTGCATCGTAAACATGTCAGGACATTCATAATAGGGAAATGGGAATTCTAAATTTTCATATCAAGTATGGCACCGCTGAACCAAAAACACTTTCCGGAAATACATCAGCAGAAAGCAAGCACATCTCCCTCCCATTGGCGGACTGCTGCAACAACATACTTCCAACTTGCAGAAGCGATCTATAGGAAGGGAAGCTTCATATTGATTACAAAAGAAAAATCTCAGTAGTCCGTCGGGCCTAGCAAACTTAGGCACCACCCCATGCGAATGCGCGAAACGAATAGGTTGGAGAGGATATAAACGGAAGGACAGAGAGACTGGTTGGGCTTGTAGAGAACGTAGCCACTCTCTCACTTCTAGCGACACCCGGAAGCGGTAACAGCATGTCGTAGGGAGAGGAAGACGTGTCAGCTGAGCACGCGCCAAGAGAGCTGATGTATGAAGCACAGCGCAAGCGACCAAATACGGTAGAGGCAGGAGCGACGGGGCGAGAGGCTCAGTGTCAACGAGGAAGTGGCAAATACCAGCCGCACGTCAGTTCAAAGCTGGTAGGCCATACCGCGTCCGTACTCCAGAGGAGCCGTATCTTAAACACCCACTGCACGTTACCTCCAAACTGGCAGTGCAAGCGGCATGCGTACTCAAGGGGAGTCTTATCGCAAACACCGCCCGCACATTACCTCAAAACTGGTAACCCAGGCATCACGCGTACTGCATAGCCGTATCGCAAACACCGAACGCATGTTACCTGGAAACTGGTAGGCAAGGCGTACCAAATACTCCACAGGAGCCGTATCGCAAGCACCAGCCACAGGTTATCGAGTAACCAGCAGGCCACGCAACATGCGTACTCCAGAGGAGCCGTATCGTGAACACCGCACGCACGTTACCTCGAAACAGGTACTCCAGGCGTCACGAATACTCCAGAGGAGCCGTATCGCACCAGCCGCAGGTTATCTCGTAACTGACAGGCCACGCGTAATGGGTACTCCAGAGGAGCCATAAAGTAAAGACCGCCCGCACGTTACCTCCAAACAGGTAGTCCAGGTGTCACGAATACACCAGAGGAGTCGTATGGCAAGCACCAGCCGCAGGTTATCTCGTAACTGGCAGGCCACGCGTAATGAACACTCCAGAGGAGCCGTGAAGTAAACACCGCCCGCCCGTTACCTGGAAACAGGTAGTCCAGGTGTAATGAATACTCCAGAGGAGCCGTATTCCTGGTACCACCGGCGAGTCGAAACGGCGATGGTACCAGAAAAAGGGATCAGGGTGTTGTGGCTTCTGACGGGATGTGCCGTCCTGGCGAGAAGTGAGTGGAAATCCGGGACAGCGATATTCAAGAGCTCGAGGATCACTAGTCGGTGATGGGTGATATGATGCTTGCATGCCTAGGTCCTCGAGGTTCCGCATGCGGCCACGTATAACGGCGACATTGTCAGATACCGGTGTGGTTGTGGTTGTCGGATACCGGTATGATTGGCAGATCGACCGGATGTCACCATGGACGCAGGCGCGTGAGATTTGGCGACTTCCAATATTTTGTCAGCATGCGCAGCCAACGCGGGCAAGAGCAGGTCAGAGACAGTCGTGAGAATCATCTGGACAGACAGGGAAGCCGTTGCCAAAATGTGTTTTGGTAGGCTGGAGTCCATGGCAGCTGCGTTGCCCACTAAGCTTTGCAGTTCGCGAAGGACCACACTCACCCAGCTCCTCAGCGGAAAGGAGCCATTTGAAACGTTGCCGTTCTGAAATTCTCGTAAGGGTCCAGATTGCCGCAATGGTTCTTCGAGGGCGGGTTAGCGAGAATGTCCCGAACATGAACCGCGACATCAATAGGCAAGAACTGTTGTAAATTATGGAAGCGAGTCGACGTGATGTCGACGCTTGCGACGTGATGTAGCTAGCGCTTGCGACGTGATGTAGCTCACTTGGAACTTGCCTCGGCTTGGACCAAACACACATTAAGGTGCGGCGTGCTGAAAACGTGGGAAGTGGCAAGCGAGGGCGGAGATGCCGTTGGACTCGAGGAGAGGGTGCAAATACGGCGGAACTCGAGGAGAGGGTCCATTCTGGCTCCTAGCATTCGTTGCAACGTCCTGGTGATCATCAACCAATGTCGCGATAACCGAGCAGAGTCGGGGCGGGACGCCTCCTAATACTTTTGCCCGTGCACCCAAAATAGGGTCCGCTTTTATTTCTCGCTCGTGCCTGGCGTCGCACTGGCGGCACATGGCCGGAACTCGGGGGCTCAAACCCAGCGCTGTCGCACTTGGGTATTGTCCGTCGGTGGCGGCAGGCAATCGCACGTCCTGGGGCCCCGCCGCTTAGTAAATACGAATGAATAATTCCATAAATAAATTTAGTTATATATCATACTGGCCACAAGACCCCATTAAAAAAGTGCATAAACTACTGACCAAAGTTCAGTTTTCCTTGTACAATTATTACAATTATTGTAGAATTGTTCCTTGTACAAATTATTACTGGTAACTGAATAAATGTATTATTAAGCGAGAAAACTGGCATTGGTGTCAGCGTCTCTAACAACGACACGGCTCCTAGACCGCGTTTATTGGAAGCGTTCTAAACTGCGACGCATTCTATAGTACACGCTTAAACTCGCTGGTAGGACAACACTGCCGTCGACGTCAGTGTACCACATATCAACTAGCGAGCGGACAGGCGCAGTCAAGGGAGCGAACTGGCAGACAATGAATTGTACCATCCCCGTCGGTTACCCAATATCTCCCAATACAGCAAAGAGCAGTGGCATAAACGTACGAGGCAAATCGCAGCCCTTCGAAAGCGTAAGACGGAAGGCATTCAAGTCGCAAATACTAAGGAGGCGAAGCCCATTGAGGGCGCGGTGCGAATGTAAAACGTCTCAGGCGTTACATTACTCATGTGCGCTTTCGCATTAAGAATACGTAAGAAGATCATTGCCTCCTAGGGTATTTTAGAGGCACTACCGAACCTACATTCGCACAAATATTGATTCTCAGACAGGCCTATCTATTATCAGGCTATATAAATGTGGCGCCAGCAGTGGCCTCCAAACGTACCCAGCTTTTGTGATCTACACTTTCTGATGGCGTTCGTCGTTTTTGCTTTTCACAATAGCGAAACAGCCATTACGGACCCGTGGCCGATAAATTGAGCACTGCGCGCTCATGGAGTTACCAAAAAAAGGCAGCGTGGCGTTATCACGAGCGGAACACTCTTTTGTCATGCTGTTCGCAATGGAGCCCCGTAGAAATGTCACTGGACACTCCGTTATCTTCCCTGCTGTGTAGGGTGTGTACGTGTTTTTACGGGTACAAACGTTGATGAAGCAATGTCGCGAAAGTTTAGGGAACGCTGATTGAGTGCTGTGCATGCCCCACTCGTGGCACAGGCGACTCTGTAGAAGAAACCTCGGGAGGCAGCGGCAGTGAAGGTGATGTTCCGGGAGGACACGTGCGTACTTCCAGTGGCAGCAGCAGCAAGCCCCCTTCGGCTGCGCCTCCGAAAGGTTAGTATAAATCCTCACCACGGCTTCTCGCTGGCGTTAATTGGGTAAAAATTGGGCAAACCAAAGCATGCTTTCCGCACTGGGCGAACAGAGTAGAACCGTGGGCCTGAAAATTAATATGCAGAAAACCAAAGTAATGATCAATAACCTCGGGACAGCAAAGCAGTTTGAGATAGGTGGCAAGGCAGTGGAAGTGGTAAGCGAATATATCTACTTAGGCCAAGTTGTGACCCCAGATCCCAACCATGAGGCAGAGATAATTAGAAGGATCAGAATGGGGTGGGGTGCATATGGCAGACATTCTCAGATAATGAATAGCAGCCTACCATTGTCGCTGAAGAAGGAAGTGTATGACAGCTGCATCTTACCGGTACTCACCTACGGGGCAGAAACTTGGAGGCTCACTAAGAGGGTTCAACTTAAATTGAGAACGACTCAGCGGGCAATGGAGCGGAAAATGATAGGTGTAACCTTAAGGGACAAGAAGAGAGCGGAGTGGGTCAGGGAGCAAACTGGTGTTAAAGATATATTAGTAGAAATTAAGAAGAAGAAATGGACGTGGGCAGGGCATGTAATGCGAAGGCAAGATAACCGCTGGTCATTAAGGGTAACAGAGTGGATCCCTAGAGAAGGCAAGCGTTGCAGGGGGCAGGCAGAAAGTTAGATGGGCAGATGAGATCAAGACGTTTGCGGGGATAAATTGGTCACAGTTGGCACAGGACCGAGGTAATTGGAGAATAATGGGAGAGGCCTTTGCCCTGCAGTGGGCGTAGATAGCCTGGTGATGATGATGACATATACCCACTCACGGGACGATCATGAAATGGAGCCTTTGGAGCCTCTCAGGCATGAGGTACACACACACACCCACGTACCCACAGGATTGCGCCCACGCACCCGCAGACCAAACACAGACACAGAAACGTTACTTATTTCTTATAAAACTCTGCACAAAGTTGAAATCGACGAATACAAAGGGCGGCGAGACAGAAGATGCATAAATACGAAAGCGTATGGATCTCATACACACACACACTCACGCACGCACACACGTACATACACACAGACACACACATGCACCGAGGCACACTTTCACACACTCGCGCACGCAGTCACACGCACGCAGACGCCCACGAACATGTAAATGTTATAAGCATTGCTGTCACCCCTACTTACTTTAATCTTACTTCAGTAACAGATGTTATATGCAAGGTGCAAATGTTTTCGTCTTATTTACCTCTGAAGTCTTTTTGTTCATTGTGTTCCCTGCTTAGGCGCAACTACTCGTGAAATTACCTTCATGCGCCCCCATTCTAGTATTTTGCTTCTGTTTGAGTCACATATTAAGTTGATGTCTGCTGTGTCTCTTGTGTCCTTACACGAACTGGAACGTCCCCGTTTCCACCTTTTTCTCCTTCCCTTCTTTTTTTTGTCTTTTTTTCTTGAGCGTTGCTCTGTACCTGGGCGTTTTCGATGAAGCGCCAACCACATCTCGCCCTTTTTGTTTCCCAACCAGGTCTTTAGCGGCCCGCGTTGCCTCAGCATCTTCCCACAGCTACCGCCTTGTTGCTTGCTTACACGCGCACTCTTCGCTTTCCTTGCGGTCATTGACATGAACGGGTTCCCGCATTGTTCGGCTCCAATGTGAGTGTGTAACATGCTAAGGGGCCCCTCCTTTGAGGCACTTCGCAAACTGGCATCACTAACCCGTCGTCCTCTTGTAGATGCACGCCCAGACATTACGTGAAATCGCAAACGGATGATTGATGCTCACTACAAAGTAAAGCGGCGTGTCTCCCTAAAGGGGCCCTCAAAGAGGTTTTACCGATAAATAGGGAGTTCACATTTTCAGCTAAATTCCTGTCCTGGTAATCAACTCCTTCAATAATTTTTTTACGACGCCGAGTATTAGTGGAGTTCTTACAAACAGCCCACGCCCGCCCGCACCGCCAGTTTCTATCGTTTCGTTCACCTGATCGCACTGCGTGAGCGGAAGTGCGCATGATGGCTCGCTTGTCAAGGACGTCTGTAAGAACATCCGGTGGCGCTTGTCGCCTGGTTTTAGGAGTAAAGTTTGTGGGGCGGGGCCGGGCCGTGCTACTTCTCGCGTTCCGTTCGTGGCATTAATTATTTTTCTTATAAATCGTGCACTACGCTCGCGGCTAAAAAGCTGCACGTACATGCGTTCCTAATTGACATCGGTTTATACGTTGCTTAATCGGCCGCTAGTTCGCGCAAATGTCTAGCGTGGTCATGTTGTGGTGACGCCGTGTCGCGCGTACACAGGCAATTGAAGTATTCTATTCCGTTATTCCGGTTGGTCCTAAAATTTCTCGAACGTTTCTCAGACCATCACCGCAACCTGGGCGAGGAGGCCGGCTTGTACTAAGACCGACTGAACTCTTTGAAAGCCCGAGCACTCGGTGTGCCCCCTTACACAGGACACCCAAACCCCATAAAGTCGGTCCCTAGCGAAGCCTGCTTCCGAAGCGACAAGCGCCGTTTCAAGTGTTGAGCAAAAGCAACTGACTAACCATGGTTAGGCCTACGTATAAACGCTGGTCTAGGCGTCGCTTCGGCAGGTGCCTTTATCTCATGCCGTCTGACGATCAGGTAGAGCTCATATTCCCTTCTCTCACGCCACTCTAGCGTTAAATATACGCTCGCTTTCCGGCATCAGTTTCGAGTATTCGCGGCAGATGTCCGGAGTAGCCAAGATCGGGATTGGACGGATAACCACCTGCAGTGCGTACCCCAACCTTTAAGGGGAGACAAGGCGGAGCCAAAAAACAAGCAGAAAAGGTGGGAACGTGGCAGCGAACTTTGCAACGAAATAGACCCTTTGCAAAAAGGCGGGCAACACTGAGAATTCAGCGGTGGTAACACTGGTGGTGAACGCGACGACGCCATTAGAAAGGAAGCCGGTCGTAGCAATGCCGTGGCGGTTGCACGTTTTCGCCCACGGCTTCACGAGTCTGTTGCCCCACGACGCGTATGCAATTACGTGGACGGTGGACGATAGCTACCCTATAGAAACTCTGTGCTCGCAGCCTTTTCGCTTCCTTTCTAATGGCGGCGCAGCGGGTGCACAGTGTTGCCAGAGTGGCTTGCTTCTTTTCCGCCAACGATATGGCCATTTTGCAAAGGGTCTATTGTGTGGTTTTTGCTGCACGTAAAAAGTTACACGTGGCACAGATGACGTTGACTATCCAACCTAACGATTGCGCTAATTCATTTAGTGGGCTCGAAACGCCTTTCAGGGCCCCTTTAAGGGGCCGTGTGTTGTAGTCGTCCATTGGGCGACCATTCCGCAGAAGGGCCGCTTGACGTTTCAGCTTCCTGGTCCTTCAAGACAACATTGCTTGTCCGCTTGGTTTATGCCATCCAGCGAAGTCGTTCTTTCCCGATGTAACTTCTTTTCCCCCCTTCCGTTTTTAACAGCCGAACTGTCTAACTTTAGTTCCCCGTCGAGAGTCACCACAAAACTCAGCCCAGGCGAGCGCTCGAAAGGAGTGCCCGGCGCAGGCCAGCTTGACCTTCGAAAACACGCTGCCCAGCGTTTGTGGCACGCTCTATCGCGTGATGTTCTTCTGGCTAGTTTACGTGCGTTCGCACCTGAAGTGGAGAGAACAGGCACCGAGTTTTCGAACCCGGTTGTCGTAGGTTCTTGCGCGTGGTAATGCGATCCAGTTTTGGAGAATTGTGAAAGACTGCAGATAAAATGATGCAGGTCTGTCAGTCATAGATAACGTTCAGTGACAAGGTCGCAAATTCGGGTGAGGTGCAACAGCTGAGTTTCCTACAAAGGGGGAGGTGCGCAACCTCGGCTGTTCCTCCAGCCGTGCACCACTAGTGCAAGATGTGCAAGGAACAACAGAACATTACACCACGCTGGCTGCCTAATGTTACTGGCACACCGGGGCGCCAGCTCTGGCACAATGGCGCCGAGAAAGTGATCCCTGATGGCATCTGACCGGTCAACCGTACCAAAAGCACCCGGGTGTACACACCGCGGCCGTAGCCCAATATAACGCCAGCTGCAATCAACGCTCCGTACCAAAATACGTTAAAAAACACCATATGCAAATGATCTCGAGGGCCCCTATCTATCGTATTCCTTCTTAAAACAGTGGGTGATTGCAGTGCAGTAGGGAAAAGGGCAGTAGCACCCTGCGGTACACAATTACCCACTTTGTCTTCCTGCACCTGACGCCTGCTTAAAGTCAGAAGCATGGGTCCGACACGCGGCCAAATTGTCCTCCAACGTGTGAGATGGTTCCCTGCAAGAGCTCCGCAAGTGATTCCATATGGCGTACGGCCGCGCAGCCGTATCCGATAGCGCCGCGCATACACATCTCAGAGGCAACACAATATCACGTCAGGGGCAATAGAACACTGCCTCCCCAACACGTTAAACAGCGTGGTCTGTTAAACGATCAGGAGCACGCTTACCCCTCGTGCTCCGTCTTAACACACTGCGTTGGTTGTATGCTAGAGGAAAGTGCAGTAGCGCCCTCCGGTACACATTGACGACTGTCTTACAGCCCCTAATGCACACTCAAGTTCAGGAACATGAGTCCCGAGGGCGTATGGCCAGGCAGCCGTGATCCCGAATGGCGTATGGCCAGGCAGCCGTATCAAATACGTGTGCACGTGCAGACCGCGTAGGCAACCTGATATCACGCCTGCGGGAATACCACTATCAGGATGTCCAAGAAAAGTGAACGTACCCTGCCTGTGAAGATGACAACGTCTCGCTTCTAAAAAAGCTTCCGTAAATTCAGCCACCCACGGAACGTTTGTGGAAACGGCCAGTGCACTCAAAAACACAACCAGCCACCGCTTTTACGAGTCACCGCGACGTATCGTTTCAACTTTCGCAGCTGACTTCACTTTAGAGGTCACGAAACTGGCAGCCAGGTGGGAATTCGGCACTTTCCTGCAGGAGGCTCTACAGAACCGGCTTGTTTCCCTTCTGCGGGATGACTCAATATAATGCCGTCTTCAAGCGATGTCGGACGGAGAGGTCAGCTTGGACCAGGCAACCCGATAACACGCCGGCGGCCATACAACAGCCTCCTCCATGCGTCCCATGTTTAAAGAATGAGGACAACAGCTGTCTCTTTCTCGCCATTTGGTGCATTCGGAACATAATGATCATATGCCGCGCGGCAAACACTCGTAATTAAAAAAAAAAAGAAACCCAGAAGACGGCAATTCCACTGCCCATACGGAAGGCAAAATGTTTTTATTTTTACTGTTTTACCGGTTGTTTTCTTCGACGTTCTGCGTATATATTGCCGCGAAACATGCATTGGATTTTTTATAGATGTTTTTTTTTCACAGGCCGGCCGTGGCAGGCTGTGTTATCTGTGTATCAATCAACGTGCGTGTTTCATTGTTTATATTTATGCCGCACGGGTTATCTTAGCTGATAGTGAGAGTGTTTAGACTAGACAAATCTCGATGTAATTCGATGGTTCGAGAAACAGTCACGCCTAGATATAATTGTCTGCGCTGCAGACGCTGCGACATTTGATTCACCGACGCCAGCCTCCACACGTCAGTTCGTTGTTGTACACAGCTTGCATTTCCTTTGTGTTTTAGTGGAGCCCAACCTCCAACCTCGCTCTAAAAAGAGTTTCTTCCTTGAAAAAAATCTGCGTCGTTCTAGGCTACGTCACTTGTGATGAAGGTGTTGGGCTTGCACACTTTACACTGCCTGCACCATCTGAAAGCTAAACAAGCCGCCGACTGCAAGGTTAACTGGCCAAGTTCGATCTCCTACGAGAAAAAACCGAGAGTAAAACCTCCGCAATCGACAATATGATGCATGAAGCCACTCCCTCCATCGTCCAGCTGCAGCCCGGGGAACCACCTTCGTTCCGCAGATCTCCCGGTAAAGAACTTGAAGACTGGTTGGAGAAAGTCGAGCGCATCCATATCTTTAACCGGTGGGATGATCAAGAAACTTTTCGTCATGTGTGCTTCTATTTAGAGGATACAGATCGAACACCGTTCGAGAACCACGAAACCTCCCTGACCGACTCGAATCTCTTCAAATGCGAGTTCTGTAAAACATTCCCCACCATCGTGTAAAAGTAACGAGTCCCACGTTAGCTCTAGTAACGTTTGCTGGAAACGCACACGCAACACCCGAATTAAGGGGTCCGGATTTTTGTTGAGAAGATGAAGAGATTGTTTGGCCTGCGGACCCGGAAATGAAGTCAGAAATGAAACTAACGTTATTGAGGCGAGGCGTGAAGCAGGAACTCTTTGCTTGTCTTCTCAGTAACCGTCCTAAGATGGTGCCCGAATTCGCGTCTCAGGCGGTCACTACAGAGAAGACACTTGAAGTTCGAACGAGACAGTTCGCTTGTTTCGAAGGCGATCGGTGCCGGGGCTGTTAGCTCCAGCATACTACACGAGCCCATCCATGCAGTGGTCAGAGAGGAGATGCGCAAACGTTTCCCGAAGACGCCCGAACGTCAAGTCGCTTGTCAGCCTAAACTAACCCCAGAACAGGGTGAACAGGCACTGGGAACTTCTACGCCCCTGGAAGCACATCGAGAACATCAGGCCATGGCCTATGCCGCAGCTGTTCGTCGAACCCGCCCTTCCCTACCTCATCGTCAAGAAGCCCTGCCATACCGCCGTCCACACTTCTCCCACCCTCTCCCTCACCCGATCCTCTGTACTCCAACACCAGGCACCGAGAAAGACGGACGTATGCCGAACCCGAGATAATCGTCCTCCGTGCTACCTCTCCGAAGAGGTGGACCACATCTATGGTCGCTGCCGATACAAGGGTGCCCGTTGCCGGACAACGCCTGAACGAAATCGATGAATACCTATCCCAGATCAGCCGCGTTTCAAACGTTCGCCGTCGCGTTGCCAATAGGGATCACCCAGCGCCGCAGCAACCCTGACTTCGCACGTGGAAGATGCCCCGGCCTACGTAAGGGAAACTGAAAAGATCGAAAACCCTCCAACGACGCAACAATGCTACTAATGCCAAGACTTATAGTGTGACGACAGCTCGACGCCTCTACCTAACCTTGACATGACCCCGCAACATAACGACAGCCACATTGCGCGACGTCTGTGCGACCTGACGAGGCCCGCCATCAATACGACCATGACAAGTGCACCGCGTAGCCCCCAACCATCGACGCAAACCAGCCGTGATACGACGCGTTGACGCACCCGAAACCCGAAGACTACTTCTAATGCACAGATTTCTATCGACGGCTGTGACGTAGTCAAACTAATGGACACGGGAGCCGTTTATTCAGTCATGAGCAGATAATTTGTGTCGGGACTGAAATAACTTCGGACGGTCCGCACGTACGCACAGAAGGAGGCCATCTCTTTCCATCCACTGGAATCTGTACCTCACGCATCACCATAAACGAAACACATACCCTGCTGCGTTCGCAATACTGCCTAACTGCTCCCGCGACGTAATCACTGGTATGGCCTTTTTGACCGACAACGGTGCTATATTCGATTTACAGCCAAGTCGATCCGTTTCTCCGCCAGTCATGCCGTTAGGCCGAAAACGAGCGCCACACGCCGTGCATCGCCAAGGGTTGTCGATGGCCACGTCCACCTGCCTCCCCGTGCATGCCTAGTGAACGCCGTCAACACTAAAAACGGTACTCCAGACACCGAACCTATCCTGGATAGCGACCAGAGCTCGCTTCTCAGCGTGCTCTCTCCGTCACCAGAGATGTTGTGCGCTTAAAGCAAGGGGAATCCCACGTTCTGACCACGACTTTTACCGAGCAATATCACCACATACACAAAGATGCTGCTGTTGCACTCATCGAAGAAATTCAGAAAAAAAGTCACGTGATCGCCGCCGCCGCCTTTGAGCACGCATTTGGTGCGGTCCTAAAGTCTGCTCCCCTCTTCGATGCTAACCCGGCGTAACAGCAACAAAACCCGGAAAATCGGAAGGGCTTTGCTACACAGCTACAGCGACTGCTTTTTGCTGACTGCTTTTTTCTGGCCGTATAATCACATAAAACACCACTCCAACAATACGACAGTCACCTTTTTGAAAGACTCCTCTAGACAACTTCCACTATGGAGACTGCACCTTTATAAATTCGACGTGAGCATAGTTTACAAATCGGGAACAAAATAATTGGGTGCGGGCTGCTTGACACGCGACCCTGTCGACCCACCCCAAAAGGACTCCGACGAAGACGCCGCATTCCTCGGCATCATGACGGAAAGCGGCCTTGCCGTACAGCAGTGAGCAGACCCTGAGTTACGAGACATGATCGAATACCTCGAAGAACGCAACGTCACCGTGCCAAAGACATTGGAGCGGAACTCCGCTACATTCTACCTGAATTATTATCTGCTAGTGAGGAACTTCTACCACCCAATGAGAACGAAGTACCTTCTCGTGATACCCACCTGCCTCTGCCAAGACATCTGGCTACGTGTCATGGCGAACCGTCATCACGACATCTCGGCACACCATGTACCCTCCGGAAGATCCAAACGAGCTACTGCTTCCCCGCCTAACAACCGACATCACCCACTACGTCCGGCACTGCCGAGACGAGACCCGTCGCAGAAGAGACCCGCCGGGTTTTACAGTCGATCGCCTCACTATCCAAGCCCTTCGAGCAGGTCGGAATTGACCTTTTGGTCTCGCTCCCTACGTCACGAGTCAAGACCAAGCGGGTTGTCACAGCGACCGACTACAAATGCCTTACGCAGACACCGGCGCGCTTCCACGGGGGTGTGCACAAAACGTCAGAAAGTTCTTCATAAACCCAGTTGTGCTGCAACATGGAGCCTCTGAAGTCATAGCCCTATTCCGCGGAACGGCCTTTACTGCGGACGTCATACAGGGAACCCTGCGGTACCGTACCCGTATCACCGAAGAACGACACCGTACCACCCCCAAACGAGCGGACTAAGAGGACGTCTGAACAAGACAATCGTGGGTATGCTATGTAGGTCGACGTTGAACAAAAGACTTGGGACGAAGTCCTCCTATATGCTACGCTTGCGTGCAACACGGCTATCCGTGAGAGTATGCAGATGACACCAATCGAGCTTTTATACGGAAAACGGCTGACTACGATGCTTGAAGCCATGTTTCAGCATGTGGAAGACGACAACCTCAACGCCAACATCGAAGGATGCCTTCAGCGTGCGGAAGAGGTCCGCCATCATCTCGCTCGAGTTCGCACAAATAACCAGCAGCTGATGAATGCCGGACTCTACAACCTCCGACGCCGAGACGCCGAATACGGTGCAGTGGATCATGTGTGGGTTCGGACTCCCATCCGACGACGTGGACTCAGTGTGAGGCTTCTGCGACGGTATTTCGGACCCTAACATATTCTACAACGTGTTGGCCAACTTACCTACGAGGTGATTCCCAAAGGTGATTCCGGAACATCACCACGACGCACGCGGCCCGCAATCGTCCATGTGGTTCACCTGAAACCTTACTACGCAAGATAACGAACTTTTTTGGCTTGTTGACTGTCTTTTATTTTAGCATCGGGTCGATGCAGCCTTAGAGGGGGTGGGGTAGTGCCGCCAACAAGGCATTTGATTTGTTTGTTTATGCTTTTGCCTTGCGGCTGCTCCGGGCTGTGTTATCTCTGTTATCATTCGGCCACGTGAAGCGCGCGTTGCATTCTTCATGCCGTACGTGTTATCTCCTTTGATAGAGAGAGTGTGTGGAACTAACGTTCCCAACCTAGAACAATCTTCTTTGATCTGCAATGTTCTGGATGTAAATCGATGGTTCGAGAAGCACTTGCGCCGAAAAATGAAAGCCTGCAGAGCAGACGCCGTGGTATTCGATTCGCCGACGCTCGGATGCGCATGTCACTTCGTAGACTGCTGCTTCACCGCTTCTTTATTTATTTATTTATTTATTTATTTTATTTATTTATTTATTTACAATACTGCCAGTCTCTTCCCGAGACCATAGCAGACCATAGCAGACCGAGACAATTCTTTGAGTTGTTAGGGGAGCACAAGTTCCCTCCAATAAACTTGTTCCTTCAAGACCACTGCAGCATCTTTGGCTTCATGACAATATATATATATATATATATATATATATATATATATATATATATATATATATATATATATATATATATATAAGAGAAGAAAAACTTCGAACAAGGTAAAAGCACGATTGTGGCCTACGTTTCAGCAAAGAGAACTTGCTTTCCTCAGGGCAAGTTCCCTGAGGAAAGCAAGTTCTCTGTGCTGAAACGTAGGCCACAATCGTGCTTTTACCTTGTTCGAAGTTTTTCTTCTCTTGTGTTCTCTACCATCTTCAAAGTTCTACTACTCCCTGGATTTTATATATATATATATATATATATATATATATATATATATATATATATATATATATATATATATATATATAGAGAGAGAGAGAGAGAGAGAGAGAGAGAGAGAAATAAGAGTTGCAGTCAAGAAAACCTCGGCAAGCAAAGGGGAGGGTGCGGTAGGTCATTGAAATAGATAAAGAATTTGGAAAGAAAAAAAGAAAGTGGAGATCGTGGGTTCGGATCCCACCTGGGGGGCATTTTTTCTCCACTTTCCTGCTTTCCAAATTCTTTATCTGTTTCAATGACCTACCACATCCTCCCTTTGCGTTCCGAGGTTTTCTTGACTGCCAACTCTTATTGCTGTGTTATTTTCAACGAGCCCCTCATTTCTTATTCTGATTCGCTATATATACATATATATATATATATATATATATATATATATATATATATATATATATATATATATATATATATATATATATATATATATATATATGTATATGTATATATATATATAGTAAGGAAATGAGGGGCTCGTTGGGGAAATACAGAAAGATAAGTCGGCAGTCTACAACGCCAAAGGAGGCGTAGGGGTGTGGTTACGCTCTTTTTTTTACTACGTACTATTTTTTTAAATATACGGAAGAAAGAAAGAAAGAAAGAAAGAAAAACACGCGCCCAGAGTGGGGACCGAACCCATGCCTTTCGATTAGATCTCGAATGCCTTACCAATTCTTACACCTCATACCTTATATATATATATATATATATATATATATATATATATATATATATATATATATGAAAAGTGCCGCACGCGTCGGACACACTTGAAACTCAATACGCACAAAATTTACCTTACTACTTGGTTTGAGCAACTGAGCTCCCCTTCTTCATACTAGACTACATGCTGACGTCGCACGGCTCTATTCAGTTGAGCAGCCCATCTCTGCAGGAAATTATTATTAAATACATTTTTGGCTTAGTTTAAGGCTCCTATCTTGTGTTAAGACTGTACAGGTGGGATAAAGAAAGTACGGAATGAAACAATACAGATCTACAGCATGCTTGCTTAATTCTTCAACAATCCAATGCATTAAAAGCCCACCGTACGAAGCCACACTTGAAATCGAGGCCGACTGCACTGAAATTTCATTTAAGCGAAATTTCTTTTGAAGGCACAATACGTACCACCAAACAAACTGGGACATGATTGGTGGCTCGTAAAATGTTTCGTTCTGAGTCACAAACCTCGAAAATGGCCCCACTGCCGATGACGCTGCACGTGCCCGCGGGTCCCGCAAACAGCCATCAAGCAGAAGTGACATGCCGACTGTCGCGTGCTTGGTCCTCCGCCTAGCCAGTACAACTGGTCGGGTTCCGGTGGGTGCGCTTCTCTGAGGGCTGTCGCACTCAAACCCGTGACGCGCAGGTTTTCTGCCGCCGCTCGTTCGTCGATGCAACTTTACTTCATCCTGGCCGTAATGGGCGGGATTTTCGTAATTGCGGTTTCTTTCGAACTCGCCCATTTTTCTTCAGGGTTTGCGCTTTCCACGCGCGTGCTTCAGCTGTCATTTTGTATTCGCAGTCTCTTTTAGGCAGAATGTACAAAAATAGGTTTTTCTTAAGGTCAAACATTGTAGAGCAGTTGATTTTAAGGCCTTTCTGTTACTGTTTTATAGATCGCCTCCTGCGATTAACCAATATATGACCGCAATTTGAGCTTGAAAAGAATGTGCATCTAGTTACCAGATATACAAAAGTGTCAGACAGAAAAGGTCGTTCTGTCATACTGATCTATCCATGCGCTCTTCTTTTTAATGACTGACGCAGCTACGACCGCAGCCGAAAGTGCACATAATGCAACGACTACTGGTCCTAAACGAAGTAAGTTGCCAAAGTGACTGTAGTGCGCGCTCACGTGAAATAAAGTTGAGCCATTTTCAAATTAAACGTCAATAGGTGGACACATGCTCAACTTGAACGCACCAAAAAAGCTCTTAACCTTCGAAGTGTGGTTGTTACAAAGCCGGGGAATTTACATTTATATTTTTGAATACCCTAAAGACCCCGATAGGCATTACATAAGGGGGGATTCTATTCATGCTTAGTATACTTGAATACTTGCAAAAAAGACCGCACACAGCAGTCAGCCAAAACTGGGTAAAAGATACATTTTGGAAAAATGGGAAAAAAACAAACGGCAGGGAGAAAATACACGGGTCATTTCACATTTGCAGTACATAATACTTTTCAAAGAAGCACACGTGGCAGTGGGTTTTTAACCTACCACTGGTAACAACATGTAACACAGGGCTCACAAGAAGTATCATAAGAAATTTTACACACCAAGAAAATGTGCGCAGGACATATTGCAATGTAGATAGGTCATTTATCGTACAATCTCGGGGGGTGGCTGGTTCGAATCGTTTATCGATAACAACAAAGGGGAATTTTGATACTTTTTGGTACTTGCGAATATAGGCGACACTTTACATTCGTGGTCAGTGCGATTGGACACATAGTGGGCTAGAAAAAGGCACGCGAAAAAATGTAGGAATATGAAAAAGGGAGGGAAAGAAGGTTAAAGGAAGATTTTACGACGGGTGCAAAGGTCTGAAAGAAGAAAAATCTGCTTTATGCCGATGCAATTTTGTATGGCGACAACAAGCACCAAATGAGCCGGGAAGCCTTATTTCGAATGTATTCGACTCAGTTGGACATCATAGCTGTGTAACGGTTCCAAATAATTGAACCATAATCGAGGGTCGAACGGATAAGGGAAATGTATGCGCGAAGACTAGTAGCATGTTTCGCGAGTATAAAGGACGCGCGTTTTTTCAGTGCCTCGTTTGTTATGGGTTGAAATGACATGACCCAGTTAAAAAGGAGTAAATATCACACCTAGATACTTGAAAGAATCCGTTCGCTCAATTATCGAACTGCAAAACGTGTATGGAATAAACGGAGTATTTGGCTTCGAATAAAATGTCATAACATTTCGCTTTTTCTGTATTTTTTTTTTATTTTCCACACGTGACACCATTCGTCGAGGGTATATAAATTCGTTTGCAAAATACCTACGTGATCGGGAGTGGTTATCCGCACAGTCATCGGCAAACACCCGTATTATAAAGATATACTCTTCGTAATGTCATTATTAAATATAAGAAATGTTAAACGCCCGAACACTTATCCCTGAGGTACTCCGGGCCTAATATAGCAGGAACTGGAGCGATTCTTTTTACATTTGCTTTTTGAGAGTGACCAGACAAAAATGCGTTAATCCAGTGGGTTGTTTTCACGTCTAACTTTCGGACGTTTATTTTTTGTATAAGCCGTTTGTGGGTTACGCGGTCGAACGATTAAGAGAATACTAAAAGGGCTGCATCTGTATACAGCATTTGTGCAAAGAGTCAGGCATATTTGCGGTTAATTCAAACAAATGTAATTGGCAGGAACGCTTATACCTAAACCCAGGCAGATTATTGAATACGAGTTTATTTGTAGTGTGGTGTAGTGTAGTGTGGTGGGAGTAAATTATGTGTTCAATGTGTTTATAACAAACTGATGTAAGGGAAATCGGACGTTAATTTTTCGGACATGAGGGTGTCAACAGATTTATAAATTGGTAGACATGACCAGATTTCCAATCGTCAGGGACACGCCCGAAATCAAGCGATTGCTGAAAAGGTAAGAACAATAAGAAAGGCGATATGTGACAAATTAATGTTAGCAGTTTTGAGCTGATGGCGCCAAAGCAGGGGCTGGAGTGAAGCGGGAGACTAAGTAGTTGCACAGTATGCACCTATTTTGTAATGATGATGTCCTCGCTTTGGTGAGTTATTGTAGTACGATCGGCGGTACAGGACTCGCAAGTCGAGGTTCGTCGGTATAAACTTCACTAAAAGTATTGTTGAAACCTTGAGCATATTCTATGGTGGGTACAGTGCAATTGATTGCGCCCTTTATGTTTTTGCACTGTCCGTATCTTGGTGGTTTTTAACATTTTAGCACTAAGCATTCAGACATTTTTATGGTTGTTATTGTTAACATAGTCTTTAATAAAGCATTGTTAACATAAAGTCTTTAATAAAGCCACCGCCATGAGATTTCATGGTGGGATATACTTTCTACCCTTTCCTTTTTTGTTGAAAAAGCAATCGTCGCTATGGAATCGCCCATCACGCTAACTTTGAAACCCTAAATTTAGGCCTGAGTACTGGCGCGTTCAAATGCCTGCGCCTAATACCAATGGGGCACATTTTTTTATACTTGTAACAAAAAACAGAGAAATCACAACAGGTACATAAATACTACCAAAGAATTCGAATATTTGGTCAACCTGAATGATTTTTAGCCGCCACCTTATCGAATATGTTAGTCACACTTTTGTTAAAAGTAAGCTTTAGTTAGCGCTCAGTCACTGCATTACTTCTCTGACCACTGCAATTTATTTTGCGATAGCTATGCGGGATGTGTGCATTACAATCAGTATGTCATCGCACCGCCTGACCCCCGGCCATCGTTCCGTGTGCTACATTTCGGAATCTTATAACAGATTATGCTGTTACAAAATGAAAGGGAAATTTGACACGCGGGGCATTAGATTGGACTTTTTTGGGTAGACGCCCTTTAATTCGTCCACAGCAATGCTGCTCCCCTCCGGAACGAGTAGCAGTAGAAGTAATGTAGCGAGTTGGCCAGCCAGTACAAGTGCACCTTCGAAAAAAAGCTGATCTGAAGGAGGAAATACTGCACAACAAGCAGAAAAGATGATCGCTGGACGAATGGGAGAGTGTGAGGTACCGGCCTTCCTTTCTGCACGTGTCATCTGCTTTATTACTGTTTCTGCTTCCGCGACAAGGTCGAGGGCTGCAGTTTCTTGCTAAGGGATTAAGTGCGCACCTTAACAGTTTTCTGTGACATATCTGTTGTTATTTGTGTCTGTAAAAACAGGACTTGTCCACTGTACTGTCCTCAAAAACTGACCACGAAACTCACTTCCTTCGCATTGATGACACGTTTGGTTGTGAAAGGAAGGACAAAGAAAAGGGTAGAGCAATGTACACGTTTTGGTGCTTTTTTACTTATTAGGTTTTACTTGCTTTTTGCGTAATATTTTAAACAACGTGGTTCGCCTTTTCTTTTTTTGTTGTTTTCATTGTAAACACATTTTTTTGAAAAACTGGCGCATTTGATGCACTGTGCTATAACGCGCAGCTTCTGTTGCACGCCGGCAGACATATTTTACCCAGCTGCTGATATAAAGGTGGATCAAAATCTCGATACACGGACGTTCTCGATTTCCATCTAGTTCAGAAAACCGGTCGTGGGGTAAATATATCTAGGCCACTTGTGGTCATTAGCAAAAGGCTTAGCTACTGAGAAGCTCCTGCGGTCACACTTGTCAAGTATTAACAATTTGCAGGTGTCGTACTATTTAACGAAATTATGAAATGCAAAAAGTTTTAACACATCGGGTGTGGGCTTTCGCTGTTGCGCTGTGGAGGACTCTGTGCGGAACGTGTGGTGCTACAGGCGAAATCGGTCATTTTATTATGGACTGCCGAGAGCATGCGGAGGAGCGGTTAGCTTTGTTTAAAGAACTGCGAAGGAAAGCCGCTCCGCATGCCTCCTTGAACAATTTAATTTGCCCGGAAGGCCATTGGATCACGGGGAGGGACATCTTTCGTTTGATCAAGCAATTTTAAGGGTCACCAGCCTCAGCGAATTATGGTGAATTCCCGCGTATAGCGCTAAAAAGGTGCTGACCGGCGGAGCGATTGCCGGCATACCACGCAAGGCTAGGTCCACCTGTCAATAAACATCACCACCACCACCACCCCTCCTGCAGCCTTATTGCTCCAATAAAGTCGCAGCTAAGGAAAGGCAAAGTCGTTTTATATTCACTGCAAGCTGCGGAGAATGACATTTCGTTTGGTCAGCTTGCACTACGCTCGCGCTTCCAGCAGCCACAGACCATTTCTACATTGGTGCTCATCCATTTCCCCTGTTGTTACATAGATCGTGATAGTGTTCAATTGTTTGGAGGGGAAAGTGCGCGAGCGGGTACGAAGTTGATGGTACGTGAAAGAAAAAAAGGCCTGAATTGCATTGACTGTGCAATATCAACAACGCAGGGTTGAACCGTTTCGGCATGAACCGCGGTAACCTTTAGTTTTTTTTTTCAATTCAGTTCCGGTGCGGGTTCAGCTTGCTCACAAAATAACGGTTCGGGTTCGGGATCAGTTCGGCCAAAATATCGGTTCAGTTCCGGTTTTCGGTTCGGTTCGGTTGCGGTTCAACACCCTGATGCCAACGAACCGAGAGGATCAAGCAGGGAGGTCGAAGAAGCTGGAGCAGCCGAAGAAGCGGGCGAAGCCAGAACTCAACTCGATAGCGCTGGGCATGCTGCGCGCATGATGCGTAGGGATTGTCCGTGGGGATTTTTCTGGTTCAGCTTTGATTCAGGCTTGAGCTTGAATCCCTTAGCCTTCACCTCTCTTCTTCGTTACTGTATATATAGATATATACATATATATAAAGAGAGAGACAAAGAAAGATTTAGATTTGAGAGACTAGGCCCAGGGGCGGCGTTGAATAAAACGGTCTAGCGCAGAGAACCCAAAACACACGATGATGATGATCACGTACATTGATGATGAAGAAACACCGCCGCATCGGCTGGTGCTGATCAGTTTGTACAGATAAAGACGAAGTGCGGGAATTGTCCTCCGGAATTCTCCATCGCCAGTACTGTGGCAAAGAAGGCTCACAGTTAATATGTGCATGTATATATATAGGGAGCAGTAAAACTTTGAAGATGGTAAAGAACACAAGAAAAGAAAACTTCGAACAAGGTAGACACCATGATTTGTTGACAACGTTTCAGCAAACAGACTTGCCAGCGAGGCAAGTCTCTTTGCTGAAACCTGGGCAACAATCGGGGTTTCTACGTTGTTCGAAGTTTCGAAGTTTTCGCTTATTTATATCGACAGGGTGTTTCAGCGAACACTTTCAAAAATTCTTAAAAATAGGCTCTTCGAGAAAAAAGAAACCCTCTTCAGAAGGAGACTGCTAGCTGCGGCGGACGCCAGGTAGTATGAAGGGCGTGCACATTAGTTAGGTGGGTAATTAAACTCTACTAATTATTTCTTAATTAGCGGAGTTTGGTGGCTATTGTAAATGGTGATTTTGTAGCCCCGGAGGAGACGTTTTCACATCATATTTTAAAACAACGAAAAAGTCGGTGTTTAAAGTCCTGTAGCACTAGGAAACCTGCCGTTGTTTTTCGCTCAAAAACGAAACTTTCTGGGGTTATTAGCTCTCACACTAAATAATGGGAAGAGAAAACATAATACAATCGAACTGTAGAGGCCTTCTTAAAAATCTTGACGATGTGTACGAGATACTGCACTCCAATCAGCCAAGTTTCCCATGCTTACAAGAAACACATTTAAATTCCAAACATACAAATTTTTTGAATAGTTACCTGGTATTTAGAAAGGACAGGGATGGTGGTAGTACATCTTCCGGGGGTGTGGCCATCATTGCCCGAAAGTCCTTGGCGTGTCACACTATCCAGTTACAGACCGTCCTTGAGTCTGTTCCCATCCATACCATAATTTTCAATAGGCTAATAACACTATGCTCTGTTTACATCCCCCCTGATTTTCAGCTGTCGAGCTCGTATTTCGAGGGCCTTGTAGATCAGTTACCCGCACCATTTATCCTTTTACGCGAGCTCAATGCACATAATGCACTCTGGGGCTCTTCTCGCACGGATGCCCGAGGTCGCCTTATAGAAAAATTTCTAACATCTTCAGAAGCATGCCTATTGAATAAAAACAAGCCTATATACCATAACATAGGACACAGCACATATTCACGCCTCGACTTGGCTATTGGTTCCGCAGTTATCTTTCCATCTATTGAGTGGGGTGTTGGCACTAACCCATATGGTTGTGACCACTTCCCAACCACATTAACATACATAGGTCAAGGCCCGAACACTTCACCTTCCCATAACAGGTTCAATGAAGCGAGAGCGAACTGGAATGCACTTACAGAAACATCCAAACTACCCCACACATCCATAACACGCCTACACTTTGAAGAAGCTACCCAATTCCTCACGGCGCACATCCTCGACGCCACCGAAAAGTCCATTTCCCATGCCTCTGGTCCCCGCGGAACCAGAGGAGGTCGTGGTGGAATGAGGACTGTAGGCGGGCGCGAGAGGCCCAGAACAAGGCGTGGGGAATCCTTCGTCGGTACCCCACGTTGGGTAATCTTCTTTTGTTCAAACAGGCCAAGGCGTTAAGAAAATGTGTGCGCCGTGAGGCAAAACGAGGTAGTTGGCGTTCCTTCAAAATATCATTAAACTTTTACACAGACACACGAAAAGTATGGACAAGAATACGCAAACAGAAAGGACAGCAAACACACAGCCTGCCTCTGGTCAGCACACCAGGGGAAACACTCGAAGACGAGGCTGACACACTCACACAACACTCCCAACACGTGTCCAGCTCAGCACATTACACTAACACTTTCATGCAACACAAAACATCGCAGACAAAAAGCCCTTACATGACAAAGACCAATCAAAAACTTACAACTCTGAATTCACACTCTATGAGTTGAGGGCTGCCCTGAGCATATGCAAAACTTCAGCTCCAGGCGCAGATAAAATTACATACACCATGATGCAACAGCTACCCCAGACACTCTTGAGACACTCCTACACCTATACAACAAAATATGGCTTTTGCGGCAGCTTCCAAGGTCTTGCAGGGAGGCCATTGTAGTGGCTTTCCTGAAGGAAGAGAAGGACCCTTCCTCCCCCGCTACCTATCGACCCAATTCCCTGACCATCTGCCTGTGCAAGCTTGCCGAGAAGATGGTCAACAGGAGACTCATGTACTTCTTAGAGTACAACGGTCTTCTCGAAGGCTGCCAGGCTGGCTTCAGGGCGGGGACATCCACCAACCATCAACTGGTTGCGTTGGAATCATATATAAAGGATGCCTTCGTTCACAAACAGTTCTGTCTTGCGGTGTTTTTCGACATAGAGAAGGCCTATGACACCGCATGGCGTTACGGCATACTTAGTGAGCTCAAGTCATTCGGTGTTTTGGGTAACATGTTAGATATTCTTATTAGTTACTTGTCGCAGAGAACCTTTCGCGTGAGAGTCGGTAGTGCCCTCTACAAGGTTCACGTGAAAGAAAATGACGTGCCGCAAGGTGGAGTTCTCAGCTGCACTCTGTTCATAATTAAGATGAACTCTCTTGGAAAGCCATTGCCACTAACAATCTGTTATTCCATGTATGTAGATGATGTCCAGATTTCCTTTAAATCATGTAATATTCAATCTGCGGACGTCAAGTCCAGCTGGGCATCAAGAAACTTGCCGGCTGGGCAGACAAGAATGGTTTTAGGCTTAACCCTGTGAAACCCTCTTGCATTGTGTTCTCCAAGAAGCGTGGGATTCATGCCGACCCAGACATTAGTCTTAATGATGTGTCCATTCCTGTGAACAAGGAGCACAAGTTTTATAGGTGTTGTGTTTGACCACGAACTCACATACATTCCTCACATCAAGGAACTTATGCATAAATGTCTCAAAACAATGAATATCATTTAGGTCCTCTCACACCAATCATATGGTTCCGACAAAAAACTCCTGCTGCGCCTGTACACTGCTTTGGTTGGGTATCGTTTGGACTATGGCAGTGTGGTGTATGGGTCAGTGACTAAAACAGCGTTGCGAATGCTTGACCCAGTGCTACACTTGGGGCTACGTCTTGCATCGGGTGCTTTTCGCACTAGCCCGGTCGAAAGTTTGTATGTCGAGTTTAAGAAGTGGTCCCTTGAGAACCAACGAACGTACATGGACTTGATTTATGCTTTTAAAATTTCATTGCTGAAAAACCATCATTTTTATCCTGTCTTTAACAACACAACCACATCTCTGCTCTTTGTAAATCGCTCATCCGTTCCTCTGCCCTTTTCGCTTAGAGTGAGAGAGCGAGCCTCGCATCTCAGCGCTTCGTTTTTAAATGTGTGCAGATCATCCTTACCAGACATTTTACCGCCTTGGCAAGTTCGCACTGTGTCCTGTGATTTTTCTTTTATGAAACTTGACAGAAAATCGGGTACCACGTCCTGGAATACTGCAGCACTGTCTGTCTCTGCAGTTTAAATACCCACGTGCAAAATGTTACAGTGACGTTTCTAAAACCTTCACTACGGTGTCCTGCGCTGCTCATGGTCCAAATTTCAATGTAGCCAAAACCATAAGCATACACACAACCATTTTTTCAGCCGAAGCGTATATAATTTTATTAATCGTACAACACATTCTTGAAAATCAAATTCCCAATTACATCATCTATACAGATTCCTTGAGTGTTGTCCGCGCACTATCATCGCACAGGCCTCCAAAAAACCACATAGTTAATCTTGTGTACAACACCACTATGTCGGTCTATGCGCAAAACCATGAGCTGCTCCTATGCTGGGTCCCACGACACTCTGGGATCGCTGGCAACGAGTTCGCAGACGAGAGGGCCGCTGCTGCAGCACTCGGGAACACTGTAGACATAATAACGGTACCCTATACAGACTTCAAGCCACACATAAGACAACACTAGCGCAGGACATGGCAAACACACTAAAATTAACAGACAGACAAAAGTTACACGTTATGAAACCACTCTTGGGACCATACACCATTGACACACACAACAGACACACGGAAGTCGCCTTGACTAGGCTACGGATAGTGCACACCCATGCAGCGCACGCGTATCTGCTCACGTGATCTTCAAGATCCCAGTGCAGCAGGTGCGGAGAGGCCATATCCGTAGTTCACATACTCATTCAATGCAAGGCACCCGACACAACACGAGACAAACACTTCAGAGAACTCTACAGAGAACATATTCCCCTACATCCATCGCTGTTTCTGGGTGACGATGCCATGGTTTCCGTGAAACGCGTGTTTCAGTATTTGTCAGGCGTAAGGTTTTTCAACCTCATTTTCTATCACGCATAATCAAATCTGGCCCTATACACCAGCCATCACCATTACCTTTAATTGATTTTACTGTGTCCGGTTTGCACGTTTTTATACGTACATTTTTGTGTTAATCACTTCTCTTCATTAAATAACCTCTTCTCTGGTGCTCTTTGCCCTCGTTGGCCTTGCGCCATTAAACGCCAACCATCATCATCATCATCAATACAAGGGAATTCGCAGAGCCATCTGACAAAACTCCGCACCTCACATGGCTGTCTACCGGTTTTTGAAGAAACCACTGTGTGGCCGAAACACAGAGAATAAACAACAAGGGAAATAGTCGAGGCCTTCCAAATAAGGCGATCAGCCGACTGATTTATCCGTATACGCTCAGTAGTACTGCATGAACGTGAATACGCTTATCTGAGGGACACCCTGGCATGGCCACGTCGAGCAATAGATTACGCTTGCGCGGACGAATGAGTGATGGTGTTTTTTGTTTGTTTCTTCCTTGCAATAATTTACCTTCACGTGGGAGAATTATATCTGTATATTACCAGTGTTTTCTACAAAATAAACTAGTTTTGAGTGCAGCGCTGTCCTATCAACGTCTCGAACCTTTTTTGCGCTGCGTTTTTTCCGCGCTGATTTTCAGTCATGGCAGGACTGAATTTCGCGCTGAGCACTAATTTCTCATTAGCGGGTACAGTCAGTAGCTTTCAGTAATATCGTTGTGTGGTTAATGATAGTCTTCGCAGTTACGGAGTAATTTTTACGGCTAAACGTAATACAGTTAATTTTAGACTACCTCTGTTACACCGAGAGTAACTATTATCCGATTCAGTAGTCTGCACTTGTACTCTTATATATACAGTGGAAGTACCTTCCATGGCCTCTGGTCGCCATCTAAACTAACGCCCCTCGAGGGTAGAAGTCTTTTCAAGTAAAATAGATTTCATCGCCTCGCGTTACGCCCATATTAACTTCCTATGCATGTAGGATGCGGACGCTTTGAAACTGGCGCCAAAATGCCTTCCATGCTGTCTTGTGATGGCTGCCCGACCAGCCTAAATGCGCTCTGCATTACATTCCGATAAACGCTTCCAGTTTTTCTTATATGTATGGTAGCAGTGCAACAGCGATGCGTGAACTGCTCATCACTGCAGACGCGCCTGCAAATTCCGGCTTTGCTTTAATTGCGATTTTTTTCAAGTGTTTGTAGAAATTCATTGCTCCAACACAAAGAAACCTAGGGACTTGCCGCGGTATCTCTAGTTCATAAAACTGTGAATTATAGTTAGCCGTGCCCCTTTCTTAGTTAAAGCTTCAGATGGGTATGTCTGTAGTGGTTTCACCGCAAAAATGTCGTATTTTTTCGGCAAGGAGGGGGGCAATGTACATGCAACACCAGTTCCAGCCGTTTCCTCTAAAAAAACGCCTCATCTAGGAGATAACCAATAACTGAATGTGTGCTGTACTGAATGCAGCAGTACCTCGACATTGCCGGGTACAGCTGCCAGTCTGTAATAAGGCTACGTTCGATTCACTGTTGTCAGTATTGCAGAGTTGCAATCTAAGGCTCAACAAATTCTTATGTTTGCGTTTGGTGAGTTTTCGGCCTCATTATATTGTTCTGCTCTATTCATTCTGGTCCTAGCGAGACAACCGTAACAATGGAATGCAGTAGAAGCCCACCGTAACAATCCACACTTGAAATGGAGGCTGACTGCAATGAAATTTCACCTCAGCGAAATTTATTTTGAAAGAACAGTACGTGTTAACAAAACCAACTTTGACATGACAGGTGGCCTTATAAAATGTTTTGCTCTCAGACAGAAACCTCGAAAATGGCGCCATTGCAGACGACGCTGCATCTGGCCGCGGGTCGCGCGAACAGCCATCAAGCGGAAGTGACCTGCCGCCTGTCGCGTGCTTGGTCCTCCGCCTAGCCAGGAAAACCGGTCGGCTGCGGCTGGGCGTGCTTCTCTGAGGACTGTCGCACACAAACCCGTTGCGCGCAGGTTTTCTCCGGCCGCTCGTTCGTCGAAGCAACTTTACTTCAGCCTGGGCGTAATGGGCGAGCTCTTCGCAGTTGCGATCTCTCTAAAAAGCGCCTATTTCTATTCGTCGTTAGCGCTTTGCACACGCGTGCTTCAGCTGTCTACTTTGTATCTCGCATTATGTTTTAGGCCGCATGTATGAAACTACATTTTTCTACAGGTCAAACGTTTAAGAGCAGTTAACCTTTAAGGCATTTCAGAAGATTTTTATAGGTCGCCTCCTGCGATAAACCCCTATATCACTGGTATTTAAGCTTGCAAGGAATGTGCGTGCAGTTACATTATATACACAAGAGTCAGAACAGAAAGTGTGTCCTTCTGTCACACTGATCTATCCATGCGCTGTTTTTTTTTATGACTGACGCAGCTACGAGCGCAACCGAAACACCACGTACTACAACGACTACGGGTCCTAAACGAAGTAAGTTGGGAAAGCGACTGTAGCGCTTACTCACGTGAAATAAATTTGAGCCATTTTCAGGTTAAACGTCGATAGTTCGACAGATGCTCAACTTCCACGCGCAAATAAAACTCTCAACTGTCGAAGTTGTCGTTGGTGCAAAGCCGCGGAATTTTTTTATTTATTTATTTATTTATTTATTTATTTATTTATTTATTTATTTATTTTTTTTTTTTATTTATTTATTTATTTATTTATTTATTTCTTTATTTATTTATTTATTTATTTATTTATTTATTTATTTATTTATTTATTTGAGTACCCTAAAGGACCTGAGAGGCATTCCATAGGGCGGGATCCTATTCGTACAAGGTATACATCAATACGTGCAAAAAAATACCGCACACAGCAATCAGGCACAACTGGGAAAAAGGTATATTTTGAAAAAAAAATGCTAAAAAAATCACAACGGGGAGAAAATACACAGCGCATTTCACATTTGCAGTACATAGTTCAGGTTAAAGAACCACACATGGCAGTGGGGTTTCAACAGTACACTGGTAAACAACATGTAAAACACGGCTCACAAGAAGTGTCAGTTGAACTCTTACACATCAAGAAATGTGCACAGGGCATATTGGAATGTAGACGGGCCATTTATCTTTACGATCTCGGGGGGTAACTTGTTCCACTTGTTTACCGATAACGAAAAAGGGGATTGTTGGAATTTTTGGTACTTGGGAATATAGGCGACACATTACGATCGTGGTCAGGGCTATTGGCCACATCATGACCTTGAAAAATACGAGCACGCGAAAACGATGTAGCACCATAATAAAGGGAGGAAAAAAAGTCAAACAGAGGAATTTACGACGGGTGCTAAGGTCTGGAAGATTAAAAATCTGCCTAATGCCGATACACATTGCCATGGTGAGTACGAGTGCACTATACGGCGGGAATCCTTATTCTGAATGGATTCGATACAGTCGGACAGAATACCTGTGTGACGGTTCCAAATAATTGAAGCATAATCGAGAGTGGCACGGATGAGGGAAATGTATGCGCGAAAACTAGTGCCATGATTCGCGAGATATAAATGGCGCTTTAGAAAGCAAAGTTTTTTCAGTGCCTTCTTTATGTGTTGAATATGCATGGCCCAGTTTACATAAGGAGTAAATATCACACCTAGATGCTTGAAAGACCAGGTTCGTTGAATTAACGAAATGCAGAACGCGTATGGAGCAAATGGAGCATTTTGCTTCGAAGAAAATGTCATAACCTTTCGTTTTTTCTGTATTTTCTTTTCCGCACGTGGCACCATTCCTCGGGGGTATTTAAATCGCTTTGCAACATAGCTCTGTCATCGGCGGTGGTAATCTGCCTATAAATTACGCAGTCATCGGCAAACAGCCGCATTGGTAAAGATATACTATTCGCAATGCCATTAATATATAGAAGAAATAATAAAAGCCCTAGCATTGGTAACTGAGGTACTGACTTAACGCAACAAGAACTGGACACATTACTATTTATAGTTGCTTTTTGAGAGAGACCAGATAAAAATCAATTATAAAATGGATCGTTTTTCACATCTAACTTTAGACAGTTTATTTTTTGTATAAGCCGTTTGTGGTTTTTTTTTACCCTTTAAAGAAATCGATAAATACTGCATCCGTATAAAGCAATTTGTGCAAAGAGTCACAAATCTGCGGTTATTAAAGCAATTGTGATTCGTTGGAACGCAATACCTGAACCAATGTTGATTATTGAATAGGTCTTTATTTGTATTGAGGTGTTGCATAATGTTGGAGTAAATTATGTGCTCAGTGTGTTTAGCACAACCTGATGTGAGGGAAATAGGACGGTAATTTTTCGGACATGAGGATTCACATATTTATAAATTGGTTTCACGTGGCCAGATTTCTAGTGGTCAGGGATGCACCTGGAATAAAGCGATTGTTGAAAAATTACGGAATAAAAAAGTAGATAGGTGGAAAATGAATTTTAGCAGTTGTGAGCTGATGCTGTCAGCTGAGTCCAGGGCTGGAGCGAAGCGTGAGCCAAAGCAATGGCATGAGAATCACCTACTTCAGTAACAATGGTGGGCTCGCTTGGTTAAGTTATTGTAGTACCTGCGACGGTACAGGACTCGTCAAGGGGGGTTCGTCAGTAAAACCTTCACTAAATACATTGGTAACAAACTTGAGCATATTTTGTGGCGGGTACAATGCAACCATTTGCATTCTTTGTATTGCACTGTCCGTAGCTTTGGGGTAATTACACACAAAATATTTTTTGGATCACATTTTAACAAATTCGGCAGCGTATTATTTGAATAGCAATCCTCAGCTTCTTTAATGGCGTTTTCGGACTCTCGAACTAATTCTTTGTACCTATGCCAATTGCAGTAAGTGTCTCTTTGATGGCAGTTTTCTCCGCTCTGTTCTTTTTCTTTAGGCAATGTTAAACCTTTCTTGTGAACCTGGGAGAACTTGTTTGTAATGCGGAGGAAACCACAGGAATGCACGTATTTTTCAATTTTCTTAAGGGAGTCACGACACCCTATTCAATTTTCATTAGTTGTTGGATTATCAAACACACTTGAAAAGGAGGTCGAAACCTCAGTAACGTCCAGCTAATTTTATCACAATCTGTTTTTTTGTACTTTGCTTTTTGCTTCTTCTTTTGCTTTTTTGGAGCCTCCTTTCAGTGCCTAGAATTATATAAGCAGAGCATGCGAGACTCATTGAAAGCAACGAGTAAACTTTATTGATAATGCTACGGAAGTTAACGGGAGGAACAGATAAATTATATATTCTTGTTTTTCTTGTCTCGATCAGGACGGTTTGACAATCCGTACTCCCCATTTTCTGTGGGTCTGCCTGAATAACTCATGCAGGAACCGCGTCAGAGTAATATATGCGTCCTTTAGGCTTCAGTTTGTTATATCCTTTTTTTCTTATATATATATATATATATGTGTGTGTGTGTGTGCGTGCGTGCGTGCGTGCGTGTGTGTGTGCGTGCGTGTGTGTGTGCATGTGTGTGCGTGTGCGTGTTCGTGTGCGTGTGTGCGTGTGCGTGTGCGTGCGTGCGTGTGTGTGTGTGTGCGTGCGCGCGTGTGTTGTGTGTGTGTCTGCACACTAAGAAAAAAAGGAGTCCCTGTGACCCTCTTTGGGGGGTATTTACTCGCCACAGATTTGACTCTTCATCGACCCCTTTCGCAGAGTCACGCTACTCTTATTGAAAGGGGGTCACACGAACCCCGTCACAGTAGTCACAGTAGAATATGGGTGACTACCTCCTTAGAGTCAGCACTGACCTATCTAAAGAAAAAAGAGAGTCACGGCACTCCTGCCTGATGATCATTGCGACCCTGTAACAAGAGTTGTGAGGACGCCCCTTTTTAAAGAGTCCCGTGATGCTTATGGCGACAGAGTCGTGGAAGTGTATGGGTGACCTTCCCAGAGATGGTCAGTAATACTGCTGGTGGAATCATTGCACTATACGTGCAAGTGCAATTTTAGCCCACATGCATGCAGCTTCATGAGCAGTTTCATACAAGTATAGCAAAGCAAAGGAAAAGTATTTGAAAATTATTTTATTTAAGACGAAAGTGATACACATTTGAATGAAAAGCCAGCTTAGGGTATCACAGCTGTTTTAAATTACAAAATACCCACAAATAGCCTAAAAATACAGATACACTAAGCATGGTTTACTGCTTGCTATGGCTTGTCACAACACAGGTTTGCTAGACTAACAGGCATGATAATAAATCACAAAAACAAGTTTTGTGTTAACCAGCTTTGCATACCTGCTGGTGCAAGGTTAAACTGGTGTGAAAATAAACTGCAATAATTTTTAAAGGCTTCTTTCCTTGTTGCTGTTTTTCTAAGGCAGACGTCTTACACAAGAAGTCCATGAAGTCAATCCAGAAATCTTCACAGGCCGTGCACAAGCGTTGCAAGGTGTCCTCGGGTCCTGGCGTCTCGGACCTGCCAGAAATATCAATGAAAAGAAATTGAACGATAAAACAAAAGCAAAATGAAATTGTAGCCAGCACAGTAAAATCATCAACAACAGGCTAACTGCCCAGTGCCTGACAAAAAAGAGGGCGAGGAGCACACCTCTTGCCATTACATTTCCTTGCTTCACCATTTGGCTTTTGTTATGAAATGTTTTGTATGAGGGAACATATGTATAATGTATGAAGTTACATATGGACACCCCAGAAATGCAAAAGCTTCAAAAATTATTGCATCCATAAAGAGGATCTGAAAGCTCCAGGGAGGGAGACTAAGAATTTATGAGTGCAAAAGGCTGCTACTCCCCCCTTTTGATGGTATGAAAATATCTATGTAAAGCTTAAAGGCAGCACGAGTAACAAAGCAGTAAGTGAACTGAGACACCTGCTGCACAAAGGGCATGCTCCACACTGCAAAACACTGGAGGGGTACAAAGTCTAACTCAAACTGTTCAGTAAAAAGCATGAGGCAAGTTGGTACATAGTTCTTAAAAAGTCGAGTCCATAGCACATGACAAAGAAGATGATAGGACAAGCACTTGCTTGCAACTAAGTTTATTGAGTGCATCGTCTAAAATAACACCCTTTAATAGTGGGCCCCACAATGGTAACAAAGGAATCATAGCGAAGTGTCTAAATATTCAAGCTCATTGCAATACAGGTTCACTGTGCTCCTGTTTTTTATGTAATAAACATCTGAAAGCTCCCAAATCAGTGCTTTAGCTTCTTTGCAGAAGTCAAACTTGGCCCTAGAAAGGCTTGTACTTGCATGATTCGCAATGAGTGGGTACATGCAAAAAGCCAAGGGACAAATTGGATACATCGACTTTCCAGATGGGAACGACACATCATAGATCCCCCCCATTCCCTGGGCAAAAACCGCTGGGTGTGCTGCTTGTTGCGCTTTTCTTTTCCTTTTAGGCTTGATAGCAATTTGCCTGAACCTTCTATCTACGCTTCACTGATTAACTTTAACGCTTTTTTTAAATTATTCAATACGCTGACTATATTTTCTACTCTGCATGCAATGTCTGCACCCCGTTTAGTTTTTTCCTTCAACAGTTTTTAGCTTAAGTGAAAGCATGAAGCACTAAATAATGCTTACAGTTGTAGTTATCGAGATCACACTTATTACTGATGGAAAAGAAACCTAAGTTGTCAGTACAAAGGGCACCACTGCCTTGTTACGTGCCTCGGTTTCTTCATGTTTTTAGTGGCCACAAGAAAAAATTTTAAACCACTTGTCTATTTGAATTATTGTCAACGCGTTTAGTTTCCGTACCCTGATTTTTTAACTTCTTATATAAGTAAATTTGGCACAAAACTTGTTCCAAAGTTTCTAATTCCCTGGATGGGCTTTTCTGCAAGAGTTGTGAGCGATGCAGTAAAGCTGACACTACAGCCTTGATGGGACATGCCACAATAATTAGTTTCCCTATCCCAATTTATTGACTTTGGATGTCCAACTTTTTGTTCTCGAACTTCTCATGCACTAGAGGGGCTTCTCTGCACAAATTCAGAGTGATGCAGTAAAGCTGACACCAGCGTTGATTTCAACTCTTTTGTTACCGCAGAAAATTGACCAGTTTTTAGGGCTCTAAGAAAACATTTCTTTTTGCTAAATGTGTTGGTTAGGCACATAGTGCAGTGGCAAAAATGCGGATGATTCAACGCCCTTGCTAGCACCAGTTGTGTAATGTTTGCATAAATAATGATCGCAAAAAAAAACCCAAATCAAACTTTTGTCACCGTAAAGAAAAATGAAAAAAAAAGAAGTTGTGTATAACAAACCACCAATAGTGGAAAAAATTTAGAATACGCATTTTGAAGGTTTACATTAAAAAATCCTGTCCAAGAAAAAATTCACTAGTGCAAATTAATTTGTCCCCATGGTGCCCACGTGGTGCTTGCACGCATGGTGCCCGCGTCTCGTGGTGAAGCCGAACATTCATTCCAAAATACACAATTTTGGATGGTTCTCTGAAATGGTTTGATATTATTAGGGGCCCAACTTAGTCCCCACGTGATGTAAAAACATCTTATTAAGGACTACAGCAAGCACCAGATTCACGGCAAGCAAGATATGCCAAAAAATCCGCTTGGAATTTAAAACCAATCTCAGTGGTGCATTTTTGTTGACATTCTGATCATCAATTATCTGCCAGAACATCCACTTGCGGTATATTGTCATCTTCTGACTCGCTATGGTAGCCCTGGTTGCAGGAATAACTTGCGATGCACTAGAATTGTGCCCAGCAAGCTTTCGCACGGCGAAAAGAGTGCTGCCTAACATTTTCAAAAAGGCACCATATCAAACCTTTTGGAGACTGCCAGAATAGACAGTTGCAGTAAGAAGCAACACTAGACCTCCAAAAATAGCCTCATACTAACAAAACTGGCCAGTGAACAGCTGGCAGTGTTCAAGGCTGATTGGAAATCTCTACTTGTCTGAACTGATATCCGATGACTTGGTGTTATTTTTTGAGTTTCAGCTGGAGCTGTTATCGCAAAAGTAGGGCATGAGTGAAGCGATATCACAAAAGGCGTTCTTTTTTCGAGGAATAGTAGAGGGCGACGGGGGTGCTATGGCAAATCGGCTTGAAGTTGGGTAACTGTGTAGTAGCACGAAATATTAGGTTTGCAACACACAAACAGAATGAAAACTGCTGGAAAGTGGCTGAAAATGCCAGGTCCACTTGATACACATGCGGGGAACCTTCAGAAATAAGCTTTCACAAAATAAAACGACCCTTTCTTTGAACCAAAGCTCAGTAGTGGAAAGCTGGTGTCATTTCCAGGTAATTATCATCTGTCACTGCCATCAGATTGCAAAACTGGCAAAATGATTTGGTATCTTGCTGGAAGACTTTTGATCAAGAAAATTCCATAGCAATGCAGCATGACCACGAGTCGCATGCTTTTTTATCAAGCGCAGCAGCAACGCTCCCTTCTGAGAAAACATACACACCTCACCTTGCAAAAAACTGCCATATAAAATCGGCAATATAAAGCACCGATCACCGATGATCAATGCTGTATATTCCTGATATCCATGTTGTCATTTCTCTTGCAACTAACGCATCCCACTGGTTAGTCTAGGCACTGCAGTTTTAGAATCAGTTCTAATTTTCCTGCTCTGGCTACACTGAAATTTCTGACGGTGTTTTTGAGGGTTGAGCAGCATGTGTTGTTTCGATAGGTGCCATGGCTGCTGCGCTATACAAAAAAGGATGTCACTTGTGGTTACGCTGCATTAACATTAGATTTTTTGATCAAATGGCTCACAGAAGTCAAGTATCAAATGATGTCGTCAGCTCTGCAATCCGTCTGCGTTTAAAGGTGAGAACTACCAGAAAATGACACCAGGTATGCACTAGTGAGCTTTGGTTTACAGGACGGGTAGCTTTTTTTCAGTCAAAGTATTCGTGGATGTCTCCGCATGTCTGACAAGTGCACTTAGCATTTTCAGCCCTTTTCCTGTCATTTGTTTCATTTCTGCATTGCGCAATTTATATTTGGCACTACTAGACAGAGAACTTCAACCCGATTTGCCTTAACGCCTTCGTTGCCCATTACTTTTCCTAAAAAAAAGCATGCCATTTGTGATTTCACTTCACCCATGCCTTACTTGTGCAATAAGAGTTCCAGTTGAAAGTCAATTGATAACCTCAAGTCATCGGACATCAGTTAAGGCAAAGAGAGAGAGCTTAAAATTGGCTTCAGTTTTGATTCTGTACGAGGATATTTTCGGAGGTCTAGAGTTGCTCCTCAGTAGAACTACATATTCTGACAGAGTCTGCCACAAGTTTGGTATTGCTTGTTTTCTAAAATGTTAGGTGGAGGTGCAATGCAGGAGGCTCATAGAGCTGAACGCTTTTTTCATTTGTCACGCAACAGTTACTCGGGGATAGCTAGCTGGGCACTGTTCCAGTGCATCGCACCTCATTCCTGAAAGCAGGGTTAGAAAAGTGAGCCAGAAGATTATAACAACCAGCAAGTGAAAGCTTCAACAGGTGCATGATAGTAAACTGACAGTGACCGAGTTTTGTTTTCAGCCCCAAGCAGTTTTTGTCCTATCCCGAATTTTTACCTGACCATTAATGCGATGTCAACCATTGACAAGATGTTTCTACATCATGTGGGGACAAATTAGTGCCTCTAATAATGCCAAATCACCCGATTTTTTTCAGTAAACTATCCGAAATTGCATATTTTGAAACAGAGGTAGGGCTTCACTGCAGAACGAGGGCACCACACATGGTAACATGTTTTTCATATCTGACAAATTGTACTGGGCAACTAAACTTTTTTCCAAGATGTGTTTTTTATGTTTGGCAAAAATTATACTCCAAACTTTTTAAACTATTTGCAAACTGATATACACAACTTATCCATATTTGCAACGTTTGGCCAAAAACTGATTTTGTTAATTTGCGAATCTGCTCTTGTTGGAAAGGGCATCGAATAATCTGCATTTTGAGCTGATGCAGAATGTGCCTAATCAATATGTTTACACAAAAATGTTTTGTTAGACCCCAAAAATTGGTAGACTTTCTGCGATAAAAAGAAAGTTACCGCCCTGTCTGCGTGCCATATTCCGAAGTCTATTCTTAGCAGATATCAGCGTCAACGCCAGAAGTAGTGTACTTAGCGAGCATCACAATGCATACGGCAGCTTCTGGATTTTCGGGCCGTCTCGAGCGTTTTGATGTTCGGGACAGGTTTTAGTAGTAGGAAGCATCGCTTCGTTCACAGAAAAAGAATTACCTTCAAACTCTAGCTTTAATCAGCTGTCATGAGACAAATTCAACCAAGCTATTTTTCTTGGAAAACTGTTACTAAAGACAACTGTTTTTCTAGTGGCTCATTTTATTCATGACTACGTTGGCTGAAGTTGTTGAAATTGCAACTGTGTGAGAGCTTTTTACGAGTTGAATATGGGAGCGTTAACCTAATTGCTTGTAGTATTAGCATGACTAGGCCGATCTGGAAGACCATTTCGTGAGAAACGAGCGTTATCACTGCCAAAATAGCTTAAAAATACAAAACCCACCCACACATCAAGATATTCATTGATGCCAGGGTCCGTAGGGGAAATTTAGGAGGTGTGTCACGGTGTCACAGTGGTGGCGTGGTTATCAAACCAGGTAGTTGTTTTGAAGGTTGGTAGCTAGTAGCTCAAAATATGCCTTTTTTGTCTGCTTCTTCGGGGTTTTTTTTTCCGAAGATTATTCGGAGCGAGATTAGAGAAATCGATAGATGATTTTTGAAGACTGGGAACGATTCCAAGAAATTTAAGCAATTTCGCTGACACAACCGTTTTTCTAAAAATTCTAAAACCACACAAAGAAGCAACACTCAGTTTTTCCAAAGCTCCTGCGAAGTGATTTCATTAAAAGTAATTACTGCTGTACTTACCAGTGCTTCTCTGAAGGCTTCGACACCACTTTCATTCAGCAAAACAGGCTGCAGGACAGTGTATCCACCCCTCTTGCATCTAATGATAAAAAAAAATACATATCACTGTGACATGGAAATTAATAAGATGTGGGGGACCAACAAAAGAGTATAGAGGAGGCCATAAGGAAAAATATCCACAGGGCTCCAGCTTAACAAATGCAATGTGGTAATTGCTACGTTCCTCATATTTTCACGGTGTATTAACGATTGCTTTATTATCAGGGTCTCTACTTCCGCACTACTTTCATTTAGCAGTATTAGAAGTGGAACTGGATTACAAGTTTGTGAAAAACGCGGAATTGCTGTAAACACACAGATGACGTCAGCACTGTTTCTGCAGCAAGCAAGCAATAACACATGCAGTAAAGGGTCCATAAAGACTGAATACAGCTTTGTTTAGTTTGAAAGAACTAGCTTTTCAGTACTCACTCGGCTCCCTTCCAAGCCGGAAATACATTAGTCAGAAATACGCAAGCAACACAGAATATTCTCACTGAGGCTTTGGCATGAGAGACGCAATATGGGCTATCACTAAAAAATGTCGACAGACAAGAGTCTTCTGCCGGCCCTGCTACATTAGAGTGGCGTTTCTCCACCACGTCCTCTTAGGTGTTTTCCTAGCATTTTCTGGGCATATGTTCGCTTCTAAACTTCACTTCACATCAGACTACTACCCTGGTCAATGAAGGGAGGAAAACTGCTTCCTGTGTTGTGGTCCACAAAAATGATTAAACATATCAGATGTGCAATATACATAGCAAAAGTTGCCGCAAGTGAAGACAGAAGCCGCACCGCACATAGTGAACTCCGTCTGGAACAACTTGTATCTAGCCTGATAATTTTACTTAGATTTTGTTTCGACGGTAGGCCATATTTGGCCCCTCGCACCAATTTGAGCCCTCCGGGAAGGGGAAGGCGTTGTTGCACTGTTCCCTTCAAGTTTCCGTTCTTCTATTGCTCCCTTTGTCAATTTCTGCTCTTAAGGCTGACCAGCCCTCCTTTTCTTCTGTCCCCCATTTTACCCTCTCCCAGTCTCCTTTGCCTTTGGGCTATCGAGAATAACTGGTTTGCATGTTTTCATTTATGTTGGTTACATTGCTCACAAAACCGGAGGGTGGAAAAAAAACTTTTCCGAACTAGTGTTTGCCGTGCTCGGCATTATTTTAGTGTAACATTGCCTTGAGGAAGCTTTGTCCACTGATCAAATCTGTCTGAATATTCAAATCCTCGTTAGGGTTTCTACAGCTGTTGTATGAAGGTTTCGACGTATTCATAGTATTTCACGATTCCTTCACCTGCTTTTCTCAACGGAATTGGCGGTGGCCAATTTTTGGGCCAGAACGTTTCGCGTGGAATGACCCATTAGTATTATGAAGCTTTGGTTTTTTTATGTGAAGCCTTTGGTGCGTAAACGAAAAGCACAAAACTGACACAACCTCTCTGGGAATAAAAAAGAAGTGACACCAAGGTTCAATTTTTAGCAATTTTCACAGCATTTTAACATCCAAAGATGCCTTTGTGCAATAACAGCAGCCAACCGTTATTTGGAATTAATTTGAAATCAACAATATTTATGCGATCTCTAGGAGAGCAAATGGTGGTTATGAGCTGAACTGAAAGAACTAAGATAGAGACAAGTGTAATACAAACCTCCAAAAAGGCAAAGACCCCGTGAGCATGGACATCCACAGGACTTGAGGATTAAGAGCAGCCATACCTGATAGAGCCAAAGGTCAAGGCAAAAAGTAAGGGCAGGAGCAGTTGCAACAAATGACAATTTTACACAGACGTCAACCGCACAAGCAATTCGAAGTCTCAAGGGCCAGTCCAAAGCAGGCACAAGCAAATTTTATATCCCTTGAAACCTACTACAAAGCCGCATAACCTCACACAGCCATGTCGATGAAAATCTGCAGCCCTGCAAGATTTTACCTACTGTTATGACATGTTTCAAATGCTGGGTCTTTCCATGCCAAACAGCCAAGTGTATGGTGCTTGACACTCTAACCTTTCGGGAAAAATTAATTGTTGATGCGAAGGTTCTCTTGGCCTTGCAGGAGTGTGACACGTTCACACGGAACTCGGGAGAAAGGAAACAGAATGAGTTACAATGGCGAACGGTGAAAGGGAAACTTAGCACCAAACAAGGACACAAGGGTCAATGTGCAGCCCCCGAAATCCAGTACAAGCGAAGAGAAAAACGGAAATGCTCTCACCAACATGAGAAGCACCATTCAGCGATGTGTGCCGCGGGTCATCGTCGGTCCAGGTTGCAGCAGAGCATTGGCCCCCGAATGCATGTACTGCTCGGACAAAGCAGCACAGGCAGCACCCCGCCCTGCGTGGCAGGTGTGGTGATCCATCCTGGGCCGTGGCCACCAACCGCGGCCAGGTGTAGAACCGAGCCCGGTTGTCTGCAAGCCAACTCGCTCGTCTGGAACCTCTGGTACACAGAATCCGCAGGCCCATCTCCAGTCCTGGTTAGCTCACCAGCTTCAGAGTCCTCTGGTTCCGCGATCGGCCTCCACCCGAACCTTGTTCCTTGCTTGAGCACCTCCTCCTTAATTAATGTAGACAAGCTGATGTGTTTATGCCTCTGTAATACAGTACATACGAAATATAACGAGAGGGAAGATGAAGACTTGGTTGCTGGCTAGTTGATTTATGGCGCACAAAGACTGCGCAAAAGATGAGGGTGACAGGAAGAGCGCTGAAGCATGTCTACTTGTGCAACACTGGTCTGCACGCTGGAGTAATGCCCAAGTGACAACATGTCTGGCAGACAATAATGATGCAAACAGGCGACTCACTAAATACAGAAAGTACACTCTGAGTGTGTGATCAGGACATGTAATATTTTGCACAGCTTTATGTCGGGCTAGTTGGTGTAAGCTTTTGAAGGTAAGTTGCTCTTGTTACGATCACAGAGACGGGCACAAGAAAAACGCACGCTTTCACGAGAAGATGGCGCCGTCTACTCGTGAAATTGTACGTAGTTTTCTTGTGTCCGTCTATGTGATCATAAAAAGCACAACCTACCTTCAAAAGAATATTTAGCATGCTCCAGGCTTCTTTTGATGCCTATATTAAAGGATTCATTTCGCATTGGGGCCTATTTTCTTTACCTGCAAATATCGCGCGAACGTGACAATACAAGCCAATATGCCATTCATAATGGCTTTTCCCCATAAAAAGGACACTAAACGGTCCCAACAAGTTTGCCTATACGGGCAGACCAGTGTTAAAAATGACGCTGCACCAAAGGGTTCAAAACGATTTACACCCCCCATGTACTGTTTTTTTTTGTAGTTCGGTTTGTTATTTCACGAAACGTCAAAGAAGAAAACTACAGAATAAAAAGGGAACACTTGACACACTTTTGACTAGCCTGCCATTGCAAACTAGCGCCGTGTATTACAGAATTGTACCGCTCCGCCCAACAGTCAAGTGGTTTTCTGCGACCGATGGTGCAAAAAGCAGCCGTTAGACAGCGAACACAACAGTAGCGCTAGAGACAAGCTTGACGTGGGCTAATGCACGAGGGCAAAAGGAGGGTGTGCTGAAGAATACGGACGGCATGAACAAGTTAGAACAGGCGCCTCGTAGGCGCTATAAAATACCCCTCCTCCCCACACACACACCCCGAGACTTAATTCCCTGCGGGGCCACATGTCCGCCTTTCACCTCCAATTTCCGCGTATATGAATTTTGTGCCCCTGTGAACTCTACGTGAACTCAAAGATGGGCTTCGTCATTAGCTCGTGAAGCTTGGCAACGTCAGGCGTTGTGGAACTGCCGTACTCGCTCGCTGGCGCGCGGCCCGAACTCTCTCTCCGTGTCCTGCATTTGCATACTATTTTATCCCCCTTGCACATTGCAAATTCTCATCTGTTTAACTACATTTCCTGCGTCCTCACCTCTTGCCAACTTTTTTTTTTTCCGACAACGCCGCCAGCACACGGTCAACGCGTACGCTGTAGGGGCGCGTTGGCGAGCGAGTGCGGCCACAGAACAGGGAGTACGGCAGTTCAACGACGCATATCGCGGCCCGCAGACCGCGAGCAGCCGCGAGGAAGGACGGTCGCGGCGGCGGCAGCCGGTCTCGCGAGCGCGATAGCTTCGAAGCGCACTTCACGGAATTAACAGTCTCAAATAGGGAGGAGGGGGCGAAGGAGAGATTTCACAATGCTTACGAGGCGCCAGGCAGCAAGCAAACAAGCACAGCATATGCAACTTTTTCGGCATGTGTCCGGAAAGCTAACCGAGACAACTATTTCACTTGGTATTATTAGCAGGGACAGTACTCACGTGAAAAAACACGATGACGCAGCCTTTGTTCCGGCTTCGCATTCAACCGTAGCACGCCGTCGACTTGCCGAACTGAAGAACTCTAGTAGACGATTTCAAGCGGTGCGCAATGAATTCCGCACAGCAAATTTCATACCGGTGTCACGCCGTTTCCATCCCGCAGCGGTTTTGATACGCGAATTCGACAAAAATGCGTCAACTCGCCCCGCTGCCTTCGCCACCTTCGCGCCACTCACTGGCTTACTCCACTTGGCTCGCAGTGGATTCTATTGATTCGCGTTGTCTAAAATATTTGCATTTGTATTCTTGTTATTGAGTTTTAAAGCAAACGCTAGACAAAAGAAATCTGGTTCTGGCAGGAACTTTTTATATATGTACGTTTTACGTAATGTACACAAGTTTTTATAAAACGAACGCAAATCAGTCACGTGACTACTTGGCGGCTTTTTTAAACGCACTGAAAGAGGCGACGCTCGCACACAGGTTCAAATATATAATAATTGTGGGAAACATGCATTAATCATTTAAATAAAAAAGATTGTCGCAATATGAAGTAGTTTTTATTGAATAAAAGCAACTACAAGTAAGGATTTGAATGGCTAACACTTGAATTCTGCTTTTTGGTCGGTCAGCTTGGTGTAAGTTTACGCGACATCTGAACACAGAGCTCTGTACTCGCGCAAGTACGATGCCTTACATCGACATGTACTTAATGTACAAAATTACTAGTGGCACATGAAGCATTGAACATACTGCTTAATTGGTAAAACGCGAATGAGAATAACATCTGCAGTAAAGTAGGCTTTGTTGCACGACAACGAAGCTTTGCAAGAAAGCAGGCACGCAACATCGTGCATAAAGAGGCTGAATTGTAGAGCGGCAGAATTGTGGCGCAAAAGCTAGTTACACACACACACACGCCACACGTCCTGATATTCTCCCGCCTATTTTGTAGGGTTCCTGAGAAGGCCATTTAGTTGCGTAGCAATATATATTACGAAGCATAGTTTTATTCGTGTTCTTATTCGCAGAGCGTTATCCGGTGCACAGTTGGCAATGTTTTTAACGTAGAAAATAGACAACCCATTTAAATCATATACAGAAGCAATGTCAATCATACTTTCTGCTTATTTCATCAACATTGAACAGCATTGCAGTAAAGATTTTAATTCGTATATATTAAGTATATTGTGTTATTGTTACATGTGGTTTCTATGCAATGTTAAAATATTTGCTAGTCTTTGCGCACTTTAGCATTTTCATTCGCCCATAGTTACCGACAATTGTAAGAACAAAATAATTTGGCTACCACAGGTATGGTATGTATTGTCGATGATTGCTTTCTGATACGACATATTCAAAAAAATTGTTAAAGTGAAGCTCTCTATGCCCACTCATGGCGCTTTTACGCCTCTACGCACTGCAGGAAAGCCAGCTTTATCAAATGGGAGGGCTTATGGTGGTGATGATGATGATGATAAACTCAGCGCAGGAAAGCCAACTTTAAACAATGGGAGGGCAAATTGTGGTGTAGTTGTTAAAACGCGAAGTAGGAAAGGCAACTGCACAAATTTGGAGGGCACATATTGAAAAAGAATAATAAGAAGACGAAGAGGAGCAGGATGAAAAAGGCGAAGCTTTCTCCGATACAAATGAAAAGTCCACACTCCTATCCGCCAAAGTCCAAATCAATGACAACACTGAGCTAACCGAAGCAGCATATTCAGATGACCCAATTACACACTAAAAATCATAAACACCACATTAGCTTAGCTCAGCACTTTGCATTGTGGACTTTTCGTTTGTATCGTAGAAAGCTTGGCGTTTCAACCTTGTGTGTTCCATAAACAGCGTTAGATTTTTTATGCTTTACAGTCCTAGAAAATCAAATTTTGTACCGTTTTCGCAGAAGCGGACAAAGTCACGGGACACACACCTGTGTGCCCTTACTTTTCATGTTTTTGTATCTGCGCCACTAAATCTTGCATTACGGTAGCAACAAACCTAAGTATCACTGTGGAAATTCAATCAGTCAATAAATATATGCTAAAAATGCTGTTGACCCGTGACTCCCATTGCAAAGTGCAAGGGTCCCGTGACCCCTCCCTGTTTTAAAGAGGGTCGTGGAGCGTAAAAGAGAGTCTTAGTAGAGTCTAAGGGAGTCATTGCAGCGACGACTCCCTTTGGACTCTCTTTTTTTTTAGAGTGTGCGTGCGTGCATGCGTGCGTGCGCGCGTGTGTCTGTGCGTGCGTGTGCGTGCGTGCGTGCGTGCGTGCGCGCGTGTGTTTGTGTGTGTGTGTGTGCGCGTGTGTCTGTGCGTGCGTGTGTGTGTGCGTGCGTGCGTGCGTGCGCGCGTGTGTTTGTGTGCATGTGCGTGCGTGCGTGCGTGCGTGCGTGTGTGTGTGTGCGTGCGTGCGTGCATGTGTGCGTGCGTGCGTGCGTGCGTGCGTGTGTGTGCGTGCGTGCGTGCGTGCGTGTGTGTGCGTGCGTGCGTGTGTCTGTGTGTGCGTGTGTGCGTGTGTTTGTGTGTGCGTGTGTGCGTGTGTCTGTGTGTGCGTGTGTGCGTGTGTGCGTGCGTGTGTGCGTCTGTGTGTGTGTGTGTGTGTGCGTGTGTGTGTGTGTGTGTGCGTGTGTGTGTGTGTGTGCGCGCGCGTGTGCGTGCGTGTGTGCGTGTGTAACCCACGCACTGTGCAGGGGCGCGTACCCGCTCGCCTTCCCCTGTGTTATGCGGGTACCAAAGCAGGCCAGCTCTTTCGCTATCAAAGATACGGAGGTCATGCTTGCGCAATCTTCACCTCCATGATGCCTCTCAGCTTCCTCCACATTCTGCCGTGGGCGCTGATCAGCGCCACGAAACACAACCGTGTATTCTTTACTTGCAATTGGGGCAATGACTCGCATGTATGTACCGTGGCTGATTGATGGTGGGACTGAAACCTTACAAAACAGCACACACTTTCTGGGGCCGCTGCCTCCACCGAATGCCGTTCGTCTAAATATTTGTCGAAATATTTGGCGCGTGAAAATCTTACCAATTATTACCAACTAGCTCGACCTCATCGTTGTCATTGTAATCACGGCATCAAAGAGACGTATGAAGCATTGAATATTAGGGTTGACACGCCGACGCTACACAGGGGATGTGGCGCGCCGTAGTGAAAGGCTCCGGAATAATTTGGACCACCTGGGGATCTTTAACGTGCGCCTTCATCACGAACACGCGGGTGTTTTGGCTTTTCGCCGCCATCAGAAAAGCGGCCGCCGCGGCCGGGAATAGAACCCGCGTCCTTGGGCTAACCAGCACAACGCCTTAGCCACTGAGCACATATTTAGGTCATATTAATCTTATATGGAAGCAGCCGAACACTTTTTATCAATACATAATTTATGACGCAATATTTTAATATTTAGGTTCACTGTCCATCAAATAAGTTAAAAGGGGCACAGCTAAAAATGTTGGTTATGTACATCAACAACTCAAAAGATCCTTAAAATACCCCTGCGGTGTTAGGGTATAAAATTTAAATTCCGCCGCATTCACTGTAGGTGGTCTCTTTTTTGTTCCAGAATTTTACTTCGATAAGGAGGCGGTGATATGCGTGTACGGGACGGGCTTCGACGAGTCGCTCCAATTTCCAGATGAGGGAATGTGCGACATGACCCTCCTGGACTCGCTGTACAAGGATGGGCGAAATCCGTTCGATGGCCCTTTCGAAAAAGACTACGATCACTTCATTAGCCACGCCCGGAAACAAAAGAAAGACCAGTTTGGCCTATCCTTTGATTTCCCGTGAGTACTGCGAGGACGCGATTTTAGGGTGAAAGCCTTACCGCCCCATTCTTCGAAAAACCGCCGTTGTGTTGGTTCAATGCCGTTGTAATCCTGTAAAGAAAATACGTGTTGCTATATAGTAAATAAAAGGCATGTTCGATCTGACAGTTATTTTATTCCAGTTCTACACAGTTGTAGTCCAGTGCTCTACTAACGGCGTCATAGAACGGTGTAGAAAAAAGTTGTTCGTTTTTTTTTTGTGGCGCTTGTGGCACATAAACCGTTGGGGGATTCGCCAGGAATTGGAAGCATTGACTGCCAAATTGCCCGTTAGGTAAACTTCACAAAACTATTAATTAAAAATGTAGTAGGTAGTTGTAGGAGTGCATGCTGCGTGACACCTGGATGGCACGTGAGCAAAAGAGGTATACGACAGCCTCTTTCTTTTTTCTTTCTTCCATTCTTTATTCCTTCGTTTCTTTCTTTCTGTCTTTCTTCTTCAAACCCGCCTTCCCTTCCTTCCTTCCTTCATTTATTGATTATTTTCCTCCTTTGTTGTTTCTGTTTTTGTTTTCTCCTTTACTTTTTGCTTCCTTCATTCTTTCCTTCATAGCTTCCTTCCATCCTTCAGTCCTTCCTTCCTTGTCACGTTCCTTCCTTCCTCCCTCAATCTTCCGCCTTCCTTTCTTCTGTGCCTATGTTTTCGTAAATTTATTCCCGCTCCCTCCTGCATTGAAAGAGTCTCAAAGCTGCTACTTCTGGGCTTTACTGCCTTGTAGATCGCGTGTACCCTGAAAGGAAAGTAATCAATGCAAAAATGATTACACCTGCTCGCAACTATTTCATTCACCTCTATCAGTCTGGTATTGATTTAGAATGATTTCCTGCCCATGACGTTCTACACTTGACATAATATCATTGATTCATCTGTACCCTTCCATCCCGATGTCTTTGCTTGTTTGCGTGCCTTGTAAACAGCCACGGGAATTTTTCAAGCTCCCTTGCTTTAATGCAGCTTCTACTAAAACCGCGGTCTCCTTCGTTATTTTATTGAAATGAAAAGTTTGGCAGCGCAATTTTTGCCTCAAAATGTCTGCCCTAATTTTTCAGCAATTCCTTAGCATAAATATAGACGAATTATGTGCAGGTGGACACCAAAGTGATACTGGAAGACTCTTTGATCACAGCTTACAAGAAATATTGTTTAGTCAGGCAAGGAAATTCTTTACGTGTAATGCGATTATTATGTGGCTGATGTAGAATGAAAAGGCTTGTTTAAGCCGGTTTGACGGAAGAAAGCCTAATTTCGTCACCTTTTTCGCATCACATAGGGACCTGCATTAAGGGAAAGGTATATTGTCTCGTTTGTAAGTAATGTCCCAATGTTTCGGAGCACAAACCTCGCCATTACTGAGACAAAGTTCTTACGTCCATTCTTTTCCAGAAACTACAAGAAACTCGATGATCTGCTCGCCGGCAACGGGGCGCCTGACCTAATAAGGGACAGGTGGAATGACCGCATCTTCCACTATGCCATGATCGACATCTCACCGTACCAACAGTCGGAGTCTGACGTGATGGCAGCAGTTACCGCGATGAAGGTGAGGAGGCAAATGAGTGCGCTTTAACGCATAACCTAAGCTGGCTACCATTCCAGAAAAAGCAAAACAAATATTTAATGACAAAGTATCCTAGACGAGCCGTTCGAGATCACGTTGTAACAAAATATGAAGCAATAAAATTATGTGTATGGTACCGAAAACCTTATTTCTCTTGAGCATTGACGGCGGTCATCCCTAAGAAAGACACATACATTCATAGACGCAGACATTTATTGTGACTCAGATGTGGTCGGTAAATTCTTTCATCCAAATTCATTTTCGAGGGATGAGACGTATTCGTTCAAAGTCTGGACCATGTCTTAAACTGCGTGCAACATTGGTGGGGGCTGGGTTCTAAGAGCAGACATAAAGGGGTGCTCGTTTTACAACGCCTCGCGCTTGGCGTACTTGTGAGGTCCAGAATGCGTCACGCACTAGGTCATATATTTACAGAGGCAGACGGAAGTGAGGTGATATGCGTTTACTTTGGCAATAATACTTCTTGGAAGCTGGCTTTCCCTCATCGCCTTCTTTCGAGGATACAGGAACGCCATAGTGGCCCTAAAAGTATTGCTTAAAACCTGGTAGCGAAATCGGTTGTGCATTTAATAAGGGACAAGAGAGAATGATATCATGAAGAAAGACGCACTGCGACAAGTAGAGAAGACGTTGATGGAACGGAGACGTTGAAAGACCACAGTTGGCACCTCTTCTTCCTGTCATTTTTTTTGCAACACAAAAGGCGACATTTACGACATACCACAGGAACACTGTAAAAACATTATTCAGTATTTTTAAGCGAAAAATAACCGCCCAGCTTGTTTTCCCTAAAATAACATAAATTCATTTATTTTTTTATTTATTTGAGTATACTGCAGACCTTCTCGGTTCAAGCAGGAGTGGGTACATCGGGTATAGAGACAACGATGTCACGTACAGAAAGACACAGACACAATCCAAGAAAAGAAGAAATCTATTCAATTCCCAGCAGTGTAAAACAACAGTGCCAGAATGCAAAGTTGAGAATCATGCGGAAAAGTACAATCCAATCCCAGGGAAAAAAACTGCTTGCAATAAATCCCCTATTTGTATACGTTTGCACCTATTGTTCAAAACTTATCGATAGTCTTAATATTTTAAATAAAGGATTCTATTGTGTCACAGTTCACTGCTATTGAGAGAAGTTGATTCCAATATGCAATTGATGACGGAAAACAGTTTTTGTGAATGCTGCTGTCACATTCCGGCAGTCGTATTGTCTTACTGTGGTTAGTTCCCGTGGAATGCTTGAAATTTTCAAGGAGATGGTCTGATCTGGATATTGTATAATTCCCATGATAAAGAAGATACCGGAAATTGAGTTTAGAGTGTATAATTCGTTGAGAAAGACAACGAAGCTCGGCTCTTTTACGCAGATTAGTAACACTGGTGTACCTGGAGTAATCTGAAAACACAAATCCAATTGCTAAATTTTGCACTCGCTCAATTTTAATAATGACAATTTGTATATAGATTCCAAATTATATCTGAATATTGTAGTGCTGGTCTAATCAGGTTCTTATAGGCGGTTAACTTTACTGCAGGGAGAGTGTTACGTAGTTTCCTTTTTAGGCAACCCAGTTTACCTTGCGCTTTCGAACAAATAGCAGTTATATGAGGTTCCCAATTAAGGTTGGATGTTAATGCAACTCCTAAATATTTAATTTGATCGCTTTTAGTAATTTCCAAATTCCCGGAACAAGGCTAAAGGACAAGAAGCAGAATGTAGCAAAATACTCGGGCGCGGACTGTCGCGAGTATCTCTAAGCAAAAACACAAAAAAAAACTTAGCTAATACGGCTTAACGGACACCAACAACTGCGGTTACCTGGTTTATGTCGCCCGGATCCGCCACGCTCAAGCTCGTTGTATCTCCTCCCCGGAAAGAAGCTTTCGCATATTAAGAAGCTTTCGCATTCCCTAGGCTAGGTTTCAACAAGTCTGGTCGCGTTTACAGGGACTTAATTAGTAGGGAACTGAAATGGGAAGTGATGTTCGCTTTTCTGCATCTTATTTACGTATTTCGTATTGTTTCCTGTGAAATGCTCACTTCCTGAATGGCTTGATTGTGCCGACAGCGCGGCTTGACGAACTGCCGCGGGTCTTCCGAATTCGACTGCAATGCGAAAACTGAGCCGAGCCAAATTTTGCGCCCCTAAGAAAGTGAACCCTTTTTGTTATTTTGTAGAGCGTATTTCATCTAGTGAAGTCTGCAAGTATAAATAACTCCGAAGTAGAGTATATAAGATCCGTGTTGAAGAGTTAGGGCCACGCGGTTCATTGCCAGATTACAGATCAGAGGAGCCAAAATGGACCCCTGTGGGACTCCTCTACCTAGGTAGAACGTATTGGTCTGGTGAGCTCGAGGATTAAGACGGATCGGTCGATGTTAAAGAAAGCTGCATATCCAGCCCTGAGCTTTTGGTTAGGGAAGCCGAAGGCAAGTTCCCGAAGGATTCCTGATAAGCTTACAATATCAAATGCCTTGTGCATGTGTAAGGCGAGTACGCAGTCGGGCAAGGCCTTGCGCGAGGTACGGTTAACAACCGTCTGGAGCAGCCACAGGTAGTCGTGAGTAGCAAGGTGGGGGCGGAAACCCGTAAGGGTGGGATGAAACCAATTTGTACCCTCCAAGTGTTGTACGAGCCGAATGTTAAGCACACATTTCATAAGCTTACACATAACAGGAGCAAGAGCGGTGGGTCGAAGATTCTGAGTACAACGAGGATCTTTACCTGGGTTGGGTATTGGATGAATGACCGTTACATTCAGGAAGTCAGGCATCTCGCCCGAGTCCCAGGAGTGGTTGGCCAGATGTAGTAGATCATCGAGGCCGTGCGAGGGAAGGTTCTGGAGGTCTTGTAATTTAACTTGATCGTGACCAACAGTACTATTAGGCTTGCCTTGAGATATGGCTACTTGCACTTCGCCCAAAGGGAAAGGTGTGTCGAACAGAGGCCATCGAGGCCATCGATTGTGACAACAAAAAAAGTATGTAAACAGAGTTGCAAGCAGCAGTCCTAAGCTTGTAGCATACGCTGACCCAATTTCAGCTACAGCTATCCCCCACAAAGACAGAACTGCTCAGCCTCGATGGTCAAAATGGTACAAGTAACAAATCTCCCTTCAGTGGGTGGTACGCTTTTTGAATCTCGCAACGGTAAAATGCGGCTGCTGGGCGCTCCAGTCAGCAGCTGTAATAGTCCAAAACAGGTGATATTGTCACGAAGCCAAGGACGACGCAGTTGTCTTGCAGGAGAAACAAGTTTATTGGAGCGAACTTGTGCTCCCCTAACAACTCAAAAGAATACAGAGGCGGCGAAGCAGCGGTCAACAAAGTGACTTGCACAGGCGAGTGTCGTCGAATCGAATGCCCCGGCGTCCGCACTGCAGGCTTTTTATCTTTTGGCGCGCGTGGTTCTCGAAACGTCGATTCGCATCGAGAACATAGTAGATCCAAGAAGATTATTCTGGGCTGTTCACGTTAGATCGGAATGCTCTCCCTATCACAACAGATAACACATGCGGCACAGAAAGAAAGAATGGAACACGCGCTTCCCTTGGCGCAGAGATAACACAGACCGGCGCAGCCGGGCGGTAAAAGCAAAACACAAATAAACAAACCCAATGTATGGTTCGCGGCATTACCCCCCCCTCTAAGAGTGCATCGACCCGATGCTAACATAAGCGACAGTCCGAACAAATGAAAATAAAAGTTCGTCATCGTCCGTAGAAAGGTTTTAAGCGAACCACGTGGACGACTTCAGGCCGCGTGCGTCGTCGTGATGTGCCGGAGTCACCATCGGGGATCACTTCGTAGGTAAGTTGGCCAACACGTCGTAGAATCTGGTAGGGTCCGAAATACCGTCGCAGGAGCTTCTCACTGAGTCCGCGTCGTCGGATGGGAGTCCAAACCCACACACGATCCCCTGGTTGGTACTCGGCGTCTCGGCGTCGGAGGTTGTAGCGGCCCGCATCCACCAGCTGCTGGTCCGTTATACGAACTCGAGCGAGCTGGCGGGCCTCCTCCGCACGTTGAAGATATCCGTGGACGTCGGCGTTGAGGTCGTCGTCTTCTACGTGCGGAAGCATGGCGTCGAGCATCGTAGTCGGCCTTCTACCGTAGACAAGCTCGAACGGCGTCAGCTGTGTCGTCTCCTGGATAGCCGTGTTGTACGCAAACGTGACATACGGGAGCACTTCGTCCCAAGTCTTATGTTCAACGTCAACGTACATTGACAGCATATCTGCGATTGTCTTGTTCAGACGTTCTGTTAGTCCGTTCGTTTGGGGGTGGTACGCCGTCGTTCTTCGGTGATCCGTGTTGCTGTAGCGTAATACTCCTTGCATCAGCTCCGCAGTAAATGCCGTTCCGCGGTCTGTGATTAGTACTTCCGGGGCTCCATGTCGCAGCACAACTTGGCTTATAAAGAACTTCGCCACTTCTTGTGCAGTCCCCCTCGGAAGAGCGGCGGTCTCTGCGTAGCGCGTCATGTAGTCTGTCGCTACGACAATCCACTTGTTCTGTGATCGTGACGTAGGGAACGGGCCTAAAAGGTCCATTCCAATCTGTTGAAATGGTCTCGATGGGACGGCGATCGGTTGCAGAAGTCCGGCGGGTCTTGTCGGCGGCGTTTTTCGTCGCTGGCAGTCACGGCAGCTCCGGACGTAGTGGGTGACGTCAGAGGTAAGGCCGGGCCAGTAGTACCTCGCCTTGATTTTTCCAATAGTGCGGGCTGTGCCCAGATGTCCGGAAGACGGGTCGTCGTGGCACGCTTCCAAAATTTCGTCACGAAGGTCCGCGGGGATGACGAGAAGGTAATTCGCTCTTGTTCCGGGGCTGAAATTCTTCTTCACAAGGACGGAGTTTCTCAGGCTGAATGCTGGTAAACTGCGTTTGAAGGTCCTAGGAACGGCAACGTTGCATCCCTCGAGGTACTCGATTATGACGCGTAAGTCGGGGTCGGCACGCTGCTGGGCGGCTAGGTCGCTCTCCGTCACGATCCCAAAGAACGCGCTGTCTTCATCAGAGTCTTGTGGTGGTGGGTCGACGGGGGCGCGGGACAGGCAGTCGGCGTCGGAGTGTTTTTTGCCGGATTTATAAACGACTGTAACGTCGAACTCCTGCAGGCGCAAGCTCCACCTCCCAAGACGGCCAGAGGGGTCCTTCAAATTGGCGAGCCAACACAGCGCATGGTGGTCTGTTACAACCTTGAATGGCCTTCCATACACGTATGGGCGAAATTTTGAAATCGCTCATATAATAGCCAGGCACTCTTTCTCAGAGGCAGAATAGTTTTTCTCCTCCTTCGACAGACCACGGCTAGCATAGGCGATTACCCTTTCGCAGCCGCTTTGCTTTTGGACAAGGACGGCACCCAAGCCTATATCACTGGCGTCCGTATGCATTTCCGTTTCGGCATTTCCGTCGAAATGAGCGAGCACGGGCGGGCTTTGCAGGCGTTTTTGCAGCTCGCCGAATGCTTTTTCTTGGTCGTTTTCCCAGCTGAAAGGGGTGCTATCTTTCGTCAAGCGCGTGAGTGGCTCTGCAATGCGTGCGAAGTTTGCGACGAAGCGCCGGTAGTATGCGCACAGCCCGAGAAATCTCCGCACGCCCTTCTTGTCTTTTGGCCTTGGGAAGTTCGCAATGGCTGAAGTTTTTGCCGGGTCAGGTAGGACTCCCGCGGCGTTGACGACGTGGCCCAAGAACTTGAGTTCCCCGTATGCGAAACGGCACTTTTCAGGCTTCAGCGTCAACCCCGACGTACGAATGGCCTCGAGTACAGACTCCAACCTTGCAAGGTGTTCGTCGAAAGTCCGGGCGAATACCACTACGTCGTCGAGGTATACGAGGCAGGTGTGCCACTTAAGGCCAGCTAGCACAGTGTCCATGACTCTTTGAAACGTCGCTGGTGCTGTGCACAGCCCAAACGGCATCACCTTGAACTCGTATAGGCCGTCTGGGGTTATAAATGCAGTCTTCTCTCGGTCTCTCTCGTCCACTTCAATTTGCCAGTAGCCGGTCTTCAGGTCCATCGATGAGAAGTACTTCGCGTGGCAGAGGTGGTCGAGGGCGTCGTCGATTCGGGGGAGGGGGTACACGTCCTTTTTCATGATTTTGTTCAGTCGCCGGTAGTCAACGCAAAACCTTAATGTGCCGTCTTTTTTCTTTACGAGTACGACGGGCGCAGCCCAGGGGCTTTTCGATGGCTGTATAATGTCATCGCTCAGCATGTCGTCGACTTGAGTCCGGATGGCTTCCCGTTCGTGTGAAGAGACGCGGTACGGTGACTGTCGGGTAGGTCGGGCTCCATCTTCGGTTATTATTCGGTGCTTCGCTAGAGGGGTCTGACGTAGTTTTGCGCTCGACGAAAAACATTCGCTATAGCGACGCAGCAAAGCCAATAATTTTTTCCGTTCTTGAGGTAGCGCCGGATTCACGTCGAATGGCTGCGGGAGCTTGAATGTTTCTACGGGTGTGCGTTCAAAGTCGGCGACTGCGATCACATCACTTGCTTCTTGCGTTTCTTCGAGGAACGCAATTGCAGCTCCCTTGTTTAAATGCTGGTACTCTTCGGTGAAATTAGTGACCAAAACGTGAGATTGGCGTTGCTTAAAGTGCGCAATGCCTCTTGCGACGGAGACACCGCGGTCGAGAAGCAACCTTCGATCACTCTCTACGATAGCGTCGATGTCAGAAGCAGCATCCTCACAGTAGACGGCGATCATCAAGCTTGCGCGGGGTGGCAGGGTGATGTGATCGTCGGCGATCCTGACAGCAGCACGGTGATCGGGGTTCGGCTGCGGCGTCGTGGAGTGATTGGAGGAAAATGTTATCGACTTGGTCTGCAGATCAATTATTGCGCCGTTGTCCGTCAAAAAGTCCATTCCGAGAATCACGTCGCGGGAGCAGTTAGGCAGAATGACGAACGCCGCAGGGTACGTTGTGCCGTCTATGGTGACGCGCGATGTGCACGTTCCGCTTGGCGTCACGAGGTGGCCTCCTGCTGTGCGTATGTGCGGACCGTCCCATCTGGTCATAACTTTCTTCAGTTTAGACGCAAATGGTCCGCTCATTACCGAATAGTCAGCTCCCGTGTCTACGAGGGCGACTACGTCAAAGCCGTCGATGGACACCTTGACGTCAGAAGCAGTCTTCCTCGAGTTTCGGGTTCGTCGGGGCGTCGTATCTCTGCTTGTACGTGTTGACGGTCGGGCAGTGTGCATCGTCGTTGTCGTCGTCTTCTCAACGGACGTCTCGTTCAGGTCGGGTACGCGTCGCGCCGTGTAGCTGTCGTCGTGTTCAGGAGACTCGTTAGGGCTGGGTCGGGTCGTAGGGATGAGGGCATGTCGTGAATGATGGTCTTCAGCGAGTCGCTGCGTCGTTGGAGGGTTTTCATTTTTCCGCCGTTGTGCAACTTTACCTCCCGAAGTTGCTGCTTTTAGTTTCCCCCGCGTGGGCTGGGGGACCTTCCACGTGAGAAGTCAGCATTGCTACGGCGGTTCGGCGATTGGTACGGGTAGGGCGATGGCGAGCGGTTGAAACGGGATGGGCCACGGCTGGTTTCAGATAGATACTCGTCGATCTCACGTGGTCGTTGGCCAGGGAGAGGGCGAGGTGCGTCGACGGAGAAACCACGCAGTCCGAGTCTCTTGTATGGGCAGCGACGGTAGATGTGGTCGGCCTCTCCGCAGTGGTAGCACAGAGGACGATTATCGGGAGTTCGCCATACGTCCGTCTTCCTCGGCGTCTGGTTTCGGGCTACCGGGGGTCGGGCGGGTGACAGTGGGCGGCGGTACGGCGGGGCCTCTTGACGGCGTGTTGGGGCAGGGCGGGGTCGACGAACAGCCGCAGAGTAGGTCATAGCCTCGGGCTCGCGGGGTGCTTCGGACGGCACAGAAGTTCCCAAAGCCTGCTGTACTTCTTCCCGGATCACGTCGGTCAGTGAAGTGACTTGAGGTTCTGGTGTCGTCATCGGGAAAAGTTTCCGCAGCTCCTCCCTTACCACTGCGCGGATAGTGTCGCGTAGTGAGTCGGAGTTAATAGCGCTGGCACCAATCGTCTCCGAAACCAGCGCATTGATTGGGCGGTCGTATTGCCTCGTTCGGATTTCGAGCGTCTTCTCCATCGCGGCGGCCTCAGACGCGAATTCGGACACGGTCTTGGGGGGGTTGCGAACAAGGCACGCGAAGAGCTCTTGCTTCACACCTCGCATCAGAAACCGTAGTTTCTTTTCCTCCGTCATTCCTGGGTCCGCACGGCGAAAAAGTCGCTTCATTTCCTCGACGAAGATTACGACTCCTTCGTTCGGGTGTTGCGTTCGAGTTTCCAGTAAAATCGCAGCTCGTTCTTTTCTCACCACGGTCGTGAAGGTCTTAAGGAACTCGCTTTTGAATTGCGTCCAGTCGGTCAAGGCGCTCTCGTGGTTTTCAAACCAAGTTCGAGCTGCATCCTCCAAGTAAAAGAAAACATGCCGGAAGGTTTCTTCATCGTCCCACCTGTTGAAGATCCGCACGCGCTCCAGCTTCTCCAACCATTCCTCTGGGTCTTCAGCGGGGGCTCCCCGGAACGATGGCGGTTCCCGGGGCTGCTGCAGCATGATTGGCGACGTTGTTTCTTGTACCATGGTGTTGGTTGCAGCGTTCCTTCTCTTGGGTCCTTCTGGCATCAAACCGAACTCGGGTGGTAAATCTTGCAGGCGGGGGCTGGCTCTTGTTGGACTGGCTTGGCGGCTTCTCGAGGTTGTAGTGGGCATGAAGGGTGCGTACCCCGCACCTCCACCAGATGTCACGAAGCCAAGGACGACGCAATTGTCTTGCAGGAGAAACAAGTTTATTGGAGCGAACTTGTGCTCCCCTAACAACTCAAAAGAATACAGAGGCGGCGAAGCAGCGGTCAACAAAGTGACTTGCACAGGCGAGTGTCGTCGAATCGAATGCCCCGGCGTCCGCACTGCAGGCTTTTTATCTTTTGGCGCGCGTGGTTCTCGAAACGTCGATTCGCATCGAGAACATAGTAGATCCAAGAAGATTATTCTGCGCTGTTCACGTTAGATCGGAATGCTCTCCCTATCACAACAGATAACACATGCGGCACAGAAAGAAAGAATGGAACACGCGCTTCCCTTGGCGCAGAGATAACACAGACCGGCGCAGCCGGGCGGTAAAAGCAAAACACAAATAAACAAACCCAATGTATGGTTCGCGGCAATATACTAACTTTGGAAAACCTGGCACACCACCTTAGCCCTACTTACACGGATATCTAATAAATATGGAAGGGCGCACCAAGCTGGCTGTACCATGCACGCACGTGTGGTGGCACATGGGCGCTTAACCTCCGGCTCCCCAGTTTAGAACTACAGCAGTCGCATGTAAATGCCCTCCACCAAAGGAATCCGCACCTTCTTACCATGATCAGTGACCTCCCACCTTCGCCTGTTTAGATACTCTCCACAAAGCAGTTCCCCTTCCTCCTCTCACTAACCTCATCGAAGGGACAAAATTACGTTCCAAGTATCATCTGGACCATTAGCCAAAAGGAAAAGGACTCCAGAAATGGGACCACCTAAATAGCGACTCTTACTGCACCGATTCGCCGCCGGCAATCTCTCCGAGAGAGCACACCTCCATCGGAATTCCGCGTCGACGCCCGATCCGGCTCAGTAACTGAAGAGTACACGAACAATACGTTCGCACGCACGCAGATCACAAGGCAGACGGCGAAGTTGACATTTACACCGACGCGTCTTTGGATAGATTGACAGCGACCATTGCATCGACATCTACAGACTCGCCAGGATTGAATGGATCCCGAGAAATTTACAACACATACGGCCTCATAGAAGTAGAACTTCTGGGCATTTTGGCAACCACCCGGCGAACTTATGGCCATTCCGCCCGTCCCACAGCGAAGAAATTTCGCATTATCACGGACTCTTACGTTGCTATCTGAGAATTGGATCAAACGTCTTCCCGAATATTACGGTGACACATATCCTGACCACAATACGAGACCTACTAATGAAAGGATTCAAAATTCGCATTGCTCGGACTCCCGTGCATACATATGGCGAACAAGACAACAGCATGGCTCACGACGCTGCGAGGGGGAGGCTAGAATCACCTCTCACGGTGCCCGCCACGCCTGTCCCTCCTCCTGACGCAGATTGGCCACTCCAGCTACGCCAGCTCAAAAAGAAAGCAGCAAGCGTTTGCAAGACGAAACTCCGGTTGGCATTCTCTTACCTCTCAAGCACTTCTCGCCTACAGACGAGGTATTCCCCAATAAAGTGTATGCGAATTTACCGTATAAACAGCACATAAGAGGTCAGTCCCAGCAGGCTCTCATTTGCACCGATGGCCTTCCTGTAATCGGGAAGACATACCAAATCTCTTCCACCTAATTTAGCTCTGTGCTGTGTAACTGCCATCAGCTTCTTACTGTAGGCCCTGCACCCGTGACTGAACTGGAGCACGTAATGACCTCGCTGCTCTAGAAATATTAACCCTGTACGCCCTCGGAACCACCCTCTAGAAATCGGTGTAGTGGTTTGACACCCTGTCCCGGACTGACCATACTCATCCACGGCCAATGTCACAGTGCAAATTGAGTTTTGGTGCCACTGACTGAGTGACCGAGTGACCTGTGCATTTTGTGAATAGGACCCCAAGACTACAACTGTGTACATTGTGTGAAAGGTGACCCTTCCCGTTCTCCACCCACTCCCCATCCTCACTACCCCGCTGGGCCTCATGGACTGTCGTCTTTAATAAAGTGTTTCACTCACTCAAGATCCGTGTAATTGCGCTACGACGCTTCGCTGACTTCCCTTTCTAAGCTGCACGTTTGACCGGTACGCGTGTAGAAGATTCAAAATCAATTAATTGCAGATAAATAATAAGCGATCTTTGTCTAGATATCAGAGAAATATTAAAAGCTTTTCTTATCAAACATAAAACTAAGATACTGCAAGTTTTTTTATGATAAGATTGAATTATCTGACTGGTCTGCAGCGCGACCACATTCGTGATAGCTTTTCTGGCTTAAGGAGCGCAGTTGCTGGTTATCATGTACTATTGTGGGCTAAGGGAAACTTACAGCTCAAGCGTTATTCAAGGCGTGCTCAGCTTAGCAACACGGAGGGCTGGAATTCAGCGCGTAAACACCAATATGCCACATAACGGGGTAGTGCTGGCCTAGTCCACTAATTCCTGTGTATTCCCGTAGCTCAGTAGTATGGAGCAGTGTCCGAATAGCATCGCACTGTGCGGGTTAGAGACACGAGCGGGGTGTTGTAACGTGAAATTGTGTTATGCTGGGGTACACAAACCTCATGGACGTTATATCCGTCACGGAAATGACATCGCCAGAAAACGTTCCATTGGCCGACGGCGATAGGATTCGAGCCCGCGATCAGTCTGGCAGCAACGGGAGGCGTGAAGCGCTCTACTAATGAGCCATGGAGTCATGCCCGGATAGCTGTAAGAACGCGCCTTATGTCCTTCCCTCTAACTTCCCTATTCAGATGGTGCTGCCGTCTCGGAGAGGTGCACTAAATAGTGCGCCATGACGCTTATGAGCCCCGATAGCTGGCGCCTCGATGGGCAGCCTATAGATGGGCAAGCTACCGTGTTTATCCGTCGGCCGCCTAATGAAGCGCCGCTCAGATTGCGGTACGCCGCTGCCGGGTTCCACAGGCTGAGCTCGTCGCCACGCAAGCGTCTAGCGTACGCGCCACGGAGCAGGATCAATGTAGTCGCCCCTTTGACTAAGTGACCTGACAGCTGGACGTCACTCGCCAACAGGACGTCGCTCGCCAAGCAAACCCACAAGACTGCTTTCGACCCACAAATCTTGCTCCTTTCGCTGCAGCGAACCGTGTCTTTACCAAACAATTCGCTGACAAGCTGTTCGCTTTCGTTCGAACGGTTAGCGAGCGCCTGGGGTTTCAATAGGATTTACGCAATGCTCCGGCGCGTGTAACCCAGTGTGTCATGTTGATGCGTTTAAGGGTGCAATACCGACGAAATATAAATAGCTAAATGCAAGTTCGTATCGATGCACAACAAACATTCAAATGCTCCGGCGAAGGCCCATTTCACTTTCGTGTTTTACCGATTCCTATGTAAGAAGAATCAAGCACAGTTTTTCTGAGTTGATGAGCTCTCGACGTCTCTAATGCAGCAGAAGGCGTTCGCCACTCCGTATGCTTCGCGTCTTCCTTTGGCGCTGAATCCACCATACTTGGTCTCCCGAAGCAGTACTGGCAGGCTTACACGGCCAATTCAGCAGGTGACAACATGGCAGACAACGTGGCAGCGGCACGCCGACTCCCAGGCAGGGTATCGAGAATAAGCAAGGAAGAAAATTACGCCCACCTCCCCTCGCGGGAACCCTGGTGTGATGCGACGCTGAGGGGGGTTCAAGCGCACGCCGAGAGCAACCGTCGACCGAAAGGCCGCCGGAGAGCGGCACACCGGTTATATGCGCAGCGCACCCGAAGGAGAGGAGATCGCGAAGAGAGAGAGAGTGCCGCGGCTATGACGCAACACAATCCAACACAATCCACTTTAATCCAATCCAATCCAAATCCAATCCAATCCAAGTCAAGCCAAGCCAAGCCAAGCCAAGCCAATCGAATCCAATCCAATGCCCCTCGCGAGAGAGTGTTCGCTATCGGAGAGGAGATGGGGAGTGTGGCTGAGGACAACAACGGACGCGCGCAGGAAGAACAGGGCCGCCGACAAGAGATGCTCTGAGGGTCGCATCTAATAACGTCGGACTCTAAGCATGCTGTTCCGGAGAACAGAAAGCAAAACAGATGGGAACCACTTATCCTCCCGGTTATCCGGTTAAACCACGTCGTTATCCTCGTTTTTACCGGGATAAATACATGGTTTAACCGGTTAACCAGGCACGGGTGTGGTTCGCAAAAAGGACACGTTTCTTTCTGCAGAAAAAAAAGTTAACGCAAGCCCAAAGGTGTATGCAAGAACTTTAAAATTGGAAATAGTCCAATCACATTATAAGAACACTGCGAGTTCCTGTAGGCCATTGCTGCAAATGTTGCGACAGCCGCAGGCGTCGTACATTGTATTGCCTTCTTTCTGGCATTTTAAGCTAAATACCTCTTTCACGAGTGGGCATACAACAAAGAGTGCGTTTATTCTGGCCTGTCTATGCAATAGAGATACGAACCCCAGTTCGACAAATTCCCTTCATTGCCCCTTTAATAAATGTTTTCAAGGATACCGCGAAGCGATTCGGGTCCGTGGTACCTCTTCTCAAAACACCTGCGTTTTGGCGCCAAAGCATGCACAGGAGTAGGAACGAGCGCTAGGAATGCAACCGGGCATTTCTTGGACAATTAGCAAAATATTACGCAAGGTATTGTATATTTTTTCACGTTTTCAGTTTTCTTGTGTTTGCATGGTGCGTAAAAAGTTTTTGCATGCTACGCTTCGTCGAGTGTTCTTTCCTAAAGGTAACGCAATCCTTGTTCCAGAAAATGCACAGTCTGCTAAAGGATCAGGCCGATATTACTAACGACACGGACGCATTCATCGCTTTGGGATTTTCTCCGCTCAGCGATCAATGGAATCAGTTTATTTCAACCATGCTAAGGCAAGTTCTGCATGCCGTAATTTTTTTGTGCTTCCGACCTTTTGTAGTCTGTACGTATGCACACACATACACTTGCGCACGCACGCACGTACGCACACGCGCACGTGCCTGCGCGTGTGCGTGCGTGTATGAGAGCACCCACACGCACACAAGCACGGACACACAACCACACGCGCACCCAAACGGACGGCCACACGCACTCACGCACAAACGCACGTGCCACCACTCACGCATACAAGCACACCCACACGCACGCGCACACACGCGCCCACAAGCCCACGCGCAATCACGCGCACGCGCACAATTACAAACACACAAGTACGTGCACGCACATGGACGCACGCAGACACACATATACACATCAGGCTGTTGAACCGCACGAAATACCAGGGTTCGGCAGCGGTTCGGGATCGTGTAAATTAATTGCGGTTTAGTTCCGGTTAAACTAAATCATCCACCAGTCCGGTTCGCCGACCGCTTTGTAGAATTGTGGGTAAAGGGCACGATAAACATCTATTACAGTTTTAACAGAGGACCTGTTTTAGGCTGCGCTCAGTCGCATGGCATTAGCAAAAAAGAGTTATTTTTGAAATACAGTTTCTAGCTGTATTTTTAAATGTTCTGGAAAAATTTAGGTGGTATCGGAATGTGTATGAGCCCGTTTATGGTGGATGTATGGAGAATAGGCAGGCAAAATTTGCCGACACTTCTCCTTGTGTATTCAGACACTAGACAGACGAAATGAGCACTGGTGGTGGTGTGCGGATTAGCCGCTTCCTACTCATCATATTTTACTTCCGATATCGCTGGGGCCAAATAGGAAGAGATGAATCCCGTTATGGAGGAGCAGGCTTTTCACGTGCTGATACCGAGAAGGTAGCCATGGGAGGATTGGATATACACTCCCGGTCATCCCTGTGCGCTAGCTGGTTACCTGTGGTCCCCGGGTGCATACCATAGTAACTTCAGTAATTTTATCATTAAAAAGCCAAACTTTTCTGTTACGCGTCTCTTGAGTGCTGGCCTTTTCAGGAGACTGCTTGTTTTCCTTTCTGCATTTCTTCAACGCTCTCACATTTCTAAGCATAATAACCTGCATACATACGTACATTTATGTACAGCACACTACACACGCATATTACATGCTTGCATACACTGTGTTACGTCGATAATAATAGCGTCCTTAAAATTTTTCTTCATTAAACCGCATCTCTGTTCGCGCTCAACCTTCACACGATGGTCGCATTTCTTGGTATATTTGTTCGACGACGAGAACAAGGACGGTTCTTAAGTGCTAATTTGAAAATTAAAGACGACTTTTGCCGATGAGTAAATGGTGGCCATCTTGGATGTTTATGACCAACTTTTAACGGTGGCGCCACCTCCTTTATGTAGATCGAAACGCGCCATGGCAGTCCACGGTAGGAGAGAGACGATGAGGCGGAAGGAACGAAAACGTCTTTCTTCGCTTCTTTAAATTTGTCACAGTAACTGCCAACGAGTTCATTCGAATCAGAAAAAAATATTTTAAGGGTTCATCGTTCCTTATGAAACTTTTTTCTTACTTGCTGTCGGATCGTCTGTCGTCTGCTACGCCAGGTTGCCCAGATTTCCCAACAAAAACTCGAAACCTCAACTTCATAGTTTCTTCATTTTCTAGTTTTACTCTGCACGTCCACATCTGTGCTTGTCACGTGGCATTATGAGATCTTTCTCTGCACAGTTAAAGGCAGCCCATTCATCCGCAATCAGTGATGTCGCAACGGCACGTGCCCAGCACATACATTCCTGCAGAAAACAATTAGGTTAAAATGAGAACACACCCACAAGCGTGAGCAAAGAATCGCAAGCCTGATTACAAATATCTGGATAATCTGCAACGACGCAGAAGATTTAAAAGTCAATGAAAAAAGCAATCCACCTATTACTACTATTGGCAGCGACCAAGGACGGGAAAATTTATTTCTGATTAGCATAAAATCTTCATTAACTATTTATGTTCACCTTAAGTTATGGACGGTTTTTTGACCGGCAGTCGCATTTGGCTCAGGCATTGCCCCTTGCCCCTTGCGTTTAAATACCCCAGGTGCCGACGCAGTTTCAGGTTTGTCTACAATAGCCAAGATGGCTCCCATTTTCTCATAGGCAACACATCATTTTTTCTAAAGAAACAGGTTAGTGCCGTGACTGTTTTTGCTGCTAAACAAAATAGCCACAAACATCTGCCGTCGTGTAAAGTTTGAGCGCAAATGGGAACTCAGTTGGGGCAGGATTTTTGAAGGACATCGATTTAACACCATGCACATACATACATACATACATACATACATACATACATACATACATACATACATACATACATACACACACACACACACACATACATACACACACATACATACATACATACATACATACATACATACATACATACATACATACATACATACATACATACATACATACATACATACATACATACATACGTTGAACGAAGGGGCTTTGAATACTGTAACCAGGTAAAAATAATACTTTGGAGAAGGCAGCGGCCTCAAACCTCTGCCAACGTTTCGACAACGGCACTTGTCTTTTTCAAGGCCTCAGGTTTTATGTCTGGCAGACTGTTTTATAGATATTGAGTTGGAGAGAGAGGGGCGGAGGTTGTGTAAAGAGAAGCTGGCGGGAGGAAAGCAGAGGTGGTCAACGGTCGGTTGAAAGGAGCGAAATAGTGAGAGAAACGGATGTGTGGTTATTACCAGAGGACCCCCTAAATGAGAAACACGAAAAACTACAAGAGGTCCGGGGGAACAGGGAGGAATGGTTTAAGCTGGGCTGCGGTGGTCCCGGGCGACCTCAAAAGAGGCCTCCCGGAAGTTTGGGGCCAAAGGGGCGTCTTGCGGCTGCAATTACAAGGTTACTGAACTGCGTGTAAGAGATAAAGCTCGTAAACAACAGCCCACATACATACATACATACATACATACATACATACATACATACATACATACATACATACATACATACATACATACATACATACATACATACATACATACATACATACATACATACATACATACATACATACATACATACATACATACATACATACATACATACATACATACATACATACATACGTTGAACGAAGGGGCTTTGAATACTGTAACCAGGTAAAAATAATACTTTGGAGAAGGCAGCGGCCTCAAACCTCTGCCAACGTTTCGACAACGGCACTTGTCTTTTTCAAGGCCTCAGGTTTTATGTCTGGCAGACTGTTTTATAGATATTGAGTTGGAGAGAGAGGGGCGGAGGTTGTGTAAAGAGAAGCTGGCGGGAGGAAAGCAGAGGTGGTCAACGGTCGGTTGAAAGGAGCGAAATAGTGAGAGAAACGGATGTGTGGTTATTACCAGAGGACCCCCTAAATGAGAAACACGAAAAACTACAAGAGGTCCGGGGGAACAGGGAGGAATGGTTTAAGCTGGGCTGCGGTGGTCCCGGGCGACCTCAAAAGAGGCCTCCCGGAAGTTTGGGGCCAAAGGGGCGTCTTGCGGCTGCAATTACAAGGTTACTGAACTGCGTGTAAGAGATAAAGCTCGTAAACAACAGCCCGTATAGTCCGCAGAATTCCGCGTGGGGAAGCCAGTGTTCGTAGAAGAATAGAAGAGTTATCCGCAGGTACGTTCCAAGGGGAGCTTTGCGCTAGATAAAAGGACTTCTTTTCTTTTTTCTTTTTTTTTCTTTTGTTTACGTGTGTGTGTAAAGTAGATAGTAAGATGAAATTCCAAAGGTCGAAGGAGGCGAGTGCGCGTGCTATGTCTAAATAGGCTAGAAACAAGGCAAGAGTAAAGAAAAAAACGAAAGGATTGTATTCAAGTAACAGCTTTGGGGGTGGGCAGTTAGGGTTGCTACGAATCGAGATGCCCACTTTTGTAGGAGCATTATTATTCTGTTCGATAGAAATACCCTGAGGTTTCTAAGCTGCCTTTTGAAGCATTGATTCCTGCCGCCTCGAGGCAATTGAATTTATGAATTATGTACGATTCTCTGTATTTCCTGTCACTCGGAGACTTAACGTTTGACTGTAGAATATAGAGCTTGAGATCATCGAAATTGTGGTTCAGCTGGTTGAAGTGTTGCGCGACTGCTACGGAGGCCCTGTTATGAGTGTAGGCCTGATGTCCATTCAGGCGTACGTTTATAGGTTGACTCGTTTCTCCAATGTACTAATTTTGGCATTTTGTCAACCGTTTGTCAAAAGTTTGACCGGTATGGTCGACAGGATGGCGCCATAGACTCTCGTATTACCCCAGCGAACAAAGGGAACACGGTTGACAAGAGAGATAGAACGTGCAAAAAAGCGGATGAATCAAGTATGGGGAAAGTGTGAGGGGGAGGGCGGTATGCGGAACAGCGCGCGACATTCTCTCGAACGGCGACGCCAAACGAGGTAACCGAGAGAACAAAGAAGCCATGAAAGATAGGACAAGCAGGAAAGGGGAGGATGAAAGAATGGCTAAAGGCGCGGGACATGGTTCTGCGCAGCCACGCGCTATACGAGATGACACCAGATTGTATCGCACGCCTGCATGCGTTAGCTGATTTGGCGATCACTCCATCAGACGCAGCAGGTACGCACCGTCACCCATAAGAATGTAATTCACCCTGGGCACAAATTTCGCATTTCGGAGTGCGTAATTGTCAGCCCAATGCTTTACTTGTGTTGCATCACCGGCGACTGCTTTGCAGTCCATCTTTTAATTTTCAAGCTTACTGATCCTTCTCTCTTGAGTTGCGGTAGTTTGCACTTGTTGGCATCGGAATTTTTTGGTGCAGAGACTACAAACCAGACATATTCGTGCTGCTCGGCCACTACACCGTAACAAACCACGACCAACCATCCTGCAAGATGGCACCACCCAACATCTACAAGCACAGGGATGGGTTCAATGTTTCCATGGTAAGCGCTGCCGTTTTGGATTCTCGGAGCGTCGAACACCGAGCCGTCTGCCCAATTCACTTTCCCCCTCCAACAAACTAGGAACGAGGCACGGGTTATACCTCCTAAACTATCCACTACGTTGCACACCTGATTCTTCAGGAATCAGCTAATTTCCTCTGGGGATGAACGAAAGAGTTCTATTGACAGAAAACCAGTATGTGTACTACGGGCTCACAAGCGTGAAGAAAAAAAAGGTCTAGTTCAAATTTTTGGCAGGAAAAAACCTCCAGCACGAATAATTGGTAAATATTTTGAGTGGTACATTGATTGGTTGACGAGTAATTTGTTGGTCGGTAGATAAATTGGCTGACAACTTCAGCGTCTCAAATTACACGCCCATGTCAAAAACTAGAAAGTAGGAGAGCACACGAAAGAGAAGCAGAATTTTGTCTAAAGGGGGGCTGAGCAGGATGTGTTATTGCTGAACTATAAACAAGTAAATCGTCGTGATTACGGTACTCATTGCGAAGGCTGGCATGAGGGGTGTACAAATTCTGCAAACCAGGTGTAAAAATGGGCCGAAATGGGACACCCCGAATTCAGTCAATCGATGCAGCATAAACCAGAAGGAGTCATTTGAGACACGCCTGCGCTCTGCATTGGACTATGAAAGAGTGCCTTTGTTGTTGATGATGACGATGATGATAAGAAATACGAAGACGAAAATCAGGCTGAGGGTGGTGGTGGAGGGGAAGACGATCACTACAGCTGACAAAATGTGCCCTTCTGTGACCTGGTGTCTTCCAAAGCACGCATATAAACGGTAGGAACTGTGTGCACGCATATCAATGGTAGGAACTGGTAGCAGCGGGGACACTTTCGTAACTTTTGCACGGCTTGCAGAAAAGAACTTATTCAAAAGCTGATGCGTTTTCTCATCTACTTAAAACTGCTTATTTCAGGGCGTTATTGAAACGTTACCGCGGCATAGTTTTTTAAGCATTAGTATAGGAGGTTCCAATCGCAATAATTTGTCATACGTGTTGGAAATCTCCGTGAGCCGAGAACAAACCATACTACATTAAGCCACTATTCCGCGAGTATTACTTCCAGTATGATTCATCAGCAGTGCATGACGCCGGCGAGGTAGCACTTCATTGGCAATGTCCTCTTTAGCGTTTTACTTTGTACGAACTCACGTCTGGAACTGGTTTCTCGGTGCTTTCAAGGCCAGATTACCCGATTACATCAAACTCTAAAGAGATCCCTTCCGCGGAGCCTACAATTACCCATTGTTGTCGAGATATTCATCAACAAAGTCGTCGCCAACCTTATCTACTCCTGTACTTCAATCCTCGCTTAACCCCATGATATCCCACCTAATGTCAGTAAGCTCCTGTAATAGTAAAACTACGCTTCCCTCGCTAGAGACGGCACGTGGAACGCTGCCAACTTCAAGTTTTACAGCCGGCCTGTCCAGATCAAGAAACCGTTCACTCTATACTGCCTCATTTGCCCGACCGGCACCATGGTCAGGCACTCCAGGTTGCTTCGGACTAAGGGCAGCGGATGTCCTGGTCGTCAACCAAAAGAGAAAGTGGGAAACTAGCTAAACATAGAAAACCTGCCATGGAACGGTAGCCAGGACGCAGGAGTACAAAATAACCCTTTAAAAAAACCGCGCTCTTAACCCGTAAGAATTATCACAATGTGGACACATTAATATTAACTCAACTGTCATCGCAGGCTCTGTGACTCCTGTGGTTCAAGCAGCATGCAGAAAAAACTAGCAAGCTAACTCCGAAAACGAGGGGCTTATTGCGCAACGCAAGAACATGTAATTACGGAGTACGGTGGATTAAAGTGGATTGGCAGAGCTGTTCAAATAATTAACAGAAGGTAAAAGGAAACGACATTCGTGCTTGCAACATGGCAGTGAACGGGGAAACTCTGTGAAGAGAGGAGCAAGCTCAAAAGCAACGAAAGGAATCCAGCTATCGGCAACGACAGAATGTGCTCACCCAGGTACGAACTGGGGAATACTGAGCGACTCTATAACAGGATGCTAAAATTAGCGGAGGATTCGGCATGAGGCTCCACAGCAGCGACGTTAGGCGAGGGGACGCTACTGAGCCTACAAGCCCAACTTGGCATGTCCCACTAATAACTAAAGCGAAAATAGAAAAGGCGCTTATTCATAAAAGCAGACAGAGCTGCACGTGACCACATTATTAACGTGGGCTGTCTAAAAGAGGGAAACGATATTGTAATGAAAAAGCACGCCAAGCTATTGTCAGAATGCCTAAGGACATTAAAGGTACCCACGGCCTCAAAAATACCAGCATTATCCTGATTCGCAAGAAGGGAGATACCAAATATTTTAAGTATTAAATTCAACAGCCTACCATCGGTTTTATACAAGCTTTTTAGCAAGGTACGATATAACCGCGTCAACGTCAGTCTAGAGTCTCAACAACCAACGGAACAGGCTGCGTTTAGAAAAAGTTCATGTACAATACGTCACATTCGTGTAATCTATCGAGTAATGAAGCAATCCGCAGAGTTCAATAAACGCATTTACAGGGCACTTATAAACCATAAAGTTGCGTTTGATTTAATAAACACAGCAGCTGTGTTGGAAGACTAAAATGAGCAAAGAATGGACGAGACGTACCTAAACTTCTAAAAAATATTTTAGAATCCAGGGGACGTCATTCTTAAGTTTCACAAACACTGGCTTTTGAACACACCACCTCCTACACGCCACCACTTTGTTGAATCGCTGGGACACTGTTTGCGAGTGTGCAATGCGGTTTGAAAACCGTCCAAAGACCCAAAGGCTCAAGAGTCCTTCTTATACCATTCGACACTCCCAGAACAAATGGTATTCAAACCAAAGATGTAGGCCTTTCTTCCATTTGATTGGGACGTTTTTGCGCGCGCCATTGGGTATCGTCAATTAATGCACGAGGGTTGTTACGGTTATGGAAAGCAGACATATCGTTTTGAAATTGTTGTGCGCGTCGTTGCTGTTTTGAGGACCATACATCACATCTCGACAGAACCGAACGTACAGTAGCTTTTTTGTGTTGAGCCGGGTGATGGGAATCAAAGTGCAGCACATAGTCTGTATCGCAGGGCTTTCGAAATAGCATTGTGTTGATAGCATTCCTTCGAGCATAACTACCAAGCGCATCCACAAAGCGCATCGAGTTCCCATTACCAAAATATGACGACCCAGCGAATGAGTAAAGGATGATAATGACGATGGTGTGGTTTAATGGAGCAAGGGCTACTAGGCAAAAAACCGCCAAGGGGATGCTGGTGTTTCGGTTAGAGGTGCTTGGCTAAAATTGATGTATAGGGCCAATAATTAGGGATGAAAGGTGGATATAAAACACTTAGGAAGCAGTGGGATCTTCAAAACAGGGTGCCTCGGGCAGATCGTTTTGCCAATGCAAAAAAGGTGAGGCCCCTAAGTATCACATAAGAAACCTTCGGCACTGCTCTCATCACTGAGCACAAGGCTGCGGTTACACCCAGTATGAGATTTCCTTTTAAAAATCGACATCCGCAAGGTAGGTTAACACTCTTTTGAGATTGACAATTGCTTCGTCTGATAGAAAGTGTGCTGGGTGTTGTAGTATGTGTTTTGTGTAAAGGTCTGCGAAATGCCTGCGTCTATCTGCTTCTAGTTCTCTACGTTCAAGTAGCGCATAAAGTACAGAAAGAGCCCCTCCACATCTAGCACAATTAGGACGTGGTGTACCATTTAAAACATGTCCGTGTGTGCCATATGTGTGCCCAATCCTCAGACGAAAAAGTGCGACCTCAACAGATCTGTGTAGCCTTCTTGGTGTACGTCTGCCTATTGTTGGTTGAACTGCCTGGAGCTTGTTTTCTGCTTGCGCATCCCAATGTTTCTGTCACGTTTTAGGAAGTTTTCTTTTGATGAGTGCTTTGAGGCCCAATTACAGCACAGATGTAATGTCTACATCATCCCGAAGAACCGCAGCAGCTGCTTCCCTGACAGCAGCCTCATTTCGAGCTATTCCGCAATGTCCAGGTACCCAATAGCTTGCTATTTCTACACCCATAGCCTAGGCTGACATGATCACGTTTAAGAACAAGTTGAACACTGTATTTTTGTGAGGCTTCGCACCGTACAGGGCTGTGACTACACTCAAGGAATCTGTATATACGACTGAACAGTGCATTTGGCGTTGTATGGTGTATTCTATAGAAATTAAAATACCATGGGCCTCACATGTAAATGTCCTGGAGTTAGGATTGATTGTTTTAGAGGCACAGTAATGGGGTCCACAAACAGCACAAAATACAGCCTAGTTGATTTTAGATGCGTCTGTGTGAAATTCCGTCCATTGGTATTTGTACTGCAGGCTCTAAAAGTGTTAGTGTATTATGTATTATGCCTAGGGTTGCAAAGGACATGTCACGTGCAACTGGCAACCGTTTCCACGGTGCAATGACGTTACTAAAGGTGGTTTTGTGTGTCTAAACAAAATTTCCTTTTAGATGCCAAAGTGTTTATGGACATTGCTTAGGGCTGTTCAAGAGAGGGTCGTTTTAGGAACAAACCCGCAGTGAATTATTCATGTATTAGTAGGTCGAATGGGTGCTATAAAAGTAAAGTTGTTTTGAGTTCACATAACTAGGCTGTGTGGGCACGCTTATGTTCCAGCGACCACATATCAGATTGAAATACAGGCTTTCTGAAATACAGGCTAGTATGAAAAGCACCCGTCGCCAATCAAAGGCCAAGGCGGTACACTGGGTCAACGAGTTTAAGAGCGGCCTTTTAGGCTGATTGATAAATCGTACTGCTGTAATCAAGCCTAGATCTGACAAGTTTATAGAAAATTTTCAGTAAGCAAGCTCAGTCAGTTCCTTATGACTGGCGTGAGAGAACCTTTAAAATTTTAAGTGCCTTCATGCATTTTATTCTTAGTTTTTTTATGTGGAGCATGAAGTTTAACTTCTCGTTCAGCAGAATGCCCAAGTACTCCTGTTCCTTTTCAACTCGAATTTGTTTTCTGTCCAGAGTGACAAATAGATCTGGTGACATGTCTCGTAATTTTGAAAACAGAATGCAGGAATTTTTGTCTCCATTGAATTTAAAACAGTTTTGATCCGCCCATCTCGAGCGGCTATTCACTCCCAGTGGGACATGCTTCGCGCAAACGGACCTACTGCAAGACTTAAAACTTGTCTGCACGTCGTACACGTAGATAGAATAAAAAAGTTAGCCGTATAAAACATTTTTTAAACTATTAATTTTAACAATGAAAAGCGCCAACTCGGAACACCACCCCGTGGCACACCGTTTTCTCGGGTTAAGACTCGTGATAAAACAGTGTCAAGCCGCACTCGAAATGTCCTGTGAGTAAGGTAATCCTCCAGTATATTAAACATATTGCCCCAAATGCCCAACGCAGCGTGTTCAAGTAAAACGCCATAACGCCATGCGGTATCATAGGTTTTATCTAGATCTACAAATATGGAAACACAGTGCGGCTTATGTACAAATGCATCTCTTATGTAAGCTTCCAGTGCTACGAGACTGTCAGCTGTAGACCTTCACGAACGGAAATCAGACTGACGTCTATCTAAAATTCTGTTTTATTATAAAAAATAAATTAAGCGTCTGTTTAGGATTTTTTTAAATGCCCACACAGGCAGCTTGTTAATGAAATCGGCTGTAGCTGCTTGCTATGGAAGGGTCCTTTCTCTTCTTACAGTATTGGGACGACAGTGGCCTCTTTCAAGGATTTAGGGAGGTGTCCAGCTTGGCCAGCTTTGTTGAATAAGAGAATTGTCTCCTGCGTGTCTTCATGAACATGTTGCACCATTTCATACGTAATTCTGTCGGCCCCTGGGACACTTTTACCAGACGTAGAAAGGGCTAGCTCATGCTTAGTGAACGGACAGTTGTAGCCCTTCCGTTCTTCTTTCCTCTTTCGCAGTGGCTGCCGTTCAATGCTGTTTTGGTGTTGTAAGAATTGTGTGGTGTAGTGTGCGAAACAGGAGACCCCTTCAAAGTGCTCATCAAGAGCATCGGCTTGATCCTCCGCGTGTGTCCAGCACTTCTACAAGTGAAGGGGTGTTTGTGTTCCTTCCTTGTATCGCGCTGATTCTCTTCCAAACTTTGTGTATGTCAGTGTACGAGTTAATTGATGTAAGAAATGTCTTCAACTGTCAGTTTTTGCCGCACGCCTAATCTTCCTACTCTTCGCCTTTCCACGTTTAAAAGCAATCATATTTTCAGTTGTTGGGTACCTTCTAAAGCTCACCAATGCTTTGTTTTGCTGTTTCCGGGCTACCAAGGCCTTCATTTGGTCTTGTTTGTACCAGAAGTTTGGGGTATGGAGGACTGTGCACCATCCGTTCGGTGTGCAGTAGTTACAGTCTAGTCCACTTTTGACAATATCCAAGTGCCAAGGAAATCCTATCGTTATAACGGATAATTGTTATACGCGGGTTGCGAAATAAAAAGACGGAGAAGAGCTCAAAACATTTTATTCGCACGCCACTAAGGTCATACTACTAAAAATTTGCGAAAAAGAAGCCATAGTCGGTCACCTTTGTTTGCCGTGTGTGAAGCTAGCGCAAATCTTTTCCAAGGCCATCTATAGGTGCTTCACCTAGCTAAAGTAAATGTCCTTGGCGGAGACAAAGTCCCCGAGGGACGTGTCACTAATCGGGCCTTCTACGAAGACACTACCTGAGTAGGCTGCGAAACCACCATTAGAGCCATCACTCTTGCAAGTTTGGTGCACAATATAACCGGATTCAATCGTTATATTCGATATCGTGGCACTGGAGCATTGTAATAAGTGGTTTATTTTACCATGGAAAGAATACAGAAGTTGACGGTGCCATAGCTGTTCATAGTTATATCCGATATATTGTTATAAACTATCGTTGTAAGTGGACTCGACTGTATATCCTCCGCAGCTTGGTCGATCCCTAATTGTTCTATAGATGCATACGACAGCTGGGATATTTCTTAAATGTTTCCAATCTGCACCCTGTCCACGAAAACGGTTTGTGTGTCTTGGAATTGAAGGGTTTTCTGTTGCAGCTAATGTAACAGAGAAATGGTCGCTGCCATAGGGATTCGCCTCTATGCTCCACTGCACCAACGGGAAGAGAGTAGGGGAGCCCATTGCCAGATAGATAGCCGAGTATGTGTTGTGTGCTGTGCTGTAACACGTGGGCTGTTTTTGTTACAAAGCCAGGTGCCTAATGACAGCAAGAATTTTTCTAACAGTCTTCCGCGTGTATCTCCACGTGCAAACCCCAGAGCTCATGATGGGCATTAAAATCCCGTGGCAGTATGAAAGACGGTGGGAGATAATTTATGAAACTTTCACATTCAGCAGCTGCGAGATGGCAATCCGGAAGGACATATAAAGAGCAGACTGTCGTCAACCCACCAAAAATATTTGCGCTCACACCAACGGCCTCAAGGTTAGTATGTGCAGTTCCTTGATGTCATGCAGTTGACTTCTTCACAACTTCAGCAACACCTCCTGTAGAGTGGGTGCAGCCATCCCTGTCTTTACGAAAAACAGTATGCTGTGTAAGAAAGTTAGTTTGCTTCGAGTTTAGGTGAGTTTCTTGAAAGCACATTATACCTGTATTGCGTTCAGATAGGATTCCATTAATGTCTTTCAGATTTTTTATCAGACCCCTACAGTTCCATTGTATTATGCGTTGAGTCATATATTGCATTTGAGGGAGGGTACTTGTGTATATGTGTTTTCTTTTGTTATTTGTTGCGTGATCGGCCTGTATTCCCAGGCGGTTTTTTTCCGGCGCTCAAAGGACAGGCGCCGCTCCCTGGGCACCTCAGGTTGTGCAGGAGGCGTCATAATATCCATTGCTTCAAGCGTTGCCCCTCGAGCCTCTGATCAGTCGGGCTCTTTGGGGCGCGCTCTAAGACGACTGGTGCCTCGGCCGGTCGCACGTGCTGGGGGCGTGGATCCCGGCACGTGAGGCGTAGCACAGGGAGCCGGCCCTCCAGTATCCATGCTCACCTCACAATCAGGGTAATGAGAGATGGGTGACAGAACAAGAGGTGCGGCATGGCTTCCGGTTGTGTTGGCGACTGCCACAACTGCGGCACCCGCGGACGTTGTGGCGGCTTGGGCTACCAAAGGCAGCTCAGGAGGAGGATCGGCAGCCAGATCCTCTTCGGGCATTGAAGGAGTGATCGGAAGCCGCTCAGTAGGGCGAAAAGGCGGCGGCGCCGTAGCAAGGCTACACTGTGTCGCTGTACTAACCAGACGCCGCTCCAACCCCCGGCCGGCCTAAAATGCATAGGAGGCTGCTGAAAACAACCTGTGTGTCCCGTGCGCTTCAACGAAGCTGATGTTCTCAGTAACCTTAATTTGTAATATTTCCTTTTCTTTTTTCAAAGTCGGACAGGATCGAACGTATGTAGCGTATGCACCGCTGCAGCTCGGACACTTGGCTGTGGTGCGCTTGCAACTTTCGGAAGAGTGGTCAGTGTCGGCACACTTGGCGCATGTCAACTTGCCCCGGCATGCTTCAGTGCCATGGCCGCACTTTTGGCACTTGAAGCACCATCTCGGTTTCGAAATGTATGGTCGAACGTGGCACCTGATGAAAGTGGCTTTCACCGTCTCGGGCAGGGTGGTGCTGGCAAAAGTTAAGGTGATGTGTTTGGTTGGAATTTCTTCTCCGTCTCTTCGTAAAGTAATTCTTCGAACAGCGACTACACCTTGGTCTTTTAGCCCCTGAAGGAGGTCAGCTTCCGTCTCATTCAGTAGCTCTCTCTCAGATATAACACCTTGGATGGTTTTCAGCGTGCGGTGAGGGGTTACAGTGACTGGCAGGTCAGCGATTTTTTCCTGTTTTAGCCGGCTCTCACTTTGATTTTTCCCTTTACCTCAACAAGGAGGTCACCGGATGCGAACTTCTTGGCGTCATATTCTTTCCCTAGGATGTTGTCTATGCTTTTCGCAATTAGGAACACTGCCTGCTTGTTCACTGGTTTGGTCCCATCAGTAGAATGTACTACTAGGAATTTTGCGAAACTAGTGCTGGGTCTTTGTGGTTGCAGTACTTCGGTGCGGCCCCTTCTTCAGGGCCGATCAGTTGTTTGGGGGGATGGAGAACGAAGCCACAGAAAATGTAAAATATTCAGCGACAAGGCAAGTCGCCCAGCACCGAGTCCAACAATGGAACGGGAATTTGCAGCGTGCGTTAACTGTACGTTGCCGATATAACCCTATGCTCGGAATATATGGTGATGTCTTCGCACAGGATTTACTCTCGCCGCCTGGGGAAAAAAACCGAGAAATGAGGAAAAGAGAAGATGACAGGATAGGGTTAGGAAAGAGAGTAGGAAAGGAAAAGAATTGAGAAGAGGACAGGAAAAGGCGACTGGCTGATTCCCCCACCCCCAGGTCGGGTCAGACAGGGGGCACCGTCTACGGGAAGAGGGGGCCAAAGTGTTGTGTTGCCTATGCCAAGGGGCCATGAAGCTCTAGAACAACCCTGGCTTTGGCTCAACCACCAGAATTCCGTTTTCCCCAGATACAGCAAAGCCATGCACAGTCTAGGGCGCGGGTAGGTCCAACCCACATGGGCTCGGGGTGCGCGCGAATGAGCAAAGGGGTGTCGTCCACAGGGTTGAAGGCTAAGACCATCAATGAAGGGGCCTGAGAGGGTTTACAAATGCTACAAATGCTGCATGTGCAAAGACAGAACTGGTCAACCACTTTTTTGAAAAAATGGTCGCGTGTTTGGTTATCTCAACAGAAAAACGCTAGCACATAAACCGCGATATGGCCCCAAGAAATGTATACGGTCATGGTTTAATTGCCATTGCCGAGCGGTATGCAATGTTAATATGGGCCCCTTACCGGATCCTTACTGTGTGCCTGATAAATGGGTTAGTTGTATTTCGTACGGGCCGGCTTATTACTGACGCTGTCATCCATGCAGGTGGCGAAATGTCTTATGTAATCTTTTAGCACTGTTGAGTACAGAAAGTATTTCTCAAGCTTCAATAGAACTTCTAGGCGGTATATATAACAGATTCCGGGGCAGGATAATGACTCACAAGCACAGCGAAAACTTCCAGGTCTGCAAGGGAGTACGACAGGAACATACCATCTCGCCAAAAGTGTCCGCAGTATGTCTGTAGGGGGTATTTCGGAAGCTTGACTGAAGAAAATGTAGGTTTCCGGATAAACGGGGAATACTTGGGCCATTTTGCAGCCAACGTAGTCTTGCTCCGTGTGTCTGCAAAACAACGGCAAAAAAACGCTGGAGAAGCTATGAACACAAAGCTTTGCCGTGAGGGTAAATATAGAAATTAATCTGAGGTAGTGATAAACACACTGAATGCCCCTTCGTCAGCATGCGTAATAAAACCGTGCAAATAGAATAACATTACTGCTTGAGACAGGCGGTCAGTGCGCATCTCAACGTCGAGAAACAAATCAGCCACAGAATACCTATGGCCGCTACTTCACAAACATGGCGCGTTACTGCTCAACTTGAAAGCAAAGACTCAATGGGCCATAGTGCGAGGAATGATAGGTGTATTTGCTTTGGGACAGAAAAATAAATATCCTGGATCAGTAAAAAAATCGCGCCAATCCACCCCGTGAATGTGGTTGGAAAGCAAAGCTGTAGACGGCACCCATAACGATTACCCATGCGACGTCACTTAAATTCACTCACATCGCTATACAAATAGTAAAACCAGAGAAAAGTGAAATGCACTTACCCACACCATTTATTACTTCAAAGAGATATTCTTGGTAAGGTTAAATCAATGCATGATGCATGAACGGTGTTTGGTTGAGTTGTATTGGTGTAGCACAAGCATGGAAACTTTTTTTATAACATTAAAGTAAGCTCCAACCTGGTGTTAGACGATCTGACTTTTTCCGTCTCTGCGCCGCGGACGGAGGCGACGAGATTTGCGGCAGAGAAGGAGGAGAAGGAGGAAGAAATGCTTGTGTTCAGATTTCTGAATGGCCCAGAGTGCAGCCCTGGGGAGTTATTCCTTCTTCTGAGGGACCCGTATGCAGTCCGCGCGGCCTGTGTTCTGTCCACCCGCTGAAGCTGGGTAGGTAGAGAGGGCCTGGACAGCAGCATCTCCCATTGCTCTTGTTGGGTAGTTGACGGAAAGAGAGGAGTGTGCTCAGGGCTAAAGTCGCACACCCCCATTACGAGGCGGAGTGTTCCTACTTCTGAGCAAAATTTACATTCAGCGTCGTAGCGATTCGGATGCATTAAGTGAAGACGCGTAGGCTGTGAGAAGGAGCCCGGATTTTATGAGCCGAGGGTAGTTTGTTCTTCTCTGGAAAGGTCAGGGTAAGGCGAAGGTACGGTCTGTCTCAGAAGGCGATAATGCTGGGTTATCTCCCTGAATGTGACAAGCGGGTGACTGTCCTTGTGCAGCTCCATGGCACGGGAGGTAAAAGCGCAGGTTTGTTGGGTGGGCGTACTTTTTGCCCTCCATTGAAGCGTGAGGGGGTGTCCAGATGAGCTGAATGGAACCGTTCGGGGAGTGGGTTTTTTAGCACGCGCAGTGCAGGTCAGGACACCCAACCCGACTGGTAATTCCAGTAGGCTTGCTGGAACTTGGTGATTACCCTCCGAACCCCTGGTTGAGTGAGAGCCAGGGTGATGGCTGCCTCTTCTGCTGCCGTCATTTCTTGGGTCCTAAGCGAGGTACACGCAAGGAGGTTGGTTCTGGAGGTAGCCACGATGATGGCGTATTGCTGCCCTCGATGTTTGGAGGCGACTGTGTAGATAACTGCATGATCCCCACCGAGGGTGGTGTTTAGCGCTTGAGCCCGTGCTTTTCGGTGACCCTCGTCATGTGAGTGGTTCATATTTCTAAGCAAAGGGAGCATCTTTAGTTTTAGTCGCCAAGAGTCTTGGATTAAGTCAAGCGGAGTGACCTTATGGGACTGCCAAGCAAATCTGGTGAAGCATGCGGTTACCCACCGCAGTTCTGAGTCGGACCTTCTGGTTAGAAGGATGGCCTTCTATTAGCTCTGCCACCGTGTTGTCGAGCCCCGTGCTAAGCAGCCTCTGTGTGGACGCACTCATGAGAAGACCAATGGCCTGCTCGACCGCTTTTCTAATCATTATATAAAGCATCTCTATGTCTCCCTTGTTGAGAAGAAGACAGGGGGTTGACGTAAGTGACTCTCGAGAGGACAAAAGCTTCAATTAATCGAAAGGTACAGGATTCCTTTAGGCCTCGCTTCTTGGTGGCAACTCGCCTGATAATGTGTATGATTTGATTAATCCTGTTTTTGAGGCGCTGCAAGGAGACGTCACTCTTGGTGTTAGCCTCGAGATGTAGGCCCAGGATCTTGACGCTGGGGCTTGGAGTGATGGCCTGGCCATCAAGGAGTATTTGAATGCATTCCTTGATTTGGTGTGAGGGCGGACGACAAAGAGCTGTGATTTTTTACGTGAACACTGGAGGCCACAGGCTTTAGCACATTGGCGTACTAGAAGTGAGATGTCATGCATTTGTGTGAGCTTCCTTTAATTTTTGTAACTGTTAGCACATGAGCAAGGTGCGTACAGGGCCGCTAGACGGGCGTGAGTGGTCATGTGACGCTTTCACGTGGCATTCAGCGAGAACGCAGGGGGTGAACCCGTAGATGTGCGTGGTGAGTACACCACCTGTCTTCGCCAATCTTCGCGTGGGCTCGTAGCTAAATCGGTAAGACAACGGGCTCTCGCTTTGCTAGTCTATTAGTTCCAGGTTCGATTCCCGGCGGTGCCAGTAACTTCTTTTATTTGTTCGCCGGAGTTTTCTGGTGACACCAACGGTCGCGAAAGAACCCTTGGTGGGTAGAGGTAAAAAGCTTTGCTTTAAAAACTAAAAAGATATCGCAATTCTAATGTCGAATATGTAATGGACTTGGGCTGGACGTGTAGTGAGACGACCTGAAAACCGGTGGACCACGAATGTAACAGAATGGATAAAACGAGACGGGTATAGAAGGCCATTAACTCGACGAAGTGATGATATAAGAAAATTCCGAGGCAGATATTGGACTCGAGCAGAACACGACAGGAGCAGATGGAGGTCAATGGGAAAGGCGTTCGTCATGCAGTGGACCTAACTAGGCAGCTGGTGACGAATGATGAGACGATACCCGAGTCCCCAAGTGTCCGACTAAGATGACACCAGGCGATGGTCTTTGTTTTTTGTTCGCGGTCAAAGAGATAGTTTGTGCGGTTTATCGTGGAGGAGAGCTCCTCAGGGTGTCAAAAAAGAGAGATACAAAACTCTTTTAAACAAAGGCTTAGTGCCTCCTGCTGGCTGAAGACCGTAGTGCTTCGATGACTAGGCTGATCTCTAGGATGATCGAGACTTGAGCAACCCAGGGCTGCTTCCAATTGGTCAAGGGTATTGGTGAGAGGAAAGCAGTTCCATTTGCAGGCCCACGTGCATTGTACTGTAGCCTATTCTTCGCAGTAGGGGCTACTCTGCCCAAGTAGGGGGAGAGAGCGATTGTCGATGTACAGGCTATTTTTGGTAATGACAGCCTCATGTGTAGTATTAGTTGTATGGTTAACATGCTAACGGCTTAGGCAGATAATAGTGGTAGTGCTTGAAATAAGTTTTTTTTAGGGGGCAATCACTTTAGTGGCTGGGGCTACTGCCATCTCCTGTCGTCGTCGTCGTCGTAATCGTGGTTCGTCTTATGTAGTCACGGTAATAAAACGCCGGGAAACTCGCTTACGCATCAAGCTAGTACGTAACGCATAAAAAAACACCGGGACACTCGTTTACGCATCGCGCTGGGCCGCTTCGTAACTCGTACTAAAAAAGCACCGGTACACTCGTTTACGCCTCGCGCCAGAGAGCTTTGTGCTTCTTGACAAGAGACTTTTACAGCAAAGCGGTATACCTCTACCCGACAACAGTTTCATTGCCGCTGGCAAGAACGCCAAGGCGTTCTTGTCAACGGAGATAAAACTGTTGCCAACTAGGTTTCACGCTTGGGGTGATGGCCCGGGATTTTTTATAACAAAAATTTTACATGGTTGTGGAAGAAGGTAAAAAAAAACTCCTATAATGGAGCTTGGCTATTCTGTAGACTTGGCGGTGTGAATGGTTTGTAGGGAGCATATTTTCGCGCCTTTGAACGGCTCGTCTTCTAGTGGGGCCACCGTATAGGGACAGTGGAGTGCATTCGCCGCCTACAATTAACTAAATCCCGCTGTGTGGTTTCCTTTTGTCTAACATGGCTTTTTTGTCGGTCGTATCTACATGGCGGCACGAAAGCTGACGCTCGCAGGAGATGGTTTCGGGCATGAATTGTTGAGCAGTCACATTGGCTGGTATCCTAAATTTTATCTGTCAAACCTTAGTATCCCAACGAAGCTTTTTATTTCCCACAGATAGCGTGTTTTGCTTCGAAAACACACTGAAGAAAAGCCCATTTTCTTGGACCATGATGGATGACCATGGGTGAAGTTAAAACCTTGGTCCACGGCGTATGAATCTGATATCTGTCCGATGGCGCCTTTGCCACACACCAGGCAGTTTGTATTGTGAAGGCGGTGTATGGACGTGCAAAATACACAGACAAAACCAGCGCCCCTCCTGTCAAAGGGTGACCATGGTTGAACGCAAAGCTTTCTTTGTGCGAAATCAAATAGCGAAAGGTCATATTCAAATTCGCTGTGATAAAAAGTTCAAACTACGTGCCAGTCGAAGTCAAAGCTCAACGAGTCAAAATCCAAACTCAGATGACTACCGGGGAATCTTTCACCGGAAAGCTTCTTGTTCAACCATTATCCTCGTTAGATGGACGGGTGCAGGAGTAACGCGGAATTCCGGCCTGTTGGCACTGCCTGGCTGACGAGTAAAGCACGAAAAATTACACGAATGATAAAGAAAAACAACAGAGACAAGTGCTTGTCTCTGTTATCGTCAGTCGACCTTCTTGTAATTTTTTGCGCTTCACTGGACTGTTCCTCTTAGTAACCGCATCTCTCTCATTTTTTGCTAATCCTCGCGCAGTAATTTTTGTCTTTGTGTAACGACAGACGGGTATCAATGTAGATTAGTTCGCGAAAATAATTATCTTTTCTCTATCAAAGTATGAGTATCAACATCGTTCCTCTCAATCCTGCGCTGCTTAAAGGGACCCTGCAACACTTGCCATCGACTACTAGTAATGTATTTTGGGATAAATTCTATTGTCCCAGAAATCACCTCCCGCAAGAATTATGAAAATCCGTTAACAATTAACGAAACTACGCGCGATGAGAAATCGTGCATAATCGTTCCCTCTCAACTCGACCGCGGGCAACGCGACGAAAGCTGCGCGCTCTCTCCCGGAGAGGGGGGCGGCTCGCGGCGTTCTCTTCGGCGGCCCTCGATATATCACATGCCGGGTAGTTTTCTCCTTTTCTCCGCAACGCGGAGGGGCCTATTTCCGGTCTGGTGCCACAAAAAAGCAGGCATGGGTGCCTGCTCGCAAGTGCGCGCTCGGGCTGGTAGGGCGTTTTTGAAGCAATAAACGTTTGTAGTCGAGTGGTCCCGTTGAAAGGGAAGTATTGAGCTCATCACTCAAACTCCGCGCGCACTCAAAACACAAAATAAACGGCAAAACTGTGCCTAGAGTTTCAGGCATAGAAGAGGTGCGCACACAGCGATGACGACGACGGAAATGGGAGAATCTACCCGCGAAGTTGACCAGTGACAGCCGATCGGGCAGCCATGGCCTATGTGACGTCCCTCAGGCCATGCATAATGAGGACAACTGAAGAGAGAGCGGTGTGTTTTTCCGCGTCTTTCACATCGATTTGCGCGCTCACCGCTTCACGTGCACGTGTAATATTTGGCTCAGGTATTCCTGGCAGTGTAATCTAAACGTTGCGCAGGTTTACTTGCACTGCTCAAAGAGTGTTGCAGGGTCCCTTTAAGTTAGGCGCCTAATTGTACGTCAGCAGCAACTGCACTGCGATTTAATGCACCTCATTACCAGTGACTACAAAAAGTAAAAGGCTTTAAGTGAGAACAGCCAGTGATGAGCTAGTGCAAGTGTGAATGAGGACGTAAGAGTGAGGCTAGGAATGGGTATGCCAAACTGCGAGAAAGTGCTCAACTAGCAAAAAAACTAAGTTTTCAATGGAGTAAGTTGTTCTTGCAGTTGCCAAATGCCCGAACTGACCAAACCACAATCTACTCGCAGGAAGATGCTCACAACACCCTTAAACAACGGGCACCCGACTGCGTCGAGTGTGCCTTGGCTGTGTCACTGACTTTGGCAGGGCGGTACAACAAACCGGTGCAAGACTATATGCCATTCTTACCGTGTGAGCGCCTTCCCAATGGCAGGCACCAGCTTGGCTCTTTCTCCGAGGTACGTGCTTTCGTTCGTGACAAATTCCGTTCTCACCTATGCCATTGTGATCACACATCGCACATTCAGAAATACAATCAGAAGCCACATACCGTATTTACCCGAATCTAACGCGCACTTTTCCGAAAAAATAGGCCGAAAAATCGCATGCGCGTTAGAATCGGATACAAAACCGAAACTGCCGAAACAACGGAAATTTCGTCCCACCCATCGCCATCGTCATCTTAAGATGGCGCCAAGGCTTTTATCAACGATTTTCCGGACGCAGCAAGCCTAGGCGTCTAGGCTTTTCTATCGGCGTTCGCACAAATCGTCAAACCGTTTCACTTGCGCGCTTGATAACAGCAATGGCAGCAGCGGCTCCCACGCCTTCAAAACGAGCGCTCGGCTGAAGCGTGCACCTCTGGAGAAGCTCTCGGGACGGGCGTGCGAGGCGTGGGCCACGATTCCATCGACCATGGTTAAATGTTGGTTCAGAAGTGTGGCATTTCGAACGCTCTTGAAGGCACCGAGGACGAGATGTTGTGGTCAGCGGAGAGCGACGAGGAGTGAGATGAGTGAGATTACTTCGGGAAATAAATCGCCCGTTTCTCTCGCATTCGTTTGTCTGGGTCACAAAGTCCCGTGCGCGTTACAATCGGAGGTGCAAGTTTTTTCGTTGTTTTTTTTTTGCCAGGAAAATGGGGTGCGCGTTAGAATCGGGTAAATACGGTACTGTTTACTTTGTTGATTTCTAAAGTTGAATATTTTTTGCTTTCCGTTAATACTCATTATCATCGAGAGCGTTTGTTTTTTTTCTGTTTCTTTGCACTTCCGCTTGCTCCTCTTGCTTGAATGTTGCTGCAGACAGTATTTCCGTCACAGAAAAATATTATCAGTAAATATTCAAATCTCTGCATAAAACTAGCAGGAGAAAAACCTGATCTTTGTGGTCGGTACAAGGTCGGTACAAGGCCTTATTGATCCACATTGAGCTTTTTCTTATTGTCGGACAACATCCTGGGCAAAACTTAAGGCAACATTCGAACAAATGCACTCTCATTTCTTTCCGCGCCCTCCTAGAACGGTAGGTATAAAAGAATCTATTGGGCAAATGAATCAGGCCTAGATCGATGGCGTTAAAAAAAGGTAAAGAAAACTACGCTCTTTTAAGCATATTGCGGTAATAGGTACGGTGCAGGTGCGAGAGAGGGAGCAAAATGTTAGGATATACACAGCCCATCGCAAGCAAACACATTGGGAGAAGCATTTGAGCACTCTGTTAAGCCTAGAAAGTTTATATCCACAAATAGATACCTTACAAGTTCTCTAGTGTTAAGATATATTTAGTTTTCTGCTAAAGGCTAATGTATCGAATGAGGTGTTAACTATGGGTGTTGGAACTTTCGAGGAAGACCAGGATAAGGCTGCTTTCCAGCTGAGCGAAACGTAACCGGAAGAAGAAAAAGACGGCTAGGCGAGGCGACCAGATGGCTGTGCACTGAACGGTTCTCTGTACATATTGTAAATATATTTCAAAGGTTTCAAAGGTGTATTCGATTCACACAAAAAAATTACATACATGCGTATATACAGACGAGGGTCCAAAACCATAGGGCTGAAACGGGAGCCTCGGTAGTTCATTACTAAGGTAGCATGTAAACGCAGCGGAGCGAAATGGTTATTTTCAAATAACTGCGGAAATAAATGCACCACTTAAATTATTACCGATTTCGACAAATTAATTTGACAAGTCTATCAAGTGGATTTGCAATGCCTAGTACCAAAACAACAAATACTGCTATGGGATCCATCGACCCCCAAGGACGAGACTCGAGCTTCAAAGGGGGAGAGAAGTGGCCATCAAGGTCTGCGTTTAGTGGGACGTCGAAGCGAACTAAGTGAAGAGAAAGAAACAGTGCGTGCGCTCATGTGGCCCGAGACATGACGATGATGCCAGCACAGGGAGATTGACCTCTGTTCCTTCAAGACAATGGCTGGCCACACCAGGCCTATGGCGGTCGATGACGATGCGGCTGTGACCCCTTCAAAGAAATTCTAAAACTACAAAACATTCTCTCCATTCAGTAAATGACATTGAATGCGTCCACTTTTTTTATTATACACCACGGGAAAAAGTTTGAGCAAATACACCCGTAAAAACAAAATAAAAACATCAAATTGCACGCTAAAAGAACTACCTTTAGTGCTGTTTTAAATACAAGTAACGACATTGATGATTTTACAGTAAGAGGCAGGCTGTTGCAGCGTTGAATGGCAGTGAAGTGGTACTTTTTTCCCGTAATTTGTGTGAACAATCGGGCGTAAAACATTATTACGGGAGGCAAACCTTGTGGGGTTTTTATTTATTTTATTTATTTATTTATTTATTTATTTATTTATTCACATACCTACATTTCGCCCAGGGGGCACAGTAGGGGGGTAAGAACGCATTTTCACACACGAAATGCGCCAACAAATTGAAAGGTATAAAGAATAACGAGGAACAGGGAAACAAATAACCGAGAGTAGGAGCTAAAAACTCATTTTACACACACGACATGCGCCAACAAAGTGAAAGCTATTAAGAACAACAAGGAACAGGGGAACAAATAGCAGACGTTAGGGGGTTCAAAACTTTTTTTCATACACGAAATGCGCCAACAAAATGAAAGATACAAAGAATAACAAGGAACGGGGAGACAAATAACAGACCAAAATTAACAAATGACAGCATGAAAAGTAGCATAAAAAGTAACACTGCCCAGCATTCAAAGTAACACAAGTATGCAGAAACGTATGCATTACCTAACGTATAAAAGAAAACAAGTATGCAAAAACAGAAATGCACGCTAGGAAGAATAGCGTTCAAATTTTAGCATTCAAGATGACTGCGTAAAGCCACCAGGAATTCGCTTGCAACTAGGATGATGTCCCGGGGAAGCTGGTTCCAGGATTTTATAGTGCGGGGGACAATTAATTCATAAAAGCAGTTGTACGAGCGGGTATTTCTGTTATCTTGAGCGTGTGGTCAAGCCGATGGGAGACAAATGTGGGAAGCACCAGGTAAGCATCTTTGTTCAGTGGTGTTCCGTTGCGGTATACGTCTCTTAGAGAAGCCATACGAAAAAAGGCCCGACGTGATGCAAGCGCAGGCCAGCCAAGAGAATCTTTTATCCGAGTAATGCTGCTTGGAAATGCATAACTCTGCCTAACAAAACGAGCAGCGTGGTTGTGTATGGCCTCGAGACTATCTATCAGATTTTGCGTGAAGGGGTCCCAAACCGTACAACCGTATTCGAGGATAGGACGGATATTTGCGCTATATAGAAGTTCCCTTACAGACTGCGGAGCCTGCTTAAATATTCTCCTAATGAAGTTAAGCGTGCGGGCTGCCTTTGTGGTTATTGATTCTACGTGTCGATTCCATGTTTGGTTGCAAGAAAATGTGACTCCTAAATATTTACCGTGGGTTACCTGAGGGATAGCTTCGTTACCCAGATTATATTGTGTTTTGAATGGTTTGCGTTTCCGGGAAAATTGAATATGTCTGCATTTAGATAAGTTTAGGGCCATGAGCCACTGGCTGCTCCAAAAACAGATTTTGTCTAAGTCAGTTTGTAACGCCAGCCTATCATCATCACCTCGGATTTCTCTGTACAGAACGCAGTCGTCTGCGAATAGCCTTATACTTGAAGTTATGCTCGCACCAATGTCGTTGATATAAATCAGAAATAAAAGTGGTCCAAGTACCGACCCTTGCGGTACACCAGATGACACAGGAACGTTTGTTGTTTCAACACCATTAATTACAACCTTTTGGGATCGACCAGTAAGATAATTTTGAAGCCAGCAAAGAATATTGTTTGGTAAGCCAAGAAAAGATAGTTTGTGTAAGAGGAGGCTGTGAGAAACTTTGCCGAAAGCTTTCTGAAAATCAAGCAGTACACAGTCTGTTTGTACACCTTTATCGAAAGATTTAAATAATCGTGCGAAAATTCGTGCGTTAGTTGAGTGGTGCATGATCGGCCCGACCTAAACCCGTGTTGGTAATCGACAAAGAAATTGTTGTTTTGGAGATGGTTAAAGATGGCTGTACATATTATGTGCTCAAGCGTCTTGCAAAAAACACTAGTCAACAAGATAGGTCGATAGTTTGGAACCAAATCTCGATTTCCGGTCTTGTGAATGGGCACCACATTTCCGATTTTCCAGTCCTGCGGTAGTGTGGAACTTGAAACGGATATGTTATACAATAGTGTTAAATACTTAGATATGGCAGAAGCGCAGGATTTAAAAACAAGATTCGGAATTCCATCAGGGCCTGGTGCTGAGTTTGGTTTTATGTTTTGAAGAAGCTTGAGTACTCCGTAACGATCAACGATAATTTCAGGCATAGGCTGAAGTACTGGGTATGCGCAAGTTGGAAATTGGCTAGTTTAGATTTTGAAAGGACAGATTCAAAATACTCGTTAAAGTATTTTGCTTTATCAACATCATTAAGGACGGAGTTGTTATTAAACGTGAGTGGCGGAATACCTGTATCATTTTTACGGTTGGTCTTCACCAATTTCCATAATTCTTTAGGGTTATTTTTAATTTTTTAGCCTAAAGAATGAAAGAACGTATTTTTGCAGATTTAATTTTACACTTTATTAGATCTCCCAGCCGCTCAAGGCTGGCAAATAGATTCGGCTCGGGATGTGCTCTATGCTTCTTGAACATTCGTTTTCTCATATTTATGAGTGTGTTTATTTCTCTCGTAAACCACGGCTTGCTTGACCTTTGCTTTCCCGAAAGTATCTTAAATGGTATGAATAGGTCTATAAGGGTGAACATTTTTTGCTTGAACTTCAACCATAAATACGTGACGTCTGATGCAGCGCTGTAAGATTCAAATAAAGGGAAATAATTATCTAACTCTGAGGCAATTTTCTCATAATCGGCCCTATCATAGAGATAAACCTTGCGAGGCCGGGCGGCAGGTATAGGAGGGCGGTCACATAAGACCTTTGCGGTTATTCCCACGTGATCACTAATACCAGGCATTGCAGAGATGGATTGAATCAGGGATTGGGAGTTCGAAAAGAGTAGATCAAGCGTGTTGGCATTAACGCTAGGGCACCGAGTAGGGATATCAACAAATTGAAAAACGCCATGGCTGCCAATAAGGTCTCCATACGCAGTAGTCAATGATGCTTTGGAGGAAAATGCAGGCACCTTGTTTACCCAGGTCACGTCAGGCATGTTAAAATCTCCCCCAATTAAGACATATTCGGTCGTCATTTTTCGCAGCTGGTCGGATAATGAAAGAAAAAGCTGAATACTACCGTCACTAGGCGGGCGATAAAACGCTGCTATCGTAAGGTGTTCGCCATTCTGAAGCACGACCCTGCACCATACTGATTCGCAGCTTACATCACTAAAATCAATCGGGAAACTCGGGATGGTTTTTTTACTAATATAAATACTGCTCCTCCACGCGAATTTTGGTCTTTACGGAATGCTTCATATTCAAGGGGGAATACCTCAAAGTTGGAGATTAATTCATCAAGCCACGACTCACAGCCCAATACTATATCCGTGTTAAGAGAAGATAGCAAGCTCGCCAGCTCATCAGCTTTGTTTTTAACACTGCGGCAGTTAACAAGCAGAATATCAATATCTGAGGCACGGGCACTGACAGAAGACACAATGCCCAGTAGCAAGATGATGGCCCAGACGTGTTGTGCGAATTAGTTTTTTTACTGCAGAACAGTCCCCAAGACAGCATCATAAAAACACATTTCTTAGAGAATGAACGTCTATGAACTGAAAAGGAAGTTTATTGTTCAGAAGCCTAAATACCATGATTTCAAGATTGTACTTAAATAAGTGATCAATGGAAAAGATACGTAACTGGTCACGCAGTAACGAAGCCTCAGCACTAAAATGGCCGGCGGTAATAATACGTATCGCCTGGTTCTGAATGTGTTGTACCGATTTTAGGTGATACTGATAAGTGTTTCCCCACGCGATGATGCCATAGTTAATGTGACTCTGTACAAAGGAGAAATAGAGTGCTAGCAGTGCGGAAGAGGAAAAGAAATGCCGGGCTTTAATGAGCGCACGAATGCCAAATGCAGTGGCTTTTTTAAGGTGGTTGATATTAAGATGAAACTTAAGGTGAGGATCACACGTATACCGAGAAATGTTGCAGAATCGCAAGCAGGAATAGAATTTTCACCAAGTGCTAACGCGGGAAGCTGGGTTACGACCTTCTGACATGAACTTAAAATCATGTATTTACATTTGATAGGATTAATTACCGATTGGTTCTTTTTACACCAATCTACGACAGTACAGAGAGCGATGTTAAATTTAGATGTTCAAGAGAATATACGCTTGTCCGATGTTGAGATAGTGGTGTCATCCGCATATAAGACGCAATAGGATGACTGCAGGGTGTCAAGTAGGTCATTTATATAAGTCAGAAAGAGCAGGGGACCCACAATTGACCCTTGGGGCACACCTGTGTTAGTAATTTTAGTTTCAGAAAATGTATCTGCTACACATACGACATATTCCCTGTCAAGCAAATAGCTTTTCAAGAATGTTAGTAACGGACCAGTTATGCCGTACGCTTCGAGCTTACTGAATAAGATGTTATGATTAATTGCATCGAAGGCTTTCGTGAAATCTAAGAAAACAAAGCCAACGAGCTGAGAGATCTATTGATTGTTTGATATAGTCTAATAAAGAAATCAGTGCCAAGTTAGTAGAGCCTCCTCTGCGAAATCCGTAATTACAAGGTTTCAATAAGCAGTACTTGTTTAAATACATTTTTAATCTATTGACAAACAATCTTCCTATTATTTTGCTATGATGAGAAAGAATAGAAATCGGCCTATAATTAGCGATAACTTCTTTGTCACCTTTTTTGAATATGGGGATAATCTTGGATTGCTTCAACTGTTTTGGGAATGACCTATACGAGCAGATAAGGTTAATTTATGACATATTGGAACCGAAATTAATCGAGCAGCTGCTTTCAAATGGCGTATAAAAATACAATATAAACCCTGGCTGGTATACTTAAGACGCGAAATCGTCAGATATACCTCTTCCGCAGTGGCAGGAAAAAGAATGACTTGGGGTACGGCGCAAATTTTCCTGGATGCCAGTGACTGGTCCCATGTTGATGGGTGAGGAAAAATGATCACAGAAGGCGTTGGCAATGTCAACGGGCTGGTGATACACACGCAACTCAACGAAGATTATGATATGAACCGGGGTTCACGCAACCGCTGGAGCTCTCACCAACGGAGCCATGTCACCGATGGCGCCACCACAACAACAACCACCATCCCTAAAGCATCACTGCGAGCCGGCCTAGTTGGAACTGATTCATTTTGAAGGTAATAGCGCACAGAAACGGGGACAAAGAAAGGAACACACGGACAAGCGCCTTCTATCAACTGAGTGGTTTATTAGAAAAAACACAGACTTTTATACCCTACAACACTGCGCAGATCAGTACAAGAACCCATCACCGGCACACATAGCAAAAAACGTGTACACTCATCAAATCACACTAACGCTGATAGTAGCGACAGCTCCTTATCTAACAATGTTACTGAGGGATGGCTTACACAATCTTCTTTTTGGTGGGAAATATGGAATGCCTCAACGATCTCTCTTGACGTTTTATTGTGATGCTTGAACAAAGCGACAGTGTTGTCGAAGCATGGTGTACATCCACACGCGTTGCAATGTAAAGCCAAATGTGTGCACGGGCGTCCTTTTAAACTAGATAAGTGTTCTCTCAGTCTTATATTTATACACCTTCCAGTCTGACCGACATACACATGACCGCACGTCATTGGTATCCGATACACGACATCTTTTACACAATCAACAAATTGCTTTCCATGTCTTACAGTACACTCATTCTTGCCTTCATTCCTTCCTTCTTTTTCATACTTTTGTTTGACCATGCAACACACACTTCCTATTTTGTTCTGTGCAGAGAACACCACTTTTACATCGTAATTTTCTGCCACCTTCTTAATTCTATGGGAGAGTCCATGCACGTAAGGTATTACAGAAACCTTAGACCGTTCCTCTATGGGCCTGCTTTCTTCCGTCGTGCGCTGTTTTTCCTGTTTTAACTTTTGGAGCAACCGGCTACACGATGCAAGCAAAACATTTTGCGGATAACCAGCGTCCCGCAACCGGCGTATTTGCTGTCCGAAAGCGTCATTCATTACGTGACAGCACGACTTAAGCAAGGCAGATCTTAAGCATGACTCAGCAATCCCATTCTTGACCAACCGCGAATGGTCTGAGGCGTAGCTAAGGAGAGGCTTTCCAGCACGGGGAGGCTTCCCTATACCAGCACCGCAGATATATGCCAAAAACAAGCTTACTTAAGTAGATCACGCAAGTAGAAGCTAGTCACATACTGGAACATAAGGAATCAGTGTACAGGTCAGCGGGATGCAAATACTCACCAGCCCCACACACCATAAGCAGGAAAACAGCTTGTCACGTGTCTCGTGCATCTCGACTGTAAGTACCCAGTTAGCTATCTAAACCTCAGCGCAATGTGCAGCAGCAAAGCATACCTGCTTGACTTGGCATGGTCTCGCCATGAGGCTCAAAATGGTTCAACCGCCAATGATTGCGACTAATATTTAAATGCAGTCAAATTGCAATATTAAGAGAACGGATGATTCGGAGATAATTTTGCTCACCTCCACTGCTCTGTCCAGATCGCCGAAGCCACCGCTAGAATACATGGCTGACGGCGGAGGGGGGGGGGGGGGGGGGAGATTGTCTAAGACTTCTACCTTTCAAAACCCATGTAATAATGTCACCCCTATCTCAATAACGCTTTCTCAAAATGGTCTCGTAGATGCAAAGCACTGTTCTTCGACCACGTAAGTAGCGGCGGATTTCATCTCGAGGGAAGCGACTAAGGGATTATTGGGCTGTTTGGTTCCTTTCAAACTGAAATTATTCCTAACCACCAGTTTTTTTAAATCCAGGTATGTGACACCTTCAGAAAAAGACGCGTACAAACTGACCAGACTATGTACGCTTTCAGCCTACACGAGCGCCTCACGATGTTATACGACAGCCCACAAACGATGGCTTTCAAGGTACGTACAGACGGGTCTCGGGACTACCCCGAACGGGGCGACATTCATTGTAAGCTATTCTCATGGATTTGGTACAATGCAGCCCAACGCACCGCCTTTCACCCAAAGAACCACTGGTGTCGATTAGCTTTGGGGGATGGGGAAATTTTCACTGCGTCTCTTCTGTTGTCCCTTAAAATGACAACTAAAATGAAAAGAGGGTGGAGGCCTGAGGGGCGATGAAATAAATATCGGCACAGGATTTTTTTTTTTCATTTTACATTCTATTGTTTCACATGCACGTCCATCGTCTACATATCTTTCTTCCTCTTCCACGTGCCCATTTGGCTCGTAACTCCTATACTGATGCGCAGATAAAAGAACAGGGAACACGAAGTCTTTTAATTGATTACAGTCGAGAGCAAGGCATAGCGGATCCTGGTGTCATTCCCGCCAGCCTTCAAGCGTCCAAACTCGTATGTTGTCTTTGTCGTCTTCGCGCAGGGACCCCGACGGGTAACAATATCCATGTCCGCACCAATTCGCAAATCATGATCGGACTATTTAGATCAACTTCATAGTGAAGCCCCCTCCCCATGGCCTGCCATCGCTCCGGTCATTCGCTGCCCGAGTTCATGTTTCACCAATGCTCTTATTCCTTCTCTCCATCAAGGTGGCAACCCTGTTACCCTGTGACCCACCCATCGACTGTCCTTTTGTCTCTCTGCAAGTCCTACTCAGGTCCATCGCCCCTTTTTATTTAAAATATATCTTCTGCTGCAGTTTGTTCCCTCACCAAGGGCGCACGCTACCTGTCCCTGTGTGTTGCGCTTATCATCTTTTGTTCATCCAGGTTAAGTACGCTGAAGATATCTTGCAGTTTTTAGAAAGGCACCAAGTTTCGGCCCTACATATAATCACGGGTGTAGCCCGAAAGAACCCCTTCCCGTTTGACCCCGTCCCGTTTGAACCCATTCCCGAAACGCCCTTCCCGCTTGACCCGTCCCGTGTGCGCCCGCTCCCGTAACGACCTTCCCGTTTGGGCGCTTCCTGTTTCAGCCCGTTCCCAAAACGCCCTTCCCGTTTCAACCCACTCCCAAAGCGCCCTTCTCATTTGAACCCGCATCGTTTCAACCCATTTGAATATCTGAAAATCTGCGTTACCGTCTTCGAAATTGTACCCCAAAATGTGCTTACAAGCAACGGGTCGTGCACTAAAAACTTGTATGCAGCAATTTATCCGGAATCGACCGATATTTCCGGCCGATAAAAGTTTCCGTATGCCTTAGGCCGATACTGCCCTCTTGACACAATATTTGTAGCTGCGAAAGTGTGCTAGAAATATACCCAATATCTTGGGCAATGCACGCATTGGATTTTTATGCAGTTGGTGTCCGTACGCATGGCTGAAATTTATTTAACAGCTGTTCATATGCTCATTTTTAGAGCGTAGCTTTGTCTTCGGGTTCGAGAGATCTATAGACCAAATACGTCCATAGGAAGGACTTAAAAGAAGCAAAAATAACGATTGAATGCGTTTATTCAGCCAATTACACATTTTGCGAGAACGCAATGGGCTTTCTGTCCTGCGTTTTCGTTGCATGAAAGCCTGCGCGGCTTCTTTGTGCAGGCACCACTGAAGTGTTCGAGGGGTGGTAGGAGCAACCGCGGAAACGCTTTCCGCTTTTCATCATATTTTTTTTTTTTTTGGGGGGGGGGGGGGAAGCCGGGTAGCGCGTCTAGCCGATAAAAATAATCCCAGCCAGGGAAGGGTGGTTAATGTCATTTTGGGGGGAGCCGCACCTTTGTTTTTTCACGTCTATACGGCGCCGAGGGTACCCTGTGACGCCGGCGGAACGTCTCTCTAGTTGCCGGAGGTAATTACCGCATCACAGCATGCAAAGAGCGGGTGCGTCCTGGTCGGTGGGGTCATCCTCGATGCGCCGTCATTCGTGGGGCTAGAGATGAATAAAGAAAGGCCCGCCGCGGCGCTTGGAAAAGTTGCACCGGCCAAGGTACCCAGTGAGGTTCAAATTCGTAACAGGTCTGCAGTGTCAACGCTACAACGTATATATGTGACGAGGGACTGACAGCTCCTTTTGAAATGGACACGCCTGGTTGACAAAGCCGGGAATGTCTTCGGCGCTGAGCATATTTTCGGCGCGCGTCGCAGGAACAATACTTATAGAGGCCGCCCGAGGGTCGATGGCCAGCGCTTGGAGTTGGTATGAATCGGTTGGTTTTTATCAGTTATTTACTCGGCCTTTGCCGATTACCTTGCAGCTTGAGTTAAAGTTAGCTCTAGAGTGTGGATAAAATAATTGTTTGTGTCTAAACCTCTGGTTGCCGTGGTCGTGTGTGTTAGTAGTCCCTCCTCACACTCTTACGGGACACGGCCATGATGGCGTCGTTTTAATGTAATAAAACTTGAGTGTCTGGAATTTTTGGGGTGGATCTAAAGAAGCTAGAGACGAGGGTCAGTCGACCGAACAAGAGCAAAGGAGACATAGTTGAAGAAAGTGGTTATCGCCGACCAAAGGCTTAGTTAAAAAGGCCAAAAGGCTTTTTTTAGCCTTTTTAACTAAGCCTTTTGGTCGGTGATAACCACTTTCTTCAACAATGTATCTTTCACCCGACCAGACGAGTTTTCGTCAAACCTTCGATTTCAAGAGAAAAGGAGGGCAGACGCCGCGAGACCCTCGCGACCTAAATATGTTTAGTTTAGGTATTTCGCTGTTTTCGAGTAAACTGTGCCGATTTGTTAATTGGTATGACTTGAATTATAACCAAATTTCGTCGTCTGAAGATTCAAAAGGTGAACCCCAGGTTTGAAAAGCAGTCAAGGACTCTGGCTGTACTGAGCGTGCTATCGCAGCGGCTGTGAACAAACGGAAATAAAGGAAGAGCAACATGAAACTGATTTTTATAGCGTTTCATAAACTGGGTAAGTTATTCCTGGGAACGGGCTAAAAGGAAAATACGAAAGAGGAAGGTTCTTTCGCGCCGGGTTGAAATGGGAAGGAACAAACGGGAAGGTTGAAGGGGGAATGGCTTCAAACGGGAACAGGCGAAATGGGAAAGGGCGAAACGGGAAGGGCGTTTTGGCAGGGTTGAAACGGGAGGGAACAAGCGGGAAGGGTGAAATGGGAATGGGTTCAAACGGGAACCTCCCCTAATCACACGCAGTACGCATTGCTTCTATACAAATATTCTGGTATACACCTACGTTATCTTTCAGTTTTGGTGAGTGCAGTGCACCCCATATCATACGTATTCTGCGCTGGATTACCTTTTTCTGGTTGGGATCAATACTGACAATCTGTCCAAGGTAGTTATATCCTTCTACTTTCTATAGCATTTTGCTAATTTGACGAAAGCCAGCACATTGAGCCTGTTTACTCCGCATTACGTACGATCAATTTACTTTATCTTCAGCCCTGCGGCTACGCATTTTGATTGTAGGTCCTGGAGCATTTGTTACAAATTTTCTTCTAACTGAACATGACTATGTCGCCCGCAAACCTCAAGTGGCCCAAGGATTGCGCGTTTACACCTAATCCTGCCTTTTCCCACCGAAGCTTCCTTTTTTCTTTTTCCGAGATTATTTCTTTTCTGATATTACTTACTGCCCATTGGTCTCGGTCTCCCATTCCGGCCCTGTCCTCCAACACGTGTACCCTGTACCTCCAACACTTGCCAACGACTATTCAAAATGCATTTTGGGGTAAAGCCTATTGTCCCAGAAACCTTCTCCCACAAGAATGATAATAGTTTGTTGAGTATCACTGGAGATACGCGACAGGAAACATCGCGCATTCTCGTTCCCTCTAAACTCTACCTTGGAAAACGCGTAGGGTTCCTGCTCGTTCTCAGAGAGCGGGGCGGCCCGTGACGCTGTCTTTGGCGGCCTTCGGTATATAACAAGCCGAGGACTGTTTTCTTATTCTCCACACAGCCGAATAGTCTATTCCTGTATAATGCGGTACAGAACAAGCACTCGTGCCTTTTCGTAAGCGAGTGCGAGACTAGTAGGACGTTTTTTTTTTTTAGCAATAAGCGCCTGTTGCAGAGTGGCCTGGCTGAAAGTGAAGTCTTCAATTCATCACTCCTACGTCGGGCTCACTCAAAACACAACAAATGCCAAAACTGCGCATACAGGTTGAGTCGTAAAGAGGTTGGTGTACAGCGCCGACGACGAGGGATTGTCAGCGGAAATTCAAAAAATAAACTGTGACGTTGACGACCAATAGCCAATAGGACCGTGCACCCCCTCTAATAAAGTAATAACGTGGGTTCATAATGAGAGCAAATGAAGATACCGCGGATGCCTTCCCTGTATATTTCAACGAGATTTGCGAGCTTACCATCAAGTGCACGTGTAATAATTGACTAAGGGATTCCTGGCAGTGTATTATAACCGTCGCGAAAGTTCCTTTTGCACTTCTCGAAGCGTGCCGCTGGGTTCCTTTATTCCTCTGTGATCCGGAACTTTCCACTTTCCTTTTGCACGATTGTCTTCCCCTACAGCTTTTGTGTATGCCGCCCAACAGTTTTATGTAAGCCGGCAATATTTCCTGGTTTTTTAATTCACGTTCTTATCCACACTTTCTAAGTTAATTATACAGCTTGATTAGCTCGCTCCGTGTAGGTTCGCTCGTTCGGCGGCGTCCTTGCGACCCATTCAACTACGGTGTACTGGGGTAGAAAACATCTCTCTGTACTTCTGAGTTTAATTAAATTCGTCCTATAAGACACTTCCAGATTTCCCCATACCAGTTTTCGCAATGAGGCGTTGAAGATCGACTCAACCCCAAGAGAGTTCAAGCGTCCGCATTAAAAAAGGCAGCTGAGTTGTATGCTCTCGGCGAAGGGTATGGTACCACACACAGTAAAAAACTTAGTGTACATGGAATTCACGAGCTACCGACTATTGTGCTTCAACTTGCTAACCCAAGTTAGTAACATTTCACAGCAACTTTGAAAGAGGCGCTTAAGGGACGTACTGCGCTTATTATTTTTCTTCTCGGCTGGAAACAACTGCAGTGTTTTTGAAGCATTAGAGGAAAATGGCAGGTAACGCCTACGGAGAATAGGACTAATGCCACACAAACACGAAGAGACACCCCTCTTCACACCAGTCTACGTCTCTTTCAAGTCTACACACAGCATTAATGAACGCTGATTGTTCTGCATCTAAGACTACAAGCAGATCAATCAAGGGAAGCTCTGAAGACAAGTTACCACGTCTTACCAGTGTTGGTGACGAAAAATTAACGTAATTTATTGGTGCTAAATGCTGCCTCACATTTCACACTGCGTCTAATGGTTTTGAGGGTTGCTCTTAAATTGGTGCCACGCGCTCGCTGAGACGCACTAGGGCACCACACATGCCGAGGCGTGGCGTATAGAAGATTTCCAAGCACGCGGAATGGAACTGGCTGCAGCCAACGCGGATACCAGGGCATTACCTAACAATACGCGCCCAGTTTTGTCTGACTACTGCGGGGCGCGTGACAGCTTCTCAGTCACGTCAGTTAAAGGAGCCATGAAGAGAAAACACAAGTTTGGTTCATTCGAAAGATTGCCTCGTTAGAACCACACTGACACCACTATTAACACAAACTTCGCTCAAATAAGCTACATAATTAGGAAAAAAGGGAATGACCATGCGACCCACCAGCTCATTTCCCGCAACAAAACCTGTGATGTCACATGAGGTAAGCTCTGCGATTGGCGGAGGCCGGCAAAAGCAAACGCATGTTAGGCAGGGCTTACCAGTTTGCATAGTGAGCTATATACCCGTTAAACATACTGCACATTCCTTTTATGACACTAAGAACGGTGGAGTAAACGGTTGAAGTTCCGAATAAACACCCAAGCGTGTATGCCAATGCGTACGAAACTACCGCCAGCCGAACTCGACATCTCGCCGTCGCCACAAGGTCGCCACCGTCGCGCAGACGAATTTTCGTGTTCGAGGCTCTTCGGGGCCAACGAACCGTTCCAGCACGCAAAGCCGCGACCTTGCTCGGTATCGTAATCCCTTCACAGGAGGTTGGCCGTCATCCAACCAGCAAAGGTAAAATTAGAAACGAGGGGAGTAAGGAACAGCAAGCAGCGACGAGATAGTGGCAGTCGTCGCAGAAGTTTCGGAATGGTGTTGGCTTGCTGCTGTTGTTAGGAGCTCGTTTCCAGTTTACAACCACTGAAAACTTCAGTTTGTTCGGGTACTTCACACTGAAATTTCGTTGCTGCGTTTTGAAATGCCCATGTAGTACGGGCAAATCGTCGAAGGAGTGCGACATCCCCGCCGATGAGGAGATCTCCTTTCATGTGCTGCCCAACGACGAACCTCGGCGAAGCAAGTGGCTACGTTTTGTGAACTTTGCAAACGGAGGAGAAAGAGAGCTAAAGGAAGTACGAGTGTGCTCGCTTCATTTCCGGGGAAGTAATTACGGCAGGGACCCTTACGTTAGTTCACTCCTGGGACATGCTGGCGCTCGTCGCCGACTTCGTCAAATCACCGTCAAAGCGCTCTGACCTTGGGGGAAAAAAGCCGTACACACCGCGCATTGACGCTCGTATCTTTCTGGTCGGAGCAGAGAGCTCGCGCGAACGGCTTTCCATACACGACACCGGCCAACTTGCATAAGCGATACTGCTACTGAAATTGAACTATTATTAACCGTAATAAAAATACGGCACATACGCACCAGTCTGTATTCGTCCGTCGCGGCGGGGCTGACGAGGCAGCGCTGCCGACGGCTGGGCGTTCGTCTGTTGTGGCTATCGCGGAATGGTCGCTTTCCGGTCCATCCGCGTATCCCACAACTCCTGCCGCTCGTGCACTTAGAAGCATTGAGCGTTCAAGTGGTGTGAGGTTGTTAAATGCAAGCCCGAGCTTCTCGGCGAGAGTTTTGTTCTCCCGATCAGGCGATTCCATGACTAGGGCTGCGGGTGCACTAGGTTTTACTAGTATTTTTTAAATGCCCGCTATCTCGGTTTCGGCACGAGTTCCGGTTCCTGTTTGATTCCCGCGTGTGGGTGCTATATGGAGTCGACATACTAAGTATATGTTTCATGGACCGGCTCGTATGACGCCATTGTTCATGTCACGAAATGTGCAATTTAGCGGAAGATTTAAAATTTTGGCTTAAATTGCCTTATTTCTCAGTGAATAAAGCATCATTTGCTTCCGAGAAAGCGCTTAGGGTACTATGAAACACCTAATCTTTCGAATAAAACAAACTTTTGTTTTCTCTTCATGGCTCCTTTAAGGAGGGGTTTTGCGGTCACAAACGCAGGCGCCGTACCAACTTCAATTTAGCCAGCCTTACTGGCGTGCATCGAGTAGCAAAGATTTGTGGGTGAACTGCCGGTTGCATACACGACAAATTGATTTTGATCGTTAGCCAGTGTTCGTGTACTCAGCCACAAAATTCCGTGATTCCTGTAAGGCTTCAGTTACAATAAGCATTTGCGGCGGACTTTCCTACACCATCTTTGCATAAGGTCGCCAACACATTCGCCCAATCTGATCTTCGTTTCCACGCTGAGTATGCTTTCGACGTGTATTTCGGCAGCTGCATTTTTGCCGCACAACATGTCGGGGTAAGTTTAAATAGCTCCTCTTAAACAAATATCCAACACGATTCCCTTAATCATTGAGCCCTTCTAGAATTTCAGCTAGAGCTACTAACGATCGTGTTTACATCCGTCGGGGTCAAAGAATATGTTATGCGTAAGCCCTGCAGGCATAAACAGGCCGGTCTTCCCAATCAAGAAAGCTCCGACGTCAGGCCGTAGGAACGGGACGCGCCACCTGCACAGTGCGTACGCTTGACGTCATCCGAAAAGCACAGGCCTGAGAATGTGTGTGTACGTCTCCATGTATAAGTGGACCTCTTCCACCCCGGCAAGCTGGCTGCGTCTCAAATTGTTAACCAGAACCTACAATGCCAGCCACATTGCCTGATTTGACGGCAACTTATTTCAGTCATTCTTATGTCGTACCTATTTCGTTATCATCTATCACACTGATACAAAATAATGTAAGGTAATATGAGGGTGGCTTCATAATTTCCATATTTTCAACGTCAGAACGGTCTAAAGCAACGGCAATACATCTTGCAAATTCTGCCGGTCTTACCCTGGTATTCTGAATCCTTCTTTCACTCGTCCCTCCACTTTAGGAGGTCCTTAAAAGCGGTTTTAGCAAGTAAAAGGATTTGGAAATCCTCCTCTGAGCTGTGATGACGAACCACATGTAGTGGAGGACACACTCATTCAGATTTAACTGTCCGGAGGAAATTGGCGCGACTTGATCTGTTTCATAAGACATTCTTTCACAACTCATCAATGAGGCGACACCTTATTTCAGAACCATCCCACCGCTCATCACGCATTGATCATCGGCATAAGGTTTGCCATTCCTTTTTGCAATACAAAATTATTTTCAGCTGCCTTTTTACCCAGAACCTGGGCTTAATGGAACCACCTAGCCTCTTCCATCGTAACCATTCAAGACCCTTCATTGCTTAAAAATGCCATTACTCAACACTTTTTTGTAATAATTCTGCAGTGTTCATTTTCTGTTGCGTTTGGTTTGCTTGTTGGCGTTTTACATATCCGTTCTTTTTGTAGTTTATTTCAGTTTTTGTTCTCTTTGCTTCTTCCTTTTTTCTTTTGCCTTGTCTTTTATTGTCTTTATGTCGGTTGCGTGCTATAGAATCTGTTACCCACCCCCTCTGTAACGCCCTACGGGCCTTGAGGGTATTCCAATAAATAAATAAATAAATAATACGGCCTTTAAATTGTTAAACCTTACAACGTGTACCCTTTCAGGACTACATTGCTTTTAGGCAAAAACTGCCCGTGTGTCTTGAAGGAACGCCTTATGACCTAGAGCGTGTGCAAACAATGCCCTTTTGTGGAAAACACATACCTTCAATAAGTTAAGTACTGCGACATAAGCAGTCAAAAAGAAGCTGGTTTGTCTTCTGTCACTTTGCAGCTTTGCGACTTCAAGAGTAACTTGACCGATGTCAAGTACGGAATTGCAGTGTTTGACCTACAGTACGAACCTGCCACTCCACTGTGCGGCTTCCCCAAATTCAGCCGCATTGAAATGGCCAGACGCCTCACCAAGTACTTCAAAGCCAAATTCGAATTCCACGCGAACCGCACCAACTGCTTGGAACTCTTCGACCCGCCGAACCCGTAACCGACCAGCCGAAAGCGAAACCGAATAAAGTTGATGAGTTGGTTTAAGGTGCGGTCCGCTATGTTTCTGTCATGTCGTTCCTGAATATCTGGTTGCTTGTAAGTGTGATTGATTTTTGTCCGAAATCGCGAACGCTCAGAGCTATACTATCTTTCCGTGCCATTTTTTACGCATTTTTTATTTCAATAATTCAGTACATGAAAGGACATCGTAGAGAGTAAAGTTTAAATGCGTGTAATCTCGCCGTGTTGACAGATGATCAACCAGGTTTGCTGGCGCTGGAGGCGGGAACGAGTTCCAGTCGGCACCTATCATTGGTAAAAACATATTTAAAATAGGGATATCTCCGCGTCTGGAGATGCTAAATTTATTTAGTTGTTTAAGGAATTCCCATATACAAGCATGCAGCGCTAGGAGATCATGTTTGGTTTAATGATTGGCGAAGTAAGTTCTGTAGAAAAAAGAAATTCAAGAAGTCCTTTTGTGACATAAAAAACTAATCTCGGGTTCCGTTTATTTGCATGTAAGTTAGCCATACCCGAGTAATAAAAAGGAATCAACCTAACCGAGCCGTTTTCGATTGACTCGAATATGAAAGAAGAACGTTATTGGAGACGATCCTAAATCGCTGTACCACTGTTACTTTTTGTTCGTACACACTTTTTATACAAAAGCTATGTAAAGAAAACTGAAGCTCATTAAAACTATTCACGCAAGAACCCAAGGTTGCGGTTGGTGTCTTTAGTAGTGTAGTAAATGTGCTTGTGCCTAGATAAATCTACAAAATACTAGTAAAATTGTGTGATTATACTCCCGTGCTAATAGTAGCGCCGTAGTGAAGGACTCAGAATAAATTTTGACCACCTGTAGATATGTAAGATGCACCAAAATCCGGAATCCTGAGCGTTTCTTTTTTCGTCTTCATTAGAAAAACAGTTGCTGCGGCTAGAATCAAACCCACATCCTTGGGTACAACAGCACGACGTCTAGTTCAATAAGCTCCCGACGGCGGGTTTAAATTCCTTTTGATGCAGGCATAAATGCGCTAGCAGAAACTAACGGCTTCTAATGCAGCTAAATGTTCAATATTAACATTTCGTTTTTCAACGTGGGCAGTTGGTGGCCTTACGAAGCCGCGGGGACAGTGTTTAAATAAACATTGTAATAAAGCCAGGCCCAACTTCTCCCTGTCTTTACTGCTTGGCTTAAACGTAAAATTTAAGTGACGCGTAAATGCGAATTACCGCGTCAAACGAGCACAGCCTAGGTACCCTGGCTTCAAAAAAACACGCGACAAAAGGGCACGCGAAAAAAAGAGCACAGCGTCCACACAACGAAGCGCCACTACAGCACGCGACAAAAAGCACAGAAATGCGACAAAAAATGGTGCGCACTCATTCCTTTTGCAAGAAACTGCATCCCTCCACCTTGCAGCCACTGCAGATCTTATCTTGGTAGGGGAGAAACAGATATATATATATATATATATATATATATATATATATATATATATATATATATATATATATATATTGAAAGGGGGTTTATTGGCTGGTAGATGCAGACGGTCGCAGAGGTCCAGAACCACAGAGAGCGAGAGAGCCGACGAACGGTCACACCCAAAGCCGTGCAGACCGAGCTTCTTCGTTCACACGAGCGGCTGGTGGTCTGCTAGCAACATGGCGACGACCGATGGCACATAGCCATTACAAGGGATTGTCCGCAGTTCTTAATTATTGCAGCGCAAGTTACCACATTACAACTACCCCCCGGGGAATAAAGCGCCATCCTGGCGTGTCACGGGGCACACGACACTAGGGGATCATAATACGGCTTCAAACGCTGGACATGAACAGTCTCCTTCCCGCGGCGACGGAGGTCTGAGGAAGGTGTCATGGGCTCTATGACGTAGTTCACCGGTGACGTCCGTTCGAGGACACGGTAGGGTCCGTGAAACCGAGAAAGAAGCTTGCTACACAATCCTGGTGTGGTAGAGGGAATCCACAGCCACACCAAAGATCCTGGAGAATACGTCGGGTGGGTAGCTGTGTCGTCGTGCCGAGATTTTTGATGCAACTGATCTTCAGTCGTAAAGGACCTTGCAAGCTGGCGGCTTTCTTCCGCGTACTTGGCAGCTTCTGAAGCTGGGGAGCACTCGGAGCGATCCGGTCGGTAGGGGAGAACCGTATCGAGGGTACATGACGGCTCGCGACCATACAGGAGGAAAAAGGGCGAGAAACCTGTTGTGGCCTGAATGGCTGTATTGTACGCATAGGTCACGTAGGGCAGCACAAGGTCCCAGTCGTCGTGATCCGCTGAGATGTACATCGACAGCATGTCGCCGAGGGTGCGGTTGAAGCGCTCAGTGAGGCCGTTTGTCTGCGGATGGTACGCTGTACTTGTTCGATGGACAACACGGCACTCAGCGAGGAGGGCACGAATGACGTCTGACAGAAACACACGTCCCCTGTCGCTGAGGAGCTCACGAGGCGCCCCATGCCGCAGAATGAAGCGCCGTATGATGAAAGAGGCGACGTCTCGTGCTGTGGCGGCAGGCAGAGCCGCAGTTTCGGCATAGCGCGTCAGGTGATCGACGGCGACGATAACCCATCGGTTGCCGGAGACTGTGTTGGGCAAAGGTCCATACAGGTCTATACCAACACGGTCAAATGGTTTCTCCGGGCAAGGAAGCGGCTGCAGTGGACCCACCGAGCTGGAAGGCGAAGACTTGCGACGCTGGCAGGTAGTGCATGACCTAACGTACTTGCGCACAAAGGTGTACATGCCGCGCCAGTAATAGCGGAGACGGACACGGTGGTATGTTTTTAACAAGCCAGCGTGGGCACACGTGGGGTCGGCATGAAGCGATGCGCAAATGTCGGTGCGAAGGTGCCTAGGAATTACAAGCAGCCACTTCCGCCCTTCGTTGAGGTAATTCCGCCGGTAAAGCAACCCGTCACGAAGCATGAAATGCATAGCTTGTCTGCGCAGGGCCCGAGGTTGTTCAGTACGGGAGACGTCCGAGAGCAAGGAGATGAGCGAAGCAATCCATGGGTCCTTGCGTTGTTCAGAGGGCATGTCAGTGAAAGAGAGAGGGGACACAACAGCGTCGTCAGGCAGGATGCAGGCATTCTCTGGTGACACTGGAGAACGGGATAAGGCATCAGCGTCGGAATGTTTGCGGCCAGACCGATATATGACACGTATGTCGTACTCTTGTAGCCGTAAAGCCCAGCGAGCTAGCCGTCCAGACGGATCTTTTAGTGTAGACAACCAGCATAGCGCATGATGGTCTGTGACGACGTCGAAAGGGCGGCCGTACAAGTAAGGTCGGAACTTATCTAGTGCCCAAACTATGGCCAAACACTCTTTTTCCGTGACGGAGTAGTTTGCCTCTGCCTTTGTAAGGGTACGGCTAGCGTAGGCGACAACGTACTCGTCAAAGCCCGATTTTCGCTGAGCAAGCACAGCCCCAAGGCCAACGCCGCTGGCATCAGTGTGAACCTCAGTGGGGGCGTTCGGGTCGAAATGCCGCAGGATAGGTGGCGACGTAAGAAGCTTCCGCAATGTCGTGAACGCGTTTTCACAAGCAGGGGACCACGAAGTGAGGTCTTTAGAGGTACCGGACAGAAGCTGCGTCAATGGTGCAACGATGGTCGCAAAGTTGCGGACGAAGCGCCTGAAGTAAGAACACAGTCCGAGGAAGCTCCTGAGGGCCTTCATAGATGTCGGCTTCGGGAACTCCGCAACTGCCTTCAGCTTAGACGTGTCGGGTAGAACTCCATCCTTCGAAACGACGTGGCCCAAAATAGTGAGCTTGCGAGCGGCGAAGCGACATTTCTTGAGGTTGAGCTGCAGCTTTGCGTCGGCAAGACAAGTTAAAACTTGTTCTAATCGGCGTAGATGTGTCTCGAAATCCGGAGAAAAAACGACGATGTCGTCAAGGTAGCACAGGCATGCTTTCCATTTTAGTTTGCGCAAAATGCTGTCCATCATGCGCTCGAAAGTGGCAGGCGCATTACAAAGGCCGAACGGCATCACATTAAACTCATACAGGCCGTCAGGTGTTATGAAAGCCGTCTTTGCGCGATCAGCCTCGGCCATAGGGACCTGCCAGTACCCGGAGCGCAAGTCGAGCGACGAGAAATATTCGGCACCCTGCAGACAGTCGAGGGCGTCATCTATACGCGGGAGAGGGTATACATCCTTTCTAGTTATCTTATTGAGGCGCCGATAGTCGACGCAAAAGCGTATCGAACCGTCCTTCTTGGTCACAAGGACTACGGGAGACGCCCAGTGACTGTTGGAGGGCCTAATGACGCCTCGCTCAAGCATCTCGTCCACGTTTTCATCGATGGTACGTCGTTCTTTGTGGGAAACGCGATAAGGTCGTTGTCGTAGCGGCGGGTGCGAGCCAGTGTCAATCGTGTGTTCGACTGCTGATGTTTGACTTAGCGGAGCCTTCAAGCAGTCAAAAGACAAGCGAAACCGATGGAGGAGGGCCAGCAGTTGATCTCGTTGTGTGGGCGTGAGATCTCCATCGATAGCCTGATTGAAAACGTCGGATGGCAAAACCTCTGCTTCGGATGTAGCACTCAATTCCGCGACATGAGTGATAATGGGAGTATCGTCGGGAACATCGATGACAGCACTTGGCTCGACAGGCTCAATCCACCCGATAGTCTCGCCCTGTAGCAGCGAAATTTCATCCGAGGACCAGTTACTAACAATCATGCAGCTCGTACCAGCATGGGTCGTTAACAGAGCGGACGGCAGCGGAAGACGTCTCCGTCGGATGAAGAGGTCGGACGGCGTAAAAAGCACGGTTGTGTCAGCAGTGCACGCACAGCACAGGGGCACGGAAACCGAGCAGTGCGGCGAAATTTTTTGCATCTTTTCTGACGACCAATTTAGCAGCAGTTGCCTCATTATGGTTCGGGTCGCAATCTGGTGCAAATTCAACTTCCGCACGCGCACAATCGATGACGGCGTGGTGACGAGCGAGAAAATCCCAACCCAATATGAGGTCATGGGAACAAGTAGGAAGCACGATGAACTCTACAATGTACAAAACATCCTGGATCGTCACTCGCGCCGTGCACGCTGCAGACGCATGGACGTGCTGTGCGTTTGCAGTACGTAGGGCAAAGCCATCCAACGGCGTCGTCACTTTTCTAAGTTCACGGCAAAGGTCGGCATGAATAACTGAAACGGCAGCGCCCGTGTCGACTAACGCCCAATGCACGTCGATCTTCCACAAATACGTCTATAACATTTGAGGGCGAAAAATGAGGCCTTGGACAGTTCGCTGGTAACGCAGTTCTTGCCTCCTGAACTGCGTCAACTAGTTTTCCTCTTCGGTAACGGTTGGTCGGCGGCGCATGGGAGAAAGAGACCGACGACGAGGGGAGGACGAGCGACGGGTAGCGAAAGTGCGGGAGTCAGAAGGTGCAGCGTTGAAGTCGGACCTGTAGGAGACTTCGCGTGGCGATTGGCTGCGAGGGCCATAACTAGGGGCCCCGATATCGTCGTTGGTGGGCGTCAGGCGTCGGCGGCAGTATCGGGCGACATGTCCGGCACAGCGGCAATTGAAACAGATGGGACGGTTGTCCCACGTTCGCCAGGCACTACTGGATTGCGGCGGAGGCCGAGACACGGGCGGCGGCCTCATCGGTACAGGGTGTTGGTAAGACATGGGGACCCGCTGAGGGGGGACACCCACGGCGTCAGCGTACGTGACGATCGGTACCGGAGTCCTTGCGACGCTTTCGGCATACGGCAGCGGGGTGGTAACGGTCAAGTTATGGCGAGGAGGCGCAGTGGGAGTCGGCGAAATGGCGTCAGCAACTTGCTCTTGAATTACACTGCGGAGTTTTGGCGCCAAAGTAGACGAAGGCTCCGGGGTGTAGGGCAGCAGGGAGAGCTGACGGGCGACTTCTTCCCGCACTATCTGCTTGATCTGCAACAGCAGAGAAGAGTTGTCGGGGTCACGGACCAAGCTCGCTATGGCCTCGTCTTGGACAGAGGTGCTTCGTGTGCTCACTCGCTGTCGACGAAGCTCGTCGTAACTCTGGCAAAGGTTCACCAGCTCAGCAATGGAGCCCGGGCCTCTCGCCAAGAGCATCTGGAAGGCACCCTCGTCGATGCCTTTCATGACGTGCTTGATTTTCTCAGGGTCTGTCATAGATGGATTCAGACGCTTGCAGAGGTCCAAAACATCCTCGATGTAGCTCGTGAACGTCTCGCCGGTCTTCTGGACGCGGCCGTGCAAGCGTTGTTCGGCGAGCAGTTTCCGCACAGCGGGACGGCCAAAAGCAGCAATTAATTCCGTCTTGAAGGCCGGCCACGCGGTTATGCCGGATCCGTGGTTGTTGAACCACACTTCGGCGAGACAGGTGAAAGAAAAGCTGACGTTATTGAGTTTCATGGCGTCATCCCATCTGTTATGCGTACTCACACGTTCGAAGGACGCCAACCAGTCCTCAACGTCTTGCTCCTCATTGCCGTTGAACTTGGCAGGTTCACGTTCACGGAGAGCGCCAGCGCAGATGATAGCTGGGCTTGGAGGCACATGGGGCGTGTCGTTACCGCCAGGCATGGCCGTTGGTATGGTGCGGCTGCGTAGTTCCAGGGCTTGGTAAGGGACGCCGACCGACGCGGACCGATGCGATACTTGAGACTTGAGGGGATGGCTTCAAGAACCCAGACGGGCGTAGCTGAAGAACCGCAACCTCCACCAAAATGAAAGGGGGTTTATTGGCTGGTAGATGCAGACGGTCGCAGAGGTCCAGAACCACAGAGAGCGAGAGAGCCGACGAACGGTCACACCCAAAGCCGTGCAGACCGAGCTTCTTCTTCGTTCACACGAGCGGCTGGTGGTCTGCTAGCAACATGGCGACGACCGATGGCACATAGCCATTACAAGGGATTGTCCGCAGTTCTTAATTATTGCAGCGCAAGTTACCACATTACAATATATATATATATATATATATATATATATATATATATATATATATATATATATATATATATATATATATATATATAGCCTTTATTTTGGAAGGAAGACTCTGCGTCAAGTGGGGAGACGTGGGAGTAGAAGGTGGGGTGTTTGTGGCCCGTGACGTCTTCAAGGCGGAGAGTGCGACAAGAAACGGGTTTGCTCCTTGAAAAGGCGGGACAGGCCGCGTGGGGTGAAGAGAGCGGGCTCTGGCTCTCAACTGCTCGCGCTAGACCACTTTTTAGAGAGCAGTGTGCAATTAAAGCCAGTGTAGAAGGTTTCAGTCTATAAGGAGGAGGCATTTTGAGTAGGCTCGAAGTACTGTGGTGCGAATTTGGGACAGAGCCCAATTAGGTGCTAGAGTTTGGCGGGGGGTGAGGGAGGTGAAAAAGGGACATCGAGGCGGCAGTGATGGGGTGTACCATTTAGGTACACCCCATGGGTAAGGCTAGGTACACCCCATGGGGTAAGGTCTCTGGGGTAAGGGTAGCATTCATAAAGTATGTATGAAAATTTTGGGTAATATTGCGAACGGGGCCATAGCGCATAAAAGGTAGATTGGCGGGAGGGCCTTGACGTAGAAAAAAAGAACACTAAAGCAGCTGACACGTGCAGAAAGAAAGGACAGTCCCACATTTTGCCTCTGTGATTTGTTTCCGGAGGTGCACTTTTACTGACTACCGAGCTCGCTATTTTAGTGCTAATGCTAATTCTTCCGGAAAGGGAGTACTGCTGTGGACAAACTAAAGAGCGTCTCTCCAAAAACGTCCCATCGCGCTACGTGCATGAGGTTTCCGTTTCAGTTTTTTATGGCATAGGATTACGCAATGTAGCAGGTGGAACGATGGCCGGTGGTCAGGTGAAACGATGGCATGCCCATTTTGACGCACGCATCCGGGACAGCTATCGCTAAATGAATTCTAGTGATGAGGGGAATAACACAATGACTGAGCATAACCAAGGCTTACCTCTATCAAATGGCTTACACTTTCAAAAAATGACAGCTCAAAAATTATTCTAGGTTACCAAACAGTCGAACCCATTGTAGCGTGGCCGCTGCCTTAACAAGGTTGCTGTAGGGTTTTCTTATGTTACGCCTGATAAAAATGTGCATCACTGCTATTAAACGCTGTTATTTAAATGCGCCAGTACCCAGGCCTAACTGTAGGGTTTTACCGTTAGTGTGATGGGTGATTCCATAGCGAGGATGGCGATTTTAGCAGAAAAGGAACGGGTAGAATATAATCCCATCATCACACGTCTTTTACGTTGTCCGTAGTACAACATACGGTCAGGGCGGAAAAGTATTTGATAAATAGTCGCGACTATCCTTTCTCCTAATATCTGGCTAATTTGTTTAAAGCTTGCTTTGAAATTACACCACTGCTTTGCAAAACAGCAGTGTCTTCAAATCTTCTTTTGTATTGCTTTTAATGTTTTAAACATGTAAATCTTTTCTCACCTAAGTGATTACTCAAATCACCGAAATGGTTCTGCTCTGGTTCATGCTGGCGAACCGGTTCTTCATGCAGGCGAACCAGTACATGATTCCCGTAGACGACCTAGCTTTGCATGCTAAACTCTGCGAACCGTTTCTGAGTTCTGTAATAGTGTGATCTGGAAGTGCCAGACTTCTGATTTTCATTCGGGAGGTCGGGAGTTCTAACCTCACCTGAAGTTTTTTTTTTCTGTGAAAATTGAGTGTCTTTTTTTCTGTTTTTCTTATTAATTGTTACCAAGATATGTGCTCTTTTTCTGCCTGTCAACTTAGACGTGACGTTCGATTGAAATTTGAGTAACAATTAAAGTGTCCCCTCCCCCTTATTTTTAGCTCCTCCTATCAGCAGTTTTTTTTTAATTTACGATGCTTAACTTCGAGCTCGCTTGATGGGAAGCAGTGTCATCTGTGCATTTTATTTTGTAGCCGCGTCCTCCCTCCGACGGATGTGACGTATTCGTTCTTCACGCTGACTTCCCGGGTAACAGCCCGCGGCCTACCAGACCTACCGCTCATCACGCCTCTTTCTCTCCCCGTCACACTCTTCATCTGAATACGCATTACCATGGCGCGGCAGTAGCGCGCGAGGGCCTCGCACAATTCTATGTCAGAGTAGGGTGCACCGAGCACGCTCACGTTTCATTCTGTTTTGCGTTGCGTCGGCGCGTTAAACCCCACAATCAATCAAATCAATCATTCTGTTTTGTGGACGAAATGCCACCACGCTGGCCTGAGGTTGGAAGCACACACCACACGTCCACCCGCGCTCGCCATGGTGAGTGGATGCCTAGGGTGAGCACACGTTTGTAGTGTAGAGTACCGAGTAAACTGTCGGGACGACTAGGCAGCGGAGTCCAGGTTAGTCGATGTCCCAGTATACGCCCACAAAACACAGCACCTCGTCCCAGAAGTATAACCTGCGGTGTTGCATTCCCAGAACACGTGCTCCGCCATCTCCAGCATCCCACACAAGGAGAAGCCGGCTCCGTGCGGCATAAAGAAGCCTCGCTCCTCCTGTCGTGCTCTCCTCGGCAGATCCACCGTGGTGCAACCTGAAGAAAAAAAATTTGGAACCAGCCGGAACCGGTAAAGACATGACTTTTCAGAACGCCCCGCTTTGCCGCCTCGACTGGTGGTTGCTGGTAGAGGGGTCAGGGAATAGTCGACAAGGATTAACCATAAGGAGGTAGTCTCACGAGAACTGCTCTTCCCGTAGAGTGATAGTGCTAGTTGCGATTTCCCTATAAAGGGGGCGGCAGGGGCACCCTGATGAAGTAGTACTGTCGTAACTAGCCACTTTGCTGTGTGGGCTGCGCCGATGGACTGCAGTGCCCCACGAAGGAAACAGTCAGGTTGGTCTCGGAAATACATTGTTACGGTGCGATCCAAGAGCCTTTGAGCAATGTTCAGCAGCCGAGACGAAGCGGAGCTGTGGCCAGGATGCGGATGACCTCTGCAACCTCCACCAAAACATGTTACGTGGCGGCAGGACACAGTAAATGAACCATGGAAGATGCGAGCGATGTATTTACACTATACACACGATGTCGGCCATGAGGGCACCCGTCCAGCTGGGACTTCTTCTTCTTATCTGGAGATTGAACCGATAGCTCTCTTCTTCTTTCCGTGACAATACGAACGACTGTACTGTGAGCTTAATCTCTTCGTGTACGAGACCCAAGCCACCGACATCTAGATCCCAAAAGAGGTTTGTTCGCCTCATACGCTCGTACGATGAACGCGAGAAAAATACCGCCCACTGTCGGTGCAACTTGTTCACTGATTTTTTGACGATATACGTGACTCGCGCCGAAAATAGGGCTGTTGGATATACGGCAACGTTGCACACGTGCGCTATCGTGACCAAGGGGATGTGGCGCGCTCTCCAGGGGTGTAACTTGTCCTCCGCAGCAGCCAGCTTCTGTCTCCATATGGCTACACTCGCTTCCCCTAGTGCCATGTTAACACACAAGTAGCAGTCTATGGCGTCCGTGCAGCGTGCGCCACAAAACCTGGAGGGCTTGGAGTCCCATTCACCCGACCAAGACGCCTTCGATTTAGCGAGGTTTACTTCCCCTCCGGAGAAGCGCCAAAAGCGACGTGACAGCTCGGCGACCTCGCTCACCTAAAACCGAAAAGTGCAGACGACGGCGACGTCGTCTGCATACGCTGGGACGCGTAGTTCTTCATTTCCAAGTACCAGTCCCGTGGTCGAGTTGGAAGTGGTATTCATCCGACAAAGCGGTTCCTGATAGAGTGCGAACAGGCGACATTGGACAGCCCTGGCGGACCAACCTGCTAACCTCTATAGAAGGGTCGAGTGTTCCCCCAAGATCACACTTGTGATGTCGGCGTAGCATTTTTCTAGCCATTCCATCATTGCTTCCCTTATCCCACAGTGCCGAAGCACGGTGAAGAGAAAGGTGCGGTGGAACCGATCGAAAGCTGTTCGACGGTCTAGTTGTAACAACGCAATAGGCGTCCCATTGCGGTGTTACAGACGGTCTCACAGACGGTCATCATTCGATGTAAATTGGTGTTTATTGAGCGACCCTTGATGCAGCAGGTTCGATGTTCCCCAGCCCCACTTCGGAGGGTCATCTCGAGGCGTCGAGCTAGGATACTGGCGAGTACTTTATATAGTCAGTCACAATCACAAGATTGTGATTGGGCGGAAACCGGTTACTGCTGGTAGGATATCGGATTTTGTCTTTTTGGGGTTTAGAACGAGGCGACTTTCCCGCATTGCGGGGGGCAGCCGCTTTTCCTGCCTAATTTTTTTCAAAAACGATTGCTAAAATGGGGCCTAGCTCTTTGCTAAAAGCTGGGTAGAATTCGACAATGATACCGCCCTGGCCGGGTGACTAGTTCTTAGAGAGTTTTTTTTGTTATCATTTCTTGATCCTCCTATCATGCAGTTATAGGCGAGTTAATTTGGCCTTTCGTGTTGTCGGGTACTGTACCGTAGGTAGGGAAGCGACTACCTCTGGGGGCACGCTGACTGGCGTCGGTGTCGAGCGGAAAAGTTATTGGCAGTGGTCACAAGAGACGCCGCCACTTCCTCCCACCCAGCCCTACAGTGGAACTGCCGAACCTTTCAGCAAAAACAATACTGACTAGTAAAGTAAAACAAGTCAGACCATCTTTCCTCCTCCTTCAAGAAACTTTGGATACCCCGAAAATTTCTCGCTACAACGCTTTCGTAAATCCATCCATACCACGAAAAGGAACAACCCCTGGGTGTGCAGCAATATTTGTCGATGCGTCCATTCTGGCTGTATACAGTTGATGATGGTTGTTGTTTAATGGCGCAAGGCAGCTGTATACAGTTACACGTTCCCGCCTCGAACTCGAAGATGCACGAACTTGTGGGCATCGCCGCCCAGCCACCACACGCTAGAAACTTAGTCTTGGTGCCCACCCACTATCAACCCTACTCTGCCTCCACCGGCACCGGTCCCTTCGCATGGCTTCAATACCTTATCAATGCACATACAAATACCCCATTCTCGTCGGGGATGGGGGAGGGGGGACTTCAACGCACATCATACAGCATGGGGATAATCAACAAATTTGGCTCGCGGAACAAAGCTCGTTAAACTTACTAAAATCTTAAATGTTCAGCCAAGCAACCATTAAATATACCCCACCCCCATCGGTCTCCATCCATCTCAAAAGGATATCACGCCAGACCTCAAGTGGGCCTCGCCAGGTCTTACGAAATCATGGGTACCCTGCTCTACAACGTGGGGAAGTGACCACTTACATATTATCATCACATTTTGCGGCAAGCGAATCCGGGACGAGCGGAACAAGAAACAGTGCACCCACCTTAATTTCGCTACCTTACCAGATCGTCTGCTTCAATAGGACCCCCCTGCGTCACTTCAAGCAATGGCTGAAATTATACGGCACTCTTCTGCTGCTGCATTGGAAACTATTACATGCGATCAAGATTACCCTACCTTAGACAATCACCTCGCCAACCCTTGGAACCGAATGGAGTATCTCACCCAGCTCTACCGCTCTGCTGGAAGAAAACACAGCATACTCCGGCGTATCCGACATCAGTACAAGGTCATTATCCAATACCAAAAACAACTATCAAGCGACAACTGGGTAAATCTGTGCCACAACCTCGGGAAAACGCCAAGTTATGTTTCCTTGCGGAAACTTTACCGAAGCCTTGGGGATAAAAAACGCAGTGAGACACTAATTATCATCACCATCATGCTGAGCAGCACGAATCACGTGTATACCAAAAAGTTGCTGCTTAAAAGCTAGTTTCCCCACGTATCACCAACTCTCCCAGCCCCTCTACCCGATATCCCAATCCCGGAACTGTTCTCCGACCTTGAAAGCCCCATCACAATCGCTGAACTTTCTACAGCTATTCGTCAAGGCAGTCTGCCCCCGGACACGACAGCATGCAATAGAACCACCTCCGCAACTTTCCAGAACCAGCATGGTATAAACTCTTGAAGCAAATCAAGGATTCCTTGGAAACCGGTCAGATACCTGTACATCTCAGGCTAACTCTCGTCTATCCCAAACCGAAACCTAATAAAAAACAGGTCTCTCGTTACGATTTTTCCCATCTTCGGCCAATCTCTCTCACGCCTGTCCTATGCAAACTCATCGAGTGGCTCATTAACAATCGAATAGGGCACAACGGGGAGTATGTCGCATCCTATCTTCCCCCAGTGCAAACTGGTTTACGCCAGAATCTCAGCACTACCGACAGCCTATGGATGCTGCGACGCGTCATCAATCGCTCAAGCTGTTCAAGACTCCCGCACTATGTACCCGCACTTGACCTCCGAAAGGCCTTTGACTGTGTCATCCAGAGCGCCATCCTCGATAAACTTGCTGAGGCCTTTCCTAGCCAACGAGCACAGACATGGATTTGAAACTCCTAGAATCCCGCCCCATCGAGCTTCAATTAAAATTCCCAGGTTCGACCCCTCGTACCTTCTGCCGCGACAGAGGAGTTCCTCAAGGCTGACCCTCAGTCCCACACTCTTTATTCTAGCCATGACTAGGATGGCTCGGAACCTTCAACGAGAGACTAGTGCGAGGTTTATTATTTATGGGGACGGTATCATTATATGTACCGAGTCAAGGGACTACCCCAATTAACGATCAATGATTACGGCTCTCCAAAATGCAGTAGCAAGCATTCAATCTACCCTACCAGATATCGGGCTTTCCTTATCCCCTAACAAAACAGTTTCTGTTCGTTTTTGGCCGCAATCCAGCTCCTGACTTTAGTCCGCTTTGCATCATGGTTGTCACCACACCGATCACCGCCAAACTCGACCACATTCGCCTGCTAGGCATCCCCGTCGGCTGCAAAAGTAGCCAGACCATATGGCTCAACTAACTAAAACAGAAATGGAACTCGACTCAACATGCCATTCGGAGACTATTTAATAAGCACGGAGGAGCAAAGCAAAAGCAATGCAGACACTTGTCCGTGCCGTCGCAGTCGGTATTCTCACATATGGGGCCCAATCTTACACATTGAATTGTACCCAACGATGCACTCTCAAAGTTCTTCGTAATGCAACTATTCGTACCATCACTGCTCACTACGCCATCCAAAAATCTCTATCTAACCCCCAACCTGCGACTGCCCTTGCACCGATCGAAAAAATTATTCAAGAGACAAGCGACCAATACAACTTCAAGCGGAAACTTACCCATCAAGATGCCACACTCACGGCCTGCGATAAGCAAGATCGCATCCCCTTACCTGATTTCCCGAAACCCATTCCTCCGTGGCAACAACCTCTCCTGACCGAACCAACAACCCACCCCATCACCCGCACAACGGCCGTTTCAAGACAAAATCGTTGTCAGAGTCTATTCGCCACAAAACAACCCGACGAAATCGACATTTATACTGATGCCAGCCCAACAACACCGAACGTTGTCAGGCTGGCAACATTTGCAACGCAAAAAACAATGAAAAACAAGCGGGGGGTGGAGTGTTAATCGCCGCTCACCACAGTTTACAATGCTGCGCTGCCGACATTCCTTCCAGTCTTGAAGTAATTTTTATTCACTGCAAAGCTGCCATTTCACCCGTTACCATTGGCGTCAGCTACCGCCTCCCGGATTCCGAACCCTCTTTTGTTGGCGAGCTTCATGATGCTCTACAACTATTAACGTCAGTCTCGGATAACGCCCCTCTCCTCCTACTCGGTGATTTAAACTTTCCCGCGATAACTTGGTCTGACCTAGCATTAACCACGTAGAAACAGAAGACTAGAAGTGACTTCATAGACACTTCCCTTACTTTCAACTTATCTCAAATGATTAGCTTTCCTACACGAACGACTCTTAATTCTTCAAGCTTACTAGATTTATTTCTAATGACCCAACCAGATTAAGTTTCGTCCGTTTCTAGTCCGAGCAACCTGAGTGATCACGCCGTCATTCATGCCACTTTCCAATGCACTTGCCCAACCCAAAAAAAAGTATTAAAAAAAACGATAACCCTATACGAAAAGCAGATTATCAAGGTATGAATGATGAACTAGCTTCTTTTCACGACGATTCTTCGTGAATTTTTCCAAACGTTCTGTTGACGAAAACTGAGAGTTCTTCAAATACAAAATGCAGCAATTAGTGGACATTCACATCCCCACAATTACCATTACAGAACGGCCTACTTCGCCATGGTACAATAATACTTCAAAACGGCTTAGTAACAAAAAGGAAAAGACAATTCCGGTCAGCCAAAAAATCAAAGTCCAATCACGCTTGGGAAGAATATCGTGAGACTGAATAACTAACTAACTAACTAACACGCCAGCAGTGTGTCGTGTTACCCCCTCTTCCTTTTGTGTTCGTTTTATTCAAGCTGATTCCCACCGAAGCTGAATAACTTTACGCATCCATGATCTCGGACGCTAAGCGGACGTTCTTATCGTCCACCCTACCAGACATGCTACGCACAAACTTCAAAAGGTTTTGGAACACCATAAACCCAACCCATGCTAAACCCGTTTCGTTATTAAATCAACAAAACATTCCAATCTCGGAGTTCAAGGTCGCCGAAACATTAAGCTCTACGTTTTGCTCAGTGTTTACCGATGAACCCGACGATGTATTTCCGAGTGTGCCGTCCCATTATTACCCTGCTATGCCCAGTGTCATTTTAGAACCAAATGGCATCATCCAAGTCATTGATCCCTTAAAAGTGACTTTATCAGCTGGTATTGATTGTATAAATTCTAAAGTTTTCAAAAACACTAAACATCTCTCTGTTGTCATATTGTCGCACATCTTCCAGCACTCACTGTCATCTGGAGTGGTGCCACGGGACTGGAAGGTTGGCAAGGTCATCCCAATACCCAAGAAAGGTCCGTCATCCTCACCTTCAAACTACCTCCCAATATCACTAGCATGTGTGTGGTGTAAAATAATAGAACAGATAATTTATTCCCAAACAGTCAAATTCTTTATCTCTGTAAACTTTTTCCATCCCAGTCAGCACGGATTTCAGAACGGCCTCTCCTGTGACACACAACTGGCGCTCTTTATTACCGACATCAGCTCAAGCATCGATCACAATATTCCTGTAGATGCCCTTTTCCTAGATTTTGAAAAAGCTTTCGATGAAGTACCCCATAAACGCCTTTTTTTTAACTTTCGCGCTTAAACGTTGACCCAGCACGGCTACAATGGATAAAAAAAATTGTCAAACCGGGAACAGTTCGTTTACTCCGACCAAATATCATCTACCAGGCATCCCGTCCTTTCAGGTGTACCTCAGGGTACGGTCTCGGTCCCCGTATATTTTCAATTAATGTGTAATTTTTAATTAATGTAAGTTGAAGTTGAAGTTTAATTAATTTTTAATTCATTAATTTATTGTTAACGCCCTAACTACCACTATATCGTCCCAAATCCGTTTATTCGCTGACGACTGTGTGATTTATCGTCCTATTACTGCCCTAATGACTCCCAGATCCTTCAAAATGATCTAATAACTATTGAAACCTGGTGCAGGCGTTGCGCTGCTGAGCACGACGCCGCGGCGGCCGCTTTTCTGATTGAGGCGAAAAGCAAAAACGCCCGTGTACGAGATTTCGGCGCACGTTAAAGATCCCCAGGTGGTCAAAATTAATCCGGAGCCCTCCACTACGGCGCGCCTAATCACCTGCGTTGCGTCGGCGTGTTAAACCCTACAATCATCATCATCATTGAAACCTGGTGAAAAATTTGGCTAATGACTCGGAACATTAGGAAAACATCTGTCGTTTCTTTTCATCGCAGGAAATCCCACCCGGCTCCTTCATACTTTTTTTCTGGTTGCAAAATATCCCCCGTGAATTCCTATAAATATTTACCGTAATTACCCGATTCTAACGCGCCCCCGATTCTAACGCGCACCCGATTTTCCAGGCAAGAAACCGGAAAAACTTGCACCTCCGATTGCAACGCGCAAGGAACTTTGTGAGTAAGAAAAACGAATGCGAGAGAACCGGCGATTTATTTCCCGAAGTAATCTCACTCATCTCACACCTCGTCGCTCTCCGAGAGCTCCTTGTCGCCTTCCACTGACCACGACATCTCGTCATCGGTGCCGTCATGCGCGCTCGCGATGCCACACTTCTGAACGAACGTTCAACCATGTTCGATGGGATCGTGGCCCACGCCTCGCACGCCCATCCCGCGAGCTTCCCCAGAGGCGTACGCTTCAGCCAACCGCTCGTGAATGCGTGGGAGCTGCTCGTAAGCCGTGGAAGCGGCGCAGCTTCATTGCCGCTGCTGCCATTGCTGTTATCAAGCGCGCAAGTGGAATAATTTGACGATTTATGTGAACGTCGATAGAAAAGCCTAGGCGCCTAGATCCGAAAAATTGTTGCTAAAAGCTTTGGCACCATCTATCTTGAGATGGCGATGGCGATGGGTGGAACAAAATTTCAGCTGTTTCGCCAGTTTCGGTTTCGTATCCGATTCTAACGCGCATGCGAGTTTTCGGCCTATTTTTCCGGAAAAAAGGTGCGCGTTAGAATCGGGTAATTACGGTAGGTGTAAACATCACGCCAGATTTTACTTGGTCGTCCCACATAACAAACATCTCTAACGAAGCAAACAAAGTTCTTGGATACCTCAGACTACGACTCGCTCCCCCGTCTGTTAAACTTTTAGCATATCAAACACTAGTCCGTCCGAGCCTTGAATACGCTTCGCCGTCTGGGATCCAGTCCAATCTAATTTATCGAAAACATTACAATCTGTCCGAAATAGAGCATCTAGGTTTAATATTAAGATTACTCACGCCACTCAAGCGTTGCTAACTTATAGATCAAGCCCACCTCCTCAACCTTGAACTGCGACGCAAAGCCGCCAGATTAGTTCTCCTATATAATTTCTTTCACCCTGTACGCCTTCGATGTCGTCGTCTGGACAGAAGCGGCCGACTACGGTGGCAAGGAAGCCATGCAGTCAGAACTTCAGGCTGCCGTTTTTAGCCTGGAACGCTCTTTGTCCGCCTTCAACCTGGAACTCTCACCACAGAAGACGGAATTTGTCAGCATCAACGGCAAACGCAAAACTGATCTGTCTCATATCTTGACCCTTCATTTCGGCGGTACATCAATCTCATCCCAAAACGGAACCGTCCGCCTTCTCAGTCTCCAACTGAGCAGCTGCAATAGCCCTCAAGAATGGATTCGGAGCCTTCGTACCACCTGGCGTGCTACGATGCATCTTATTACTTGTATCTCAAGCAAGTACGGTGGTTCACAACAAGCCTCTTGTCAAACTCTCGCCAGAGCAGTGGCCCATGGCCGGCTAGCATACGTTTTTCCAATATATAACTTCAGCCCCCGGCATCTGCACGATTTAGAAATACTAAACCGTTCTATGATTCGAACCATCACGGGTCTCCCTCGACACACCAGAAATTATCTTCTAGAGTTGGCAGTTCCTCTTCCCCCGATACGACAACTCCTGGAGGAAACTCAGCTACGTTTTCAAACGCGCCTAGAATGCTCACCGCAAGGACAAGCAATCTTAAAATGGGACGCGTTAAACAGCGTCTTTGAGGAGGCACCCTTTCAAGGCACTATCCCCCCATGGGAACGTCCACCGCTTGGACTCATCAGACGACGGCCTATACGGCGCTCCAACCCGGCGGCTAGAGAGCGTGTTGTTAGGCGTATACGGCAAGACAAAGCCATTGACGAACTAGATGTTTTCACAGACGCAGCAGTAGCCAACAATGCCGCAGCGGTAGCTTGGACTTGCCCTGAATTTCCACCCCTGGATGGGTCCTGCAATATCTCACAAATCCATGGCCTAGTAGCAGAAGCCGAACTTTTCGGAATCCTAGGTGCCCTTCAAAGCATCCAAAAGAATCGCCCGTCACTTCCCCAAACAAAGCTACGCGTTATCACAGACTCCCACGTGGCACTTCGTGAATTAAATCGTTCTTTCACCCCAAACGCAACTGCCACTACTAGAAAAATTCAGGAGCTACGGCAATAATTCGTATCTGTTCGTTTGGTTTGGACCCCGGCGCACACCGAGGGTGACACAGGGAACCAGTTAGCCCACATGGCTGCCCGGGAGAGTCTCTCACATCCTCCCGTGGTTTCTTCTGACCCACCCCCACAGGACGCGACCTGGCCTGAAAACTACCGCAAAGCAAAGATCCTTAGTCGTCAGCGCCTCCAGGAATCCTCCCCTGTGGGTTTCCTCACACCTCTAAAACGTCTCTCCAGAAAAGGAGAAGTTATTGCAAACAAGATATACGCAAACTGTGCATATACCTCCGACATTCTCTTTAAATGGACCTATCCTCGTACAGCATATACTCCAAAGTGCATATTCTGTGGGGAATCAGTCGTTTCCAATCTTTACCACCTTATCTGGATGTGCTCTGCCTTTTCACAAGGACGATCGGAACTTTTAACACTACACTCCATCCCGTGTGATGAACAGGACCATATTAGCCAAATGCGTGCTAATCCCTCTTTATTAGAGGCAATTGTAGAGTTCTCTCTCCAGAATGGTCTCTATAAAGCAGTTTGATTCGTGATTGACTCAGCCCTGTATGGGTCAGTGATTCTGTGACAAGTGCGAACTCACTTTCTAATGGGACAAAAAGTGCAAATGTGTTATCGATTACTTTTATTTTCATATTTTTTTCCCTTTCCCACTCTCCCCCATCCCCTTCAGGGTCTTATGACCTCCGCCAATAAAAAGCCAATCAATCAATCAACTCACTGTCCGACGCATATGTTATCATGCCCCCGCATCGCATATCTTCCCGCACTAGCCACCACAAACCAGTTTACCCTACGGATGGCGTTAAAACTGCTAACCTTCGGTCATTTTTTGTTCAGACAGCGAAGGATTGGAATGACCTTCCGCCCCATGTCGTGCACCACTCCAGCCCCATACTTTCAAAACGCACATCGAAGAAACCCTCTATAAAATGCCCACCCCTCATGTAAGACCCAGCCCTGGGGTTTTTTAGGTATAATAAATAAATAAATAAATAAGTAAGTAAATAAATAAATAAATAAATAAATAAATACGCTGCCGCTGGGCTTCTCTGTCGGCTCCGTTCGCTTCTGGCGCGTCTGAGAGCGAGTGTTAACAAGCTAAAAGTTTAGGCTCAATATTTCCATACGTGCATGCGTTAAGGCTTGTGCCAGGGGGTGTATTTAGTAAGCAGCGTGAATTTACCCTTGTAGTGCCGAATTTTTTTTTACTTATTACAGGCGCAACAATGTACTAGGTGTTTCCCGTGGATAAGTGGCGGATGCAGCCGAGAGAACAAGTCTTCCAAGTTGGACTATTCTACAATACTGCTGTTGAACTACAGATTGTGATTTTGGCACATTGGCAAATTACCGAAGAAAATGGTCTTGTTTTCATTTACCCGAATGCTTCTGTTTTGTAGGCATCTCAAGCAGCTAAACGAAGCATGGATCGGTTTGCAATTCATGAGCTTTTTCATTTTTTGTCTAGCATTGTGTTTGTGTTTTGCTTTCGTGTTGTTTTGAACAAACTTATTTCGTATTCTTGCCACTGTTAAGCCAGGCTTCTTGTAAATTTGATGTACATAAAAAAGTATGCAAAAAGGTCTGCTGTGTTATGTCGCTCAGTTCTTTTTTAAAAGTCACGTAATTGCTTCCCAAAGTTGAAGTTCATTAATTGTGCCTTGCGGCTTGATTTCTGTTTTCTACATGTCATTCTAGAGAAAATTATTTAATGCGAGCGCATTAATTAATTTTCTTATAATGGCGTAAAGAAGAAATCGGGCCACGGGGCAACTCATAGAATAGGCAATGGTCACAAGGGCTGGCCAGAAAGCCAGAAGCGCGCATTAAAATAGCATGGGGTTCACGCATAGGCATTATCATGGTAATTTGCTTTGCCATGCATTGTCCATTAGTGGCGTTCCAGAGCTTGGCCAATTGTTGGCTTGCCAACTTTCCCCAACACCAGCCAATAATGGCGGCTGAAGTACAGTGTACTAGAATCAATCAAAGAAGTTTATTTCTCGCCATATATACAGCGAAAAAAAAGGTGGTCGGAGAAAAAAGCCGCACTTTCGCAGCTTGACGAAGCTCCATCCACCCGTACACAGCAGTGGTAGGTGCGAGAAAAAAAAAGAGAAAAGAAGGGAAAAAAGAAAGAAAAGGGGGGGAAGGAAATAAAGAAGAAGGTAGACAAAAATACAGATTGTAAAATTCGCTTAAAATTTCGCTTAAAAGATTCGCTTAAAAATTTCACTCAGGATACAACACGATAAAACCGCGATGATGCATGTAAATGTACATTTCACACGCGAAAATTATATGCAACTCTCTTGTGGAGCGAAGCATTCTCTTCAACGCTGGAGTAAAAAGATATATATATATATACATTATATATCTACATACACACATATACATACACACATGCGCATACGCACGCAGACAAACACACACACACACATATATATGTATACATATACTGCAGATGCAACAACTCACATGCCATACAAAGAAGCAATACTGGAGAATGACACAGGCGTAAAACTCACAGCACTGCATTAAATAAGCAACAAACAACCAGACAACAAACGAAACAAGGGCAATAAGTGAGTACCGTGACAAGGTCAGGCTGCTTGCGGTACAGCAAAGTATTTTGAGGCATTATGCAATGGAAGCATAACTTGGTTAAAAAAATGACATTTTGTGCGGACAAATGCCCTCACAAGAACAATGCAAAAATACCTTTACGAGGCTGTCACAGAATTGTGAAGTAATTTAGTGGCCGATGTCTCGGACGGGAGGAGCGACAAACAACTCCCCCCTGTATACAAATAGAGGATGTGGTTCGGACCTGCTAACCGGCGATAGGTCCACGACTGAGTGCCCGCTGGCGTGATGCACGAGACGAGGTACGGGATAACCGTTTCAAAACAAACCACATGTACTTTCTCCACGTTCACAAGAAATCCAGAACAGGCAGACCGAAGGTTTGACGACTTAATAACACACTGCAGTTGACACCCCGTTCGGGTGAGAGCTGCCAAGAGACCGACATTGAGCACATTGATGAGAACGAATGAAACAGTACTCGCCGTTACGAGCCCAAGAAGGAGGTGACAGTAAATGAAAGGGATAGTAGAGTGTACAATAGGTGGGGTTGGAGGCTTCCCCCAACTGCTAACAAAGGCCCGCGAAGAACACATGCAGCGTGGTGCACTAAAGGAGGCGGATAAGAAGCCCGTGCAGTCCACTTAGAGAAATACAACAGAGAAGACGAGTAGAAACGAAAAAAGGGTGGAGAAGGGGAGAACATCTTAGCTGTGGTCCGGCTGATGGTCTCGCCGGGGTGACGGAGGCTGTCGGTCGTCTGTGGTGGGGCGCCGCCCATCAGCGACGCAATTTGGGCGAACTTCGGCCGCGCACTTTCACCTCCTCGAGGCGATCTTCGGGAGCCCGGAGTGCACCGCCGTCGTCGCTCGGCTTCCCCAGCACAGCCCTCAAGGCCGACGCCGCGTCCCGGCCGTCCGTCCGGCCACCGCAAGATCTCAGCCCATTCTCCCCGCAAACCCCGCGCTGCACCACGCACACCGTCCACCGGGCCGTGCGTCCGCCGAGAATTCGCGGGGCGCAGCCTTCCGTAGGCCGCGGCACTCTCGCCCACCTCTCTCCCCGAAACACATGGCCAGCCGACCCGGGTGCGACAATGGCGGCGAGAACATTCCTCCGCTACGCGGTACGGCTCCTCTCGGCCCGAAAATGGCAAGCGGCAAGAAAACCCGTCAAGGAGGGACATGAATTTCGCGACAGAGGCATGTTTAGGATGTCTATGCGTCTTACATCCAGGTAGTTTAGTGTAGCGGGTAATGCGTGTCGAATTCGTTCCGTTCCGTACGTAGTACGAGAAAATGGTATCTGTCATGGTGGTCTGTAGCGTAGGGGATATATATTGTTCTGTATATTGAGATGAGCATGTTCTAGAAACATGTACAGCCTTCCCTGGACGGCACTTTTGTAGGTACACAAAAGTCTGAATATGTATATATTTTGCGCTTTCATTATCGCATGTTTTTTTTTCAAAAAGTGGCTCTGTGTGCTGTAGGTATGAAGCATTTTCTATAATACGAAGGTAAGGTGTGTCGTTCGGGGAAAAACCGATGGAGCGCGCGGGTCCCTTTTGCGATGCGAAAATTGTATGGAGCAGCAAGCGTTCCGGAGAGAACTCCTGTTACGTTCAGCGCCACCTATAAGTTTTTAAATCAAATTATACAGTTATTTGACAAATTTTATAAAACCTTGTCATAAAATGAAGAAGTAAGACTATTTAGGGCAATAAATAAGGGTTAATTTAACAAACAGAACTTTTAAAACCAACTGGAAAGCACCAGCCGCCAGGGGCACTGCTTACAACAGGAGGTCCTCAGCAGACATTTTCATCGCAAAAGGGACCATACTTCAAGTACACTGTAGCTGAGGTATTGCCCAAGCTCGGACGGACCGGCCACTGATAATTTGCCATGCTTAGGATTGGTACTTTCTACTGCTTGCCATGCTTAGGATTGGTACTTTCTACTGCTTCCGCAAAGCAGTAGAAAGTACCAATCCTAAGCATGGCAAATTATCAGTGGCCGGTCCGTCCGAGCTTGGGCAATACCTCAGCTACAGTGTACTAGAAGAGAGGTGTGTGTCGTTCAGGGCCGATTAGGGGGTCCCTTTTGCGATGAAAATTCAACTCCTCAAACGGACCAACACCAACATCCGCGTCGACTGGGTACCTGGCCACGAACCATTTTCTTCAGGCAACCAGGCGGCTCATGTGGCCGCTCAGGAGAGTTCCCCCTCTTATCCTCCACTGATGCCTGGGGTAAGGCCGTCGTGGTCCCCCTCTCCCTCCCCAGCGATGCGTATTCATCAGCACAAGAAGGACCGACGCACCCGTCTAAAAGGCCTAACTCCAGCTGGCTACCTCAGCCGCCTATCTCCTATTCCCCGCTCAGGCGAAATTTTTATTAACAAATGTATTGCGAATTCAGCGTACACACCTGAAACACTTCGCAAGTGGTATACCCCTCACCTGCCCCCTCGATGTCCTTACTGCCGTACCACCACTCCATCAGACCTCACACACCTAGTTTGGTGGTGCCCAGCTTTCGCCACGCACCGTACATTTAAATATCCCCAACCCCATCCCGATCCACAACAAACTGATGCACAACTATTATATGAAATAGCGGTTTATTCAATTAAAAGCGGTCTGGCACGGGTTGTTTGAGCGGGTCCTCCCCCGAACGAACTGGTGTATGTGCACAAACCCTATTGCGATCACCATGAACTGGCCCATGAATTGCAGGTTACAAGAACTGGCCCAGTTATTGAGTCTAGAGAGAACGACCAGCATTTATTTGTTTATTTTCTCTTACCCTCCCTCCCCATTCCTTTCCCACATCGTGACCAGTGGTCATCCTTTTCTATTAAAGGTTGTCTCTCTCTCTCTCTACTGCTTGGGAGCTGTTCTCTGGGATCACATGCATGCTCACCTATTTTGGAGGGTTTTGTTTAATTGACACCCTGTCGCCATCCATCGCTTGCCAAACCGAGCTTAAGGCGGTGACAGGGCCGCGAAAAATTCGAAAACTTATTTTAAAATTTGTGTAATATGACGCCATATACGCGCAATTTTGTTTCTTATTGGGACGCATTTTAGTTTATTTCTGGATATGACCGAGGCTTTCCTTGGTTTTTAAGAGGCTGGCGTTAATATTTGGCCCTGTTAAACTAAATGACCCAATGTTGATGGCCGCATCATTTGTGGTCGATGAAGAGAGGCGCTTTGGGGGAAGGTAGGCGGCGTCGTAAGTTGTGGCACGGCTGGAGACCGTGTTTGCCCCGCATACCATAGAGTTTCATACTAATGAAACTAGAGGGGACACTGGCGCTGCAATCGTTCAACCCCCATGGAGCTGATTGTGTGACGTAGACTCGTGATTTTCGAACTTGGCTTAACTTGAGGCTTGACGATTGTTATATGTACTAGGCTTCGTACTTTTCCGCTCCGTCAGTTTCGGTTTCGGCGTCGAAAGCGTCGGTGGGTCATTCCGGGGCAGAATTGCTGTTGGCGTTCGATTCCAGCGGCTGCAGTGCGCAAATACTGCACGGCTGGAATGAATGGATACGGGAAGCACTCCGCGCCGGGTAGTGCGTTCCATCCTAGCCACGTTCATGACTACGCTTGCGATTATAACACGAGCACGGTAGCGCCGAAGACAAATAAACATCTTTTATCAGCAGTAAGTATGTGTGCACAGCCGGTGATTTTTTTTTTTTTAATGTTGCGGGAGCGTCCACCAGCGGGTGGGTCGGCACCTTATCGTGGGAGAAAGCGGCGAAACAAGTGAGGGTAGGCCGCTTGCATAGGACGATTCCGCCAGTGCAACCGTCGTCTGCTAGGCTGTTCCCGCAAGCACAGCCGACACAGTCCCTTTCCGTTGCTAATCAGCTGCGTGTATTCACCGGCGTAACCAAGGCTCACGCGCAATCGCTGTGACCGCCCGCAACCATGGACGCATATGGGGTGTTTGAAGCTGAAGGTAAAAACAATGTAATGAAATGAATACTCTGTATATGCAGTGCAGTATCAGACATGGGAAGAAAATGTACCTCTGCAACGGTAGAATGGCTTTACCTATTGCAACAGAACGTGGCCAAATGATTGACTGGGGCCTACAGTACTTTTGGGCCATGGCTTACATAGCTACTGGTGAAGCCATATGAGGCGATCACCGGCATGCATGCTTGCTATTCAATGAAGTCGCTGTGAGTCTACATTGGTAATAGTGTTCCCCATCCAGTGGCAGGTGTTGCTGTAGCAACTGTTTGCGTTAGTGGAACCCTGGCTCAGCGCCTGGAGACAGGCATATTGAGCACAGAGAAAAAGTTGGCGACTGCACTAGGAGAGTACTGTGTGAATTTATTGTGCCAACAGCAAAGTGCAGAATTCCGTTTCACTCATTTATAAAAAAACCCTCACCACAGTCATACTCTGTAACACTAATAAAAAAAGCACAGCATTGCTTAATACATCAAAAGCAAGAGTGCAAGCTTACCTTGAGGAAGTTGTTTTGAACTTTTGAAGGCTGGTAAACAGCAAACATGCAAACTATGCAGTGAAAATGAGTGAAGGCATAAGCATGTCGCATCAATGTATTTATTGTCCCATCCAAGAGCCAGCATTGCTTAATACAACAAAATCAAGAGTGCAAGCTTACCTTGAGGGAGTTGTTTTAAAATTTTGAAGGCTGGTGAACAGCAAACATGCAAACTATGCAGTGAAAATGAGTGAAGGCATAAGCATGTCGCATCAATGTATTTATTGTCCCATCCAAGAGCCACTGTGAACATATTGGTACCAGGATTTAGTTTGTAGCTACCTACCAGCATTGCCATTTTCGCAATCAGCATACTGATGTACGCAGGCTGCTTTATGCAGGAATCAACAAAATGGTTACTGTAAGTGGGCGAACAATGCGACGTTAGGTTACGGTAAAAAGATTGCATGAAAGGAACCCTAGAAAAGCTTATAGCTGTAGAGCAGAAGTGTTTCGATCAGCATCTGCCAGCACAGTAGAAGCAGGGCAACAATATCTGATCAACGAACAAACAAAGGTCTTAAAACAGCGTACACTCGGCATGAGAATATACAGCCACAGTGAACAGCAGTGGGTGGATACAATCTGCAACTTGATAACAGCCAGAAGTAGGTGAGGCAGCCTTCTACCCCACTGATCCGAACCTTTTGAGCCATACTGACAGTGCAAGATGGGAAAGGGCAGCTTAACATTTTTCAATCCATTGTTTGGGCAGACATCAATGGTGCATAAACAAAACACTGCAGCCACAACGTATAATGTAAGTTTTAACTGACATTCACGTGGTGAAAGCTGATCCCCTACGTCACACCTTCATGAATATGTTGCTGGAGGAGGTGGCGGCGCCACAAAAAGTTTGTGAAAGGTGCACAATAGAACCTGGCTTCAATAGAGATTTACATGGGCAGTGAGGACGTGCCAGCTCTCTCACAGTCATTGGCACCACACACAGTCCTCCTCAGCAGGGTCCCTCAAGTGAATACCACTTTGGAACACAGTGGGCTAAAATACCACGCAGAATACTTCCACTTCATTCTTTCAGTTCAATAAGCACGTACACAAGTCTTCAAACGGCTGCTCATAGTAGTTAAATGAAGTTGGTTTCATGCTGTGCCAAGGCTATCGCAAATGAAGCCACTGCTATAAGTCACATTTATGCATACAATGGATGGTTTCGAATAACTAATTTTCTTGCACCCGAGAAAAATAGTTTGAATCTTGAGTGCCTAACAAGCAAGATTCAAAGAACATCTTCCATGCACTACAAGGCACTTTCCTCACCACTTGTTTTTCTCTTTATTGTGCAGCTGAATGTACAGGATTGTTTTTACTATTTACATATCGTAGGCTGCAATCAACCTCTCCCCAAGCCCTTTTGCTTTTTCAACGGTGGCCCTTGCTAGAATTTTTGTGTTTTTGGCAGCTTGGCGGCATGCCTGCCTTGTCTTGCACTGCTGATGATCCATCCAATGATCCTGACTTGGAAACTGGTTGCATGCCTGGTGCAGCTTCTTGTGTTGCCTGCTGGTCTGCTCCTTGCACTGCTGACACAGCTGGGACCTGTATCGAAATGGATGGCATCATTGAAGGTTTTGCAAGGCTTTTTTACAGATATTTAGAGCACAAGTATGTACTCTTAAAATCCAGCACACTAGCATGCTTATTTACAAAAATGGTTCCAGCAACATATAAAAACACACAGTTACGATCAGCTGTGCGCTGCCGTGTTGACACTGAAGTCATTACTTAAACCAAAGAGAAGGCACATACAATGAACTCACAAGACGCCAACAATGTTTTCAGAGGTCGTGCTTTAACAAGACATGACTTTAGCAGTTGGATTATTCAAGACTGAACAACCACACAAAATGAGTAAATGTTTTGAACTTATTGTGGAACAGCTACGGAACAACGAATGCATGAAGGCAGCTTGTGTATTATGGAAATGGCACCCCAGAGGCACTATTTAGTTGCTATTTAGGCAAGCACCGTCTGATCAGCAACATTTACGCTGTTTGACACCTTCGCACGCAATTTCCAACTGTTCCTGCGCTTCGCTTCGCCGCCGAATCACCGGCCCCGCTAAACTCAGCCGCGTATGCCGTTCACAAATCACTTCCCCTCTTATAAAACAGTACTTCTAAACCTTAATTAAAACTTAACGTATCGTACAAGTTGTTTATGCGACTAATAATTTATACTGTAATAAACATTACTTGTAGCTTTTTAATTTAAAAAAAGATATTTCGAGTCAAGTCAAGATGTTGGCATAGTTAAGCCAAGTTCGAAAATCACACGTCTATCTGGCATGGCCGCCCTCATGGGGGTTGAAGCAGACGATCAACGGCTCGCATAGACACTAGCGCCAGTGTCCCCTCTAGTGTATATTAGTATGAAACTCTATGCCGCATACGACTACACAGGGCATGTAGAATGAACGTCACTGCGCAGGCGCGGTGCCAGCTCAAATTGGCCATCGTATTTTGTCTCGGCCGTCGCAGCCGTAGCAAAATTGTCCTCCTTTCCACCATCGAAAAACAGCTGTTCTGGGGCCCTATTCTCGACTGCACAAATTGCCGGCAATTCAGGCAATTTTCCGGAAGTCTTTTCTGATTGGCTTTCAATTTTGGTCACGTGCTTCCGGTTGACAAAGCGGTTGTGTGTGCTGTCGTCATTTTGACGTTTCATGTCGTCTACGGACACCAGTTCTAAAGTTTGCCTTATTTCTCGTTACTAAAGGCGCATAATTCTTGGCCGGCAATGAAAAACCAGACTAAATGCAGCGGACATGACAACGTAAGCCTGTCTTTGCTATTCAACAACACTACTGCTTGTAATACACACTCCCTCTGTGATTGGCTGAGAAGGCGTGACGTAATTTAAACAGTTGGCGGGAACGATTACGTCATGCATTGGCAACTTCAGCCTGCGTAAAAGTGACGTAGTGCTACGTAACAGCTTAAAAATGGCGGCTGTTTTTGTCGCAAAATACAAGCAAAATAGGGCACAATATTGCCCCGGCTTACGGCGCCGCGAAATGTGCGGCAATTTGCAGCAGGCGCAGTTTCGCATGTGCGCTGTTTAAAGCATGTTTCCTACCGAAACAAATTATAGTTTCAACTGCTTCCAAGTCAGCGATCATGGAACATACAAATAACATGCAGTATTTTGCTTTTATGTTGGCAATGAAATAAAAATTATTTGTTTGGCGTAACCGCAACATAAGAGGGCAGTACAAGCCTCTCCATGACAAAGAGAACCCAATGCATGGCATTTGTCCATACTTGTCCTAGTAAGCTGTTGGGTCACATGATCGAACTCAAGACAAAAATAACAATGAAAAAGTGACTATTTAGTTCATTATAGTGCTGATTGCAGTCGAGCTTGACGAATGAGTGAATCGGCGACATCGGTGCGCTTCGCGGTTATCAGGGGTAGCGCTTCACTGCTCTTACGTGTCATAGAAGCGATGGTCGCGGCCGTGTTTTTCTGTGATCACGCCATAAACTTGTGACATAGCAACAGACGATGGCGTGGCGGCGGTGGAGGCAGGGAAGGTGATAACGCGAGAAAGCTTGCATTGAAGCAGAGAGCCCAGCTATGTTAATAAAAGCGATTGAAAGAAATAAATAGATACGGTAAAAAAATTGTGTGATGTTCTTTAGCTCGACATCCGCCTTTCGCTCGCTTTTGGATCAACGTTACTCGATGGCCTTGTGGTGTTGGCGCCAAATTTGACCTCCAGAAATGTGTTTTTCTTGTCAGCCTCAGCTACCGTCTTAATTTTTATAGTACATGCCAAGTGTTTTTATATCTTTCTTGCACAATATTTGATACCATGGTAGCGATCTTTATGAGTGACTCGTCAAATTACACTGAATGTCGTCATAGCTATAGGTGCAGCACGTCACTGATTGCTTACGTCGTGCTTACGCAAAAAAACATGGGCGAAATGCCGGCAATTTGTGCAGTCGAGAATAGGGCCCCTGTACTCCCGATTCCGGAGAGCCCTCGCATCTGGTCGCCGCAGTTGTAGTTTCCGGTGAGCACCGATGCCGTACTGCCGTAGATGCTTGATGGGCAGGGCTGATAGCGGACGGCTAACCGGCACGGCAAAGAAAATTCTCCCACCTCCCCTCGCGGGAACCCCTGTGTAGATGCGACGCATACGGGGTTCCGTTGTTGTTCCCGTTAGGTTGATTCTCCCATCGCGTGAAACGTGCCCTGAACCCCCTGCCGCGGCTATGGCGCAACGTGGCGCGCCTATGACGCAACACAATCCGACACAATCCACTTTAATCAAATCCAATCCAAATCCAATCCAAGCCAAGCCAAGCCAAGCCAATCGAATCCAATCCAATGCCCCTGGCGAGAGAGTGTTCGCTATCGGAGAGGAGAGGGGGTGAGCGGCGGAGTGCGCAGCTCGCGCGGCCAGGAGAATGGTGGAGGGGCGGACGACAACGACGCCGACGCTGCATGGACAAGGCGAGTGAATGGGATGCAGTCGCACCTAAAATGTGCCTTATAACGCTATCGCGTTAATAACTTGAAAAAGATGGCAGGGTTCATGCAAAGGTGTCCACCTACGCACATCGACGCAGTGGCTCACGTGTGACTTCGCCGGTCTCACGCGGTTACTGGCCCTCTCCTGCGTCTCGGCGCGGTGAGACGCAGGAGATTTTGAGATTTTGAGATGCGAGATTTTGCGTCCATGTTTGAAGTTTGAAGTTTATTCTTCATCATTTCAAACATACATCACTTATTCAGTGGCTGAATGGAAAGGGGTGGTGAAAAGGCAACGGAATACCTGACAATGCACCGATCGAACCCGCCGCGGTGGCTCAGTGGCTAAGGCGTTGCGCTGCTGAGCACGAGGTCGCGGGTTCGATTCCCGGCCGCGGCGGCCGCTTTTCTGATGGAGGCGAAAAGCAAAAACGCCCGTGTGTACGAGATTTCGGCGCACGTTAAAGATCCCCAGGTGGTCAAAATTAATCCGGAGCCCTCCACTACGGCGCGCCTCATCGCCTGCGTTGCGTCGGCGCGTTAAACCCCACAACCAACCAACAATGCACCGATCCCCGCCCAAACCACAATAATGCACAACGCTCAGTATGTTTGTCTAAAGCATAAATACATAGATTTAATGCAGTGAAAATACAATAAGTATAGATACGTAGCGAAGAAAAGATAAGAAAAAATTACACGTCTATAAATGCACTCTTTACACATAAAAGCCCTTTAACAAGCCCAGGGCCGTAGCAAGAAATTTTTTTCGGGGGGGGTATGGATTTTGGGAAGTGAGTAGTTTTGCTGAAAGCAACAGTAAGTATTGCCTATGTGCTGCCTGGAAAAGATTTCGGGAGGGGTTCAAACCCCCAAACCCCCCCTTTGGGTACGGCCCTGAACAAGCCCTTAAAAACAGAACCGTAATTGTGAACAGTAGTGAGCTAAATGTCACAATGCGTTTCAGCAAGGGTACACGAGATGCACAATTCTTAAACAGAAAAAACGTAACATGTTTGAAGCGTGAGTAGATAAGCGTGTATCGTTTTTTGAAAATTGCTGATTATCGACTTTCATTCAGTCTGCTGGTGGTCATAGTGTTTTAATTTAAAAACGAAGGAATAAGGTGCATTAACTTTTGTCCACCGTAGTTGGTCTACCGTAGTTGGTTGTGGGGCGCGGGAGCCGTCACCACCGGTCGGCCCGATCGTACTGCCTGTCGCGTGGGCCGTGCTTGCGTCGGCACGCCAGTCTTAGAATAGGAGACTCGAGCGTTTGAAGGTCAGATATGGGATCCCAAACACAACATGCTCGCTCACTGCAATAAGTGAACATTAAAACCAACGAGTAGCGGCCCGCTAGCGTTTCTTGCATGCGGCGCTGTCGCGGCGAACAGTGGTCCATACGAGGCTGCATGGGTCGCGCAGAAAAGGCTTAGAATCGCCGCAGTTATTCGGTCACCGTTTTACGAAGCCGCGCCGACGACGATCCCCAGCGCAATCTTTCACAGCACTATCCCCCCTTTCACGCATTTAAGAACTGATTTTCAGCAGTAGTTCTGCTCTGGCGGGCGGTGCTAAGTTTCAGCTGCTGCGGTGCATCGCGATTCACGCATAAACCGCACAGTGGGCTCCTTCTCCACCCTGCAGGCAAGATGCTTGCCGTGGTGGCGCGTGTAGCGGCGTTTTTGCCTGCAGAGACGCTCCGGTTTTTTTCAGCGCTATTCATAACTTGTAAACGACGCGCTCTATCTACATACTCAATTGTGACGCATGGCGACGATCGACATTCTTCCGTGCAAAGATACGCCGTGCCGGAGAACCGCTCAGCGGAACAGCCGAAACGTGCACCGGCGTTTTCCCCAGAGCGGGGAACGCTGATTGGCTGCAGCATTTAAAGGAACCCGCCAATCGTGGTGCCGTTGTCTTCAGTACCAGCTGCTTCGTAGAGGCTGCGTCACAGTAGCAAATTTGCATCAGTGTGGGTTAGAACGCCGAGGAGGATTGACAGGTAAACTAGGAGAGAAAGGGAGATCTTTTTTGCATGTGTGTGCGGCCCCTGCTTTACGCAGAGGTGTAATATTTGGTATATTTTGTCGCAAACACGTAATCTAGCGTCTGCGCGCTTGAAATTGTCGACCCTCGGAAGCCTATTTTTAAGCTCGTAGAAAGGGACTGTCTGGAAGCGACCGCCCAGGGACTTCTGGACTAAGAAGAGCTCCCACCACCGTAGGTCAAATGAAGTAATTGTTGTTTTTAATAATATTTACTCCTCCTGCTTCCCACTATGGAATGGGTACAATTGTCATCGACGGTTCAATCATCATCAATAACAACAAACGAGGCCGACGGTAGGAACAACCCCAGATAATGTCGCGGCGAAGCGTTAGTAATGCCCTCGACGTTTTCGCTGACACGAGCTTGCCCCTCGCTTATAACCTGCTTTCTTGTGTGCGCAGAGTACCGGCCAGCAGGGAGAGCAGAAGACTGAAGTATCGGAGGAGAACCAAGAACCGTGAGCCCTGCGTGCCTTTTTTGTCCACAGTCGCGAGCATTTCAATGAGGTAGCGCAGCAGAAAGGCATTCTGGCCAAACATAGATGCCGATGGGCTAAACAATTGAGGCGCAGCTAGCGCCAGAAGGCACTGAGTGCATCATTGAAAAGCAAACGCGAACTGCCAGGACAAAATGGGAAGACACTCTTCGAATCCCTGTTCCAGTTCGCGCTTAATTTTCAACTATGAAGGCTCACCAACCTGCTTTTCTTTCACTGTTACGTCAGACATTGAATTTTCTGCAACAACGCAGTCAATGGCGAATTCCATTGGGAGAACAGGAGCAAGTGGAGCGAGCAGTCAGAGCAGCACATGGGAGTAACGGGGACGTGTGCTTTCGTTCCGCGAATGAAACATTCGCGCTGCTCCGGGAGCAGTGAAAAGAGGGGGAGGGCGTGATGTCAAGAGTCATGGGACCAAACTTTTTCCCGCTCTCGCTTCCCGGAGCATTTTGCGCGCTCGTGTTGTCCGCACGCTGTTCCTCGCCAGTTTTTGCCAGATACGTGCCGGTGGTTTTGTGTCTGCCTTCCGCATAACGACGAATGAAAAAGCCGAGCTAATGTTCATGTCCATGATAGGGTCACCATCGTATCTCCCAAAAATTAGCTGCGAACGATAACAGCATCCGCCGTCTTTTCCAGATACGACTCTACCTTCGGTCGCTTCTCCGGCGGGGTGAACAGGTGCTCGAACATAAACTCATGCAATGTCAAATCGTCGTCGTCGTCGTCGCTGCTGCTGCTGCTGTTGTCCGATGATGAGTTTGCGCTTGAATCTTTGGTGCTTTCATCATCTAAAAGTAGCAGCATCGTCTAGACGGCCGCGCTTAGCTGCTGCCGTACGCACTGAGCGATTATAGCGGCTGCTGGATTCCGCCATTTTTCCTCCGCCACCCGGGGGTAAAACCAGAAATGACGTAAAAGAGGTCATGTGACTTCCTCGGCGTTCCCTGTTACTCCGCCGCTGGCGACGGAGCACCGATAACTGCTCTCGGCTGCTCTCGGCGCCAAAAAAGTGCTCTTCCTCGACCAATGAAACACAACGCCCCTGCTCCTGCCCGACCACTGGAAGACGCCAGAACTCGCGAGAGCACTTTGGGTGCAGTTAGAAGTGCTCCTGTTCGCCCAATGGAAGAACGAGGCATAGCACCCCCGCGGCTCCCGTTGTATCCACGCGAGCACATCTTCCAAATTGTGCGGTATTCCTCGGAATGGTCCTTGGCGTCAACGCATTGAAGAACGCCGCGGGTGTCTGCCTCCTCACGTCACGTCCCTTCAAGCACAGATAATGCATTGTAGTGAAGTGAAAGAAACCTTCATTACCCTGTAGAAATTTGCCAGGCGCGCCGGTCTTGTAAAAAATTGTGGTTGATTTCTCTGTCATAAGAATCGGTAAAACACAAAAGTGAAATGTGCAGTGAAATCTGCAGCTGAGCATGATTTGCGGGTCGGCGGCTGTCATGTGGGTGTGCTTGGCAAACGACGCCCTGCTGGTGGATCGCTTCGGCAAAGGTTTACTGGAGTCATTTCCGTGATGGGTATGACGTCAGTGAAATCTTGGTGTATCCCGGCATAAAACACTTTCGTGTTAAAATATAAAACCCGAAAACGAACAACCCTAAGTATAACGTACTATTTGGTACTAAAGGTTGCTTCCTCGCAAGACGACCCTGTGTGCAGGGGTGCACCCTTTATAGGCCGCTTGCTTCGTTGTACTGGCGGGGGTCATTTCCGTGACGGATATGACGTCACTCAAATGTTTGTGTATCCAGGAATAAAACACTTTCGTGTTATAATGGCCCAAATCAAGTGGCCCGTGTGGGGGATGGGCCCGCGTAGGTATGCAACCCCACCCGCTGGCTTATTCCCCTTCTCTCCCTCCCCTATCAACGCACCAGGCGTTCGACTTCTCCCTTCTAAATAAATGCATTAATTCATTCGGCAGACCCGTGGTGCGTTCGTTAAAACAGCCTTTTTGCAAGAATGTGACGCCGTCGCCCTTGCAACAATCGCAACACTGTTTCTACCGTGCATCATGTTCTGATAGCTTAAAAAAATCGGGGGACGAGACAATAACTTATAACACAAATGTTGCTTTCTCACAAAATTTTCACTAGCGGGGGCACCCGAGGGACACTCCCGTAATTACGCTGAATATTTTATCGGAAGGCTACGGGTGACTTAAGAACGTCTAGGTTCTTTCAGCGTGCACAGAGGTGTGTAATCGGGTGCTTCTGTTTTATAGTGATGTGGTTAGGGCTACCTTGACCACTGCCTTTTATGACCATCGTTATGAAGGAGGCTGCTTGTATACTCAGCTGCAGCAGTTACAAGCATCTCAACCGTTCTCCGCGGTTGAGATAGATGGGTTGCCATAAATTATCTGATTAATTGATTACGACGTTTAACGCGACGACATCACACAGGCGATAAGGTGTGCTGGAGTGAAAGGCTCCAAATTGATTTTGACCACCTGGGCATCTTTAACGTGCGCTGAAATCTCGAACACTCGGGCGTTTCCGCTTTTCTCCTCCGTCAGAAACGCGGCCGCCACGACGGAGTATCGAACCCGCGTCCTTGGGCTCTGCTGCACCGCGGCGGGTACACAAATTACCTGTGCGGCCATTTCGTTTTTCCAGTTCATAGCGATCTAAATAGCGGCCGGCGTATCCTATAGAACGACCAACTCCGTGCCTTGTGGCGGCAGGTTGAAACGTATACCATGCCACGGTAGTCTGGCGCCGTTCACGTTACTACTGCTCTTCCGTGGAGCTTTCTCGAATGAAGCAAAAAAAGTGCTTCACGTTGGTGTCTAGTAAGATGATGGTGCACCAAACCTGGCCGTTATTTTATCGCAAAAGACCGACAGTTCAATGTGAAAATTATACAATTAAAAAAAATCCATTGGTAGGTCTAGTAGCGGTAGCTGTTGTGGTTCGAGGAACAGTTAAGGAAAGGAAGTGCGCTGGGTTATTATAGAACTTGGCAGGCAGCTCAGCTGCATTCATAACAGTGCGGTAAGGGCGAGGAGTATAGGGGGAATGAAAAGATAGACAGGAGTGTAAGAGAGACTGAGAAAGAGTAGGAAAAAATTGAAAAAAAAAATGCCACCATCTTCCGCGAGGGGAACCCTGGGGTGATGCAAGGCATCTCACGGGGTTCAATTCGCGTTTCCGTTATCGAGAGAGAGTGATGAGAGAGAGACACGCATGCGCACTAACGCACAGCTGGCATGGCGAGGAGAACGCGCTAACGCAGCTGGCGGGCGAGGGGAAAAGAGGAGGGTTGCGGACGGACGCCGGATGGATGGAGGGACAGGCCGAGTGTAAGAGATGCCTTGCATCTAAAAGAAATGAACGAAGCTCACACTAACGCGTAAGTCTTGAAGGTAGCGAAGCTGTACGCCACCATCACGACCATCACTAAGGTTGAAGTCTACGATTTCAGGCGATTTGCTTCTTCTTCGCTGCCACAATCTTCGCTGCCGCGATGATCTTTACTCCACCATTGTTGCTATAAGTGCGAGCTTTTTTCATTTTTTGGAAGTGATAATCATTGCACATCACCATGGAGGTGCGTACGCTATAACGTGCCTTTCTCGTTCAGAGCTAGTGTTGCAACGATTACGACGAACACTGAAGTTTTTTTTTTACCAATCTAGGCCGATCTAAGTGATCACGCTTGGCTTGACAAACGTGTGCAGGGGACGCTGGGCGGTCGCCTCGAGGCACGCACACACGAGCGCTAAACCTTTTCTTTTTTTAACTGTCGGGCGGTCGCCGCAATCTTGACCAATCCCCCTGAGTGGGTACGCCTGACTAGACAAGTGTGCGCAGGGAACGCTGGGTGGTCATCGCAAGGCATGCACACACGAGCCTTAGGCATTTTCTTGGTTTTGTTAACTGCCGGGCGGTCGCCGCAAGGCCCGAGATCACGTACGCGCGCTCGGCAATTTCTTGGTATCTTTAACTGCGGACAGGAAAAATTACTATTTGCTGAACAGCTTCGCTGTTAAAAAGGCTAACTTAGGTTAGCCCATTAGCAGCGCCCCGGAGTTGGCAAGGAGGTGACGGTCGAGGCGGCAGCCGTGGCGTGTGCCTGGTCGTCTGCAGGCAGTGGAGCAGCTGGCCGAAGACACCCCGCTGGGTTCAGGCGGAAGGCTGATTCGGAAGTAGTAGGTCCTTCACATTCCGACGAGGGAAGGCCTTGCCGCTTGAGCACTCCGTGGAATTGTGCCGCCTTCGCCACCTGGAGAGGGCAGAAGCATCTAATCCCTCTCCTTCACGATTTTTTTAGGCTAGGCCCGCGGTGCGCGCTTGGCTCAGATTTCTCGCGCGCTCCTTGCGCACCGTGCCAACCGCGCTTTTTTAGCCCTCTACCCGTATCAGGGGTTACATGCTTCCGCTTTGGGAGGGGAATCGGTCGCTAGTTACACCTTTCTTGTACGCCAGTATCTGAATTTCGTCACCATCAATCCCTGTCCATTCTCTTTTTGGCGCCTACTCGGTCCTGCTCTCGCTTCACACGGGACGTCGGACGCGTGAGGCGTCGGGGAGCCGCCGCTTAAGGGGTATTCACACGAGAGAGAAATCCGCCGTTTCGCTCCTAGGAGTGCGCACCACGTGACCCCTACGTCACGGTTTCTCTCCGGCGCACCGCCTCCGATGGGAGATCGGAGCTTCTGCTCGCGAGCTACAAACCCTCCGACGCTCCGCGGCGGAGGCGGCGGGATTTCGTCTGCTCGTCGGGCAGCTGGCCGCGACTGAAGTTCTAGAGCGGTTGCAGGCACTTTATTTTTATCGCTTCTTAATACATTGGACGCGAAAATTCGTGGCGCACATGACAGGCGCACTGAGGGAGCCGCGTATACCACCAGCACGGGCGCTTGGCGAGCGGCGGCCGCGGCTGCGAAGTGGCGCAGGCCGGCGCCGGTAGCTCGAGCGACAACTTGTTATTGCTCCCCAAGGCGCAAACAAAGCTGCGTATACGAGAAATGGGGTAATGATGTGATGGAAAGTTGCTTTAAAAATCGTCACCTGAGCCGCTTGCCAGAGCGGCGATCGAATATTCGCCGCAGTGTTAAGCCTAACATCAGTATGCGGGCCTGTAGGTTGGCCGGTCGGCTGCTACTACGTCGCGCGCCGTTCTCTCCGCGCGGCAGCACCTGCATCGCGTCGACGACCAATTTTTGGTCGGTTGACAAGATCAGTACGTATGCGCTTAACAGAAACTGCCGCCGTCGCGGAATCGGCGGTGCTACGGCAGCTATGCTTTCGAGATAGGCGGCTGCAAACAGTGATGTCCGTCCGAAAGTCGCATCCTCCGTGTGAGCGAAGGAGCTAGCCGAGCGGAGGTCCGCCTGCGGTGACGTCACGACCTCCCTCGGATTTCTCCGCTGAAACGCTCCGTCGTGTGAATACCCCTTTACTGAGCAAGGCGGGTAGCTACGCGAAGGGAGCGCGCCCGCTGGCAGCTCGACTTTACGTCACCTTTATCACTGCACACGCCCTCTTGGTCTTGGCGCTGTCTAGACTCCCTGTGCGGCGTCCAGAGTTGCCAAGTTGAGACGGCGCTCGCACGCGACAAACGTCCACTGGTTCATAATGGATGACAAACTCTAATTCCCGCAACTCTGTATCACATAACCTACTAAGCCTATTTCATTACCAGCCCACATTCGTTTCCAGTCGAATTTTCGAACCGCTCCACGCGAAGCCCGCTGACAAACTATGTTCTGCTCACCTGCTGGTTTATTAGGCTCAACCTACGTGAATGAGGAATTCATGGTTCGAACGAACATTAACACAGTGGCAAAGACTCCTCTTTACATTTCCCTCTGCGTTAATGTTCGCTAGAACGATGAATTCCTTAGTTAGTAACCAAATTGCCCAATTTAGCGCCTTAGTTACTGAACCTACGATAGGCTGCATGCTCGTAATGATGCCCCTGTAGTCTCGCGTGGGCGCCTGGACACGCGGCTCACGGTTCCGGCAACCGCCATGCCCATTGGGCAGAGCAGGAGAGTCTCCAAGGGACTGCTACACTGATTCACTGCCGTGCTGTTTCCCTCCCTGTCACGCAACTGTAAGACCGCGCTCACCAGGCTCCAGGCAAACGCCTTGCCTCCGACGCCCCCTGATGTGTTTTTTTTTTTAATAACAACCCCTTACTTACCGGCCAAAATTCTTAGGAAGGCATTTCGCGCCAACGCCACATTGACAACCGCACATCACACGCTAATGGCACTACCGCCTCCGGTGGCTTCCCGGAACAGTCAGAGCGATACGGGGTGGTCAGCTTTATCTGGCGTAAGGTAAAACCCAGTGGCGAATTCGGAAAGGTCACAACTCACGAACTGTGAACGGCTGCCAGGCTGCCGAGATACGAGAATGCGTGCATTATCTCGGGCAGCGTATCCAGCGGCCAATGAAAGCTTCGCTTTAAGCACGTTTGGTTTGTGTGGGATGTCGTGAACCCGCTTCTCCGGAAGAAGAACTAAGTGCTTTGCCACTGCGCTAACTTCTCACCCTGCAAGATTGGAAGAAGAATTGATTGATTGATTGATTGATTGATTGATTGATTGATTGATTGATTGATTGATTGATTGATTGATTGATTGATTGATTGATTGATTGATTGATTGATTGATTGTAGGGTTTAACGCGCCGACGTTTCACAGGCGATGAGACGCGCCGTAGTGGAGGGCTCCGGATTCACTTCCACCACTTGGGGATCTTTAACATGCGTCGAAATCTCGAACACACGGGCGTTTTCGCTTTTCAGGAACAACAACTAGCCTGGTGTGTGCCACGTGACAGGTGAACGTGGCGGCACGCGAGTGTAACAGGTGCACACGGAGGAGATGCTCTGACTCGAGGGTAGCTGCCGCGTGAGGTGCGGGCAGTCCGCATGCCTGTCGCGGTCATTGGCGCCAAAAACGAGGAAACAACAGCGGAGAAAGTTGCGCAAACTTGATGTAGCGGTAAAGAAGTTCGATGGTCGCTAGCTTTCTGCCTTCAAAGCACGTAAGCAAACCTAAAGGGGCCACGAAGACAAGATACAAATTCGATTAATTAAAAAGGCAGTTTTGTACCGCTGGCAACAATGCCAATTTTATCGCGCACTTCGAACAAATAAGCGAGATGTTATAGAAGACATATTCAATAATGGCGACTCCCAAACCACTTTCTGGCGTTTTTTCAATGGCGCCACAGAAGTTTCTGCGATTGGAGACCGCCGACGTATAGCCAGAGTTAGAGTGAGCTATAATCCAACGCCAAAAGATGACAGAGGGGCCTCTACTTCCGTTCGATCGGATCACTTGGATGCTCACGCGCAGTTGCCGCACTGATAAAAATGTTGTTAGTACCGGTCGATAACACGTAATTTCAGCCCATACTACGTCACTCAGGCGCGAAATTTGAAAGTTGTTAAATATTTCTCGCGTTTTTTTTTTCGTTAAACATCTTTCGTGGCTGAAATGAAGCGGATTGAGCTAACAAAGTCTAGCTCTTTCAAATAGAACGAAGTTGTACTTTGTCCTCACGGCACCTTCAAGTTCCTGAAGAATTTCCCTACGATGCCCAAGTATCCGCGGATCCGCCCCTGAAAGACACGTAGGGGGCTGTGGGCCTCGGTTAACATGTCAGCTCGGGATAGATGTGCGCAGGAGGGAGTTGGTAACAAAGTCTAGTAATATGATCGGCGTATGCGGTTACAACGTGAGTTGCAGAGAGTTACATACACACCACATTAGTTATAAAAGGTGAACGGTGAAAACCGCAAAGGCTCATGGGTACGTCGTCTGCTCCCGCCACTTCCAGTTCGCGATCTTGCCTGGCCTCCCGAACGCCGGCGGCTTTTACGCACGTGTGTGCGTTTTGCTTATTTGTCACAGAGCGCTTATCTTTATGAGGAGCCCCTGGTAGGATTCATCGTTGTTTTTTATTGAATGCGCGATGCAAAAGGGTTTTTTCTTTTTCGGTGGAAACAGGTACACAACGAGCACACGCGCGCGTGAAAGCCGCCGGCGTATACGGGAGGCCAGGCGAGATCTCGAACCGGAAGTGGCGAGACTCCGCAGGAGCAGACAATGTACCCATGAGCCTTTGCGCTTTTTACCGGTCACCTATACAAATGAGTCCTCATTAGCGAGTACGACGGATGATGTGATTCCAAAAATAATTCCGTCGTACAAAGCAACTACGAGATTGTAAAAGAGAAAACCGCAGTACTGCATTAGTTGCAACCTCAGATAGAAATACAGTTGGCGCTATCCGTCGACGCCTCGATTTTTCATTCGAAACACCATTTCATTCTTGCCTTCATTCTTCTGCCCTCCCAAAGATCCTCGATCTGGCAACAACTCTTCCTGTGCGTGATCCTGACGTCATTGGTGCTCTTCTTCGGCCTCTATATCTACCTGATGCGTGGTAAGCAGAAACAGGCGTTCCTCCCTCACACTATCTCCTTGCACTACGAAAAGTTAATTTCAGGCGAAGCTCGTACTGGCTGGCTTTGGCGCCGTACGCCAAAACCCTCCTCACCCGCAGCTTGCGGCCCCGTGTGCCCGAGGCCGACATTGCTATTTTTTAACAGAAAAACGGAAAATGTAGTAGATTAAACAGAAACACACTATCAGCGTCCCTCGTGAACTAGGAGGGAGCTAACTGACCGATAAAATAGACAACACGCGTAAAAATTGCCCTATTACAGAAAACAAGTTAGAAATTCGAAACGCCCGCCGTCAGTCCACCGCCGTGTGCCTCGCGATGAAGACTGCAGATGGCGCCACGCAAACGAGCATATATATCTGCAGGCAAACACATGCCAACCCACTACCCGCAGAAAAAGGGTTGGGTCGGGATTAAACGAGGATTGAGTTTTAGGTTGGCCAGGGGTTGGCAGGGGTGTAGCCAGGGGAGTGTTTTGATGTCAGAACACGCCCGGAAATTCTCTTAGTGGTGAATTCCCTTATTTATTTATTTATTTATTTATTTATTTGGTTAAGTCTCCTGCCACGCGCGTGGCACGAGCTGCGCCCCCCTGGCAACAGCTGCTGCCACGCAGAAGTGACGTCAAGCTAAAATAATCACGTGACTTCCTGTGACGTCACAAAACAAACGTCATATTTACGTCATTTGATCATGCCACTTTTTTGTGTTGACGACGGCAGCCGGGTGTTCGCGTCTTGTGTCCCGATGTTCTCCGCCCGTGGTTCGAATGGCAGGCCTGACGCATCGTTACGTCCTTATCTCCCTGTACAGCGGCTGCCTCGCGGCGCTTTTTTCTTGTTGGGAGGTGTGCTTGTAATTATTTAGATTGGGTATTTTTTGTGAACTTGCTGTTGCACGTCTTGGTAAGCCTAACGCATTGTTTTCTGCACGCTGCTTCGCCCCGCTTTTTACATGCTCCTAGAACTGTACTGTTGTCGTTTAATATTTTGTAAGCTTCACGTTGTTTTGCAGTTCGCGTGCTATTTGCTTTACGCGCCTGCATTTGTTGTCTACTTGTGCTTCGCTTCTTCCATGCCAAGCCTTGTGTTCTGATTCTGGAGTGCTGGCTCAATTATAAAACGTAGGGATCAGTATTTTCCATCGCGTCGCGCCGTAGCGAGCGACGTAGTGTCAGCGTGTGCACGAATCGAGTGTCGTCAGGTAGCGCACGGCATCATCGAACGCAATCCGATCTCGCATGTAGCTTCTGCAATTTTTCCCCCGGGGCAGTAGTACTGTCGCCGAGAAATGTATCCTGACTATTCCACAGAAACGATCTGTGCACGTAGCGCTGCAGAATCCGTGCAGGGAGCGCAGTTGCACTTCCGTGGGTGGAGCCCAACTGCCCGTCCAAAGATATATCTATTCAAGATACCACTGAAACCATTCGCTGACTGGCTGGCTTCTTGTGCAAGGAGGCTCAAGCTCCAACTGTGCAAGCATGGGAGAAGTGCAGCCGATAAGATCGCCGTGTGAGCCAAGTTTGGAACTTCTGCTAATAGTCCTTTAAAAGTCTGGTGTGCATAAGGTTAACAAGTGACAATTCAGTTCTATGCTCAGATTTGTTGCTTAGTACCATTGTGGTTTCAACTTAGGAAGTCTTAATGAAATGATAGGCAAGGCTTAAAATTACTGCTTGGCTCTTATTTCCCTTTCCTTCGCTCCAGTACCTTTCGCCTCCTCTAACCTGGTTAGGCAACAGAACTTCCTCCTGCATCTGCTTTGAGTATGTATTTTGATAGGCTCGTTCCTTCTTTACTCTTGTGTTTGGCTTGGTTGGAATTGAACATAACCAGGCACAATACTTTCATTCACTCTCAGCAGGATGGGCTAATGATGATGAGAGCTTATCTCGGAGGCTTGCAGTCTTTGCACAAATTCCAAGTGGCTGTGACATCTATATGCCCATCCCAAGCACTCTGCGGAGTTCAACTTGACACTAATGCTTGTATTCGCAACTGGTGAAGCGTGCTTAAGCGTCTACTGTCAAAGCCTTTGGGGTAGTGAACAGGAAGAGTTTCCAATTGTGAGGGGACGTTTCACATTCTATTGCTTTTTAACTCCGCACTGTGTAAACTGTTTTGGAAAATTGCTCAAGTGAATTTACTTAGTGGTAAGGGGCTTTATAAAATGTCCCAACAATGATGCAAGTCTCGTCAGAAGCCAGCTGCTAGAAAACACATTCACGGGTTGTGTGTTGTGTGCCCATTAGCTGTTTCTTTTTCTTCCACAAAACGGGCACTTAAACAATCCTTTAAGCCAACAGGCGTAAAAAATAGTTCATCAAGTACAACTTCGGGGTAATGGTTGGTGTCGAGCGTGACATTGCCCACTCCCAAGAGTACTTCTTAATTCCTTGTGCAAGAACTGGAGCCAAGGCCACGTGCGTAGATGTGAATGTCTGTCGGTGTTTGTGAAAGTTGCAGTACAGCTGGAAGGTGTATGGATCATGGGTGGCTTTAACAATAAAATGACTGCTGAACGTACTTTTGCTCTGGTATCAATAAGCAGCATGTGAGCATTGATAAGTGCTTCACTGTTGACATTTTTGTTACACAAAAGCAGGCCATGTTAAGGCCCCCTGGCAAATATTCATGAAAAACACTGGACCAAAAAGCTGCCAACACATGGAAACCATGTTGATCACGGCACCTTTCCTAGTACTTCAGTACCGTTTATCAGTGCTGTGTTTTTTCCCTCCAGCTAGTAAACTATCCCAGCGTTGCACCTTAAGCCAGAAATCAAACACTTGCTTGTCAATGACAAGTGATCTGCCAAACTTCCGTGTCTATGCAAAAAGTGAGTAGCTCTACTATCTCTGCACTGTTTGTGCTGTGAAGTTCCGTTTCTAAACAAAATGCCAGGGTTCTTCTGGAAGATGCACAGCATTAAAACTTCAACAAAAAAGGAATAAGCACGCGATACTTTCTTGCACTACACTAGAGCCCTGCGGGAAAGCCAAACCAGCAAGTGATCTTTTTCTACAAAGCGCTGCAGAGGAGCCAAGAAAAAGATTCCTTTTTGCGGGCACCAAAGCTACGCTGGAAAGCCAAAATGTGTGGTGTCTGTTAATGCAGATTAGCTGCAAGACGGGCATGTTCACGCAAAGATTTATGAACCAGGCTGGCGGGGTAACAAAATCATTGAATGAGGTTACAACAAAATGTGTTATGAAAAATGATATAATACTGTTTGCTATAAATAGCAATTAAAGGTATAAAATGGTTCTGACACCAATTAAATGGCCTGTTGGAAATCATTGGCAAAACCTAAAGAGCAACATTTCATACAGCTGCAATTGAGAAATAGTAAAGCGTGGTTGGGGCCTGAATTCAGCAGGCATGCTCCAGCTGAGAATGTATAATTGCAGAGCAAAACAATTATAAAGGCCTAGGGAAAAGGTGAGCTTAGTTGAGTTTACCACCAAGGTATTTGGTAGAGAGAATAGTTACAAAAATAAAGAAGCAACATGGGAAGCTTTATTTTCCCTGATTTAAGTTTATCAGCACTGAGCTTCATGTTCTGCATGTCCCATTGAAGAATGTTACACCTGCATGCACTCGGCACATCACATTTTACGGTATAACACAGTTTACTTCGAACATAGGTAAATAAGAGAATATTGCATAAGCAGTTCATTTATACGTGAAATAGAAACAGCAGGGTTTTTAAAATGAAGCCCGTAAGTGTGCTGAATGAAAGGGACCAATGATGAGTTTATGTTGTCACTAATAACAAATTTCAACGACCTTGTCAGAAACAAACCCCTTCCATGGAGGGAGTGTGTGTAATCAAGATTTTTTTGATAAAAGGTTGTAAATGCCCTGTAAATGTATGTCAAAAGGTATTTTAACGCCCTAGTCGTGGCCTGTGAGTCATCGGCGCTTTTTTCTGGTGTTTAGATGATCAAGGGCTGTTGTACGGGATCCACCTTCTCTTCTCACTTTGGTCACCATCTTTCTTAGTCACTGCATTCATGTGCTTGGTCAGGGATCTAGCAAGCGAGGACGACAGTCGGCACCAACTATCAGCTGAGTTCCTTCAGGCTGGGACAATTGCTGGAGAGGCTAAACAATGTTTTTAAAATCCCTGAGAGCTTTCACTTTTTGTTTTGTTAAAGAACATTTAGGCAACCCTTCAACTGTCCGAAATAACAAAAATGACTATTGTGCCCGTTAAATAGTTAATCTACGCACAGTGAACGATGGCACAAAATCTATCAATGCGAACCTACCCTTTGAACCTGCTTAATATTTAGCAGAGACTCACTCCATTCATTAGCTGTTTTATGGCACTGTGGTTGGGCTACTGGTTTCCACCTATGGAGCCTGTGGGCCGCACTAGTTTCCAGTCGTCCTGGCAAATGTTTTTGGAGACTAGCACTACCCTGCAGTGTACGAGCCATGGATTCCTTGGGTTGGCCATGTGAAATTCTAGTGAATCGTTACAAGCCACCAAAGAAAGTGAGCATTTGTTTATCGACCACTGTTTTGTGGCCATGAAAAGTTTCGTTCATTAATTAAAAAGACTAACAAATGAGATCAATTTTATTGCAAAACTTCAAACAAATAACTGGTATTACAGAAAATGTGTAAAGCAGCTGGAGCTCCATAGCCACTTTCCAGCTATTTCTCCATGCCATCAGAGAATCTTGTTTGTGCGACTAACAGATACCGACCTATTCCACTGCAAAAAAACATAACTGGGCGATTGCAGTGGGGCCTCTAGTTCCGTTTGATCATATCACTTGAGTGTTTACGTACAGTTAACATACTGATGACTGTGTTTATAGTGCATGCACATATAACATCAATGTAGTTTGAAATTGGGATCTTTTGCACCATTTCTTTTTGTTAAATTCGCCCCATGATAGCCTTGACGTTTGCCTATCAATTACATTTGCAGCATGCTCGCTGCTTATACCTGTTTACACAAACAATCCGTAGATGCTTTCACGTTCCAGGCACATCTTAAGATTCTCTTTGACGTTGCTTATTGAGCCTGTGCAGAACCCATAGGTTTTCATATGCTGGAGTGCATGTAGGTGTATTAGACATGATGGCCGGCCAAGCATATACCCTTCCTATTGCTGTCTCTACAGCCTCTTCTCTGACCCTATCGTTTGGGTGTGTGTGTCCTGAATTAACTTCCTTTGCATGAGGGACTCAGTCAAGTCTGGCCAACATAGCGTACACCACGGTACAGTGAGATGTGAAAGTTATACCAGTGCAGTGGCTATGAGATGAAGCGTCTAGCTAGTCTACCTTTTGAAGGTCGCAGGTCCTAAACTGTTGTAGAATCATGTATCCTACTACGAAATATTTGGTTTCTACTAGGAAATCTTTTTAAGCGCTGAATATCACGCAATTATGATCCTTGTGGCGCATGCTCACAAGACTTTTCTGCTCATAAAACGTATCGTGGGTGTAAAACAAATTTTAAGCTACAATTTCGCCCACTAGAAAATAAGAACTTCCCGATTTTCGAGTTTTCCTTGCTAATATTTCAGAAGAGGAGATCTACTGTAGTGGTACGTACGTGGTACATGTGTGGGGACACCAAAGATTACCTTTCCTATTCTCGGCGCAATTGTCTGTAATTGTAATGCGCACATGTGCCTAGTAAAAAACGGTTGCCGCCACTACCCTTCGTCCTCGGCACTGTACATTCTGATTATCTTTTGGCGCTGCTAAGTTGTCTTCATTTCGAGAACACACACCGCGATTTCAGGTCGCCCATTTAAGCATTCTGGACTTGCCGTGGTGCAAACTGTTGATAGTAGATGCCGCCGCGCCGACATGCGTCGGAAGGTTCACAGAATTACGCTCGGACGGTGTCTTTTCTTGTGTGGAACGTAGCTTGTTCGAACGAGGCCAGTCGGCTGTGCGATGTCGTCTCACGTACGCTGAAACTGTACGCAGGTACCATCGGCGTACACCAAGCATAACCAAGCGGTCACAGGTCAACATTACTCGAGAGCGGCTATTTTGCTGCGGTCTGGAAAGGCTGGCTAGGTCCCCACGCAATACATAATCACAAGCAACTTTCTCACGTTTTCAGATAGTGCTTCTAACAATATGAACTCCGGTTTATCTACGTTGTCGGCCCGAGAAAATCGGAGCTTCGTCACGCTTTCTGATACGCGACTCCATGTGCGCGATACGGCAGCTGGCAGCAGCAGCAGCATCGCCGGCTGCTCCCGCAAGAACAAAAATTGTTTGTTTAGAAAAGTTTTAGCAGTTCAATGGTGCGTTATTTTGTACTGCAAATAAAAAAAATGTGTATTTCGAACTACACTACACAAAATAATGACAATTATTAATGTTATGACGTCATTATGACGTCACGCGTGGCAGCAGCCGTTGCCAGGGGGGCGTGGCTGCTGCCACGCGCGTGGCAGGAGACGCTGCCTATTTATTTATTTTACCCTAAAGGCACACAAGCATTGTAGAAGGGGCTCACATAAAAGAGCAAAAAGGAAGTCAAGGACACGCGGCAAGTGTTCTACGGCTGTACACGCAAAAATATACAATAATATTAAAAAAACGTGGCTTAATTATCTCGGGCAGCCCCCGTGAAACCGTGAGAAAACTAATAAAAGCTTCGCTTTAAAAACACATTATTCGTGTGGGGTGTAAACCCGTGACTGTGGACCTGGAGCTTGCAGGAGCAGGGTTCTTTATACTCCCACGCTATGTACACACCGATTGATAAATTTCAATGTAATAGTGAAAGTAAGAATTCAAGCATTGGTTTCTTTTCAAAAATACTTTCTCAAAGCCCTGTGTGCACTCGTATTTGTAGTACATAATGCAGTGAACAAAACTACGTATCTCTGTACGCCGCTGTATTGACAAAGAAAAAATGGCTAAGTTTTGTTAGGGTTCATGCTTTCTTTCGATAACTATTTTTTCGAAGGTATAGCATTTTCGAAAAAATATTTCTGCCTGCGTTACTGGGGGGTTGGGCGTTTGTGTTGGCAGGGATTTCACGAAGGATTGGTTTACGGTTTTAGAGGGTTAAAAAAGCTTCGCCCGCACCTCTGTTTCCGGTAGGGGACGGGTTAGTTTATTTATTTAAAGTTTTTCAACGGTATTTAAAGTTATTAAGACAACCCCATGGTTCAGCGTCACCATAAAGCACACGATTGACCACTCCATGCAGTCAATGTTGAAATTTCGACGAATGCCGATGTCGAGTATACAATTTCAGTCAATCGGTGTGTGCGTGGCCCCACACTATGTGAGGATGTTCTGCACCACACCGTACGAGCCGCAACGAAGGCCTCATCTTTGAGGCAAATTGTATGCCTGTTGCTGTACTCGTTCACCGAATTTTCTTCAGATGGTGCCATGGCAAGGATTCGTCAGTTGAGTTCATTTTGATTAATCTGAACCACGGCATTGTCTTCGAGAGTACGCTATCACGATTCCAGAAGCGCCTACAGGTACCCATGTATGTGCTTAGAAAACCGGTGATAAATGGGTGCAAAAAGGCCTGGCATGTGACGTCATGAGGGTGTTTGGGCGCAACAGCACTTCAGATGAGCCATGCATGAATGCAGAAGCTGCTCTGGAAACAGGATGAACACTTCGGGACGAGCTATAGTTGCTTGGTTATGGAGCACAGGAAGTGGCAATCAAATAATCGACAATAGTGTAGTGGCCTAATTCCAACTCAATTTCACAAAATTCTTTTTCCTTTCCTTTTCAGTGCATGAGTCACGACCCGCCGGTAAGTATTAATCTACGTCCGACTGTGCGCATATATACGCTTACAAACGGCTGCGCCGACAGCACGCCGTCTACAACATTTTCTTTTTGTCCAAGTTAAAAGACACTGAATGGTACGATCCGACCTGATATAACAAAAAATGTGCCTGGTTTACAAGAACATCATGCGAGGTGACAACCTCTCGTCGCTGTATAGGCTAGGTTCTTTGACATCGCAAAAAAGCTTGTGTGTAGACATGGTAACTCGTTAGGTTCATTTCGAAGTTTCGGGCTCATGATTGTGTGTTTCATCCCATTAAAAGTTCAAATTATTTTCGTTGAAATAATCACGCTATATTTTGTAGAGATGTTATGTAGTGTGGGCTATAGGCAGTTTGATTTGTAGGTTATTTCGCGTGAACTGAACGTACAAGCTCTTTGTAAAATGTTGATGCAACGCTCGACACAAAGTGCCGGAGGTACCTCTCCGATCGAGCCCAGCTTAAAGGCTACATTTTTTTGTAAGCTGCGTAGTCTTCCTTCCCCTAGTCCTGGATTTTAAAAGAAACAGCCTATTCACAGAGAAATGTAGGTCTGTCTGTACCTCGAATCTACTTGTTCGCCGCTTTTCAGATGGAGGGGGAAAAGCGAAAACACCCGTATGTCAAGATTTCCGCGCACGTTCAGGGTCCCCAGGTAGTCAAAATTAATCAGGAGGCCTCCACTACGGCGTGCCTGCATATATAGTCCATGCGTAACTTCGACACATTGAACCCGGACCTTCAAATTTAAGAAAAGAACCTCGAATCTAGTACTTGGAGCGAAATTGAAACGCATACTTACTGTCATGAGCCGCAAGTTTCCACGAGATCAATTAGTACAAATAAAATCAAATGAACACAAAAATAATTTAAAGGGCCAAGAGGACAAAAGTTTGGCTGATTTAAAAGACTGCTTAATTTATCTCGATAACAACGATGCCAATTTTATTGCAGGCTTCATACAAGTAATGCATATGAAAGAAAACATAGCAAAGCAGTGACGACTCCCAAGCAACTTTCGGGCGATTTCGCTCTTGTTTGAACGATTGGAAGTCGCCGACCTAAACCACCGCCAACAAACACAACTGAACGACTGTGGTGTGGCATCTACATCCGTTTAAATTGTATCACTTCAATGCTAGCGTGCCGTGAACACAATCATAACTACGTTTTTGGTTCTGACCTACATGACGTCACTTCTGCCCATATGACGTCACCGTAGCGCGAGATTTAAAAGCTCTTCAATGTTTCTTGTATTTCCCCTGTTAAAGAAACGTCTTCCGTGACCGGAATGGAGCAAAGAGAGTTGCCAAAGATTTGTGTTTTCCAACTGAACAAAGTTGTAATTTGTTATTTTGTACCTATATTACATCACAGTAGCGGGAGATTTGAAAATTCTTCAATTATATTTCCCCTGCTAAATAAACGTCTACCGTCTCCGGAATGGAGCTGAGAAAGTTGCCAAAGGCTAGTTCTTTCAAACTGAACAAAGTTGCACTTTATTTTCTACCCATATTACATCACAGTAGCGCGAGATTTGAAAATTCTTCAATGTTTCTTCTATTTCCCCTGTTAAATAAACGTCCCCGTCACCGAAATGGAGCTGAGAAAGTCGCGAAACTCAAAAAGGTTTTCCTTTGTCTTTACTGTCTGGTAACGTGCTAGGGCTCCACAGATCCAAAAAACACGTTTTCCCCTGTCTCTTCTACGCCGTGCAAACGCTGCAGAAGGCGAGTCGGACCGCGCCCTCGAGCTGTCGGTCGCCAAGGGTCACGTGGGCGCCAAGTGCGACGCCTCGCGGCCCTGCCTCGCTGAGGGCAAGTGCGTAAACAGCATCTGCCGCTGCGACGAGCCGAACACGCACGTGGTCGAGGGAATCTGCGAGTCGAAGGGCTGGTAAGGCTCCCCTTGCTTCACCAAGTAGCCGCTACCGCACACGGCGAAGACCACGTTCGAGTGCGAGGCTCGGGGAAAGAAAAACTTTGCCGTCCCTTCTTGAAGAAAGTTGAGAGAGGCGCCAGAGCTTTCTCACTTAAAAACTGCGCCGAAAGTGCGTTAAACCTTGAAAGATGAAAAATGGCCGCGTACAGTGGCGCACGCGGTGTTCTGGGGATTGTAACCGCCCCCCAGAGGTCCGTCGACCCTACCCCCCTCCCCCTGTTCCACTGAACCGCCACCGAAGCTGACGGAGCGAAGTTTGTACTCTCGGGAGCTTCTATAGTTGGACATTTCTTAGTTAAATCGCGAAAAGGAATTTTGTTTTAGTGGTATTCGAAAATAATAGAAGAGACAAACAAGAGTACGAGCTTTTAATGCTATGTGCGTGTAAGACTTTGAGGACCAACTTGGGTATCACTTGAGGTAGTTTTAGAAAAAGAACGAGACACTTTCTCAATTACAGAAAAAGTGGCCGTGCGTAGGAAATTTCTGCATGTGTAAGAATTTATGGGCGTTTAAATGTCAAAAATGCAAATACCAACTTTACACCTAAATATTTTTATATTTACAATAGTTTAAAACAAAAAGTAGTCTGTGCTTTTACTGAAAGCAAAAATAACTCAAAATGCAGTAACAAAACTGCACAGATCGATCTAATGTTCCAGCACCCCTCTCAGATAAAAAAAAGAGATACTGTCAGGGGGAGGGGGGGGCAATCAGGTTACTTGCTGGACGTCACGAGTAATGCAAAAAAATGATGTAATTCAGCCGGAAAGAGGACTAGTCCTAAATAGCTTTAATGAACAAAAATAATAGACATTTACAGACATCAGTATAACTGTGAGCAACGATGTAACAGAGTAATGCATCCTTGCCGCAAAATTGCTTCATTCAAAGTGTTTCACGGACCCCACTGCTGTACACAGAGAACGAATCCCAAATCACACACTATTTACACAGCCTGTTTTTCCTTCAGAAGGTGTCTACTTACTCAAAAAAAAAGGCGAGTCACTCAGACATTTGGTTTTTGACTTTGAAAAAGACAATGGGGGAATGGCTGACAGAGGCCATCGGCATTTGAAGGACCCATGACATGCAAGCAACCACATTGCCCAGAGTACCGCCAAACAGCGAGTTGCATTTGCGCATTTCGCAGGACCGAGGTAGTGACCCTTCGATCGGAAACGCCAACGGAGCCCCACGCCATGCACAAGACTATCACGCTTCCGGACGACGACTATAACGACACGGAAGCAATCACGCCACCGTGAACCCTGCAAGTGTGCGCGGTGCTGTGCTGACTGCGTTAAACCAAGTGCGCTGCTCCTGTGTCGAGTATCTCACATAACCCGCTCCACCAATGCTCAGCTAATCCACGCTAATGTTTTATTGCAGTTGCGCCCCCACTCAACAAGCAGTCTTGTTTGCCCCACAGTTTACACATTTCAATTAAACCACAGTAAAATTCTGTTTGCGGGCAGTGCATGCGGTGTTTTAGACGATAAGGGCGATACACACAAACAACACAAACAAACGGTGGATGATTTGGGAAGAGTGGCGCTACTCGCATCTATACTCTATTGATTGATTGTGGTTTTAACACGCCAACGCAACGCAGGCGATGAGGCGCACTATAGTGGAGGGCTCCGGATTAATTTTGACCATCTGGGGATCTTTAACGTGCGCCAAAATCTCGAACACACCGGCGTTTTTGCTTTTCGCCTCCATCAGAAAAGCGGCCACCGCGGCCGGGAATCGAACCTGCGACCTCGTGCTCAGCAGCGCAACGCCTTAGCCACTGAGCCACCGCGGCGGGTATCTATACTCTATTCTTGATCCGTTGTAGCAGGGTAGGGCATCTTGAAAATGTGGCACGAAACAAGAAGCGCAGAAGAGTGGGAGGACAACAACGAGTCATTTTTCGCAACAGAACATTTCACTGGTGTAAATGACATGTTGGTAAGCTTGCCTGGTTTGTGTCCACTGGGCAGAGGGGGAAAAAAGCAAGCGGAAGCTATACACCATCTTGTACACCTGTTGTTTTATCGCAATATGTCTGAAAAAAAGCACAATCTATCATTCTGGGTTGCATCTCGCAAAAGGAGATTTCCGGATTTTTTCGAAGACTCCAGCTGACTTTCTAGTTTGCTCAAAAGCACTACAGAAACTGGGCTACTTGAAGCCAACGTTCGCAGATGAAACTCGGGAATGTAAACTAACCGCCTACAAATCCCCAATACGGCCTGTACTTGAATATGCCTCTGTGTTCTGGTCACCTCATGGCACACGCAATATAACAAAACTGGAACATGTTGTAGAAACAAGCAATAAGATTCATATGTTACTGCTGTGATCAGCATATTTCGCCTTCATCACATGTTATTCGTCTATAAGTTAAATCACTCGAACACACATATACTACTTATGAACGTATCAGTACTTTGCATACCAATAGATTTTTGGAGGAGCCACCTACCCATGTGTTCTGTTACCGTATAATGCGGAATATAGGTCGAGGCGGAATATAGGTCGACCCCTTACCTCGTAGCCGAAAAATGCAAAAAAAAAAATAATTAGGTACCAACCATTGTTTTATTGAGACTATAACTTGTTTTGTCTCAGATTACTCATTTAAAACTGTCTGAAGTATCGTCGGACAACTGCTTCTGGCTCGGTGTCGCCTACACAGCAGGTCGTCCTCGGTGCAGTCCAGGGAATTGCTTATGCAGCCCTTCTTAAACACTCGCAAGACCATGTCATCGTGAAGCGAGCGCAAAGCATGGGACACTCGTGTGCAGACCGGAGCGACAGCCAGTCTGTGCAGGCGGTCAGCAAACATCTTGGGGTATCCATTCGTAGAGACATCGCACGACGCTAGCGGACAAAATTTGCCCCTTTGTACAGCAGCACAGGTGCACAGAGCAGCGCCCATGAAACAAGGCCTTCCGAGCGTTGCATACCGAGAGCTGCCCCTTCAGCTAACGCCGCTAGCAACACTTCTTTTGGTGATACCGAAATGGCGCAAGGCGGACACATCATTGGCCTTGGAAAACCCCCAACTTTTCTTTTAAATGCTGCTGTAAACTGGAACCAAGTGCCTAAACTCATTTTGAGCAAGTCGCACACATCTGCCGACAGCGAGAGAAGCAACAAAACAAAGATGGCGTCGCGTCCGATTGATGGTGGTGGCGATGGTGCCTTTGGGGTTTGGATGGGCTCAATGTGCTGCCCGGTCACCAGATGACAACTGCCAGTGACTGCAATATAGGTCGAGGGGTGACTTTTCGGCAAATTTTTCTGTAAAAAATCTCGACCTATATTCCGCATTATACGGTAGTTTAGCCTGTATTCACTGTTTTGATCCCATTTCTACAATGTCTCTAACTGAGAGTCAGCAGTACTTGTAACAATTTTGGGGGGGGAGGGGGGGGGAAGCAGCAATAAATGGGGCCTTTATTAGAGATAGTGACACCAATTTTTGGAGTTAACGCTAATAAAGACGATAGTCTTTCTTGGGCTACTTACACACAGAAATTTCGGTCTGCCTGTCTGTCTCTTCCTTGCATCAGCCATCTGGACAAAGTGAAACAGAAGCTGCGCAAGTCTTGCCTGTCCTGTCTTGCCAATGATACAGCTGAATAAGTGGCACGCAGCAAACAGACAAGTCCCGTTGTGTGCATAAGGTATTTGGCAGGAACCTGTGTCAACACTTTACTTGTGTGCCTCGCTGAGAAGCAGGATCATGCTGGCAGCCCTCCCGAAGCAATGATGCAGGTAGCCAAACCTACAGCCGTCAGTGCTTGCCAGAATAGAATTCTTGGCGAAAAGAAACTTCCCCACACAGGCTGTTAATAAGGACAAGAAGCGCAATGAAAAGATGCCATCTGGGCCTTTTAGTGCTAGTGGTCATCAAATATCCATTGCAGTGGTAGGCCTAACCCCCTCTGGGCAGCTGAGTTTTGGAGACAGGGCAATCAAAACGCCGCCTCTGCAGCCTTTTGATGTCCGCGCAAAACAGGGAGATAGTTGCGCGCTTCTGCCATACAGAGCAGTGGTCGTTGAAACAGACCACTTTCACTGTGTTCTACCTGATCATGTATCATACGTTAAGCATCAAGGCCGCTGTTTCACGATTGCTGCAACATTAAAAGGGCCATGAAGTTAGGTTTATTGAAAAGACTGCTTTTTACGGATAACATTGATGCCAGCTTTACTGCAAACTTCAGACAAACAATGGAGGTATTAATGAAAACATGTGAAGGAGTGCCACTTCCAAGCCACTTTCTGGGGATTCCTCCATCACGTCGCAGAATCTCGTGTGGTTTGCAGCAGCCAGACCAAGCCACCCCCAAGAAACATGTATCACTGAAATTCCAACACGCAGTTGACACTCGTAGCTGTGTTTCCAGTGATGGCCCAAATTAGATCACCACAGCCCATGTTACATCACTGCAGCAAAAAATTTAGAAGTTTTTCAACATTTATTGTTTTTTCACTAAAAAAACATCTTTTGTAGCTGGGAATGATGCTCAGCGAGTTAACAAAGGCCAGTTCTTTCAAATTAAACTTACCTAGGCATTAGCCAAAGCAAAAAAAATGGTGGGACTCCTTTAAAATTGATATTTCATCCCAAGAAAAGACTGGCAACATTTTGGGTGGAGACGTTCTCCACTTCTTGCACTAACATATTGGCATGTGCACAAACAAATGCACTCACAATACCCAACATGCCTACCTTCTCATTAAAAACACCGAGAGAGATCAAAAATTGCCACGGAAAAAGCTGAACTTCAACATGAGAGGAAAATACGTGGCATGTGAGCAATTAGGAAAAAATAGTTTTTTGAAAAAAAAAAATAATAATTTTCGTCCAGAAGTAAGTACAGTTTTATTGTATCCTGGACATAAAAAGTTATTTCCTCCAGCTTAAACGACAAGCTCAATGCAACTCTTTCAAGATCTGCACGGCCTGTTGAAGTCATTTTCAAGAATTCTGGCTGTAGTCTTTCTCACAGTAGTAGCCTCGACAAGTAGTACTGTTCGAGTGTCTAATGCGTTTTTCAAGTTTCCTCAGTCTTACCTAATTCTCTCGTGCTGCGAAGGGTTAATAAAAGAAACAAAACGAAACCTCCACTCATCAAAGGTGTTCAAGTCCAAAAAGTATGGAGGAAAGTTGTTAGAATAGAAAGATTCGAGCAAAACAGGCCACAACGACATTACAGACTCCTGACAAAGCACGATGGCTATATTTCAGCCATTGAAAATAAACGCCCGGTGCCATATAAGACATTTATCACCCCAGTGCCACTTTTATTGGCACAAAAGGCAACAACAGCTTACCTAATTTCTATTTCAGCCGTTAGGTTTGAAGCTAGCACAATGGCTGCGACGTTAGAGTAAAAAAAAATGCCTGGAGTGACAGAGTAAAATTTCGGGTCTCGGGAGCTTGATAAAAATGTGACCTTTATTACAGCATAACACTCATAAACGCACAAAATTTAGTACAAAAATAGAGGCAGTGTTGCAGGCTGCTTTGGCCTTATTAAGACGCGCAAGATTTATACAAAAGTGAGGAAGCGGCCAACAGTCACACCGGAAAAATCCAGTGTTGTCCACTTCAACATACCTATGTACATTAGAGCGGTTTAGTGTAAATAATAAACCAACGTGGCAAAAATCGAGCAAAGGCGACCGGTAAGGAACCGTCCGCCTCGAGGCATAGTGCTAGCTGCCGAGGCGCATCTGCTCAATGTCGTTCCTCAAGGCCCGGACTTCGTCGAAGACCTGCTGAAGCATCGCCTGGTGATCTCGCTGAAGAACAAGAAGAGAGAGAACAACAAGAATCACAAGCCATTCTACTCAGTGAAAGTGGGTTACCAATGAAGTTGGTCATAGTAGCGTGCAACATAGCACCGACCGAATTAACCCTTTGAGGGTCGAATTTTTTTGAAAAAAACTTTCCCTGGAGGTCAAATGAGTTTATTGCGGATTTGGAATGTACAAAATGTCTAAAGTCAGAATTAAATGGTAAAAAATTATCAGGAACAGTATTTTGGGGTCAGCATCACTTAGAACTGAAAAATGTTCAATAGTACCGTATTTACTCGCATAATCCTCGCACTTTTTTTTCGGAAAAGTCAATGCGAAGATAGGGGTGCGAGAATTACGCGGGGGGAAAAAAAATCCGGTGCACAGTGTTGCCAATTTGCCTTCTGCCAGTCCCGCTAAATGTAGCGGTCGTTTTTTGTATATGTAAGCTCAGTGTTGCCAACAGCAGCTATTTCTTTTTATTTTATTATTTACAACGTAAACAGTCTCCCGTCGATCAGCGTTCATGAAATTGCCGCCTTTGCTTTCTGGCGCGCGCACTATCTCGTCGGCGTCACGTGCGTGCCCTACTCCAGTAACGCACGTTGAAGGCGGTGACGCCGAAGTGCCTGCCTGCGGCGCGGCTGCCGTGTTCGATCGCGTACTCTATCGCTTTCAATTTGAAAGCGGCAATGTAGCTGGCGTTCTTCCCCATGGCGAAGCGGCACCAAGCACAAAACAAAGAGATCAAAAAGTTCTCAAAATGGCAGCGAGCTATCCACCACTGACGCGAGTGACTCACTGACTGCTGCCGCTCAACGACGGGACCACGACGGCGACACGACGACACGACAGCGGGCTGCGCGAACACCGTCTAGTTGCGCGCACGCGAAACATGCGCGAAACCGGCTTAAGGACAGTGTGAGTAGCGTGTGGTTAGGGAGTAGCCATGCAGGCTGTTAGGGCGCCTGGATGGCCTTGGATACACAGCGCTCTCCGCCGAACGGATAGGCGGCGGGGGAGGGCGCGCGATGGAGCGCGCGTGCACCATGCGGGTTTCGCGAGCAGGCAACTTTCGCCGCTGCAAAGTTGGGGGTGCGAGGATTATGCGAGGAACCAAAAAATCCAAGTTTTGGTGGCTCACATTAGGGGTGCGAGGATTACGCGAGTGCGAGGATTACGCGAGTAAATACGGTATTTCAGAGTGTGGTATTCCTTGAAACACCGGACTATGCACAGTGCCTTATCGCAGTCTGCACACATAAAGCGCATGTCCGAAAATGAGCTGTCTTCTTACGAAGAAAGACTGTCTTCCGATTCAGACTCGGTGAAAGGAGTCAGAAGAGTCATCGCGGTCGGTGTCATCAGAGCAGGCAGTTCGTTGGGCCATATCGCCGCTTTGCCGTGCATCTGAAGAACTCGAAGGCAACCCAGTAAACGAGGAGAGCGAGAATAACTCATGCGCGCCGGTGATAAACAAGCTAATAGCAGCGCCACTATAGATAGAAATCAACTTCCGCCGCCCTCGCAACGGAGTTCCGATTAGGTTACTTCAGTTCCAAGCAAGGAGGGCAAGAATACCTAGTGAGCGTGGGTAATAAACAAGATAAGAGCAGTGCCAATATAGATCGAAATCAACTTCCGCCACCCCTGATAGCGAGTGCCGATCAAGTTTCGCGCGCCTCCGATGCGATCACGTGGCGAAACTGAAACCACGAAACGCGTTGACACGTACAGACGCCGTAACGCTCCGAAGCCAGAGAGTTCTGTTTTTCACCGTAAGGAGGTAGCACCATCAAATTTCAAACACTTCTTGAAAGTCCCAGGAGGTGACAGCACCTCCCAGGGAGCATGCATCGTTAATATGGCGCGAAATTTCAAACGGATGCTCAAAATCGTACCCGTACGGCAAAGACCTTGCAGACGGAAAACCGCCGCAGTACACGTACGGCAAAAACCCTCAAAGGGTTACGGTAAAAGGTTCGAAGGCATTTTATTTCACTTGAGTGTTGACGGCAGTCACCCTTAAGGGGGGACATGACTTTTAAAACAATTTCTTTTAATTGTTAAGCAAACTCTTTGAAACATGTCAGTCTTGCTGCTTTTTTTCCCACTGTTTCAAATAAGCCATTATTTTTTGAGTCAGTCAATTTGCTACCAAGATAATTAGACATAATTAGCCATTTTTGGAGGAACAATGGACGAAGCAGTGTTGGTCATAAAGCTAATCTTTATATTTTCCAATACTATGAACCATGCTGAATGCAGTAAGAGAATCGTTTTTTGATGCACCACTTGGAACTAATTTTACAGCTCATGAAACCTTGGTGGCACCAGTGGCAAGGAACCAATTTGAACGCCCATTTCAAACACCAAAGTTTAATGAGCTGCAAAATTAAATCCAATTAATGCATGAAAAAACGATTCTCTTACTGCGCTCACCAGGGTTCATAGTATTGGAAAATATAAAGATTAGTTTTATGACTAACACTGCTTTGTTGGTCCACCAAAAATGACTAATTATCTCTAATGATCTTGGCAACTAATTGACTGACTCAAAACACAATGCCATATTTGAAATCAGTGGAAAAAAGGCAGCGAGACTGACAAGTTTCACACAGTTTACTTAGCAATTAAAAGAAATTGTTTCAGGAGCCATGTCCCCCTCAAGCAACGCTTACACACAAGCAGACACTTTTATTTTCACTCTGTACTTGTCTTCGAAGTGCTGTATATTTAAAACTAGAAATAATATCCACTCAAAAAGCACTATGAGGTCTAATTCACGTTTTGATCTTGCAAATGGTGCCTGAAAATAACTAATCTACTCAACACGCATATTCAACTGGTAAGTATAAGTGCCAGGTCCAAATGATGTTTTCAGCGGTGCGCGACTTTGGTGGTGACTGTGTGCTAACAGCGCACACACGACAGGACGTTCGTTTTTCAACACCCCGCACTTCAAATGCTGCAGACTTGAAAGATAGACAAATCCGTAGCCATATAAGTTTTGCTTAACAAGGTCATTGTCCGAACAAGCTTTCAAGACACTGCCCCAGCCGGACCAATAACTGCAAAAACCCGGGTGGAGAGAGATGTTCATCTAAGAGAGAACATTGAGTTGAAAGCTTTTGCACAACCCGGTCGCCCCAGTGCAAAATAAGATTATCCGAGTTGCAAGCGTTAGTGCAACACCGCAAGCTGTCAGTCAAGCGAAGGGCATCGTTCGTCTATGCGCCAAGTCAAAATGGCACTCACCGCACCACTGACACACACTTGCGAGTTTCGCTAGTACTTTTCGTGCCACCGCTGACTGCAGTGTATCGCGGGGAGGCTCATCTTGAGAGTAAACTCTGCCGGAGAATTTCGAATATCCACTTGATGTGGGACCAAGCTCAATATAATAATTTATTTAAATTAAACCGGATCACGCAACAATTCGGCAACAGTTCATTATGTGCACCAATCCCATATATGAACATGTGTTTAAGAGTGCCGCAAAGCATGCCTTCTTATTTGTTTATTCATGCTTCTTAATAGTGCTTCGCCACACTCAGCAACCTTATCTTGAGTTCCATGCAAAGCACGCATACGCTTCTGTTGCATGCAATATCGGCAAGCTTGATAGCAAAAGGGTGAAGCTTTTCAGTTCCTTTCATAGAGTGCTCTCGTCTCATCAACAGCATTCATGATCGAAGCAATGTTTCTAGTAACCAGAGCAAAACAAATAAATTCGATGAAAGCAAGCACCATGGCATTTCTTTTCACCAACTGTGGCCTCTGCATGTCCCTTTCACGGAGCAAGATAAACAGGAGCGCCGACTTCGCTCTCTCCTGCGGGCTCTTAATGTCCACCACTCGCGGAGCACAATGCAGATGGCGCAGCAAATGGTCAAGCGGCCGGCGTTCCCCGTGCGCCGGCGGGCGCGTTGGCGGAACGCATTCCGTCGGCTTTTGTCGTCTGCTTCGGCGACGGTAGTTTTGTGCACGGAGTGCTTTGGGCCTGCGTTGGCGCCGCTTCGCGTTCATTGCGCTCCTCCTTCGCACGGCTTGATTGTTCGACAGCACCTTCTGGGTAACCCGAACCCGAAGGAATTGAGTGGTCGTACGGCACTTTGCATGGCGGGAAAACAAAATGTAGAGCGCACATATAGACATATGGCTGCTATACAAACACTACCTTTTGCGCAGTGCTTGCCGAAAATGTGACTCCGTTTTGTAAATTTGTGAACACCCATTCGGGTGTGTTTTAACAGGTTTTACAAAAGGCGAAAGGACCAACTGGTTCTGATCACTAGCGATTATAAAAGTTGCCTCAGCTTTCTCGCCATTCTCCAACTTACGTCCAAAACAGAGTGTGCCTATAACACGGACCGGCACTCACACGCTCATCAGAAAAGAACAGAAACGCCATAACATCTCCCGCGACTGCCCGCGACGTAGCAATCTGCTCAAGATCGAGGCCCTGACAGTGCGGTCTTTTCACAAGCCTTCATTTCACGATATTTGAATTCGTCTGGACCCTATATCTCTGTGGTGATGACTCGCTAAAAGAAAAGGTTTGACGAGCCGGATGTTTTGCTGGTCAGCCAGCCGCTTAAAGAAAAAAAAAGAAAAAAAAAAAAAAAAAAAAAACGCCGGGAACTCTCGTAGGCCGAAAATTGCAGCCATACAAAACGCAGCATTTTATTTGGAATCCACGGCGTTATCGACGAGATAACACGACCGTAGAGCGACAGTGAACATCGGGCGGTAAGTTGCGGTATGGGTTACAATGAAGGTTGCGTTTGATATTCTTGAGCGCCTTATCAAGATGACCGTGTTTTTGTACACTTATTACAACAGGGCAGCCGTCCAATTCAGTCATTGGCACAGAAATGTGTGTCTCATTGCCGTTTGCCGATGGAGACTCCGGGCAACCCTTGTAAGCATTGTTCGTACGCAGAAGGGGCATAAATAATTAAGCAGGCGGCCGGAGAGCGGGCCAAGAAAAGAGGGTAATTTTTGCGCTGCATCGGTTTGTCGTAAGCAGAATCACACTAGACTGCATGTTGTGGCGTTTCGTATTAGTCTTGCTCATTCTTTGGTGATTCTAAAGTCGTCGTCGTTCAGTTGCGTCTTACATCTGCTGGCTTAGTACAATATTTTTAGGGGGTCTTCATAATGTCAGAATAAATGCCCCCCGATAGGGAATAAGCGATCGCCATGTATGCGGTGGCGTGCGATTATCTGCGCCGTCTATTCCGGCTGCGCACGGGTGTTTAAATTCCGCGCGTGCAGGCATTCCTCCTGCACAGTAGGACTGGCATACGGCAGGCGTCATTGCGAAGGAAACGACGCCTCTGGGGAGAGTGAAGAAGGGAAGAGCCATGTACAGAGGCACAGCGACAAGAGGGCAAACGAAGGAGGAAGAGAGCAAAGGGAAAGCTGGGCGGCCGGCGGCGCGTGGACATTATCGGCCCGAGCAAAAGAATTTTTCTGGGCCACAGTCGGCGCTCCTCTTTATATCTTGCTCCGTGGTTCCTTTGCTGACTGCTTCTTTGCTGCTTGCGTTTTTATTGGGTTAAGGGGGACACTGGTCTTAAAACAACCTCTTTTATTTTCAAGTGAACTCTGTGAAACTTGCCAGCCTTGCTGCTTTTTTCCCACTGATTTCAAATATGCCATTATTTTCTCAGTTGGTCAATTAGTTCCCAAGATAATTAGAGATAATTAGCCACTTTTGCCCCCACAATTAACAAAACAGTGTTGGTCACAAAACTGTAATCTTTATATTTTCCATTACTATGAACCCTGCTGAATGCAATAATGGAAGCAGTTTTTTGATGCACCACTTGAAACTAATTTTACGGCTCATTAAACTTCGGTGGCACCAGTGGCAAGGAACCATTTTCAGTGCCCATTTCAAACACCGAAGTTTAATGAGCCGTAAAATTAGTTTCAAGTGGTGCATCAAAAAACTGCTTCCATTATTGCATTCAGCAGGGTTCATAGTAATGGAAAATATAAAGATTACAGTTTTGTGACCAACACTGTTTTGTTAATTGTGGGGGCAAAAGTGGCTAATTATCTCTAATTATCTTGGGAACTAATTGACCAACTGAGAAAATAATGGCATATTTGAAATCAGTGGGAAAAAAGCAGCAAGGCTGGCAAGTTTCACAGAGTTCACTTGAAAATAAAAGAGGTTGTTTTAAGACCAGTGTCCCCCCTTAAGCTCGTTGCGGAGCACAATTCACTCCAAGAAGTGTTTATTTCTTTAACAACTACAATTTCTTCTTCACTGATTGACAATATATCGAGGGTCGATTGTTTGATTGATTGATTCTGGGGTATTAGCATGAAGCTATATATCCGGGGTGCAAGGCACGCCATAGTGGAGGGCTCCAGGTTACCTACGACCACCTTGGGGATCTTTAAAGTGCACCAAAATCTTGACGTACAGATATTTTTGCTTTTTGCCTCCACTGGAAAAGCGGCGGCGACGGCAGGGAATCAAACCTGCTTCCTTGGGCTCAGCAGCATGCCTTAGCTGCTAAGCCACCGTGGTGGGTGAGGATAAATTATTATCATCAGCAGCAGCAGCAGCAGCACCCTCCCATAGATCTCCAATTACCCCGGTCCTGCGCTAACTGCGACCAATTTATCCTTGCGAACTTCTTGATCTCACACTGCCCACCTAACTTTCTGCTGGCACCTGCCACGCTTGCTAGGGATCCACTCTGTTACCCTTAATGACCAGTGGTTATCCCGCCTTCGCATCACGTGCCCTGCCCACGCCCGTTTCGTCTTCTTAATTTCTACTAGTATGTCCTTAACACGCATTTGTTCCCCGACCCACTCCGCTCTCTTCTTGTCCCTTAATGTTACGCCTACCATCTTCCATTCCATTGCCCGCTGAGTCATCACCAATTGTGGATCAATTGAGGTTGAGCCAAATCATACCGGTCCATTAGCCTACACAAAGGTGTGGGAAAACTCTCTTGTAACTGACTGGGATCGCTCACATTGTGATGAGAAAGAAGACGAAAGCGGCGCCTACCCTGAACGCCTGCTGCATCATGGTGAGCTGGAGGTGGACGTGCCGCACGTGCGAGTCCAGCCGGTGCGCCCAACGGTCGATGGCGCTCTCCACAATCTGCTTCACCATGGCCTCCTGCGATGGCTGGGATCGAGAGTACGAAGCAACGGGGTCATGGCCACTACTTGGGCAGCAGTGGGCAGGGAGCCCAGCAAGCAGGACAGCACCACACTAACAGGTGCAGCATGTTAGAGGCGCCATGAAGACAGAATGCAAACTTGGTTCATTAAAAATGCTCCTTTGTCCCGATAGCGATGATACCATTTTACTGCGAACTTCCCACAAATAACTATGATATCAAAGAACACATTTTAAAGGAGGACACTGGTCTTGAAAGAAAAAAAAAAAAAAGAAATTGGAATTAATTTTATTTGCAGTCTGCAGGTCCCAAAGTCCCAAAGAATGTACCTGCAAAATATTATATCTCTACCATAAGTATTGGCAACACTGTCGCTCTTTGAAGTCATCTAAATGACCATTTTTGCCTGCGTTCTGAAACTTTGGGCCCTGTTTTCTCTGAACCAATTTTTTTCCCTACGAGGTCAACTGTCGGGTACAATATCTCGAGACATACTGGTTAGCTAAGGTACAAGCTTGGGCGTGTTGGTATAGCGTTCTCGGAACAGCGCAAAGGGACGAGGACGAGGCGTAGAAGGGACACAGCACAGGGAACCAGGAAAACTGGTTTTCCTGGTTCCCACCTTTCATGCCCAAACTTCGAACGGTCGTAACTTCTGCTACGGACCAGATAAAATGGCACTGTTAGCCTTATTGCACTCCTTGATCTGTGCACAGTTCACTGGTACCCCGTTCAGCTGAATCCCTCCAGCAGGTTTTTTTTTTACAAAGGCTGTCAAAAAATCCAACATAAAAATGAAAAAAAAAAAAATTGCAATAATGTCGTTTTGCACAGAAACAAATTTTTTATCTGCAGTCAGAATGACAGAATGAAGACCTACATACATCCCCAAATTTTTTATTACCGTAAATGTGAAAATAAAGTTTTTGATCAAGGACCCATGTAGCCCCTTAAATTAAACCAGGACCCCTTAACACTGCATGCGAGCTAAGAGCAGATAGAGCGAGAGGCGTTTTTTTGTTGTGACATTACGGAAGTATCATTTAGTCTGAAGGCACAACCGGTGCCAACAATTATGATTTCCTCTTAAAACTCCTCCAGCTATAGTAACGCATGCACTTTGCCTACAGATAACCTTGCATTATCTGCCACATCTGCAATACTTGCCATGATAAACAACCGAGGTGGTAGGCAAGTATTCTGCTGAAAATTGCACGTCCAGGCTGCAATTGCACCTCCTTTAAAGTGAAAGCCCCGACAAGCAGGTGAGTAGTTCAACAGTTGTGCTGCAGGCCCCGTAACGATGCCACCAACCGGTAGCCCACTGACCAAGCAAGATGACGGGACCACCTTTCTGACTGGAGCTAAATAAAGATCAACACTTGCCTCAACTAGAATAAAAAAAGACTGGAAAAGGGCTAGTTGGTACATATCCAAGCGAAATGCGCCGTGAAAAAATACAGGACACCGGCGGCGCACACTGACACAGCGCTTACTGACAACTGAAATTTATTATTGTCAGGCAAGCACTGAATGGGCAGGGCAAGGCTTGCTGGTGATGATGCCAGTAAGGCTAGCAGGACCATTCACTGAAATTTTGTTTTTAGAGTTTGCTTCATTCTGGAGCATCCTCCAGGTTGCAACAGACATGGAAACCTCAAAAGTAAATAAAAAGCACAGCATAGCGTCACAAACGCATGAATTCGGCAAACGCCCCAATGCGACCACAAATACCAGTTCAACCAATTCAGTTTTGGGCATAATGCGCTGTAGAAAAAAAAAAAAAAAGCTAATTATTATTTCACATAAGTAGGGTTATTTGCTTTTCGGTAAAACCCAATTTTACGCGACTTTTTACACCTTGAACATGCTTCAGAAGAATCGGTTTTAAAAAACCCCATTCCTCCCCAAATAAACCTCTTCAAAGTAGCAATCTGCACAATCGTTTGCTGACGTTCCATCGTTCTCAACCAGTACTTGCTGGCAGCAAGCCCCACAAACACAGCTTTCGAAATCATTCAGTACTGGCATGACTGTAATGCTCGCTAGCTCAGGCTGGGAAATGCTGCACTGACATTGTTGTGTCCAGCTAATACAAGCTGTGTTGCCAAAAGAACTTTCTGCCGGTTGAGAAACACTCAACGATCGGACAGGTCCTGAATAGAGACCAACATGTTGTGCACGCTAATGATAATGCATGTAACAAGGCTGTGTAGAAACTCAATGACCAGGTTTTCCTGAATAAAATGTTTCATTTCTTGGAAGTTATCATGACGTAGTGATTCATTTCCAAACAAATGGCTAATTTTGGAGAGCATTTTCCTAGAAAACCCAGACGTCCCTCTGATTACCAGCTGGACGCCAACACCAAATTTAACGTTACACACAAAGCTCGTGATGCCTTCTACAAAAAAAAACTGAGTGTATTACTTAGTACACCTGAAGATTTAACCCTAAAAAACCAGAATTAAACAATGTTTTTACAAAAAACCTGATTTCTCCCCAATTATCAGTTTTTTCTGAAAACTAGCACCCGATTTTTATCCCCCCCCCCCCCCCCAAAAAATAAAAAACCCCAAAATGAACAACCCTACGCATACAGAATGTGAAAATATTGGGAAATTTCGAATATTGGCCTAAACCGCAAGACATTCAATTCAGCTTCAAGTGGAACAGCACCCTTGGAAAATATTGAATGTTTTCGAAGCACATCAAACTTTCGCAATACAGACAGCATGCTGTTTTAATGAACCCGCGGGTACGATTTTAATTAGGCCTCGCTGAAAATTTAAAAAATTGCCTACTAATAATGCACACAAATGCATTCTTTGCAAAGCACTAGAACAAGTTAGGCAGAGGATGTACCCCACCCCCAGCGTTTATCATTGACCACCGGAAACACGCTTTCCAAGGTAGCGGCAGCGAGGGGCTTTCCCGCAAAGCACCGGTGGAATGCAGCTAAACGGCAAGAGCAAGCACTTTTGGGGAGTGCCTCCCATCTCAACAGCAGTGGGCAACTGCCCCCTCCCGCCCCTCTTTTCACGCCCTGATAACGTTGCCACGCTCAAGCTGCCCGGGTCTACACACTCTAGACAGAAAGCTAAGCTACGTACCGAGTAAGCCCAGGTTTTTCTAATCAGGTTGTGCGGAAACTTGGTAGCAGGATAGGTTTCTCTGTGTTTGTTTGAAGCCGAAGAAAAATTTCACAAACTCTTTTAAACAAGCCTATTACTTTTCTACAGGCTTGCTCCTGGATTGTTCTTGACAAACTGTAGATTTCAGTTTTCTTTCCGGAAATCGTGAAATTTTCACTTCACATTAAAAAAAAAAAACGTTCACCTCAATTCGCAAAAACTAAAATGAAATATTCATTTACTTTGGAAGCAAACACCCTTACTAGAGAATTCAAAACCCCGGCGAATTAGAAATGCCACAGCTCACCGTGAAATCCGGTGTGGAGCCCGCAGGGGAAAGGCCGCCATTAGGAACGTGGTTCTCAGGCGAGGCCGGTTCCCCCCGATCCGGAGTGCTCTCCGGGGTGACGCCATTCACAGGCGGACTCTCCGCGACATGGCCGTTCTGCTGCACTGCTGCTGGGGCATCTCCGCCAGCTCTGGGCGTCGGCAGCGGCGACAGACCTGAAGGAATCGAGCAGCTACAACCACACTGTCATGCAAGTCATGACTAATACGGAACCGTGAAAGCCCTGTTGAGACTCAATGCATAACTTGGGAGTTAAAGAAGCCATGAAGACAAAATACAAGTTGGGTTTAAGAAAGACTGCTTAGTCCTGATAACAATGATACCAATATCATCGCAATCTTCGAACAAATAACGGAGATCTTAAAGAAAACGTGTGAAGCAGTCGCGACCCCCTAGCCAATTTCCCGCAACTTTTCTATGACGTCACGGAACCTTGTTTGTGCGATTGGTGGCTGCTTAACTGACCTGTCGCGACGACACATGACTGGACATCTGTAATGGGGCCTCTAGTTCCATTTGACCGCATCACTTGAATGTCAACGTGCAGTTAACGCACTGAAAATCGTGTTTTATTGTTGGCCCGTGCGACGTCATTCTTGCTCATAACACGTCACTGTGGCGCAAAATTTGAACGTTTTTAAATACCTCTTGCTTTTTTCCCGTTAAAAAAAACATACTTTGTGGCTGTAATGGAGCTGAGTGAGATACCGAACCCTAGTTCTTTCAAATTACACGAAGTTGTATTTTCTCTTCATGGCTCCTTTAAACATTGGCGGCGCAGCTACAGTTGAACCCCTTTATAAGAGACACGTACCGAGGAGCAGTTTCTGTGTCTTATATGAGATGTCTCTTATAAGCAGGGAACCGTGTTTTCACTTACTAATCAAATCCTAGTTCAATGTTGGCATCGTATGACTAAAATTAGCTCAAAAGAACGCTACAGCATGTTTCAAAAGATTCATTCTAATTATTGTTTGGTCCCAGAGTTTATGAAACTTCGTTTGCTTCATGACTGTATTTACACTGTTTTTTACAACCGATTCTACAAGCTTTTTTTCCTTTCCTTGTTTGTGGAAGATGAATCGTAGATGTTGGGTTCACAAGCCTGATGAAAAACCAGAGCGCACAGCTTCTTCCGCTGTGTGGTTAGGCTATTCATTACGCTTGCAGGACTCAACGTCTCCAGTGCTTCTTGACTGGGAGCTACGCGAGTAGGAGAGCCCGCAAGTGTGATCGCGCTCCATCCAATGAATGGCAGTAAGCTTCAACTACTTCTGTCAGTTGCATTTCCATTGGCAGGGCTTCTCATTGTCATTTCATAGCTGACTGAACCACTTTGTGTTTGCTGAAGTTATAAAAAATAGCAACTGCACCTGTTTGTCGTCTACCTGTGTTTCCACAATGGAAGCAACTGCAATTAGTGACTGGTGACACTGCATCTGAAGTTAAAATGTCTGTTACAAGCGAGATTATTGATTAAACTTCAAGGATGACTTGTCCCTTATAAGCAATCTTCTACATCCAATGTCTGTTATAAAAGAGGTCAATTTAACTCTTTCGGGACCGCTCCATAGGCCTTCAATCACATATGATCGATGGTTTCGCGAGTCTGCAGAATACAAATTTTCGCTCGATGGAACACCTAGCGACATCTAGGAGATAGTTTGAAAACTGGAGTTTTCTCTTTTGTGAAGTTTCTTTTTTTATCGCCAGGCGGCAACGCGTCAGATATTTTATTCTGACGGGCAGTGGTTTCAAATGTAAACAAACATGGCATCATACTCGCGCGAGCGCGATAAGAAATCCGCCTCGTCTCGTCTCGCATATCTTCGCCTTCTACTGTGGATTTTAACGATGAGAGAGGCAGTGAAGAGTCGGAATGTGGCTTTAGAGATTGGATTTCAGCTCGAGTGAGGATTCGGGTGTCGATCAGCCTGGAACATCAAATCGCGCTCAAAGGTGGGTGTTGGTTTCGGTTTCAATTGGCTCTGGAGTAAATATGTGCGCTCGAAATATGTTCTGGCTGGTTTATATTTGTTCGCTAGGGTGTTAACTACCTATGGTGGTGATCTCCTGCCACCAGTGCAGAAACGGATGAAGTTTTCGCCGAGACGAGAGCCCGGCGTGTACCTGGGCGACGACGTAGCCATGGCCTTAGTGCCAAAAAGATCACACACAAAACAAAAAACCAGTTACACCTAGCCACATCAAACTTTTGCGAAGAAGAAACAAAGCATTGTGTAAGATTTTGTATATCCTGAAATAATTTTATTATGTTTGAATATTTTTATATTTACGCTTTTTTCTATCTTTTTCTGTAGTTTTTTTACGAAGTTCTTACTTTCAGATTTTTTCATGGTTCTATCGTCAGTGTTGAAGTAAAACTTGGTATTGTATGTCAAAGAGCATATAATTAGCTGCATTTTGGTATATGCTAAGGCAGGATGGTGCCTTTGCTTTATGTAATAAAAAATTTGTACCGCGACCTCCCTTTTTCATCACTTTTTCCGGCGGTCCCGAAAGAGTTAATGGGAAAGATAGGGCAGCCAACCATGTGGGTGAATAGTGTCTCTTATACCCATTTGTCTCTTACATCAGTGTCTCTTATAACGAAATTCAGCTGTAGTTCTTTTTGACAAAAGCCTGGATTTAAAGATAGACAGGCCGACAGCAGCCAGACCAAAATTTTCCCCCTTAGGTAGCCAAAGAAAGGCTATATTGTCTTTTCAAAATTAAATTCACGAACAATTACATGCCCATTGATAACGGCATTACAGTCAAACCCGGATATATAAAACTCCAAAGAGATCACGAAATACTTCAATATATCGACAATTCGAAATATAAAATACGCCCATGTGAGGCTTATCTGAAAACTCCACACATCACCGAGAGCTTTCCAAAATTTCAACAAGCAGTAGCTTACAGCTTTGTTCCTCAAAGCTCAGTAAATATCAAACGCAACTTGACAACCACAACGCTTTATTAAGCATAAAGAAAGTCCGCAGAACTTCGCTTGCTTCTTCTTATGCGTCATAAAGTTCACTAGACTGTCTTCAAGCGTACTAATGCCATCCGAATGAGAACGTCTGGCACCATCCACTGCGCTACCATGGCAGCCAATTACGCTGAATGCTGACGCAAGCTCAGCCGTGGTAGGTGGTTGAGAATGTTGCCAGGGCCGCTAGTCAGCCACGCATCTTTGGCATTGGTGACCCCCGCCATGATCGCCACATTTCGTAGTTCTCTCAGCTTTCATTCAACAAGCTACGATGCGTTATTTACCGAGAAGTAAGCAAACAAAGATAGCATTTTCCTGCCCCGCTTTCCTTTCACATTTTTGTTACGTAGCCAATGCATCTTGAAATAGGAGCGATGCACCGGCAGCTCTGGTGCAGCCTAGACTGTGAATGCTGGCTACGGTAGCTTCTACGTCTCTGAGCAATGTACGGCAATGGAGGATGACTACGGCAACGTTTCTCTGACGGGATGAGAAATGCTTTTACGGTAGATGCTCAAGCGGCCAGTGTGCTTGCCTGCTCTGGATTCCCAGACCTCATCCAGCCGGCTGCAAGTGAAGCCTCGTTTGAAGCAACCAGCGCCGTTTCGAATATCGAGCGGGGTGTCCTGGGCTCCAAGCTGGCGCCATTCAGGAGGGCACCTTCACTTCACCACCCCCTGGCGATCACGGGCTTTCAGAGCCATCCGACATCATCTTCTCTCATGTGGCACGAACCTTACGTGAAATAAACACTCTTCACTGCAGCCGTGTTGAATAATCAGCAAGTAGGGCAGAGTGACACACACTTTACGGATTATCAACGGCAGCTCAAGGCGAACGGGCGGATCAGTCAGCTAACCACTCGCAGGAAGTTCATTTCACAGGCGATTATGTACATAATTGATTTGATTGTGGGGGTTTAACGCGCCGACGCAACGCAGGCGATGAGGCGCGCCGTAGTGGAGGGCTCCGGATTAATTTTGACCACCTGGGGATCTTTAACGTGCGCCGAAATATCGTACACACGGGCGTTTTTGCTTTTCGCCTCCATCAGAAAAGCGGCCGCCGCGGCCGGGAATCGAACCCGCGACCTCGTGCTCAGCAGCGCAACGCCTTAGCCACTGAGCCACCGCGGCAGGTCGATTATGTACATACCTGGCGCGCTTTACCATTAACAACTTTTGGATAAAGTGTTACTCTTCCTCCTACTCCTTGTCCTCTGTGCGCGGAGAATGCGAGATTGGAAGTTTAGGCGGCTCGCGCAACCACCTGAAGTGCACTTTGTTCCTTTTGCCGATTCTAATGATGGGACTTTCGTCCTTTAGCCGCTTCCTGTTGGTTATATTGCTTGCAGAAGCTCGAGCGCTCGCCATCGGAGGTTATTGACTTGGCTAATTGGGCACCAATGCTTTTCAAAAACGAAACTGATAGCAAGATGGCGGACTGGGTAGTGAGGAAAGCAGCCTGCATCGCATTTTATAAAAACTGTAGTCTGCCTTTTGTTGATACGATGAGCTCATGGATTGCTTTGATCTACGTTTATTTCACAGGCTCAACTGCTTAGGAACTGTTTGTTTCAGGAAAACATCTTTTAGCTAGCTGCAGCAGTGTGGAGGCCATATTGTTATCAACAGTGCGCCCATTGAGGGCGCCTAACTCGCCGCGAAGGGGATCCTGAAAGGACACTCCCTTCTCCCCTCTCGGCACGTGGCACCGCAAGGCCCTGGCGCCCTTTGTCGCTTCCTTCGCGGTGAGTTAGGCGCGCTAAGGGGGACAGCAATGTAGCCTCCACAGTGCTGCAGTTAGCTTATGGTATGAACTATAGATGCTTCTCCAATGAGCTCTCGCCAATCACCATTTTTAGATTTTGATCTGCGTTTCTTGGCATCTAGAAGGATGGATGTCACGGGGAGGGCAGCAGCCCAGCTAATGCCAGCGAGATAGCGTGATAAAAACGCAAGAGCACTTCATCCCTGTAATCAAAGCAAGCACGTATCGGCCCGCTAGCCTCAGAAGAAATGGGAAATACCAACACCAACAAAGGAGGTATAGTATCTCCACCATAAGTACAAGAGACATGTGGTCGCTGAACTGGAATCATTGTTTATGCTGCATGTGAAGCAGGTTTCGCTTCACGAAGTCAAAATACCAGACCTACAGCAACAACGCCTTCTTTTTTTGCCTTCTTTTTTTTTTTCCACATCAGATGCTACTGCAGGGTTTACAAGCCGCTGCGCGGTCTTACAAACCGCAAGCGTGGCTTTAACTCCTTTGTGTTTGTGTTTCGAGGAAGCATGTATACATTTCTTAGCGTCTATACGCCTCGAGATTCGCGATCGCTGCGCCGCCTGCCGCCGCTTTTCCGCGGCGTTTGCGGGATTAGCGCTGCGTGGCTGATAGGTGGTCATGCAGTGTTTTGGTTCTCTTTCGCTTCTCTTTGCCTTTCCGCGCTCTAAACAACTTGTTATGGTGACGTCTGTAAGCTAACTGGACGTTTAGGGCACTTAAAAAAACAGCTGCGTCTTGGTAGAGCGCTCTAACGCCAGCAAGAGCTACCCGGGGAGGCGGTTCTGCGCGCTTCTTGGCCGCTCTTGCGGGCGTCGGCGATGGCAGCAGCATATCACCGCTGTCACCTTCGAACACGTCAGCACAAGTGAAATCTATTTATTGTCGCCTCGTTTAGACCTGATATTGGCACTGTAAGAGGTTGGTTCGTTTTGCAGCGCTGACAACAAATGCGGCTTTGCTTCGAGTATGTACGTCGTAGAAAAATTTGTTTCGGGGACGTGATAACCCAATAGCTGACAAAAACGTGTGCCTTTTATGGGAATATAAGCCACGTGAAAATGTTAAGTACACTCAAAGGCTGTGCATTGACAGATATGTGCCCACTCATGCCTTATAGTAAGAACCAAGGTATATGTTAATGAAACCACGGGAAAATGAATGGTCTGCGAATAAGGAATAAATAGAATAGTCGTACGGGAATGGAAAAAAAAAAACCGAGTGCAGCTTCTGAAATGCTAAAGACGTTTGTTTGAGCAAGGTAGTATTCACCAGACCAACTAGATGCGAAATGCACTGATGCTAGACATGGGGGGGGAGAGGGATGAGGAGGAGGACGCTCAACTATCGTTGTTTACAAATGAGGAGCGAAATCAACGAATGAATGTTTAAATAATCACACACACAAGCTGCATGTTCACTTTTCGTTTGTTTTTCGCCTTGAAAAACGGCTGATCACTCGGCGGACTCATTTTTTGAAGAATACAGAGTAGGCAGTTCACAAGCGATACGAGGTGTGGTTGGAAGAGTTGATTGATTGATTGCAGGGTTTAACGCGCCGACGCAACGGAGACGATGAGGACACCGTAGTGGAGGGCTCCGGATTAATTTTGACCACCTGGAGAGCCTTAACGTGCGCCGAAATCTCGTACACACGGGCTCGTTGGAAGAGTGTCGTATCTTATAGGGGTCTCTGATTTCGGTTTATGCTAGATTCTGCAGTCTCCCTGTGTCATGACTCATATGACGATGTTTCGAAGAAGAGTTTGGTCACGGACGCGAATTACTCTATAAGCCCATCTTCGTGCTTCTCGTGGAGGATAAATGTAACAGATGAATCTTTGCGAGCGCTCACATAGGGACAAGACGACCCAGCATTAAATTTGTCGTCGTGTGCTGACTCCGGAGTGTAATTTTGCATTATCCATCGTACTTCTTTGGTACAATGCTTGTGAAATTTATGCCGCATTGGCTTGTTGATGGTACTGATGAATATCTGATATGTGATATTGGCAGGCGTAACTTGCGTGCTGTCAGGTATGAGTGCTCCGCTAGATTTTGTAAGTGCACAAAGTCGATTTGCATCATAGTGTGTATGGCCGCAACATGACCATCGGAGGAAACACTGCTTACGGAGACATTGTCACTAAATTTCAGGGCAGCGGAATTGCAATCAGCTGCATGCAAATGCTGGCTTTGGGACGCCGGCCTGTGACACACGTCCGGCGCTCATATAGATCTCACCAATCTCACTAAGATAAACGTTTTTATACATAAACGTCATAAACGTCATAAACGTTTATACTCTCGTGAACATACCACGCTTGCAAACAGAGTGCCTGCTCCACGTTATTCGGTATTTCAAACGCGGACAAACGATAAATCGCTGTCTTGAACGAGCCCCAAAAGCAACGGCGACAGGGGGGAGCGGGCCGGGGACTCCCGCGCCTGCTTTCGAAACGGGCCGCTAGGGGGATTTCAGTGGCGCCCCTACAGGCCGCGCTCGAGGCGTATAAAGAGATGCCGCGGAACTTGATAAAAACGCAAGCAGGGTTTTTTTTTTTTTTTTTTTTTTTTTACCCCAGCTTGCGTTTGCCATGCATGAAGGCAGTTGCTTATGAGCACAGCATACAGGTAGAAGAAACCTTGGCCATCACGGCTCACTGTCTCCAGATGTTCGAAAAGGAAAAAGGCAATTGCTTATCCGCACAACGTTAGTTACAACAGAAACAACTCACCAAAAGGGGGAGGTGGAAAGGGGGAAGAGGAGGGGGATCACTATCTTTTGCAGGGGCCATTTTGCAGAAATTCTGGCGCATTTCGATCGAGCTTTATTCGTATTATTCTCGCTGACCCTATGAAATTTTTCGTTAAAGGTGGAGCGAAATCGCATTGCAAATTTGCAAATATACAAAGGGCAACAGGAAACGGAGATTGGTTCGCTATAGCTGGGATTTCGTTAAAACCGGTTTCGCTATAAGTGGGCTGTACTGCAATGCTTAGTTATATTTCCACATTTTTTTTTGCTTTTTTATGACTTACGGCAGCAGGCGCAACCACTTTAGTGCTACTTCAACTTTCTGTTAACAGATGGCAGGCCAGTCAACTTGCCCTGTGCCTGCCTGTTCGGCCCCAGTGCTGGGGGGGGGGGGGGGGGGGGGGGGGAAGGCCTATGAGGAGTTTCGCTACACCAGGTATACTAGTGAGTAACTCTGATTTAAGGGACATCACTGCAACAGTCAAGCGTTGGCCGGTCGCAAAGACACAACACGCACTCACCAAAAACGGAGCCTGGTGTCTGGATTAAGTCACTTTCATGTTTCGCCTCTGTAAACAAAAAGAGTGCCAGTCATGTGACACCCAACGTGTACACGAAAAAAAGAAGTCAGCCATGTCAAACAAGACTCAAGTATGACATTACAGTCCAACCTCGTTACAACGAATACTGATATAGTGAATTACCAGCCACAGTGAACTGAATACAAACTTTGGTTGGTCCCGCTTCATTTCAGCAACTTATTTTTTTTTTATAACGAAGCCGAAACCGCGACAGCCGCACATGATATCGACTGTAACAAAGAAATATTTGGTTCGCACGAGGCTCAAAACTCGAAAGCTAGCATTAAGAGAGCAAAACAAAGCTGTGGGAAACTTCATCCTTCTCAGCACTGTGAAAAGCCACCGGACGAAGATCACATGCCTCTTCAAGCAAACAAGAACACAGGCCTGTTTTGTTAAAGGAACTTTGTTCTGCTGTAATTTAACATTCTCATGCTTCAGTCCATATAGTTTGAAATGCAACCAGGAGACAAGTAAAGATTACCTAGTTTACAATGGGTTGGAAGCGTAGAATAAGGCGTTTTTGTATTTAGGATTTCTGCACGAGCGCGATCGCCGATTTGTAAGAGCCGAAGTTTACCTCTACTGTTACAGCGAACATGGAATATAGCAGGCTAAATTAACTGCCACGATGCTACTTTGCTATAACAACATTCGACTGTAGTAGCAAGTGCAAAAGAAAGAGAGAGAGAGAGAGAGAGAGAGAGAGAGAGAGAGAGAGAGAGAGAGAGAGAGAGAGAGAGAGAGAGAGAGAGAGAGAGAGAGAGAGAGAGAGAGAGACAAGGACATAAAGAAAAAGAGAAAGCAAGAGAGGTGAGATAGAGAGTGAAAGAGACAGAAAGAGAGAGTGAGAGAGAAAGAAAGAGAAATGGAGAGCAAGAAAGAAAGAGGCAGAGTGAAATAGAAAGAGAAAGAGAGACTCACAAAGCGTATGGAGTCTTAAACGGGCATGAAGACAAAATGCCAGTTTGGTTCATACAATTGTGTGTTGGCGAATACACTTTGCAGAAAGAGAACCAGCTAGGCTGCCGGGCTGACACGCGTGGGCTACGCACCGACGCCAATTCAACAACACAGCTGGGGCTACGCTCCCCTGGCTGTTGGCGGCGGCGGGTGGGATCATTATCTGCAAGCTCCACAAGACACGACAGTCGCCTTGATTCATACAAGCACTGCAAGCCATCGACCCTAATGTGAGGCTACACTATCTTTAAAGACATTTACAGGAACTCGAACCGCGAGAACACTTCTCCGGCTATGTACAGTTAATTGTCTCTTGCTGTGATATACCGTCTGCATCCATGAAATGTTTTTCTGTGCGTCCTGTCCGCTTGATGGATTCCCATGACAGCCCTCCAGGTCCATTGCATTATAGTGACATTTTGGGTGCTAACTGGCAGTCAACACACTGGTCACTGGGCTTTTAGGGCTGGACCTTTTGGCACTGTAGCGCAAAATTTGAAAAATTGCTCAATATTTCTTGTGTATTTTTTTTTTTCAGTCAAAGCACCGTCTTTCGTGGCTGCAATGTAGCCGAGTGAGTTGCAAAGTTTCATTTCACCTTCATGGTCCCATCAACATCAACCAGCAACAGTTATTCAAGGAAAATAAAGAACACACACAGTAGCTACCATTGTTAACGTTGACTCAGCCCCACCCCGTCAAATTGTCTTCCTTAGATGTAAAACGAGAAGCACGTTGAAATGAACTTAAGTCTTTTGTTACCACGGGAAATTTACCGATTCTTAGAGCTCCGAGAAAACATTTTTTTTGTTGCTAAACATATTGGTTAGGCACATATTGCAGTGTCATAAAATGCAGATGATTCAACGCCCTTTCCAACAACACTGGTTTTAATACAGTCAAAACCCGCGATAACGAAACCCCGCTGGTATGAAATTCCCGCGGCAACGAAATATTTTCGCATCCCCGGCGAACGTCCATAGACGCCCATGTATTTTATATCTCGCGGCAACGAAACGTTCTCGGAAACTGATCCCGCGTTAACGAAATTCGGTGCAAGTTTGGTCGGCATTTTACCTACCCGTTGGAGGGTAACTGTATCCAAAAAGTGCTCAAGTGCATTTTTTTTGGACTCAAAGTGCGTAAACTTCAGCCACAGCACGTTTGCATGGCCGCCGCCATATTTGTTTACAAAAGACCGCGCAGCCGGCGGCCGTGGAGGCAGCCTCGCAGCGGCACCACCAGGGGGCGACACATGGTGACTCAAGTCGCGGCCATTTCTTTCTCTATGTCGCGGCTTTGGCTTGGGCTACGCTAGCCCACTACCGCTGAACAGAGCGCGTGCGTTTGTTGTTTGTGTGTGGCGATTGGCATGTTTGCTCTCAGTAAGATGCCTTCGCCAGCCCAAAAGTGGAGGTTTTTATCGCTACGAGATAAGGCAGCCATCATCGCCCAAGTCAGTGGCCCAAGGGAAAATAGCGCCGACGAGTTTGGAAACGCCTGCAACTAGCTCAACCATTTTGAAAACCAAGGATCCCACCAGTTTTCAGTGGCGCACGTGCGCAAAACAAAACAGTGACAGCTGTGACCTTTCTGGACGTCTAGAAAGCGGTGCTCACTAAGTTTTGTAAACAGTATTGGTGCAACGAGGTGCCACTCTGTCTGGCAAAGTTCGTAAACAGAAGAAGCTGGACTCCACTTGCATGATCGGACGTACTCGGTGCCGAGGGCCAGGGCGGAAAACGTGCAGAGAAGGTGAACCCACGGAATGTTTTGGATGCGTTTGACACGATCTCGTTCTTGGGCGCGCACGACGACTAGCAATGAACCACATGTACAGTGATAGCTGAACTGTGACGTTGGCTGCAAGGTAAGGCTCACGAAGTAATATAACCGACTTTAGGAAATAAATTTTTGGTTTGTGGCCAATTTTCCGGTCGTTTATGTTTCATTCTCGCGGCAACGAAATTCCCGCAAAAGCGAATTTTCTTGATTTCCCCGGCGGTTTCGTTATTGCGGGTTTCGACTGTAACGTTTTCATAAATAATAATTGCGAAAGAAATTTTCCACTTAAAAATTTGTGTAAAGGTGTAGAAGAAGATAAAAAAAAAGAGAAAAAGAGGTACTGCATAAGAAACCACTAGTAATAGCAACAAAAGAATTTATAAATTCTATAAGGAAACATTTGAAAAACCCGTCCAAGGGAAAAAAATTAAGTTGCGTGAAACAATTTGTCACATTAAAAAAAAAAAAGTTAGCACACGTGGTGCCCACAACTCGTAGTGCAGCCCAACATCTGTTTCAAAATGCACAATTCCGGATGGTTCCCTGGAAGAAATCTGGTGGTTTGACATTATTAGAGGCTGTAGAAGCCTTCTAATCATAATCGCGGCACCGATGCGATTATCATCATTGGTGCCCGTAATCTCTCGTGAGCAGCTCTCGCTCGAGCAGTTTCATTTTTCTCTAATCGCTATCTTTGTAAAATAGAACCACCATCTAATCACCCGGACGTCGCGGCCTTTGGTCTTTTCTCTTATTTTATAGAGGCACCAATTAGACCCTATGTCATGTAAAAATACCTTGTCAATGACTATGGCCAGGACAAGATTCACAGCAAGCAAGTGATGCGAAGAAACCCGCTTCGACTTGAAAACCAAGCTTGGTGATGGATGCTTGTAGACGTTCCGATCGCCACTTACATCTGTCGGAACTTTCACTCGCGGTTTATTATCACCTTCCGATTTGCTATGGTAGCCCTGCTTGCAGGAATAAGCTGCGATAGCTAGAATTGTGCCCAGCAAGCTTTCACCAAGCAGCTGCTGCACAACGGAGAGAGTTCAGCACTACATGCGTCATTTATTTAAGTCGCACCTAATATTTTCTTAAAGAAACAACGTCAGGCCTCTTGGAGACTGTCAGAACAGACAGTTCTAAGAAGCGACACTAGACCTCCGGAAATACCCTCGTACAGAAACGAAACTGGCCGATGAACAGCTGGTGGTGTTCAAGGCCAATTGGAAGTGCTCGCCTCGTCTGAGCTGAAATCTGACGACTTGGTGTTATGTTTCGATTTTTAGCTGGAGCTGTTATCGCAGAACCACGGAGTGGGTAAAGTGGAATCCCGAGCGGTGTGCATTTTTCTAGGAACAGTAGTGGGCGATGGAAGCGTCATGGCAAACAGGCTTGAAGTTGGGTAACTGCATAGTAGCGTCACATACGAATTTCACAACACAAGAATAAAGCCGAAACTGCTGGAAACCGGCTGAAAATGCCAGGTCCATCTATTAGGTATGCGGGGGGATCTTTTAAAATAAGTTTTGGCTGAATAAAGCTACTCTTCCGAACCAAAGATCACTAGTGAATAGCTGGTGTCATTTTCAGGTAATCATCACCTCTCAATGCTGTTGGATTAGTAGGCTGACAACATAATCTCATATTTGGCTCGCTAGGAACCTCTTAAAAAAATTTTTACGGTAATGCAGCACAACCACGAGCCGCATGCTTTTTTGTGAAATGAAGCAGACACACACCCCCTTTCGCAACAACACATGCATCTCACCTCGCAAAAAACGCCCTCAAAAATGGCAGTATTGCCAGAGCAGAAAACTTTTAACCGATTATAAAAGTGCAGCACCTAGACTAACCACTGGTGCGCATTGGGTGCACAAGAAATGACTACATGTTGAAATTGGCAATATAAAGCATCGGTCACCGGTGATCAATTTGAATAGGCACGGTAACGAAAGAGTTAAAGGCTGAAGTGGAATGGCATTTGGCTCACTCACTTCTCAAGCAAACAATCTTTGTCGCATACTGCATGAGTGGCACTCGGAAGAACGAGGCAGTGCCATTGGCTGTGAACTGGGGGGTGTTAATGAAGAAGGCTGTAATGTCCATCAGCATCTCGATTGATTGTAGGGTGTAACACACTGACGCAACGCAGGCGATGAGGCCTGAGGGCTCTGGATTACTTTTGACCACCACCTGGGGATCTTTAACGTGCGCCTAAATATCGTACACACGGGCGTTTTTGCTTTTCGCCTCCATCAGAAAAGCGGCTGCCGCGGCCGGGAATCCAACCCGCGACCTCATGCTCAGCAGCGCAACGCCTTATCCATCACCATCTCAACGACGGCTTCTAACCAACACCTTATTTTAGGGGAGCACGCTGGTCTTGTTTTTTTTTTATTTCTTTAGCTTGTGGACTCAATACTTACATATCCACGGTACCTTACTCCAGTGAGCAGAAATCTGCAGCCACTTTGCACTCACATAGCCCAACTTCAAATTTATATAATGTGTAAAGCACACCCATTACTTACAAGTTTTTTTTTCCTCTGTAGTACTAAATGCTGGAATACTAGAGGAATAGGAACTGCAGCCATAGCACAGCAGCAAATTTCTAGCATTGGTGATGAAAATTCTGTAATAGTTTCAAATATAAGTAATATTTCTAAAAATAATTTTAATACTTTTTAATAATTCTTAAAAAGTTATATTTTTGGTACAATGAGCAGCGAAAAATTCTCCCCCAGCAAAAACTAGTTATAATTTCTTTCATTTCGCATTCAAAAGCTTCCGAATGAAGTAAAAAAATGTGCAAACATCTGTGAAAGCAGAAACTGTAAAACTCAAGACACAGCTTCCATATTTCGTGGGTGCATTCTTTCGGCCTCGAGTGAAAATAAAATCGACGTAAAAATTTCCCCGCACAGTGGGCTCCCACTAGAGAGATCCTCAAGGGACTGACAAAATCATGCTCCCATCGTCGGGAATCAAGCTTTCGGAACAAAGACGCGCAACATCAAAAACCTGGCCATTAAGCTTTGGGAACAAAGAGAAACAGCATACAAAACCTGGCCATCATTACTGGTCAGAACATTTCCAGTCCACGCAGGCAGCCGAAACACTCTGCACTTTTAAAAGGGCCCTGCAGCACTTACCATCGACTACTCGGAAATGTATTTTGAGGTAAAGTCTATTAGTATTGTCCCAGCAATCTCCTCCCACAAAAATTATGAAAATCCGTTCCCTATCGTCGAAACTACGCACAAAAAACACGCATAATTGTTTCCTCTCAACTCGACCGCGGACAACGCGCCGAAAGCTGCGCGCTCTCTCCTGGAGACAGGGGTGGACCGCAGCATTCTCTCTGGCAGCCTTCAATATATCATACGCCGAGGAGTTTTCTCCTTTTCTCCACAACGTGGAGGGGTCTATTATCGGTCTGGTGCCACAAAAAAGGCAGGCATGCCTGCCTGCTCGCAAGCGCGCCCTCGGGCTGGTAGGGCGTCTTTGAAGCAATAAACGTTTGTTGTCGAGTGGTCTGGTTGAAAGGGAAGTATTGAGCTCGTCACTCCAACTCCGCGCTCACTCAAAAACACAAAATAAACGGCAAAACTGTGCGTACAGGTTCAGGTATAGAAGAGGTTGGTGCACAGCGCCGACGACGGTGGATCATCCCACGAAATGCGAGAAATAAGCAGCGAAGTTGACCAGTGACAGCCGATCGGACTGAAGAACTGGAGAGAGCATGGTTGGTTTTTCCGCATCTTTCACAGCAATTTGCGCGCTCACCGCTTTACGTGCACGTGTAACATTTGGCTCGGGTCTTTCTGGCAGGGCAAGCTAAACGTCGAGCAGGTTTACTTGCACTGCTCAAAGAGTGTTGCAGGGTCCCTTTAAAATCAAGAGATTGCGAAGGCGATGCAGTCCTTGAGCCACACCCACCTTCTGCCCGTCTCTCACCTGGCTCGGGTGTCAGCAACAACAGGTGTGGCAGGCTGGCCGGCTTCGTCGTCGGCACCGGTGAAGAATCGGACAGCACAGGCATGACGTCGCTCAGGCCTGTTTTCGTCAAAGGACATAAAAACAGACAGAGAGACAAAAGAGACAATGCAGCTCCTTTACAATTCCCCTGAACGTGCCTGATCTGAGTATCTTTGACTGTTACAGCCCCTTTGTCCGAGCTGTTAAGGATGCGTCTAAAGCCTGAGCGTGTTCTTTTGTGTTGTAGAACGATCTGCGAGTCAGCCATGCAATGTTTGTTCCAGTGATGTTATTTTCGTTTCTTATGCTCTTCTTTCTCTATTGTACACATGTTCCTTTCCTCTGTTTCTTTTGTGCGCCATGCTGAAGGCATCATGCTGTTTGTGGGCACGTATCCAAATAAATAAATAAATAAATAAATGAATGAATGAATGAATAAATAAATAAATAAATAAATAAATAGTGCCACACTCAAAACAGGACCTTAACTCTTTCGCTACCGCGCCTATCAAAATCGATCAATTTGATCGATACTTTTGGGAGCGCCTTTTATTTATTTTTATTTATTTATTTATTTATTTATTTAGACAATACTGCAGGCCAGAATTAGGCCCAAGCAGGAGTGGAAAGATAAAAACATAGCATATCAGGCAAAAGGTAATTATACAATCTCTATCTTAGAAAACACCAATAAAAATGGCAACGGCAAAACAATTTCTACATGTGAAAAAGCTGATCAATTGATGCATGCAGATTAGACGAAGTGAACACAGAGGGAGGAAGACTGTTCCAATCAGATATTGTTCGCGGGAAAAATGAGTATTTATGAGTGTTTGTGCGGGCGAACAATGGGGTAAATTTAAAGGGGTGGTATTGCGTTCCAGGCGTTTCTCGAACAAGTAAAGCTGTTCGGAGTTAGATCAGAAAATGGCCTTTCAAAATCAGTTTTGTTTTCATTTTTGCAACGGAAACGTGATTTTCGACACGCTTTTGAATCACCTGGGCGTGGAAAAGTGGCGTGGTCATCGTGCGTCACTGCTACCAACGAAGAATGCCTGCCACTCGTAATTACTCTGCACTAGCGTTTTTTTTTTTTTTGCTACCAGGGCGTGAATAGTGAACTAGCAAACGATTTTTCGTCAGGTTCGCGCTCTGACAGTAACAATCCCAGAAATCGGCTGAAAATGTCAAGCAGTGCCTGGTTGCAAAGCTACTTTATGATTTTAGGCAGTTTTATTGCCTTTGCGCACGTTGTTCTAAGTACTGTGGTAGTTCTACTTACCCCAGGACCATTAGCAGACAGTTTACAACAGTTTCGGTTTCGTTTCTGCATCGCGAAATTCATATTTAGCGCTACTACGCAGTTACCCAACTTCAAGGCTACCTGCCATGGCGCCTGAAGCGTCCGCGACTGATCCTCAAACAAAGCACGGCGCTGCTGATTTCCCCCCACCCTAACCCGATTTCTGCGATAAGAACTTCAGATGCAAGTCAAAAGGTCACACCCAGTCGCCAGATATCTGTCCTGCCGAGGACAGCGCTTCAAAACGGCCTTACACTGCCAGCTGTTCGCCTTCCAGTTTCGTTTCCATGCGAGGGTATATCCGGGGGTCTAATGTTGCTGCTTAGTTGAACTGTCTATTCGGACGGAGTCTCTGATAAGTTTTTGTACTGTTTCATTTGAAAAATGTTAGGTGGCGCTGAAATAGAGGAGGCTCGTTGTGCTGATCTTTTTCAGCGCGCAACTGCTACTCGGCCAAAGATCGCAGGGCACGATTCTAGCTCATCGTACCTCATTTTTGCGAGAAAGGCTACAATTGCGAGTAAGAAGATGATAATAAAGCTCAGCTTTATGTTTTGAGAGATAACTGACCGTGAACGACAACAAGCATCAGCCATGGCGTTCCGTTTCCAACTTCATGCATGTTTTTTCCGCATCGCGTGCTCGTCCCAAATATTGTGCTTGCTGTAAATGCAAAGTCAGCCATTGACAAGATGTTTTTACGTTATGTGGGGGCAAATTGGTGCCTCTGATAATGACAAACCGCAGATTTATTCCAGGAAACCACCCGAAATTGCACATTTTGAATTGGAGGTTGGGCTTCACCGCATGACACGAGCACCGTGCATGCTAACATTTTTTTTTGATATCTGACAAACTGTTCCGCACAAGTGGACATTTTTTCTAGGGCGTGTTTTTGAAATGTTTCCCTACAAAATGTATATTCTAATTTTTCTCTACTACCGGTGGTTTGATATACACAACTCCTTTTTTATCATTTTTTTCGACAACTTGACAAAAATTTTGGTTTTGATATTTTTTTTACAACTACGATATATAAAAACCTTTAAAAAACTGGTATTATTGGAAATGCCGTTAAATAATCTGCATTTTGTGCTCCTGCAATTAGTGCCTAACCAATTTTTTAGCTGGAAAAAAAATGTTTTCTTGGACCCCTAAAATTAGTCAATTTTACGGCGGTAGCGAAAGAGTTAACAGCATAGCCACAAATGGATATCTTCTGAGGCGCCCACACTGCGAACACAATGCAAGCGAGTGCGTGCATTTGCTCAGTGTTGCCACTAAGCCTTTTTCGGAAAACGTTTCATCAAACTTCTCTCATGGGTGAAAAAAATTGGCGCAGCTCGCACTGGTGGTGCACTTCAAAGCAAAGACCATTAATGTACGGTGTCTTATTCAGTAGCAATCGTCGTCATCCCTTTCATCATCGCCTTCTGAAAGCACAGCCGCATAGTGTGAATCCTCTTGTAGCGGATCCTTGCCTCCGTAAATTCCCACCTCTTCACCAGTTGGTCCGGTGGCCGTCTTCACATGTGGATTGTGAAGGGATGGATTGACAGATTTGTCGTCATCGTCGCTGGTGTGGCTGACCCCTGCCTCGCCGGTTATTATACAACGATGACAACGACCAAGGCAGGAACTCCTCATGAGGAGTAAGCCCACAAGCAAGCCTGTAAGATGCCGGGCTTTCGCCCGGCGTACGGCCGATGACCGTATTTCACCCGGCCGAGGTGCACACACACGCGTGCTCGGGGTTTTCTGTCTGCGCCAAACAGATTCGTGTCGACCTGATCAGCTCTGCTGTGAGAAAAAATCCTCGCGGCAAAAGCCCGGCCCGGCAACACTGATCAGCACCGTCTCCAGTGCTACATTATGTTTGCATCCCTTCCGTCGCTCCCCTTTCTTCCTTCTTGTGGCACAAACTATTGTGACAGGCAGAGTGGAAATGCACCTGTTTGGCTCACGGGCCGTCACGTGTGCTTGCCTGCACCGGCTAAACTTTTCTTCCACTGCGGGCAGTGTTCGGAGATAGTTCAGTGTTCGGATGTGTTGAAGTTCAGTGCAAACTCAATGAAGCCACGAAGAAAAACAAAAGTACAAATTCTGCTTATTTTAAAGGCCGGGCGCATGGATCTTTGGGACCGAAAAATTGCCCCAAAAAAGCATTTTTTTTTAGAAATCAATTTTCTCTCGATTTGCGCAGATTTTCCTATGAAAATTCCGTACTGGAATGGAAACAGTACCAGGTACTAATAAAATCCATAGAGAGGCCTGATTTCAACCGCAAAAAAAATATTTTTTTTTTTCAAAATTCCCCACTTCTTCACCACGATTGGTATCGCAGTGATAGGAAATTCTTGAGAGGTACATCCCAGCATGTAGTGCAGCTAGGAAGATCGCTTATTTTGCACTCTGAAGCTCTATGTTTAAAACACCCAATAAGGGAAGCAGATTTTGTATTTGGTGTTCCAGTGGTTGTTTAATTAGCATCATTTTTAATTGGTTAGCAGGAGTACTTCAAACCTTCTCAGAAGTTAGAATTGATGTAAACCTGTCTGTGATTGCAAAACAAAACAAAACGAAACAAAAGCTGTTTCCCACATCTCATTCTCCACAACTTCTGGTATCCATTCATGTCTTGCAAATAATCTTTTGTTCAATAGATTTTTCTCTAATGTTCTCAAAAACACTCAAGGATTATTTTTATATAACTTGGAAACTAATTACCTCACATAAAAACTGATTAGGTATTTAAAATCAGCTAAACAAACTTAACTAGCCAATAATGTTTCGTCAAAGTTGGTTGGAAACAACAAAAAAAAAGTTCCTAAGACTAGTTTGCCCCCTTAATACTTTGAAAATTTTCCACACTTGTGTTCTGACTGAAGTGAATGCTGACTACTACCGTATTTACCCGATTCTAACGCGCACCCGATTTTCCTGGCAAAAAAAAAAGAAAAAACTTGCACTTCCGATTGTAACGCACACGGGACTTAGTGACCCAGACAAACGAATGCGAGGGAAATGGGCGATTTATTTCCTGAAGTAATCTCACTCATCTCGCTCCTCGTCACTCTCCACTGACCACAACATCTCGTTTTCGGTGCCGTCAAGCGCGTTCGCGATGCCACACTTCTGAACGAACGTTCAACCATGGACGATGGGATCGTGGCCCACGCCTCGCACGCCCATCCCACGAGCTTCTCCAGAGGTGCACGCTTCAGCCGATCGCTCGTTTTGAACGCGTGGGAGCTGCTGCTGCCATTGCTGTTATCAAGCGCGCAAGTGAAACGATTTGACGATTTGTGTGAACTCCGATAGGAAAGCCTAGGCGCCTAGGCTTGCTGCGTCCAAAAAATCATTGCTAAAAGCTTTGGCACCATCTTGAGATGGCGATGGGTGGGACGAAATTTCCGCGTTTCGGCAGTTTCGGTTTTGTATGCGATTCTAAAGCGCACGCGATTTTTCGGCCCATTTTTTAGGGAAAAAAGTGCGCGTTAGAATCGTGTAAATACGGTATTAGAATGAATATTTAGGAAAAAAAAAAAAAAAACTATCCCCTGTCCCACAACGCATCATCCCGACAACACCTGGTGAACAGCAGCCACTGCAGAGCCAGTGTAGATAAACTGCCACGATAATGAAAGTAATGTGCTCACAAAGTGCAACCAAGGTCCGTTTCTTCCCACAAGACCCTGCAGAGTCCGCAAGGGGCCGTACTCACGGAAGGACCGTCGGTCGGTGGTCACACTGCAGCTGGACATCCAGGAGGAATCCAGCAGGCCACTCGGGGCATCCGTCAGCCGATCCTGTTGAACCAGCATAGGAAAGGAACTCTCAGAAAAACCCACGAAGCATGTAGGGCCCAGGCACCAACTGAACCCCCCTGGTTACCGTATTTATTCGAATATAGGTCGACCTATAATCGTGACCGAAGAACCTCGACCTATAGTCGTGATCAAAAATGGCGAGCGCACCGAGCAATTCGTTTCTCCGTCGCGCCCGGCGCTCCTCAATTTGAGGCGGCAGCGCAGAGCATCTAGAACAAAGACAGGCAAGAAAATAAAGGAAAAAATAACAAAACAATCAGCCTAAGAAAACCACCCACAGTCACTGCCGGCTATCGCGCATTACCTGCGGCCGAACCGGACACGAGCGAGCTGACGTACTGGCTAGAGAGCCAGATTGGCTTGGCTTGGTGTCTTCGGAGCCACGGTAGCGGCTAGCGCGAGGTGGGGGTAAAGGTGACTTTCGCCACCTAGCGTAACCACCTCGTGAACGGAACGGCGTTGCCTGCTTCGCTCGCTGTCTCTACTATCTCCCGTTCTCCGTTTCATGCGCTTTCTTTGTGTTTGCTTCGTTGTGATTTCCGCACACAACGTTTTTCTCGTGCGCATTTCACGATGTCACGTCGGACTTTAAGCGGCGGGTGATCCTGTTTGCTGAGAACTTGAACAACTGCGCCGCTCAGCGAGAGTTAGACGTTAATGAAAAGCTGATCAGGGGATGGCGGAAACAGTGGGACGAACTTTTTGCTTGTGGGGGACTGCGTCGTGCGTTTCGTGGCCCTACAATTGGGAGGCACGATGCTCTCGAGAAAAAACTCCGGCTGCACGTGGAAGATATTCAGACCAAAGCTCAACAGTTAGCGCTGCGAGGCAGGATTGGCCGTTCAGCCTTCAAAGCCAGTCGGGGCGGGGGTGGGTAATGAACTGCGGCGCATGCGGCGCAAGTTCCGACGACGACGCAGTGTGTGGCTCCAACCAGTGAGGTGACCGCGTTGTAAATAAATGGGAGTTTTAAAAAGTTTCCTCAAGTTTTTTCTTAAAAGTATGGGTCGACCTATAATCGAATATATTATTTTTTTTTTCGGCGACTTCAATTTTTAGGGGGTCGACCTATATTCGTGCTCGACCTATTTTCGAATAAATACGGTAGCTTAGCTTCAGCAGGTCATGAGGCTTCTTCCTCAGGTTAGAAACAGAAGCCATTCTTGAATTCCACAAAAAAAGGAAGCTTGAAGTCACTGTATTTAAGTGTAGAAAGTATTGAAACAGCTCATACAGGGTTCGCACAGGCTTCAAAAGCAAAATTCAAGGGTTTTCGAGGACTTTCAAGGACCAGAAAACAAATTTTCAAGGTTCCCATCTTATGTTTTATCCGGGATTATTTATAGCTTTTTCAACACAATGCAAGTCTTCTATTGCACAATACCTGAGCACAATATTGCACATTTAGATAGCCACTAACAGGTGCATGACTGCTCCCCCAGCTTTATTTTTTATTTCATGGTTGGTATTTAGAGGGGGTTTTTTTCCGTGTTGTTTTGCCCAGGCTGTTTGATTTCAAAACTTCGTTAATGTTGCCTGTATGTCCTGCTTTGTCAGCAAGAGTATCAGTTGAAACTGAATCAGCAAGTGTTGCGGTAAGGCAGGACGAACTATGTACACGTCCACCATTTGCACGTAAAAGCAGAGGCACGGCAAACATGCAATGAGCAAACGTCCACAGACTTGGAAGATGCAAGCTAGAGAACAGAAGCTGGCTTTCACTGGATTGTATTGTGACATGGATTGGATTGTGAAAAGCCTGCTCCCAATGTTGCCTCGCAATAATGAGAACCCACCAAACTTGTTGTAATCTCACGCAATACACTGGAACTTGATTGTTACAATGTTTCATGACATTTGTTAACACCTAAAATCCACGACAAACACTTTAAATTCTTGTAAAAAGACAAGGCCATTGATTCTCTCCATAAAAATCAAGGATATTTAAGGACCATTTAAAAATTCCAGGACTTTCCAGGCCATGAAATTGACACTTCTGAATTCAAGGGTTTTCAAGGTTTTCAAGGACCTGTGCAAACCCTGTCATAACGTGAAAGATGCAAAATGACTGCTGCTTTGGCTAGCTTCGGCAAACACAGCTCTGGTCCAGCTCAGGTTAAAAACAGGAGAGAGTGCAATCGGCATTCTCGAGAGGAAGCGCAAAAAGGGAGCCCATAACTACCATGCTTAAGCTCACAAAGTGTTAAAACAACAGCTATGCAATGCACTTTTCCCTAGGCACCCAAGTACTACCGACATTCCCAGCCCACTCACCCGGTTGATGATGCCGTCCAGGGAGCCCCTGTAATACCTGGCATCTCCAGTGCTCAGGCCGTCAGGCGAACCGTTCACCGACATGGCTGGGGAAGGAAGAATGCCAGGAAGCACTTGCGTCCATAACACGTCACTGTAGCGCACAATTTGAAAGTTGTTCAATACTTCTTCCACTTTTTTTTTTTTCGGTTAGAAAGATCACACGACCCTTACTATACTCCCGAATGCGAAATTCCCGAGACAGCGCATATCTGCTGCGTCTCAGGAAGTGATTTTGTGATCAGCGAACGCACGGCAGTGCCCGCTACTCTGCTGTTGTCTCACACCGGTTTTCTGCCGCCGAGCAGGTTGTTGGTAACTGTGTTTGAACTTCCCGCGCAAATGTCACGTGGTTCGGATGCGCTGCAAATGGCGGAGCAGCGTCTGGCAAAAGTGTAAGGGGGAGGCAGTGAGACATACTGAACTGTGGTGACGCGCTGGGGAGATGATGCCTTAGCACCGCATGCCGCTCTCCCCCTTCACCAGACACCGCTCCTTTATTTTCTTCCTGCCTGGGGTGCCTTGTTCGCTCGTTCAGTTGCGCGGACGCTGCCGCAAAACCCCTGTACCGGGCGCCAAAGCGCTGCACACTGAAACGTCTCTTGTGGCTGGAAGAGAGCTGACTGAGGTACTGAAGCCTTCTTCTGCCAACTTAAATGGAGTACATTGTCTTCATGGCCCTGTTGCAATTTCTTACAATTTGTAAGTAAACTCTGTGAAACTTGGCAGTCTTGCTGCTTTCCCCCCCCCCGATTTCGAATGTGCCATTGTTTTTTGATTCAGTCAATTAGTTCCCGAGATAATTAGAGACAATTAGTCATTTTTGGAGGAACAATAGACAAAACAGTGTTGGTCATAAAACTGTAACCTCAATATTTTCCAATACAATGAAGACTGGTTAGTGCAATAAGAGAATCGGTTTTTCGGTGCACCACTTCGAACTAATTTTACAGCTTGGCCAACTTCACTTTTGTGCTTTTCTCACCATAATAACGTAGTCAACCACGAGCACCTTCACTGAACACTCGCTAGATGAGAAAGAGCCCAGAAGTGCACTGTCACAGTGATTAGTTTTCTGATGACATGATACACAAGGTTGCTCTTTTTTCCTTCACAGTGGATTGCCAACTCCCTCTTCCTCCAGCCACCTTTTCGCCTCTGTCACTTCGAATTTTGATACGAGGTGCCGTATATTGCCAATCTAAAAATGTCTCACCAGCGATACACGTGTGTTTGGAAGTGAAGCCAACTTCAATAATATCGGTCAAAGCTTAGTCATCGTACGTTGGCTTCCCCACACTGCATTGGGTTGCACAATGAGACCTCCTCACAATCCCGTCGAACCCATTCTTGGTGAAAGCTTCACAGAGTGAAATGGCACTGAATTAAAAAAAAAAAAAACTACCATTCCCTTTCTTTCTGTGTAGGACCTAAGGAAGAACGACGATTCGTAAAGTTTTACACTTGTGGGCATCAACGCAAAGTTCACTGACAAGCAGTCATTGACACATGACCACTGGCGAGGGCAGTTTGCCAACAGCAGTTTTGACACTTTTTGCCACCGTAAATAACAACGCAGGTCAAAAATATAACATTTGTGCATTATTAGTACTGTGAGCGACCCACGAGCAAAGGGTTGCAAAGCGGGGATGGTGTCACCATGTCGAGATGGCATTGCATGCAAAAAGTCTTGTGTATCGGGCCAATTTTTTGCACCTTGCACTGCCCCACAGGCCAATTTACCTTCAAGGAACGTTCACGCAACTGCCATTGATGTGTGTTAGTTGTAACTTCAACGGCGGAGCGTTGGCCCTGACAAGCTTCTGCTGGTATTGTATCGTGCTCCGAATGGAGCAGGTTTTTGTGCTGGGCAAAAAGCAACTCCCAGCTAAAAAAAAAATTCACAAAAAATTTTAAAAAGGATTCCAGGGCTTTCACATTTTGATACAAAACAAGTTATATCACCTCTAAAAAAAAAATGTCTTCCCTGCAATGCGTTTGTGTTTAGAGGTGAAGCCAATTTTAAGAAAATAAGCATAAGCGTCGTTTTTGTATTCCGGCTTTCCCACACTGCCTGCTTCGCAGCGAAGCACGGCCATCAACGGAGGGAGTCCGATTACAAAAAGTGGCCCCAACTCTTGTGTTATCGGAAGTGTACCGAAACAAATTACACGGCCATTAGCCGCTAAGACGACTCTGCCATCACGCCGAGTTTCATTTACTGGTCACGATTAGTTACTTCACGGGGAAGTTGTAAATGTTACAGAATTACTGCCTGCTGTCAATAAATGGCCAATTGCTGTGCACTGTTCAAAACACGGCATGCAACCACAGTGGTAGCAGTGTAAGCAAGTATGACCATTAGCAACATTCGAAACGTCCTTGTAATGCTTGTTCAACCTGTCATTTAGGCATCAGACTGTGTGCCCCCGACGTGCCGTACTTCTAACCTCCGATTGTAACACCCACAGAACTTTGTGAGCAAGAAAAGCGAGAGAAGCGGGCGATTTATTTCCCGATGTAATCTCACTCATCTCACTCCTCGTCGCTCTCCGAGAACTCCTTGTCACTTTCCGCTGACCGCAACATCTCGTCATCGGTGCCGTCAAGCGCGTTCACGATGCCACGCTTCTGAACGAACGTTCACCCATGGTCGATGGGATCGTGACCCACGCCTTGCACGTCCATCCCGCGAGCTTCTCCAGAGGCGCACGCTTCAGCCGACCGCTCGTTTTGAACGCATAAGAGCCGCTCGTAATCCGTGGAAGCAGCGCACCTTCGTTGCCGCTGCTGCCATTGCGGTTATCAAGCACGCAAGTGGAACAATTTGAAGATTTGTGTGAACGCCGATAGAAAAGCTTAGGCACCTAGGCTTTCTGCGTCCGAAAAAATCGTTGCTAAAAGCTTTGGCGCCATCTTGAGATGGTGATGGCGATGGGTGGGACGAAATTTCCGCTGTTTCGGCAGTTTCGGTTCTTTATCCGATTCTAACGCGCATGCGATTTTTCGGCCTATTTTTCCGGAAAAAAAGTGCGCGTTAGAATCGGGTAAGTATGGTAAAAGTCATCGCAATGGTGAAGAGGGCAGACCCCCCCCCCAACGCACCTGAACTTGAGGACATTCGCGAGGTAGCATTGCCACCATCGCCACCTTGATGCTTCGACACCGCAGTGGTGGCCGCTTGTTGGGCAGCGGCACTCAGGGACACCATCACCTGCACAGGCGTGAAGGCAACAGCTGTAACCCTAATGGCAGCCATTCAGCTAGATCAAGCATTCCCACTTCCATGGCAAGCACAAGGGAAGCCTGACGTACCGATCACAGTTTCCACCCCCCATTCCATCTAGCGTGTACATCGATGGAAGCGGCATTTTGCATTTGGGAGAAAGCCCTCCTCTCTGCAGGGAAATTGTTAGTTTGGAGTAGTTAATTCTTTTCTTTGTTTTTTTTTTAAGTTTGGGAGTTTCACATGCCAAAGCTCCAAATTAATTTTTATTTATTTATTTATATATATGAATAAGTGCCCACAAGCAGCATGATGCCTTCAGTGTGGTGCATGCAAAAAACAGAGGAAAGGAGAGGAAAGGAAGATGTGTACAACAGAGAAAGAAGAAATGAAAATAACATCAATGAAACAAACTTTCAAACAAACAATTAAACTTTATTTTTGACCGCCAGCTAGGGATAATTAGCGTGTGCCGAAATCTCACCACACTGGCTTTTTTTTTTCCCCCCCTGCCTCCCATCTCAAACCCGGCTCCACAGCCGGGATCAGACCTGTGGTTTTGTGTTAAGCAGCACATTTTAGCCTTGACTGAGCCACCAAAGAAGACGCCAGCTTTAAGCACCTACAGGAGCTTTTCAGGCCAATGCTTTAAAATACCGTATTTATTCGAATCTAAGCTGATAGTTTTTTTTGAAATACTGATATTTCAAACTTTATGGTCGGCTTGGATTCGAGGATTTTGAAACACGCGCCAATTTCCAAGTGAAATTGAGGGAAGTGGGTGCCAATTCCCAAGTGAAATTGAGGGAAGTGGCGTGCAGCTAGCGCCACCCAGAAAAGAAAGTATTGTAGCCATTACTAGACGAGCCAGTAGCCACTTAAGGGGCCATAGCTGGGGGCGATGCCGCCATTTTGAACTGTGTGGATAGTGGCCTGCATGCGGTGTGGCGTTTGGTTTTGACAGCGCAATGGCACTAAACAAGCGGTGCCATTATAGTGCCGCTTTTTAAAGAAAAAGTTGTTTTAGCCACGGAGTTGTCCTCGAACGTTCAAGCCGGGCGGGACTTCGGCGTGGATGAAAAAATGTCCGTCATTGGAGGACGCAACGGGAGAGGATATTTGCGAGCGCCGCAGTGAGGATGGCATTCACCGGACCACGAGAAGGCTGTCACCACGAAATGGGGATGGCATTGGCTGACTTCGTTCGGATGCAGCGAGCAGATGCCCTTCCAGTAACAACGGAAGTGCTCCAGGCAAAAGCAAGGAAGCTTTCAAGGGAACGAGCCTTATCGCGGGCACACTTCAAAGCCAGTCGGGGCTGGCTACAGAAATTCATGAAGTGCTTCGGCTTTAGCCTCCGTCGTCGAACCTCAACCGCCCAGAAGTTGCCCGGTGATTTTGAAGAGAAACTGATTGAGTTCCAGCACCGCATCTTCATGTTCAATAAACGTGTTTTCTTTTTGTGAACGCTGACCTCGCCTTTTTGTTCAGCCTACATTCGAGGCGTTTTTTTTTTTTTTTCGTGGCTTCGGACTTTCGGGGGTCGGCTTAGAATCTGGGCCGGCCTAGATTCGAATAAATATGGTAATCTGATGGACTGCTGTGAAATCGAAAGTTAGACCATTTGTACTACGCACGGCCACCGGAAGATTGCACACAATGTATGGAGGCATTTCTTACAATTTTAACCTACCGGAACAGAAACGATACATGCGTGGGAATAATACAGACGGAACTTCACTGAATCCGAGTTCTTTATTACATAAAAAAAAAACTGTGACGAGGGCAGACACCACTCCGGGTGGGCCACTTTGCGTATTTGATAGCGCTGTTGTTTTATCTCACCGGAGTCGTGTTTATCGGCAGCAGCCTTGTTTTTGATGGTCGAGCGGACCGTCTGCTTAGACAGGCATTACTTCTGGCGATGTCAGCCTGTTTTTCCCTGTGTTCGACAGCATTAATTATGCTTCATTTATGCAGCAGGGAAATCAGATACCCTGCCGCTCACGCCGCAGGTCGTACAAAAAAAAAAAAAAAAAAAAAAAAAAGGGCCATTGGCACTGACTTGGCCTAGCTGCACTAAGAACCCGGCTGCCAACAATGTTGCTAGACCACACTTTTCTTGCCAAATGAAACAAACAAAAAAGCACTTCGGGTGCCAGCCCCGTGGAAGTCCGCTATAAACATTCATTCGAAACAAGTTTTGCTAAAAATTTAGTCTGTTGTAGCCCGTAGTCTGCTCTAGCCGGGTTTGTTATGAGCGGAGTGGACTTTATTTAACTCTTTCGCTACCGTGCCTATCAAAATCGATCAATTTGATCAATACTTTTGGGAGCGCCTTTTCATAGCGTTCCAGGCGTTTCTCGAACAAGTAAAGCTGTTCCGAGTTAGATCAGAAAATGGCCTTTCAAAATCAGTTTTGTTTTCATTTTTGCTACAGAAACGGGATTTTTGACACGCTTTTGAATCACCTGGGTGTGGAAAAGGGGCGTGGTCATCGCGCGTCACGGCTACCAATGAAGAATGCGTGCAACTCGTAATTACTCTGCACCAGCGCTTGTTTTTTGCAATCAGGGCATGAATGGGGAACTAGCAAACGATTTTCAATCGTCAGGTTCACGCTCTGACAATAATAATCCCAGAAATTGGCTGAAAATGTCAAGCAGTGCCTGGTTGCAAAGCTACTTTATGATTTTAGGCAGTTTTATTGCCTTTGCGCACGTTGTTCTAAGTACTGTGGTAGTTCTACTTACCCCAGGACCATTAGCAGACAGTTTACAACAGTTTCGGTTTCGTTTCTGCATCGCGAAATTCATATTTAGCGCTACTACGCAGTTACCCAACTTCAAGGCTACCTGCCATGGCGCCTGAAGCGTCCGCGACTGATCCTCAAACAAAGCACGGCGCTGCTGATTTCCCCCCACCCTAACCCGATTTCTGCGATAAGAACTTCAGATGCAAGTCAAAAGGTCACACCCAGTCGCCAGATATCTGTCCTGCCGAGGACAGCGCTTCAAAACGGCCTTACACTGCCAGCTGTTCGCCTTCCAGTTTCGTTTCCATGCGAGGGTATATCCGGGGGTCTAATGTTGCTGCTTAGTTGAACTGTCTATTCGGACGGAGTCTCTGATAAGTTTTTGTACTGTTTCATTTGAAAAATGTTAGGTGGCGCTGAAATAGAGGAGGCTCGTTGTGCTGATCTTTTTCAACGCGCAATTGCTACTCAGCCAAAGATCGCAGGGCACGATTCTAGCTCATCGTACCTCATTTTTGCGAGCAAGGCTACAATTGTGAGTAAGGAGATGATAATAAAGCTCAGCTTTATGTTTTGAGAGATTACTGACCGTGAACGACAACAAGCATCAGCCACGGCGTTCCGTTTTCCACTTCATGCATGTTTTTTTCCGCATCGCGTGCTCGTCCCAAATATTGTGCTCGCTGTAAAGGCAAAGTCAGCCATTGACAAGATGTTTTTACGTTATGTGGGGCAAATTGGTGCCTCTGATAATGACAAACCGCCAGATTTATTCCAGGAAACCACCTGAAATTGCACATTTTGAATTGGAGGTTGGGCTTCACCGCATGACACGAGCACCGTGCATGCTAACATTTTTTTTTTTATATCTGACAAACTGTTCTGTGCAAGTCGACTTTTTTTCTAGGGCGTGTTTTTTTTTAAATGTTTTCCTACAAAATATATATTCTAATTTTTTTCTACTACCGGTGGTTTGATATACGTAACTCCTTTTTTATCATTTTTTTCGACAACTTGACAAAAATTTTGGTTTTGATATTTTTTTACAACGATGATATATAAAAACCTTTAGAAAACTGGTATTATTGGAAATGCCATCAAATTATTGGAAATGCCATCATTTTGTGCTCCTGCAATTAGTGCCTAACCAATTTTTTAGCAGGAAAAAAAATTTTTTCTTGGACCCCTAAAATTAGTCAATTTTCTGGCGGTAGTGAAAGAGTTAAAATGCACGGGGACCAGACAAACCAACACAAATGGTCTGTTGTAATCGGAGGTCTGTTGTTGCCAGATCCGCTGTAATGAGGTTTTACTGTAGTACGAAACTGCGTGGCAGCAGCCACAAAGGAGAAGAGACTGCGCGGAAGAAGGGGGGCACCTGCTGCACGGACGGGGGCACGGTGGGGCAGGGGGCGATGGCGGTGACCGGTGCGCGGTGGGTGTCGGCCAGGGTGACTGGCGGCTCCGACCGGGCACAGCGCAGGTCGTACACGTACAGCTGCCCCGAGGTGGCCCCCACCACCACCCGCTGGCCGTCCGGCAGGAAGGACACAGACTCCAGGCTGCTCGCGGGCGTCTGCAGCGTCGTGTGCGTGCTGCCAGGGGCCCATGGGAGGCGAGAGAGACCCATCTTGAATCGGGTTAGGACCCTATTCATGTAACCATCACTCTTGCTCGCTAAGCCACAACGACCCAACTCAGGTGTCAGTCATCGTGGCCATGGGGAGGCTAGCCCACCGACATCCAACTCGGACTGAACCTCCAAGCAGAGTACACACAAATGAACACTGTCCGCATCCATACATGGCTCGGTGGAAACAGGAATTCCTTTGTAAAACAGGGTGCCAATGGGGGACCAATGAGGGTCCTGTCCTCTGGCATCCTCATTCACAAGTCCATGGCACTGCAGGTACGGAGCCCCATGTATAAACATGCGCGCTGGCCAAGATGACCACCCCCACTAGCCTTAGGAGGCCCCCACACACTTACAGTTGAACCTCGATATAACGAACCTCGATTTAACGAAATTCGCGATATAACGAATTTTTTCCAGTTTTCTACCAAAATTTTGCTAAATCCATGTATTTTTATCTCGATTTTACGAAGTAATTTTGTGCGGCGCTTTCGATTTAACGAAGTCACGGCGAGAAAGGAAGAACGAAATTCCGGTCGAGGCACGTTTTATTTTGCCTCTCAGAGCCTACATTGAAAACGTTAAGTACTCACATTTACTGATAAAAGGCTAAAATGAAAGAAAAGCGGTGAATTATGCGGTTGACAACAATTAAAAGCGATAAAAGCTGCTGCTCAAAAACCGCTAGCGGTCATGGACGGTTTAATAGTGCCGCCACCATTTTGACGTCTCCATCGTTGCCTACGCCAGCGCCCTCTATGCTTAGGCTGCCGAAGTCTACTTCAAGTGATTTTTTTTTTTTTCTACGCGTATTTGCTCACGGTGCTGCTGCTCTAGGTTGTGCTCGCTGATAACCACATTAATATTTTGTTCGTCCATCATTAGATGAGTCTTATAAGCAGCATGAGCACTCCAAGGGAAAGAAAAGTGTTCCGAACAAGAGCCTGTAGAAGTGTCAGTGAAACCGACGGTAGACCGACGGCCACCGAAGTGATGGATGCCATCGACGTTCTGCGGAGGCACGCAGGCGCACGCGAATGTTTAAGAGCAAGCCTTGTTAGCGCTGTCAGCATACAAGCGTCACGTAAAGCCCACCCTGGTCAAGAAACGCCAAGCACTGCTTACGGACTTCTTCACTACGGCTTGAACATCGAGTGCTGGTGGCAATAAATTGCTCTCCGAACGTGGTCAAAACGTGTTCATTAGACAGCTGCGATGCGGAGAAATCGGTTTCTTTAGGGCTCAGCGGGCATACAAGTAATTGCTTAATCAAATTTGGCCAGAAGATATTTAATGTAAGCTTTCCACTTTAGCGGGAGCACGTAAGCGCTGCTCCACAAAGTGAAGCGGTCCGTGTGTACTCCGCTCAATTCTCAATCATGGCTTTATCTCGAGTGTCGTGGTTGCATCACGCGCCCATACTGCAGAGCCTTTGTGCATGAAAGAAGTCTTTAGAAAGCTTTATAGCACCCTTCCGCTGTTGGCCCGCCGCACCCCTCAACGCCGCGGCTAAGCCTACTACTGAACGGACGAAAAGAGGCGTAACTTTGAACCAGCACCTCGCCGGGGTGAAGTTCACGGGGCACGGACGCGGGTTCAATGGACTAACAGCGGCGTTTAGTAGTGACCGAAATGAAAAAAAGAAAAAGTGAAAACCTAGTCTGCTATCATATTTAATGAGGCGTTGCGGAAAAAGCGCCGGTTTTACGACGACACGAACTACGGTCGGCTATCCGAATTCCATTGCCTAAGTGTTGAGGCTCTTAATTCACACAATTTTCGCGGCCAGTTTTAGTACAAATTTCGCTTTAAGTGGAGAGGTAACTACATAGCAGTTGTTTCTGAGCGGTGGGCAAGCTTTTGAAACCTCAATAACTGGTTAAATTAACTGTAAAATCGAAACCTCGATTTTACGAAATTCTCGATTTAACGAAATTTTCGCCCGCAAGTACGACTTCGTTATATCGAGGTTTAACTGTATAACCAAAGTAGTGCAGTATCTCGGTTGCTCTTTTCTTGACCAACAAAATACAATACGTCTCTTGTATTACACCTCTTGGCTTTTGTAAGAAGTGACCCACGTCTTAATTGAGACCGTAGCAGCACTCCTCAGGTAAAACCCAGCCAGGCACTTGGCACTTCCCATCCAGCCCTACTGCTTTGGAAGGAATCAAGAGAGCAGCAAAAATTGTGCGGGATGCGAGAGCGCGACAGAAATGGCATTGACACATGACAGCTGAAGCGCGGCACATGTTCAAAAATGAGAGCGCATCCCTCGCACAAGAACAAGTGAAACAGGATTGCAAAAAAATTGTCCTCTCTGGACAACCAGCTGGATGTGGAACTATCCTTCTAAGGCCTAGCTGTTTTCGTTTCTTGAATTCTCGCATCTGCAGCGCTCAGTTGGTTTCCAATAACTTCAAGAAGCCAGGACGACACTTGAACAAAGCACAATGATGCTGCGTGCTATGCAGAAGTGCTCCATTCGTCTTTCTGCTTTTTCCTCTAAGAGGTATGTACCTGCAGTTTGACAACTGCTGTCTGGCGCTGCCAAAATGATAGGCCTCAGTTGCCAACTAAGCAAGCTGCCGAGCCACGCAGTGAAGACAGTTAGCAGCGCTGCCAAAGACATCCTGCCCCCTCAAAATAGCTAAACCGATCATTCGAAGCCAAGTATGACTGCCGAATGCAAGACAATGTTTGCGCATGGCTCACCTTGCCTCTGCTTCTTGCGATGCTCCGCCGGCTGCTTGCATTAAAAAGGTGCGATAAGCAGAATGAAAGCCATACAGCTCAGTGTTAAAATTCACCACTGAACAGCATTGCAAAAGATATGGCCAGCAGTATGGTTTCACCACAGAGTTCGATGTACACTTGGCACCAAGCAATAAATTTACTTGAACAGTGCCACAGGGCACTGTGACAGCTATTCGGCTTGCACTACTACTGAAAGTGAAAAACTCACTCCCGGTAGGAAATTTAGCAAGTCCGTGTTGAACTGAAGTTAATACAAGGTGGGATGACGTTGAGAGAGTCCACTGAACAGCACTGTACGGGTGCATAGATTAAACGTTCGCCCCGAGTGTAGTCTTTCCTCTCCAGAACTCTGGGCTATCGCTGAAAAAATCCTCTGCCACCCCCCCCCCCCCCCCCCCCTCCATCAATGCTCCCCACACACACACAGCTTTTGCACATGGCAAGTGGGTTCTCTTAGGATCTGGCATCTGGCTCCGTGGATTTAGATCCCATTTTCAATGGAACGATCACTCTGGTGATGTTTTTACCGAGGCATGCGCAATTGCCGTTGTAGCTTAGAATTTACCGTATAAACGCGTGCAAGGGCCGCACTTTTTTTTCAAGAAATGAGGGCCAATTTTCAGGGTGCGGCCCATACACGCGACGTACAATTTTTAAAGTAAAAAAGAACGTACCAGCTAGCGAACGAAGAGCGTTTATTGCAGCACACGGCATACGTGCTTAATCGTCGTCGCTCAACGAGTCCTCGGGCTCGGAGTCCGAGGGGGTGTGTTGCGGAGTATCGTCCTCCCACAAGCATTCATCTTCAGCGCCGTCCAAGCTGTTTGATATACCAGTGACCTTGAAGATTCGGGATACAACGTCCGTCGCCACCAAGCTCCACGCGGACAGGATCCAACTGACAACAGTCGCAAGAGGTGGCCTCTTCAGCCATCCGGTCGGCGTCTGCTCGTGGCTGCCGCTTGCCATCCACTCAGTGTAAAGCCTTCGGAATTCAACCTTAAAAGGTCGGTTCACGCTTACGTCCAATTGCTGCAGCATTCCAGTGAGGCCGCCCGGAATCACGGCCATGTCTGTGCCGACACGGCGCAGCTGTTCCTTCACCTTATCGGTAAGGTGACCGCGGAAGCTGTCTAACACTAACAGTGACCGTTTGGCCAACAACGCTCCCGGTCGGTTTTGCCAAACACATTTCACCCAGTCGAGCACCAAGTCATCGTTCATCCAGCCCTTTTCTTGGGCTCGAACTATGATACCCTTGGGGAACACTTCGTTGGGAATCCTCTTCCTTTTCAACACAACGTACGGGGGTAGCTTCCGCCCGTCCGCGGTCACACAAAGCATCACTGTGCAGCGTTGGCGCTCAGCGCCGGTGGTCTGCACGGCGACGCTCTTTTTGCCTTTCAGTTCGACTGTGTAATTCTCTGGGCAGTCAAACCACACAGGAGTTTGATCAGCGTTCGCAATTTGCGACAGCGGATAATTATGCTGATGGCGAAGGCCGATGACGCGCTTATGAAAACTAAGCACCTTGCTGGTGTAGTCTTCTGGCAGCCGCTGGCACAACGTGGTCCTTCGGCGAAATGAGAGCCCCTTCCTTTTCAGAAATCTTCGCACCCAGCCAGCACTAGCCTTGAAAGTCCCGGCCGGTATGTTCTTCGCACGTGCCAAGGCTAGTGCCTTCACGCGCAGCATGTCCGTTGTGAGCGCAAAACCATCGTTCCGCACTTCAGTCACATAGCGGAACAAGTCTTCTTCCAGTTCCGGAAACTTGCACGGCTTTCCTCGGAAAGCGCGCTTTTTGCTGTTGGTGTTTTCCAAAGCTTCCTTTTGTGCGCACCATCGTCGAACACACTTTTCGTTGACGTTGAATTTTCTGCCGGCGGCACGTTTCCCGTGCTCGAGAGCGAACTCGATCACCTTCAACTTGTAGCCAGCCGTGTAGCTATTAAGGTGCTTGCCCATCGTGCCACAACGTAAACGCTCATTAAAAGACATGCAAACATGAGAGACAATGCAGAACGCCAGCAAATGGCCGGCAGAACCAGCAGAACTGCACAAGTTGGTGATGCTAATGCCGATATGGATAGCGCCATCTATCGACAATGCTTAAAAGCTAGCATGCGCGCGCGCATTTTGAATACGTATGGGTCAACGAAAGTGTTGGTGCGGCGCGTACACGGATTTTTTTTTTTTCGATATGTAGTTGAGAGAAACGGGGTGCGGCCCATACACGGGTGCGGCCCTTACACGCGTTTATACAGTAAATCAAACAATATGGCCCCACCAAAGATTTGATTGAAAGTTTGAGCTCACAAATAATTCGAAACGTCAAATGTTTGAAGTCTGTCATGCCTCTCAAACCCGGCCAACAATCCCACAAAGCCTAGTCGGCTATATCCAAACCAAATTGACGTGTGTTAACCGGCTTCGTGAAAATTTATAAGAATTTTTTTTTTTTTTTGTTATCCCAGCATGTATACATTGTGCCCGTTACTTTAGGGACCACTCGAGGTGAGCCGGAGCAAAATGAGGGTTTCTTCCAATATCGACAACAAAGTTACCATCTAGTTCCTGCATTCCTGGTCACAACACACTATTGCAACAAAATAAACGGGGGTACGGGTGATTCTCACGCCTAGTACTACTACAAACTAAAATTGAAACAGCTCGAAGCAGTGCATTTTGTAGCCTTCAGGTGATAAGTACAAACAGACATTTTGAAGACTAAATCTTTCTTTTCTTTATTAAGGACATTCGTTAGCATTTCAACTACAGTGTAGACCGCTTATAACGTATGTCGCGGGAGCCGCAAAAATCCGCACTATAAGCGGTACCGCACTATAACCAAATCGTGCGCGAATTCAGCCAAATTGCCACCTACCTCTCAAGTCATCCTAAATTTTTTATCACCCAAACGCACAGCACCTAAAAACGAAGGCAGGGTCCTCATTTCGTAATATTTTTAACATCAGCGGCTGCTGCAGGGTCTCACACATTGCAAAAGCGCGGTCTTACAAACGGCAAGTGCAGCTTTAACTTCCGTTGTGTTGTGTTTTGAAAGACCATGGCTGCGTTTTCTGCGTCTATGAAGATGCCGCAGGACATAATAAGAAAGGCCAGCGGGATTTTTTTTTTTACCCCACCTTGTGTTCACGATGCCGAAGGCGGCTGCTTATCAGCGAAACGTACTGGTGGTGGAAATCTTCGCGCGGCGCGCTTGTTCGGAAAGAGCGGTGGCTTATCTGCACAACGTTCTAAAGCGTGAACCGCATGGAGCAATTTCTCGCGAAAACGTGCAGCGCACGCCGCAAGCGCGGCGACGTTGGCGCGGATACAACTGTGCGGCGCGGTAAGAGGCGGCAACATGGCGTCGGCACTGGCCGTGAAGCGGTTCAGGCAGCTCCAGCGACCACTTCTAACCGCTCGCTTAAATGCCGCACAAGGCGCAAGCGAAGATGCTCATGCAAGAAAAGAGCTGATAATGTGACCGCACACGCTGCTTGTGAAAGTGCCCATCAAAAATACCGCGGTGGTAAGCCTTCATCTGATCGAGGGACTTTAGCCTAAACACCTCTGGCGCGGCTAGCCGGCTCGGAGCGCTTCGAATCTCCCGCCATTAGGTGCGCGTCTTTCCATTGGTGCAAGTTGTCAGGCTCCTCCCACTGCCACGCGAAGAAGCCACCGCGAGCTTCTTTAAAATCGTAGACGCGAGCATGAAAAAAAAAAAAAAAAACGCACGCGCAACGCCGATGTGCACACTTCGTGTGCGAAAACGGGCCATGCGGTTCACGATTAATAGACAACTTGCCACGCGCGGACGGGGAGTCGGTCGCTATCTTCCGAAGTGCATCAAGCAAGGACAGCTGTGGTTATCACGTACGCGCGAACTAAAGGGTGCCTATTTTTTTCTTCTGTGTCGAGGTTAGAGGAGAGCAAGGGGTGCGCGCTGCGTCAGATGACCGATTTCATCACTTTTTTTTCTTTTGCTACCCTAAAACGATGCCCCAGCTGCACCGGTCGATCAGCAGACCCGCCGAAAAACCGCACTATAAACGGTATTGTGCTTCGGCCAACCGCATCTTAAGCGGTATGCTTATGCATTGAGTTCTATGGGAGGCAAACCGGTAGTCACAAAAACCCGCGTTATATCCAGTCCCGCACTATAAGCGGTTACGTTATAAATGGTCTACACTGTATACAAAAAAAGGTTCTATTATATATTAGGATTTTCGCAACTATATTGGGAACTATCCAGTTCTATTGCATAGCAAGGTGAGATTTCGCAACTCCCCCACTTTAAATCCCCACTTTAAATTCAAAGTGAAGTGCCTTCGTGGCTGCCAGTTTTTTTCTTTCTTTTTTTTCTCGCCCCAGATTAACAATCGCACTGCGTACAGAGATGTTGAGCTCTCTTGCACTTAGCTTAATGTCACTGCACACAAGATTTCAAGGTGGTCGGGCCAGTAATTTGACGTTTAATAGCACTTTTTGCTGCAACTGTTACCTTTCCTGCAAAGGGCAATGCATCGTCCCTACATTCCACACTTTGCTGCAGCTCTAAATGTAAGGAGCCACAGGTCCAACCTCCCCGAGTAGACCTCTGAACACCTTTCAGAGATGTGCCCGTTTGGCTGGTAACTTCACCACTGTCAGCCTCTCCGAACTGCGGAGGGAAAAAGCGGTGCCCAACCCACCTGCCCGTGTCCAAGTCGTACAAGACCAGCTGTCCGTTGAAGCCGGCACTAGCCACGAGGAACTGGTTCAGTGGGGAGAGGGCCACGCCACTGGCACCACGCACGGGGTGCAGCAGGTGCTTCTTCAGCAGACGCCGCGCGCTGCCGTCCCAAGCCGAGACGTAGCCGTCCGTCGAAGTCGACACGAACCGGAAGTGGTTGTGCATGGAGCACTGCAGGCCGGTCACTGCCTGCATGAGAACGAGGAGGACTTCTTCAGAACCATTCTCAAAACTAACCCCCGGTAGTACATGTTAAGAAAAGAAAACTGTAGCAGGGAGGTTACGATTCCAAACTTCAGGACAAACAAGTTCTCGGGCGCTACCATTTATTTACGATTCCAACGCACGTCCTTTTTTACTGAAAGTAGCCTTCAAAATTGCGCGTGCATTACAATCAGGCTCAAAATCAAAATCGTGTGTCAAAGTGGCCGGCACCACTGCCATGGACACAAACTCCTCCGAGAATCCAACTCAATATAATCCAAAGGAATAAATCAGCATCGCGTGAGTAAAAAATGTGGACACCCATTTTTCAATAGGATTACACCTTCATCAGCTGTTGCACAAATTTCAGTGGCTGCAATTAGCATCTCGTTTCATCAAGCAGCATCATGCACAGAGAGTGTCCTGGAGGCATGAGTGCGCGATAGACATGGACAAAGCAGAGCCATATTATGATGCAACGCTTCGCCAGCCCTGGGCACGGACATTTTGTAAGTGCAGAGCACTTTAGGGGCTCGCTTTGTCATCGTAGCTCGCTCGCCGGACCCAAGTAGAACCACACGGCATTCCATCGTCACGGCGTAACTCAGAGGCTTCGAAAGCCAAGCGGTTTATATGGTCATAAGTGTTCGAAACTTGTGAACCGCTGGCGCTTGTCATACATCTCCCCGTTGGTTAGCGCAAAGAAAACTGCAGGTGCATTTGAGGCAAAATATGCGTAATTAACCGGCAGCGCCCGCGTTCATTTAGTTAGGAACGCTCGTTGGGTTGGTTTTTGCAACAGTAAGTGAAAAAAAAAGTGGCAGTGCAACACCAGCACGTGCGGGAGAAGTAAGCGCAAAAAGAACAGAACTCCGGCTGGCGCAGTTTCGGGCAGGGGGCGCGTGAGCTCCGTGAAGGCGGGAAATTTGAATTGCATTGGGTGGCAGCAGTGAGCGGATAACGACGCTACGGGCCATTATGGCGAATCACTGCTCTGCACTTCCGACAGCTTTCACATTGAGTGGAACGGCATTATTTTTTTAGAGAACCTGAAGACACCCAAGGTGGAATTCATAAATTAGCAGCGAATGAAGCAACGTCCCATCACGTCTAACATAACGAAGGTCAAAGCTTTTGAATTCGCACACTTTCAGTGTTCCAAGCTCCAGTTTTAATACCTGGCAAGAGCTGGATGAGCAAGTTTACGATGCACAAGGTATTCCTGCTGCAACCATTGCGTGCGTAAAATAAAACGTTGATTGATTGATTGATTGATTAACTGATTGATTGATTGTATAGGGTTTAACGGGCCGGCACAATGCAGGCGATGAGGCGCGCCATAGTGGAGGGCACCGGATTAATTAATTGACCACCTGGGGAGCTTTAACGTGCACCGAAATCTCGAACACACGAGCTTTTATGGTTTTCGCCTCCATCAGAAAAGCGGCCGCCGCGGCCGGGAGTCGAACCCGCGTCCTCCTGCTCAGCAGCAGAACGCCTTAGAGACTGAGCCACCGTGGCGGGTTCAAACAATAAATTAAAAGTCTTCTGCCAGGTATATGGTGAAATGTCTTTTACATCTGTGCAGTGGAATCAGCATCACTTCATATTTTATAATTTGCTTACGTAAACTTACCTACAAGTTACAATCAGGCGCACATTATAAACGCGAAAATAGGTATTCTTAACATCCGCACTGACGTCCACATATACGCGAGTACTAGTAGAAAGTGAAAAGGAGGCATTCCGTGCCAAAAAACTAAGGTTCGAAAACTGCGAAACGTATGACAAAGCAAAGGCATCCAAACAAAACCTGCCCGTTTTTACAGCAAAACCTTTAATTGCCTCCATTATGTGTGAAAAAGTGGCATTCTCGTCCAATACAGAAAAGGGTAGCCACTCTCAAGAGTTAATTAAGATAGCCAATATGTGAGCTTTTGTGCCCAAGTGCACGTGCGGAATAATTTCAACAAAGTTAGCCAATCAGTTTGAAAGAAAAAGAAAGAATTGCCACATTGTAGTTCGCATGGGAATCGAACCCGAGTCTCCAAAGTAGAACGCGAGCGTGTTACCTCAGCAACGCTGCGAGCAGCAGAAAAAGGGATAGCCCACTGCGTGCTTAGCTGACGTCGAATCGCGTGACAGCTGAATGTGACAGCATACGAGTACGACAGGTGCATCCCAGCCATGGAGAAATCTCATCCCAGCATAGTTTCGGCATTTGCAAGTGTTGCCAGACTGCCTGGCCAAGTACGGGAGACCCCTGTCATTGATTGATTGATTGATTCAAGCCTTTATTGGAGGAAAGGGGAGGCCCGGAGGCTGTGCATGGGGGAATGGGAAGTGAAGGGAAGGGGGTAGCAAAAGGTCTTCGTCGCACAATTGAACGTCCCTTCTTTGAGCACTCATTTTGCGTCCATGATATTAAGGCTCTTTGCAGGATGGGTAGTCACCCCCAGGCTACACTAATCTCGCAAGGCCACTCTGTATACCATAACTGCCTAGTGCTTGCAGAAAACCGATTTCGTGATTTGGAGGGTGCAGAGTGTCCGTGTCTGGAGGGACGTGACGGAGCAAGTCCTGTCTTTGGAGCGCGAAATGGCTGCACACCCACGTGAGGTGGTGAAGGTCAGATGATACGTTCTCTTGGCAATAAGGGCAGTACGGGGGTGGGTGCCCATTCGGATGGTGCCATTTCCTCGCAACAGAGGGCGTGTAGGCACTAACGAAGTCTAGGAAAGCTAGAAAAGAGGTGCACACACAACGTAGCAGTAAGGAAGTCTCTGATGAGTATCGCCAAGGGAAGCCACTTTGTTTTCGCCTTCAAAGCACATCAGCAGACTCTAGTGTCCCGAGGATGTTTTCCTGAACATGAATTCCGATTAGGCTATCAGGGAAGTAACCAGAGTGCGTGGAGAGATGCAGGGCACGACCACAGTGGGACTTCTTCAATGATTAGTCCCAGACTAAGCGCAGGCTGCAAAGGACCCATTTGGTTGAGCAGCATCGTAACCAAGCAATGAGGAAGCAGAGGAGAGGGTGCAAGCATGAGGAAACAAGCAGAGAGGAGAGTGTGGCGAAAGAGTTTAGGGTGCAGCTTTACATTGGTTCATGTGTTGGTTCATGCGAGGTATGCGGTAAACGTGTCAACTGACACCACAATTGCGAATGCAGCGCTGCACGAGCAGAGGTCTGTCTGTGGAGGCTAAGAAATAGCTCCGAAGTAGTCTGCAACAGTACGCACAGCGTATTAGCTGTGTAAAACTCTTTGCCCCGGTATACTGCAAAACCAAAATACCTAAACAGCATTGCTAAAATTTCAGGTTAGGTAATTATCGTATCTGTTGGATTTTTTCTTACCCACAGCTGCAACACACTTGTACAAGAGCCCTTAGAGAGAGAGAGTAACAGCTAGACCTTTTCTTAAACCAAGAAAAGAAAGGTGGGGGGGGGGAGTGCTCTTAGACAGCCCAATCTTATCCAGAGGCTGTGTTCTGATGTCCGTTTAAGTCGCACCCATATTTTCTAGCCAGGCCAGCAGCATTTCCTAATTGCACGCGCTAAGTGCAGACACTTCTGAAACTGTGCGACAACCCCTAACACCACCCCCTTGGCTGCTCAATTTGAGAGACCCACTGCTGACTGGCAACTACAGCTAGTCCAAGCAATAAGTGCCACCCTGATCAGCCAACAGCCGCTTCACCCACCCCAAATACAGTAAAACCCTTCACGTCCTCAACGTCTAAAAAATAGAGCACTTCATACACACTTGCAGCCACATAAACTTTCATAATTGGTAGAGTATCAACTGGTAGTCTACCCAAACGATACTCAAGCATCAATCAAGAGTACATACAGTAACACCTCGTTACAAGAGACACTCAAGGGAGCCAAAAAAATGTGTCTCTTGTAACCAAGGTCTCTTGTATTCAATGTTGCTGACATGGCGAACATAGGAAAACCAACCAAACCGCCTTCATTCAAATGTCTCTTATAACCAAGTGCCTCTTGTAACAATGTCTCTTGTAACGAGGCTTTACTGTAGCTGGTAGAGAGAGAGGGAGCTAACCCTGAAGAAGTTCTTTCCCGACAAGAACCACCACTGCAGGCACCAACCCGGTGGTGGGAACCCACCTTGCCGGTGGGCTCGGCGAGTACCCGGGTGCGCTTGGTGTCCACCGCGTGCATGGCCACGCTGCCGTCGAAGGCCCCGCTCACCACAAAGCTGTCATCCGCGCTGAACGCCACCTGGGTCACCACCTCCTTGTGGCCCTGGGGTGGAAAGAGCATTTGACCCCGAGGTGACCAACATCTCTCTGCCCAGGAAGAGTGGACCAGTATTACAGGCACGCAATCAATCCGTTCCCCCTTGGACACATTGGGAAAAAGGAAGAGGTTGGCAAGGTCAAAAATACAAGCTGCAATGTCATTCTAGTGGCCCAACATTCCAAAATGTGCACTGTAGAGATTTGGGGAACAACAGGGTGGCTGGTACTGTACTAAAGTGTAGTCCGCTTATAATGAAGCCAGTAATAGAAACATGCCAGATATAACAAATTCTGCTTTCCTATTTACACTTCATACGCTGATAATGTAACTCAAGTTCACTTTTGTAAAAATAAAACTATAAAAGCATGCGCAAACGTAACAAACGTGCTCAGCAATTGGTCAAATTACGAATTAAATGTAAAAAAAAAATTTAAAAGCCATGTTCCCTCCCCAGGGCATGAAAAAGCTGCAACATCGCTTGGAAGCTGTGCCTAAGATGACAGCCTTACATTTGCACGTTATGGGGAAAGTGTCGCGTAAAGTGAAGACACGATGTGCAGACTGCCTCTCACACTGAAATTTGAGCTAAAATAATGCACAATCAGCTAATTAAAATTCTCTGCAACAAATACAGGAATTCCAGTTTCACAGCTTATACAAGCCAAACATATCTGTCATTCATTTAATGCTGCCTGTGGCCACACAGCGTGTCGCCACAGTTGATGGGAAAGCACTGCAAATATCATTTTGGAAGCACTTTTCTCGGAAAGGAAAAAACAAAAAGTATGTGCGTGAATTAACAAAAACAAAAAGGAAACAGATGGAAGGCCAACAGATTCAACCCTATAAGGTGATAAAGTAATCAGGAAATGTTCATAAATCACAGTTCTTTTTTTGAAGTGAGGCTGAACAAAGAAGACACGCACATCTGCAACCAATTTTTCTCCCTCCAGAATTAATGAATAAAGTGGCCCAGCAATCTACTTCAGTCAGTGGGCAAGTTGGTTAGCACCGTGTTAGCTTGTTGTTTTGCTGTGCCTGCCCGAAACAATCCTCCGCTGCTAGCAAACGCAAAAAGAGAAAACAGAAGGGCGTGGGATGTAGGGAGAAGGTCCGACGGCCAACCTCGAACAAGTAGACGGTCTTGCTGTTCTTGACGTCCCAGAGGATGACCGCCCCGTCCACCGACCCGACGCAGAGGTAGCGCGAGTTGCGGTGGCTCACCTGCCCGCAGCTGCATTTCACCTGTACAAAAGAGGAAAGCAGGCGACGAGATTAAACGAGGCACACGGAAGGCCCTTCCACAAGGACATAGAATAGGGGGAAAAAAAAAGAGGTCAGCATTTTGACGCACCGTGATTTACTCTCTGACCAGACAAGAAGCTGGAACCGTACGTTGTGAAAGCTGAGCTCTGCAATTACCTGTTCTTAGAGGTAAGCACTGTAAACTAGTAGTGCAGATGAGTCAATGCATGCGGCTTGTTCCATCTAAAAAACTAGCTAACAAGAGACTGTTCATTTGTTCATGTGTACGCATCACTTGGCTCAGTTGATGAAAAAAGTTTCGTCCCCAGATCCCCATGACGAGAAACCTGTCAGCAGAAAATTGTGATTAGCTGCATGCAGCCGGCAAACCCTCGTCGAATCTCCCACTGGCTGCAAACGCGGATATGTGCCAGCCTAGCACCCCCATTCGCTGGAAACGGAGGCATGCAATGGCCCCACATAAGGCCTCACAGACAGGCAGAAGCAACATTTATTGGATGGCACTACGCCACACGGGGAAAAGAAGGGTAGGATGGTAGGTGCTGCATTGTCAACCGGTGTTCACAGCTTCCCGTACAATTAGTTTGATGTTACTTTGCGCGTTGCTATTCTCAGCGTAAAGGTCACCTAACGTTTAAGGCTGAACAACACACCAAGCGCAGCCAGATTGGCCAATGGCGATGACACCAGCTAGCAGAAAAGAGTGCCCAATTCACCAATCTCTACCCAGCAGCGACACCAACACACTCTACCATACATGTGCTCGCACAATTCAACCAGAAGCAGCACTTACGCATTCTCACATCACAAAAGAAAGCTTAGGTGCTCCGCAACGTTTTCATTGAATCAGGTTTTGTGAATGGGCTCGGATGAACAATAGAAGGAATTCTATGCATGATAGCTAATATGTTCGTTTATCTTGGTGCACGGTACTCTGCCAACATAAACTGAGGTCAACGGACAAGAATGGGACGGTGGCATGATGAGAAACTCCTTCTCTGTGGTGTCATCAGTACTGTCGGTTTGGCTTCGTCCAGTCGTGGCAGAAGGCTTTCCCACAAGGCACTAGTGATGTGTGGTGAAATCACTATTCGCTTCGAAAATAAAAATCCTGATTTCCACACCCTGAGTTCTCAGTAACAATAAATAAATAAAAATGGGTTACACAAACACTGCTTCATCCTCTAAACAGTCACGAACAAAAGAAATACAAACATGAAAACGAGAACCAGAACACACAAAAATAAAGAACACTGTTCATGAAGGTCCAATAATGGTGCGCTATTGGCGTGTTTTGGAAGCCACATTTCCAGACTTCGTTACTGTAATTAATACCCACGCCAATTTGACATGCATGGAACAAAATCACACTATTGTGCGTTCTGGTTCACATTTTCATGATCATGTTTCATTTGTCATTTGGGCATTGAACAGTACACTAGGAAAAATTATGAAGATATTCTAATTAGTTAATTAGGCTAAAGTCTACACTATCTTGACCAAGTTGCCAGCTTGTGTTTTCGATCAATGAACCAACAGTTCTTCTTTTACAGGAAAAGTTTGTCAAAGTGTGTCATTTCGGATGCAGCGTCCTCATAAATGTGACGACGACTACTGTCGCGGCACACTGGCAAATTTTGCCGAAAAAGTTATCGCACTGTAAGCGCACTTAATGTAAGCAAGCTACGTTAGAACAAAACGCTGCTAAACACAGAACCGGTAGCTGAACATGGAAAGTGGTATAGTATTTCTGCAAAACAGGGATGCTTGAGCTGGATTGCACAGCGTGCCAGGAAATATCGGTCGGACAAATTTACCCGATCAAACCATTCAGTAATGGGAGCCCAGTTCCATTTTTTCGCACCCACCAATTTAAACCAAGAGCTTGATATTTCCGGGCCTGTGGCGGCTGTGTGGAATTCCAAGCGCCAGCAGCGACAATCACGACTCAGTTTCTTTTGAATTAGACAGTGGAGGTAGTCGTGCGGCGTCATTAAGAACTGGTTAGTACAGTAAAAGCTCGTTACAAGAGACACTCAAGGGACCCAAGAAACGTGTCTCTTCTAACCAAGGTCTCTTGTACGCAATGTTGCTAACATGGCGAACATGGGAAAACCAACCAAACCGCTTTCATCCAAATGTCGCTTGTAACCAAGTGTCTCTTGTAACAGTGTCTCTTGTTATAAGGTTTTAGTGTAGCAAAGATGTAGTACGACGAACAATGCCCCCAAGGACTCTATAAAAGCCCTATGCATGTATGTCCCGAGCCAAGCCTAAAGAGTCCCTTAGCGACTCGAGCACTCACCCCAGTGATGCATGACTTGGTGTGGCAAGGCTGGCTGCCAAGGAACGCCGTGAGGTGGATGTGGTCATGGCTGCGCGGCACCGACGCCAGCTGCTTCCCTGCGAGGGACGGGAACCCATCGATCCGCACTCAGGTCTTAGACGGGATGACGGCAACACTCGAGTTTGGGTGAACCAGCCCATGCTTGCTAGCTCATCCGCACTGGTCGGGCAGACCAGACAAGCTCTGGAAGGATGCTGCTGCTTACCTAGGCCCCCTGCTTACCTGTTTGCACTCTTAAAGGAGCCGTGAAGACAAAATACAAGTTGGGTTTATTAGAAAGACGGCTTAGTCTCGATAACAATGATACCAATATCATCGCAATCTTCGAACAAATAATGGAGATATTAAAGAAAACTTGCAAAGCAGTCGCGACGCCCTAGCCAATTTCCCGCAACTTTTCTATGACGTCACGGAACCTTGTTTGTGCAATTGGCGGATGCCTAACTGACCTGTCGCGACGACACATGACTGGACGTCTGTAATGGGGCCTCTAGTTCCATTTGGCCGCATCACTTGAATGCTAACGTGCAGTTTTAAGGCACTGAAAATTGTGTTTGTTGGCCCGTATGACGTCATTCTTGCTCATAACATGTCACGGTGTCGCAATATTTGAAAGTTTTTAAAGTACTTCTTGCTTTTTTTCAACATCTTTTGGGGCTGTAATGGAGCTCAGTGAGATACTGAATCCTAGTTCTTTCAAATTACACAAAGTTGTATTTTCTCTTCATGGCTCCTTTAAGGGGGACTCACCTGTCAACATTCCTATGAGACTCTGCTACACTGGGGTCCAAATGTCATTTGAACCAAATGTCATTTGACTCAAATGGGTTGCTTCAAATGCCATTCAGAATCCGCCGTGCTACACTACAATTTCGATGGCATTTGAAAGCTTTCACAACTGTTCGCTGTGCTGTAGTGGCGCTGTTGTTGCCCCGTTCCGTTTTCGTACACTAATACAACAATCAAACTTAGGAGCAGTCCGAGGCAGTAAAATGATATCAAATTAGAAGAGACACCAGTTCTGACTCTAAATATGGCTGCCTTGCGTTGTTTTTGTTTGTGTTTTTTTGCAACTGACCCACTGGTTTCGAGAGTATGCAAATTAAATATGTTGCTTTCGTATTTTAAGTAAATAAACAGTGAAAAAAGTTTCACAATCAACAATATTTTGTTTGTTTTACATACAGAAGTATTATATTTTTTATTTCCAATCTGGAAATGGCATTTGAAATCCCAAATGTATCTCTCGGTGCTCATTTGGCTCGAATGTCATTTGAGCCAAATGGCATTTGAAAACCTAGTGTAGCAGCTCAACTTGGCATTTGAGTCAAGTGACATTTGGTTCAAATGACATTCGGATGCTAGTGTAGCAGGGGTATGTGTGTCTTATTTATTTCGCATCTCACGAAAGAAGTTATGTATTCCTACTATGCTGTTAGGAACGTTTCTATAAATTCGTAAAACCTTTCATATCGGTACACGGTGCTTTTTAAGCCCGTGGGTCATGAATTAGCAAGTCCAATAAGAACGTGATCAGGTGAGTCGCCCTTAAACAGGACATTGCTGTGTAGCTGAGGAACTGAGGAGGCTAGGAGTAACACCTCACGGAGCAAAGAAAAAAAAGTGCAGTGTAAAATGCAGTCAAACCTTGTTATAGCAAACACTGATATAGTGAATTATCGGATTAGCGAACTAAATACGAAGTTTTTTTAATCACACTTCATTTCAATGACCCCCATTCTTTTTATAACCAAACCGAAACCCTCGAGAGCCACGCGATATAGGCTATAATGGAGAAATATTTGGTACCCACGAGGCTCAAAACTAGACAGCTAGCATAATAAAAGCTACATTTAAAAAAATTGGGACAAAACAACCATCTCTTTAGTAGCTTAAGGCCCTTCATTGCGTGGACACGGTGAGAAACTTCATTCCGCTCAGACTGCCACATCCTCCTTCCAGTAAATAAGAAGGCTGGCCTGTTTTGCAAAACGAACTTTGTTCTGTTATAATTTCACATTCTCACGTTCCGTTCAGTTTAGTCTGAAATGACGCAAGGATACAGATAAGGACTACCTCGTTTATAGCGAGTTCGAAGCCTAGAACAATGCGTTTTTTATCTAGGATTGTTGCGTGAGCCAGATAGCCGATTTATTAGAGCAGATTTTTACCTTCATAGTTATAACAAATATCAGATATAAAGAACTAATTTACTGCACTGAAAGTACTTCGTTTAACGAGGTTCGACTGTACCATCGAATCATTCTTTCCTCTTTTTCACTCACAAGCAAGCCGATTTCGGCCTCTACAAAATTGCTGCGTCGCAGGATGGCCGCCCCCAGACTAACATTTTCCCTGAAACGGAACAATGGCCACGCTACTCACCAAAGGCACCAGGCTATTGTACTTTCTTTTGAAACGTCACAGTGCAAACACACGAAGGATAGATGCCTGTCTCGCACTTTCTTCGTCAGTCCATCGTCAGTTTGCTCTATAACAACTCACCATGAACACCCACCAACTCGCCCAACTATCCATTTTATTGCAGTTTTATTAGACGTCAAAACACATAGTGGCTGACCTCATGGATTGCAGAAAAGGCCGGGATTAGATGCAATCACACCCCCGCGGTGCCAGTTCATCCTTTTAAATTAAAGCACATAAGGTACCTGCAGACAGCGGCAACAACAGGAGGAGTGGAGGAAATGGGAGAAAGAGCGGGTCGAAAGTCAGCGTCCGTACTTCTCATTGGTGAAGCCTGGAAAGGTCATATTGTTCGGCAAGGTCCATTAACAGACCACAATTTTCCTTGCTCCTATAAGGACAGCGTGTATCAACACTCAACAGGCATGCTATTTACTCCCCGAGTGCATCAGAAGTTTCTTTTTTTTTTTTTCCTCGGATGGCCGGGCACAAAACCAGTGACCATGATAACAAGACAAGCCAGCTGAGGGGGGGAAAGCTTGTCTGAAACTGTAGGTCAATACACACGAATAAAAACTGAGTCTTCATAATCTTCACAAAGCTTCACGTTTTTAGTACTCCGAGTCACAATGGTGGCCCACAGATCGGTACCACTGCCCTTGGGAAAAATTTCTCGCAATAGCCTCGACTTATAATGGTGGGATTGTAGGGGGAAGAATTCCCGATGTGATCGGCTACTTTCACTGTAAATTTGTTTCAAACAGGCCGAACAACTTCGCGCTATTAAACTGACAGCACACTTCGACGCGCCACTGTCAGTTCATGTAGTTGAGCAGGCAGAAATAGCGTGTATCCACTCGAGAGGATTAGCCGAAACAGTAGTGTTATTCGATAACCCCCCCTCCCCCACATACCTCTCGCATAAAAGGCAAGAGACAAGATAAACCTAAATGGGACCGATGCGGCGAGCGTTCACTGGTGTTCTTTAGCAGGGCTTTCCATTGAAGGCATCCGCTTAGCCGCTTTAGCTGAGCGCCGTTCGTAACCCCGAAAGTCACACACGGCTGTGCGTTCGAATCCTTGTGTGCGAAAACAACTGGTACATTCCTTTTCTGCACTTCGCTGCCTATTTACTGACCAACGTATCATGTGTTCAACGGCGTTCGTGCTACCAGTGCAGTGACAACGTCGCTACGATGCAAGTACACGACAATAAGGCAGGTACAACTTGAAGTTGAGAGAGAATCACAGTACGCACCATCCGCGCTCCAGGAAACGCTAGCCACCTTCGGCGAATTGCCGATGCCGAATTTGTAGCACATGCCCAGCGACGCCGAAGACCACACTCGAACGTCTTCGGCTGCCGTGGCGAACATCTCGGAGACTAAGCACTAGAAGCGCTAAAACAGAGGCCTGTTACAACCGACGCCAAGAAACAGCTCGGACCTGAACGACGCCGCTGCAAAAACGCTTTTTCAGTCTCTTTGTGAAGTGTTCCAAGGTTTAGTTTAGCACGTACTGTTACCGCTCTGACGCACCAAGACAAACTGCGCGGGTGGCACAAACTGTATCAGTGCGCAACGGTGCACAATGCATTTCGGATTTTCCAGCGAGGTGTTTCTGTTATTTTCACTTTAGTACCAGCGTTTAGTTTGTTGACAACTTAAGAATGCCGTGAATACTGTTTGGTTTGTTGGCTCGTATAGTTTAATAATGCCGTTAAAATCGTAAAAAAACAGTGTGATGTAAAACTATTTTCTTGAGCGGAAGCTTATTTGTGCAAAGTAAGAACTAATCTTTTTATCCACAAGTGTTTAATAACACTCTTTGCATGTAAAGCTTCTAAGAACTAAAAAATAAACTTAATTATTAATTGATTATAACCAAACAAAATAATTAACTTAAATTATTGTTGCGTTATTAGAGCGTTGTTAGCGACATCTAGAACAAGAACTAGAAAGTCACGTCGCAAGGCAATTCTATGTCGCTTCCATTTTTTTCCGCGAAAGAAAGTGCGCAACTGGCGGCGCCCGTCAGTTTTGGCGTCGAAATTGGCTTAGTTTTCCACAATGGAAATTTGTTGACATGGTCGAAGAATCGAAAAATTTTTGAGTTCCGTCATCTCAACGTTTCTACCGTTTCGTGGTCATCGCCGCGGACCCTCAAGCCCGGGCAAAGCGTGCGCCATCGTCGAGTTCGGACTCAGCGCGCCAACGCGCGACAAGGTAACGCCAACCGGCGGCGAGCGCGCGTCGGGGTTGTGGTGGCGGCGCTTCGGCCGTTCCTTGTGTGGCCATCTCGAGAGAAGCGCGCGCACTGGGCTCGGTGGCCTCGTCGTCGTCGCCTTCGTGCGGGTGCGAGCCGCCTCGAGCGTTGGGCGACGGCGAAAAAGGCAGCGAGCTAGCACTAACGCGCCGAGAAAGACGAAGCAACTCGAAGCGCGTTCGCGCGAAAACGGCGCGGCAACGGTCGGCTACGCGGGCGCGACGCCGCCAGGCGATGCAAAAGAGGCGCGCGGGCTTCTTCATGGAGCCTGCCAGCGTCGTGTTTCGTTTCGCACTCCTCCGCGATGTTGGGCGAACTTGGTTACTTCACTAGCCAGGTTCTCTGCCAGCTCTGCAATTCATGCCGCGTTTTTACCTTTCCGGCCACTAGCTGCCCGTGATCTGCCGCGAACGTTATGAGAAACTGCTGCATCGCTTGACTTTCATCGTCGGCCCGAAACGGCGCGCAGGTTCGAGGACCGTTTTCTTTTTTGTCCGGAGTAGATGCGTCTAAATGGCTCGGGCCAGCTTGGACTCAAGCGCTAGCTCTCCGCAGTTAAAAGCGCACCTCAATATGCGGTTGTTGTTATGGCGCGATTCCCGCCATAAGGCATTTGACGTGGCCGTGGCAACCGCGGCTTTGCGATGTTGTAAGTTAAGGTCCCCTTTAAATGTTCCAGCCAAACTTGCTGTGACCAGTTTGTTCATGGTTTCAGTCCTGGCAAGGGGTGTCTTGCCCAGTGCTTCTACCCAGAAGATAATCTGTGTATGTTGCGAACGAATGTGTCTTCTTTGCCCGCAGGAGTTGACTCATGGCAGGCGGTGGCGTTGACAATGAACCGGAGGCGGAGGCAGCGAAGTCGCCCGTCTTCACCACGGAGGTGACTACGTCGTCGTGTTGCTCTCTTGCCGATCACTTGCTGGAAACATTTTGCTCACTGCTCTCTCTCGCTCTCTCCATCAACCAGCTCGACAGCCCGGTGATGTTCGACGACCCGAACCTTCCTGAGGGCTGGTACCGCAAGGTGTGCCAGCGACAGAGCGGCCGCTCGGCTGGCAAGTTCGACGTCTACTTGTACAGGTGGGTCTGATGAAATGACTGGGTCGCGTTGCATGTTGACCCTACCATCATCATCGGAGAGCAAAGGAAGAGAACGAGAACTGCCACAGTGGCTGAGGCGTCGTGCTGCTGAGCCCAAGGACGGGGGTTCGGTTCCCGGCCGCAGCGGCCGCTTTAGATAAAGGCGAAAAGCGAAAGCACCCATGGGTCAAGATTGCGGTGCACATTAATGATCCCCGGCCAGTCGAGACTTAATCCAGAGGCCTTCCCTACTATACCGCAGCTCATCGCCCGAGTTATCTTCAGCACGTTAAACCACAGTGATCTGAATTTTTTATGAGAATGCTTGGTTGCATGCTTGGTGGGGGCAACTTTCTCAACCGCAGCCATTGCAGCCCCGTGTGTTGTTCATAATATTTGTGGTGGCACATAGCTTTCATAAGAAAGTTGCGGTCACTGACCGAGTCATTTGAAAAAAGTTGACGTTTCGGATCCCGTACGGAATCCGTGATTGTGATCAAGGATTGCGTATGGGATCTGAAACGTCAATTTTTTTCAATTGACTTGGTCAGTAACCGCAACTTTGTTATGAATCCACCACCTGGCTAGACGAACTTCCGTCAAACCCTGGACTAGGCGCATAGCTTGCAGTCGGGCGACTCAACCCGCCTGGCGGGTTGCGGCAACTTCCCTTCTCGTCAACTTACAGTAGGCTTGAAACGACTACAGCAGAAAAGTGTCAAAACAGTTTAATCGGTCGCAAGAAAGATTGGAGTACTGATTTGGGGTTGGACGTGACAGCGTTTTTAACTCTGACCACAATTTTTGGTGGTCATACGCTTCAAACATTCCACTATAACTGACTAGGCTCGTTGCTGGGGTTCAGTGGGGAAGGACGGCTCTTCAGCCGTTGCTGGGAGAAAGGTCCTAGCAACACAACGGCCCATTGATGAAGGCTGGGCAGCAGAATCGACAGTTGGGGTAGTTGGTTTTGATTCATCGCAAACAGCGCTTGAGTACACGGACGGGAAAAGACGGGAACACACGACAGTGCTGCTGTGCATTCCCTCTTCTCCCGTACAAGCCTTTAAAGGGGCCACGCAGACAAAGTACAAGTTTGTTTTATTCAAAAGACTTTGTGGCCACGCAGACAAAGTACAAGTTTGTTTTATTCAAAAGACTTTGTGTTTTGTGGTGCCCCCAGCACTTGTCCGGAAGCAATAAATGCTTTATTCACCGACAAATTATTCAATCTAGGTTAAAATTTTTATTTTCCCACCAAATCATGTGTTTTCGTGACGTCTGCAATGATTTCATACGTCCTGGGGAACCTTGTTTACCGTTAGTCAACTTGGATGGCGCTGCCGTACCACGGCAGGCTGTTTTCTGCTTTGGTTTTTGACCGCATTTGTACCGGGCTTGTTTTTGTTCAGGTATAAAATAATCATTTCATGTAACGCCGCGGCGTTCACTCGACAAATATGGTCACGTAAGACACCGTTGCCTACGGCAATCGGTCAGTGCGTCTTAGATAACCCCAAAACGCCGCAGTGCTGTTCAGCTGAAATGGCCACAGTGCGCGCAGCACCAACAGCGGTACGCATCGTTACTTCTATGTTTACGTGCACTTTCGTGACTTCCACGGTTTACCCCCACCATTCTTACTACTGTAAAAAGAATGTGCCCTAAATGTAAGTGCAAAAAGCTCGTTCGGCAAGCTTATAAGCCCTGCTACTTTGTGTTTGCCAGCCCCAGCCAATTGCGCAGCTGGGCAGTATGGCATCATAGGTTTTGCTGTGGGAAATGAGCTAGTGGGTTACATGGCCATTCCCTTTTTTTTTTTTTTTTTTTCCCCGATTTTGCAGCTTATTTGAGCGAAGTGTGCCTTAAAACTGGCATCAGTATGATTCTAACGAGGCAGTCTTTCGAATGAACCGGTTGTGTTTTGTCTGCATGGCCCCTTTAAGTGCTGCTTATGGTGAAGGCTGGGCAGCACTTGGCCGCATTTACGTCCCTGGGGAGGGTGGGGGGGTAAATGCAATTAAACTTACCTGTAGTTTGATGCAAGGGGAGGTAGCACTGCTGAAAAACAGCTTGGCAAAGCTGTTTGGGACAAAGGATCAACCTTTCGGCCTTAAGCTTGACAAGCCAATGTTGGGGGGTCGACTTAGAATCGAAATCGAACTTTGTGCCGCTTGTAACGGCGAGAGAAATGAGAAATCGGGGGTGCTACGAGCTGCGGAAAGCTCAACACCCCCATTTCTGTGGTTACGGTCGAAGCGTAGCGAGACAAACAAAGCGTTTCTTCAGTGCGAGCAACATACTCGCGAATCAAAGGAAATCACGAGCGGCTGCTTTCTGTCAGCCACCATGTTGTTTGTTTTGATATCACGCGGCAATGGCCGCTGTTGGTAGCTTCGATAGTCGTCGTCTCGCAGCGACTGTGTTCTTATAATTGCGAATAAAGTTACCCGCTCAACCCGCAGCGCATGGTTATTCCTCGTGCTTATACAGAAGCTTTTCTTTTTTAGCATCTACTGCGCGCACCACGAGCGTAGAGCATCGATCATTGATGGAAGAGCCGCCGCATGGGGGGTATCGGTAGTTGACGGAAGAGCTTCTCTTTGTGATACGATTTTCTAGGCGGCCGCATGCTTGTGTCACTTCTGTGTTGTGCTGAATTATCCCTTCTGTCATGAGTGCCCTGGCCACGAAGATCTCTAAGCGCTCGTTCACAGCAGTGCTTAAACGGGCTGCTTTCTGCGCTCGCTTTTCTCTTCTTTTTTTTTTTTTGAGAGAGAGAGAGAGAGATGCAATTTTGGGAGGGTCAACCTACATTCGAGTCGACTTACAATTGTGTAGTAAATATGGTACGTAGCACATTTGCGTTATCGTGTCGTACAATCACACTTGCGTTTTTTCAGGGTGTAAAGATGAAGTGTTTGAGTCACGGTGGTCCTCGTGCTCGCTTATTCAAAACTATTCCGGCTATACTCTCCTTCCCAGGGAATGCAGTAGTGGTCCTGATGGCCCAGCGGATATTGCAGTGGCACGTTCTCTTGTCACGAGCTTACACTGACCCACGCACATATTTATTGTGAGGATCATACTAAAATGAACTGGTTTTTGCTTTAAGTTGTTGTGTCACGCGGCTCCTGTAGCATCAGAAGCGTACAGTAGCGCCGTAGTAGAAATGATCACGTGCGCAGGGGTTGTAAAATCTCGTTGAGACGTTTTTCACAGGAACCATAAAATAAAACGTATCAAGCGAATATCGTATTATCCAAAGAGGTTAAAAAAAAGAAGGGAAAACATTTATTGAGAAAAAAAAAAGAATGGTGGGTGGCCTCCTCAGTTCAGGAGGCCGCGCGCCGCCGCTGCTCGCATGGCCCGCTGGATCAGGCTGAGCTGCTCCTGCAGGTCCGAGCTGGTCAACGCACATTCCCACTGCTCCGGGGTAGGGGAAGGGAGAGGAACAGGGTGCTGAGGGCACAGGAAGACGAGGTGGGCAGTGGTGGCTGGAACTTGACAGTCCGGGCAGTTGTACTCGAAGCGTGAGGGGGAGATGTGGGAGAGGATGGTGGAGTTATAGTATGTGCCAGTTTGTAGTCTGCGCCAGATTCGTGATTCTTTGACGGACAGGGTAGGGTGGGGCGGAGGATATTTTCAGCGAGCGTGGCGGTAGTGGGATAAGATGTCGGTGAAGCAGGGTGGAAGAGGATGGATAGTGGCCGTCGTAGAGTCCGAGCCACCTGGCCCTGTAGGGAACGCCCGGAAGTGAAGCTCGCGGGCTGCAGCATGTGCTGCTTCATTCCCAGGGAGGGAGGCGTGTCCCGGGGTCCACACGATTGTTATTGTAGGTAGGTCGCGAATGGCTTTCAGGAGCTTGAGCGCTGCCGGGGGTACTCTTCCCTGGAGGTAATATCGGCAGGCCTGTTGAGAGTCTGTGATTATGGTTAGGTGGGTGGTGGGTGTGTGGGTGGCCGCCACGAGGGCAATGGCGGTGGAGGAATAAAATATGCATACTTGTTCAGCAACCCACTTTTATTGAGCAACATTGAAATAGCTATCTAATTTGTGCGGCACCTTCTTTCTTTCAACGTCCGGGAGTAAATTCTTCTGAAACGTAAAAGGAGGAGCTACCAGTATTTCTTGCTTCGCTAAACACTGTTTTTGTACGACGATCCATGTCATGCCTTAAATCAGTGAAGCCAGCCGCCGGACGCTTGGAAGTCTTCAATGTACAAGGAGGGCACGATGTTGTCAACTTTGTCGCGTAGGACTGACCCATTGACATTCACTCCTGCTGCTCTAACTTCCTTGAATCATGTAAGCAGGATGTTTTCCATTTGCTGATGCTTCACACCTTGATTTTTTTTTTTTTTTTTCTCACACACTAGGGTTGAGAACTTGCAGCTTCTTTCAAAGTTCCTCTTGCTGTATTTATTTTTTTTATAAAAACCTTTCTTAAAAGTTTTGTTTGCGGGTGCATGGGGAGTTTTAATCTGCGCACCCTTCGATTTCTTTTTGGTAAAAGGCGAGAGCACTGATTTGTGTGTGAAGCGGTAAAAAGGAGATTCATTATTTGCCACTTGCAACTGCACAGGCATTTTGTAGAGACTGCTTTGCAGTGGGGTTTGGTGCTGTGTCGGACTTCAAAATGTTAATTCACTTATTCAGCGATTAACTCTTCCATTACCACCAGGGAATAGACCACTATTTAGGGATCTGAAATATATATATATATGTATATTTTGTAGAATTTTGTGCACTTAAATATCAGTGATTGAATACTTCTCTTGATGATGCCACTCTTTCAAACTGTTTTTAATAAGGGCAAACTTGGTGTTTAAACGAATAATGCACAAAACTAATTGCAAATAAACAACTTGTGATAGTGGAAGAGATTCAGTATATGCATGTTGCAGATTTTAAAGAACACATTGGGGGGGGGAAAGATCATTTGATGCGGTATTTTTTCACGTGCAAAAACGTAAAATGTTAGCACTCGTGGTGCCCGTGCCACACAGTGAGGCAGAACCTCAATTTCGGTGGCACTATTTCGCGCAATCCTCTTCGAAAAACTGGACATTTTTTTGACACTGAAGGCAACACAACATCTTCCACGCGTCATGTAAATGCCTTGTCGACAACCGACACTTCATTTGCAGCCACCCCAATATTTCCGGATGAGTGCGTGAGGCCGAGAAATCTGCTCGAAGTTTGAAACAAAACTCGGTGGCAAATGTTAGCCAACGTTCACTGCGAGTTTATAAATATTTAGCTGCAAGAACTTGCACTGGCTGTTCGTTGAGATCTTTTGATGCGCATTCGGAGGCCTCAGTTGCCAGCACACTTTTACCAAGGAGCTGTCAGGCAAAAAAATGTGGTCCAATATTAAAGTCATCCTGCATTGCAGCGCCACCTAAACTATCTCCGGAATAATGATACCAATTCTGTTGTTGGCTTTGTCAGTATACATGGAGGCACCGCTGGACCTCCAGAAATACCCACGCGCCAAAATTAGAAAAGCTTGTGTGGCGTTCCGTACTGATACTTGATGACTGGGTGTTCCATTTGAACTTGCGGCTGGGACACTCATCGTTAAATCGGGTTCAGCTGTGGAGAACGCACGATTTCTGTGTGGAACAATAGGAGGCAGCGAAGGCACCGTGGCGAATCGGCTTGCAGTTGGGTAATTGTATAGTAATGCCAAATACAAATTGCACAGTGCAGAAATGAAACGAAAACTGTTGTAAACAGTCTGCATGTGGTCCCAGTGGTATTTGTGGTTGAACTGCTGGCAACGTGCGTAATGGCAATGAAATGTTTAGATTCCACCTGGAATTGGGGACTAGTTTCACTAGTGAACCCTTGTCAATGTTTCCAGCTGTCTTGACTTGGTGCATAAGCCCGTCTGTTTATTCACCGTCACCACACTTATTCCAAAAATAAAAATGGTAATGGACTGTAACTATGATTGGTGCTTTCCCCCCGCCCCCAATTTTTACTCATGGATGATGCAAGTTTGCATCGAAAATCGTTTTTGCCGCATAGGTGAAAACCAAACTGATTCAAAAAACGCACTTGTGAAGCCAATTTGTTGTCATTATTAGACTTGTGACAAAAAGCCGCAGTAGTTGACTCTAGGCCAAGTTTGTAGGCTAAGTCCACATCAGTTTTGAATTGAAATGGGCCCACTCTCAACTCAAAGTTAGCTTGCCCGTGGCGAAAGTGTGCTGTACTATGCCTGGACATGGCGCAAAGGCAAAGCCAGGTTTGTCGTTTTGATGCGCTCTGGTTTGAAGCAAAAGTGGCCCGGTATTACATGGAGATGTTGAAATGATGGCATGCTTTAGAAGCTTAAAGGAGCCATGAAGACAAAATACAAGTTTGTCTCATTGGAAAGGCTGCTTTTTCCTGATCAAAATGATACCGATTTAATCACAAACTTCCAAAAAATAACAGAGATATTAAAGGAAACGTGTGAAGCTGTGGCGACTCGCTAGCCCTGTTCCAGCAACTTTTCTATGAAGTCACAGAGTCTTGTTTGGGCGATTGACGGCGGCCGAACTAATCAATCGCAAGGACACGTGACTGGACGATTGTAGTGGGGCCACTAGTTCCATTTGATCGAATCACTTGAATGCTAACGTGCACCTAACACACCGAAAATTATGCTTTTAGTGCTGGCCCATGTGACGCCACTCGCGCCGATAACATGTCACGGTGGCGCGCAATTTAAAAGAAGTATTTCTTGCATTTTCATCGGTTAAAAAAAGTCTTTCATTGACGGAATGAAGCTGAGTGAAGTACTAAAGTCTAACTCTTTAAAGTTAAACAAAGTTGTATTTTCTCTTCATAAACCTTTTAAGTTGTCGAATGAAGGAAGTGGCGCCCGACCTAAAACTGCTTGGGCGCTGCTTAGGAACCTTAAAAATCTGGTAAACTGTGAGGTGCTCTGATGGAGACGTGCGTTCAGCAGCAGTGGTGTTTATAGTGGCCCTCCATCTAGTAGCTTTTAATTTTGCAAACATGTAGTATTTCGTGGCACAAGCATAGCAAAATCAAAGTATCATTGCTGTATACATTGTTGACGTGCCAAAGAGTCTCCGAAATTCGTCTAAAAACTGCTCTCCCATTCATTAAATATTTGATTTCCAAATGGCATGTATTAGTTCCTTGGGTGCCCTCCCCAACTCCCTTCTTTTTTCTCTCCCCTTTGCAGCCCGCAGGGAAAGAAGTTCCGGTCCCGCAACGAGCTGTCTGCCTACCTGGAGGAGGTGAACAGTCCGCTGAGCGTCTCGGACTTTGACTTCACGGTCAAGGGCGAACAGTCCAGGGCCAAGTCCACCGGACAGCCCCTGGCAGCAACACCAGCCCGGAAGTCGGTCACTCCAGCAGCACCGCCCAAGCGAGAGAAGAAGACACCAGCCGACAAGAAGCCGCAGTCGGTGAAAAAGGCGCAGCCAGAGAAGAAGACCAAGTCGGAGAAAAAGACGCCAGTGGTAGCAGCGGCAAAGAAGGCGGCTCCCAACAAGCGGGCATCGTCCTCTGGCGCCAAGTCGTCGTCGACGCCGGCAGCAGCACGCACGGGCCGTAAGTTGATGGTCCGGCTGAATTTCACTTCCCCGAAAAAGCGGATCCTTAAAAATTACTCCGAGAATAAAGTTGTGGAGGACGGGGAGAAGGGGGCCGCCGCGGAGGAATCCCCGCCGAGCCCGGTTGCGCCGAAAGCGGACGACGAGGCACCGCTGGTGGAAGAGGATGCGAAGCCAACAGAAGCCAAGTTGAGCCCCAGTGACGCGGAGGGAGATGCGGCTTCGGCAGGCGACAGCACACCCAAGAGCGAACCCGTCCCAAAGAAGAACAAGGAGAATGCCGTCGAGAAGCTCTCAGGGAAGAAGAAGAAGAAGAAAGAAGAGGCCACTGCAAAGAAGCCCGACAAAGTTGCGCCAGTGAAGAAAGACAAATCTCCCGCTCCCCCGAAGGCAGAAGGCCGGGCACGCAAGCGGAAGCTCCTCGAGGTGGAGGACATGCTGTTCAAGGAGTTTGACCGGCTCGAGCGGAAGCCTGTATCCAAGCCAAAGCCGGCCACTGGTGGTGACGCAGCCGCTGAGGAGAAGAAAAAAATTAGGGACGAACTTGAAGAGGATGTGCTGATCATCAAGGCAGCAGAGATCCACATACTTGCGCCACTGGACGAATCAAAGAAGGAGCAGGCGAAGGGAAAACAGGAGGGAAAGAAGAAAGAAGCCAAAGTTGCCAAGACGAAGATGGAGCCGGAGGCCAAGAAAGCGAAAACAGAGCCTGGACTGGAAGCGGAAGGCCCGCCCAAGGCGGAAGCCAAGCCGGAGACAAAGACGGAAGCGAGGTTGAAAGACAGGGAGAAGAAGAAGCGGATGAGGGAGGAAGACGTTGTGAACCGGATATCAAAGCGTTCGCGGAGAGACCCCGACCAGGATAAGAAGGTGGAAGAACCCGAGAACGGCGCGGCCGAAGCCGACGTGCCACTTCCAGAAGCAGACAACGCTGCCGCCGCACAAGCTGAAGCCGAGCCAAAGAAAACGGCCGTGCCCGCGAAGGGAAGGAAGGAGCGTGAGAAGAGGAAGGTTGCCGAGAAGCCAGAGGTCAAGACAACGGAGGAAAAAAGCGCCGCAGGTGAACCGGCCGTTGCACCGTCGGAAGCAGACGACGCAGTTTCCGCGCCGTCTGAAGCGGAAACTCAGCCAGAGAAAGCCATGTCACCTGCAAGGGGAAGGAAGGAGAAAAAGAAGGCTGCAGAAGATGCCGAAGCAAAGGCTGAACTCGACGCGACACCGTTAGAAGCAGACGACGCAGCCCCCGTGCCTTCGGAAGCAGCGACTCAGCCGAAGAAGGCAACTGCAAAGGCAAAGAAGGAGCGAGGAAAGAAGAAGATTGCGGACAAGGCTGAGCCTGTGACCGAGCTCGCAGAAGGAAAAGACTCCACAGTTGAGCCCGCTGCACCGTCGTTAGAATCGGAAGATGCGACACCCGCGCCAACTGAAACGGAAACTCGCCCAAGGAAGGCGACTTCGCCAGCGAAGGGGAAGAAAGAACGAGAGAAGAAGAAGGCTGCGGAGGAAGCCAAAGCCGAGGTCGAACCAACGGCGAAGGAAAGCGACGAAGCTGGTGCACCGTTATTAGAAACAGACAACGCAGACGCCCGACCGAAGAAGCCAACCTCTCCTCCGAAAGGAAAAAAGGAGCGCGAGAAGAAGAAGGTTGCAGAAAAGGCCGAAGTCAAGCCGGTCCGGGAAAGAAGCCGACGGCAGGCCGAGCAGCGGAGCAGGAAAGGCGTCAAAGAACTTTCTCCAGTTGGAGACGACAGAGGCGACGAACCGCCCGCCAACTCTTGCGCACAGTCGCCGACCAAGGCCCCCGCCCCGGCGGTCACCGAGAAGAAACCGGCGGACCCGTTTGAGATTCCGCTACCGCCGCCATCAGACATCCCATCCATGCCCGACGACGAGGAAGAGGACGATTACGACGACACGGTACCGTTGCTGTCGGAGCTGACGCAACGCGAGCTCAAGCTGTACGAGATGAGCCCGCACCTCATCGAGCACAGCTACACCAAGAACCCCGAGGACGAAGAGATCGACCGCAAGCAGCAGCAGCTGGCGGGTTCGGCGTCTCCGCCCTCGCACCCGGGCAGCCCGACGCAACCGACGCGCAAGAGGGGTCGCTCGCTGACCCTGGAGCATCAGGAAGCGGCTACGGAGACGGCCAAGTCGCCATCACCCCGGCGCCGGCAGCGACGGAAGAATCGGCTCAGCGAGAGCGACGGCCAGGGCGACAAAGCGGCCGCTCTCATCGTTGGGCAGAGCTGAGCGCCGGTGTGCAGTGACGCCGCCGCTACCGACGACGACATCTCGCACCGTTTGCCGTGTTAGCCGCGGCGGCCCCCCTCTTCTCCTTCCCGTGACTCCGTGGAGCGGACTGCTGTCGGCCTGTATTTATCGAAGGTGGCTCGACTGGTCACGGGGAGGAGGGCAGGAAAACAGACTCTTGCTGCCCGGCTGTCGTCGCACTACTGCCTTCTTTCCTGTGGGGGATTGGCTGGAACAGGGTGGTGTGCGCGTTCGTTGCTCTGTCGGCATCTGTGGACTCGCATTCTGTGCGCCTAGACGGGGAGGAGGAGGAGGTTGCCGGTTTTTCTGTTGTCTCTCTATTTTTCGTTGTTGTTTCTCTTTTGTTTTTTGGTCGGAAGGTTTTACGAAGCTTGCTAAGCTGCCCCCTACAGGCACGTGAGCAGTGTTCAGTTTTTGGGAGGGTTGTCTTCTCCTGTCCGTTCGTCCGTAACGTCCGTTTGCATTCTTGCGCGTTCATTTTTGCTGTCGGGTTGTGTTCAGTAAGGGTTTTGGTTCTTTCTTTCTTTCTTGAGTGGGTGTGTTCCAAATTAGATTGGCCGACAACCCGTCTGCTTCGGTCCGTTGTGAAGATTGTGTTATTGGTGAGTGCAGGAATGAAATATGCTTCGAAAGAGGTGCTGCAACTCCAAGTAGGGCTTTAACGTTAGGGGTGTCTGTTGGGTTCCAGGTTTTTCTGGCAGGAAAATTTTCGTCACATTTAAGAAACAGTTTGCTTTGTTTCAGTCGCCGAAGCTGGCTAGCTTGTGGGGATCAGGCCAGTATCCATTGGGTGAATACGCGACTTGGCGTTGACGCACGCATCCAGGAGGGGTGCGTGGATTTTTTTTTCGTCTTTAGATTCGTAAACCCGCGGCCTACTAGTCGCGAAGCTAACTCACTTATTGAGGTTGCATCTTTAGCTTCTCCTTTTCAGGCACTCACGAAAGCATTTACGAATTAATTTTGAATAGCTTCTTCAGGGGCACTTAAGAATAGATAATTAATTGCATGCTTGTTTGCATTTTTGCATTTATTACGTTTGTGGATCCTGCTCTGTGCTGGTAGAGAAATGTGAGTTGCATACGAGAAGAGCTCAACAGAGGCAACGAGATTATAGGACGCGACAAATTTGACACTACTTGTTGAAGCGAATTGTGGTTATTGAAATCCAGGCTCCCTAGGGAGGTAGTGTGACCTGTTGGTGAAGGCCCAGTCTAAAGACGAAATTGGGTTGTTAGAATCGAGAGATGCGACAAATTCGAGATTACTTGTTGAAACGAATTGTGGTTATTAAATATTTTGAGCACATTGCATAATTATTGCAACAACGTTGACCTCTGAAATTCAGTTTTTCAGGACTACACATAGCCGCGCTGTTATTTTCATTGTGGTGCAAACCTTGGGATTCGTTTGGTAATTTTGAGCCAAGGTATTAAGGATTGTGTTTGAAGACGAATCTTGGTTATTTAAAAATCCAAGCACACTTTGGTAGGGCCTTTTTGGTTTCCTGTGGTTTCACAAGTCCCCCTTTTTTTGTCGTTGTTGCTACTATTTCAGGCTCAATATTTTAAAAACCTCCGCTAAGGTCAGAGGTCATCTTTTGGTTTGGGATTTTACAAATTTGATTTCAAGCCCGTCATTGTTGACCATCCATTCAATACGTTTGGATGGATGCCTGGAAATTGTGCGAAGCGAAATTTTTTAACAAATCTTCTTTTCAATATTTAGTAGTCAAAACTACTGCATTTCTTCCCCGCACAATTTTGAAACTGTACGAGAAATTCAAAACAATCCGACAGCCATTTTGCGGGTTGGGAGGTTCGTGTTGACGTTTTAATGCGAACATTTTATGGGAGTGCAGCTGATGGCAACGGCGCGAACATCACTGTACAAAGCTGTACATAGCGTGGCCTTTTTCCCTTTTTTTTTTTCCCTCTCATCCTATCGGTGTGCCGTATTGCGTGTCAGTGCTATTTTTGTTTCTTTTTTTTTTCTTTCCCGGCCTTTTCTTTATTTTATTTTTATTCTTCTCTCTTCTAACTGTGCCTCGAATCGCTGCGTATCGTTTCTCCATTGCCTATATAACCGATTTCCTGTACAGTACGACAGCATGTGCAAAGCACGCCTTTTTTCAGGAGGTATAGTGTTGCATTGTGGGAATTCCCGATTTCACCCCCGCTTCGCATCGGTGTGCGAGTCAAATTCTCGCTTTCCCGGCACTGTGTTACGAGTAAACTGCGCAACATTTTTTTTTTGTTCTTTTAATACGTGGCTTTTGCCATGCGAGTGTTTGTGCTTGCACCGTTCGGCATTTTATTGTTTCGCAAGTTTGCGGTCGCCGCAAGCACCATTGCCGGAAACGAGGCAGGGGCACAAGACGCTGCGTTTGCACATTGCAGGGAAAATCGTCTTTCGGGGATGAAGGTCGCGGAGGGCTGGGGTGTGGCGTTTCCCTGCCGGTCACAAATGGGCACGTTTTTCTCGGTGGAGGGGAGGGAATTCCCGTGGTCTCATGCAGTTTGCGCACGAGCTGTGGTTTATTGTTCAGTTCTTGGGAGATGGTTGCTGTCTCCTCTGAACCAAATCTCTCTCTCTCTCCGCCCCCCTCCCCGATTCCTGGTGGGACAAAAGCAGCACCCCAGCCTTCCTTTGCCCTGAAGATTTCCTCCCCAAACGAGTTATGTAATAACGAGGAGGTGGTAATGACAGTCTCGCGTTAACGTCCTGCTCAATTGGCGACCGGCCCGCTTGCGTGTGGTTCCTTTGTGGGTCGCCGTGCTGTAAATGGTCGCGCCTGGCACTCCTCTCTCCCGTTACCCTTTCCCCCTCCCCCCTCTCTCCCGTCTGCCTTCTCTCGTGGTATACCTCCCCCAGTGTAGCATTTCATGAGCCATCATTGTCCAGTACAATAAAGAACCCATTATCACGCTGTCCGCACACGATTGCTGGTTTGTTGTCTCACTCTCGCGGCTTTCGCCAAACTGGGGGCATTGTAAGCATAGCATACCTACCTCGGCAAAGTTAGCGCGGCTCACTCAAACTCACTCAAATTTATTTTCGAATCACCACTCACTCAAACTCAGACTCGTTGCTGAGCAGCACATCTGCACTCACTTAAACTCAAACTCGCAGTGAGCGCAAAACTCAGAACTCACTCATACTCAGTACTCAAAATATAGTCAAACTGAAAATGGAATCAGAACTCACTCGGTCTCAGGCGTACTCAAACTCACTCAAGCTCAAACTCGCGTGTGAGTTTGCGTCCAAATGAGCCTGAGTGAGTGGACTCGTGAGCGAGTCCGCCGACCTCTGGTTGTGAGCCGTGCTGGCGGTGGCGTCTTCTGTGGAGACGTTCGTTTAGTGTAGCACTTTGCTTAATGCTGGAAAGAAAGCCACCAATGTTTTTGGAAGGTTGCAAGTTAATGCAACGGGGGGCGTCAAAGTCAAGCCTAACACTAAGGAACTGAATGAAGTTTACCGCGTTTCAGTGAAACTAAGTCACTGTATACTTGCCTAACAAGGTGCTATCGTAATGGGAGCCAATGCTTTAGGTCGAGTCAGCTCATTAATTTACCATGTAATGCAATGTCATTTTAAGTTGAATGCAGAGATAGTGCGGACAATTTTGGCAATTTTGGGACCTCAAAATGGTTCCTTACCACTGGTGCCACCAAAGTGTAATGAGCTGTAAAGTTTAGTTTTAAAGGAGCCATGAAGACAAAATACAAGTTGGGTTTATTAGAAAGACTGCTTAGTCCCGATAACAATGATGCCAATATCATCGCAATCTTCGAACAAATAACGAAGATATTAAAGAAAACGTGTCAGGCAGTCGCGACCCCCTAGTCGCAACTTTTCTATGACGTCACAGAACCTTGTTTGTGCGATTGGTGGCCACCTAACTGACCTGTCGTGACGACACATGACTGGACGTCTGTAATGGGGCCTCTAGTTCCATTTGAACGCATCACTTGAATGCTAACGGGCAGTTAACGCACTGAAAATTGTTTTATTGTTGGCCCGTATGATGTCATTCTTGCTCATAACACGTCGCTGTGGCGCAAAGTTTGAAAGTTTTTAAATACCTCTTGCTTTTCTTTTCGTTAAAAAAACGTCTTTTGAGGCTGTAATGGAGCCGACTGAGATACTGAATCCTAGTTCTTTCAAATTAAACGAAGTTGCATTTTCTCTTCATGGCTCCTTTAAGCGGTGCGTCGAACTACTGATTCTCTCGCTGCACTCACGAGGGTTCACAGTATTGAAAAATATAAAGATTATACTTTTTTTGCAAACACCGTTCTATCTGTTCCTCAAAAAATGGCTAATTATCTCTATCTTGGTAACTAATTGACAAACCGAAAAGATAACGGCATATTTAAAATCAGTGGGGAAAAAGTAGCAAGTCTGACAGGTTTCACAAAGATTACTTGAAAATTAGAAGTTGTTTTAAGACCAGTGTCCCCCTTGAATAGAATCTAGCAACTTGTCTTTTTTACCTCGATATTTACAGTGGCTGCTATTTTCAATTTAATTTAGGAAACTGACCTCGACCTGCAGAGGTTTTTTTTTTCTTTTTATTTTCAAATAGCTTGTTCGTTCCGGGTTTATTTAATTAAAAAAACAAAAATTCGCCAAATTTGAGTGTCTCGTTTACGAATAATGAAACAGGCTCGACATTTGGAAAACTGTTCTACGGTGAAGCCCGCAAACCCGAGACTTGTAAAATGAACTGACGTGAAAACACTGGAGTCTTTTGCTGCGTTGCTAAAGCAGCTTGTTTCAAGCAAGTTGCATTTTCTGGAAAAAAAACAAAGGCAACATGTACCATAACCAGAAAAATGGAATCTGAGAGTAAGCCAGATATTAATTACTTTAATAACTAGTGGAAAATTCCTAACATGCTGGTGAGCCTTGAGCTGTGATAATTAAATCTGGAAAGATCAATTAGTTTGTCATTTATAGTCTAACCTTGTTATGAGGAAGTAGTACCGGGGCAGTAAATTAGTTCATTATATCTGGTACTTGTTGTAACCGTAGAGGTAAATATCTGCTCTAATAAATCAGCAATCTGGCTCGCGCAACAATCTTAGATAAAAAACGCATTGTTCTAGGCTTCGAACCCATTATAAACAAGGTAGCCCTTAAGGGGGGACACTGGTCTTGGGGACATTTTTGTTATTTTTTAACCTATGTGCTTGAGATTTACACATTGAATGTATTTCAACATGCTGAGCACAAATATGCAGTCAGTTTTCGTCTATGGGGTGTAAGTTTAGAGTTGTGCAACATGTTATGCCACTCCGTTTCGGGCAATTTTTTCATTATGTAGCTATAAAATACTGAAATAGCTTTTATCCCTTTGTGCTCTAGAAGGACCAGGGAGTGCAACTATACCCCTGCAGTAATTTTAGCATGGTTTCTGCAAACACTGTAAAATTCGTAAATGTCAGGTCATCAATTTAAAATGTTTTTGTAAAACTAACTTCATAAAATCTTGTGCCAGCAAAAATAAATTCTGTACTTTCGTGGTTTTATTGCACTGTTCAGTTCATAAGCTTTCGAATGCAGCAAAAATGATACAAATCGAACCAGTACATCCCAAGATATTGTACCCGACAGCTGACCTGGTGGGAAAAAAATCGGCTCTGAGAAAACAGGGCACAAAGTTTGGAAACATAGGCAAAAATGGTCATTTAGGCGACTTCAAAGGGTGACAGCTTTGTGAATACTTATGATACAGCTATGATACTTTGCAGGTACATTCTTTGGGACCTGTAGATTGCAAATAAAATTTATACAGAAAATAGATTTTTTGGCAAATTTTCGGTCCTCAAGACCAGTGTCCCCCCTTAACTGTCTCCTTGTGGCATTTCAAACGAAACAGACCGGATTGTGAGATTGTGAAATTACGACAGAACAAAGTTCGTTCGGCAAAACAGGCCAGCCTTCTTATTCACTTGAAGGAGGACCTGGCCTCCGCCTGGTGGCTTTTCACAGTCTGGGTGGAATGAAGTTTTTGGGAGTGTCCTTGCAATAGAGAGCCTTTTTTACTTGTGCAGTTTTTCAAGCCACTAAAAAATGGTTGTTTCGTCCCACTTTTTTTAAAATTCAGCTTTTAATATGCTAGCTGCCGAGTTTTGAGCCTCGCGGAAATCAAATATGTCTTCGTTATAGCCGGTATCGCGCGGCTCTCGACGCCTCAGTTTCGTTTCGTTATAGAAAGAATAGGCGTCATGGAAATGAAGCGTGACCGAACAAACTCCGTATTTAGTTCGCTATAACGAGGTATGACTATATTCATTCCTGGAATTTTTTTCGTGTAATTATGTGAAACTTGAGTTTCAAGAAACACTAGTGTCGCATGTGCACACTGTAAGGTTTGAGCATGCAGAAGTCTGACACTAAGCAACTTGCTTTTGCTCATTTTCTCGCGCAAGACGAGAGAGAAACTGAGTTTTCTGTGCTCAACCCTGCTCTGATCTTCGAGACACTTGCAAAACCACTTGCCCACGACCGTCACCTTTACGGTCCTTTGGACCTCATTATGTTGTGCTATTTAGAGAAGTGAATTTAAGTGGCCCTTTTCCTTCCAGGGTCCTTGAAGACAAAATGCACTGTAGTTTAATTTGACAGAACTAGTCCTTGGTCGCTCACTCAGCTGTGTTCCAACCACGAAAAGCATTTTTAACCGAAAAAAACACATGAAATATTTAAAAATTCGAGATTTCATGCCACACGACGTTGGCAGTGAGTGACAGGGAAAGGGAATGAGGAGGGCTGAATTAACAGAGAACTTCTGAGGCTGTAGTTGTGGCTTGCAGGCTTCGGCACCATTTATTATCTCTTTTTCTCAGGTACGTGACACCCAACTCTCGTTTTTATTATCACCAGAAGCACAAACTCAAAGAGCTCAAAGGTGCCAAAGATAGACACATACACTGAGGTGAGCCTTACCGAGGAACTGGGGTTTAGCCAAGATCATCTTGGGTCGCACGCATGGATGTTTTTGTATTTTGCCTCCATCAGAACTGTTGCAGCCAAAAATCCAACCAGCAGCTTTTCTGTTGTTAGCATATTTCAGATACCAGTCAATAGTGGTCACTGTCATTCCATTACACATTGTTGGAACTTTGCAGGACAAGCTCTCCTGACTATTTCTCGTTTTTTGAGACATTTCCGCAATATTGTCATTCTGTTTCGTGCACCTAATCTTTCTTTTGTTTCCCTTCAAAAAGCACTACAACCACAACACCGTTTCAGTAGCCATATAGTTTTTAATAATGTTCAACTGCTCTGCCGCAGTGGTGCTTTAGTGCCAAGCATGTAAGCCAAAGCTTCTGAAAAAGTTCTCTTTGTTCTCTTTGGTGTTGTGCTTAATTTCTGGCACTTTGCTTCAAATTTGTGTCCAATAAGTACTCGGCTTCACAAGATTCCATCACGAGCAACTGTTTCTGTCCATGCATTGTTTGGCTTCAAACGATGCCCATTTAAACAGAGGATTTTTTTAGAGTTGATTTGAGTCTTGCCAAAGTATTACGAACAACCTATGAATGCGATCAGGTTCCATTTGTTCACTTACTACTTTGATAGCGCATGCATATCTGGAAAATGTTTCTCTGACGTCAGCTAGAAATGGCTTAGTTGTTCTTGCTATCAATCTTGCTAAATACTTTCTCACCTAATTTTCTTTATCAATATACAGTAGCCGGCCGATTTTTTGGACCTGGAGTGGAACGAATAATAGTCCGAATAAAACAGCAGTCCAGAAAATCCACGAGTCATTACTCCTACAGGACAATTAGTGGTTCCTCGGGGAAGTCCGGAATGTCCAGCAAGTCCGAATTTTCGGAGTCTGAAAAAACGGTCGGCTACTGTATACCGTCATTAACGTAAGGAATTTCTTTTCATGGACGATGGCTACATGCTTAATTTTGAGCCCCTGATGTCATGGAACAATGTTTTTTACGTCATCTTTTTTTTTCACTTTGCATCTCTCGTTTTTGGTGCACATACTGGTTCGCACGAGCAAGTGGCTATAACTAAATGCAGCGCAAAGGGCTGAACCAGAACATGCAGTTGCTACAATTTCATATGCAGTCTAGTCCACTTATAACAATATCCAAGAGCCAGGGAAATCCCATCGTTATAAACGATAATTGTTATAAGCGGGTTGCGAAATAAAATGACAGAACAGAGCTCAAAATATTTTATTCGCATGCCAGCAAGCTCGTACTACTATTATTTACGGAAAAGAAGCCACAGTCGGTCACCTTTGTTTGCCGCGTGTGAAGCTAGCGCAAATCTTTTCCAAGAGCATCTATAGGTGCTTCACCTAGTTGAGGTAAATGTCCTTGGCTCAAACAAAGTCCTCGAGGGACTGTGTCACGCATTGGGCCTCCTACGAAGGCACTACCTGAGTAGGCTGCGCAACCGCGTCATTAGAGTCGTCGCTGTTGCACTTTTGGTGCACAATGTAACCGGATTCAATCGTTATATCCGATATCGTGGCACTGGAGCATTGTAATAAACGGTTTATTTTACCATAGAAAGAATACAAAAGTTGACAGTGCAATAGCTGTTCATCGTTATATCCGATATATTGTTATAGACGGTATCATTATAAGTGGACTCGACTGTAGTATAGCACTGCCTTGGTTCACTTCGAAAAACATGGTTTAGTCGTGACAATTTGCACGTAAAGCCATGTTGCGTCGTCAATTTGTGTTCACAAGCCGGGACCTTGAAATTGGGTGAACGGGAAAATTCTTGTGTTCAGATTTTAGTGCAGGATTACAGCATGTGAATACGCATCTAGTGAAGTGCACTCAACTGTTGAGCACGGCGTTGCAGTGAATTCAGGCAGCCCACGCTACACTATAGTAACTGAATTTGAATGTGATGCATTTTTTGGTATTTAGTCGTGCATTTCAAAGAAGACCCGCCGTGGTGGCTCAGTGGCTAGGTGGCTCACTGCTGAGCACGAGGTCGCGGGTTCGATTCCCGGCTGTGGCGGCCGCTTTTCTGATGGAGGCGAAAAGCAAGAACGCCCGTGTGTACGAGATTTCGACGCACGATAAAGATCCCCAGGTGGTCAAAATTAATCCGGAGCCCTCCACTACGGCGCGCCTCATCGCCTGCGCTGCGTCGGCGCATTAAAATCCTACAATCAATCAATCATTTCAAAGAAGTTGATGCAAGTAGGTCCCAATTCTGCACTTGGTCCCAGAGTTCCTGGATCTGTGATTTGTAACAACGCCGCCTGTATAAACATTGCCTAACGCGTCACCCGCTTTCCAATGGGAGTGGTAGGGACGCTTAGTTCAGGCACCCATGCGGTAGTGGCGCGTGCCGGCGGACGGCCCGCCTTATGTCACTGCTCGCGAGTCGCGAACACTGCACCCACTTCTACAGCGTGTATCTGTCAGCTTCCATCGAAGGCGTCGGAGCGCCGCCCGGGAACGCTAGACAAACTGTCAACTATTTTGCATAGTTTCCGAGAGGCAGCGCTGGCTGGCGGACATGAAGGAAGGAAGGAATAGTACAGGAAAGGCAGGGAGGTTAACCAGAATACTGACCGGTTGGCTACCCTACTCAGGGGGGAGGGGATACGGGAAATGAAAGGGAATGAAAGGACAGCAGTACATATTAAAGGAGAAAATGAGAAAGAAAAGTAGAAAAAACACAAGGCGTGACCAGGTAACTAGAAAGGCAGTACAAACAACGCACACAACCAGAAAATGCACAAAACTAATACGGTCCGCTGATAAATTGGCGAACTAAGGGCACTGCACTATAGTAATGTCCCTAAAAGCACTCAGAAAGGCTACGGAGTGGGAAAGGGTAAGAGAGAGCAGCAGGAGAGTGGCTGTTTGGCCATTTTTCGCTCACGTGTCAGGCAATGTTTATACAGGCGGCGTTGTTAGTAACAACAAGGGGCAGAGGAGTCTGTGGGTGAATTTGTCTTGCTTGAATACTGTGTGTCCCATTGCACTGACCGCGATACTGTGTCCATGCAAAACAGCCTTCCCGTGTAGTGGAAAGCTTGATAGAGCGTGCAGCTACGAACTCTGCTGCTTGGTGTGGTCTGACATTTTACCACAGTAATTTCTGTCAGTGGTGACAAAAAACTGTTTAGGAAAGTGCGACACTCTGGCTTGCAGACACGGCCTTTTCAGCTGTCGTGGTGGCTCAGCGGCCGTGGCGTTGTGCTGCTGAGTCCAAGGGAGCGGGTTCGATTCCCGGCTGCGGCGGCCACTTTTCTGATGGAGGAGAAAAGCAAAAACGCCTCTGTGTCGACATTTCGGCGCACATTTAAAGTTCCCAGGTGGTCAAAATTAATCCGGAGCCCTTCACTACGGCGCACCTCATAGCCCAAGTGTTGCTTCAGCTCGTTAAACCCTACTACCAATCAATCTACGCAGGTTTTTCCAACGCAAGTTTTTTGCGGGCATCAATCGCTGTCTTTTATTGTGTGTATCAGATTCATCATTGTGTAAGCAAATGCATCAAAGTCTTTGTTGCCACGAGTTGTTGCGAGGAATGTATCATCTTCATCATCAAAGTCATCTCCCATTGACGCCCAACCGCCGCTATTCTGTCTTGTCTGGAACCGTTCTTTGGCCCAAAGTTTTGTCGTCTCTCTCAACATCTTTCGCCACCCCTCAACATCCACTCGGTTTCTCGAACGGTTCGCCCATAGTTTGTCATCGCACGAGGGCTCCAACTCCAATCCGTAATCCTCTTATTCTGAGCCATGATGGCTTCTGTCCAACTTTGTTTCCTAATTCGCGATGCTCGCTTTGCATCGTTAATTGTTGTGCCTATCGTACTTCAACAACGGGGATAATTATAGTAGCCCTTCCCTCTTTCAGTGCTGGTATTGCAGTGTTATGGACGACGCAAGTGCCCACTGAAATGTGGCTGCAAATTTATTATGACTGTGCTCTCCATGTTGAGGATATCACTCGTGGAAATTTTGTAGTTGTTGCCTGTCTGTGCGATTTGTAAGAGGTGGTCTAAGTCAAAGGAGGAACGGATTATTTGAGCCGATAGTTTCTGTCTAGGGTAATAGTGATAATTAGTAATGTTTCGTGGTTGTTAATGACAGAACATTAAAACAGATATTCAGAAAAATAAACAGCCACTGTAAGCTTCGATCATGCCTGGCAAACTTCTGGCAGGTGAAATTTTTTAGCAAACTTTTGGAAGACAAAATACAAAAATAACCTGTGCACGTTTCGCTCGTGTGTACGAATGCGGATAAAGGCTAGAGCAAATTATTCAGGAGTAGTCGGGTGAGATGGCTGCCACTACAAGCCAAGCGTTTCCTTTCATGCACAAATCAATAAATGAAATTTCTTTTATTAGTAGGTAAAGCTCAATAATCTGCCTTCGGTGCCATTTGAAATTACAGGAAACCACAACTGAAGTGAATACTTTTATCCCTACTGCACTTTTTTACTGTGCTCTTACTTCAGAATGCCTTTAAGAGTGCAAACCTTTCTCGCCTTTTTACACTCTACAGTTGCACTAAGCAAAGCAGGTCGAGTCATATTGGTGATAACACCCTTGAGACATTTAACTTTCAAAACAAAATATCCAGCTTGGGCTAGCTCGTTCGACGTGATAAATGTTTCAAAAATGAAAGAGTTCCTGATTACGCATAGCTGCTTCCTGTTCTTTTTTTCTTTTTCCACATTTTCAAGGCCCACGATTAGCTCGGCTCCTCGAGTATGGGCTCCAGCAAGAGGCCTTGGCTGGCATCCCATCTCTCAAAGAACGACTACATAACGAAGCTGCCACAGCTGACTCACAGGTCAAGCCAGAAACGGCAAAGAGGGCAAGGTACTCAACCGACGTGGAATGTGAAATTCGCAATCCAAGTGAGCTGGCAACAAACACGGAAGACTCTCAGGACAACCTTGACTTCCACCGGGATGACGGAAGACCTGAAGTGGCTGAACTGCCTAAATCCACTGAGCCCATCACAAAACCCAAACGCATAGTCGCTAGTCGCAAGGTGAAGGTAGCACACGAAGAAAGAAGCCGGCCGGGTGATGCAGCGTTTGTAGTTAGTGAGACAGCGTCCCCTCTGGCAGACAAAGACAGCTCGAAGTTGAGCCTTTCAAGCGATCGACAGAGGGAGTCAACTTCGGAAAGGAATCTTGATGACAGTGGTGGGATACTTTACAGCGAGAACGCAGACGACGAAGCAGACGATGCGGAGCACCGCATGACTGGTGGGGAGAGAGAAGCGGGAGATAACATCACCACACAGCCCCGCACACTTAGAGTTCGAAGGTCAGTGGGTCATCGCAGAGGTAAGAGTGCCGTCAAGAAGCGGGCCAGTGGAAAAGGTGGACGTTGGTTAAGAGGGGACACGAGATCAACAGAATGCCCGCTGGACGATGCAACACTTGAAGTAGACAATACACCTACCTTTTCTGTTGAAAAGGAGGAATCTCCAGATGGTGTTAAGGAGGGCAGGCAGTCATTGAAGTCCACGACTCGTCGAAGACGAGAAGCGGCTGTCAACAGGAGCGCAGACGATCGATGGCAGAAAAGCAGAGATGTTCAAAGTGCAGCAGACGACGTAGGACGAAGAGGGTCGAAGCTGAAAAGGAGTCCGTACTTTAGGGGGCCGGGCCGGTCACTTGGATTGAAGATTGGGTTCAGGCCCTGGGTTCCCCCGAAATCGCCGTACAATTTGGTCCAGGAGAAGCTGTACAGGGATCCGTGGAAGGTGCTCATTGCGACCATCTTCCTGAACCGGACAACAGGTAACCTTCAGGCGGTGGTTTCATCTTCCTGATTTCGTCTAGTTCCTCACTAGAGTTCAGGCGCTAAGGTACATGTGACACTTATTATAAACCTTGAGAAAAAGTTTGCTATACTTGTTGTGCATGCTTGTAATTTTTGTAATTTTGTCCAAAATGTGTAAGCATTTCTATGTGGGCTGAGCGATGTGTAAGGCCTGATGTCACACTTCTGCCACCTACGAAAATGCTGTTATAAAAATATCTAGGGCCTTCCTCATTGGTATCAGAGCCTTTGTAGCAGTGCACGTGTGTTAAGCAGTGAAGCCGACTTCAAAATGTTTATAGCAGAGTGGCTCGAGCATTTATTCGACGATTCCGCTTGGGAGTTTCTGCGATGTTTTTTATTCCAGTTGTGCAGAATAATGAAAAAGCTTGAATAGAAATAAGCTGATGACTATGTTACTAACAAAACTTTGGATAAACAAACATTTAACTGCTGCCAGAATGGGCCCTGCCTAACTCGGTACTTGTGGCGTTGTAAGTAAACGTCGCACAAAAAGTGAGTGAAACAACAAAATAAAAATGCCTGCTCTCAAGTTTTGTCTGTGAGCAGAAACTTTTTCTCGGTGAAGAGCCATAACGCGTCTTATTTTTTGTCTTGTTAAGACTGGGCCCTAATTTGCCTGAGGTGACCTCTTGAAGCTTGGTAGAATCAGGCTTACGTACGTGGTTGAGCTGTTTTGTCTTTCTTGAAGGAGCCATGAAGACAAAGAACACTTTTGGACTGCATTTTTCTGGTAACAGTGACACGAGTTGTACCACAAACTTCGATAAAATAACCGAAGTATTAAAGAAAATGTACAAACCAGTGACTACTCCTTGGCCACATCAAGGGGGGACACTTCTCTTAAAACAGCTCCTTTTAATTTCTAAGTAAGCTCTGTTAAACTTGCCAGTCTTGCTGCTTTTTTCCTACTGATTTCAGATATGCCACTATTTTTTCAGTTGGTCAATTATCTCACGAGACAATTAGAGATAATTAGTCATTTTTGTAGGAACAATAGACAAAACAGTGCTAGTCACATACCTGTAATCTTTGTATTTTCCAACACTATGAACCCTGATGAGTGCAGTGAGAGAAGTGATTTTCTCATGCACCGCTTGGAACTAATTTCACAGCTCATTAAACCTTGTTGGTACCAGCGGCAAGGAACCAATTTGAACGCCCATTTCAAACACCAAAGTTTAATGAGCTGTAAAATTAGTTCCAAGCAGTGCATCAAAAAATGATTCTCTTATTGCATTCACCACAGTTCATAGTATTGGAAAATATAAAGATTACAGTTCTGTCACAGGACTAGCACTGTTTTGTCGATTGTTCCTCCAAAAATGACTAATTATCTCTAATTGTCTCGTGAGATAATTGACCAACTGAAAAAATAGTGGCATACCTGAACTCAGTAGGTAAAAAGCAGCAAGACTGGCAAGTTTCACTTTCATGGAGGTTACTTAAATATTAAAAGAGATTGTTTCAAGAGCCACATTGCCCCTTAAGTTTTTGACTGTTCCTTGTGTTTTTTCAGTAAAACAAAGTGTCCTTTGCAGCTGCAATAGAGCTTGGAGTTACCAGAGGCCAACTCTTTCAAATTAAACAAAGTTGTATTTTGTTTCGTGGCCCCTTTAACTGAGCGCCTTAGTTGGGTTCCGTTGCATGCCGTGTGTGCGCCAAGACCTGAAGCTAAGGTCTTATAAAGAGGTAGTCAAGACACCCTGTGTTCCCCCTTGCCCGCATGGGTCCAACCAGGCAAGGCGGCCATTCCCGTGCTGTGGCAGTTCCTGGCCCTGTACCCGACAGCGCAAGCCGCCATCGAAGCCGACCCCCAGGAGATCGCCCAGCTGCTGCAGCCACTTGGCCTGCACCGGAAGCGGGCAGCCATCATACAGAAGTTCTCCGGTGGGTGCCTACCGTATTTTCCTGTGTATAACCCACACCAAAAACGCGAAAATTTCAGGGGTGAAGTAGAGGTGCGATTATATGCGAGGTACTATTTTCTTTAGTGCTGCTTCACTGCAATGCTTGTTGGGCCGTAACGCCCCTACAGCAGTAATAGCGACTAAGCCACTGTTATCCCATTGACAGTGCTTGTTTTGCTCACACAGCTCAACAATATACCAACCTGAAAAATGTACGGTATGCGGCAAGTCATCTAGTTACATAGTCAGCGAGGCAAGTTCTTTTGCATAAACCAATGTGTAATGTTGCTTGAGTAGTAGATTTGGTCCATCCTTTTACGTATAAAATATGCAAGCAATACGCTTTTTTTTTCTTTTCGCCAACGGAATGTGGGGGCGCGGGTTATATATGCAGGGGCGGGTTATACGTGCGAAAATACACTACTCCTCTGCTTCCTTGAAACACTCGTTCTGTGCTTTGGCCTTTCCCCTTGCTGCGTTTTTTCTTTCCCCTCAAAAGAGAAAAATCTTGGCGATACTCAGATATAGATATACCTGGAGTATGAGCGGCCCTGAGCACCTGTGCTTACCTCCTGGGATGGGCGGCGTCAGGTAATCATGTAAACCTGGGCTGGGATCTTCGGTTTTGTCTGTTCCATGTCCATTACAAAGTGTCCATTCCGAGCGAGCCCCTATTGGCTGAAAACGGACAAACCGGATGCGATGCAACACAAGTAGAACGGTGTGTCATTGGTCAGAGGCCTCGCAGCTGCAGTTGAGTTACGATTGAGGAGGAAAGCAAAATGGACGTTTTTGAAATGCACACAACTCAGGATTCTCCACCCCTGTTCAGCTTACCTGGAAGAATGTTTGTGTTCATTGTGGCTTCTTTGTCATGCAAGTTTAACTGGGAGGGGAGGGTTGCATGGTGCATGGGGCTTCAGCAGCCCCAAGCTTCCCTCTTGTTAATTTGAAAAAAATCACGATTGAATTACAGCAACACCTGGTGTTTTCCTGCAGTTCATAACCGAGCGTACACAGCTTAGCTGATCGGTTAGAAATATTCCTTCGCGCGCCGTCGCTGCAAGTGCAAGTGTGGGGGAGGGGGGAACAGTTTTGGAGGAAGGGAAAAACAAACCATGAGAGCTAATTGTTGTACAAGATCAATCTGCTGGCTGTAAATTTAAAGAGACCCTGCAACACTTTCTTGAGAAGGTCAACATTTGGGCGAGTTGGTATTGGTTGAACATCTCTGAACATCGGCATCGTCCTGTCATTTTCTTCCCCTAGTGTCCGTGTTTCTACGCTGCTGTTTGATCTCAACAATTTAACAATTTAATTTTGTTCAACAATTTATTCACCTTTTTTCAAATCTTAAATGCTTGCAGAACGTAGTCAACCAGAACATCCAGTACTTACACTAGGGGGTCGCAAACTACCTCAGCCAAAAATTTCTGCTCTATGCACATCAGATAACTGGGGAACTGGTTCAAAAGATTTTCCTCTGTTGCCTGGTATTGGCGTTCTTCAAATGACGACATTAGGGCAGTTCAGTGGCTATAGGCCAGCTTCCTTCTAGTAGCTACTTTAAAAAAATTAAAGCCATTCCACTCTGTGTGAAAGCTGTCGGATGTGCAGAGCAGAGATTCGCCATAATGGGCTGAAGCGCCATTATCCGCTCACTGCTACCACCCAATGCAATTCAAATTTCCCGCCTCCGCAGTGCTTGCGCGCCGCCTGCCTGAAACAGCGCCAGCGGGAGTTCTGTTCTTTTCGTGCTTGCTTTTCCTCCTGCATGTGCTGGTGTTGCATTGCCACTTTTTTTTGCTTACTTTCATAAAAACCAACCCAGTGAGCGTTCCCAACTAAATGAACATGGGTGCTGGCGGTAAATTACGTATATCTTGCCCCAAATGTACCTACAGTTTTCTTTGCGGTAAGCAACGGTATGACAAGCGCCAGCGGTTCACGAGTTTCTAACGCTTATGAAACGGCGTGGCTTTCGAAGCCTCTGGGTTACGCCGTGACGACAGAACGCCGTGTGGCTCTGCTTTGGTCCAGCGAGCGAGCTACGATGACGAGGCGAGCCACTAAAGTGCTCTGCACTTTAAAAATCACCACAAGAGCAAAGCAGGAACGAAAGGCCTATCTGCTGCGATGAGCAAATCACACAGTGCCCCTCCAAGCTGATGATAATGAAAGCTTTTGTAGTGCTTCCAGGTGCAAAGAAAATGGTGACAGTGTATATCGGAAGGGTTGCAGAGTCCCTTTATAGGTCAGTACAGCTTCACAACTCTTACTCAGATCACTGTACAGGTCATGCCAGCTACGATCGTCATCAGGAAATCGGCTGCAGCACAAAGGATAAATAGTGGCCCACTGCATGCTGACATTCAAACTTTCCAGGTGTCGCACTCAACACTAAAACCTTTTCTTACATTCAGCTCGCATCACTTATTATGTGGCTGATTTGATCACATCAAGGCTCAAACATTTCTCTCTGGCCCCAGGCCAGGCATTTGTAAGGAGTTTGAAGAGTGGTACAGGTAGGAAAACAGGAAATTTGAGGAGAAAAATGGGTTGGACTGAGGTCCAAAAGCAGTGTGGATTTCATCGGCATCCCCAAAACACTGCCCTGTGTCCTCTTCTATGCCTGTTCCTGTTGTGCGTGACGTTTTACGAGCCAACGATCGTTGCAGAGGAGTACCTGACCAAGGAGTGGCGCTACCCCAACGAGCTGCACGGCATTGGCAAGTATGGCAACGACTCATACCGCATCTTCTGCATCAACGAGTGGAAGAAGGTGTGGACACCACTTCTCTCCTCCCGCTGCTGGTCTATCTCGTTTGTTTTATTAGAGAGAGAGAAACAACTTTATTGCTTTCCAAGGAAGAGGTCAACCAAGAATGCTGTGAGGGGTTCAAGGGGCACGTGGTTGACCATTTGTGGAGGGAAGGGGGAGGGGGAAATAGCACAGCAACCATGCAAGTGCACTCAACAAAAAAAAATATTGTTTTGAGAAAAATGCTTCGGCAACCAAAAAATTAATCATAGCCGCGTTCGTTCATTTCATTTTTGGGTGTATGCCTGCACATTGGTGGAAGCGTTTCTGTAAAAGGAAAAGAAAAAACTTGTAAGCCTCTCTGAGCTCACTCGCATGTTTGTACTGTCAATTAGAGCTTCAGTCCTTTCTATATGCGACCCAAACACGCTGTCCACGACTTCACACAGGTAGCTCCCTCATTTGAGCTTCGTACGAGTGGATATTGTAAGCAAAGGCACGGCTCTGCATCCATTAAGGGCACAATCAAGTGCTTATTGTAATGGCACACTTATTCACAGACTAATAAAGAATGGTCGTGGTTGCAACAGATGAGGCTTAACCTGTTTTTCTGCTCACCGATAGTCCAAAGTCGTCTGTAGTTCCCTACACCATCTACACGAAGGCTCAAAAATGTGATCGCCAAATTTCAGGCATTCAGCTACCTGTCACTGGGGGTCCTCAAAGGATCTTTAACAGCAAAGCTGTTGAGCAAGTTGTAATTTTTCATGTGTGCAGTTAAAAAATACTAAAAAATTGCCGAGCGTGTGCGCGTGAGTGTGGGACTCATAGCGACCGCCTGGCAGTTAACAAAACCACGAAAATGCCTAGAAATCGTATGTGGGTGCCTCGCGACAACCGCCCAGCACAAGTCTGCCAAGCCGAGCTTATTCGCTTCAGTAGATAAGCCAAGATTGGCCAAAAAAACAAAAACTCCAGCGTTCGCCGTAATCGTGGCAACATTTGCTCGGAACAAGATATACACGTCATAGCGTACGCACCTCCAAGGTGATGTCCAATGATTGTCACTTCCAGAAAAATGAAAGAAGCTCACATGTATACAGCAACAAGGATGGAGTAAAGGTCGTTGCGGCAGCAAAGAAGAAGCGAATGATCGGCTGCAATCGTAGACTTAAACCTTCGTGATGGTCGTGAAGGTTGCGTACAGCTTCGCTCCCTTCAAATCTTGCGCGTTAGTGGGAGCATTCTTCTTTTTTTTTTTTTTTTTCTTCTAAAAGGACCACCAAGCTCTAGAGTTTGGCTAGGTAAGAGTTGACCATAGCAAGTAAAACAAGCCTGTACCCCTCACTAACATGTTTATGTGTAAGCCCTGGTAGCATTGAAAGGTGAGGAAACAGGGTAGCTAGGGCTGAATAAAGGCAGGGAGAATTGGGTCACCATTTCTAAAAAATGTTGACTGGAATCCTTCAGGATCGGATGTTCTAAAACAGAGGCTAAGCAAAGCTTTGTGCTATACTCGCATTGTAAGCTATGTAACTTTTTAAGCTCAACATCCTGTTTGAGGACCTAATAACGAAAGTTACGTAAGTTGTGATTCTTCGTACAAGAGTCTTCCTTTCTCTATTTCGATTTCTGCTGACTGCTCTTTCTGCAGTTGGTGTTCTCGTTGAAAAAAAACATTGTGCAATAACGGCTGCTTTGCCCAATGTCTGTTGTTTCCAGGTCAAGCCTAACGACCACATGCTCAACAAGTACCACGACTGGCTCAAGACACAGAACCTCAACTAACCACTGCAATGATGCGGGTCCTGTTTCAACCCTACACATGTGAGGGGAGGGGTTTGAAGTACCTGAGAATGACGCACAACTGATTTGCACTCAACAATGATCACGCGAAGCTTCTTTTTATTTCTGCTGCGTTTTGTTCCTTTTAGAGTAAGAGTAGTGGTATCTTTACAATTCTAATAGCACACCATGGATGGTGGTCACAGCCTTGCTACTTCACTGCTGAGAGCATAGTGCATGGGCTTTTAATGGCAAAAACTGCTGTAGTACCTTTACCGTGATGTTAAAGTGTACAAGGAAATGTGCGGTCTAAAAGAATTTATGAATTGTCAACTTTAGGAGGTTATTTCAACAATGTCTCTGCATGTACTGAATCCCTGTTTGGTGTTTTTCAATTTTTGGAGATCTTTTACCATTTCGACGATGATTTCGACAATGATTTTGAATGCACTTAATGTCCATTTGGTGTTTTGATTTTTGGAGATCTTTTTTAACGTTTTGACGACTTCAACGATGTCTTTCAATGTGCTGAATTCCCGTTTGGTGTTTTGGATTTTTAGAGATCTTTTTTAATGTTTTGACGATTTCAACGTTGTCTTTTATTGTACTAAATGCCCGTTTGGTGTTTTAATTTTTAGGGTTTTTTTGACGTTTCGAAAAAGGTTTCAACAATGTCTTTTAATGTGCTGAATGCACGTTTGGTGTTTTGATTTTTAGATCTCTTTAATGTTTCTACAATGGTTCCAACAATGCCTTAGGATGCATGGTGTAGTACCTTATTTTTAGTGCCTTGAGTTGTCACACATCCTATGTAATGCCACTATGTGTGCATACTGGAAATGTACGTATTTACATTTTTTTACCGCGTATTTCCTAGTATACTCATTGTCTTACACTTACCATTCAAAAAATATTTTCAAGCGTTCAGACCACGTTTTAGCAAATCGTTATCAATTTTTTTGCATGGTGACATTCTTAGTGGCAAAGACAGTGGTTCAGTTCATTATTGCACGTGATTTACCTGCTGTATTGCCGAAAATGGAATTGTAGAGCTGTATTCAGATGTATGCAGTCTCTTTTATTACGGTATGCTTGCACGAACGGTAGAAAATGCGACCATGCGCGGTTTAACAATTGTGCGGAACCGCAATACGATCGTGTACCTCAAGCCAACTTGTGTGTTAGAAGAAACCCACCTCCCTCCACTTTTACGCCTGCGTAGCTTTGCAGGACGCCAACGCAACGCACCCTAATGCATTGCGACGTTGTTTCTAAGAGCTACATGAATTCTTGAATTCTAAAAAGCTGATCAACGATCGACAGTCAAAGTTGTTTGAATGCTGTCAGTTACCACTTGTAAAGCATGTAAAGCATGTTCGAGTTGTTCTTTTGGAATATTATTTTGTGCCGTTGAGAATGTTTCTGCAGCGTACTTTTTAAGCATTTTTAATTGTTTACGTGTACGTCATCGGTGCCATTCATGAATTGTCACAATTCTTGTATCTTGCGTCTTCACTTCTAAGCTGTGCAATGTTGCCCAATCTTTGCGCGGCGACGTTCAATCTCCATCCATTACATGTCCGATTTTTCCGGCGAAGCGCACCTGTTTAATGATAAATACATCATTCGCACAATAAAGCACTCGTTTGGCTTCTACGCGAGTATTTAAAGACCATTCTATTGGTTCTAGTGTGCTACGTGTACGCGTCTCACTAACGCTCATGCCTTGCTTGCTGCATTTCAGATGCTAACTACAGGGATCGACGCACTCCGACGACAGACAGATTAGTGCACTGCAGTTTGGTAGAGTGCCGAGGTATAGTGTTGGATGGGCTCCGATTCGAAAACTGCAATGAAAATACCGGTCGAAGTGGCAGTAGGGTTGGTACGGTGTTCGCGACTTCTTTAACGTTTTCACGTCTTGTCATGGTAGCGGAAAACGTGGTTGCGCAGAAGGACTGGATAGTAAGAATTATTACCACGACTTCAGCTCTGCTTAGTTTTGAACGCTAAGCTGCAACAAAAACCACGTCCAAACAGCTCTGCAGCTGACGCAACGTATGCTACTACTGGAGGCTGCCATGTTGGTCCATTGTAGTGATTGCGATACAACGCCACACGACGTTTTTTTATGCCGTAACCATTTGTTCGATCAAATATATGCACGCCTTCTGCGTCATATATATATATATATATATAAGAATGTACATATTCTAAGACCTCTCTCTGGCAACACAAGTTAATTTTATCGTGAATGCGTAAGCAGCAAGTTCTACAGCTGCGACGTCGCGATTAGTAAAGGCCCTAAACCTACTAAACGTAGATGACGTTGGCATTAAGTTTCATACGATCATATTTGTATGAAACCCAGTAGCCGTTGTGTCAAGCAAGCGAAATATTTGTAATTTCGACATTGCCGGTTGCTTTCCTCTGGGGCGCCAGTTTGAAATGGCGTTTTGGGTCGACTTGCAAGATCGCAGCAAAATTCAAGTTCTTTTAGAGCTTTTTTTTTTCTAAACCGTTGTGCGTTTCCTCGGAGAAACAAAAAGAGCTTCGCATTTGCCTTATTCACGCCGAGCGAGAACGCCACTCTCTCGTAGGTTTCGTTCCCAACATTGCGCGTACTCGATCGTGCCCGCCAAGCAACGTCATTCAAGCCGTGAAACAGAGAGTCACGTTGTTGAATGTAGTCTGGTGCACGTTTTATAAACTGTCATCCAATCGTGAATTCCAACGTCACGTTACGTTAGTTTTCTTTCGTCCTCTAACCCAACACGCACTCACGATTTGCGACATATATGAGCACGACATCCACTGCATCACTTTCTTACAAGTGTCAGGTGTCAAGAACCGAAGCGCTAATGTCGACTGAGTAAGTGCGGGCTACAAATTTGAACTCCACCATTGCTGCAACGGACATCATTGTAAGCAAGTGACAGTGACATCAATGTGTGATGTGGTGTAAATGTGTGCAGAAACAATCAACTTTTCTCGGGACCAAGAATGGGACAAGATGGAGGTAGTTTTCTTGAAACTCACAGGCTGGCTTTGTTAAGAAAAGCCTTAATGTCGTGCTCAGTACAGCTTTGGGGGGTTCATCTGTGAAAAAAGGGAATCATTTAGAGTACTAGAAAAGTGAGCTGGGACACGTTAAGTTTGGACTTTTGGGGAGACTGGCAGGTACGACCAGCCCCATAGAGGAAAAAAAAACAATTGTGTTTTGAAATAATTCAGTTAGTAGCGCTTTGTGTCGTCTTTTTGCTGTCCTTGTCAGCAATTCACGCATTCAGGCAAGAAAGACAAAGAAACAACAATTATTAAAACGTGTTCCTGAATAACCTACTCAAGCTGCACTAGCAACTCGAGCACAGGTTTGCCTCGGCGGCCTAAACTGCCCGAATCTCCGAAACTCTGCCAATAGACAGCCTCCTCATTTCTCGACTACATGAAGGCAATTAACCTGGATTATTCCCTCCACGCCTTAGATTCAAAGAAGCACAAACACTAATAAGCACCACATCATTCGCAGCAGACCTCCTGTAACCAGTGGATGCTACATGAATTGTGGGATGGAAGTAACCACGCGCATGCCACAATGCTCTTTCCAAGCGTAGCAGAGCGTTCAAAACTGGTTAAGCACAGAATGTCCGTTTAATCAAAGAACTGCATGCCACAGCACATGTCAAACGAGGTAAAAGTTTGCTTTTCAGCAAAATTCTACAATGGTCAGAGAAAGTTCTGGTTTCAAGATATCCATAAAAGCTGCACATCCAGCAAGGTTAAAAACCAAACGAAAAAGTTTTTCCCTCTAAGCCCACCCGTAAAACATTAAAAGGCGAACAGAACCGATTCTATAAATGTTGGAATGGGACGCTTGAACAAGCAGATGCTAACGACATACCTTCTTTCATCCATAAAAAAAAACAAGCAAGATAAAAGTGATGCAAAGAGATTGCACACTGAAACAGCACTGTCGTTTGTCAAGGAGCTTTATTTACAAACACGCGACCATCTGTCCGAGGGCAGTTTTGTGCAGTGCTGGCCATGTAATAAACAAGAATGCAGCCGAAACTTGGCTGAAAGTGCAGTGGTAAGCAATACAGCGGACTAGCATAAAGACGTCATAAAACACGCGACCCATACGATAAAAAGTCCAAGCCTAAGTGCTACACTCTGGCATTATGGTCGTTGTGATGCAGCCAACACTTGTTACTTGCAGTTGATTTATACTTATACAACCTTGACATTTATTTGTTCATTCAGTTGTCTTAATATCGCACTGGCTAGTGCTTTGCAGCATTGGTCGACATCATCTCCTCGCCAGCGTACTCAAGCAAGGGGTTACAAGATGCACGAAATCACACTTTCGAAGATGCATGCTGCCTGCATAACACATGCACAAATGATACAAGTTACAAAATAAACTGCGCCCTGGTTTTACAAATTCGCCCCCACAAAAAATTAACAATAAAAACATACTTGGTCACTCCACATTAAAATTTCATTTTTTTTAATCATTGGTAGGTAAGAAACCTCTGTTACAGAAGTCACGATGCGAGTAGTGACCTTACGCAAACTATAAAAACATGGCAGTATTATACACCCAATGATGGGTTTGTGAATTACTAAAAAAAAAATGGGGGGTCGTTTGGGTCAGGGCACGACTTCCACTCTCACTGCCGGCGAATCGGGGTCAGGTCGGGGCAGGCAGCGGCGTCCAGGGGTGAAACGTCAGACCTGCGTTATGGCGGGCACGTTATCAAGAGAGCGCTCTTCTATTTGAAGCAGGGTGCTTTAATACGGGGCCTAGCAGACAAAATAAAAGTTATTCTCGTTAAATAGACTGCTCCGTCCCAATAACGATGATGCCACCTTTTTCACAAAATTCAAGGAAATAATCGAGATGTTAAAGAGACCAGATGAAAAGTGGAGAGCCACCAGTCACTTTCTGGAATCACCAGAACTAAGCCTTAGCCACTAAGCCACCGCGAAGGGTCCTCATTGACACAGCCCTGGTAATACGTTTTTCCAGCAATCAATCACACTGCGAACATTCAGTCCCATCGTAGCTGCTTTCGGTCAGTATCAGCACAGTTAGTATAATGCACTCCGAAGTAATGTTTCTTTTTCAAAGTCCCTCCCCCCCATCAAAGATGTAACGGGAAAGGACATCAACTTAATGTTTGGTTTCACATTCGCAAACCTGCCTTGTGAGCTCACAAGGTCAAGTTCATGAAATTGGCAGGCCTGCCACGGCTGCACTGAGAGGCTTACAAGTTGGGCTAATTATGGTTGAGAATCAACAGCAGTACACACGATAAACTCTTGCATATATAATGAAATTGCCGTATTCGAAATCTCGCATTATTTGAAGTGTTTCACAGACCCCAACGAGTGCACCCAGCTTTGCTTTTTAAATGTGCTGTGAATGAAAAATACAACATAGTTCAATTTTCAAGTAGTACTGGCCTTCGGCAACTTGCTCAGCTCCAATGCAGCCATGAAAGTTTTTTTTTTATTGAAATGTTCAATATTCCTTGCGTTATATTGTTGTGTTTTTCTTTTTAGTGGGAAAAAAAAAACGCAATGAATATTGAAAAACTTTCACAGCAGTCTTTTAACCAGATTTATATTTTGTTGGCACGAGTGATGTAATATGCGCCTTTTTAGCGAACCAGACTTAAGTTTTACCTGCATGGCACCTTTACTTAACTATCGCCTGTAAAGAAGCTAACCTTTTGTCCCTAAAACATTGTTATAACGACGGTTTACAAACACATTTGCACCCAGCCCTTTCCCCCATTTTCTCAGGGGAGAGAATCGAGGGTTCAGGTGGGCTCACGTCGTACAATTCTACCGAGTTCCATCGCCACGAGCAAGACATTTGAAATCCATGCAGTCACGCACGACAGCCGTGTTGCGAGGTGAAGCAGCCCACTAGGTTCTACCAGGCTTGATTGCAAGTATACCCAACACACAGTTTCAGCATGATCATGCCCGTCGGTCAGCGTACCAGCAGCCAACTCTTGTGCCTTTAAATACCGTATTTACTCGCATAATCCTCGCACTTTTTTTTCGGTAAAGTCAATGCAAAGTTAGGGGTGCGAGAATTATGCGGGGAAAAAAAATCCGGTGCACAGTGTTGCCAATTTGCCTTCTGCCAATCCCGCTAAATGTAGCGGTCGTTTTTTGTATATGTAAGCTCAGTGTTGCCAACAGCAGCTATTTCTTTTTATTTTATTATTTACAACGTTAACAGTCTCCCGTCGATCAGCGATCATGAAATTGCCGCCTTTGCTTCCTGGCGCGCGCCCTATCTCGTCGTCGTATGTGCGTGCCCTACTCCAGTAACGCACGCTGAAGTCGGTGCCGCCGAAGCGCCTGCCTGCGGCACGGTTGCCGTGTTCGATCGCGTACTCTATCGCTTTCAATTTGAAAGCGGCAGTGTAGCTGGCGTTCCTCCCCATGGCGAAGCGGCACCAAGCACAAAACAAAGAGATCAAAAAGTCAAAATGGCAGCGAGCTATCCACCACTGACGCGAGTGATACCCCGACTGCTGCCGCTCAACGACGGCACCACGACGGCGACATGACGACACGACAGCGGGCTGCGCGAACACCGTCCAGTTGCGCGCACGCGAAACATGCGCGAAACCGGCTCAAAGACAGTGTGAGTAGCGTGTTAGGGCGCCTGTTAGGGAGTAGCCATGCAGGTTGTTAGGGCGCCTGGATGGCCTTGGATACAGAGCGCTCTCCGCCGAACAGAGGCGGCGGGGGAGGGCGCGCGTTGGAGAGCGCGTGCAGCATGCTGGTTTCGCGAGCAGGCAACTTTCGCCGCTGCAGAGTTGGGGGTGCGAGGATTATGCAAGGAACCAAAAAATCCAAGTTTTGGCGGCTCACATTAGGGGTGCGAGGATTACGCGAGTAAATACGGTATGTGCATCCTGTTAATGAAAGAAGCCGGAAATTTCAAAACCAGCCCTCATAAGAATGTCACTACTGCAAATTGTTTTCTGAAAACAAACTTGCTTGTCATCTTCACGGTCCATTTTAAAGCGAAGGCTTTAGTGTCCTCACTGATTCCGTTGTATGCCAACTTGCCCTGCAGGAAAGCCAACTTTCTTTCCCTGATGATGATTGTAAATCATTGTAGGTGAATAAAAAAAAAAAAAACCCTTCCCATGGCCGGAATCGAAGCTGGGTCCATTGAGTCATGCACCCAGTGACTATCCGACTGCTCCATTTCGACATGGTTTTTTAAGGGAACGCCAAGCAGCAGGTAACGATTCGCGCTGCACACCCCAAACTTAAACGTTACGCTGACGGAGTGCACACGCGAGAGTTGCCGTGGGTTTTCTAGAAAAGTGGTGCGTACCTCCAGAGTAGCACATACTCTCGCAGTGCGAGATTGGCCCACCAACGAATCCATCACGGGTAATCTTCTCATTCAACTATTGTCGTCCGTTAGGTGGAAAGGTGCACGATTTTTACGAGCTCTGCAGACTACAGGGCATGCTACCAAGCACATTATAGAGCAACACGTCTCCTGTGGCAAGTCACGTAGATACTGCAGTGTTTTGTGGCATTACCAAAGTCCTAGTCCCTTTCAAAACGCAACCAAGACTGCTGAGCTCCACTGCTTCACTTTGGCAAATACGATGGGATCATCGTAACCTTTTGCAGCAACTGCTGACCGTAGTTACCCTCTCAGAAATACTGTATTTATTCAATTGTAAGGCAGTCACGATTATAAGGCTAGGGGAGTTCATGGACTTGAGAAAAAAGGAAAAATTTGCGCACTAATATAGCACAAAAGAACCAGGTAGAAACTTTATTTTAATTGCCACCGTGAAGAAAAAGTACAAAAGCCAACTGTATTAGTGCATACCGGTGCAGTGTAGACCATTTATAACATAACCGCTTATAGTGCAGGACCTGATATAACGCGGGTTTTCCTGGCCACCGGTAGCACTACTATAAAACTCGATGCATTACAACGCAACTGCCCAAAGCACAATACCGTTCATAGTGCAGTTTTTTTCGCAGATCCGCTGACTGACTGGTGCAGCTGGGGCATCGGTTTATGGTCGCAGAAAAAGAAAGAAAAAGAATGCTCTGACGATTACTATATTCCCCAATGCAAAATTTGTGCTCAGCGCAAACTGCGGTCTTCTCGGTCACGGCGCATAGCCGCTGCGTCTCGGGAAGTGATCGCGTGATTAAACACGGTGGCATGCACTACTGCGCTATTTTCTCACAGCGCATTGCCGCCACCAGCGTCCATGTTGCAAATCGTGTTTGAACATGCTGCGCAAATATCGGGCGGTTCGGATGGGCTACACACGGAGTTGTAGCGTCTGCCAGAAGTGTGAGGGGGAGGCAGTCAGAGAGATGGCGCCATAGCAGTACGGGCCGCCCTCCCCCTCACAATTTCGCCAGACGCTTTGACGAGCGTCTCGTGCGGGCTCAGCACACTACCCTTCCCGGCACACTTTCGCCACATTTTACTCCGCCGTTTTCTTCCTGCCTTTGCCTTGCCTGCTCAGTTATGACACCGTCATTATCGCCAAACCCCAGTAGCGGCTGCCAAAGTGCTTTCGCCCTAAAAGATGGATTCAGATATCCGATGCAACCTGTGTTCCCTTCTGTCCTCTTAGACACAGAAAAAAAAAGGCACCCTTTAGTTTGTGTGATCTGTGTGCACTCATGTCATAGCCACAAATGCCCTCTTGCTCTCGGCACACCTCTGCAGTAAAATTCAGCAAAATTCTGCCGTAAAATTCGGCTGTAATAAATGTAAAATTCAGCTGACACTCGGCGCTTGTGTTTGTTTTTTTCACTGTCGCTGTCATCATGCTGGTTTTTTCCGTACGTTCAACTTGAAACCAGCAAAAGTAGTATGCATTCGCAAAAGCAACCGCACCTTTTCTGCACTGCCGACTATGTCTCAAAACGGCAGCCAGCCAAATCTCTCTTCAAGTGCAAAGACAGAAGGCAGCGGGGACCTTCTTTGAGGTCTGCGATTAGCATTGGACACAAAGAAGTACCAGCACCCACCGAAGTGGTGTTGACGACAGCCGTTTCGGGTCGGGAGACTCCTCAACTGGCATCAGCAGCGCCGCCCGGTTGTTGGCCGAAGAACCCGCCATCGTGGGAAGCCTGGAGAAGCCAGCCACTGGGCACGAGAGAGGAAATGGGGAAATGGAGAGGGGGGATGACAACAACCTGTAGCCCCGTCAACTCTTTAGCAAGCTTCGCAAGGCTACACACACTTGACCACCTCCTCATTGCTGAAGGCCATCCTTCAGCACATTCATCGAGTCTTTGGGACTAAATTGCCCAAAAAGCACCTTTTAGGTAGCACTTTTCTCTTGATTTGCACAGTTTTTCCTCTGAAAATTCCGTACGTGGAACAGTACCAGGTGCTTATAAAAGCCATAGAGGCCCTATTTCAACAAAAAAAAATAATTTTCCCATAATTCCGTACTTCACCACGAGTAGAATCGCAGCGATAGGAAATTCTTGAGAGGTACATTCCAGCATGTAGTGCAGCTAGGAAGATAATTTCATTTGCACTGTGAAGCTCAATGTTTAAGCCATCCCATAAGAGAAGCAGATTTCGCATTTTGCGTTTCAGTAGTAGTTTAATTAGCGTTATTTTTCATCGGTTAGCAGAAGTACTTCAAACCTTGAAGTTAGAATTGATGTAAACTTGATGGGATTCCCACATTTTATTCTCCACAACTTCTGGTATCCATTCACGCCTTGCTGGTAATCTTTTGTTGAATAGTTTTTTTCCTACTGTCGTTAAGAACAATCAAGGAAAGTTTGAATTAACTCTGAAACTAGTTACCTCACGTCAAAACTAATTAGATGTTTCAAATAAGCCTAAGAAACTAAACAAGCCCATGAAGTTTCGTGAAAATTGGTTGGAAAGCGAAAAAAGACATTTCTAAGACAAGTGTGCCCCCCTTAAAGGAAATGCTTGGGGACGACTGGTAACACGATCCCCACCCCACTTGTGTAGAAGCCCTTGTAAAAGGGCAATTAAAGATCTCTCTCCATCTCTCCAGTTTGTCATTCCAAACTCCTCAGGAGTGTTCCAAGGTAACTCCATTTTCTTATTTTTTTGCCCTCAACATTCCTGTAGAAAGAGGAATCGCAGACAGCCCTCAAAGTGTTCAGGACTGTTTTGAGCTGGCAAATAAAAGAGAGCCTTTAATCAGCTCTCTCAAAGATGGGCTGGGAGAGTCGGAGGGCGAGGCCCAACCTGTTTGCAGACAAGACCACGCTAGAACGCAAGTGAAATGACACAGATATCAGCACACTCGACAGGTCAAGAACAGCCGCAAATAAAACACGTTTGTACGGGGCCCTGCCCTGAAAAAAATCCCCGGCCATCTCGACTAAGGTGAAACGTGGGGAGGGGAGAAGCATGGAGTGCACAAGTGTATTCTTGGCACCTTGCCGTTTTTGCCCACGGAGATGAAACCGTTGGAGGGGGGGTAGAGGTATACAGCTTTGCTGTAAAAGTCTTGTGTCTTTGAAGCACAAAGCTCTCTAGAGCAAGGCATTGGAAAACGAGTAGTGTCCCGGTGTTTTGGCACCGTCACTACATGACGCAACGATGACAATAGAGGCGCCGACAGCACAAGCCCTTGAGGGGCTTTGCTCCAAAAAGGTGCTTTCTAGCCCACTAGTTGGTGCTAATGGTAGGAGCAGACACCTGATAGCATATACACGCGATTGGACAGCAACTCTTGGCGCTGGGCTGACTTCATATGCATCCTCTTTTCAGGCCACGCGTTTTGCGTGCAAATACCGTTGCATTCGGCCAAACACATGCCAGGGGAAACGTACATTTGTTTCAATAAAGGTTTATGCACGTCATCTCCCTCCATCGCCTTCGCAGCTTTGGTAGCGTGCAAAAAAAAAAAAAAGAAACCAGCTAATCTAATGCTACATGCCATGTGATAAAGTCTAAAGATCGTGTGCGTCTAGCAGTGAAGTGAACTTATATTCATTTCTTGGTTATAGCTATTTTAAAAATTCTGAAGCATCGAACACTAATAGAGCACTCAAACTTGAACGGCAATGTAAGAATTAACCACTAACAGAAAATTCCTCCTATTGCCTCGAACGATGTTTTCCGGCTTCAAAAAGGAAAACGTTCCAGATTTTCTTTTTCACGGCAAAAAATATAAATAAAAAATAAATAAATAAATTGGCGCTACTGAGGCTACTGAGGCAGGCCACACATGGGACAACACGGCATGCTGGAAGCCCTCAAACTACAGGCACATACTGTCAAGCTTTCTGGTCCAAAAAAAAAAAAAAAAAAAAAGGCAAAATCTGGGGAGAAAGGAACCTCGGGTCTTGGGCGGCGCAATTCGCGAACGGGGCAGACCAGTCTGTTGCCGTGCTTGGGGCTCCGCGGGCGGCTTCTCGTTAGCCTGACTTGGCCTGGGCAGAGCCTTTGTCGACCCTGCTCTGCTAGTAGCAGCAGCAGACACCTTGGGAAGCCCCACGGAGGAAGTCCGGGCACCTGCATCAAGGAGAATGCAGTCAGAGTCAGCACCTTATGGAGACAGGTATGCGAGACTTGTTCCCCCATGTGTGCTATTGAAAGCAGGACACACACTTCCCCACCCATTGCTCTGTTCTGACTTTATCAACACTTGTATGTACTGCGGGTGTGTGTTTGTGTGTGCTTCCAAATATGAAAAAAAAAACAACCTAGGAATTCCCTAGAAAACTCTTTCACTTAGGGAAATTCCCTAGGGGAACAAAGTGCATTTTGCCATCATTTGCCCTCCTTAGTGTTTATATAATTCAAACAAACTGTTGAGCCTGCAAACTTGTCACGCCTTGTCCCTAGAGCCCCAGCGTGTGCAGTTTAAAACAGTGCCAAGAAATTTCAAAACCATCCATCGCAAAGAAGCAAAATGATGACGGTAGGTTTTGTTTGTAGTGCAGAAATTGTGGGAGCCCGGGAGAGAGACCAATTCGGGATCTTGCAAGCCGATGGAGGAACTGCGCTCAACACCAAGAGTTGTCCCCTCCATAGCACTGCAGCTTCAAGGTAATATAGGACATCGAAGGTTGCATGAGTGAACACTGGAAGTTGCGCTGGGAGTTGCAAGCCGGGGCCTAAGCCTTGCTAGGTATAATTCGCTGCCACCTACGCTTGCCACATAGTTAAAATTCACAACTGTGAAATTGTGTGAAGCCATTCTGCGAAATTCAAGTTGTACAACTCAGCAGACTAGCTGGGCTAGCAGGATGACATTTCATCTCTTTCAGCAAAGCCTCCCAATCCGAGACATTCTCATCGTCAGAAATACTGCAGCCCGCCATCATACAGCCACAAACTGGAGCACTTTGGTGTTTTATAAGAGAGGGAGTTTAAGTCCTTCCCTACCTGAGCTGTTATCTCTCTGTGAGGTGTGGCGCTCATTGTGACAACGATGATGACACAATGGTAGGAACCATGCCCTCATCGTGCTCGTGGCGTGAATGTGAGTTGCGGGGATTGCCTGGTTGTGGCAAGGAAAAAGAAGCGGCAAGCCACACGAGGGAATGCCTTGGACCAATTGGAAGTGCCCACAACAACGAGGGTAGAATGCGCGGAGAAGTGGACGGAGCAAGTTTGAGGAGTGCAACCTCCAGGTGGAAGACTCGAAGCAAGTCAGATTTTGGGGACCTAAGCTTGAGAAGGGTCTACTGAGCGCCTCGGCATCCTGGGGCCGAGAAGCGGCTCCAGATTCGTGAAAGCACGCAACTTTGGTGCGCCCCGCCTTTGGACCGCCAGAATCCGGCTTCCAGTCATCCACTGGCAGCTCCCGGTTGTCTCCTGTCCACTGCCTGCTGTAACCTAGCACCTGATCGCGAGTAACCCATTGTCTACGAAGACGACAGTGCGTCTTCCTTGTCAACGTTTCGGTACGTGCGACGACTTAATCATAGCCCCGCAATGCCTCGCCTCGCATCGTCGCTAAAACTCACAATGCCCTGTGGACAACGCCTCATCAGCCTGAACATTTGGTGGGGACTTCTCTTTGTATGTTCTCTAGAACTGGTATTTCTCAGTTTCATGTACATTTGGCAGAGCTCCGAGTTGTAATTGGCTCCCAGGTGGAATCCATTCTGTAGTCCTTTGTATTTTTATGCGCACTGTGTTTGTTCACGAATAAATGTTTCTTTGCTCCGCTTCCAAGAGACCTCGTCTCGTTATTGGCACTGTGGTTAGCCCCAGTCGCCACAGAGTATGGCCGAAAAGAACCTGCGGGGTTTTCCCTCACTCTCAAAAAGCAAGTTGGCTCTTTGAGAGTGTTTGGAACACCCACGTGTACCTGGGTGTTCCAAGCAGGTGTGGCTCTGAACGTCCCTTCACAAAGTGCACTCTTCCACCGTGCCATGAAATAAGGCTTCAAACTCAAATTCCCATTAGGTTCTTCTTACGAGAAAAAGCCATTTGTGCAGTAGAAATGAATACATTTCAGGTGTAAATTTTAAGCCGTATAAAAGCTAGCAAGCATGCGGACCAGAGACTGCAAGCCAGTAATACATGCTTCGGATAACACATTCACTCCTGAACCACACGCTCACTTTTTTTCACCACGTGGTTCCTCAAAAAAGAGAGAAAAGAAAAGAAAAGGAATTTTAAAAATTTGCGCAGTTTTACAGCTTTGGCGAAACCTAGTAGTTTCAAAATCCTTCAACGTGTACCCACACAAGTTCCAATCTCTCCTGCACCCACTGTATTTAATTACGTATCTATTACCAAAACACCACTCGCTCTAAAACAATTTTGTTAAGAGTGGTGTTAAGCATGAATATACAGAGAGCCAGGAACCTGACACAAACAAAGTACAGTGCTTGGCTTGATGACAGCAGCAGAGAAAGAGTCAATACAAACAGTTACAAGTCAAGTTTTATCATTCCATCCTTCTAAAGCTTTCCAACTTCACAAAAAATTGGCCGCGTATCTGCTTCACTTCGTTGCAAACGTCGACAGAAGACAATAGTTGACTGGCACCTCTGCCAAGTGAAGGCCTCCCTTCTCTTTCCCGCTCACCTTCTATGCTGTTCCTCTCCCATCTCGTCCCTCCCAAGATAAACGCGCTAAAGGTTTGCTGAGGTAGTAGCTACAACAGAATGGGTAACTTTACACACATCTTTTTTATTTGCTTAACGCATAGGAGGAAATGAACTGTTTCTTCGTACAAACTACCAAGAAGCTAGACCACTCAAATGTTCGACGTGGCTGACACCGCCCTTTTCAGAAAGTCCTGGAAATAGTACTGCAAGTGCAATACAAAACAGCAGGAACTGAACTGTTTTGTTGTTTCGTCTAAGCCATGGTTTCTCAAAGTGGGTTCCGCGGAACCTAGGGGTTCCGCAGGCCCCTCCTCGGGTTCCGCGAGCCACTGATAAATTTTCCCTGGTTCCGCACTCGCCAAGTAATTTAGATGGCGAACCCTAGGTGCGATCATTCTAAGGAACCTGCATTACTCACTCACGAGTGTCAGTAAGCACATCTCAGTGCATAACAGAAAGGCGCGAGCAGCGTAATAAATCCAGCCAGCAATATGTAGCCAGCCACACTCTGAAAACGTGCCGCGTGGTTAAACTTATGTTACCCCCATGCGCATTTTTCCTGTTTGGGGAAAGCAAGCAAGCTTGCTTCTTTTTGAATTTATTGTACGTGAATGTAGCGCGAGCGGAATGAAAAATAGCGAGGGGGGGGGGGGGGTTCCTTGGCACTTCTCGGAGCTTAGCAGGGTTCCCTGGGACCAACATGCTTGAGAACCCCTGGTCTAAGCTAACAACAAGCTACAGCACTGGAGACTTGCTAAATCTTCAGAACCGCCGTCCAGAATGGCCGTGCTCGTGTGTAAATGAAAGCGGCAGTGGCGGCGCTGCGTTTCTATAAACAGTAAACTAACAATGGGTCAAACAGGTTCACCATCTACACATGGCCGACTACGCTTTTTAAGCACTTCACTGATAATGATGCCAATTGGTGTCGCGTCGTATTGTCAGGTATACCTCCCTCACATTGTGGCCACACGGGGAAAAAGATTTGGCCAATACTGGTGCGTTTTCGGGAGATTTTTGTTTCGGTCGTACAATCGTACAAAACCATGAAAATTCGGGAGTCTCCCGGAAAATTCGGTAAACCTGGCAGGTATGCTTATCGATTTAATTTCTGCCTTATGTTTGCAAATTGTCTTGTTCTTGTTCAACAATGTTGACAAGCATGAATATTGTCACCGGACTTGGACTTTTAAATTTAGCTGTGGTTATACAAGACTATTGCGCAGCTTCTGTTTCGCTTTGGCGAGATAGCTGAATCGAGTCACAGGCAGACAGACAGACAGACCAAAATTTCTGCGTTTAAGTAGCCCAAGAAAGACTGCCGTCTTTAAAACAGGCGTTGCGGCAAGGGAGACAGCCCACCTGACCCAGTGGTCAGGCGGTTTCACTCACCAGCCACAGCGGTGGTGCTGGGGGGCGGCAGCCTGCGCGCCGGCACTGATGAGCTGGACGGTGTCACCGCTGTAGTCGCCACCTTTGTCACTGCAGACAGCCTGCTGGTACCGTGCTTGGTCGCACCATTTGCCACCACACCTGGCGCTGCACACAGCAACACCAAGCACTCACTCATACCACCGCCAAACATTGTTCCCACGTCATTTCAACTCTGTGGGGGGCATTTTTGGCTTTAGGAAATACTGGGATGAAAACCTGAGTGGGTTTGCCAATATATTCGGGTGCAGTGTCCATTCCAATCAAGAAATAAATAAACTGTAATAATAAACACACATTCTGCATTCAGCATGGCGAAACCCAGCCTGTGGGGACGAAGGTTACCTAGTAGCCGAAAATCTCTGGAACAAGTTTTCCGTAAACTTGAGCCAGCTTGCAATAAATTCGGATTCAAATCCGGCTCGGATTAAAACTGGAACCTACACCCAAGCTATGAGCCTTGCTGTTGGAGGGCGACACATTAAATGTGTGTGTGCGAATATTTGACTTTCGAATATTGACAGAGACTCATACAATACTCAATTCGGCTTTGAAATATATAACACTATGAGAAAATTTCAAATAAATGTTCAAAGTACTATTTCAAAGTTCAGAAATGATGAAATTAACAGGCTTTCCTGCACTGCTCTAGTGATGGAGGGCTCAATGGCAAGAGAATTTTTTAACTTTGATTTGAGAAAGGTGCTTTATGACAGTGCCTTTAAACTCGTCATCAGGCCAATTCTACTTTTGGCATCCTGATAACGTTGTGGCACTCAAGCTGGCCCAGTCAACCCTCTCCACATAAGAGAGCCCCACATTTGCATTGCCATAGCCCCCCCACCTCCCCCTCCTCAGTTTCCTGGCCAGATCGTGAGCAAATTGATCTTTTTTAACTCTTTCAGTACGGCGCCATAGGCCATCGGAGGCCGATGTCCGATGATTTCAAACGTCCCGCGAAAGCTAAAAACCGTGCCTGGTGGACAACTAACGCCATCTGCCATATTAACAACTCATTTTTCGATTATTATATTTTGTTGATATTTCGCGTGCAAAGACCGCGCTAAGAGTGAAATTTGAACCCGCGATAGTGGCGAGTTGTGTGAAAATGGCGTCCATCAGAAACGGAGTTCCAACGATTTCAAACGTTTCGCGAAAGCTAAAAACGGCGCCTGTCAGACAACTAACGCCATCTGGCGTATTTATTGACAACTCATGTTTCGATTTTATGATGTTTCGTTGATATTTCACGTGCAGAGACCGCGCCAAGAGTAACATCTGAACCCGCGGTAGTGGCGAGTTGTGTGAAAACGGCGTCCCGCTGTATTTATAAACAAAACGGGCTTCCTATCTGACGACTGCGGCTTTACATTGATGTGTAGGGTCTGGACAACCTACAGTATGGATATTTTGCCAAATGTGCCGCATCATATCGCGTTATAGCCTGGCACTCATGTCAGATTACCGCTACGGAGCAATGCGCGACACTTCTCAAGAGCGCTAGATTTTTTTTTCTAGTTTTTTACCACTAAAGTGAAAAGGATTTTGTGTCAGAACATAAGTGTGCTTGGATGCATGACCGACTTACACTCGAGTGGCTTCGAGGAGTTGCACAGCCGTCAGTTCCGCTAGTTTGACGGGCCCACAAAAATACAAAACTTGGTATACAGCGTTGATATATATATTGAATCATAGCCAAGAAATGTAGGAACAATTTGTATATCTTAGAATTCCTAAAATTTTTAGGCTCATTACAATCGGCTATATACGTTGCGTGTATACTTTTTTGTGCATTTTTTTCTGAATATTTGACTAATAAACTGTAAGTAATTGTACCTTTCACAAAACTGCTAATATGTGTTTGTAAGGGCAATGTATAAGCTACAATTACATGCATAACAATGGTAAATGTGTCCACTAGCTCAAGAGAAAAAAAAAACAGTTGTGGAAGCACTCAAAATCAGCCGTTTTTCCACCGTAACGAAAGAGTTTAAGGAAGGACACTGCTCTTTAAACAGCTTCCTTTAATTTTTAAGTAAACTCTGTGAAACTTGCCAGCCATGCTGCTTTTTTCCCACCGATTTCAAATACGGCATTATTTATTTAGTCAGCCAATTAGTTCCCAAGATACTTAGAGATAATCGGCCATTTTTGAAGGAAATATGGACAAAACAGTGTTGGTTATAAAGGTGCAATACAGTTAAACCTCGTTATAACGAGACGGGCTATAACGAAATAATGGATATAACGAGCAAATCGTAATTCCCCTTGAAAGTCCCCATAGAAACCAATGTATTTAAAACCTCGTTTTAACGAGGTAAAATTTCCCCGTTGCGGGATATAACGAACAAATTTCGTTGAGAAATCAAATTTTGAGCTAATTTTACAACAGTGCGCAACGCGGATTTGAGACAGTGCGTGACGCGGCAACTGTATTAGCAGTTCAAAACTCCCGCCACGCGCGCGAAGCTGGCTGGCACGCCATGCGAACGCTGCGCCCGCGAAGCCCCCCCCCCCCCCCCCCCCCGCCCCCACCTCTCTCTGCGCACGCCATGCAGACAATGGGGCCCTTCGATTTACAGTGTCGGACTCACCGCGGGCTCCCCGAGAAGCAGTCCGACGTTCCATTTTCCCACGTATCCCTATGGCTTTGGGGAATCCGCGGACTATCCGCGGTGAGCCCGAGAAAAACCCCAATGCACACGGCGCGCGCGGTTGCGTCGCCTTCCTCCCCCACCCCTCCTCCCCTGTTCATATCGCCGACGTCGCTGCGTAGTTGTGTGTGCGTGGGTTTTGGCAGTCTTCAGCCTTATCTTTTATCGTACTGCCGGCGTGATTCTAACAGCGCGGGTGTGACAGGCGGGAAGCGAAAGCGAAAGACTATCACTCTTGAACAGAAGACGGCTATGATAAAAGCCGTTGCATCGGGCGCGAAGGAAGGTAAGGTGCACTCCGTGGTAAGGTGGCTAGAGACTGACGTGTGGACGAGTACGCTGTCCACCATCGTGAGCAACCGAGATTACATCGTCAGCGCTGTTGCACATGGCTTGAAAAGAAGCGCTAAGGACGGCGTCGGAGGGACTAGATGCGGCGGACGTGCTGCGTCGCTACTTCGGCGCGCACGAGTGCGGCGAAGATGGAAGCCATCGCTCGCATCAGGAAGGTGCATCAATGTCCAATTACGGACTTCGTAGCCAAGTCTGTTTGAAATACGAATTTTGAACTGCAATAAAGTAGGTTCGTGACTTTTCCCTTTTACCTCGGGAATGTGTTTATTTTACTGACTATCGCCGTGCAGCAAGATGCTATTTCGCCCGCTTTTTGTTTTAGGTAACTACAATGCATAATATTTGCAGTAAATGTCGGCTACGGCTATAACAAAATATTGGCTATAACGAGCAAATCGCGGTGCCCCTTCAATTTCGTTATAACGAGGTTTAACTGTATTTATATTTTCTAATACTATGAACCCTGGTGAGTGGGATAGGAGAATCGGTTTTTTGATTCACCGCTTGGAACTAATTTTACAGCTCATTAAACCTTGGTGGCACCAGTGGCAAGGAACCATTTTGAGTGCCCATTTCAAACACCAAAGTTAAATGAGCTGTAAAGTTAGTTCCAAGCGGTGCATCAAAAAACCGATGGGGAGTTTCACAGCTCGTATATCAAGTAACTCTGGTTAGGATAACCGACCCGCCATACTGTGCCTGCTGCCAGCAGCCGGAACTTTTGTGGACGGTGCAGCCAGGGGCCTCCTGAAAGGAACGGACAGCCTGGATCGAGCTGGGGCTTGTTCCTGAAAACAGAGAAGAGAACAGGAGAGGGAGATGGCACTGGTCAACGTTTTGAAGGGAGTGAGAAGAACCACGAGAGATCACTGCAAAGTGGCTGTGTAGCCCCAACCATTTCATCTGTTTCTCTTTACGCTTTGCGGTCCGGAACTTTCACCCACTTTCCGGCCGTTACGATCCGCAACTATTTTGCCAGTTGGTTTGAAGTTTGGTGTTTACTCTTTGGTGTTTGAAATGGGTTTTGGAAATCGTTTCGTGCCACTGGTGCCGCCAAGTTTAATCAGCTGTAAAATTAGTTCCAAGCAATGCATCGAAAAGCTGCTGCCTTTACTGCACTCGGCAGGGTTCGTAGCATTGGAAAATATGAAGACTACAGCTTTACGACTAACACTGTTTCATCTACTGTTCCTCCAAAAATGGGTAATTATCTCTAATTATCTTGGTAACTAATTGACTGACTCAAAAAATGGCATATTTGAACGTAGTGGCAAAAAGCAGAAAGACGGACAAGTTTCACCGAGTTTATTTAAAAATGAAAAATTGTTTTACAGCTATTAACATTTTCATTATTTGTTTGAAGTTTGCAATGAAATTGGCCTCACTGTTATTGGGACAGCAGAGAGCCTTCATTCAACCTAACCTGTATATTTGTCTTCATGGCCCCCCATTGAAGATTGACTGCTCTCGGGTGAATGTGTCTGCTTGGAATGACGCAGACCCAACAACACTCGACTTTGGCTCAATTTTCATCCACGGTGGATAAACAAGGCAAAGCTGGCGCCAACAAGGAACTCGACAGAAGAGCGAGTCGCACCTCCCACAGCGCAACTAGGGTCCCTAGAAATCTTGCTAGTCTGCCGTCCGCGCGCCTTCTCTATGGGGAGGCGTGTCCGTGCCGTTGATGCACGCACAGCGCTGCGCAGAGGGCGCTGCCAGCAATCGGAGCGCCCGAGCGGCGGGAGCGAGAGCGTCCGCCGGCCGTCCAGTGCCGCGCGCTACTGTCGCGGAGAGCGGGCGCGCATGGGGGTTTGACGGCCAGTTAGAGCGGTGAAATCCAGCGGCTAGGGGTACATCAGCTCACAATTGAAGCTGCGATATAACTACTATAGGACCTTTTAATTTCGCCGGCCCAAATTTTTCGCGAATCGGGCTACGGAGCCTAGGCTATTTGCGGACGCTTACCTTCGCGAGTGAGACAGAAGGATGAAACCGCAGCAACGAGATTAGCCGTTTCGCTACAACCGCTGGAACCATTATTTTGCGCATTGTTGAGACAGTGAGATCCGTTCCAGGAGAGCCCGGCGGCGCCACACGCAGTGTTTGTGCTAATTGTGAAAACTACGTGGTTATCCCCGAACGTCATGTATTGAAGGAGGTCTGCATGTACCCGTCCTGGCTGACTCGAGAAAAAAGAAAAAAAAAAAAAGCTGCAGGGAAATGCTTTACCAAAAAACCCATTCCTAAATACTTCTGGCCGAGCCCTCCTACTTCCCCAAGGCATATGGTCATTGAAATAAATAAGCCTTAAGAGCTTATGTTTTTAATTTCAAACAGCCGCAAGTAAAATGATTGGCCATAACACAGATGTTCTCCCTTGTTGCTTTCCCTGCGTGCGTCTCGTGATTCACTCCCGAGTATGCGGGCGATAAAAGAAAAAGAAAGCCCTGTGTAATGAAGAATGCAAGCGCAGTTACTGTTTGGCAGCCTGATTCTAGTGAAAAAGTTTCCCGCACTCTTCAAGTTAGCGAATTTTCCAAATCGTGGAATTCACAAAAATTACAGGCGCGCAAAATAGAAGCTAGTACCACAGTTTCTGTCTGTTGATTGAAAGTGCCAAAAACATCATATGCGGGCGTACATTCCTATTACTTTTATTCGGCATTTACATTTAACAGATATTCCCAACTGAGGAGGCAGCGTTCGACGTGCAATGGGGCCTAGTTAATGAACGATGCAAATTGGTCAGATTCCGTTCAAGCTTCAAAGCATATAAGTAATCCCTCGTTATAACGAAGTCAGCAGGACGGCGGAAAAATTTGTTATAAGCGGTATTTCGATATAAGCAACTGCTCGAGAAGAGCTTAAGCAATTGAGCTTTAATTGCACCACAACTGCAAGGAACCAAAACACAATGTATTCAGAGAAGAACAACTATTTATTCGGGTGCAAAAAGCGAAGTGAGTTTTGGCTGTTTGAAGTTTTTGTCGGGCACGAGCAACCCCATCTCCGATTTGACCAGCAATACATGAGGCCGTGGTCGTCGCCCATAAAAGTGTCAGTGGCTGTGGCCAATTTATAGGGAGGCGTGCGGGCGTCACGGAATGATACGCGAATTTCGCGCTGGAAACCGCCGCAAATGCCGTGGCTATAGAGTCTAGGGTTGTGCTTCTTGCACTCAAAAAACGATTACCCGCTCACTCTGGGCACACAGCGTAATCATGAAAACTGACGGTTTTCGCTCTAGAGGCTTAGCATGATCACTGGGCAAATTTTCCTCGCGGTGTGCAGCCGTGGAGTTTGCAAAACAAGCGCTTTTCGGCGTTCCCTCGTCAACGACACTGCTAATTCTACGGTTCGAGTGTCGGTGTTCGCACACCGTCGCGCCCACACCAATAGGAACAAAATTTAAGGATCGTACCACGCAGTTGGACCGTTTGTCTAAAGTCGGTTGACGCAAATCGAGCATGAACTGGCTCTAGAAAATCGCCCGGGGAAAGACCAGCTTGCGTTGACCGGCCATGTTGACCTCCTGACTTGCCGATGGGTCGCCGCTGGCGCGCAATGGACGACGCCTCCGCTCGACAAGCCGGTCAGGCTCTTCGAGCGCTTCGAGTAATGCGGCCTAAAAAGCATGCGTTTGGGTTGGGACCATAAGAAATTTCGAATAAAGCGATATTTCGAATAAAGCGATCTCGTTATAACGAGGGAATACTGTATTTGACTCCCAAGCAAAGAGAAGTGAGGATGGTTCCAAAGCGCCTCAAAAAAAAAAAAAATTATGAAGCGCCCACACACAACACAAATATTTTCACGCGCTATATATCCACGAGGTCGCGGGTTCGATTCCGGGCCGTGGCGGCCGCTTTTCTGATGGAGGCGAAAAGCAAAAACGCCCGTGTGTACGTGATTTCGGCGCATATTAAAGATCCCCAGGTGGTAAAAATTAATCCGGAGCCCTCCACTGCGGCGCGCGCCTCATCGCCTGCGTTGCGTCGGCGCATTAAAACCTACAATCAATCAATTATATATCCACGGCAGTGTACGGTGGGGGCATACACAAAAACGCTTCTTTGTTAAGTAACTTAGTCGAAATACCGCGTGATGTGCCCCAGCTAGCAAAAGATTCCGTGCCGACAGTGTTTCCGATGCCCCCCAGAATGTGTCGAAACCTTTTCCCTTGAAGAGGATATCGAGGATAGAGCGCAGTGACACGATTCCATGGTTTAGCGGCTCGATCGTTCTTAATTCGCAAAAAACGTATTGGCATTAATTCATGCTTCGGTAACAAACTCTTCGTATTCGTAGGAACCAATTTATTTGGCTAATCTGTTTTGTAGAGGACGAAAATGCGGGACGAAAATCGGCTGAAAGCGCCCATACCTACGAATGCAGCACAGCGAAGCGCCGTCCGCTGCACTGCTACACTGTAGCACTGCTCCCCACGCCGACACTGGCCGGCCACGCTCCGACTGCGTGCAGCGCCGCCGCTGCATGCATCACGGAGGAGCCCCCTTCGCGGCCGCCGGACGGCAGACTAGCAAGTATTCTAGGGACCATAGCGCAACTAAGCCAAAGCCAAGCCTGCCTTCCACTGTTGCCAGCTGCGAACCTGGCAAAACTGGAAATGAGTTGTTGCCAGCTGCGAACCTGGCAAAACTGGAAATGAGTTGTTCAAGACAATATACACCAGTTGCAAAACTCTGCTTCGGAATCCGGGCCATGCCAGCACCCCTGCTTTGTTGAAGCTGTACAGCAAGTGTATTGGCGTGGGACCTAGAGGGACAGAAACTGAACTGTGGCAACCATTTACTTAAATCACGACTTCAGAAAATACAGCTTGCATGCCAAATTAGGAAACATTAATTTAGCCAATGTCTGCCTGTGTTTCCACTTTTTTTTTTTTCTTTTAGGGCATTGGACAGCAGACTTGAGTAGTACTTCAACTTTCTGTCAATAGATGGCAGGCCAGCGAACTTGCCCCATCCTTGCCCCTGTTCACCCTGCAACTGGGGTACATTGAGGAACTCTTGTTTAATAAAGGGGAAATGAGGACAAAATACTAGTTTGTTTTATTCGAAAGACTTGTAGTCCCCCAGCGCTTGTCCGGAAGCAAACGACACTTTAACCTGAATTGATTAATTTCTCAGTGAATAAAATTTTGATTCTCCCGCCAAATCGTGCGTTTTCGGGACGTCAGCAATGAAGTCATAAGCGCGTGTATACAAACGAACGTGCACTGCGTGATTTGGCTGCAGCACTGCTTGCCGTCAATCTTCCCAGATGGCGCTACCATACTCGTGCATGGACTGTTGTCTGCTCTTGCTTTTGTTTTTTGACCGTATTTGCACCTGGAGTAATTTTGTTACTGTAGAAAGTAATCGCTTCGTGAAACATGGGGTAGCCAACGTCGCTTAAGCCAATCGGCCATTCCGTGCAAGACAAGTCGAAAGTGGCGGACTGCTGTTCAGCTAAAACAAGCACAGTGCGCGCAGTAGCAACAACAGTACGCATCGGTACTTCTATGTTTACGTGTGCTTTTGTAACTTCCACTGTTTATCCCTCCATTCTTACTGCTATAAAAAGAATGTGCCCTAAATTTAAACGCAAACAGCTCGTCCGGCAAGCTTATAAGCTTTGCCTAATTTGCGTTTGCTTTTGCCGCCCTCCGCCAATCGCAGAGCTGTCTGGTATGACATCATAGGGTTTTGTTGCAGGAAAATGAGCTAGTGGGTCACATGGCCATTCCCTTTTTCCTAATTATATGGCTTAATTGAGCGAAGTTTTCGTTAAAACTGGTGTCAGTATGATTCTAATGAGGCCGTCTTTCGAATGAACCAAACTTGCGTTTTGTCTTGGCCCCTTTAACTGCACTCTGAGGCTTGGCGTACAACAGCAGTCACATTTCACAGGACAACTCGACTGTTCTGGTGCGGGACGGCATGGATATGTCTTTGCCTGACAAGAACAAACATGCATGAGTGTTTTGTCCAACCTGCTTCAGCTGTTGAGCTTCTTTCTGTCCCGATGCCAGCTGCGCCGTTTTGCCTGTGGCAGAAGTCTCCTCTGGTGCCTTGGGAGCAGCACTGGGTCGACCCAGTGGCGCCCTGGGTTTCACCAGTGTAGACACCCGTCCGGGGCGCTGTGACGTAGTGGGCGGCGCTGGGGAGAGATAAAAGCTGCTTCAGTCAAGCGTGGAGTCGAGCGAACATTATCAGGATGCAGACAACATTAATATGAGGATAATGCACCCTTTTCGCTCGCATAATGAACCCCCCCCCCCCCCCCTACCCTTTTCTTGAGAATTTGCTTTGTCACCTTGCATAAAAGATGCAGCAGGAATATGCTTTACCTCAGCATAGCTGCTGATGGCGTAGACAATTGCAGTGACTTGATATCACGCCACAGTACACGCAGAAGTGCTAAGAACTTATTCTGACAAAAAGAGATCTCAACAGTAGCTGGACATGCAAGTGCATATGCAGTGGCTCACAATTTAAAAATTGCGCGCTTGCGGAGCGCCACCTGCTGAACACAACAAACCTTCTTGCGTATAGCACCTTGAAAGAGCACCGAGGCGTGCAAACAAAGCACCAAACGTACTCCGCACTCTTTCCCTGCTCTGTGTGCTGTTCCGCGAATTCATCATTACACTCCACGGTTTTGTTGTCCAGCCGTGTTCCAACCTTTTTTTGTTCTCCTGGTGCGCAGCATACGACAGGCCAGTGCATGAGCTACACAGCTGGTTTTAAACTGAAGGTGGTGGAGCATGCGTTGATGTGCATAGAAACCGCGCGGCTGGGCGGAACTTCAGTGCTGACCCAGTGCGTGTACACCACAGGGTGAAAACGAGAGGTTTTTGGGCAGTGAACAGGAATCGCCACGTGTTTTATGGGCCCAGAGAAGGGAAGTTTCCCGGAGTGGGAAAAGAAGTTTTGGAGTGCCTTGACGGCACAGAAGACTATGCGCTGTGGGCCGACAAAGAATTGAATGCCACAAGCAACTTCAGTAAGGAGAAGGGCTGAGGAGAAGTAGGGACCACTAGCCTGTTGTGAATAAAAAAGAAATTTTGATTATCTAATCATATACGTGTATTTAGTGGAAAGTTTATTATGACGGCACTTCTTTTAGCATCTTGACTGCATGAAATTTCCACCTTTAAAAATCTGCTGCGACTTTTCCCCACATAATGAACCCTCCCCCCATGTTCATGCAGAATTTCCCGAAAAAAAAAGAAAAAAAAAGTGGGTTCGTTGCGCAAGTAAATACGGTAATCAAGATAACAAACCGCATCATCAGGATGCGAAAGAAGCATGACAATGGAGTTGGACTAAAGCCGTGGAGATAAAAGGTGCTCCCCAAAAGCACTCTCCTATTGTTCTTTAGCCACACATCACCAGCGCAATGCTGGAAAGCCCGTCACCCCCAGTAGACAAAGATGATGCATGTTTGTGGCAGTTGATTGTACGCACTTAAAGTGCAATACATCAGGTGCTCAACCAGCTCACAGTCATTATAAAAACTGAATTGTTTCGTGGTGTTTTTGATGGGGCATTTCTCACTTCTAATAAGGCATAATTTTACGCATCCAAGTTCATCAAAACAACCGCCCATTTGAGTCTTCAAACTTCAAAATATACTTGAAAAATAGTCCAAATAGTGCTATTCAGTTTTAAAGGCAAACTGCACTCAAATTTAACCTCGGCGAAATTTACTTTTGAACGTACAGTACGCACCACCAAACCAACTGGGACATGACTGGTATCCCCGTGGAATGTGTTGTTAGTTAGTTATAAGCGTTCAAAACAGCGCCATCACAGGCAACAGTGCTGCTGCCGGCAGATTGCGCAAACAGTGATGAAGCGGAAGTGACATTGCAGTTGGCCCTGTGCGTTTTTTCTACGGCCAGCCAGCAGAACCAGTCGAGCTCGGCTGGGTGAACTTCTCCTAGGACTGCGGCGAGAGCGCAGCGTTGCGTGCAAATTTACCCCGGCCAGCCGGCCACGTGCCGCTGCTCGCTCGCCGGCCTTCAAAATTTCGCTTTCAAAATCTGCGATTTTTGATAGTTGTCTGCGCCAGAGATACATGTATTTCAACTGCCATATTTTGTATCTTGCAGTCTTTTTAGGCAGACTACGCAGCAATAACGTTTTCAGGAGGTTGAAATTTTGCGTGCAGTCGGCCTTTAAAGCCACATCAACTATGATGCCATTGATCCGACAAAAATCAATTCCACCTGCCACAGTTTGGGTACAACCTTCCTCACTTTTCTATAACAACAATAACTGCAATGAGGGCCACAACAGATTCATAGGACAGCGCTGATGAACGAGTTTGGCGCAATAGGGGCTGTTCGGCACAGGTGAACAATTTTGGAGCCCATCGACGCAAATGGCACAGCTGCTCCACCCCTGCTACAGCAAATAGAGCAATAATCTAATAGCTTCCATGCAAACCTTCCTGGTCACACTGGCATATAAATATCGTTGAGCTCTTGCCTAATCAGTTATGCTTAAGGCAAATTTGAGGTAATTAGTCTTGTAACTCAAGAAGGACTGAAGATATCTTTAACGAACACATTTCACTTTTGTTGTCAGTATGGTTAGTCACATAAATGCTCCTAATGCGACTAAATATGGCCCATAAGTCAACTTGTTTTACTTGCCACAGCCCTCCTTAAAATTACGACACCACCAAAAAGAATAGGGCCAAGCTCTCACGTAGCAGGCTCTTGCGAGTTTGCAGGCTAACTCCCTTGGCTGGCCTCGGCACGAACTTGCCAGGAACGGAAGCACACGACGCCACAGCCATGGTAGCATCAGCCACAGAGGCACCAAAGGAAGCCTGGGTGTTTGAAAGAATAAAATAACAGCAGTGGAGACTGGTGCGAATGCACTGAAGATTGATTGAGTGATTTATCTACTGACTGGGGGGCTTAACGCACCAAAGCAACGCGTGAACTATGAGGTAAGCAGTAATGGAGGAGGCCTCCGGATTAATTTTGACCACCTGGGCATCTTTCTGCACTGAAATATCAACATGCGGGTGCTTTCGCGACCATCAGAAAAGTAGTTGCCGCATCTACGATCAAACCTGCGTCCTTCGTCTCAGCAGCACAACGCCATAGACACTGAGCCACCGCGGAGGCTGGGAAATAGAAAATAAGAGTTGTTGGTTGATAAAAATGTACTGAATATTGGCAAGGCCATGTAGAAGACAGTCGTATATTAATGTATACTAGGGAGAAATCTGGCACCAGTGTCCAGGCAGGCTGCAATTCAGCGACGTGCCGTCATGTTCGGGGTAGGAACATTCCACTTGTCCCTGGCATGTAGCTTACCAACAAGCTCAAAGGCTACCTGTGGCTCAAAAAAATTTATTGTTAAGAAATTTGGCTTCAAGAGTGAAAAGAAGCCATGGCTAGCCAAGCCAAGTAGGAAAGGAACGATGCTATCCGATGTGATGGCGCCTTCAATGGCACACAATTGTAGCAACTGACTTCCCCCGTACATACTGTTTGTTGTATGAAACTCTAAGGTATGGAAGACTCGCAGCCTCTGGTAGGCACTAAGTAAAGCGACCTCAGATACAAGATGCAGTGGAGAGAGAGAAAATGTTGTCTTTGCAGCCCTTGCCAGTCAAGTGAGCAAGCAGAAAGCTGGGTGCTGAACTCAAAATTTCATTTTATTTTTATTTTTAATTTTAGGGGGGTTTAACTTAACACGTCAAATCTACAGCCAGGCTATGAGACATACAGTAGTCGAACGGTCTGGATTAATTTTGACCTCCTGGAGATCTTTAACACGTGCCAACATCTCAACACACGGGCAGTTTGGCTTTTCGCCTCCACATGAAAAGCAGCCACAGCAGCCGGGAATTTAACTGACACAAGCAGCATGTCAGGGAACTTTGCTTCGGTGCAGCGACTGTAGCATGGAAGACTGTAGACTCTAGGGACAGCCACTAACACTAATGTCAGTGTGCTAATGCTGGGCACACCTTTTTACACACTGCCCCTACCTTTCACCTTCATTTTCTGTGTTTTTTTTTTTTTTTTTCCTTTTCCCATGAGTAGGAAGCAACCCTTATTAACCTGCCTTTTCTTTTTACTTTTTTCCTTCCTTTGTCAATACTACGGCGCAGCAACACACCACTCTATAACACACAGCGCTACGTTTGAGTGCGTTTCCCTTTCACTTGTTTCACTTTCGCTTCTCTCTCACTTGTGTCCCATTTCAAAACGACCACTGCTTCTTCTAGATACCGTTTTAAAAACAATGATCACGCGAGAGCCGAGTTGCCATACAAAAAAATGACCCATTCTACGGCAAAAAAAAAAAAACGCTTTGGAGCGCAAAAATACAAACATCTCCCCGAGGAACTGTGAAGTAGTCCTTAAAGGAGCCATGAAGACAAAATACAAGTTGGGTTTAATAGAAAGACTGCTTAGTCCCGATAACAATGATATGAATATCATCGCAATCTTCGAACAAATAACGGAGATAAAAAATTAAAGAAAACGTGTGAAGCAGTCGCGACCCCCTAGCCAATGTCCCGCAACTTTTCTATGACGTCACAGAACCTTGTTTGTGCGATTGGCGGCCGCCCAACTGACCTGTCGCGACGACACACGACTGGACATCTAATGAGGCCTCTAGTTCCATTTGACCGCACCACTTTAATGCTAACGGGCAGTTAACGCACTGAAAATTATGTTTTATTCTTGGCCCGTATGACGTCATTCTCACTCATAACACGTCACTGTGGCGCAAAATTTGGAAGTTTTTAAATACTTCTTGCTTTTTTTTTCGTTAAAAAAACATCTTTTGGGGCTGTAAAGGAGCTGAGTGAGATACTGAATCCTAGTTCTTTCAAATTAAACGAAGTTGTACTTTCTCTTCATGGCTCCTTTAATGAGACACTGAAGAGAAGCACGAACAGAATCAAAGCAATTCTGGACAACTACAGAGCAGGGATAATCCATCCCACCCACAATACGTTTTTTTTTCTCTACAAGGCAATTACACTGACACAGCGACACTGACTGCTTTAGTGTAAAGATGAACCAGCAGTCGTGCCGCACGTCACCGCAATTCGAACTGCACGCTTGTTGGACCAGGAATCGCGTGGCAGCAGAAAGATGACAGCACATAGAGCCCATTGCTGATCATTCAGCGTATACTCTGATAAAACTTAACGACATTAATGGGAGTTGGACCTAAGCCTCGCCACCGCAGCCGGCTGTTCCTCCACGCAGCTCAAAGAGTGCGTTACTGTGGGTATTTTAAACATCTCCGAAGTCGTTTCCGCAATTCCTTCAAGATTAATCAGCTTTTAAACTACTGCACCAACAGCAAACTGCGTGACAAAAATTAAAGCCGTTCCACTCAACGTGAAAGGTGTCGGAAGTGCAGAGCAGTGATTCGCCATAATGGGCTGTGGCGCCGTTGTAACGGGCTGTAGCGCTGTAGAGCCCCTCAGGTGCTCTGCACTTAAAAGCAGACAATGACATGCACCAAGCGCAGTCTCCTTTGAAAAACGTGCATGCGCATTGACATCAGAGTCTGTCACTTTGGCACAGTGATGTACTACACAAGCTATTCCCATTCTGAACTTGTACCAAGTATAGCATAGCATTTCCTTCCCTGTAAGGTGACTCGCCTGCAATGTGGAAGGCACTGGGGGCCTAGGAGCAGACTTGGAAGGGGGACCGGGAAGGGCAAAGGTCGTCTCCGCTGCTGCTGCTGTTTCCTTGGCAGGACTACGAGATGGCAGACTGTCGGGAACAGCAAATGTAGTCTCTGCTGCTGCTGCTGCCACTTCTCTGGTGGGACTGTCAGACGGCAGGCTTTCAAAGGTGGCAAACGTCGTCTCCAGTGCTCCTGCTGTTTCCTTGGCAGGACTAGGAGATGGCAAACTGTCCGGAACAGCAAATGTCGTCTCTCCTGTTGCTGCCGTTTCTGTGTCAGGACTACGAGATGGGAAACTATCGGGAACGGCAAACGTCGTCTCTCCCGCTGCTGCTGTTTTCATGGCAGGACTATCAGATGGCAAACTGTCAGGACAGGCGAATGTAGTCTCTGCTGCTCGTGCTGTTTCCATGGCAGGAATACGAGATGGCAGACTATCGGGAACGGCAAACGTCGTCTCCACTGCTCCTGCGGTTACTTCCATGGTGGGACTATCCGATGGCAGACGGGAAGGAGCGGCAAATGTCATCTCTGCCGCTGCCGTGGTCCGACTACTGTCCTCCAACGCATTTGGAAGGACGTCTTGGCTGGAAGCGAGTGGACCGTCACTGGACGCGATGAGAGGCCCGTCTCTGGAGACGACGAACGACCTTCTGCAGAGAGCCAGCGGGGAGTCGTCGTAGGCCGCTGCAAACAGAGCACAGCAGAGATGCGAGTCATTCAGCGTGCGGTTTGCAATGAAAGCAGCTGTGGAAGTTTTACAAAACTGATAGGGCTGTTCCAGTACTAAGAAGCCCTTCCAGCTTTCCCTTTTTTTTTTTTTTTTTTTTTTTTTTTTGCCAGCACCACTGTTCTTAGCAGTCCTAAATGCTCCTCATGCTCCACAAGTCCTCAATTCTGCTGCTATAAAAAATGACATTGTTGCCGAGGTGAAACGCACAAAGTGAAATTAATCTGTTAACCAGTGTCCCCTTGAGTGGGCCTGAGGCATTTTATCAGTGAAAGTTGAAAGGGCATGATGCGAAGTTGTTTTGGGATTTGAGAAAAAGGGACAATCAAGTTACAGTGTGGCAACTTTTAAAGAATCGGTCAGTGTTTCAGAGTCACTTCTGATCAGTCATGGGCACGTTACGGGTAAAAAGTAACAGTGTTACAGTTACGTTTACCTGAACAAAAAAGTAACCCTGTTACAGTTAGTTTCCAAAAGTAACTTGTTACAGTTACACTTACTGTGAAAAAGTAACGTCGTTACTTTTCCGTTACTACGTATAACACTATGTGGGTAGTTAAAGGAGCCATGAAGACAAAATACAAGTTGGGATTATTAGAAAGACTGCTTAGTCCCGATAACAATGATAACAATATCATCGCAATCTTCGAACGAATAACGGAGATATTAAAGAAAACGTGTGAAGCAGTCGCGACCCCCTAGCCAATTTCCCGCAACTTTTCTATGACGTCACGGAACCATGTTCGGGCGATTGGCGGCCGCCTAACTGACCTGTCACGACGACACATGACTGGACGTCTGTAATGGGGCCTCTAGTTCCATTTGACCGTGTCACCTGAATGCTAACGTGCAGTTAACGCACTGAAAATTACCGTTTTATTGTTGGCCCATATGACGTCATTCTCGCTGATAACACGTCACTGTGGCGCAAAATTTGAAAGTTTTTAAATACTTCTTGCTTTTTTTTTCGTTAAAAAAGCATCTTTTGTGGCTGTAATGGAGCTGAGTGAGATACTGAATCCTAGTTCTTTCAAATTAAACGAAGTTGTATTTTCTCTTCATGGCTCCTTTAAAATTGCACGAGGTAGAATCCCCGACGAAGGGATCCTAAAAGGGGGCACACTCAAGCCCAACACCAACAATCGTTGTGTGCGCCTCATTTTGTTGCCCCAACTGCTGCGTTGATGCACGCGTTGGAGAATTTATTTGCAAAACTTGTTGTAGCTTAGGTTGAGTTGTTTCTCAAAGTTAGCATCCGAGAGGTTCTCTCTTTTCGGGGGTCCAATTTTCAGTTCCTTTCTTTTTCTTGTTTCTGCTGCACTCAAGACGAATGGAAAGTTTTAAAAAAAATCACTTTTAAGACCGACCTCCGACCTCGGTTTTCTGCAGGGGCGATAATAGTCTTGGCAACCGTATTGTGGACAGCTGAAAGATAATGAGGATATGGGAAAGAAGAAAGTCTGAATAAATTTTTATAAGAAAAAACGGAAGCAACTGTAACGGTATTTTCTGTTACAGTTACTGGGTAAAAAGTAACAGTGTTACAGTTACAAGTTCCTCTATTTCAGAAGTAACTTGTTACAGTTACAAGTTACCGCAAAAAGTAACCAGTGACCGGTAACGTGTTACTAGTAACTAGTTACTGCCCAAGACTGCTTCCGATGCAATGGAACTGATTGATTGATTCATCGGTTGTAGGGTTTAACGCGCCGACACAACACAGGCGATGAGGCGCGCTGTAGTGGAGGGATCCGGATTAACTTTGACCACCTGGGGATCTTTAACGTGCGCTGAAATCTTGCACATACGGGCATTTTTGCTTTTTGCCTCCATCAGAAAAGCGCCTGCCGCGGCTGGAAATCAGACCTGCGACCTCGTGCTCAGCAGCGCAATGCCTTAGCCACTGAGCCACCGCGGCAGGTGACGCAATGGAAATGATAGTTTGTCGTGCCATGAACTGTAACGTTTTGGAGGCTGCTCAAGGTAAGGGGTTGGAGAAACACTGGCACAAACAATAAGAACATAAAGAAAGAGTGAAAGGTGATTTTAAAAGTTGGCAGATCTGCCTTAGTAAATTGCAAATCTGCCTTAAAAGTTGGCAAATCTGCCTTAAAAGTTGGCAAATCTGCCACAGAAAAGGTCGCCATGCACCCAGTCATCGGCTTTTTGAATGTAGCCTGTCCAAGTTCGGCTTACAATTGAACCACGCAGAGACGTTTTTCCAGAAAAGCAGTAATGAGAATGACGTACCATATTTCACAGTGCATTGCGCACTTCCAACTACACAAGATAGAAAGGGACCAAGTTTCGACACACAGATGCCGCATAAATGCATTCGCTAAAGGGGCCACAAAGGCAAAATGCAAGTTTGAGTAATGAGAAAAATGCCTTTTCTCCCAATAGCAATGATACTAATTTTATCGCAAACTTCAAACAAATAATGGAATACTTGAAATCAGCGAGAAAAAAGCAGCAAGACTGGCAAGTTTCATAGAGTTTACATATTAGACAAAATTGTTTTAACAAGAGCCATGTCTCTTCCCTTATTAAAGAAAGTCTTTCAGGGTTGTAATTGAGTTTGAGTAAGCTACCAAAGGCTGGTTCTCCCACACTGAACAAAGTTGTATTGAGTCCCCACGGCCCCTAGGAAGGAGCGGCCACTGCATCCAGAGTGGCCAGATCTCCACAAAACTTTGAAAAACGCAAGACCTCTAAAATTTTCCAGCTTCAATGCAAAGTTGGCGACAACACGCCGGCAACTGCTGCCGCGTTTCACCAGAAGGGGACAAGGGACAGACGCGAGTGCACTCACTGCGAAAGCTGTCGTCTCCTACTGTCACAAGCGAGTCCTCGACGTTGCGCAAGGCCGACAGGTGTGGCAGCTCTGGTGTGACCGGCTCGCAGCGGTCGACCACCACGGTCGGGAAGTCACCGTTGGGTTGCAGTGCTGTAGCAGCAGCAGCAGAAAAGGCCTCGTCAACCGACGTGATGGAATTCGTCGTCACCGCCACCGTGGAGTCTGCACACTTGTTCAACACAACGTCACGTGGAAACGCAGCCGAGGAGTCTTCTACGGCCAGGCTAGCAAGCGCGCCCTCGTAACTGGATTGGATTGTGACCGTACGGTCACAAGCCAGCTTCCTAGCAGTCTCGGGAGGGGCCGGGGAAAAAGATATCAAAGGCCCTTTGACTTGCAGCGGAGCTGTATCTTTGCTTGCTGGAAGGGCAGCAAAGGGAAACGCAAATGGAGTCGTTCCATTTGCTTCGTTCTTGGGTGAGGGAGGCTCGATGCATACTAGCTGTGCATCCCCAGCGACGTAGCTGGCCCCACGGTTGACGTCTGTCTCGGAGGATGCTGTGGAGGTGGCACTGGTCTCGCTGACTGGAGGAAGGTTTGGGCACTCCGCTTCGACGACTTCAGGCTCGTCAATGTCCCCACTGGAGAGGTCAAGCTCTTCCAAGGCCCTCGTTAACGCGGAAGTCAATCCAGGAGACGAAGACAGAGGCCTTGGATACGTTGTGTCCAGAAGGTTGCCAACACTGAAAGATGGAAAGGAACAAAAAGAAATGCATCAAGCAGAGCTGTGTAGCTATGCCGAACCGACGCCTTTGTGACACTGCCCACAAGAGACTGCCTGCTTTGAGTCAGGCCAAAGGAACAAAAAAAAAAAAAAAAGAAATATTTAAAGCTGAGACGTGTACCCCTTACGAGAGCCTTGCTGAGACAAGAGATCACCCGCTTTTCGTTGGGCCTAGCTACACAAGGGTATTTTAATGCCAAAGTTTGATCGTGAGCAAGTAAAATGTGCAATGAAGACGCATCTTGCAATCCCATCCCCCAATTATGGGAAAGCGAGACAAAAATTTACAATCGCCTCCTAAAGAAAGCTGAGAGAAGCACAAAAGCTAGAAGTGTGTCCAACCCTTGCCGAAAGTGCGTCCAATCTTTTGTCAAACCTCCAAATACCCAAATCCTGTACAAAGAACGAACCCAAGCAACGATTTTTCGTGCGCTAAGTAAATGCACCTACGAATGACGCAAGTGTACACCGATTTGTGGTTTACGAAATAAAGGTACACTATTGTACTGCTTTTTCGTGACCGATGTGCGTATTGTCTTATCTAGAGTTGTTCCGTTCAAGCGATTTTCAAGTGACCTTTTTGACACAAGTGAAGCCCGCTTTCACACACGCGCCATGTGTCCCGAGATCTTATCAGAGCTTTTTTGGTCAACCAACCAGCCAATAGGGAAATGCATTAGATTTTTTAACAGAATGCCATTGGTCTCACTAAGAAAGCTCTCGCTTTAACAAGCAGGACAGACATATCCAGGCCGCAAAGAAAAGTGCTCTCGAGAAAGAAAGACAACATTACCTGACTGGCAGCTACAATGAGAACTCATAAAAGCACCTCATAAGAAGACTGCCTCAATGCAAAGGTTTCGAGGGGACGTGATAAATAAATGCTACATAAATGGACAAGAATACGATGCTGAGTGGTTATTCCTACGATGCCTTTGGGCCGCGAGAATATAAAAGATATTTGCTCCCCAGCTGTGATGGCAGGGAACCCATGATCAGAACACAGCTCCAAAAATGAGACAGATCCCCTACACTAAAGATGGGAGGGCCTCGCAGCAAGACCAACTAACCACCCCTGCACTGGCTTTGTTAATGGCTACAAGAAGAAACCCGGCAGACTGCACAAGCCACTGCTGACAGCATTTGAAACTAGGTGGATGCACAGGGAAGCGGAACCAAATCAATGAACCGATTAGGTTTACCTTCCACATATGCAGGGGTGAGACAGCTCAATCGGATTTAGAAGCAGCTTTTGGAGCAGTGAAATCTCGACTTTAAAGCAGAAGAACCTTGATTTGGAGGAGAAGAACGACATTTATTATGGCACCTTAGGAGCCTAAAAAATTTTTGGCAACTTGGGGGGGGGGGGGAGGGGAGTTCACTTTTTAATCGGTTTTGAACGTACATACCCCTGAAACAGCCTAACAGCCTTTCAATACAGTTTTTAGGGGCGAAGCTCCTTAGGGCGTGGGTATGTCCATCCTCGACGTATGTATGTAGCCACCTCTAGTTTAGTTCTTGGATTGTTTACTAGATGGCGGTACTTGTATATGATGAAAAGATGCGCTTGGATTGTTTACTAGATGGTGTGGCTACCTCTAGTTTAGTTCTTGGATTGTTTACTAGATGGCGGGGAGCGTTTTAATAAAATCCGTTCGCTGTTGGCGCACGCTCGGAGTCGCCCGATGGATAAGGCTGCAGATGTGCGAGCCCGCGAGGCAGAAGCGCTCCGTGAAGCTGCGCGACGCCGCCGCCAAGATCCTGCCGTACGAGAGCGGGAGGCCGAAGCGTGCCGTCTGGCTGCACGCCACCGCCAAGATCCCAGCGTTCGAGAACGAGAGGCCCAAGCGTCACGGCAACGGCGCGAGGACCCTGCCGTACGCGAAGCGGCACGGCTGCGGCGCGAAGAGGATCTCCAAAACGTCAGAGAACGGGAAGCGGCGAAAAAGCGCGCGTATCGGCAGGCAGACCCCGATGCAGTGAGAGCTCGTGAGGCGTCTGCAAAACGCATCAGGCGAGCTCAGCCCCAAGGTGCCGACGCGCGGTTTAAGCGAGACTTTCTAGACGTTACGTTCGGACACAGATGTAGTGGGCGAACTTTCACTGAAGAGTCACGGTTTTACCGATGATTTCCCCTCAGGAGCTTCGCCCACTCATCATCATTCACCCCGTGGATATGCTGTGAATTTTTTTCTACAGAGTATCACAAAGCCCACAAAGCACCGTTGAAAATATCGAATTGAAAAACTAAGCAATCGTAAGGCATTTTTATTATCATGTGAATGCCGAAATTATTTTTGTAATCCCAGACTCAGCGTTACGCACAAGTGTAGAGCCAGGGCAAAAGTTGCGCAACGCGAGGTGACAGACGTCGTCCCCACCAGCCCTCCCATTCCAATCCCCAAGGTGCATGTTCACTACGATCGTAATTAGAGTAAGATTGGTATGTTTAGCCACCTCCCTTTTGTCTTCAAATTTCTCTTCAGACAGATGAACCATTATTACTAGCATGCAATAGTAGCCCGTCCCACTATCGGACACTGCTCGAACATTTTGCGGCGATGTAGCCTGCACCACCAATTCTGCAGTGTCGATCGTCCCATTACCGCCGCTCACAAGCTCGCTGTCAAAGGCAGCAATAACTCAGCATTTTATAACACCGCAACGAGTCCGAAATTTCACTTCCAAGGATGCACCGCGCCTCACACTCAAGGCCAAAACATCGCGAATTTGCAGGCACCTAGTTGTTTTTGATGGTCTTTCGAGTCGCACAGTCACGCAACTTCCCGCAACAGATCAAAAGACTAAATGTAAACCCAGCTACCCCCATAACCAAAACCACAGTAGAAATCAGCGAAGAGCACTCTGCCTGAACCACGGAGCAAGAATATATTCCTATATATCTTACAAGAAACTGCTTAGCTCGGCGGCCATGTTTTCCAACCTTCACCACACCAAGATGGCGGCACACAGTAATGTCATTCCGGCGCTCCGACAATTTTCGTTTTTTCATCAACTTGCACAAGTAGTTTGTCACCTCAGTACGCAAGTATTTTTCCTACAGGACTTTGCAATGGTTTTTGATGGGAAAACAAAAAAAAAACTCAGGTAATATAACATGTGCAACCTGACATTGCAACTTTCGAAAAAACTATCTCAGGAACAATTTTATACGAGTTTTTTTATTGAATGATCAAGCAATTGAACCTTTACAAAAAGCATTACCTTCCTTGGGGATGCTGGCAAAGTATGCCATCAGTAAGCATTTTTCTCCACTGAAACTGATGGGAGCGTTAAAATCTTTGGCTCTCAGACTGTTTTGGAGCAGTTGGGCACAGTTTTTACAATTTTCAAGCTTTTGGAGCAGCCTGGTTCACGAAAACAAATTCCTATCAAAACTGCGCAATGTACGCAGCTGTCTCGCTCCCGCAAATGCCATCCCCATTTCAATGCAAGTTGCTCCCCAAGATCTCTAGCTGAGACGCGCAAATGTGGGGGGCGAGCATACCAGGGTGCAGCTCCGTTCTCCCGAGACGGCGGCGTCGGAGTCTGGAAGAGTCTGCCGCGAGGAGGATGAAGCGCGCCTGCCGAGGTGGACACGGGAGTGTTGGTGGCAGATAAGTCCACGAGGCTGGGTTGCTGGGTGTCCATGAGCGGCGTGCTCATCAGCTCCTCCAGAAGACCGACGATCCGCTGGCCCTCTTTTTTGGCCATGGAGTAGCTCAGGGGGGGAGAGTCCGGCACCTCCGACAACTGCGGAAAAGAGAGGGGGAGGGGGCAATAAACGGGCACAATACAGAGTGAACCTGAAGCCAGTGGGCAGCACTCGTTCATCACTAGATTCTAGGAAAGAAGTGTGTTAACCCCAAAATTCAAATTACCGTATTTTCGCACGTATAACTCGCACCAAAATGTGAAAATTTCAATGGCAAAGTAGGGGTGCAGATAATACGCAGGGTTTTTCCTTTAGTGCAGCTTCACGGCAACGCGCGTTCTGCTGTGAAGCTCCTACGCAGTAACACTGACTAAGCCTTCCATGGCAGCGATTGCACAAATCATACAAGGACAAGGGAGAAAAAACAACATGGATAGAACTAAAGATGGCCTCGTGTAACAACAGCGAGGACTGCGGCTCAAGTGATGGCTCTAGCGAGAGCAGTGACACTGACTGAATTGCGACTTTCGCCTTGCAGTTAGCGTATTCTACTTGCTAAATACACCCTTTTTCTGTCTACATAGTATGCGATGTGTTGCTTGAGCAGTAGCTTTGGTGCAGCCTTTCCTGAATCAAATGTGCGGGCAATATGCGAGGATTTTTTTTTTCCGGCGGGCTGAAAGTAGGGGTGCGGATTATATGCAGGGGTGGGTTATACGTCCGAAAACACGGGTACGGTGTTTTACACACTGAAGCCATGTGTGGGCTACGAGGCGCGCCGTAGTGGAGGGACCCGGATTAATTTTGACTACCTGAGTGGGTCTTTAACGTCGACAAAATTGCCGACACACAGGTGTTTTCACCTTTCGCCTCCATTTGAAAATAAGTAACCGCGGCTGGGGCGGCTGCTTTCATAATGTGCCTGTAGACTGACTGGATATGCTAGGTCGAGCTTGTCTCCACTTAAAGTAACCAAGCCAAATAAAGCTTCGATCAATGAACGGGGCATCTCCCATCTTGTACCCAATGCAAGTCCTTTACACGAAACGCACGTCTAAAGCACGTCTAAATCTGTTTGCCCTGTGAAGTCAAATTTATGAGAACAGCAGCAGCAGCTCGGCAGCCAACACTGCATTGTAAGCCAGTCTGCATGTTTTATGCACTATGAAATCAGAACAGTGCACATAACACGGTTTGCCAAAAGGGGCCCTTGTTACATTTTGACCAAAGCTATCAATATCTGCGCCCACTATAAAAATGAAACATTTAGAATAATAAAAAAAAATTTATCCCCGGAAGCTTCACTGCAATGATCTGTGGTTACAAACTCACTGGTGACTGGCACTCCATGGTGACAAGGCCTAAGGAGCTCCTGCGACATGAAAAAACAGAAGCAGAGTTAAAACCCAATGAGCTCACGTGTACTAAACATAAAATACAAAAGGCAATCCAATCCGATCTAACAGACTGAGCACTGATTTACAATTACACATCTACACGTATTCTCAACATTTGTGCCTTGTCAGGACCAAGCAAAGTTAAGGCGCTCTTTATTATGGGAGAGGACAAAACGCTGGCATGCCAAATCACATTGCAAGTGCAGAGCGCGTCGAACCAGAAAATAGCCACAGCTGATGTTAGAGAGTGCTGGAGTGAATGGAACACAAACCGTTGAGCAGCAAACTGCACACCACATGTAATGTTTCCTTTGTTGCAGAGCCCTACATACAAAAAGCAGCTTTTGTCACCAGAAAGTACCAGCCAGGCTGCTCTGAGGATTACAAGAAAAGGTCCTAAAAAAGAAATCGCGCATGCCAGCCATTCTAGAACTACGACGTCAGTATTTCTCCTTTGAAAATGGGAATTCAGGCAGGCAGTAAACAACACAAAAGACAGGTTAGAGGCCGCCTGGAAATTTTCCCCTTGAGCCAGATTCAGTGCAAATCCTCGATATTCAGCCACACATTGGTTCTTTACACTGACGGTGCCAACCATGAAGACCTCGGAGCATCGAGAAAGCTGCAGCAATTACTTACCATAGTTAATGCTTTGAGAAACGCTAGTATGCAACGTCACGCACAAACACGGATTTTTGGCGCTGCGTGTTCGGTAAGCAATGCCACGGTGTATTAAGAAAATCAGCACAAAATGCGGAGCAGCTAGATCAAAACAACATGACATTAGCTCTGTAGTGAACAGATTCATTAAAGTAACAAAAACTAACAAAGAAATGAAGAAACTAACGCATAAAACTTGAAGGTAGTGATGCTGTACGCAACCTTAACGACCATGACGACAATTTAAGTCCACAATGGCAGCCGATTTGCTGCTTCTTCGCTGCCGCAACGACCTTTACTTCATCAGCGTTGCTATAAGTGTGAGCTTCCTCTTTCTTTTTTTTTCTTTTTTAAGTAATCATTGGGCATCACCTTGGAGGTGATGACGTACGCTACAACGCGTCTTGTTCCAAGAAAGTGTTTCTACGATTTACGGCAAACGCTGGAGTTTTTTTGTCGTCGTTAATCATGTCCAATCTCTTCTAGTGGGTACGCGCATCCTGGACAATATCCATAAGTTGGTGCGGTCGGAATTTCCTTGGTATTTCTAACTGCGGACACGAAAAATTACGATTGTGCTAAGCAGCTTCTCTGTTAAAAACGGAAAACTAAACCCAGAGCATGTAGAATATACCGCATAAAAATTCAAGCACGGCTCTGCAAGAGCTAGACGGTGCATTGCAAGTGAAGCCAAGCAGTTCTGTTCATTTCACTGGAAGTACAAAAGATACCCTCGAATAAACAAACAGCAGCGAGAGGCAACAGCAGCAGAACCTGTTTCTTTCTGGGCAGTCGTTAACAAAGGCACGACGTGCGACTAGGAGCTATTGCTCCAGCAGATGCCTGAGGGGGTTTTCGAATCTTAAAAACTCGAAGTATAAACACAGATTAAAAACTCCGAACTCAAGGCTTAAAACCGTTTGTGGAGACAGTGCTCATACAGTGCTGTGACACGGCATTGTAATATTTTTGAACACATAAGTACCCTTAAAGCGAGGCAAGATCTCCCCAAAAACGACTACGACTGACAAACTTCCAACCCAAAAAAGATAAAGCCGAGACAAATGCCTAAGTTAGTCTGTATGCAAAGGCGACAGCATGTCCAACAAGCGTGCGTGTAAGCAAAAACACGTAAATACGAGACCTGCTGTCCATTTTAATAGAACAGCAAAATAATGAAGCCAGCGCCAACAGAATGCAAGTCAACCCTGAATCAAGACGACTTCCCGAAGATGCTTCAAAACTGGATGGCGTAAAAAGCCGTTACTCCCGCCGCGCCCGACTGAACCATGCGTACGTTTACGAAGCAAGCAAAAAAAGAGAGAAAGAAGCTAACCGAAGCTGTAGCGGGAAATGCACGCGAAAGCCGTAATTCCGGCTCGGTGGTAGCCACCCAAAGTCTTCGTTCACGAAAACATGACGCGATTGTACCAGCTTACAGACAGAGCAGATAAATGTTCCGTTAAAGGCGTTACTCTTCGGAGTCGAGAGTCTCGCTAAAGAGTTGGCTCTGCACTGGAAGGTCGCAGCACGACCAATTCAACCGCAAGGTGTGGCCAGCGACAGGCCCGCAATAAACGAAAAGTTACGGCACGATTGAAACCGCCCAAACCTCCACTAAGTGCGGACGCCGGCACACCAGGCACACCACAGCTTCCCCTGGCTTTCCTTTATTTTCTGCATTAAACTTCAACCACATAGAAGCTACAGAAAGTGCTGTTCTACTGCTCTACTTCGTCATGTCAAATGTAAAAGCCATAAAACGAACGTGCAACAGGTTCACAAACGACCCACCAGAACGGGTGGTAACGGCGAGAGAACTAGGAGTGAACACTTACGAATTTTCCGTTTTCCGAAGGGTTTGCGGCGGTTGCGCGTCTCAAACTGGAAGACCGTTATTACCGGTGTGTACTACACGATGACAGTGTTCGTGCGACCTACAGTACGACCAGTAACTGAACCCACTTAGCCACTCAGCCGTTTCAGCAGTTTCAGCAGCGCTATTTCAAAAGTTTTCGGAATCACGCGCTTTAGGAGAGGGTACAGTGAACTAGAATGTCTTGATCCAGTGGCGCGAACGGGAGCGCTTTGCAGCGTTCGGGCTGAAGCAAAGCGCGTCTACCGCCGCCAGGGGCGCCACTGCGCCTTCTTCGAAAACGGTACCGCGGTTGCATGGGCCGTTCCTTGGGGCGCTCGCCAGCTATTGCCGCTGCCGTTTTTTACTGTGGTACAGTAATTAACCTTTATGGAAGAAAGATGCTCACTTTTGTTGTCCCTGTACTTTTCTAAGAACGTTTTGTTGCTTATCAGACCCGTTTGAGCCATCGGGCAACGGCTACAAACAAATCGTCTGCTAGCGGCGCAGACGATACGAGCGGATGTGCGATACGTTGGCGGCGCGCGGTCGGACAAACTCTCCGTCTGTTTATGGCTGAGGCCGGCCTTTCATTTTCTGCGTGTTTTACGTTTCCGTGATGTTCCACAGAAGCAAGAGGTATACAATCGTCAGGAATATAGTTATTGCGAGTGCTGTCGAATAGAGGTTGGCCAGGCCGGGTACGCGATGTCAAAACGAAGGACGGACACCTATTGCTTTGCTCCGGGTTGTCACAGTGGTTACCCTGCAGGTGCTCCCAAGGCGTCTTTGTTCGCCGCTCCTTTGGACGATGAACTGTGCAAAAAGGGGGGACAAAATTTGGGAAGACTGGACAAACTCTTGACCATATCTTCAGCCGTTGGTGAGCGCCACTTTGAGCCCGAGTGCTTATTGCGTGATTACATCCACGTAATAAACGGCTGTAAAGTGCGACTTGTACGCGGGAAGCTGTCACTGGCTCCAGGTGCTGTACCTACCATCCTGCCTGACTGTGCTTCGAATTCTGCGCGGAGCATGCACGCGGAAGCCGCAAAGGAAAAGGCGGACAAGAGTTTCAGTTTCGGCAGCCAGCAAGCAAGCTGAAGAGCCGAAAAAGATGAGGTGCACCAGCCACAACACGAGGCTCTCTCTCCGCAGTGCTCATCAAATGAAGTCGCAAGTTCTGTGGAATGATGCTTTCACAATGAGCCATCTTCAAGAAGTCAAGCTTCCTTCAAAGCTCTGGTGCCGGCTAAATTGTGCCGACGATCGAAACGTTCGTTTCGCTATACGACATCGATACGAAAAAAAAAAAAAAGCTAGACATTTTCACGAGAAATCTGTGCTCTTCTATCCACATGACGACAAAGTGTCGTCGCAAGCATTCTTTTCGTGGTGTGTTATGCAGAAGCGGTGACATATATTCCCTAGCTGTTGCGAACAGTGTGCTGCAAGAAGCTGACGCAGTTCGGCCTGCAAAGGGGCCATGACGACTAGGAGGTTTAGTGATGTATTACACGTGCTAACACAGAAGCTGCGATCTCAAACGACACATTTGGAGACGCTGCCTTCAGCACTAAGTGCCTGGGGAAAGTTTCCTCTGAAGGTAATTTGTTTATTGCAAACTTTGCTGCTGAGAAAATCAGCCGGGTGCTACTGGACGCGTGAATACTGGGTATAATTTGCTTTTGTAGAGTGAAATTCACAAGTAGGTTCATGCCGGGACTTTATTACAGTAAATATAAAAAGTAAATCCATTCGTAAAGAATTAAACATAGCAGTTGTCCGCCGGCAGCACATCGAACGCGTACGCTCGCATCGATCGTCTGCGCAGGTAGCAGACGACACCAAACAACTCGATTTATAGCCGTTTCCCTACAGCTCAAACGGGCAGATTTGCAACAAAACGTTCCTAGCAAGGTACGGAAATGCCAGACACGAGTAGCATTTTTTTTTAAGGGTTAATTACTACCCAACATCGGAACAGCGACAGCCTGCCGCGGCGGCGCCTTTCGAAGATGGCGCAGCAGCGCCACCTGGTGTTTTCTACACAGAAGAGCACGCCCCTTCCTCGCCGTTCGCGCCACTAGATCATTCTAGTTCACTATAGGAGAGGGGAAAGAAAAAACAAGATTGCAGTTACAGTGTAGCCAGCACAAATAGTTGATATTGATGAAATATTCTAATATTCAAGTACATAAAATATTTTCGTGTTTTTATTATTTTACAGCGTTATGACTCCCACTTGTGACTTTTTGTGCATGAAATAGCCCCTAACATGCATGCATGCAAACGTCCATTCGCGCTTTTGACAATTTGGCGCGTCTTTCGAACTGTCTAAATCTCTTCAGCTTTCCTTGTGCTGTTTCGCTTCACGGCTTGCAGATTTTAAACAGTTGGCATCGCAGGACGCCAAAATCTATTACCTCCTCGAAGACACACACACGAACATTCGTATTCGCCTAACGTTCGTTTTCGGGCCTCCATTTGTTAGTGAGGGTACAGCTTACTGTAGTGAGATACTGTAACGAGGTTGACAGCTTACGACTTTTGGATTTCGCGTTAATCGCGTTACGACGTCAGCAATGCAGTGTTTTATAGTTTTAATTGAGATAGACTGCATACTTATCCAATACATACAGAGGGCGATGTCCAGTGCATTGGCCGGGGCAGCAAGCGAGTCATCGGAAAGGTCCTTTTAGCAAGTGGGCACATTATTCGCAGCCGAAGATGACAAGACTCCACATTTATGGCATGCTTATATGTTGCTACGACCACCGTGAGAAGAGCAGAGCTAGCAGCATCCCTACGTCCAACGTGCGAAAAAGAACGGCAAAGAAACGTCAATGTGAAATGGGACAAGAAGCCGCTCCATTATGCCACGTACAATTATTAGGCTTCGATAGTAGAGTACTTCTTATGAAAGCGTAATTTTCAATTTCCAGAATAAAAAGTTGACGTAATATGCAATAGTTATTACATATTAGGGCACAATCAAACTACCAAATCAATTTTAAGCGTCAAACGTAGCGTTATGCAGTTAGCACCACGGGAAACATGGCGGTTGTTTTGGTGGTGGCTATATATAAACGAAAGAAAAAATAGATGGTGTACTTCCAAAGTACATATACTAAAATTGGAACGATACAGAGAAGATTAGCATGGCCCCTGCGCAAGGATGACACGCAAAATCGTGAAGCGTTCCACATTTTTTTGCATTTTGGATCTTATTTTATTCAAATAAACGTTGGGCAGTTACATCACTATGAGCTTGGAAGCGGCTGTAGAAACGGTCAATTTGGGCCATGATGTGCGTTGCCAAAGCGAGCGAAGTGGGTTAGTTTGATGGGTTAGATTGATGGGTTAGCAATAGCAGTAATACATGTTTATTGACATAAGGTGGAGAGTTGGTGCGTGTGTTCAATCTCGTTCCAGGCGGCCGCTGTTTTGGAGCCTGCGCCAAATGTATGTCTTGTAGGTGGATAGGGAACCTCGTCGTTAATCGTCATTACTGTTATCGCCAACAAACGTCTGGTGAGCACAGCAAACTAGGCGTGCCAGCCTCAAACTTTGCGTGGGCGTGCATATCTATAGCTATACGGTAGCTCCCATGGGTTGAAGTAACCCCGCCACGCCGCAATATGAATTTATGGAAGTGTGCTGAAATTGCAGCAATGAAAACCGCACCGCAAGCTGGCAGCAATGAGGGCGCGGGAATGGATGAATTTTGAATATGAACGTGAGGGGCAAACGGACATTTGTACCTTTTTCCCCTGGATTAGATAACTCCGGTCATTCACGCGTCAAGTGCAGAGGTTCCCGTTTCCACAAATACGTCGTCCCAATAACCTCAGCGTCGGCATGCATGCAAAGAACTGTTTGCATGCATGGCGACTCGATCCGCCTCGATCCGCCGGCTTGGGAATGTGGGCTATCCTCTTTGCTCGCGAAGCTGGCTGAACCTGCCATGCATGTCTGAAAATGAAATATTTCAACTTTGTATATAGTGTCACTATGAAGGCATAAACCTTCGCCAAACGTGAAATATAATTATGTTTCGTATTTGTGAGCCACTTACCCACAAAATTAATCGGATTATGGTGTTAATTCAGCCTTATATTTGTATTAGATTCCTTTTATTTGGCGAATTTGATGTCAAGATCGATATCGATCTTGAAAGTTATAACATCCATATGGATGTTATAACTTTCTGAACACGTTGTCAAATATTTTATATGAATTGGGTCGACCTATATATACTATCTCTCTCTCACACACACACACACACACACACACACACACACACACACACACACACACACACACACACACACACACACACACACACACACACACACACACACACACACGCACGCACGCACGCACGCACACGCGCGCGTGCACAAACGGCCGAGGGGCAATTGCAGGGATGAAGGAATCGCGCACATTTTGGAGCTGGGCTGGAAAAATGCGAGTTAGAAGCAACTATTGGGTTGATTGATTGGTTGAAGGGTTGAACGCGCCGACGCAATGCAGGCCGCGCCGTAGTGGAGGGCTCCGGATTAATTTTGACCACCTGGGGATCTTTAACGTGCGCCGAAATCTCTAACACACGGCCGTTTTTGCTTTTCGCCTCCATCAGAAAAGCGGCCGCCACGGCCGAGAATCGAATCCGCGACCTCGTGCTCAGCCGCGCAATGCTTTAGCCTCGAGCCACCGCGGTGGGTGCAACTATCGGGTTAATTGTCAGAGCAGAACACGGTAATTGTCCACTTCGAGGTAAAAACGTGATGCAACCTGAGGAAGCATAAGCAGCGAGATATACATAAAGTGCACAATATTTAGAAGCAAATGTTAATTGTTGGGTAAATGAACATAAACAAGCGCATTAAAATAACTAGGCGTCAAGTCCCAACTATTTATTCGCATAGTGCTTTCAAACATTTTTCACCAAAACGTGCCAGATTGTGCAAAAACTTCCTCCATCACCATTCTAAAAAGCAACACTTGATTTTTTTTGCGAAAAGGCCCAGACGTGCCAAGACATTGCAAGTTATTCCCATTGGTGAGCAGAAAGCTTTATTCACTTCTAAAGCTTCATGCGCCATGACTCACAGCTTCTTATCATTAAATTACGATCAGCTAGGGAAGTGAATCCAGCTTTATGCGTCGCGATGGCGGGCTCACTGCGAGTTTTTTTTTGTGTGTGGAAATGAGCGTGTGCTTTCACAAATTAACAATTGGGTGCAGTTCTATTCCAAACCTTACAGCGCCCATGTGTTCTTTCCACGCATATGTCTTTCTATATAAGCCAGAAGAGTCTACAATGAAGATTGGTACACAAAAAAAGCAATAACCCAAGTTGCAAAATTTAATCACCCAGTTATCCTCAACGGTAAAATGCAGGACAAAGAATGAATGTTAACGGGAAGCCATTCACCGCGTGCGTGTCTTCGGAAAGTTTCTTTTTTTTAAGCAAAGCTTATTACTGCAGGTATACACACGGGAAACGCCTGGTAGCGTGCCTCTGACCTTCAATCTAAACCAAGGTCAAGTAAGCCGCTCGTACGGTTTAGCGGAGCAAACGGGAAGGCCATCGACCACGCTTCGGCTACCGATCGAGGCGCCGACGACTTCCGCATGCGCAGTGAAAGTGTAGAACCGCTGGCTTGTTCCAAGGGGAGGGTTGGGGAGAAAGAGATAAAGGAAGTTGTGAGAAGATTTAGCTATGACTTGATAAACCTGTTTTAACCACGTTCAATAACGGTCAAACTGGTGGCTACGGTCGTATTTATGCACAGCGGCTAACGTACGCTACGCTAGGGACGGCGGGTAGCAAGACCTGACTGCGCATTCGCGCGCGGGCATGGCCACGAGGGCTGCCAGGTGGCGGCCAGGTGGAGGTAGAAATCCACGCACTTCCCGAAACGTAGGATGTGACGCAAGCCTGCATTTATGTATAAATATTTAAAAAAAAGAGAACATTGAAGACATTTACCATGATGCGGCGGACATGATAGTCGTCAGAAATTATCTGTTATCACTAAGGGTTATGCGATTAAGTCATAGTTATTTGCCGGAATAACTGAAATAACTATGTTTTCAGTTTTCAATTTTTCAGGTTCAGGTTTTCAAGTTTTCAGTTTTCAAGCACAAGTTTTCAATTTCTTCAGGTGTTGGGCGCACCGTGTCTGCCGCGAGTTCTATGCGCGTAGTGTTGTTCGATTGCCAAGGTTCCCATGGGTCTCCATTTTTCATCTTGGGCAGTGTCCTGCAAAAAAAAATATTTCATTTTTTCACCTTGGGTTTGTTTCTACAGCAAAGGAATTCATTTGTTATCTTGTATGCGATCCTGCGGGGGAAGCAACTGCGGTAAAACGCCACGTGTGGAAAACTATCACTCTAATAGAGCACAAGTTTAATTTATTTGAGCTTCTGCGTCTACAGAGCTATGAGTCGATTACGAAAGGGACAGGTAAAATCCAGTTACACAGAGCTAATAAAGGAAGCAAAACCTTATCATCAAATGCGATTAGTATTTAATGCCACACCTTAACTACTTCGTGTAGCTTTCAGTTTACAGAACACGTACCACCCACCCAATACCACCACTGGGTGACCTACCGGCTCAAAATGCGGGGAGGCTAATGGTTATTGATACATCAATTGACGTCACAGAAGCACCTGACAAAAAGTTTCGAATCTAAAGGGAGTCTTTTTTGTAGCATTAGAAGAAGGGTTGCTTCCTGAGCTTAGACTTCAATTAAGGTGGGTCCTCTCAAGTGTACGAGTGCCGCACAATGAAGTCAATCGCATGGCTGCGAACTACCTTATCCTACGGCCGAGAATACATTCAAAGGGGTAATGCAAATAACGCTGCTCAACCGACGGGGAGTTACCGAGTGTACCAGTTGTCACAGAAGATGAAATGGTGGGAGAGACAATAGCAGTTGCTGTTTGCCGGCTGTACTTTTTGCCGTACAAAGTGCAGAGCGCACAGAGTGCGCAGAGCGATGAATAAAGGCCGGGGGTTTGTTGTGCTATGGACGCTGACGGGAAGAACCTACCACACTGCAATAAAAACTCTAAATATAACTCTAAAAGAACACTAAAAATACTAAACGCTTTTACTAAACACTTTCTAACAACACCGAGCGGGTTGCATCAAGAACTTTCTTCCATTTCTGCCACTCTTAATCGAATTTTGAAAACAGATAGCAAGTCGAGGCACAGCAAAGCTGCAGAAGTTTTGCAAACGAACGCGTCAAGCTCGCGTCGCTGAAAGCTTATGACGAGACATTTCCAGCGGCGAATGGCGGTCTATTTTTTTTTTCAAGAATGACTTGGCTTCCAATTCTTCGAACCAGAGGTCTTCACAATTACGTCCCATTGACTTCGTACGTCCTGAATACTGGTTGCAGCATGCTAAACTGTAAGCGTAAGATGATAAATATACTGTCCATCTGTGGCGAGGCAACGTAGTCACTGGCCCTTTCACTCCGTTTCATGTTTTATCCTGGTAAAGGCACCGTGGCGTCCCTTATGACACGGGCTTATAACAAAACTGTCTAATTCGGTAACAAAACGCATGCATATCCTAGTAACGAAAATGAAGGAAGGAAGCAAACAGGAAGGTGTGAAGGTAGAAAGACATTATTTCGTCCTTAATTCGGGGTCAGGTGTAAGGGGTGGAGAAGGCCCACAGCGACTGCCAGGCAGGGCCCGGGAGGTGGTAAGGACTTGGCACGACACCCCCGGGGTCGCGCAGCATCTGCTCCCAGAGGTGGGGAGAGGGAAAGGGGGTATAGATCTCCAGGGCATTCGCAGAGGAATGATAGTGAGTGTCGAGTGCCCCGTAGGTGGGCATGTGGGGCACTAAAGAGGCGTGGATGACTGTGTATCAATTGTGTTTCGGGTGGGAAGGTGTGTGTTTTTAGGACGTGCAGCATGGAGCCAGCCTCCGAGGAGAGGTGTGAGTGCGGGGCTTGGCACTGTGGGACAATATGCCACACCGCACGTGTAGCGCCGGGAAAAGAATAAAGCGCTCTTGCCACGCCCCTCGCGCCGTTCACCTGACGTCATGCGCTTGTAACTGGGCAAGCATTCCATCCAACATGGTGTCAAACTAGTAGTGGGCGTCAAGAACCACAAACTGTCGCAAGCTCTGCAGCTTGAACCCAGCTTAGACCTCATGAAGGCTTTAACCATCGCTTGTCAGAATGAGGCAGCACAACAGCAGCAGGCAGAACTTTCGGCCACGTCAAAGGAAACCGTCAAACTCGATGCTCTAAAAGCACGACGGAATACTCCCGCAAAAGACCCCGCTGCCACTCCACCTCCAACGGCACACCACACGAGAGGCTCCAAGAAAAACGACCCATCGTGTGCCTGGTGTGGCAAAGAAAGTCACGCGAGGTCCAGATGTCCTGCTAAAGACCGTCTGCCAGAAATGCAGGAAAGAAGGCCATTACTCAACCGTTTGCCACTCATTAAATGTTCTACAATACATCGAGCACGAGCGCGGTCTCCTGGGCCTCACAGCGACGACGGCTTCATCCAGGCGGGAGGTCTCTCTCCCCTCGTCGAGTCATAGACCCTAGTCTTCAAAATCGAAACGGGAGCGGTCGGGGCTGTTATGCTGGTGCGACAATTCCGACAGCCCTTCAAGCACGTCGCACTAAATGCCACCGACCGGAGGCTTCCGGGTATGGGTGAAAAGACTGCGCATCTCGGGACTAGCAAGGTTTCATTTCAAGCTCAACGGTCGAGAAAGCGTGGAAAACGCCTACATCCTAACTGGTTTACGCGCAGCCCTACTTGGAAAACCAGCCATCACCAACCTTGGCTTGTTCCCGTCAGTGAACAATGTGTTGGTACCACTTCCACTCTACGAGGAGACGAGGGCAGAGCTTCAGCGAATGTGCTTGGGAACCTCCTCAGAGCTGATTCGAGAGCGCTATCTGAGTCCCGAAGGAATGAGCTACACCTACGCTTACAAACCACCGTCGAAGCAGGACATCGCGCACAGGCCTCCCGAGTACATCCCGGACCCGATTCTGTTCCGGATATCGACGCCGCCTTGAATTCCAAGTGGCGGCGCCTTCCTACCCTCGCGGCAAGCAACGCCCGAGCACTGTGGATGACCCTTCAACGAGTCGCCGCCCGCATCAACCGAGGTTCCCCAGTCGGACCCCGCAGTGACGCCCAAGAAGCCGCAGCGAGGAGGCGCTCGCAGAAAAATTGGCCGCGTATCTGCTCCTTGCGTTGCAAATGCCGTCAAAAGACGATAGTCTTTATCGGCTGTTGCGAAGTAAATGCCTCCCTTCGCTTTCCCGCTCACCTCTCGTGTTGTTCCGCTTGCGCCGCGCTCCTCCCAAGGTAAAGACGCCAAAGGTTTGCTTAAATCATTTTAAATTTCCCGCGTTCCACTTCTCCGAACCGGGTGTCTCGATGCGAACGCTGCCGTACGGCGAAGACACGCGTTAATCGAGACGCCCTACTTCAACGTTTATAGAACCGCGTTTCCCTACTCCACGTGCGTTGCAAGCAGAACGTGGAACCTATCTAGTGGAACCTTGTGTAACTGTTGCCGGTTGATTTCTTAAAATGGCTTCAGAAGCTATAGTAGCGCGGGCGACAGCAGGCGACGGCAGAGCGAATTCTTTTTCTGCAGTTGATGAAGTATTTAATTTCGGAAAAGTCAAGCATGTCTGATTTTTTTATAAAGAAACACTGCAAATATCACTTCTGTATTGATTTGTTGTCTCATATTTGCGTAATGTCTTGTTCTTCTTCAACAATGTTGACAAGTATGAACATTACACCGGACATAGACGGGTAGATTTAGCTGTGACTATATAAGACTATTGCGCAGTCATTGTTTTGCTTTGGCCGGGTGGCTGAATCGAGTCACAGACAGACAGACGGACAGACATACAGACAGACCAAAATTTCTGGGTTTAAGTAGCCCAAGGAAGACTATCGTCTTTAAAAGCAGCGGCCGACACGAGCGCAGGCGGCAGCTTTCACCAGGATGACACACGAGAAGCGGCACGACCCCAAGTCCATACCATCGCTGGCCTGAGCCGGCCGAGCTGGAACCTTGCAGCGGCGAGCCAGTCCAGACAGGCGGCTCCATCGGACTCCAAGCAGTAACCTTTCTTGAAAGGGAAGGATTTGGGACGATTTGCTACACCCACACGTGTAGTGGAGCGAAAAGAATAAAGTGCTCTTGCCACGCGCCTCGCGCCATGCACCTGACGTCACGCGCGTGTCGCTGGGCAAGCATTCCATCGAACGGGTGTCGGCTGCAGAGAAGTCGGTAGAGCAGGGCCCTATCCCTGTATTGCAGGAGGGAGGTTGTCTTGCATGCAGGGGCATCGCGTGGCGTGGTGAAAATGGCGGACCGGTAAATAAGTTCGTGAGCACTTACGTGCACTACTTCATTAACGCCTCCGCCTGTACGGGCTGGTGTCCAGAACAGGGTCACGATGTAGGATGTACGATTTTTGAGAGAATTTGCAAGGCCATGGGAAAGATGTTACCGCAAATAAAATTGCATGCATGCCTATACGTCTGCATGCCCATACGTCTTCCGGAAAAGGGCATCGAGGTAGGGTAGGTGGTACAAGATACGGTTGAGTAGAACACTGTGTACGAGACACAGGGGTCCTGTTCCGTGATGCCTTGGTGTCTGGTGGTAACCCGTCTAATGAGATGCGTGGTTTGGGTAACGTATTTGATTACGATCTGCAGGTTGGGTCCGCGTGATCTGTTGTATATGAGGGTGAAGCTTTAGACGCTTAGTTGCTGTGTGAGAGGTGTGATCTCTAGTATGCAAGAGTGGGGCCTTAGACTCTACGTTGCTGTCTGTGAGGTATTGGGTCAGAGTATATAAAAAGTTTGATGAGGAGGTTTGAAGGGGGTTTGATGCGAGGCGGTAAAAGTTAGGAGAGTGGATTTGTGAGGCGAGCAGTGAAGCGCCAAAGGTTCGATGTGGTCTAGGACTTGGCTGAGGCCATGTTGGAGTGCTGTTTCAATGTGTTGGTTGGAGCCACAGGGCAATGTCATGTGCGTACAGTGTGCTGCGTAGTGTGGGGTTGGTGACGAGAGAGTGGGCAAGCGCGATTGGAACGAGGTTAGAGTGTGGATTAGAGGACCGCTTCTTGTGGCGTTCCACTGTCTGGCATGTGGAAAAGATCCGACTGGACATGGCCCCAACGTATGGTAGCAGTACATTGTATCAGAAAGTTATATATAATGGTAGAAAGTTCACAAGCGTTGGCGAAAGTTTTGGGATGAAGCCGCCTGAACGATGCAACGGTGCGAGACATAGTAGAAGGTTTTTTGGGGGTCCAGTGAGAGTATAAAGGTGTGATGTCGTTGCAGAGGGTGTTGGTGGAAGTCACGATGATACTGAATAAAGCCATGTTGAGTGGATAGGTTGGGTCGAGAGCCGACCATGTTGGGTGGTAGGATTGTGTGGGTTCAAGGTGAAGTGTGCTTTGATACGATTCTGCAGGATGTGTTCGAGAGGTTTGCCAAGGCAGGAGGTGAGAGAGATAGGGCAGAGGTTGTGTATGGAGGGGGGTTTTCACGTTTGGAGATGATGGTGATGTTGGAGTGTTTTCAGGTGGAGGGGAGGGTGTGTTTAAGCCCGCGTTGGTTGAAGAGTTGCACAAGGTGTTCGAAAGCCTCTTCGTTTCGGTGTCGTAAGAGGGTCATTGTGATGTTGTCATGTCCTGGCGCGGTTTTGGGTTGCAGGGCTTCGATCGCTGCGTGTAGCTCTGGAAAGGTGGTAGGGGTATCGAGCTGTGGGTGGGGTTGGCAGCGTATTGTGGGGAACCAACAGGGTGTGATCAGGGTGGTGGGATGTGAATGGAGCGGAGGGTGTCGCATAGGGCGGTGAGTGAGGGTTGAGTGTCGGCTATAAGTTTAGTGGTTTGGTGACGAGACTGGGTCTCAGTAGATGGCGAGTCGAGTAGTGCACGGAGGATGGGCCGCACTTTCTTTGGGGAATGCTGGCCTCGCATTTCGTTGCAAGTGTTGTTGCATTGATCAATGGCTAATGTGAGTGTACGTGTCTCGAACTTAGTACGGAGGGTTGGCAGTTTGAGGCGAAAGTTGCGTCGGTGCTTATGCTTCCTCCAGCGCTCCTCTATGCTGGTGTTAGCCTCCCAAAGTTACGAAGGTGGGTGTCTACATATTGCAGGAGCAGGGGCGGTAGTTTTCATTGCAAATTGTTTAGCTGAGAGAAGGTGGGTCATTCATTGATTTAGGTCGGAGTCACAAGTGGTAGTGGACGGGAAGGGGCATTTGGTATGGAAGAGATCCCAATCTGCGTATGTTCGTGGTGGGAGTTGGGGCGTTCTGGAGATGCCCTTGAGGGCTAAGAGATGTGCTTATGATATAGTGATGCCTGCCAAGTACATCTCGTGTTCTGGAGGCGTTATGTGGGAGTTTCCCGGTGCTAAAGCTGAGTTCGGGAGTGATACCGTGCTGGACACTGTCGCCAATGAGTGTAGAGGAGGAAGGGTCGTTGTGGAGTGTGAGGTGAAGGGAGCGGGTAAGCTCAGAGAGTAGACGACCTTTGGGAGTCGTGTGAAAGTAGCCCAACACCAGATGGGGGCGTTGAAGTCACTCGTAATTATGAGAAGGTCACGTTTGGCAGATAGAAAGTGCTTGGCGAAAGATGTATTTAAAGAACGAGTGTTTGGACTTAGGGTTGCTAGAGATGTTGAGAAGGTGCAGGCATGTGACAGCGGATTTGGAAAGGTGGAGAGTAGTGAGTATGTGTGGGATTGGTGAGGCGAACGTTTGATGCTCAACGGCGATATTTCGGTGTACAAGGGTGTATATCTGCAGGAAATTAAGCGGTGAGGGAGATGCGGTCTTTTAGCTTGGATGAGTGGTACGTTTCCTGTAGTGCAAGGAGGAAGGGGGGTTGGGTATGGCTGGAATGTCTGCTTGGAGATTGGCTCTTTTAGTTCGAAAGCAACAGCAGGTCCACTGCCATATGGGTTGAGGGTTAGTAGCCCAAGTCATGTTCGGGACTGGAGATAGGGTTCAGCGTGTGAGCTTCACTTGTGTTATGCATATTGGTGTTGGGACCTGGTTGCCGTGTTTGAATTCCAGCGTGCCTCCTCTCGTGCGAGCCATTGCTGCCGGACAAGACATTCTGGTGTGAGTAAATCATGTTAAATCATGTGGGGCTTCCACAGCAGCTGACTAGCAGGACGGGCACAAAGAGGGATCAGTCGTCCCCCGGTGGAAGCACTGGTTCACTGAGTGTGGCTCAGTGCATACCCGTAGCGCGTGAACCGGTTGCGGCAGTGCTTTTCAACATGGCCAATGGTAGCGCAGTGCTCGCATGTGCGGATTTTGTGGTGTTGAAAAACTGCGTATGAAACCCAGCTAATGTTGAGGTGTGTCAGCTGTTCAGCTGTCTGTAGAGGGGGATGGAAGTGGTTAGTCTGATGGTTCGTGTTCCTTTCTTGTTTATGTAGTCTTAGGTGATAGTAATGTCTTGTGGTGTTATTTGAATGCCAGTGTTTTGTGTGACAATGGAGTAGGTGATGTCGGCTGCGGTGAGCCCGACCGGAACATCAACGATGCGAAACATAGGTTTCTTGGGGCCCAGGATGTGCTTGCTGTAGCCTTGTGCCGCTGGTCTTGTCGATAGTTGGTTTTAAGTGGGAAATTCCCTCCCTGCCTAAGGAGGAAACGACCACCCTGCTGACCCCAGTTGTCGTGGGTTGAGATTCGTGGGCGAAAGCTTTGAAATGGTGCTTGTGTTTACACCTTCATGGTTGGTTCCATTGGTAACTGTAATGGACCTCGAGGTCCTCCGGCTGCCAAGCCGTCGAGAGAGAGCCGAGAGCGCACGTCTGATGAGAATGAGGGCTTTAATGGAACAGGGTCGCGTGGAGCGCGAGCGCGTGCCACCGCTCGGTCCGTGCTGGTGAAGATGATGATGATCAGCGTCTTCTGCTATGTACGAAGAGGAAGAAGTTCCTACATTCTCCCCCGCCGACAGATGACGCTAGTTGGCTTCCAAGGGGTATAAGAGTTGAACGGGACGGTCGACTGTCTTTCCACAAGGCAAGTGTAAGGAGCAGGAACGGACTTTGCCATCACGCCCGCGATGAAGTTCTTTAATTCTTCCAAGAGTCCACATCTGCCTTGGACGCTGCTTTTCGCTGACGAGAACCACGTTTCCTTCCTTCAATGAATCGACCCCCTTGACCTGGTTGACAGAAAAGTTTTTGAGCTCACTTAAATATTCCGTAGACCAGCGGGTCCAAAACGCTTTTAGGTCATCTTCTCTCTTCCGCCAAAGGATTCGCAGCTGGTCAGCCGATTTGTTGGGGTTCTCCACGGCTTCGTACGGTGGCAACGCCGTAAACCTCCTCCCCACAAGAAAGCTTGACGGAGATAGTGGGCATTCGTTTACGTCGTTAAATATGTAGGTCAGGGGCCGAGAGTTCAATACAGCCTCCACTTCGGTTAAAAGTGTCTCCAATTCCGTGTAACATACTAGGCGCCTGCCCAACATTTTCTTTAAGCACATCTTGATAGATCGGATCAGTCTCTCGTAGAAACCACCCCACCAAGGAGAACTTGGGCAGATAAATTTCCACTGTATTCTAAACGTCGTAAAAAATGTAAGGACATCGGGGTGTCTGATAGCTTTCCATAGCCTTTGAAGCTCTTTCGAAGCCCGCACAAAAGTTCGTGCGTTGTCGCTGTAGAGGGTTTTACTCAATCCCCGTCGGGACACGAACCTCCGCAAGGCGCAGATGAAGTTTTCTGTTGTTAGGTCTTCCACGAGCTCTAGATGAACAGCCCTTGTGACGGCACAATTGAACAGAACAATGTATGCCCGTCCTTGAGCTCTGCTTTTGGTGTACAAGGGCCCAGCAAAATCAACCCCGCTTACGGAGAAAGGAAAAGCTTCGGTTGTTCTGTCTTTGGGCAGCGGAGGTGTCTCTTGCACTATGGGCTTGGACTGCAGCCGTTGACAGACGAAACATCGTCCGATAGTCTTTTTTACTAGTTGTCGGGCGCGTGGAATCCAGAACCTCTCGCGAACTTGGGTCACGGTGTCTCGTACTCCTCCATGTAGGACTTGCACATGGGCGTGCTGGATCATGAGATGTGTAAAGTGCGTGCCCTTCGGTAGGAGTATGGAAACCTGGGCTCCGTATGTGTCGCTGGTGAGCACCCTTCCTCGAACTCGCAACAAACCGTCGTCATCGACTAAGAGTCGCAACTCCTTTATTTTACTGTGCGACGGAAGAGGTTTCTTGGTTGCGATGCATTTCGCCTCGACATCAAAGTGAAGCTGCTGTTCCACGCGAATGAGGTAATGCTCCGCATGCTGTACTTCTTCGGTGGTCAGAGGTCCGGTCACTTTATCCTCTTGTTTCAGATTCTTCACGTAACGAAGTACCCATGCTGTGACGCGGAGTAACTTGGATAATGAGCTGAAGCGTTCAGTGTCGATCACCTGTGGCACCAAAATAGTCGTATTCATGGCGTGAGCACCGGTCGTTGCCACCTGCTCGGGTGCGTCTAGTTGTCCACCTTCTGGAATTATTTCCGGCCACAGATCTGGGTCAGTGAGCCAGTCTGGACCGTGCCACCACAGGTGCGATCGCTTTAGCAGGTCAGCCGAGATGCCTCTTGTCAGAAGGTCGGCTGGGTTTTCCCTTCCTGGACAGAAGCGCCAACGTGTGTAATCCGTCAGGTTCCGGATCTCTTGCACCCTGTTCCGCACGAATGTTTTCCATGTCGACGGATATTTTCTAATCCAGCAGAGGGCAATCTGCTAGTCTGACCAAAACGTAACTTCTTCGATGTCGAGTTCCCAGTTCTTCGTAATGTAGCTGTAGATACGTGCCGCTATTATCGCCCACATCAATTCAAGTCGTGCTAGCGTAGCCGTTTTCAGTGGTGCAACTCTCGTCTTTGCAAAGAGAAGGACTGTCCGAGCACTGCCGCTGGCATCGTGAATGGTTAGGTAGACCACGGCTCCATAAGCCGACTCGCTTGCGTATGCAAAGACGTGAAGGTTGGATGTGCGGTTCTGGCCATCCCTTCCGGCGCCTAAAAATCTTGGGATGACTACATCGTGCAGTAGGGCTACTTCTTCGGCCCACTTGAGCCATATGCTTCGCAGTCGATATGGTAGGGGGTCTTCCCAGTCAAGGTTTTCTCGCCAGATGTCTTGCAGCAGGATCTTGGCTTTGATAAGGAAGGGCGATAGAAAACTCAGTGGGTCATACACCCTTGCAATAGCTTGAAGAACGAATCGTTTTGTCACTTCGTGTTGCTGTATGAAGTACAGAAGGCTGTTGTTCTTGAAGGAGAACGTTTCCGTTTCAGGGTCCCATGAAATCCCTAGAACTTTCGTCGTCCCTGACGGAGGACAAAGCACCTTTTCCTGGGCAGTTATTTTCTCTTCAAAAGAAGCAGCAACATACGGATCGTTGCTCACCCACTTCCGGATATTCATGGACGCAGCACGAAAAATTTCAACGATCTCCTCATGCATTTTGATGGCTTCTGCACTGTTATCAGCTCCAATGAGAAGGTCATCCATGTACATGGATTCCTGAAGCAGGCGGGCTGTCGACGGATATTTCTTTTCGCATCGCCGAAAATGGTGCTTCAATGTAGCTGTCAACAAAAAAGGACTTGAAGTGGCCCCGAAAGGAACGCGAGTCATTCTCCAGATTTCCTGCTCTGGTAACGGTCGACCCGCTTGAGGCAATGTCTTAAACCAGAGAAATCTCAGAGCATCTCTGTCTTCTTCACGTAGGAGAATCTGCAGAAATGCTTTCTCGACGTCAGCGGTCATTGCTACCTTGTACCTTCGGAAACGCAGTAGAAGGGTCACGACGTCGGGGTTCAGGTTCGGGCCAGCTTCCAAGTTCTCGTTAAGCGACTTCGCACCATTTTCATGGGATGATGCGTCAAACACGATTCGCACTTTCGTCGTAGAACGGTCTTCGCGGATCACTGCTCGGTGGGGCATGTAATACAAGCGCCCGCGAGGGACGTTTTCCGTCGGTGGTACCCTTTCAGCGGATCCTTCTTCGAGGTACGTTCTAATGGTAGCGTCATACCTCTCCATGAGGCTGGCGTCTTTTCCTAGTTTTTTTCATTAGGATGTGGAGCCGCTTCGCTGCCACAGCAAGGTTATCCGCCAAGTCAACCCTTGGTTTCCACGGAAGCGCGACCTCGTACCGTTCGTTCGCCTTTTTGATTGTTTCCTCAAACTTGGTAATGACCAGATCGTTTTCGGAACTTCGTTCGTCCTCGCACTTGACGCCGATGCTTTCAAAGTCCCAGAAACGGTTAAGGACTTCCGAGACCTCGTTGGCTTCCACGGACGCTCGTAGCACGACAACGTTAGCACAGTGCGTGACATTAGCTCCTAACGGCAGCGGGCCTTGAACAGTCCAGCCTAGCAACGTTTCCACTGCCTTGAGCTTCGTCGTCACTGGCTTCACGTTGCCGGTTACCAGATCCCAGTAGTGGTCCGAGCCAATCAGGATAGTTATTTTGGTTTCTTCGAAACCTCGTGCGCAGAGTGCCCGTGTGTCTAAACGCATTGCTTCCATCGTCTTGATGACTTGGTCATCTGGCACGGGTATATGCTCGTTGCATATAGCATCTACTTCAAGTGCCTCGATGTGCACGGGCCTTTCTGTGTTTTCGGAAACGATGAGGAGACGTACTTTTCTCATTGTTTTTGTCGTTTTCTGGCCTCCAAATACACCCACAGTTAAAGTCTCCTCTTCCAGGAATTCACAGCCTAGTTTCTGTGACGCATCGGCAGTAATAAAACTGCGTTGGCTTCCGCCGTCAAAGAGGATCCGGTAGCGTCCAGATGACGCAGAGCCTTTGACTGTCGCGGTCAAAGTCTGAAGCAGGACCATGGGGCCAGTTTGACGAGAAACTAGGCTAACGGGCGTAGAGGTCACTTCGTTTCTGCTCGAGGCGTCTGGCGCGCACATGGTAGTGGCATGCCTTCGGGGGCACTTGTCGCACCGCAGTCGGCCTCGGCAGTCTTTCGCCATGTGCCATTTCTTGAGGCACCGGAAGCATCGACCTTCCTTGATGAGCAGCTGCTTCTTCCGTTTTAGGCTCCATTCGTCGCTGTCGCAAACTTCGGAACGATGCTTCACGGACTGGCAGAACAAGCACCGTTGAGGGTTGTTCGCCGAGTTTTGCAGAGCCGATACGGTGTGTAAGTTTCGGAACCTCTGTTGTCTAGGTGGCTCTTGTGGTGTCACGGCAACGTCCGGCGTTGTCACAGCTGTTTGACGCTCCACAGCTTCTCGACACCGAACTTGATGGTCGAAAAAGTCGAGAAGCTGCTGGAGTTCTTGTTCGGGTTGTGCCGTCTCGTTCTGTTGGTCAACTACGGCTTGAGTCGAGCTGGATGTCGTTGAAGTACACGTCGGTGACTTGAAGAGTTCGTGGTACTTCAAGACCATGCCGGGCGGTAGCGTTCTAAAGAGAACCACCCGTAGCATCAAGCAGTAATTAGCGGGACTGGTGCCAAGGGCCTTCAGACTTCGTACATGCACCTGTATCTGATCGTAGAGACGTCGAAGTTGCTGCGTGTTGTTCGACGACGAAACCGGTTTCAGGTCCAGAAGGCTTCTGAGATGATCTTGGACGATGATTCTTTCGTCTCCGAAGCGCTTCTTCAGGATGTCGACTGCGTCCTTGTAGCACTCCTCGCTGGCCTGAAGCCCAGAGATGGCTGACGCGGCTGCTCCGGTCACGAGGGTGTTCAAATAGTTAAATTTGTCCGCAGTGCTCAGTTCGCTGATGTTGTGCACAGCCGATGAAAACTGCATCCAGAAACGCTGCCAGTTCTTCCGGTTCCCGTCAAACTTGATTAAGTCAAGCTGGGGCAGCTTAGACTTGCTGGTGGCCGGAGTAGGGCAGCTCATCGGTCGTGTGGGCAGTCTGGATGCAAGGGCGTTCTGCAGCTCAAAACGCAGGGTCGCTGTCGTGTTCACGACCTTATCGCCGTATCTCCCAGCGTCCGACGTCTCATTATCCAGCAGGTCTTCTGGCGTTTCGTCGAAAATACGGTCGTCGAGCTTCCTGATCTGCTGGTGGAGCGCTTCGATTCGCTCAAGCAGAACGCTCACCTCGGACGCCGAAAGTCCTGGCTGCCCTCGCAGCGCTGCTTCCGCTTCGGCAATTACGCCGTCCAGCTGAGAGCGGAGGCTCTGGCGACGTCGGAATAGCCGTTCCATGGCAGTCAGCTGGCGGCCGGGGATTCTGGGGCCAAGGTCGCCGGCGCCGCGTCGGTTCAAAGGGCTTGCGCGGCTCCGGGCGTCGATGAGGTAGGCCTTGTCGCGAGATCCCGGGTTTCGGCACCATGTAATGGACCTCGAGGTCCTCCGGCTGCCAAGCCGTCGAGAGAGAGCCGAGAGCGCACGTCTGATGAGAATGAGGGCTTTAATGGAACAGGGTCGCGTGGAGCGCGAGCGCGTGCCACCGCTCGGTCCGTGCTGGTGAAGATGATGATGATCAGCGTCTTCTGCTATGTACGAAGAGGAAGAAGTTCCTACAGTAACCAATGCTGTTGTTGGTCCAGGTGTCTGTGGTTGCTTTTGTGATTGTGGATATTTGAGTTGGCTTGCGTAGGCCTCCGGAGGAGTGGGTTGGGTTGTGGGGCTTTGGATTGAAACTGGTACAAGGAGTTGGGATTGTGAGGATTGGAAAGCTGGAAAGGTTTTGCCACGTGGTTGTGGCTCAACGGTCAAGATAATGGGAAGGTGTTGTTCGGGAGGCAGGGAGGTGAGCCGCGAAATGGAATGGTTGGAGTGGAAAAAGTGGTTCTGGGAATTTTGGGTTTGAATAGCAGAGCGGGGACTGGGAGTTAGGTATAGAGGAGAGTTTGTGGGCGGGGTTGAAGAGGGTGATTGCGCGCTATAGAAGGCTGTGAGACAGTTTGAGAGGGACCTGATGAAGGGGGTGGGCGAGAGGAGTTTTGAGACTCGTGTGTTTGGGACAAGAGAGGTTCAGGAGGGTCAGGGGAGGAGCGAGTAGTACGTCGTTTTTACAACACGATGTTAAGCCTTCACGTTCTGCAATTCATAGGGAGAGACTCAACAGGATGCTTTTTGTCTTTTGGAACTCATCCAACAGCCCTTTACTTGTCTGTTCCGCGAGGACATCTCGTTGAACCGCAATCAGTGCACTCATGAATTCTGTGTCGTAGACGATGGTGGCGTCTAGGACAGAATTACGTGGTTTTGCGCTAGTGGATGGTTGCCGCATTGGGGTGGAGGGTGTAGGGGAAAGGGTTGTTTGGACCTTAGCCAAGAATTGAAGTGGAGAGCTTTGGCTTTGTTGGATTAGCGGAAATGGAAGGGGGGCGGTGTGGTGTGTCGATCTGGGACGAGGGTCTTTAGTTTCTTGGTGGTTGAATGCGGGAAGGGCAAGGGGGTGGTTCAAAAGCGTGTGCGGGCATGGAAAACGTGAGGGGGAATTTGATGAAGAGGATGACAAAGTTTTCGGAATTACTTTTTGGGCTCAGGCTCGGTTAAGTGTGCTGACGAGGAGTTGGTGTTAAAAACATCTGGTCGGGAATGACATCCCTGGCCGGGGCCTAAGGTTCCGTACTTGAGCTTTGAACCACGCGCTGTCCTAGGATGGAGGACCTAGACTGTGCTCTGGGCGTTCGTTGAGTAGACAACTCAGAGGTCGCGAGTTTGGCGAGCTTCTAGCGAGACTTTGGATCATGTTTGTAGGTTGTGGTTGGAGAAGAAGGTTCGTGGGACAAGGGGCTGGTGTAGAGGTTGTGGGGTGGATGTTTTGGAGGTGTTTGTTGGATTTGTTTTTTTTTTTGCATCTGGCTTAGCCATGTTGGTGCAATATTGCTAAAAACCCTACTTGCCAAAGTGCTGGCATAATGGTTGAGCTACCAATAAGTCCTCGTTTCGGGGGTCCCTGTGGGAGAAGAGTGGATGGGCTGCTGGTCTCCGGTAAAAACGTCACAGGATTGGGGCCTTACGTGACGGCTGTGGTGCTAGGAAGTGATGTTGCTGTTGGCTCACAGGGAACTGGATGAGATCCTACCACAGCATTTCTGGCCAAGAAAATTTTAAAAATGTAATGCGGGCTGAAATATAGTTCAACATTTGAAAGTACAGGAGAAAGCTTCTAATCTGCTTATTTACAGTGCAATTTTTGCGCTTAGTGACCTGTGTCTTAGGAATGGTCTCGCAGTTAGTGCTGTGCTCCGCTTTGTGAGCTGAGTTGTACTGGTGCCGCGTTAGCTTCAGAGATAGGTTGGTGCTAAGGGAGCGTTTCCCGAATGTAAAATACCGCTCAAAAAAGAATAACTACGGTATTTTGGGCCCATTTTGATGCATGAGGTGTCTACGATTAGGTTATTTGACGAATAATGTCTTTGTCAATGAATTAAGGAGCTAGCTTAGAAGCGTTAGGTTTTAACAGAACCTGTATTATGAAGGCGTATTTTTCTGAGATTTGAGCTGGAGTATTGCGATAGAAAACAAATTTGAGGAAGACGTGCTTTCTCTAGTCAGGCATGCGTTGGTGTGACGATTGCAGGGATCTCCTTTGTTTTTTATGCGTTAGTTTTGCCGGAATTTGTCGCGTAAAGTTTTTTCGGGTTAGCGGCTTAGGCGAGCTTTGGACACAGTTGTGTCAATTTTTTTTATGAAAGGAGTTTTATTATTTAAGCATCGTTGTGTTCGGAATTACATACCTGTTGCTGTAGCTGTGTTCAAAATGAGGAAACTTGCTGAACAAACGTTTTTTTTTTTTTGTGGAAAGTCGTTTTTGTAGATTTCTTGCTCTTAAAATATACTTAGCCGATATAAATAAAAATGACGTTGATGCCGTAGGGTGGTGGTAAGGAAGAGCTTGTGGTAACTTGGTTAGTGTGCGTTAAGGCTATGCAGAGTTATGGGGCTGTAGAGGCGAGAAAAAGCAACGAGCTCACGGAGGTGCGTTCTCCCTTGGCGGCGGTCCCTTGTGATCTAACGGACGCGGGGCTTGAACAAGAATGCCTGCTTCCTAAATTTAAGAAAGGAGCGGAGAACAAGCTTGAGAGGAAGCCACTGCGAGAACTTCGCAAAATAGCGATCCATTTCATTCACGACTGGGACAGCGGAGGGGGTGGCGGGTGTCAAAAAGGCCTCCGCGACCTGCATATCCTTGTAAGCGAAGTTGGCTCAGCCACCAGGGTGGAATTTCGCAGGGAAGCTAGCTGCCAATATGGGTGTGGGGAAAGGGGGAATGAGGAGTAGCGTGGCGTACAGCTAGCGTTGCGTACGTTACGTGCTACGCTATATCTCTCTAATGTAGCATATCCCGGTACGCGATTAAGACCTCCCGTAGTTTTGCTAGTTCAGCGGCATGGCCGGATCGCCATAGCTCAGTCGAACCTCAAAGTTGGCCGCCTCATTGACGCTTATTCCTGTACGGGCAGGGACCCGACATATTGGGCGGGGTGGGGAGGGTGTCTGTGGGGAGAGTTTGGAGATACATTTTGAAAATACCGCCGGTTCGAAAGCTTTTCGCTACGGCTTGCGAGTCCGATAGGATGGTCTGCTGGCAGGAGGCTGAGGCTATTGGGGAAGCGCAGTGTCTCTTCCTATGCCATAATGGCCGAGTCTGTGAGGATGTTGAGGGAGCCCTGAGGTAAGCAACTCTAAAATAGGGCTACTACGGACAGGTCGGTAGGTGAAGCTCAGCCGGGTTTTTATCTGATCTTTTATATTTTCTTTGGCATCCGTCTTATTCCGACTGCTGTCTCCATCCGCGCAGGATATGTACTTGTATACCTTCACGGTGCTGGAATGACACCGCCTCTGTGGTAAGGGAGAGGGCCAACAGTCGAGTGCCTCACCAGTTGACGCGGAGCTCAGATTTTCCGCGCCTAGGAGCCAAAACACGTCTTACGAGAAAGCGTCGCTTACCCCTCTTTAAGGAAGCTGGCCACGGCGTCCATGTCGAGAACAGGCTCGAAGAGGGGACGTCCGGCGCCGTCGGTCACGTAGTGGTAGCCCTTCACGGCCGCCTCTACGAGTCTGCGCGTGTCGCAGCCGACCATGAGCAGCGCCATGCTGTTGAAGATGTGGTTCACCGTCGGTGGCACGGGTACCAAATCTTTCGCATATTTATACGCTGAGCTGCCGTTCTTGAGGAAGTAGTCGAGCGTGAAGGAGAAAAGCGCAGCCGGCGTGGACGCATCGCCGGTCGCCACTGCTGCGGGCGTCACGTACTCAGCGAAGAATGACCTGACCTGCGCGTGTCATGAAATCGCCAAAGGTCACCACCATTGTAGCCTGAAAAATATCATGAAGACAAAATCCATGTTCGATTCGGCAAACAACTGCCTTTTTCCTGATCACAATGATCGCACTTCAAGCAAATATTGGAAATATTAAAATAAGCATATAAAGCAGTCGCGCCTACCGAGCCACTTTCCAATGATGTTAAGGACGTCACAGAATCTTGTGGGAGGGACAGTGCCGGCATGGGCCACCATCAGAAAACATGACCGTGTGATGGTAGCGGGGCCTCTGGTTCATTTTATGGTATCACTCGCATGATAACGAGCGGGAGCCACACTGATCACTGCTTGTTTTTAGCTAGCGTATTTTTCGTCACTCCGGATAGTTTTACGCGCAATTTAAAACGTTTGTAATGTCTCTACCAGGGTGTCGAACCGGAACCGGAACCGAACCGAAAACCGGAACCGAACCCGAATTTTTGCCCGGAACCGAAACTGAACCGGAACCGTATTTTTTCCGCCATTTTGGAACTGAACCCGAACCGGAACGAATCGAAGGAACCGTTCCGAACCGGTTCCGGGGCTTCAAAAATGTGATTTCTAGTTTTCCAGTTCGGTACCCTACCTTGCGTCTGAAGATATTTTGCCACTCCCCAGACAGAACATGAAATATTTTGCGTAGTCTGCAGTTCCCAAGGCCCACCATGTTCTCTTCTAATTATTGCCCTCAATTTAATGTAAAGTTGTCCGTATATATTATCAGTTTGCGTTAGGCACTTCCCATCTCTCCCAATTATCTTTTACGTTTTGAATAACTTAAGTTATAACGCATATTACGAGGCAACATATCATGGAATATTCTTCATGGTTTCAATACATGGTGTTTAAAATCGCGTAAAGTTTTAAGGTCTTGTTAATTGGCATGCATCCCTGTCCGCTTGTGAAGGCCTTCAGGGACACCATCAACAATACATCCATATCTTCCACTTATAGTGTGAATGGGCAGTTATATACAAACAGCGCTGAGACACAAACACTCGCAGTTCTCAATATTAAGGTAACTTTTTCTTGTATACAGTGCCGTTGTGTCTTTTGGTTACTGCTCCAAGAGAATATGAGATTTAAAAAAATGGGGAGTCCTAATTTCCACTTTTAAAGTATATTTGATAGCATTTTTATGTTATCTCGAATCTGCTTAACCTTAAACTTAAGAGGTGAATGGATTGAAGTCGATTAGTGCGGGTTAGTGGGTAGACTCGCCACACCCCCTCGCCACATCGCCTCCCCACACCCCCTGTTTCCTGGACCACGTGTGGCTTTCGTCACGAAGTGGATCCTTTAAAAGAACGCTCCGTCCACCTCAGCATCACTTGGCAGCGGAGGCAGCGAACAGAACGGTCGCCTGATGGTCGCCTTCCTATTTCATAGGTTTGAATATTCTGCAGTAATCTTTGTTCGCTTACTCAGTGGCTTTTTCTGTGGCCTCTGGTGCCAACCACCCAGTGTCATTGCTATTGTGTGCCCCTGTATATAATCCCGCATTGCTTTGGTCATGAAAACTGACATTGCTCACCTAAGACGCGAGATAGCTGATGTTAAGCGTGAATTTCGAAAAGAAGTAAGGGAAATGTAGAAAAGCTACGAGGAAATTAAGAAATAATATGAAACCACTAGGAACTACAATGTGGAAATGCAAAAAAGCTGCGAATTATTCAACAAAAGCTACGAGGAAATGAAAGAAGAATGTGAAACTACAAGAAAAGCAAACGCAGCTTTGAAAGTTTCAAGTTCGGCGTTGTCATGATAACGGAAACCTGGTATACGAGTGACACAGAAGTGCTGCGCCTTTCGGCCTTCAACACGTTCTTTCTAAATAGGTCCCATCGCGAGCTGGGGGTGTGTTACAGCTCGTGTCTACACAGCTTTCTTGTAGTACAATGAACGAATTTTCGACAGTTACGACAGATTATGAAGCTTTGACGGTGCAATGTAAAAATGCTATTTTTGTTGTTGTGTACCGCCCCCCTGATGGAAAACTCAAAAATTGTTTCGCATTTTTAGAAGACCTTCTCAATTTTGTTTTGTCTTGTGGTTTACAAATAACTATTGGTGGGGACTTTAACATTAATATATTACAGGCAAGCGCACATTCGCGTGATCTAGAGCTCCTTTTCGGTTATTTCGGCTGCATGAACGTGATCAAAGAACCGACTCATATGGGCCGTCTTTCCCAAAGTCTTATTGATGTATTTATAACCAGTGATAGAAGTAGCAGTACCATGTCCGGTGTGATTGGTGTACATATAGGTGACCATTTACCTATATATATGTTCTCAATGCACACAGAAATACTAAGATGTAAGCAATGCCCCGAATCTTTCGCTTTTCACGATATTAATAAGAATACTTTGACTATTTTTCGCCAGAAAATTCCCTGTATTTGGTGTAACCCTTTACTTCTGTGCACCACTGCAGATGATGCCTATGATACTTGTCTAGAATCATATCAAGATGCATATAAAAAGTCTTTTCCTCTTAAGATGGTGAAGAAAAATAAGAATATAAGGAAACCATTGATTACAGACGAATGTCTGAAGATGATCCGTAAAAAAGATTTATTCTACCATACGTTTATAAAAACAAAGAACCGGGACGATTCTGTAGCCTTTAAAAAGTACCGAAACTTTGTGACAAAGTTCTTACGCTATACCAAAAAAAGGTACTTCGAACATGTGTTTTCTGAGGCTTCCTCCCGGCGTGATGTCATGTGGCGGGAATTGAATAAACTTTTGCACCCACTTACGACGACTTTGAAATGACGACGACTTTGAATTGACAGTAGATAATAAACCGCTCAAGGGTCAAGAACTGGCAACCAAGTTTAATCACTATTTAACGAATCTTATGCAATGCTCCCACAATGAAAGCGCTATGAGCTTCCTAAAGGATTCTAACCCCCACGGAGCCTTTTTTTCTCCGGTAACGCCTCAGGAAATATGGTCGATTTTCTTGTCACTAAAAAATAGCGAGGCCATAGACATCGATAGGCCTCAGCTTCGTCCTCTTAAGTTTGTACTGGACCTTCTTGTATCGCCGCTTAGCCATATATATAACTTATGCCTTACTACTGGTGTTTTTCCAAAAAAGATGCAGCAAGCTAAGGTCACGCTACTGTTTAAATCCGGGGACAAAATCAATTTTTCCAATTATAGACCGGTTTCTGTACTTCCAGTTATTTTAAAAGGCTAGAAAAAGTAATCGCGAACCACCTTGTGTCCTTCTGTGACAAACACTCTATTATATCATCAAAACAGTTCGGTTTTCGTAAACATATGTCAACGAATTAGCTTTACTAACGAAAAAAGAATTAATAATCCAGGGATTTGAAGAAAAGATGGTAACTTTAGTTATATTTATAGACTTTTTCAAAGGATTTGATAGAATTAGTCATTTAAAATTGCTTTAAAAATTACAACATTATGGATTCCGGGAGCTTTACTATTTTGCAATCTTATTTAAGTAACCGGCAACAGGTCATAGCAATGAAGGAACACAACTCTTCTTCACAAGAAGTAAGGGCTGGAGTTCCGCAAGGCAGTCTTCTAGGGCCAATCCTGATCAATATTTATATGAATGATGTCGAAATTACTGACATTGCACATTTTATTATTTACGCAGATGATACCAGCATTTTCTTTCAATCGTGTGGCACTACTCAGCTTTTGCATTTAGCAAATATAAACCTCCAAAAGCTTCACAAATGGACTAAAGCAAACTCGTTAAAACTAAATACTAAGAAAACTAAAGCGGTGTTATTTTCGCCAGCTCAAAGATCTGTTGACAGAAACCTCAGTTTGTACATCGGATCTGAAAAGATTTGTATGGTTATTGAATAAAAACATTAGGCATTGTTTTTAATGAGCATTTAAAATGGGATGCCCATGTCGATCACGTCTGCACTAATTTATCTCGAGCGTGTTGGGTGCTTTGTAGGTTACGACATGTGGTTACATCAAATATTAAACTTATTCTTTATCATGCTATACTCACAGCTCACATAAATTACTGCAGCCTCGTATGGTTAACCAGTTCCGCAAAAAAATATTAATAAGCTGCATTTATTTCAGAAAAAGGCCATTCGACATATCAGCAACTGTACCATATGACTCTCACACCAACGAACTATTTCTGCAGTATAATTTGCTTCCTGTCCAATGTATCTACAAGTTTAATCTTCTAACAAAGTATAAAAATAGCTTGCAACACAACGGTGCAGCATATCTAAGCCTATGTAGCTTAAGAAAACCGTTGGACGTACCGTACGAAATTAGGGGAAGGAGTACATAGTTCGTGCCGTTTTCAAGAACGAATTATGGCAATGATAAGTTGCAATCCCGAACTGCCCGCCTTTTAAATAACCTAACCGAGAGTGGCATAGCTATAAATACAATTTCTAAGTGAGACTTAAAGGAGCCATGAAGAGAAAACAAACGTTTGTTTTATTCGAAAGATTAGGTGTTTCATAGTACCCCAAGCGCTTTCCCGGAAGCAAATGATGCTTTATTCACTGAGAAATAAGGCAATTTAAGCCAAAATTTTAAATCTCCCACTAAAATTGCATATTTGGTGACGTGAACAATGGCGTCATACGAACCGGTCCATGAAACAGATACTTAGTATGTCGACTCAATATAGCACCCACACGCGGGAGTCAGACAGGAACCGAAACTCGTGCCGAAACCGAGACGGCGGCCATTTTAAAAATACTAGTAAAACCAAGTGCACCCGCAGCCCTAGCCATGGAATCGCCTGATCCGGAGACCAAAACTCTCGCCGAGGAGCTAGGGCTTGCATTTAACAACCTCACATCACTTGAACGCTCAATGCTTCTAAGTGCACGAGCGGCAGGAGTTGTGGGATACGCGGTGGACGGGAAAGCGACCATTCCGCGATAGCCACAACAGACGAACGCCTTGCCGTCGGCACCGCTGCCTCGTCAGCCCCGTCGCGACGGACGAATACAGTCTGGTACGTATGTGCCGTATTTGTATTACGGTTAATAATAGTTCAATTTCAGTAGCAGTATCGCTTATGCCAGTTGGCCGGTGTCGTGTCGCGAGCTCTCTGCTCCGACCAGAAAGATACGAGCGTCAATGCGCGGTGTGTACGGCATTTTTTCCCCCAAGGTCAGAGTGCTTTGACGGCGATATGACGAAGTTGGCGACGAGCGCCAGCATGTCCCAGGAGTGAGATAACGTAAGGGTCCCTGCCGTAATCACTTCGTCGGAAATGAAGCGAGCACACTCGTACTTCCTTTCGCTCCCTTTCTCCTCCGTTTGCAAAGTTCATAAAACGTAGCCACTTGCTTCGCCGCGGTTCGTCGTTTGGCAGCACATGAAAGGAGATCTCTTCACCGGCGGGGATGTCGCACTCCCTCGACGATTTGCCCGTACTACATGGGCATTTGAAATCGCAGCAACGAAATTTCATTGTAAAGTACTCGAACAAACTGGAGTTTTCAGTGGTTGTAAACTAGAAACGAGCTCGTAACGACAGCAGCAAGCCAACACCACTCGAAACTTATGCGACGACTGGCACTATCTCGTCGCTTCTTGCTGTTCCTTACTCCCCTCTTTTATATTTTTACCTTTGCTGGTTGGCGATATGACGGCCAACCTCCTGTCAAGGGATTAAGATACCAAGCAAGGTCGCCGCTGTACGTGCTGGAACGGTTCGTTGGCCCCTAAGAGCCTCGAACCCTAAAATTTGTCTGCGCGACGGCGAGATGTCGAGCTCGGCCGGCGGTTGTTTCGTACGTATTGGCGCACACGCTTGCGTGTTCGTTCGGAACTTCAACCGTTTCCTCCACCGTTCTTTGTCATAAAAAGAATGTGCAGTATGTTTCACGGGCATATAGCTCGCTATGCAAACTGTAAGCCCTGCCTAACATGCGTTTGCTTTTGCCGGCCTCCGCCAATCGCAGAGCATTCTCGAGTGACATCATAGGTTCTGTTGCGGAAAATGAGCTGGTGGGTCGCATGGTCATTTCCTTTTTTCCTAATTATGTAGGTTATTTGAGCGAAGTTTGCGTTATAAGTGGTGTCGTTATGGTTCTAACGAGGCAACCTTTCGAATGAACCAAACTTGTGCTTTATCTTCATGGCTCCTTTAAGGAAACGTTTACTGCTGAACATAGAACATTTTTAACTGACAAGTTTGTCTCTGATAAGCGTTGTCTCTCGTGGCAACCTTGGTTTAGCCAAAATTACTTGTAATATTTTTCAAGCGTTTTATTGGCATTGTCTTCATTCCCTGCAAACTTTAGCATCTAAAAAGTACCGTACAGTAATTTTTGCCAATATTGTGTGTATTTATTTATGTGGATACTTCTGCAGTGCAGATTTTGATGAGTGTATGTATACCTGTATATAACATGACTTTTTCTTCAAGTTTTGTCTTTTGCTTTTTTTGTGTCTACACAGGTTTCGTACATATCCAATATTTCTCTTTTTATGTACCTGTGTACCCTGTTTTGTTTTGTAACATTTATATGTATGTATGTACCTATGAGTGCCTATATGCGTGTATGTATATCATTTAATAAGTATATTTTACAAACTGTGAGCTATAGTGCGTATAATGCTTTCTTTTATGTTTGTATGTAATTCGACATTTATTTTCTTTGGATTATTTCCTGGGCGTATGCTTTAAACTCCTGTTTCTCCTGCCACGCCAACCGTAAGGTGCAAACACCTCGTCAAGCCGCAGTTTTGCAGCTTTTTGTATTTGTCCTCGCATTTCTACGTACGAAATGCTCAATAAAGTTGAAGTTGAAGTTGAAATTAGTTAGGTGAGTAAATGAGCTATTCTGAATCATTGGGACTGGTGTGTTGATTAATTTTGATTACAAGAATTAGCGGGTCAGTAAAGGCGAATTCGACGGTCGGGCCAAACATGATATCTTTGGGGTCCTTGGCATTTGGAAATTTTGCAGCGTTCTCCTTCTCGACCAATCAGGAAATTTTGTCACGCACAAAGTAGCCACAAGGTTATGTGAAGACCGCCTGAATACTATAAAAGGTCTTTCTTTATGCCCGTATTGCGCTGTTATGTTGTTGCTATATTAAAATTGACATCTCGGACTAAAGTTAATAACTAATTGCCTAATGCATATTGTATATTCATCAAAGAGTTTTCAAAACGTGTGTATATATGAGGGGAGACAGTTGGAAAGAAACTAAACTGCAAGAAAAAAAGGGAGGGACGATCAACTAGTTTGATGCAAGAGCCGCCCGATAGCATTCTTCTGTACCTTCTCTTTGTGTTACCGTTCTGCAGCCTCCCACAGGTGTAGCATCTCAACCGCCGAACACAGCCCCCTCTAAGCTGAGGAAGCGGCGATAGCACGTGCGCTTAGCCAAAGCGGCGTCAAAACTCTCATAACAGACCCTGAGCAGGCGTGGCCCAACTTTGCCAACGGTAGATTGCATGTTACAACACTTCCAATGATCAATCAGAGACCACCCACGAGACCAGTCACGATTGTATGGGCGCCAGCTCATACTGGCATCCACGGCAAACAAGATCACCAACCTCGTGGTTCGAGATTTGACTCGCTTAGCCGGCGCTGATGAAGCCCGGCCCGAGTGCATGCATCCTGCAGTCACAGACCAAGAAGTTACGCAGCACTCTGGCCTCTTCCATAGAACGTACTCCTCCCCGCACAAATCGCTACCGATTAACCAGGAAACATTACTCCGCACCCTGTGGGCATACACCTTCCCACACAACGCCAGACTTCACCTCTTTGACGGGACACAACTCTCTCCATTGCGTTGCTTCTGTGGAGAGCCTGGGAACCTCATACACACAGGAGGCGGCTGCGACTAGTGTGCCGTAGATCCATCCAACCTTCATGTTTCCATAGAGAATTGGGAGAAAGCCATGGCCATCTGCGGCATGGAAGATCAGTTGTTCTTGATGGAAACGGCTGTCGATTCGGCCCTTTCGAATGAGGACGCCTCTCTTTTAAACATTGCCTCGATTGAATTAAACTTCATTCTCTCTCTCTCTCTCTCTCTACAAGTGATCATTACTGGTGCTTGTGACTTCACTTGGCTATCATCTTTCCTAGAGCCCAATCGCTGTCACCAGTCGCTGAAGGGCCATCAGCAAGTTCCTATCTCCAGTGGTTCCCTATCCAATGTCGTGCTATACCCGCCGTCCAATGAGTCTTTAGAGCCATTCTTTCTTTCTAACAGCTCTGTTAGCAGATAAAATATGAGCAGTAGGAAATTTAGCTAAATGCCACCAGCCACGCTTGGCAGTCGGCGCCACATACTCGTCACACTACCAGAGAAAACATTTTGCGGGTACAGTTAAAGGAGCTCTTCTACACCTTAAACTCGCCGCGGTGGCTCAGTGGCTAAGGCGTAGCGCTGATGAGCACACAGACGCGGTTTAGATTCCCGGTCGCGGCGGCCGCTTTTCTGATGCAAGCGAAAAGCGAAAACGTCCGTGTGTCCGAAATGTCGTCGCACGTAAAGATCCCCAGGTGGTCAAAATTAATCTGGAGCCCTCCACTATGGCGCGACTTGTCGTCGGCGTTGCGACGGCGCATTAAACCCAACAGTAAATAAATAAATAAATATAACTAGGTAAATAAATAAATAAATAAAAACCAGTAAATAAATAAATAAACACTTTCGAAAACGCTTTCAATCTTCTTCGCATCTGGAAGTACTGCGAAAACTATAGCTATTGCCAGCACAGAGCATTGCTCGTCACTGCGGATACACCTTCCGTTTCTGCTTCGCTTTTGTGGCTTTTTTTAGATGGCTATCAAATGCGTTCTATTAGGAGCCATGAAGAGAAAACACAAGTTTGGTTCATTCAAAAGATTGTCTCGTTAGAATCATACTGACACCACTTTTAACGTAAACGTCGCTCAAATAAGCTACATAATTAGGAAAAACGGGAATGGTCATGCGGCCCACCAGCTCATTTCCCGCAACAGAACCTATGATGTCACATGAGCTAAGCTCTGCGATTGGCGGAGGCTGACAGAAGCAGACGCAAATTAAGTAGAGCTTATAAACTAGACGAACGAGCGATTTGCGCTTAAATTTAGGGCACATTCTTTACAAAGCAATAAGAATGATGGGACAAACAGTGGAAGTTACGAACGCACATGTAAACATAGAAGTACTGATGCGTTCTGCTGTTCGTACTGCGCACAGCATGCTTGGTTCAGCTGCACAGCACTACGGGGCTTGGGGTTGTCTCAGACGACACTGACCGATTGACGCAAGCAACGGTGTCTTACGTGACCCCATTTGTCGAGCGAGCACTGTTTCAGGGAACGAATATTTTCTCCCAGAGCAAAAACAAGCCAGGTTTAAATGCGGGCAAAAACAAACCAAACGCTTGCCATGGCATGGTGGCGCCATCTAGGTTACGGAACGTAAAGGAACGCGGGAACAAACCAACACCGCTGTACAGGGTGGATACAACCTTTGAACGGTCCCGTGCCGCCGCAATTGGGCCAACGGGCTCAACGCGTTATTCTTTTCATTTCCCACGAGACCTAGCAACGCGAAACAGACAATACGATTCAAACTTCTTCAGTAAACCGCGTTGCGGCGATAATTTTAGCCCGGTTTTGACACAATGACTTGCTTCGGCGGCGAGCGAGCAACCGAAAATGGCGGCGCCAGCGTATACGTGTCTCTACCCTGTACGGCGGATGCGTGAATGAAGGAACTCTAGGCTGCAGAGCGGTCGGTTCCTGTGATGTCATTTGGGACCACGAAAACGCACGATTGACCGGGAAAATCAAAATTATAACCAAAATTGTTTAATTTCTCAGTGAATAAAGCACCGTTTGTATCCGGAGAAGCGCTGGGGGCACTATAAAACACATAATCTTTCGAATAAAACCAACTTGCATTTTCTCTTAATGGCTCCTTTAAGGAAAGCCGGCAAACAGCCGCTACACCACTGTAATGACGTCATTCAGCGGTCGAAGAACGCGAAGACCAGGAAGGAGAGAAAAATATTTTGAGCAAGTTTCTAGGTTATCTGACGAGGAGAGAACAGTAATTTTTGGCTGAGGCACATTGCGACCCCATAGTATAATGCGTTGGTTGACTACTTTCTGCAAGCACTCAAGATTTAGACAAAAGTTGAAAAACGTGTTGCAGGGTCGCTTTAGTTTGGCGAAGACAAAATATTTGGACAAAGAAACCTTCATTATGAATTTGTTGTTATGCCGATTTGATAAGGAAGCGAAAAATGAGCACAAAAAATTAACAGAAAAAAAACACGCCTGCTTTTTTTTTTCTTCGAACCCGTTTGAACCCTTTTGAACCGGTTCGAACGGGTTCGAACCGGTTCGAACCGGAACGGAATGGGGCTCTGGAACTGAACCCGAACCGAACCCGAAAGGCTTAAACCCGAACCCGAACCGAACCCGAAAAAATTCCGGTTCGACACCCTGGTCTCTACCCGTTTGCTCGGTTCTGTAAACGTCTTTTGTGGCAGTCAGACAACTGAGAGTTGCCATAGGCCGGTTTGTTTACATTAGGCAAAGTGGTATTATATCTTCATGGCCCATTGATACGCGTGTAAGTTGCCTGTGCTTGGACACAGCCTTGTTGCCCCGCAAAATTAGAAGGGGGATTTGTAGCGGTGATTTATACTGGGGCAATCAAGTTCGCAGTGTTTGCCATTGCCAGGAAGCTGACTGCTTCAGTTGCCGTGCCGGTCACTGACATTTTTGGAAGAATTTCTTTTTGCAGCATACGTAAAGCAGGTCGCTCTAAAAATTGGTCGCCATCAAGCCCGGCGAGAGTGGATGTCCAGCAAAGATGCTGTAAACCACTACAAATTTTGGATGTACAGGAGTGTGCGAAAACGTTTCTCATCGTCTCGCCGGGCTTGTTGGTTGCGCACGGCTAGCGTCACTAGATATCGGCACTCTTCGCTCCTATTGTTCTGTGCGCCGTCAGGACCAGTTCCTAGTTCGCACTTCGCGACATTTGTCTACACTGCGACGGTTCATTGACGCCATCATTTGTTGTTAATGCATTTTAGTCGCTCAACTCTTGTAGGCTTACCTTGCCCTCTCTGCTCTTCGTTCGGAATACGAATCAAAGATGACGCGTGTAACAGCATTTCAGCAGCAGAAGTGTGTCCAAAGATGCCCCTTTGCTGTATCTTCGGCAGTGTTGTTAACAAACGACCCGGTCAAAATTAACGGCGAGGCCGTAGATGCGGCAATCTGGCAACACTGATCAACGCCAAAAATCAAAATGGCTGCCGTTGCTGGCTTGCGTGCCTCAGTGGTGGTCTATCCACTGACACTGCGCTCGGATTCTCTGGCGGCAAACGCACGGTCCTGCCTATAGCCTGGCGCATGCGCTCTACGTCTTGCATGGACAAGAACTGCTCTATTTAATGACAGTAGTCCTGTCTAGCGTTAGAAGATAGTCTGCAAATATAATCTTTACCAGGAACACTTGGGGGGGTGTCGTTGTATACAGGCTGAAATTCAAAACAGCGCAAAAAGACGGGACAAGGAAACGACGACACGAGGCGCTGACCAGCAACTGGTTGGTTTATTGCGCGGCTTGCGAAATATACCGAAGAAAGGGAGGCCGTCATTTTGCGCTGTTTTGAATTTCAGTATGCACCAACTAGCCCAAACCACCGTTCTAACGCAGTGTATACAGGCGCCTTATCGTTCGTAATGCAGTATCGATGGTTGTTTTGTGATTTGCTTAATCAAATTCTGAGCTCTATGCTGCATGCCTGATTAGCCTGACGCATGCGCTCGGTGTCTTAAGCATTGGCGTTTTTGCCCACGGAGATGAAACCGTTGGGGGTGGAGGTAGACAGCTCTGCTGCAAAATGCCGCTTTCAAACGTTCTAGGGCTATATCAGGAAAGCCGTTTGGTTCAAGGTGTCTCAAGTGATTCTTTTTCGTTTGAGACAGAGAGCATTGACTCCACAAAAATGAGTTGTCTGTCCCATTACCACTGGGAGGGTGTTACGGTAGCTTAGAAAATACATCTTGCCTGACTTACCTCGCCGATATCAACGCCAGCAATGACCTCAGCTATTACGGGCTGCGCGTCCTTTTCCAGCGATTGGAATCCGGGCAGGGCCGGGGCAAACCGAAACTCCATGTGTGCGGCATGCGAGGTTAGGTCCTGCAGACTAGCGTTGACTAGGCAAGGTAGCGGGGTGTCTGCTGCTCCGTCGGGGCAGCCGAGAGAAGCAGTCAGGGCTTTCGAGGGTTCCAGTTCGCCCTGCATGCCCAATGGTGCCGCTTGTGGGTATTTTTACGGACTGGTTTAGCGTACTTTTACGTCTTCATGCACGATATAGACAAGGGAGAGCGCAGCTATCAGATAGAGCAACAATGACGGTTAGCGAAAGCAGATTTGAACAGAATTCCTTGGATTGTGGGTGCATGGAATGTGAACCCCTCGTGACTGGCAGACGTATCCATTCAACGCTTGTTTCCTATTAAACAAATCCTATTATTTCCCCAATAGCAACAAAATCATCGTGAACTTCGCAGACAATGTGAGTGTACTATAATTAAATGGGTTATGCTTTTAAGCAATCATTACGGTAAATTTCTAAAAGAACAAAAATGGCGCTACTTGCGATGCTCCGATTTATCCCGAGAAAGCAGGCTACCGGTATTAGTGACATGAATCTGGCCGAACTATGTCAAACTGGATCGCTAGACGTTAGACGCCGCTGTAGGATGCCAAACCGCGGAAGCGGGCTTAAGTGAACGACATGTCCTTGCAGGAGGACGTTCTCTAAATGTTTGAGAGGCCAAAGTGGTGCAAAACGTGAGCTCACCGTGTTCAGAGGCCAGAGCGAGCCAGGCACGGGCCCCTCCAGTATTGCTCGCCTGCAGCTGATGTTGAGGCGCTGAACCGCCTGGGTCAGCATGTAGGCCCCCGAGCCGCTTCCCACGAGCGCGATTCCATCCGGGCGGGCACCGAAGGCGGCCGCGTTGGTGACCGACCAGTTCAGGGCGGCCTTAGCGTCTTCCTTCGCGACGTCCTGTACTGGCATACTCCCCGCGTGTAGAAATCCCAGCACGCCGAGTCGCAGGTTCGGAGACATCACGACCACACCGGCTGTTTAGAGACGATGGTAGTGGAGGTAAGCACATGAAACACAGCTTTGTCTAACTGGGAAGAGGTAGGCTTGAGAACATCGTTAAGCTCCATTCCAGCAACGAAGTACCTTTTTAGTAGAAGGAATGTGTGAACCATTAAACGAAAATTTTGCGCTACAGGGACGTGTCATGGGTGGCAGTGACGTCACGTGGGCCAGTACTATACCTTACTGTTCAGAATGGTAACTGCGCACCAGAATTCGAGTGATGCGAGCAAACGGAACTAGAGGCCCCACCCCCATTTAGACAGTCATTTATCTTAGCGATGGTCTAGGTCGGCATCTGAAAACCGCAGAAAGATATTGGGATGTTGCAGAAAAGTGGCCCCAAAATGGCTACGGGCCGCCATTGCTTCTGCGGCACTTGTTTTCTTTATTGTCTTCATTATGTATCTTCGAAGTTTCCGATAAAATTGGTCTACTGTTATCGGGACGAGACAATTTAAAGAACCAAACTTGTATTTTGTCTTCATGGGCCCTTTTATACTTGGAATTAAAAGCGTAAACAAAATGGCAGCATCTCCACTCCGTGGATGATGGCGAGGGTGCGGAGTACGGGCACTCGAAATGACATCCAAGTTGCGCCCCGAGTGACATCCGATTTGCGCACCGACCGTCAGTCGATTTGAGCCATGATCTGCACCTTGATTATTCTCTAAATGAAAATGCAACTCACGGCTCAAATCGAATTTCGCTTGATTTTCGCTTGATGGTGGTGTGCGCACGGATGGACGCGGGCGGGCTTGATGGGGAGGTCCTAAGGTACTCCACACCTAATATTGGCCTCGTGCCTGCGCCCTTCACCGCTCCCCCACCTGCCGCTCTCGCTGTTTACTTCTTGTCTCGGAAATGCTATGCAGGTTTCCTAATTCAATCCGATTTTCCCGCTTTCGCAATACAGCTGTCGTATCTGTTGTGATGTTCTGTTACTGGTGGGCATGGTGCTCGCCCCCCGAGCATGAGGTTCGAATGGAAGCCCTTTTTGTATCTTGTGGTTAAAATATTTCAACACGGTATTTTGTTTGCGACCCCAAAACATTACGCGCGCGTCTTTTTTTAATTGAAAGAGCACTGTTGGCATGAATTATGTGTTTATATCTTTGCTCAAATATTCCTAATAGCTTTTTGCTGAAAAAGGGTGAAAGATATTGGGTATAACAAGACTTGGCACTTGTGAAAATTTTATCTAAATTGATTTTTCGGTTACGATTTTCTTTAGGTTTTGGACGGGCAGCTGAATAGACAGACGGACGAACGGACGGACATACCGAGAAACAGACAGACAGACAAACAGACCATGATTTACAGAATTGGTCCAACGTTAGCCCACGTCCCGGCGATCAACTCTTTCCCTTCTTGAACAACCTAAAGCCAGCTGTTCATCCCCATGTGTTTTATGTCTGCCTAATGTATAAATAGGCACGGACAGGTAAACGTGCTACGTAGTATCGCTGCCGTGAAGTCGCGTGACAGAGTCTCCGGGGCACGGTAGGACTATGTTGCCCACCTACGCCAGGATGCAGCGCAAGCGTGAAAAAACCTAATTGGATCCTATTTATTTATTTAATTATTTATTTCACGTTTTTCAGTGCACGAGGACGCGTGAGAAAAAGCCAGCTGATGACAGCTTGACGAGGTCCCCAACTCCTTTCACATGGGCAACATTAAGCCCAGTACATACAACGGCATTTTGTTGTCAACCACAGGCAAAAGAATATGTTGCCAATTTTCAACAAAAAAATACATAGGTACGCACGAATATGCCAAATACATATGTATGCAAAGGTAAAATCAACCTGGCGTTCATGCTAAAATTCACACGTATCCAGACGAAAGCTAGTAACGCAAGTGTAACAAACATATACACCTACATACAAATAACAGACACACCAATAGCATTCTTCATGCTTTTACATGGTTATCTTTCCTTGTTACAACGTCTACTCAAGACGTCCTTGCAAGCTAATTACAGCCAAGTTTCGAAGGGCTTCCCTATGGTTCCGGCACACATCTTTTTAGGCGAATGCCGCCTGTTAAAGAACAATTCTTTGTTTTGTAAACAGAAAACCGCCTTGCACGTGAAGTCGCGTGTTTATCGCGAGCGGCGAGAAATAAGGCGTCAAGTTCTAGACCAAGTGGGGCTACTTGGTATGACTGACCATTTCGAGAAAAAACAGCAAGAATGCAAGGAGGAGGAACTACGACACAGCAGTGAACTCACAAGTGAAGTTTATTGGAAAGCAACAATATATAACTCCCTCAGCAACCACGTCACCTCATATCTTGGCAACCCAGGGTAGTCAAATGTTAAGTCTCATGTTCAATCGCATGTTTCAAGACACTGCTGTAGTTGCCAAACACGAGGGAGGAATTGTACGGCAGAATATCGAAGTTTTTAAGATTAGAAGAAATGGCCACAAGTGCGTGAGTATTGCGTCGGTGTCGCGGACAGATAGGGAATTTGTTTTCTTCTCTGGTCGCGGTGCGCCATGGGTGCATAATATGCCGATGAACATGTGTATTTGTTCAACGATTTGACACGTCATTACCCTCGGTCGTCAAGATATGAGGCCACGTAGTGGGTCAGGGTGAATGCTGAATTTCAGTTGTTAGTTCAGCGATGTGTTGTCGTCGCTCCTTATGTCCTGTCTCCCTCGCGCTGTTTCTTTCGAAATGATCTACATCTGAAATTTGTATAGACAAATCTTTCACAAGATATTCTTCTGAATGAATGAGTTGTTTGTAAGACCAAAAGCAAAACGAAAAGCAAGCAAAGGTGGATGGTGGAACGACTCCCAAATAACGCAAAATAAAGCGCGCTTATTGCCTGAGAGAACGACGTTTGGTGTTGGTAGCTTTGAGCAACCGGCATCTTTTACATGGAGTTCATTCAGCAGGCGCATCTGCACACGATGCGAAAGCTGGACAATTCTATTCAGCGTCAAAAATTTTAAGCCGGCTACAGGGAAGTTTTGTATACGTAGTTTAATTACTGTACTGCCCCAAGAAATCCGACTGGTCAGCCGTGATAGCAAGAACATCGTTTATCGCTGTCATTGCAGTTTGCCTCGTGTCCGCCCAACAGCATGCTTGGCAAAGACGACGCAAACTGTCAATCTCGATCGAACGAGTCCCTGCCGAAGAATTGTTTGGCAAAGACTTGTTTCCAAAGGATTCTCAACAGTGTTCTGCCAGCTTTTGGTCAAGATTAATGTTCACAAAGAGCTGGAAAAACGCTGCTTGGAATCATTTAGAATATCGGTTAAAAGTAAACACATGCTCAGTTTCAACGCTGGAGGCGTGCAAATATTGGCTTGACGGCTGGGAATTTATCGTCGGCAGAAGAGGCCAAGAAAACAAAACTTTATTCAGTTTGAAAGAGCTATCCTTGGTAACTTACCCAGCCCTATTCCAGTCTCGAAAGTCGTCTTAATAAAACACAAGACATATTGTATAACTTTCAACTTTTGCGCAACACGGACGTTATATTGGCAGGAGAAACGTAATATAGGCCAGCATAAAAAACATGAATGCAAATGCATTCTCCGCATGATATAATTAGAGTGGTGCAATCATACGGGACTGGAGGGCATGTTACTATCGCCTAATCAATTTTCTTGGCGCTGGCTCATGCCGGCGGTCGCCATTCTCAAAAAGAAAATTCCGGGACGTCGTAGACAAATTGCGGGAAAGTGGCAGTGGTGTCGCCACTGTCTCATCTTTTCTTCCAATATTTCGACTCCGTGTGTGAATTTCGCGATAAAATTTGCATCATTGTTTCGGGACAAAACAGTCTACCGTGCATGCATTGTCATCAAGCCCTTGTGGATAAGTCGAATTCACCTTTTGCAGCCAGCTCGGACCAGTAGGTGTCGTTGTCGGAGCTCCTCTGAAACCAGTAGCTGGATGACGCTAAGACCAGGGTCCTGTTGGAGCCGGCCGCCCTGCTCCGGATCGGCGCCCACACGTTCATGTGCAGGCAGTCTTCGCTGCCCACCACTTTGCCGTTCACCCACTGGGCGCACGGAGGGCGAGACTCGTTGGCCATGGTGCGCCGCTTGACGGTACTGGGCACGGGCATCTGGAAGCGATTCTTTCCCGCTGTGCTTTCGGCGTATGGTATGCCCAGCCAGCGGTACACCTCCACGCCATGCACCGAGAACTTCTCGCCGACGAAATCACCGGATGTGGTGGACACCTGAGCCACGCCAGAGCAGCTAAATTTCGTTTCTGCTAAGATCAAAGCTGGGTCCTCAACATGCGCGACTGTTTGACATATTTGTGAAATTACCGCCGAATAAATCGGCACAGACAGGAAAAGGTGGTTCCTTTATTTAATGCACAAGAAACGAGTATAACAGGACGGAGTGATAAAGATGTGTTTTTTACACTGGATTTGTAAGCGCTTCTGTGTAACGGATTGCAGCACACTAAACGAGGTTCAGAACGCTGCAGCTCTACATACCAGATGAAGAACTGCTAGTTCGACATGAAGGTTTCCATGGTAAATTAATCTAATAATAAATACAGTGATGCGCGGGAAATGACATGAAACACACGAACGGCTGGAGGAAGATGTTATAGGCCTTGTGAGTTGTATTCCCGCACTCCTTGCTTCGTCCGTGGTGAGCCAATAGGCACTCAGGTGGCGAACGTTTTGTGGGGAATCCGTGTCAGATGACCAACTTAAATATTTTAACTTTTTCTTCCTTCAATCTAGCAGGTCTTTTGCAGGCTTCACTCAACGGGGAAGTTTTCTTAAATTATTCTTTTTCTCAAGCTTCCTTTTAATTGCCCAAGCTTCCCTTGAACGCTGCCCAAGACGTCATACCTCAAGTTATCTAAGCCATGTGGGACCCACAGGAGTTCCCTACAGATCCCTGACAAAGCTGCTTACATTGCAGGGTATCCAGATTGATATTTTTATGAGAACGAGAGAATTTAGGTGTGATGAAGCTGCGTGGCGCTATCAAACCCCTAATGGGGTGCGCTGTTAGAAGTGACTGCATGAAGGCCGAAAAAGACCGCCAGTGTACGAATTGCAATTCATTAAGATTTATTTTCCCAACGAAACCCATTCTACCATTCTAGAATCTCCCTCTGTATGGCTTGATTGCACAGAAATGCTACGGGCAGCAATCGCACCAAGAGAATATAAACAGACGGTATTTTGTCCACATCCAAAGTGGGCTCCGTTTATCTGAATCGACAGCCCTCAGTGGCTAAGCCATTTACTACTTGCGGGACGTGGCTAGTACAAGAAGTAAACACGGTTTGATCATGCTTACAAAGAATTGTAAGCAGAGTACAGTGATCTCCACCCTGTGTATGATGTGCGTGGTTACTCCCGTCGACTTTGCACGGAGAGGTGCAATGGCCATGCCCGTTGCGTGCTTGTGCTTGGTTAGCAAGTAGCACGTTTTTACGTTGTTCTTAAGCCAAAGTGAGCACACCCACTGCATCGATCGCGGGACGGACTTTCCCAAGTGCTTTCCGGCTGACACTCGCTGAACCATGAAATGCTAATGCGCAACATCGCTGCTGTTCCTGCCTCACTTTGATATCCTGCTCGCTTTTATTTCCGTACACTTAAGTACTCATCCATCTTACTTTCTTCTATGGAACTTTCCCATCACCAAACCACTTCATCTCTTCCCTTTATTTGTCCCCGTGTATTCCATCCGTACTAAGAAGATGACTGGAAATAGTCATTGTAAGGCAAGGACTCTCGTAAGCCTCTCACCGCGGCAGAGTCGGTGGGACTCGGGTGGGGAATGACAAGCAGGCCCACGACGATGACCACCATTAAACCGATGACCAGTACCACGGCTTCTATTATCGGGAGGGTGTTCCTGCATAGACAGAAGATCGGCCGGAAATCGAGAATTCCATCGAAGCAGTCATGACAGGAAGGGCATTCGTTTGGGACTGCCTTTCGCAGAAATGAAAGTGGAGTTGCTAGAGGTGATTCCAAAACCATGCATACGATTGAAGCGACTTTCGCACGTTACTACATGAGAGAGAGAGTGATGACTATTTGATGTTCGAGATAGGTTCCGACGGCTAGACGTCTTGAATGGTTTCCCTACTTTAGCCGTCAGACAGTATTTGTTGGGTCCTAGCGGCGGCTTCGGACTGCTGCGAGTTGTGGCTGAGGTGTGAAGCGGAGCAGAACAGTCTCCAATTGCTCTATAGTCCTAATACTGTATCTTCTAAGTGTTTATTTTATCCTTGCTCTCTGTTGGCTCTTTTGGCAGCCCCTTTGTCGCAACGGGAAGCCAACTATACAGCGCGTTCTCTGTAAAACAAGCCGGGATTCTACAATGTCCTCAAGCTCAATTTCATACCGGCTTTGAGGTGTTTATTTCGAGCTATGCAGGATTAGTCGCAAGGCTGACATGATGTGGCCTCAGAGATGTTAGGCGGGGTGTCAATTTCTGTGAATATCAGAGTCCTACCAGCGAAAAATATGCCCCGTTGTACACGAACGGCAAATGGACTGTATTGGAAGGGGCACCACCTGCGAATTTCGGCTCCTGTAGACGCGCAGTGTATCTAAAATTTTGCATTGGCACCAGAATTTGGAAAAAAAAGAAGATTTTAATTCCTCACAAATACACAGAGGGAAGCTAGAAACTGTCTAAAGTGCAGGCCACAGACAGTCTCCTCCTTGTGTCAAACGTCGGCTTGCCGTACATTCTAGAGTTTTCGCACACTCTGTAGCATTGATTTATATTGGCTACAGTTAGCTGGGACTCGTATGGGTGTCAATCAGCTCTAGCATGGGGAGCTTGCATTAACGCAGCTGCAATGCGCCAAGGTGCAGACTATTTTACTACAATGATGTTGGGCTTTCGTGATGTCTCTGTATTCGCATGGATTATGCTGCGCCAGGTTCCGAGAATTCGTTGTGCGACTTGAACACGGGGACGGGGTGCTTATGAGAACATCCTTGTGTGTATTGTAAGGGTGCTAGTCGCTTGAGCCTACGTGCTCATCGTATGTAACAAAGTTCCTTTTCTAAGACGTTATTTTACGACCATATCTCTGACAACTTTAGTAATAATTGTTAGCCCTCAATTGCTGTAGTAGTGTTTAAGTGTTCCTTGGTGTGAGCGGGGATGGTTCTTCAAGAGACTCTGCAACTCTTCCAATAAATGCTTTCCCTCTTTCCTTCCAGTCTGGAAGTACGGCAAAAGCTGTCCTTATCCGCTTTTTTTTTCTGATTTGCTTTTGTAGCGATTTGTTTCAAAATGCCACGGAAGCCGTTTACTGCTGCGACTAAGATGGAGCTGGCCAATAGCCGCTACATCGCTTTAATGACGTCCTTCGTGCGCTCGAAGAACTCCAAGCCGGGGAAAAGAAGAAAAAATTTTGATCAGGTTTCAACGTTGTCTGATAAACCTAGAGCAGCAGTTTTTGTCTTCGATAGTTTGTGACCCCTATACTCTTACAGACAGCGTCCTGAAAGTATTTTAAATTCAGAAAAAAGATTGAAAACGTGTTGCAGGTCTTCCTTAATGCGTACTTTCATGAATGTCTGTTGTTCCCATTTCGGATGTCTCTCAAGTGGTTTCTTAGGACACACAATTGCATACATACACATGCACGCACGCACATTCACGCACGAATATGCACACGAACAACATACGCATGCATGCACACACACATATACCAAAAAATAGCAGTGGCTTAGCTCGGCTATGCCAGGATATACGTAGCGTGAGCTAAGGTTCAGCTAGTTACTCTTAGGTTTTGCGGTTGTCTAGGATTAGCTGATTATCATGCTTACTGTTGCTAAAACACTTAATTTTCAATCCAATCCAACCAAATCAAATAAATCGACTTTAATCTAATTCAATCCAATCCAATCCAATCCAAATCCAATCCAATCCAATCCAATGCTCCTCGCGCTTGCGCAGCACGGCCCTCCAGGAGCCACGGGAAATCGCTCTACCTCGGCCAGTGCATCTTACGCTACGAAACTGCAGACTGAGTACAGGTGAGATGTTTGCGACGGCTTACGTGATCATTTCCTTCTTCTCGGTGTCAGGCAGATCCCCGGGCTTCTGGGCAATATTGCCACCCGCTAGTGCCTGGGAAAGGGTGTTACGTCATCAACGTAAGCCGCGAACGTTATCAGGTTCACCGCGCAAAGCTTGATTTGTTTGGCGGAGCACTCCTATTGGTCCACGGTCCCCACCACTCGTGGATTTAAATAACAGTATTATTAATTGATTGATTGAGAGAGAGTGATTATTAGGTTTATTAGGTCGCGTTATGCGCCAATTCTTGCATATTCTGGCGAGAGAGCTGAAATTTGGTTGCCTCTGACTGGTGGACTATATAAAAAAAGCATGATCCTGAGCCTGAGCTTAACTGATCCGGAAGAACACTGCTTTTGCAGTACAGACGGCAGTTGCAATGGAGGAAACAGTATTGAATTACACTTGCCAAAAATTGTTACGAATGCGCCTTAGGCTGTATGGGCGAGCAATTTCGTATCCGTCTGTTGATTATAACAAACAAAATGGCACTTTATTACCCCTCAAGAGGCCGGCTAATGCAGTGAAACGGACGCAAATGCCTGTCCTAAGAGCGCTAGCCAACGCCGAGCTACTGAGAAGCTGGAAAACACGAGTTTGAAAATTCGGGATACCATAGAAATGCCGGTGCTTGTTTAATATTGCCAGCCAGAGACATTAGGGTGGACACCAAATGCTACATAGCTTTTTGATCCAACTCAAGAAATCACACCTTTCATAGCCCTGGTGGCTTTCCATATGGCCTTCAATGCTGTTTGTTTAGAAATAAACAAGTAAAGGTGGCATTTGTTTGTTTTTCCTCCGATATTTTGGGACGCTGAGAGATTGTAACGAGGGTGCGCAGAGTGAGCAGAGGTGCTATCGTAGATTTTGCGATACCACCCAGATACCGAGATGGTTGAAAGACCTAACGGCTTTCAGCTTTGAGCACATCCCTGGGGGCCAAGCAAAAGAGTTCTTTGGAAAGGCGGTGATGCCCTGGGTAAGTAAACAATGGAACTGCAAAATCGGGCATATGTTAATTTCCGCCTCTCCCAATGGGTGCCGCTGCCTGGCAGAAGGTGCAGAGAACGCGAGCGCTGTTCGCCATCAGTACAGTTAACGCTCAACGGCAGCGTCGTGGATTGCACTTATCATCCCACTTCGATGGCTCACTGTGCTCTGTATATGCACCGCCACCACTTATTTGGGGCAGGCTATCGCGTTCACCCATACGAAGCCGTTGACTGTGTTTACACCCCAAGGCAGCGCAACCAAAACCGAGAACGATGGGAAATACACCCTTTTGGGGTGACGAACTCTATTGCGCCTTCGTTGTAAGCGTAGTTTCATGCCATAAAAAACACAAAAAATGGCTTAGCTGCGCCAATCATGAAATGCTGCTGTGCGAAGGCAGGAAGCCTTCCTGCTCATAAAGCGTTGTCCTATACCCCACAGAGTATGCGGTACTCTGTGGACATGGCACCCTTTGGTAGGGTTAACAGTACGCGTAGTTTCAGAGTACAGGTACAAATTTTTGTGGTCAACTCTCCGTGCCTATGATCCTAAAGTGATTGATTGATTGGTGGGTTGATAGGTACAAACTTTTGTGGTCAACTCTTCGTGCCAATGATCCTAAAGTGATTGATTGATTGGTGGTTTGATTGACTGACTGATTGATTGATTGATTGCCTGATATCCCAGCATGCATCAACAGAGTTGTCTTGATCTGTAGCTACGTGCGCCTCCCAGTCTACCCTTAACGCAGGGCGGAGACCTACTTTTCCGGAAGGTATCCCGAGATGTCGGGCATTTCAGAGAAATCGAAATTGAAACGCCGCCATTCGACGCGCCGCGGTGACTCAGTGGGTAAGGCGTTGTGCTGCTTAGCCCTAGAACGCGAGTAGCTTTCCGGCCGTGGTGGCCCCTTTTCTGATAAAGGCGAAACGCAAAAACGCCGTGTGTTCGAGATTTCCGTGCATGTTAACGATGCCCAGGTGGTTAAAATTAATCCGGAGTCCTCCACTACGGCGCGCCTCACCGCCTGCGAAGCGTGGGTGCGTTAAACTTCGCAATCAATCAATCAATCAATCAATCAATCAATCAATCAATCAATCAATCAATCAATCAATCAATCAATCAATCAATCAATCAATCAATCAATCAATCAATCAATCAATCAATCAATCAGTTAATCAATCGTTTAATCAATTATTGAATCACAAAGCCAATCACTTGTGGAAGTGGGGTGGTCTGTTTTTAATGTTTTCGAACTGTGGTTTGTGCGGTTGTGAGAGACTGCGCTGAATGGAAGTTGGTATATATGAATTCATTTACGTATGAGATGCCCCTGTGAGACTGACAAAATCTCACGAAATAGTAAAGACGCGTTATAACGAAGCGGGTTAAAGCGAACTAATTGCGATGTTAACGGCAGGATCTTTGGACCTTCGGGGTGTTGCAAGGTCTTCAAATCAGACGGACCTTGAAATGTGTCAAATGGTTTTTGTCGCAGCGAACTCAAGGAAGGGGTAGACAAAACAGTGTCACCGTTCCTTGCTGAAGGGGAGAGATGTAATGGGTGACGGCAGTGGTGACCGAGAGCAGGCAGCGTAACTGCGGCGGTCGGCGACAGCGACGGTTCTTAAGCCGCACCTGACGTGCAGACACGGAGTACTGGGTCGATACCCCATTCGCGCAGGCGATTTGCAGGCCTGGTGATTTGCAGTGGCGTCGACCTTGTGCACTGGCAGTCCGGTCGACTGCTGCAGTGTTTTCGCCCATCGAACTGGGCGTCGGACGTGGAGCGGAATCCCGGGGACCGATCTCTTCTTTCCCATCTTCCTTGCTTTCTACCCTATGCGCTATGTGCCATCTTCATCTCCAGCTTCATCTTCGTCTTTCTCTTCTTCGTATGGTCGGTGTTTTTATGTGTCGCAGCTCCTGTCTCCTGTCTTCGGCGCCATGCCCGCCTGTTTCATTACACTATTGAATATAACGAGCAATCGCCATTCTCCTTGAAATTACCATATAGACGCCCGTGGATTTAAGACCTTGTTTTAACGAAGCTAAAATGTCCTCGCAATAAGTGCAACTAAACTGTTTTTCCGGAACAAACATTTACATACCATTTTGGCACCCCTCAGATTATTGAGCGTGACGGGTTATGTCGCGTATCGGGTGCGGTAATTAAACACTCGCGCTATACTCGGTGACAACTTAAGAACGGCACCAGAAGTTGCCGCTGTGCCTTATCACCGTAGCCGGATGTTTCTCCGCGCGGCGCAAGTAGGACGTTACTGGGAATATTTTGAGCATGGCGTGAGCCGTTCCCGTAATTTTTTGGACTTAATATGCTTATAAAAGACTCCAGTGACGACAAACAAACTTCGTGAGACAAGGCAGACGATATCACGCATTCAAAGCAAACCCCTTTCAAAACGCGCGCGCACTGACGTCACGGGTCCGGCGCTTTGGCGGAGTGATACACTACATGAGGTGGTGCCGTTCTTGAGTTGTAACCGAGTATAGCTAGGTGCCGCCAACTCCAGCACTATAAATGGCTGCGAGCGCCTGACAACACGCCGAGGTGCGCGTCACCCGGGCTCCCCGTAGGGCGTCTGGAATTCCCGCCAGCCACTCTACGGGGATGCTGCTGACGTGCTGTGCCGCCTCTTTGGTGTTCACGATCATGGCGAGGACTAACGCGAAATCGCGGCTGCAGCTGAAGAAGCCATCATTCGCCAGAAGACGCGGCAAAAATCTATTAAGGACTTTTTCTCTGCGGAGCGAAGCGCCAACCCGTGTGCTGTCGAATGATCATGGATGATTCGTTTTCCGTGAATAAAGTAACGATTCTTTGCTTTTTTTGTTTTCGCGGGCTGCTGTTAGTTTCGGTGGTGAGTACATCCTCTCTTGCATGTGAAATGTTGGTAGAAATGGACATTGACCATAACGAAGTAATGGTTATAACGAAGTAATTACGACCCTCCCTCAAGTTTGTTATAACGAGGTTTTACTGTATAGCGCCGCCAATCCAATTCCGCCATGGAAGATTTCATAAATTGCTCCGCGAGAAAGGTATGAGGCGTCAATACCCGTTTTTACTTTCAAATGTTCTGGTTTAATAACCTCACCTTCATTCTGTGAGCGTCATTTTTGTATTCGCTACCGGGAAATCTGCCTAGATATGCGAGATTTTTTTTTACGCCTTTGGAAGCTTTTAATACTTCTATAATACTTGAACTGCTGCCTTTTGCTTGTCCACAACAACTTGGTTCACCTAAGAAATGGCGGTGTTGCTCGATCTTTCCTCCCGTTTTTCACTAAATAGGGTCCCCGGTGGCTGCTGCAAGCTCGTCTCCATTATTGATAGAGATAACATATCGAAGGACAGTATCTGCAGCCGAAACACCAGTTCTTACACTACAACCTCACTGGCTGCGGCAGTACCAGATACGAAAGGAGAACCTTTGCGGCCTTAACAAAAGGCGCCTCCTACAAACGATTATCAGTTAGGTGGTGTCCTTAGCTGCAGTGCCACAGCACTCATCGCCATTCTCGCCTTCAGCACTGCACATCCCAGAGGGTCTATGCTGGAGTAAGGCTCAAGGCTATCGCTGACAATTTACGGAATAACTTTGGACCTTCATTTCCTCCTGTTAAAAAGATGGGTCAGTTTACAAGTGTCAAGTTTATTCACTTTCCAATTGTGGAAAGTTAAGCAACATCTAAAGGCCTGACAGAAGCTCTTGCTTCACGGGGCAATCCAGCAGTTTAGCAGTCGAAACAATAACATTAAATTTCATACGAACAAAAACACACTCGAAGCGTGAGTCGGGGGAGGCGAGTGGGTATGAATAGATATATTCATACGCTGTGCCGTACAGCTGTAGAATACTTAAATACAACAACAAGTTGTTTGCAGCTTACAAACACACAACTTATTGTTAAAGGACATAAAGTAAACATATAAGAAATATAATAACACATTTACAGAGAAAAAAAAAGCAATAACAGGTAGATTAGGAGTATTCCATACAAAGATCTACAAAATTTTTTTTAATTAATTTGTTAGACAACCGTCTGCTGTAATCATAGTTTCTCTCAATTTTATTTAAGAGCCATGGTATCTGGAAATCAAGATGTTTACCGCAATTAGTACGGATCTGTTGTATTGTTCTAAGCCCACCGGACAGGCAGTACCGACTCAGTGGCTGAGGTGTATAGTGATTATAAGGGTTATTATTTCTGATGTACTGTAGCCCTTTGTAATAATATACCTGACTAGCTACTAGCTTCTAGAAAACCATGTTTGGAAAATAAATCATAGATTCTTAAATCCTGAATTCTTCCATGGTAATTTTCAAACATTCTGAGTACCTTTTTGGGAATCTAATCATTCTGTTGTAATTATGACTGGTGGTGGTACCCCATACGAAAGAACGGTATTATAGCCTAGAATAAAATAAGGCATATTCAGCAATTTTTTTAAACGAAGGAGGATAAGAGAAGCGATTTTAAACAGACGACCAACAGTTTACACAGTTTTTCTACGTGTGTATTGCAGGATAAGTCAGTTCTAAATCAAATACGTACCTAAAAATTTCTGGGTTTCTACGTGGTCTACTTTACAGTAGTTCGGAACAGTATCGTTAATTTAGTATTTGTTGATTTATTAACTTGAGCAATTATTACATACTTAGATTTACTGACATTGAATTGCAGTTTATTCATTTGTGACCCTATTTGGGACCCTATTTATTGCGATCGAAATGTTTGTGTGGCTTGATTATATTCAGTTCAGCCGGCTGCTTGAGCTGAAGCGCGCTATCCATGGCGAAACTGAGTGACCAAACGCCGGCGAAGCAGCCGTTGCATCCTCGCCTTGTCACGTGGTATCTGAGCGGGGAGGCTCTGAGCGAGCGCAGCTGTGCTGCTCCTCCGCCGCGGATCACGTGACCTGACGTCACACCTGACACACTCTCGTTCCGGCGGCTCAACGTTATTGCGACGCGGTGAGTTACCTTTTGAGACATGGCGCACGTAGTAGAGCTTTCGCTTTAAAATAAAATCGGGACTTAAAATTATGGACGGGCGACTGCACTTGTGAGGTCTGAAAAAGGTGGCCAAACAGTTTAAATGCTTACTGGGGCGGGGACTGGGCACGATGCTGGAGCCGGCGGGAGGTCGAGGCTCACGATGGCGGCGCCAGCACCTTCAGGAGTCTTCGCGCCCTCTGGTTTCCCAGGGATTTGCGCCACCTTACTCACTGCCGGCCTGCAGCCCAGGACAAGCAGAGGCAAATATAGGAAACACGCCTTTGTGGTCGGGAAAAATCTCACAGCAGTAGTTGTAACCATGGTTTCATACCAATAAAAATATGTTAATGGTACAGGCTACCCACAATGCGGAATACAGACTCGGAAGAGACGCGGCTAAAAACATCGGCCAGGTATTCGCTTGGTTCACTGCAAATGTTGTCGAAAGAAGGTAGTCGTTTTCCACCCGGCCAGGTAACTCCTTTTCCGCTCTTCACCGCTCTCACCAATCAGCGCTTCCCAACCACTTTCGGACCTATCTGGATGAATTCGATGCAGGTTTCTTCAAAGCATTGCTACTAAGTGCGAAGTTATTTTGTAACGACCAATTATATCGATAAACTTCTTTGGAGTAGAAATCTGAAACTGCGCGGCCAAATCGGATAGCCTTCAGGACGGGTCGTAAAGGTCGGGGAGGTGAAAAAATTTGTTGCCACTGGTCCGGGTAGTGTGTTGAATATTAAGGTTAATAATTATCGCCAACCTTTTAAACTGCTTTCTGCTGCCTAGCTTTTAAGATGTTCGTTGGCAAACTCGTCGAAAAACCGTGAAATTTCCTGAACGTTTCGCGAAACTGGACTTAATTATTGACATTGATGGGCTGTGCAATGTACCGGAACTGTTTGAAAGGCTCCCCACACCTGCACTGGTTCAGATTCCTCCCACAGGTGTCGTATGGTGACACAGGTGGAGGCAGTAGAGTTAAGCGTCTTAAAGGGGAGAAACTGCATAGGCATTCACTGCTTGACGGCCGATACCATTTCCCACCGCTGCTAGCTTATCGGACGATCCTTCCGAAGCTACCGCCATCTTATCTGCAATGATACCGTGAAATAAATCGATTCATGGCTTTGTCTTGCCATAATGGCATCATCGTGGCCGTCATCATATCGTCTCTTCCTCAACGGAAAGCCATTGTGCACGCATAGTCACGAGTGGAACTGCACACACAAAAAAAAACTGGAGCAGAAAAGAGAACACACGCAACGCGTTGTGTGTGTTCTCTTCCCTGGTCTAATTTTTGGTGCGCAGTTTCAGTCATGAACCATTTTGAACGAGCCCGGCTTTCCACTCCACATAGTCACGCTGATTTGACGGTTGCGGTGACCAGGTCGAGCGAAGTTGGACAGTTTTCAAAGCCCCCTGTTCCATGGCGAATCTGATTTCATTCGCTGAAATGCCGAGATTTACAGAGGGGGGAAAGACAGGTACCGGAACGACGTGTGGTAGTCATTCGTGCTCCACCGCATGCACTCTTACGGATTCGTTTGTTCTGCGAACGCGCGGTAGTAAGCATCGGTAGATCACCGGGTACCATGACGCGATCGACTCGTAGGCCAGCCAGGGCAGCTATGAATCTGGTTAAACATACGTCTCCTTCGTTGCGTCGTCACCGGTTGTGCTGCCGTGCTTCGAAGGCTTTTTGTGAGGCGTTTCGTCTGCGACGGCGGGCGGCGAAGTCACGGCGGCCGTAGACGGCGACACGACTGCTCCCTTGCCCAGTGACTTCATCGGCGCCTGAGCTGGATCCGAGAATTCTAAGGCGCTGGACAGAATAGGGTAAGGTAGCAATTTGTGGGTGCACTTCACTTTCTCGAGGTAAACGTACCCCAGTTCCTTAGGTGCGGTCTCGCCAGCGTCCTTCTGCTCCTTGGAGTGCGTCTTGTGGGGCTTTTTGCCGCCAGTCGTCGTCACGAGTGTCCCGGTCACTTCTTTCTTCTGCGGAGACGTGACCGCTTCCTTTTCTGGACTCTCCCCTTTCACCCCAGCATGTCCAGAGAATTCAAGGGCGCTGGGTGGTTTAAAGTGAGAGCAGCCATTTGTAAATGCACTCTGCTTGGTCCGTAAAAACTTACCTGTCCTCGTCGTTGGGGCTCTGAACTCTCTTCTTGGACTGCTTCTTGTGGCGCTTTTTGCCGCCAGTTGTCGTCGCAAGTGTCCCGGTCACTTCTTGCTTCTGCGGAGAAGTGACTGCTTCCTTTTCCGGACTCTCCCCTTTCGCCCCAGCATGTTCAGATTGTTCAAGGGCACTGGGTGGTTGAAAGTGAGATTATCCATTTGTAAATGCACTTCTCTAGGTCCGTAAGAACTTACCTGCCCTCGTCAAGGGGGCTCTGAACTCTTTTCTTCGATTGCTTCTTGTGGTGTTTTTCACCCGCAGTAGACGACAGTGCCCCGGTCATGTCGGCTGCGGGTGGAGAGACGACACCTTCCTTGGCCGCTGGCTCCATGGTCGCTGCTGCTCGGGAAGATATTTCGAAAGCGCTGGGCAGGGTACAGCAGCAGAAATTTAGGTAGCCAGAGCGGGGGCGACGATGATCACCGTGGCCAACGGGAACGACGAGCGCGTGAATGATGTGTGCTGAATGGTCTTGTCGTCGTTCTCTTTAAATTCAGCTTTCTTGTAGTTAGAACGCGGGCGTAGATGTAGTGCTTCCTGGGCCTGTATTTTGCGCCGCCTGCAGTTCAAAATAAAGCTAGTAGGAAATGAAACTACAAATATGACACCAAGTGAGTGCTGTGGACAAAATGCATCATTACTTATTTTATGTTCGGTTCCGCTTTCGGATGTCCCGCCAGGGTATTGAACTTCCAACATGCAAAAATTACGTTGTGATAATTTGTTTTAAATTGAAATAAAATAATGAAAATACGACACGGTCTTTTTCTGCCCAGGGGCGTGGGCATACCGAAAAAGTGGAGCTACGCTGCTGTTAGCTACAGCAAAGTCGGGTTTTATTCATAACGAAGTTTGCTTTTACGGCCTCTTTCGGAAATAAATAGGACACCGGCTCACACTTCTATCCGTGGTAATGTCTTTGCCCACGAGACTGCTCGAGGTCTAACCAGCCGAGCGCCGCGAGAGAGTTGGCTAGAGACGACCATCCCCTTTACATCATTCCAGGAGGTGACGCAGTACTACAGGCTCGCCCGGCTTACGTTTCTCCCTTGCACACCCATCTCTCAGCACGAAAGAGGAGCGCTACTGGCGTCTCCTGCAAACGAACACCTTTCCACATCCTACCAAGCTGCACTTTATCTGCCCAACGCAATACGACCCGCATTGTTGATTCTGCAAAGAGCACCCTGCACTCTATACCACATGGTGTGGGAGTGCCAGCTCAACCTCTGACTCTCCGCGATTTCTAACCCCTCGGTTGAGCAGTGGGAGGGAGAACTGGCCAGCTCTAGCGCCGAAGAACAGCTTCGAATGATTCACCGGGCTGAGTCGGCTGCACGCTCCAACGGGGTCCTAGACTGAGGAAACCGAACACTTGGCTCTTTTTTCTTTAATAAAGTTTACTCTCTCTCTCTCTAGTATTTTGAAGTCCTCACGTATTTCCACAACCAATTTAGCCCTGGCCAATCCCCCATTGTAGGTACGTGCCACAAACTTTGCGGGCATCATCATCATCGTCATCAAAGGCATGATGTCAGTAGGCGTATGCGCGCGCGCTTCATGCGTCTTGAAGTCGAGATACATGCCGCGGGGGAAGGGGCAAATACCTTTATTGAACGTTCTAAACCGTTCATGGAATACAGGGGAGTGGTCGTTTCTTTATTGGAGCCCATATGCAGTCCGCTCCGCCTGTGTTCTAGCCACAAACTGAAGCTAGGTAGATAGAGAGGGGTTGGAGAGCAGCATCTCCCATTCCGTTTGTTCGGTAGTTGACGGAAGAGAAGAAGGGGCTAAGAGCCAAAGTCAAACACGAAGATAATGGGGCCGAGTGCACCTGCTTGTGAGCAAAATGTACACCGAGCGTCATAGCGACTCCGGTGCGTTAGGTGAAGACGTGTCGGGTTTGGGAAGGAGCCGGATTGTATGAGCCGTAAGGTAGTTGGTTGTTTCCTGGAACGGCCAGGGTGGGGCGCGAGTAGGGTCCTTATCTGAAGGCGATAATGTTGGGTTATGTCCCTCAACGTGACAAGCGGGTCACTGCCCTCGTGCAGTGTCATACCCTGGAGGGGGATGGGGGGGGGGGGGAAGCGCAGACCTTTTTGTGGGCGTATTCGTTGCCCTCCATGGAAGCGTGAGCGGGAGTACAGATGAGATGAATGCGCAGTATTGTCGTATGCTGCGTGCTCTCGGTAAAAACAATTGCAGAAACGCCCACCTTTCATACTTTTATATGTAGCAGCGTTCACACGTATGTGGCGTAATACACTAATGTCATCTTCAAGACGGAAAGTGTCGACCCATTTTCAATATGTAGGGCGTTAGAGCGACGGCCCGAAGGGGCAAGGAGACAAGAGACAACGCACACGTTGAAAGTGGAACCCAAGAGGGCATTTATTACCAGGATGTCGCCCTTTTGTGGTCGGGTCACAGCTCCCTAGTGGTAGACCACCGAAATGCTGGATTCCGAAAATCACGATGCTCCCACCGGCGGATTGACATTTTTCAATGTCACTGATTCCCTGATTTATTTATAACAAAGCCGTTGGCGTTATGTTTAGGCGAATACCCGCGTAGTAGGTAATGGCTTTGCGATCGTCGGCGATCTTTCAGCGGTAAAAAAAAGTCGAGTCAAGATGGCGTTAGGCTGCGGAAAATAGTCACAGCTAACGACAGCTAATGACGACTAGGAATTTGTAGGGTGAAAGCTCTAGGTGTCTCGTCAAATGGCAAAAGTGGCCGTAGTCGCAGTCGTTATTCGTGTAGGCGCAAATGATAACAAATTGGCCGCGAATGTAAAGAGGAAACCACTAAAACAGGTCTGTGTTTGCAAGGGATTTAAACCAGGTTGGCCACAGCAGCAGCCCAGAGCTCGAAGCGCTGGGCTAACCAAGCACTCTGCCCGTATGGAACAAGAGTTAACCTGACACGTGTCCTGTGACAGTTGAACGTGATGCCACGTGTGCATAACAGGTGCACGTGGAGGAGCGTTTAAGCGATGGGGAGCTGACGTGTAATTTGTGGGCAGTCTGCCTGTCCGAGCAGCTCGCTACAAAGATGAAGAAACGAAAGCGCCGAAAGAGACAAACAGAAATTTGGGGTACGCAAAAAGGGATGCATATGTAATTTTCTCCAAGCATGTCTTTCTGCTACAGGTTTCTTTAATTGCTAAATTCATTTTTAATAGACAATAAGGCTTTCAATCACACTGAACTTTCATTTTAGGGCCTTCTTTTTCCTTGAAAATAAACTGCAGTGACTGTAAAAGTTATTCGTCGTGCTTTGGGTATTCGCACTCCATTTGACGACGACGTAAATATACATTTCAAGATTATGCACAAAAAAAGGAGCACGCTATATACACCCCAAAGTTCTATAACGGCTGTGTCGACACCAGAACAGGAGTCTGCGACGCTACTGAGCCAGGAGTCGGTGTACTAGCCACAGAACCAGTTGAGTCCGATCCCTTGTGACGGCCATGTCCTCGGCGTTTCCTAGTGACTTCATTCTTTATCTTTTTCGGGGCTATACCTGTCAATAACGCTTCATTCCTTCGACCGTGTTCAGGCTTCGCTTACATTCCCCGAGCGCATGGCTGGTGTTCTTCTCGCCATCCGCCAGCTTCGCGTAGGTGCCGTACTCAAGTGGCAAGTATTTGAAGGTGTAAACGGGACAGTGCACCTCGGTGGCGACCAGCCAGAAGACGTGGTCCTCGCGCGCGATCCCTACAACTTCTGAGAAAAGGGCGCCGAGCTTGCCCCCGAGGCGACCACGAGCTAGCACTAAGCAGATGGCGATGCCACGGAAGGGGGTTGGGAGAAGCTCGGCGACGAAGTCAAAGTTCACCACCACACCGACTGAAGCAGCAGCGAGCGCAAGCACCAGGATGACGTCGGCGACGATATGCGTGGACGGTTCTACTGCGGTGGCGAGGGCAGCGATGCTTGTCAAGCAACAGAAGCTGCCGAGGATGAGGAAGCCACTGCTGATGAGCATCGGCTTGTCTATCCGATTGGTCACCATCAAGAGCAAGCAGCATACGAGCGCTGTCGCGCCTAGTGATGCCCACTCGGGCCACTCGCTCGCAGTGCACCGTTCTGTCAGAGAAAAACGGCAGACGCAGAAGGAAATTACGACGGAAAAAGACGATCCAAACGTGATCACCACACGACGCCGCATGACTGTCTTCATAACCCTGACCACGGTTAAGGTTGCACTCGGACTTTCTTCAGCCGTAAGCCCCTGTTCTACTCGTCGTAGCAGGAGCGTCACGCAGTCATTCAGCCTCCCATTCGATTTGGCAGCAGCTAGCATGACGCGTTCGGCCGCTTTGAGCCTGCGGCAAGCGATCAGCCAGCGAGGAGACTCATGAACCCAGAAGAACGCGATGGGGAGGAGGAACGAGGGCGCAGCCATCATGAATTGGAGAAAAAAACAGCTGAGGTTCGGCACCCGCTTGAGTACGGTGGTGCAGGCCTCTACCAGAATGAAGCTCGTCATTGCACAGAAAGATAGTGAGGCAGGTCGACGTGCGAAAGAGCAAGTCTCCACCAAGATGGGACAATTAGGGCGCAAGGGGACATGGTACAGCCTGATATAAAAATTCCCCCGCATTTCCCCGAGGGGGAGAATGTGAAAGTGCGAATGCACGGTTGTCGGCCCGCTTGCGGCGCTTGCGCTCGGCCCCCGCAGCCCACCGCCTCGCCGCCTTCTCTTCCATCTCTTCCATCGGGTTTGTAGTATCACGTGTACACCACGCAGTTATCAAGCCGCTATAACGCCGCTGAGTCGCCAACGCACGCCGCTGACGACGTAGTTTGAATGCGTTAAAGATATAAGGCGCGTCACTAACGCTGATTTCACGTCGCGTCCGTGGCTTGGTCGGTAGAGCGTCGCGCTGCGGCCGCAAAGTCCGCGGATCGAAACATGGCGCCGGATGCTGTTTCTTTATAGAGGAGCACTGCGGACGCCGACGCCGCCGCCGCCGACGCCGGCGGTGGATGGTTTGGGGTCGCTTATTCGCACTTAAAAAATCGTGTGCCCACGGATAGTGGATACGTCCACGCGAAGCAACACAACAGGGTGGCCAGCAGCTCCACGGCAACGCAAACCAGGATGTCCGGGTGGCGGCAAAAGTAGTCTCCGAAGTACGCCGAGGTTAGCAGTGAGCGGAGCGCACCAGCCATTGAGATTGCCATTGCGAGCTTCCTTAGTGAACGTCGGTGGCACACTAGGCTCCACACGCTTACGATCGTGCTCTTGGCGCGTTCGGTATCGAATTCCCAGGCGTCGCACTCGATTACATTGGTGTCATTAGGGTCACTCGGGTTGGTGTACACCGTGCACTTGCTGCGTTGACCCTGGGCCTCGACGGGAATTGCTCTGCGCTTCCACCTGTGTGCCGAGAGGTTCACGCCGGTGGGCTGTTTGAACCAGCGGTCGACATCCGTGGAGATGAGCGAGATGGCAAGCGTTTGACAATGCAATGGCAACAGCGCGACCACGGTTATCAGATCGAGACGCTTCTGGAACTGACCGCTGTCGAATACTTCCTCGCACTCAAAGCCTTAGCTTGTCTCGATGTCGACGATCGAAAAAGGACCAGCGGACAAGCATCCAAACGGCTTTATACTGGCGAAATATCTTCTCGCTCTTTTGAAGAGGCCAGGAGGACATGCAAAGGTGCCACTGTTTCTTGTTGTTGTTGTTCCTTGATATTGGCGCATACCCAATCAGGGGATCGGCCAAACATCAGTCGTTAATTCGAATGAGATTACTGCCTAGGTGGATGATTCAACGAAAATTAGAAAAATTTGGAAGCTTTTTTTTACTTGTGTTGGAGTAATTGAGTTTGGAATTTGGTCAATATTGAAACAAAAAAAAAAGGAAATAAATAAATAACTAAATAACTAAATAAAGAGAAATAAGAAGAACAAGGAGAAGAAGAAGAAGAAGAAAGAGAGAGGAGGAGGAGAATAATAATAAATAAATAAATAAACAGAAATGGATGCTTTTGGAGGGCTCAGGTGAGGAGCCAGAATAAGATGCGAATTAGGTTGTAAATCTTTTGGAATTTTCTATGAAACGCAGAAGAGCAGAACAAACATCCCGGCGGCAATATCCCGTTTCTGAAGCCCAAAATGATAAGAGAGCCGGTACTGATAACTGCTTCTTTGGTTTCTTCTTCTTCTTCTTCTTCTTCTCCTTCTTCTTCTTCTTCTTCCTACTCTTCTTCTTCTTCTTCGTCTTTCCTCAAGCAGTAATTGACGTCCCTCGCTATTAAAAGGTGGTGTTAGGGAAGGCGCCAAAAAGTAGTGTCGATAGGAATGTTTTCACCCGATTCGTTGCAGACGAAACAACAATCAGTTGAATGGTCAAGTACCCGGAAGCGGTAAGGGTGGCGAAAAGCTGATTGAAATGGTGAGAAAAGGACAGCAAATGATTCAGCTCACGGCTTAGTAGGCGAGAACCTGGCCTACCTTTTTTGTCGAAAAAATAATGCCCGTATTCAGGAGAAACATGGTTGAAACCGGAAGCTTTCTCTTAGAAATCTGGATCAAATCAAAGTCCAAAATGCGTGCTCTGAAACTACGAAAAGGAAACTGCCAAATCAAAAGCCAAAGACGCCTTAGCCAAATGCCAGAGCCAACACGCGCAAAACGAACCCATAGAATGTGCTGAGCGATCCCAATGCGCAGAGGGGGCAATCATATAGACGTTTTCCACACCAACCACAGGCAGTGCTATAACAGCGGAGCTGTTTAGGGGCTTGCAACGACCGCCGATAATGACCGTTGCGCCAAGCAAAGGTACCCCGCTGTGCTGAGAGATGGTACCACCGCCTCGACGGCGGCCTATCGCAACGTTCACAGATACTTTTAAAGGAGCCATGAAGAGAAAATACAACTTCGTTTAATTCGAAAGAACTGGGATTCAGTATCTCACTCAGCTCCATTAGAGCCACAAAAGATGTTTTTAACGAAAAAAAAAAGAGCAAGAAGTATTTAAGAACTTTCAAATTTTGCGCCACAATGACGTGTTATGAGCAAGAATGACGTCATACGGGCCAACAATAAAACATACTTTTCAGTGCGTTAACTGCACGTTAGTATTCAAGTGAAGCGGTCAAATGGAACTAGAGGCCCCATTAGAGACGTCCAGTCACGTGTCGTCGCGACTGGTCAGTCAGGCGGCCGCCAATCGCACAAACAAGGTTCTGTGACGACATAGAAAAGTTGCGGGCAATTGGCTAGGGGGTCACCACGGCTTCACACGTTTTCTTTCATATCTCCGTTATTTGTTCGAATATTGCTGTGATATTGGTATCATTGTTATTGGGACTAAGCAGTCTTTCTAATAAACCCAACTTGTATTTTGTCTTCATGGCTCCTTTAAATACGATAGTCTTTCTTGGGCTACTTAAACCCAGAAATTTTGGTCTGTCTGTCTGTCTGTGACGCGATTCAGCCACCCGGCCAAATTATATACAAGGCTTGCGCAATAGTCTTATATAGTCACAGCTAAATCTACCCGTCTAATCCGGTGTAATGTTCATACTTGTCAACATTGTTGAAGAACAAAACATTGCGCAAATATAAGACAAGAAATTAATACAGAAGTGATATTTGAAGAGTTCCTTTATAAAGAAATCATACATTCTTGTTTTTTGCGAAATTAAATACTTCATCAACTGCAGAAAAAAAAAACTCACTCCGCCATCGCCTGCTGTCGCCCGCACCACAGCTTCTGCCGCCATTTTAAGAAATCAACCAGCAGCAGTTTCGAAAGGTTCCACTAGATAGGTTCCACGTTCTGCTCAGAACGCACGTGGAGTAGGGCAACGTGGTTCTATCTATAAACGCTGAAGTACGGCGCCTCGATTCACGCACGTCTCCGCAGTACGGCAGCGCTGGCATCGAGACACCGGGCCTGGAGCAGTGGAACGCGGTAAATTTAAAATTATTTAAGCAAACCTTTGGCGTCTTTTCCTTGAGACGAGCGCGACGCTAGAGGAACAACATGAGAGGTGAGCGGGAAAGCGAAGGGAGGCATTTACTTGGCAAAGGTCGATAAAGACTATTGTCTTTTGTCGACATTTAAAGGAAATGCACTAACGTGGCTATCTGGGCGTGTTGGTTTAACATGATTAGGAGAAGACAGCGCGGTTTACACACGGACACAGGGAAGAGTACTTGACACACACGAGCGCTGAACCAACAGTTTTAATGAGAGAAAAGACACACCTATATATACGCACAGTAGTCACGCTTATCTGGGTTTTTATACACGGCGCATGCGCAGAAAGTCCAATTCTTTTGTAGTAAGGGCTAGTGACGGTGAACTAACGCATGCTCGCCCAAGCCTGCGGATTAATTCAGCTTCAATAATCCCCGTGTGATACGGTCTGAGCATTTCTTTACGACAGCAGTTCTATCAAGGAACGGCACACATCCGCACGTGTGGCAGTGCTGCGCTAAATATCCATCGATCACTTTCTTTTTCTTTTCAAGTGCATTGTTTACCTTATTTGCATGTTCCCTTAACCTGTCGTTCAGACATCTTCCGGTTCGCCCTACGTAAAATCTGTTGCAGCGGAGTGGAATTTTGTAAACAACCCCTTCCACGCACCAGGGTGTAGGAACCAGGGTGTAGGAAAACAATTAGATGGTTCTACTTTGTCACTTGCGATAAATGACCCGCCACGGTGGCTCAGCCGCTTTTCTGTTAGCAAAAGCAAAAACGCCCGAGTGTTTGAGATTTCGGCGCACGTAAACGATCCCCAGGTGGTCAAAATTAATCCGGAGCCCTGCACTACGGCGCGCCTCATCGCCTGCATTGCATCAGCGCGTTAAACCCTGCAATCACCTTTTGACGACAAATAAATATTTGCAGTTTTGCATATATGCTTCAAGTTGACTCAGTTCCGTAACATACAGGAAGGGCTCTACAGTCTCAGATTCACCGCAGATAGTCCACGGGTAGTCTGAGGGCTCTCCAAACCATAGGAATACATGCAAGAAACTGAAGCCAGATATCTTCTCGGGGAGCTTGCGGCAAGGCCAAGACTAATAAATCGAAAAATCGTACTGCTTTTTTCAGTTGAGCACAGTTTAGCGTCCAAGTTTTTCTGTGCTGTTGCCCCTTTTTTTACTTTCTTCGCAGGCAGGAGGCAAAGAAAATGATGGAGAGAAAAGGGAAGAGTGGCTAAGAAGGGAAGAGTAAGGAGTATTGATAGTAGGAATGGGTGGATTACATACAAGCAGTACATTCAGCAGTCTAAGTCGCACAAGTTATCAAGCAGTAGAGTACCTCTATGGCGCACGTTGCCACAAATTGTCTTGGTTCTACGGTGGGTGATCAGGGGTCTAGGAGAACTCGTCAAAAGTGAACTCGTCGCAGCCAACTCGTCATAGGTGAATTTGTCACATAGGGCAAGTCGTCATAGGCCATCTCGCACTAGGGAAACTCGTAACCTAGGGCAACTGGACACTCGGCCAACTCGTCACAATTTACGTTTTTCGTCTATCATGTTCAAATGAAAGAGTACAGAAGCTTGTATATTTCTCATCTTATGCGTAAACATTCTTACACTCCTCCTTCAATTCACCACCCTTAATGTTTCCTTTGTCGCCTTCGAGGAACGCGCCAGCCAGACAGCGTATCTTATTATTTTGTGCAGCTAATTACGTGAGCCTTTTATATTAGATTTCGTTTGCCCGTTCTTTTTTTTTTCTAATACATTTTTTTTTTATTTTTGGTAATTAAGTGACGGCGTTGTATTGGGATTGCGATTTCGTTCTGTGTTTACGCTTTTTAGTATTTTGATCTTTTGTTTTCATGCCTGCTGACAAACGATGATTGTCAAGCTGGGTAACTTTCATTTTGTTAGTCTTGATATCACCTGAATATCAAGGCTGGACTTAAAAGTTGACCCCCCCCCCCCCCGCACACACACACGCTTACACAAAAAAGTGTGACGAATATTTTTTAGAAGGAGAAGACAAGCAAAAAAGAAACCGGAAGCTGTGCTGAAACCAAAAAGCCAATTTCAACCAACACCTTATTTCAACCAGCCCTATTTATAGATATATACACAAGCAGGCAAAAAGCTTCAAAATATAACGCAAAAAAAAAAAGAAAAGAAAACGCAAAAGAAAGAAAAAGTCGACCCCCCCCCCCTCCACAGAAAAAGAGTGACGAATATTTTTTGGAAGGAGAAGAAAAAAATAAACCTGAAAAGAAACCCCTTACCCAGTAAAAAAAATTTGAATTTTTTTTCGCAACAAGAAGGGAAATAAGAAGGGGACAGAGGAACATGTTTTAAAATAGAAAAACCATTTCAACCACCGCCTGCAAACTAACAAAAGCAGGGGACCCCCCGAACTCTGAAGAGGTCAACCTGGGAGTAATTATAAGATTAGAAGCCACTAACTTCCTCTCCCCATTTCCTCGACATCGGCCAAAAATGGAACCGTGAGACGACTTTTCCTAGCACGAGAAGGTCAGTGCTACCACTTTTCCTAGTACGGGATCGCCTAGAACGAGATGCCTTCTTTGACCAGTTTCCCTATGACCAGTTTTCCTAGGACGAGTTGGCTGCGACGAGTGGGCCGGTTCCCGGTGATCAGCATCATTCTCAGCCATGAGGGCTAGACTTCGGCAGCACCCTAGATCTGCCAGTGTGGGAGATAGCAAAAGTGTCGAGGGCCACTCCATTTGGAGAGGGACTTCCTCCTCCCGGAAGCATTTCAAGGAAGGGAGCAGTTGCATCAGCAAATTACAGGGCAGACATTTTTGAGCTAAAAAAAGTGAGTCAGTCGTTTTCCAAATGTGTACCGTGCCCACTCTGGATTCCTGCATGAAGTACTGCGTCATAGCGGTTCGACGACTGGACGGCTTCGAATGAGAGTTTAAAAGTTTGTCCGTGCAGTAACCGGCCATGACTTGGCAATGAGTCGGGTAAGGCAGGTGGAAAATGTGGCTGGGAAAGTGATGAGGAACACTCAAGCTGTGTCCTTGCAATCCCTGCATAGAAATCTCGAACTGCGAGCATGAATATGCTGGCAGACTCAAAGCATATTCCTGTTCCAATGCTTCACTGTGCTGATTGAACTAGTGTACACGTGTGACCCAGTGTTGTAGAGCATTTACAGTTCTGACAGCGCAACGTACATCTTGGAGTTCCAAAAGCAATTGGAGTGCTGATTGAATGAGTACAGGTGACTTTTAACATCTAAATTGGTAAGGCTTTCGGAGGTGACTGTTCCTTCTCTCAGTGGAATGGCTGCTTCTGTGTACACCATGAAGTGGTCCTGAGAAACAGTAATCATGGGTGCATGATGCCATGGGAGAAGGTGTTTTGGTCAGGGGAGGCTCACCGTAAAAGTCAGTATACAGCTACGGCCACTCACAACAAGATGAACTTCGCTTCTTTGCTCTGATTTACGAAGACCGTGGTGATGAGGAGCTGCGCGCGTTCCTGCACTAAGGAATAAAGGGACACAAAAGTACCGCGTCAGTGTAGATGGCTTTTCTGTTAGTACCGTCACTGGGTGTAATTAGGCAAGGTAAGGCAGTCGCGGCTGCAGACTGGCTCACCACTTGCTGAAGCAATCCCCCCTGTACGTGATGAGCACAGCTATCAAACTTGGCACGTCTTAAGGCTCCCGCTGATTTGTTTTAATGTTCACGATGTTCACCAATTGGGTGGTGTAAAAGTGAGGCATTTGTATTTGGAAGTTCGCATCACAAGGCTATAGCTACCTGCAGTAATCGCTGTCCGTGCCACGACAACGTTATCACACGCATAGCATCTATGTTGAGAGAAGCCAACTCAGACACCAAATGCCAAAGCGACCGTACCACAAAAATGAATTAAAACTATAAAGGAAGTGACGAAAAGGTCATGTGACTTTTGGCTGTGATGACTCACAACCCTTAGCTGTTGTTGGCCGGATACAGCGTCCCATCTCATATCCTGCCTCATGGCGTTCCCTGATCATGGCCCAGTTAATGAGTCTACTGAGAACGACCAGCATTTGTTTTTTTCTCTTACCCTCCCTCCCCATCGTGACCAGTGGTCATCCTTTTCTATTAAAGGTTGTCTCTCTCTCTGGTACCGCAGCAAGCTGCCCTTACACGGAATAGTGCAGGCTCGTTCGGTACGATTTTTTTTTCCTGGAACGTATCGTTCACACTTCATGCTCGCCACGTGCTTCCAAAGAAGGGCCTTATCGTGGTCTGTTTTAGTGGTTGTGCCGTGTTTTCGCATCATTATTATTCATACCTGCAAAGTGCTTGCTTAGGAGTCCAGATGCGCAATCTAGTCGTTGCCTATTATTGCAGTACAGCAACTCTAGATTCAGTCATTCTTCAAATGCGTAGTGTGCCCGCTCCAGATTCCTGTAATACTGCCTCATAGTGGTTCGGCGACTGGACAGCTTCGAATGAGAGTTTAAAAGTTTGTTCTTTGAGTCGTGAAGAGAAAGTCATGACATATCCTGAACATGGTTTTTGCTAAAAAATCTGCAGAAATTCGAGTTCTGTAAAAAAGATATTCGATAGTCGATTCAATATTCACCTTTGTTTCATAATTGCATTCGATATTTGATTCGAGAGCTACTACTCGGTATTTGCACACCGCTATTCGCCACTTTGCAGCTGACCAAGAGGATGCTTCAAATGTGTGGGGCGAACGCAGGTGGAAGTAAGAGCTGGAGAGGACTCGCAAAGAAAGAGCCGGGAATCAAGAGGCAAGGAAACTTGCCGCCACCGCTTTGAAAGAATTTGACGTCAAAAAACGAAGTGCTGGCTGATGCCTAGATATAGCAGGTGCCCCTCACCCAAACCATAATGAACTCCTCGAAGCACTGAAATGCAGTACTGAGCTGAGAACATGACAGTACGGTTTTACTATTATTTTACATTTTATTTCTTGGGGATTCTACTCACCACTCCGTTGTGTTTTCTTGTTAAAAAAAATAAGAGTTACTCGTTCGTTTTTATTCGAACTATATTATGTCGTTTCGTATTTTATAACATGTTTTTTAGAGAGTGACAGCATTCGGCAACTTGGTGTCAGCCCATCTTGACCTAGAGCAAATTTCTGCCACCCAGGGAAATGAGCTAACGGACTCGGGGAAAACCTGAAAAACTCGGGGAATTTAACTTGGCAGACACCCTGGTGTGCCTATAAAGCTGTTTTTCTTGGCTGTATATTGAAAATTGAAGCAGGGTCGGTATCTAGTAACGTTGGGTCGGTATGGCTGGATCTCAGTTACTCAATTTCTTTTTAGTTTCAGAGCGTCACATTGTGCGTTGAGCATTGGTCACATAAGCTGCGTGCAAATTAAGATTTGCCAGGTCGAAATTTTCGAACCTTTAGAAGGCTGAGTGACCACTCGTTGAAGTTATAAGACGATTCGCAGAAGTACAACTCATTGGAGGGCAATTGAGTGAAATGCCGAAGCTTAATTATATGTTAAAGAAATTTATGGTTAACTGAATATATCACTGGCATATGAAGGTGCTTGCACGTGCCGTGCAGTTTAAGTGCCAATTATGCCACGCAGAGAATAAACTTCCAAGCCAAAAAAAAAAAAAAAAAAGGAAATCGGACTCGTCAAAACTCTAGTATACTAGTGGACCATTTGAAACAAAGTACGTACGCAGTTCCTAATTCGTTCCATGGTGCTTTCGGCGGGTCCTATTGGACTTCCAATGCTGTTTTGTGCCCCCCCCCCCACCCCCCCACTTTCCCCTAGAAAAAAAAGAGGAAACCTAACCAATTGCGGAGGCCGAAAAAGAAACGAAAATCACCATTGTAATCAAATGGCTTCAACTCCCTCTCCCTCCCACTCCCCCTCAAAATACTCCCGAAGCCTCGGCGTTCTGACATTTCATTAGAAATCACTCATCACTACTTGGCAATGCGCCTTGGCAATAGCTACGCTTTCCCTTTCCCATTATCCTACACATTCCACCAGTCTACCGGCTGGAGAGAACTGGACGTACACGTAGGCCGGCACTTTTTCCAGAATTTACCGTACGTGCATTTCGAATGCTCCATGCTTGCGTCACAGACAAGAAAAGTGGGAGACATGCCTGCCCAGCTCCAATGCCGACATTCAGGAAGCCCTCGTCCAACCGACCGGCTAGATTTAAAATACTAGCCTCGCAGCGTTTAAGGGCTAGGAGCCGCCGTTAGTGAACTTGGAGGCTTTTTCCAGGGTCTCCCACGACCTGCTTTTGGACAAAATAAAATTGTTCATCTTCAGCTGCCCCTACATGACCGCTTCGTTGCCCAACTGCAACGTGGGTAAAACTTGGGGGTACATGCAGTCTGCATGAAAAAAAAATGTGGAACGCTTCACGATTTTGCGTGTCATCCTTGCGCAGGGGCCATGCTAATCTTCTCTGTATCGTTCCAATTTTAGTATATGTACTTTGGAAGTACAAACTTAGAGTTGCTTGATTCTGTATTTATAGCCAGCACTGCGCGGCAGCCATTTTCCCAGTGAGGCTCATCGTATAAAACAATATTTTTGAACTCAAACGTAATTTACAAAGCAAAATAGAAGCATATACGTTAAAGATTGCACGGAACATAAACTTTTTATTTCAAAAACTGATATTTTGCTTTAAAACTAGCATTACACAACTATTGCTAATTAATCTATATCTCACGTTGGATCAGCATGTTTTGATCTTTGCATTTTCATTTGTTTACTGTTGTGTTGTAAATGTCCTGCGTGCCCGCAGAGTGCAAGCATCTACTGGTTCTCCTTAAAAGTACAGTACCAAACCGAACGTACCAAACTAACGTTTATAAACGTTGTACCAAACAACAACCAAAGCGACACATCAGTGCCAGAAAGGAGGAGTCTTGCTTTGTGAGATGGTTGTTTACATTTTTATTTTTACATGGTTTATCGCTAAAATCAATTAGAAATGAAAGGGGCTGTACTTTTTATACAGTGTCAAATTTTTATAATATAACGTTTTTGAGCAGTAAAAGAGAAAGAAAAGCTTTCAAGCCGTTGCCACTGGCTTGGATTCGCTCTTGCGATCGGATTGACGCAGTTACCATTTGGTTTTGTTTTGATGCGGCATTGTTTACCAACAGCAGTGGCAGTGTGTCATGGTACTGGTTCTGCGCCGTTTTCATCGTTTCGTGCATAATCAGGAACAAGCAGAACAGACGAGCGCGAAAACTGTGCCAGGCGAAGTTCTTGCTGCCACCATAGTTCTTGCTTCAATGACCTACTAAACATGCTGTGACCTAACGTGTGTGTCGGTCGGTGTGGTCAGCGTCGAGACGAGTTGGAATCTTTTAAGCCACTACCGCTACAGCATCTTTACTTGGCCTCTGCTTCCTAAAGGGTAACGCTAGCTGTATTCGTACTACTGTTACGATTTGATAGATGTCCACGGCGCAACAGGGGCGAAGGACGCTGACGAGTTGACAGTAGCTCGTCCTGTTATTCCCCGTGCTCTGTCCGTTTGCTGCGCTGTGGTTTGCCATGTGCCTTCGTCTGCTGTCTTTTACAAGAAACAATGCGTTTGCATTGCATCCAGTTTAGTTCGATTGCTTGTTCTCAAGTGGCCTGTAGGAATAAACAAGCCTGGCGAAGTGTGCGCCCCTGCGATGACCACCTGTGGGCCGTAAAAGTTGCTCCTTCCACAGTTGCGAGCTCTGAGGCCAGAAGCGGTGCGCGGTAGTTGGTACCCGTGTGAATTGCTGAGTGTTTGGGCCGTCGAACCCCACGCCAGGGCTATCTGGTCTATTTTTTAAAGCTGAACGTATTAACCGTACACAATCTCTGGCGCGTAATCCATAAGCCTGGCGAGGTGTGCTCACCTACGACGACCACCTGTGGGTCGTAAGAGTTGCTCTTTCCGAAGTTGTGCGAGTTCTGAGGTCAGAAGCAATGCGCGGTAGTTGATGTGAATGGCTGAGTGTTCGGGACGTCGAACCCCACAACAAGGCTATCTGAAGTCCAATTTGCTAAGTTGAACGTATTAACCGTACACAATATTTGGCGCGTAATCCACCGTAAGAAGTGTGACGCTTTATGTCTCCGAAATAAGTTCATAATTGGTCAAGGTAACACATGAAAGTGCTGTAATAGTGGAAGTGCAAACGATTGACGCCTCCAGAATAGGTACGTTGGAATTCAAAGAGAATGGCTTAGGAAACCTTCATTTTGATGGAATGTGTTCCCAGCAATACACATGTGTTTAGTAGAAAAGGTGACTTTGGAGCAGTTGGACAGGTTGTGCATGCATTAGTAGAGAACTCTCAGAATTTCTACGTGGTTTTTTCAGCATTTATAAAGGTGACTACCTGCAGTTTATTACCATAGGGGAAAGCCACTGACAGTGACAAAGCAAATGACGCGACTGCCACTCCATTTTGGCGCCATACAGAAGGCCGTGGTTACACTGTAGCCGTGCTGTAATGAATTGCTAACATGGTGCGGCCATTTTGTCATAAGAGATGAAACTATAACTGTGCCAAGTTTTGCCTTGCTAACTTTGACTTTTGCACTCTTTTCAGTTTGCTTCAGCATCGTTTTATACCTGGGCAAACCATAGAAGTGTTTCAAAATGGCTTGTATATGTACATAGTGTGTGCATGTTTGCTGTTGTATTCTGCGTTTTTAGTGATTGATTTAGTTTGGTTTTTGTGACCACCTTAACATATATTGCATGAAGTAATTGTATTGGAGGAAGTCCGACAGTAATACCCTGGTTATCTGTTATTAAACACGAAAATAATGTGCATAAACAAGAAAGTGATAGGAATAATGTCAGTTTAACAACATTCATTTTGAAGAGAAGTTAACCTTGACTTTAAAAGAAAAGAAATTCCTTCATTGTCGCACTTGTGTCGAAGTACGAGTTTTAGAAAGATACGTCAACTTTTGTCATGGCTCTTGATCTTGCCATGCCCTCGTCACATTGCACTGCAGACAGTTCAGCAACCACGTTTTGAACTTTAGTGGCTGCCAGCAGTGGATTTAAACACTTTTTACAAGAAAGGCACCGAACCCATAAAGCCCTGTAATTAAAATGAATGCCATTCGGCAGGAGTGGAGCCACCTGTGCAAGATTAATGCTGCAATTGTCTTTGACCTTCCAACGGTAAAACTGGGAATGGTGTGCATACAAGTTGTCTGTGAAAGAAGGGAGAGGGAGGGGTGGCTACCTGTACTAAGTACGGGGTATGTCACCCATCCCATATGCACCACCATTACGATGACCACCACATCTAGGTCAATTCTTCTATCCCGGAGAGTGAGCTCTGCCTTGTTTTATTGAGTCGCATTACAGGGTTGTCAGGTGAATGCATTGTTCGTGGATGCGCAGCCACTGCCTTGGCTAAATGTTCAGTGCTACTTGGACATTGAATGGCTCAAGCAGATGCGAAGTTTAAAAAAAAGCATGTGGCAACCAGAGCTTACTCCTCAAAATTCATTGCAAAATGATGAAATGATGCGTGTGCTGCAGTTCTGCTGCCAGGGGTCATTGTTGTGTGCAGAGCAACCGTGAACTTGTGTTTTAGGGTTGAAGGACGTATAGTGAAATTCAGCATGTGTTAGAATTTCGGCTCGTGTATCTGGGGTTCCGCATTAACAGAATGTTAGCCAATCTGCTTGGAGAGCATGTGAGTAGTAATATTTCTTACGGCCCAGGTTGGCTAAAGAAATGGTTTCAATAACGTACTTTTATGTAGCCAAGGTCACTTGTTAAGCCGTGAATGTTGATAGTACAGCATCGCTTCTGCAGGTCGACTGTAAGTCACTGGCATTGATGCTAGGAGTGGGGCATAGTGAAAAATGGCAGCATCTCCACTCCGTGGATGATGGCAATGGTGCGGAGTACGGGGACTCGAAATGACATCCAAGTTGCGCCCTGAGTGACATCCCATTTGCGCCCCGACCATCATTCGATTTGAGCTGTGAGTTACACCTTGATTATTCCCTAAATGAAACTGCAACTCACGGCTCAAATCGATTTTCGCTTGATGGTGGTGTGCGTACGGATGGACGTGGATGGACATTGGGAGGTCCTAAGGTACTCCGCACCGTTAGAGGCGAGGGGGTAAGCCGTTTGACACTCAGGTACTAACTCACGGTCACAGCCCAATGGGATGGACGACTTACACTAGCTCTGTCTGGTCTACCAGACACAGGCCCAAATCCTGCCGGTGCCTGTGTGATTTTTTGCGATTGTAAATGCTATGCGCACGGACGCTTACAGACATTGTGCGGTCCTAAGGTACTCCGCACCTGAAACCTCAGCACTTGAGGAAGTGTGCTCGAGCTGCCGTGGAAGCTGTGCTTGCTGCAAGGAGTCCTCACTGTGCAGTGCAACTTTCCATGCCTGTAGCTAAGAGCAGCTTCTTAACAGTGCAGCTCGTTGTGTTGTTGGCTTTAAGAAAAAAATTGAGAGCATGAAATTTTACCTGTAGCAAATGTGTTGGTTAGGCAGAATGACAACTGATAGTGTTGGCCATGCTGTGTAGCAAGCAAAGTTTGAAAGTGCGTATTCACACATTAGTTTTGTTTTTTTATAGTAGGGGTCATGGAGCATTTTGCTCGCTGAACCACTTAAAATAATGGGATTGGAATTTTTTTGAAAGGTAAAAACCACCCGCCACCGCGACCCAGTGGCTAAGGCATTGTGCCGCTGTGCATGAGGACGTGGGTTCGATTCCCAGCCGCAGCGGCCGCTTTTCTGATGGAGACGAAAAGCAAAAACGCCCGTGTGTACGAGATTTTGGCGCGCGTTAAACATCCCCAGGTGGTCAAAGTTAATCCGGAACCCTCCACTACGGCGCGTTAAACCCTACAATCAATCAATAAATCAGGTAAAAGACCAGCTAAGTGGACGTGGACACAAGAGCACAGTGTTTAATAATGTATGATTCTTGAAATCATGAACCAACAGCCCCCGTTTTCAGCATTGCTTCATTGGAACTCGTTTCCTACCTGTTTTTTTTTTTTTCATTCTCTGCATAAGCATTTTCTTGTGGGGAGTAAAAGAAGCAGTTGGCTTGATGCCTGTCTTGGAATGCAAACATTTACCGAGCTGTTTCTACTCCTCACATCCAGAAAAGGATCGTTTTGGCCGACACCGACTAGTGGGGTACGTGAGCCAAGATTGGTGGTGATCAAGGGCCGCACCATGGCTACAGGTCTATGCTGCTTCCAAGGAGGAGGAACCTGCAGCCAAAAGACTCAAGCCACCGTTTTGGCTGCTACCATAGGTACTGCCTCCACTCATTTACGTAAAGAAAGGGGAGACAATCCGGAAATTTTTACCTTGAGGGGCAGGGGGGGTAACAAACTATATCTAGAATTAAATAATCACTACTGGCAACCATGTTTTTGCTGTAAGCCCCTTACCAAGCTTATGCAGCTTCGGTGTCTGCTTCAGTGATGCTCTGGGCAGGGAATTTTTTCTTTCTTGAGGGAATTTTCGGCTGTTGTTTTGGCCAATAGGGAATCCCTGCCAGAGGTAGGGAACTTCACAGTTGTGGAGTAAAAGGGGAAAGTGTCCGTAAACTGGAACTCGCATCATTTTTTCATAACACAACATTGTCAGGGCAGTTTATGAAGAAGTGTTATGAATAACAAGCCCGAAGTACCCAAAAATATCGTGTTCTCTTTCAGTACAGGCAGTTTCCTTAGGTTCTTGGCGTGCGAAGTAAGCATGCTGTTTGGTACAAATCATAAAATGCACATTCTTATACCCCTGCTACACTAGCGTCTGAATGTCATTTGAACGAAATGTCATTTGACTCAAATGCCAAATTGTGCTGCTACACTAGGTTTTGAAATGCCATTCGGCTCAAATGACATTTGAGCCAAATGAGCAGCGAGGGAGACATTTGGGATTTTAAATGCCATTTCTAGCACTCTCGCACCCAGCGTTCCAAGTCAGCATGAACAAATACATTACTGGCGTACTTAAAACGAGGAAAATATTCTTAATTGTGGGACTTTGTTTACTTCTCATTCACTTAAATCGTGATATCAAGATGTAATAATTCCGTACTCTCAGCACCAGTGCGAGCAAGCAACGAACCAGTGAGGCCAGACAGCACAAAAAACCTCGATTGGGATTCAGAATTAAGCAAAAACCGTGTCAAAGTTTACGTTATTGGTAATTTCATATCATTTTAATACGAAAGACTGCCGGTAAATTTGATTGTTGCATTATTGTGTTAAACCAGAACTCGACAGCAGCAGCGCCATGCAGCACGGCGAGCGAATGCTAAAGCTTTTAAATGCCATTGAAATTATAGTGTAGCACGGTGGATTCTGAATGGCATTCGAAGCACCCCATTTGAGTCAAATGACATTTGGTTGAAATGACATTTAGACGCAAGTGCAGCAGGGGTATTATATTACTTGTGGGGCTAAACATATTCACACACTACTTGACCCCCCCCCCCTGTGTTTTAACCATCCGTGTTTTAACCAGCACTAGCGGTCGAGAACGTTCCACTCTCCGAAGCAGGGCGCCATGCATGCAGGCGTGATTGCAGTCTGTTCGCTCGGAAGTGCCTGTTCGTGTCGCATTCACACATTAAGGGTAGCGCGCCGAAACGTTGCGCACTACCCCATCCCAAAGCCCAAGAGGCCTTCCGGTCTTGCCACATCCCATCACACTTCACTCATTGGTGGTGCTAGTGCAGAGGGAGAACTGGTTCCTGGGTAAGGCAGCGAGGAAAAGGGCAATGCCGCCACCCTGGTGACAGCGAACCCACCGGTTGCTGGCGTGTTCCCGCAATGGTTCCTGTTCCGCGAGTGAGGTGTGCTATGCAACACCGGCTGCGAGGAAAGCTGACCAAAAGTGGTTCGTGTGGAAGTAGTGACCCCCACACACTGCACTTTTTCAAATACGACTGAGTACCAGAAGTAGTGAAATTTGGTTCATGGTAATACAGCTGAACCTCGATATAACGAACGAAATTCGCGATATAACGAATTTTTTCAAGTTTTCTAACAAAATTTTGCTAAATCCATGTATGTTTGGCTCGATTTTACGAAATAATTTCGTGTGGCGCTTTCGATTTAATAAAGTCATGTCGAGAGAGGAAGAACGAAATTCCAGTATTCCGGTCAAGAGAGAGATAAAAACTTTTATTGACGCCACCGGTCGAGGCACGTTTTATTTTGCCTCTCAGAGCCTACATTGAAAACATTCAGTACTCACATTAGCTCTTAAAAGGCTAAGATGAAAGAAAAGGGGTGAATTATGCGGTTGACAACAATTAAAAGCGATGAAAGAAGCTGCTCAAAAACCGCTAGCGGTCATGGAGGGTTTAATAGTGTGGCCAACATTTTGACGTCTCCATTGTTGCCTACGCCAGCGGCCTCTATGCTTAGGCTGCCGAAGCCTACTTCAAGTGTTTTTTTCTACGTGTCCTTGCTCACGGTGCTGCTGCTCTAGGTTGTGCTCACTGTTAACCACATTAATATTTTGTTCGTCCATCATTAGATGAGTCTTATAAGCAGCATGAGCACTCCAAGGGAAAGAAAAGTGTTCCGAACAAGAGCCTGAGGAAGTGTCGGTGAAAGCGAATGCCACCGAAGTGATGGATGCCATCGACGTTCTGCGGAGGCGTGCAGGCGCACGCGAATGTTTAAGAGCAAGCCTTGTTAGCGCTGTCAGCATGCGAGCGTCACGTAAAGCCCACCCTGGTCAAGAAACGCCAAGCGCTGCTTACGGACTTCTTCACTACGGCTTGAACATCGAGTGCTGGTGGCAATAACTTGCTCTCCGAACGTGGTCAAAAAGTGTTCATTAGACAGCTGCGATGTGGAGAAATCAGTTTCTTTAGGGCTCAGTGGGCATAAAAGTAATTGCTTAATCGAATTTGGCCAGACGATATTTAATGTAAGCTTTCCGCTTTAGCGGGAGCACGTAAGTGCTGCTCCACAAAGTGAAACGGTCTGTGTGTACTCCGCTCAACTCTCAATCATGGCTTTATCTCGAGTGTTGTGGTTGCATCATGTGCCCATACTGCAGAGCCTTTGTGCATGAAAAGGTCTTTCGAAAGCTTTATAGCACCCTTCCGCTGTTGGCCTGCCGCACCCCTCAACGCCGCACCTAAGCTACCACTGAACGGACGGAAAGAGGCGTAACTTCGAACCAGCACCTCGCCGGGGTGAAGTTCACAGGCCGCGGACGCTGGTTCAGTTGACTAACAGCGGCGTTTAGTAGTGACCGAAATGAAAAAAAGAATAAGTGGAAACCTAGTCAGCTATCATATATAATGAGGCGTTGCGGAAAAAGCACCAGTGTTACGACGACACGAACTACTGTCGGCTATCTGAATTCCATGGCCTAAGTGTTGAAGCTCTTAATTCACACAATTTTCGCGGCCAATTTTAGTACAAAATTTGCTTTAAGTGGATAGGTAACTACATAGCAGTTGTTTCTGAGCAGTGGGCAAGGTTTTGAAACCTCAATAATTGGTTAAATTAACTGTAAAATCGAAACCTCGATTTTACGAAATTCTCGATTTAACGAAATTTTCGCCCGCAAGTACGACTTCGTTATATCGAGGTTTAACTGTATACTAAAAGTCTCCACCCCCAGGCTACCTAAAGTAAACATAGAAGGCACTGCCCAGTGCCTTAAACTGAACAAAAATCCATGTAAAACATCAATCAGCTGCAGAAACTGCATGCGAGGAAATTTACAGGGATTTGCCGAGAAACCTGCGGGGGAAAAGTGCTAAAAATAGGGAATTTCTGCATCGATAAGTGGGAATTTTTCTTGGCAGTGTGGAGTATCACTGGCCTGCCCTTGTCATGCTGCTCAGAGTCCCTGAAGAATATCAAAAATCAAGAAAGCAGAAGGAAGATTCTGTATAGAGTATAGCTATGACATCTCAGAGTTCTTGCTTCTAACTCTGTATTGGATTCCTTGCATTTCCCTTTCCCCAACTATGGCCATGTGGCCTCCCCCATCTTAATAAATATAATTCAATTCAATTCAATTGCTTTTGTTTTTACCCATGTTTTTTTAAATATTTTTCTCCTTTCACATTTTGGAGATTTCCCCCCCCCCCCCCCCCTTGAAATTAAAGCCTGCATATGGTGCCACCGCTTCTACTGTCTTTTGATGGCTTGTCTGTTTGTTTAATGGCTGGTCTGTTTGTTTAATGGCTGTGAATTTTATTTACAGGTACCCAATGTGCTTTTAAGTTCATCACCAGCAGCGTGGCAGTCCAGGCAACAGGAAAAATTGGAGGTCAGGATTCAAGGTTTTTTTCTATACTGTGCAAGCATTTCGGTAGTTTCCGGTTGTTTTTGATGTTGATAAGCGTTCAACAGTGACTTGGGTCCTGATGGTCCAAGCCATCCTTGTGCTGTGCAAGTACAGTGGAAACCCAATGATACGTCCCCCAGTATTATTCCCCATAGAAGCAGTGCATTAAAAAAATGGCAGCATCTCCACTCCGTGGATGATGGTGAGGGTGCGGAGTACGGGGACTCGAAATGACATCCAAGTTGTGCCTTGACCGTCATTCGATTTGAGGCGTGAGGTGCAAACCTTGATTAGTCCCTAAGTGAAACTGCAACTCACGGCTCAAATCGAATTTCGCTCGATTTTCGCTTGATGGACGGATGGACGCACAGATGCGCGCGGATGGACGCGGACGGACATTGGGAGGTCCTAAGGTACTCCACACTGTTACAAGCGAGGGAGTAAGCCGTTTGTCTCTCGGGTACTAACTCATGGTCGTATCCCAACGGGTAAGACGACTGACACTAACTCTGTGTGGTACACCAGACACAGGCTCGAATCCTGTCGGTGCCTGTGTGATTTTTTGCAATTGTTAATGCTAAGCGCACCGACGTGGACGGACATTGTGCGGTCATAAGGTACTCTGCACCTAAAACCCCGAATATACAATGCTCGGGTGCATGTGGTCCGCTTCATATGACGGACCGTGGTGGGGACCAACCGGCATTTTCCCCACTGTTTACACCACTTCGCTGCGTCGTCCTAGCCTTTCTTCATCCTTAACCCCGGTTTGACGCTGCTTGATGCACAAAGGTCCGCAGGCGGGCCAGACCACTTGCTGGACAGACGCAAGCAAGCAGCAAGGTACTGAAGGGCGGGAGTTAAGCTTTGACGGCCCCACGCGGCAGCATTACACCAATCGCGAGAGGTCGAAGAGCAGGTGGCTGGTGAACTGGGAATGTGAAACTCCAACCGATCTGACGAACGTGAAAGCATATATGCTGCAACCCCCGGCGATGACCGAACAGCCGCTTTCCTCACGCGCTTGATTCACATTTCTCCCTTACATGACGCCCTCTCTTTTCCTGTGCATCATTTCAACCTTCACGTCGCCCGACGATGGTCCTTTCTTTCCGGCCTCTGCCACTCTTGCCACCTGATCTTTGCTTGTCGGTGTCTTTCAAAGCCACGTTGTTGCTCGGTTCCTTTCTGTCCCTCCTTTTTTTTTTTTCAATCGCCACCTTGTATTATTGTTTGTTTCGCTGGCTTTGGCAGTTTCCCACTCTCACATTTTTCGGTCTAGCACCGGAAGGCATGGGGTTGCATGGCATGCGTTGCATGGCTGGTGGGCTAGTGCGGACGCCTTGGAGTCCCGGGAGGGAGGCACAAAATAGGCTTTTTTTATAGAAATTTCAGATTTTAGCTAAGGGTTCACAAACTACGCGAGATTGTGCTAAATATAGTAGTTTAAATAAGTTCTTATCCTACCTGTCGCGTGGCGCTGTCTGCTAGGCCGGCATTTACCCACACCCCAATCATTCGACACCCCGGTCATACAGCACCTTCGCACAGTTCCTTGAAAGTTGTATTATCGGGGTTCTGCTGTATATGCTCTCTGTCTTTTCTATAACCTTGTCATGCAGTTTAGAGGTGGCAAATGCCCAAATCTTTGCAAGCCTGCGAATTGTAAAGTGACCATTCAGGTACGTGTAGCGGCCTGTACAAAACTACTGCTGTGCGGAACTGATGTGAACTTGACCCCTTTACGTCTGCATCCTGTTTTTAGGGGCGACAATGACCGAAACTAGAAATAACAAAGGGGCTGGGATGCAGTACCTGCTCACAAGCACACGAAAATGGGGAACGCGTTGCAATGCAGCTATATTACTCAACCCTTTTGGCCACTTTTGGCCACTCCAACGGGAGTGGCGGGAGTAACTATGACTCTCTTGTCACTACGTCATTCGTTGCTACAACCCTTCACGTCTCCTCGGTTACTTTCGGCCGGGGGCAATTGCACACCCCTGTGCCCCATGCAGGGGCTGATTTCAAGGGTGTTGGTGCCATACCCCTGGGGGAGGTGGTATTCCCCTGTAACCCTACGTCGGGGGAGGGCGGGTGACGAGTGACTGTTAATCCGCGCGGAAGCAGTGATAAAAAACAGATTTACCCAATGGCCGGGAGCAGTAACGCGCTCCTGTAATCCAGCGTGGGAGGAGGCCGGGGTGTCAAAGTTGCCTGTAACTACGTCACTCGACGGTACACACTTGGTGTCTCATCGAGTTCTCTTTGATCGAGACACGGGCCGGAGGTTGCACACCTCTGTTACCCATGCGGGGGCCTAAAGGGTGTTGGTCCATTTCGCAGGGGGAGCTGGCATGCCCCTGTAACCCTGCTTCTGGGGAGCGCGAGTGTCGAGTTACGGAGGGTGGTAGAACTGGCCCTCCTGGGTGGCCCCAACCTCCACGAGGTACCCGCTGGGAAACGGCGGAACTTCCGAAAGGGGGTGAAGTCGGCTAATAGGGGTCACCCACTGGCTGCGCGGCATTGGACGGCAGTCGCAGGGTGGAAAAAAAGGTATCGATCCTTAAGCAGCCCGGGTAATTACCGCGGGTCTGCACACCCCCCTGCCGGGAGAGATGGGCGGTTTTGCTTTTCCGTCTCTCCGTCACACCGTGAGAGGAGACTAGTTGTATCTCTGCGAGTGGGTTGGTGGGCTGCTTCGGCGCCCCCCCTGCGATCCACGGGTGAACCCTGCAAGTCGGTCTCGGGTCTTGCGGACAAATCACCCTGGGGACCTTATCACCCCTCAGACCGATCACCTGCATGACCTTTGGGATGAGGCCTCTAGGCTTCTAGGCTTCTATGTATGTAGGCTTCTAGGAAAAACAGTAATTGCAAGGTTGAGGGACAGGAGGGGACGCAGGGTCATCGCAACGAAATGTAAGCTTGGGGTTACCCAAATCTCATTTGGCAGAAAGCTTTTACCTGCTTGTTAAAGGGGTCATGAAGACAAAATAGAGCTTTGTTTAACTAAGAACTGGCCTTTGATAACTCACTTGGTTCCGTTCCAGCTACTAGACGTTTTTTTAAACCCCCCCACTTCCTCTCCCACAAAGAAAAAAGACAAATGTTGGAAAAAGTCTGTGTTTTGCGACACAGTGATATAGTAGAAGCAGGGGTGACGTAGCATGGGCCAGCGCAAAAAAGTTATCTGTGTGTTAGCTGCAGGTCAGCATTCAAATAATAAGCCAAATCCCGCAGTAACGAAATTCCACGACTACGAAATTGCCGCGGCAACAAAATATTTTAGAATCCCTGGCAAACGCCCATTGACGCCCATGTATTTCATATCTCGTTGCAACGAAATGTTTTTGGAAAGCGATCCCGCGTTAAAGAAATTCGCTGCCAGTCCGGTTGGCATTTTACCTACTGATTTGAGGCTAACAGTCACCAAAAAGGGGTCAAATGCATTTTTTTCGAATTCAAAGTGGGTAAACTTTGGCCACAGCACACTTGCATGGCCTGTACCATGTTTGTTTACAAAGAAAACCATGCACCAGGCGGGAGCAAGAGGCCGTGGAGGCAGCCTCGCAGCAATACTACCAGGGGGCGGCACATGGGGACTCGCGGCGCAGCTACGGTGGTTAGAAGGGGAGGTGGCAGCTTTGGCCACCACTGCTGCGCGTACAGTGTGGGGTATGACGGGTCTCTGGATGGGCCGCTGCGCATACGATACGTGCACCCGAGATTTATTTGCGTGGCGTTTGAACTGCACTTAAAGGCCAACTGCACTCAAATTTCACCCTGGCTAATTTTCTTCGAAATGTAGTAGGTACCATGAGAACTACTGCGACGCGACCGGTAGCTCTGTGCAATGCGTGGTTATTCAGTTTCAGGCACTCAAAATACCGCCCTTGCAGACGACAAAGCACCTGCCGGCGTGTCGCGCAAGCAGCCATTTAGCGGAAGTGACATGCCAGCTGTCCAGGCCGATCGGCCTGCCTCGCAGCGGGAGAACCCGGAAACTCGTATTTCGCGCCGCCGGTACGCCTGGCTTTCATGGCTCCGAAGAGGCTTCGAACCGTGCGGTTCTCTCCTTTTCGAGTGTCGTCGCGACATCATGCCTATGTGGTGTGCTGCTGTTGGAGCGCACGAATAGTGTCGTGCTTGCGGGACAAGCGCTCGCTTTTCCGCGCGCCTCCCACACCCCCGCACGCGCGCGCTCACACTCTCCTCCTGGCTGGCCGAGCCGGCCGCGTCGGCCGGTCCGCACAGCTCGCTCCGTCAGGCCAGGCCGTCTGGCTACTTGCGCCGACGGCTGATACGTCACTTTCACCTGCCCGTAATGGCCGCGTTTTGCCCAGTTTCGTTTTCAAAATCGTCGATTTTTGCTGGTCGCTTGCGGCGTAATTACGCACATTTTAGGCATCATACTTCGTGCATCGTGGTCTTTTTAGTCATACTATGCAGGAACAGTGATTTCGCGTGGTCGAAATTTTGAGTGCAGTTGGCCTTTAATTGCGCAACGCCTGCTCATCGCATATCCTAATGAGCTAAAATGTAGAAAAACAAAAACTGTTTCTTCAATACCTGTCTCATCTGATCAGCGTACCTGGCGATGACGGGCTCATTCTGTTGAAATTAACCACCCGCTCTGCAGCTGAATTGTAATGAACACACATATTTTTTGACCCGCCGCGGTGGCTCAGTGGCTAAGGCGTTGCGCTGCTGAGCACGAGGTCGCGGGTTCGATTCCCGGCCGCGGCGGCCGCTTTTCCGATGGAGGCGAAAAGCAAAAATGCCCGTGTGTACGAGATTTCGGCGCACGATAAAGATCCCCAGGTGGTCAAAATTAATCCGGAGCCCTCCACTACGGCGTGCCTCATCGCCTGCGTTGCGTCGGCGCGTTAAACCCCACAATCAATCATCACACATATTTTTTGGAGCAGCCTGTTAGCGAACGCGCTCAATATCGAGACTTAGTCAGCTTTCCATTGCTCCTAAGCAGAAACAGCACATATTCTGGGCAGCAGTAGCAACTAAACAGTCACAAATGAGCTGCTACTGTAGCAAGTATCGTAGGGACTTGGAAAACGTGATTCACGACGCTGGTTAGGGGGGTTTTATTTACCGTATTTATTCGAAAATAGGTCGAGCACGACTATAGGTCGACCCCCTAAAAATTGAAGTCGCCGAAAAAAAAAATAATATATTCGATTATAGGTCGACCCATACTTTTAAGAAAAAACTTGAGGAAACTTTTTAAAACTCCCATTTATTTACAACGCGGTCACCTCACTGGTTGGAGCCACACACTGCGTCGTCGTCGGAACTTGCGCCGCATGCGCCGCAGTTCATTACCCACCTCCGCCCCCGACTGGCTTTGAAGGCTGAACGGCCAATCCTGCCTCGCAGCGCTAACTGTTGAGCTTTGGTCTGAATATCGCACGCTCCTCTTCCACGGGCAGCTGGAGTTTTTTCTCGAGAGCATCGTGCCTTCCAATTGTAGGGCCACGAAACGCACGACGCAGTCCCCTACAAGCAAAAAGTTCGTCCCGCTGTTTCCGCCATCCCCTGATCAGCTTTTCATTAACGTCTAACTCTCGCTGAGCGGCGCAGTTGTTCAAGTTCTCAGCAAACAGGATCACCCGCCGCTTAAAGTCCGACGTGACATCGCGAAATGCGCACGAGAAAAACGTTATGTGCGGAAATCACAACGAAGCAAACACAAAGAAAGCGCATGAAACGGAGAACGGGAGATAGTGGAGACAGCGAGCGAAGCAGGCAACGCCGTTCCGTTCACGAGGTGGCTACGCTAGGTGGCGAAAGTCACCTTTACCCCCACCTCGCGCTAGCCGCTACCGCGGCTCCGAAGACACCAAGCCAAGCCAATCTGGCTCTCTAGCCAATACGTCAGCTCGCTTATAGTGCCTAGAATATACTAGGCACTATAGTTCAGCCGCAGGTAATGCGCGATAGCCGGCAGTGACTGTGGGTGGTTTTCTTACGCTGATTGTTTTGTTATTTTTTCCCTTATTTTCTTGCCTGTCTTTGTTCTAGATGCTCCGCGCTGCCGCCTCAAATTGAGGAGCGCCGGACGCGACGGAGAAACGGATCGCTCGGTGCGCTCGCCATTTTTGATCACAACTATAGGTCGAGGTTCTTCGGTCACGATTATAGGTCGACCCTCAATTTTTAAGCACATTTTCGGAAAAAAAAGGTCGACCTATATTCGAATAAATACGGTAGGTTATTCTGTAGGCTGCAAGGCCCATTTTACATCTTTCTCTCTCTTACACACACACGCACAAAATCCTGGACAGCAACAGGTGTTTCATATTTGTGCGCTAAATTTGAGAAACAAAGGCGAAATATTGACGCTTCTATCAGATGTGAAAGGCTGCTTTGTTTTCATCAGTACGGGCCAACTAGCCTGGCTAAACAGAGTTTGGGATACATTTTGCAGCAGGAAGTGAAGACACGGGGCACTTGCTAAGGCAGTAACGAGCATTTATTTGCGCTGCATTGCCCACTCAGGAAGGCAGCAACTGGCAACAAAGCAGTATAGCTTGCGCACAATGCATGCAAAATGTGCAAGGTGTAGGTGAAGAGAAAAAAACAAACCAAAAACAAGACAAGTCAAAGATAAAAAGTCAAGAGAACAAGTGGCAGTAGTATCAAGTCACGCGCCGAAGCTTCAGTCGCGCATCCTCTGTGTTTTCCCCTGCCTTGCCTTGTTTTCAGCCTGTGAGCACATAAAACTTGATGACATTTGTCAATTCCTTGCTGTGAGTCTCACAACCGACGTAATTCAGTTCATTTTCATTTCAGCTTGGTTCATTTTGTTTCATTCATTCGTTCATTTTCGTTTCATTTCATAAATCAGTTCATTCAGTTCAGCTTCGCCGTTGTTCTTTTTGATTCTCTTTCCTAGTACTTCTCCTCTAGAAGTCGTTGACTATCCTTTTTTGCGGCAGTTTTCTGGACAGGTAGGCCGGCGTGTTAGGAAAGACCGACGGTACTGCGTTGTCGGTTAAGCATGGCCGGCCGCGTTCGACCTTCACCTCCTGCCCATTCACTATGTGAGTGCAGTGCCGCTCGATAAAGCACTCTTCGAAGTGCAGTTCGCAAAGCCCTGATGATCTGTCCAACTGCTTGTCTGCGCGCGGAATGTCCCGCTGCCACGTTCGAAGCATTTCTTCATTGTCCGGTGCAGCGAAAATTGACACTTTGGTGCCCCTTTTTGCGTGCGGAAACATAACCCGACGTACAGCCAGGCGCAAAGCAATGCGTTTGACGCTTTGAAAGTTTAGCCGCAAGTTCGGCCATCACTCACATCGTCCCGACGTCAGCGTTTTCAGAATGTGCAGCTCCAAAAGCAGGAAAAGCACCATGGAAAGGGGAATGCACAAACGCCTGCCACTGAATGACTACAGCTGACAACACGCCGAAGAGCTTTGCAACAGGCATCTAAGACACGATGCACGCGCCCCCTGTCGCTGCTACACGCCTACGCATGCACTTGCTGCCGCGAAAATCCCACCTCCCCTTCTAGCCACCATAGCGCAGCTTTGGCTTTGGCTACGTTAGCCTGCTACCGCTGAACAGCGCACATGCGTTTGTTGCATGTGAGGTGATCGGCATGTTTGCTCTCAGTAAGATGCCTCCACAACTCAAAAGTGGTAGTTTTTATCACTATAAGATAAGGCACCAATCATTGCTCAAGGCAGCAACCCAAGTGGTAGAAGGGAGGCTAGTGCCGACGAGTTTGGAACCACCTGTAGCTTGCTCTACCCTTTTGAAAAGCAAGGATGCCACCCTGTAATGGCACACGTGCGCAAAACAAAATATTGATGTCTGGGGCCTTTCTGGATGTCAACAAAGCAGTGCTCACTTAGTTTTGTGGAGAGAATTGGAACAACGAGGTGCCGCTGTCTGGCAAAGTTCGTCAACAGAAGAAGTTGGACTTTGCTTGCATGCTCAAACATACTCGGTGCCGAGGGCCAAGGAGAAAGACATGCAGACATGCAGACAAGGCTAACCCGTGGGATGTTTTGGATGCGTTTGACACGATGTTGTCATTCTTAGGCGTGCACAATGACTAGCAGGGAACCACTCTTTGTAGTGTGAGAGCTGAGCTGTGAAGTTGCTGCTAGGTAAGGCTCGCAAAGTAATGTAAACCACTTTCAGAAGTAAATTCTTGATTTGTGGCAGATTTTTCTGTCATTGATGTTTCATTCTCGCAGCAACAAAGTTCTCGCAAAAGTGAATTTTTTGGCTTTCCCCGGCGGTTTCGTTATTGCGGGGTTCGACTGCAAGTGGAACTACAGGCCCCACTACAATTGCCCAGTTGTGTTTTTTTGCTGGTGGGCCATCAATCGCACTAACAAGATTCTGCTCTGTAAAGGGGAGTCGCCACACTGCTTCACATGTAATCTTTAATATCTCCATTAGTTGCTCACAGCTTGCGATAATATTGGTGTTGTTGGTTTTGGGACAAAGCAGCCTTTTTAATGAATCGAACTTGTATTTTCTTTTTGTGGCCGCTTTAAAGAGACACTGAACTGATTTGTAAACATGTGGTGACCAGTCCCGCAAACATAGCGCGTGGCAGTGAGGACACAACAGCCACTTTTGGGGGTGTAGGCACACTGACCACACAGGTCACGCGGGCTACTTTTTATTAGTGCAGTCGCTGCGGCATCTCTTGGGTGTGTGTGGAAGTTCATCCGTTTAGCACCACCAGGTGGAGCCAGTTACCACGCTTCTTCCCCCCTCAAGGAGAATACCAAAGTTCAAGGAGAATACCAAAGCACAGGACAGCGTTCCCTGGTGCTCCGGCGAAGCCGAGGTGTGGGAGGAGGCGAGAGGCACAAGATGTGCGGTGAACCTAAGTTCCTGGCCTCCCGTGAGAACAGCTTGCTGGAAGGAAGCACTTGTTAAGCTGAACTTGGTGGTACCATGTTGGTATTGACACTGTCAGCTGTGTCTCCGGTCGTTGACGACGGTGGTACTTGTAGCTCTAGGCATTCAGGGGAGCTGCCAGATCCATGGAGGCTGGGCCGGTCTGGTATCAGCTGGGGTTGCCTGAGACGATCTGGGTGGCGGGTCGATTGTCGCCCATCGTCGAACTGCAGCTCCATCTGGGAATTGTGTTGCCTGGTGACTGTGGTGGGCATCCAACTCAGACCCGGATGGAAGTTGTTGGCGAACACCCTGTCTCCTGGTTGCGCTTGCTCCCTTGGCTTGGCTCTTTGATCATGATTTCACTTCTGAGGGAGTTGTTTCTGGAAGACTGTTGTTTGTAGGTCCGGCCGAAGCAGATCCAATGCAGTCTTGAGTTTCCATCCCATTAGCAGCTCAGACTGGCAGCACGTGGTTACTTTGTGGGGCATCGACCGATATGCTTATTTTTGCAATTTTTGTGTGCAGGTCTCCTGTGCCAACTTTCTGTAGTTTTACCTTCATCGTCCGAACAGCCCTCTCTGTAGCACCATTAGAGGCAGGATGATAGGGTAGTGCTAGCATCCGTTTCACACCGGTCTTATTCAACAACTCTCATAGGCTTCATTCAGGAACGTGGGGCCATTGTCCAATGCCACCATATCTGGGAGACTGTGGTTCGTTAACATGACTTGAATGCACGCAATTGTGCTTTTCGCCGTTGGCGATGACACGGGGAACACCTCAATCCATTTGGAGTACGCATCAATTGCAATCAAAAAGTACAAGTTCCTGTAAGATCCGGTATAGTCCACGTGAATTCTTGACCAGGCCCTGTCTGGGAACGGCATCATGGGCACCGTTCTGGGTGATTGTGGTTGTTGGCAAGCACAGCGCTGTTGTACCGTAGCCACAATGTCGCTGTCCAGCGTAGGCCACCACATGGCTTCGTGCCTTCATCTTCGAGACCCCAAGGGGGCTCTTGTGCAGCAACTTAACGACTTTCCGTTGGAGGCAGGCGGGTACCACAGCATGGTTGCCCCACTCCACACAGTTCTGATGCACACTCAACTCATTGAACCGATCCACATAACGCCCCTCCCCCCCACCCTGCTGTCATGTCTCACGTACAGACCCCACAAATCTTGTAATACCCTAAACAGCACTGGGTCTCTTGTAGTGGCTTCAGCAACCACTTTTGGTGACATCACATGGGAATATACACCTTCCAACATGAACTCTTGTGCAGGAGCCCCCTTCCGAACATCATGTTGTTGGCAAAGGACGGCGACTCAACCCATTTGCGGGGGCTATCAGGCCTCCAGGCCTATAGCTCAGGCTGTAGCTGTACCCTGCCAGCAGCAACGCCCAGCGAAGAACCCTCGGCGAGCACATTTCAGGAATCCGCCTTCCCGCTCCTAATAGACCTAGGAAAGGTTTGTGGGTAGTAACCACTTCGAATTCCCATCCCCACAGATACTGTCCAAGAACTTAGTGACCTCAAACACGAGTCCAAGTGCCTCTTTATCCAGCTGACTGGAGTTCTTTTCGGCGGCAGTGAGGCTTCAGGATGTGAAAGCTATCAGCAGCTCCTGTCCCCAAACCTCTCGCCATGCCAGACCCACCCCCAGGCCATGAGGGGAAGCATCAGCAACCAACACCATTGGCCTGGATGGGTCGTAATGGGCCAGGCCGCAGGCAGATGCGAGCATTTTTTTGCTGCGAATGAAGGCACGCTGTTCGACTGCAGTCCAATGCCACTTGGTCCCAGCTGTCAGCAAGTGATTCAATGGTTGCTGGACCTCTGACAGGTTCAGAAGGAACTTCCTGCAGAAATTCACTAAGCCCAAATAGATTTGAAGCTGTTCTATACCTTGCAGTACGGGGCCTTTCTCAACCGCTTCAGTCTTAGCGAGACTTGGACATAGTCCAGCAGTACTTGACCTCGGCTAACAGAAATTTCATTTCGCGAGCTTCAGCTTCAGGCCCACTTCTAGCAGTCGCTCTAGTACCTTGCAGATATTTTCCCAGTGTTTGTTGTCACTTTCGCCTGTTTCTTAGATGTCATCGAAGGATACTGTGACACGATCAAGTCCCCTCAAAAGGTTTTCCATCTCTCTTTGAAATATTGCCAGCACTGATGTCACCCCGAAGGGCAGCCTTGTATATTGAAACAAGCTTTTTGGTGTGTTACGGTGACGAACTCTCGCGATTCCTCCTCCAGCTCAATGTGCTGGTAGGTGTCCTTCAAATCTACCTTTTTTACTGCTCTGGGCCTGCCCGGGATTGCATCAAGTTCGCCTGCGGCACCTTCGTGCAACCGGTCTCCACCCTGGCCGCCCTCCTGACCTGCAAGGCTGGGTGCATGGACCGTGTCACCGACAACTCCTGAACTTTATACACGAAACTAACTTGTTCGTGTTTCTGTAAGCGCCTACATCTATTATGCCGCAGGGCAAACTTTCGAATTTAAAAAAAAAAAAAAAAAAAAAAAAACGCATCTAGGCCGGTTTCGATTTTAGGCCGACCCCCGAAATTCAGAAAGCCAGAAAAAAAAAAAAATTACCTCAAATGTAAGCCGAATGAAAAAAGGCACTGGACCGAGACTACAGCATGCACTTTATTTTTTTGCGATGCTTGTCGTAGCATGTTCAAAGCTCACTGGCAGGCTAAACTTGAACCACGAGCCGTTTTGTAAAACGAGTGACCCAGCCCCCGCTGTCTTTGAACTGAGCCCGCACGACGCCTCGAATGTTTGTGATCTCCCTCACCTTCGCCTGTATTATCTCCGTCGTCACAGGCATTCCACCCTCTCTTTGCTGCTGGGTAAAGTCAGCAACTTCCTTCTCTACCTCGTGGTATTAGGGCTGCCACCTGACCGGTTTTGGACCGGTCCGACCGGTTGTTTGGACAGTGGGCTGGTTGCCGGTGTGTACCTAAAACCGGCCGACATTGGCCGTTTTTTTTCTCTCTGGCCATCGTGCCGTGGGTATTCCTTTTTTGGTCTTTTGTAAGTGTCAATACAGCAAGTACGCCGATAAATATGTGTTGACAAGTCGTGCAAAGGGACGCGAGCGGAGAAAATATGTGGCCGAGCGCGATTCCTGAAATGGAAGGGGACCAAAGGGAGGAACAACACAACGAAATGCCGCTGGCGCGGTCAGCAAGTGCGGTTGTTTTTCACTGCAGCACATTCAGAGCAATAACCAAAATCTCAATCTTTTCAGTGCAAACGTTATGTGGATTTCTCTGTAGGAAAAACCTTACAATAAATGGCATTGCATGTAAAAAAACAAAAAAAGAACCATGATGTCTTTGCACAAATTCAACCTCCTATATAGCACGCCCCCTCCCCCCCCACCCCGAACGTCCGGTCGGTTTTTCTTCGGGGAAAGGTGGCAACACTGCACTATTGTGTCCTGTGAAGGCCATTCGCTTGGCGGCACAGTTGAAAAGTTCGTTCCACTGCTTCCACCATCGGCATGCATTCTTCTCATTGACTCCGAAGTCATGCTGTGTGAGGTTGGAAGTTCTCTCGGCCTAGACTACCTTCCACCTGAAAGCCGTGGCACCACCTGGCGGGCGCCATTGTGCCGCGAACACAGCTACTTCTCGAGGCCACGCAATGGTGTACGGAAGCAAGCACGAAACGTTGAGGGCTGGGTTCACAACAAATGTTTCGCAATGTTCAAGCAGGAAAAATGGAGCCTGAAAAACATAGAGTTCTAGAAACTCATTGAAAACCTGCAAGCCTGTGGCCGCGAGATGGCGTTGAGTGTGTAGCGGTGGCAGGAAAGCCTCATCCTCAAATTTAAGCGGACCCCCGACTTTCGTAAACAACTTTTTTTAAAAAAAGTACTAGTCTAGATCTGAGTAGCTTTGGGAACTTTACTCCTCCTTGGAGTTTCGTGAACAAGTCATCGATGTGTGGCACAGGATACGTTTCCACACGTGCTATGGGATTGACCATTATCTTGAAATTGCCACATATTGGCTTCTGCCCGTCTTGTTTCAGCACCAGAACAATGGGCGCTGCCCATCTAGCAAACTTCACTGGTCGGACCACGCCTTCATGGACCAGTCTTTGCAAGGACTCATCAAACTTATCCTCTAGAGCAAACGGAATTCGCTGTGATTTCAAGAATTTGGGTTTAGCGTCTTGTGGTGCCGTGATGTGAGCCTTAAGTGCCCGGAGCGTGCCTTACCCGTCAGGAAACACTTCCTGGTACAGAGCCACCACCTCTTCTGCAGATGACAGAGACAACATAGATCCCGGCTTGCTGATCCCCAAGTGCAATTCCTTCATCCGATAGCTTCTACTGAACAGTGAGGGGCAAGATCCTTTTACCACAAACAGTGGTAGCTGTCTCTCTTCCTTGCCAAGCTTTACAGCTGCCGCGAACTTACCTGCGACTGGCCGCTTGTCTCCACAATAGCTCCAAAGTTTTATGTCAGATGGTTCCAGAATGGCTGACAGAAGCAGTTGCGTGAACTTTTTTTCACTTATTGTTGACAGACTGGTGCCTGTATCCAGTTCCATTTATAGCGGCACGCTGTTAACGATAACCTTGATGGGCATCGGCACCGAACCGGCTGTCTGTAGTGACCAAAGGTCATACATTGCTAGCATTTCCGTCTCATCTGGCGTACCATGCACTTCATCCACGGCATTCACGTGCTTCGAATCTGTGTGGCACATCTGTTAATCTGTGGGCCTGCGATCAGTCTTGCACACCCTTGCGAGATGCCCTTGCCGCCCGAATTTGTAGCAAGCTGACTTCCTGTGTTGACACTGGTGCGCTTGGTGGGTACCTCTGCAGCAGAAACACCCGCATTTTTGGTGCCCTGATTGCAAGATGTTTGTCGACACCGTGGCCGTTTCCACTGTCAATTGGGCTGGCACGGACTGTGGTGTCAGTTGAGTGCTCAGCGTACGGGAGTCCTTGTGAGCAGCCTTGATGGCCCTCACCGTGCTTTTTGTGGTTTATAAGTTCAATTCAGCTGTTTTTAATAACTGCGTTTGCATCGGCATGTTGTTAATGCTACTGACAATTTGGTCTCGTACCATGCGGTTCCACAACACCTGAAATGCTGGTACGTAGTCACCCACCGCTTCCCCTTCCTGCTTGTCTTGAAAAGAACTTAAAACTTGCTGCCACCTCCAACACTCTTGGCGAGAAGTGGTTGTTGAGGATATCAAAAATTCTGGATAAGCTGGTCTCGGCAGGTTTCCCTGGGACCATTAAACTTCGTAGCACAAGGCATACGTCGAGGCTCCGCAACACGTCAGAAATACGGCTGTCTTCTTACTGTCGGGTGCGTCATTCACCGTGACGTACAGCTCCACCCGCTCCCGGTACTCCGTCCAGTCTATGGTGTCCGCGTTGAACTTGTCTATCGTCCCGGTGACTGGAATGCCTGCTCTTGCGTCGCTGTTCACTTGAAGCGTTTTTCCTCATTACGAGTTGTGGGGATAAGTCCTGCGAACATAGTGCACGGCAGTGAGGACACAACAGCCAGTGCTGGGGGCGTAGGCACACTGACCACACAGGTCATGCGCGCTACCTTTTATTAGCGCAGTTACTGCTGCCTCTCTTGGGTGTGCATGGAAGTTCATTTGTTTAGCGTCACCAGGTGGAGCCAGTTACCACAACATTGCGCAATTACTAACCCAAATTGTAGTCTGCAGTCTCTAGGCCATGTTTCGACCACTCTCACTGCGTTTATGACCACTTTCACTGCGTTTATGCGACTTTATTCAGTAGAGGAGGAGGAAAAATCTCTATTCGACTTAATAGCTGGTAGGTGGGCAGGGTCCTTAGTCCAGGACTCCGTTGGTTCTACCTGCCGTTTTCGCGCTTTTGTTCAGCCATAGCTGCCTACTGGGGTCTCCCACTGCTCGTAGGTAGAACTGGGAATTGGTTTCAAACCAGGGCTATTCTGGCACTCCCAGGCCTGATCGTATAGAGTAGCACGTTGGCCGCAGTAACTGCACGGGGGACATAGAGTGTGGGGTTAGTGGCGTGTATTCTCGTGGGGTGTGGAAACGTGTTTGTTGTCGGTGGTAGGTCACTTCTTGTTCTTCGGACAGGGGGTCAGCTCCTGGCGGGTAAGTGCGTCGAGATGGTCTGTAGTGTTGCGTTACGTCGCTGAAAGTAGTGAGAGGGGCTGATCTTGAGCTGGAGCACCCGGCCTATCCACCCCCTCAGGTGGTGCTGTGGGATCTGCGGGTAATCTGCTATTGAGTTGTCTCTAGTTCCCATTTCTTTTTCTGTAGGAGGCATGGTTCATGAAACCACTGCTTGCAGGCCTTGCTGGCAGTGAGGGGATCACCTTGGCGCAGGTCACACTTGGGGTTACAGAGATGGTGAGACTGTGGGTCCCGGGGGCGGCACCATTCACATGTCGTAATGTCAGGCGTAGTGCACACGTCGGTGCGGTGGCCTTATGTTTATCATCTGTAGCAGTAGGGTAGCCTCTTCTTGTAGCGGTAGCAGCGAGCTTCTACTCTTTTTTATAGATGTAGCATTTTCGAATTTATCCAGTAGAAAAATCAATGTGAAAATGCTGTCCTCTCTGCATCCTCCTTGCCGACTTCCTATGACGTTTCATATGGCGTCAGAACAAGATGGCTTGGCCTGACTGCGCTACTGCGTGGCTCGCTGACCCTCCGATAGAATCAGTAGGCCAGGCATTTAGTCCTGCCGGTGGCCGGCGGGCCGTCGCAATTCGTTCACTCAGTTGAAACTAAGCCACGACACGTTTGTGCCTGTGTCACGTGTCTGACACAGCAAAGAAATGAGGCTCGGGTTGAGGCATTCGATGTCCACACAATATATTTACAAAACCAAACCTCAAAGAAACGGGATCATAGAAAATGAACAAGCATATCACACTACACAAAAAAGAAGCAAGCACAAGCTCGCACTATCAGAAATCTAGTCAAAAGGTCACTATAACTGTCTATGCCAAATTCAAACAAATCCTACCGCTGGTACCACGACAAACCTGGTGCAATGCCAGTGACAGGCCCAGTGGGTTGGCTGGCTTACGCGGTGACGCACGTAGCAGCACGTCACGCTGGCGCGTGGTGGTCTCCAGTGGCCCGGATGACTGTGGTGCGATGCCACGGGTTCCTTGAGCAGCACGGCTCAGCAGGAGGCCAGCAGTGCGAAGCTGCTGGTTATAGGTGATTTCGAGCTGCCCGCTGCCAACGGTGTGATGCCACTGGTGCGTTGTGGGGCACGGCCCGACAGGTTGCCGGCGGTGTGATGCCGCCGGTGCGCTCACGAAAGGGCACCTTCAGGGCTCAGAGGGCTCAATGCTGGTCCACCAGCTCTCATCGCGGCGGTAGCACAACCACCTGGAAGCCCCGATGCTCGACCCGAACTTGCCACCATTCCTCCCAAGACCTCGTTCCACACCCCCTACTCAAACTTCGTCATCCTCCTCCTCAGCTCGCATTGTACCATGTGAGGTTCCCATTTGTTGGTCCAACTAACCTCCTCCTCCTCCTCCTCTTCGATCACCCTGTGTGTCTTCATTAATCCCTTCAAAATCCTTCTCGCCATCCCATAAGCTGCTTATTCATTCTCTTCGTCTTTTCTTCAATCCTTCTTCTCGTTCCAATCCCCCTTAGGGTATGGTCTGGTTTTCTTTTTCTCGCCCCACACTTTGCCACATGACAGCCTGGAAGAATGTGTTTTTGGTTTGTTAGTTAGTAGACTGTATCAAGCTCTAAATCCAAGTCAGTCTACTCAAGCACACATACGACGCTCGACGCTCCGCTGACTTGTACGCTAGTAGAAATATCTAAGGCCAATTGAAGGCGGAAGAAGAGTCAGCGAAGTTAATATAGGTGCGAAGGAATTAAATCAACTGAAACTTTTATCGCACAGTGTAAAACCAGGGTGCAGGGAGCACTTTTTGCGCTTGGTGAAGTAGCACAGCAGTCAGCAGCACGACCACACATCTACGAATGCTTTTATGTGTAAGGAATGCAGTCAGTAGACACGAGACATTGTGGGGATTTGGGGGACGCTTACTGGACAAGCGCTATACAAGAAATAGTCGTCTAAGTTGCTTGAAGTGTTAAAAATAAATAAAAATGTAAATTGGCTACGCAATTATTTTATATTTCCGCCCCTGGCATTGCTGGCTTATGGGTGAGTGGTCTGGAGCACTAGGTATATTGCTTTGCAAATTGAAGTTCGAATCCACGATAGTGCATTTTTTTTAAATTGATTGATTTGTTTTTGGGCAATGTTTTCTGTACTGAAATCACCATTTTTATGCTGTAACGTTCATTGCTTGACGAGCAAGTTCACCAAGCGCGTGCAGACTGACACTGACGCGCTGGCGAGTTCTCGTTGACGTGGTGTTGCCAGGACCGACTGCATGCGGGCACAGCCCCGAATCAGCCGATCCTTGGCCTGGTGCAAACACACTTTTTACGTTTCAGGCATGAGCCAGGGAAGCTCCAAAGGTGGGGGAAAAGCGCATCGTATTTGAGTGTCTGCAGTGATGCGGATTGCGTTCATCCACTGCGTGTGCCTCGGCTAGTGATTGTTACAATTCCAAGCTATGCTGGTCAGCTTATCTGACACGCTTTACAGCTGACAACATGGCAGAATCGCGGTGTGCCGATTACTGAGACATCAAGAATGCCAACGATAACGTTGGCCAAGCGTGCTGTTTCACAGAACTGAAACCGAAACTGGTTAGAATTCTAATCTTGGACATCGTCCAGCCACGTAGCACCTTGTATTGACGTCACTGCTGCTGTTGATGGGTCGCCGTAAACCGTGCATGGTAGGTTTTCTTCTTGCAGGCTTTATAAAATAAATACCGCCTTATCGCCCGCATAAACGATGAAAAGTGTCTTTATTTGGGCCAGTCTATGCAGTGCAAGCAAAAACAGGAGCTTGACAGATTCAACCCCTGGGTGCTTTCGAGGCTCACATGCAAGGATTTGCACAGCAGCGGTAGCTTCTAACTGCTGCCGTCTCTTTTTCAGTCCCTAAAGTCGGCTGCACTCGGTCTGGCACTTCCTTTAAGAGACTGCACTCTTCACGAAATGTCACAAGCAAAACATCTCAGGCTCCGAAGGAACAGCAAGGAACCTGCACTTGCAGCTCACGGTGAGTCCAGCTTGCAGTGGTTTCACCGCTGTTGCCTCTATAATGTAAATAGGGGAGAGTGGTCAAGCAATAAAAGCAACTGCAGTTTGTTAGTTTGTATACTGTGTGCTCACTATGACAGTGCTAGCCCAATACTTGTGTAGTCTTTCAGGTTTAAAAAATTGGCTGCTTATCTGCTCACCTCGCTGAAAATGCCGTCAAAAGATGATGGTCTTTCTACCTCTCTTCATTTTCCTGCTCACCTGTCGCGTTCCTCCCGCGATAAACATAGTGGGCGTTAGATCAACTCACTGCAATTTTTCTGGGTTTCACCACTTGCGTGCCATCTACAGGAACTTTTAGTTATGGTTGGACTTGTGGAATGCCGCCACAAGGTCTAAGATGGGGTAAGAGCATTTTTTGTATTGTTTTTGTATGGCTTGTTTTTGTTACTCAAGAAAGTAATTGCTTAGTGAAACCTGGGGTATGCTTGACAAACAGGGCCACGTAAGGCAACGTCGCTTACACCAATTGGCCAGCGTCATGTAAGACAACTCCAAAGCGCCAGACTGCTGTGCAGCTAAAACAAGCATAGTGCACCTAGTATCAACAGCAGTGCTCATTGGTACTTCTATGTTTACGTGTATTTTAGAAATTTTTTCTGTTTCCCGGACAATTCTTACCGCTGAAAAATGGATATGCATTACATTTAGGCGCAAATAGCTCGTTCGGCAAGCTTATAACCTCTGCCTAATTTGCATTTGCTTTTTCCGGCCTCGTCAAATCGCAGAGCAGGCTGGTATGACATCATAGGTTCTGTTGCGGGAAATGAGCTGGTGGGTCGCATGGCCATTCGCTTTTTTTCTAATTATACAGCTTATTTAAGCGCAGTTTACAATAAAAGTGGTGTCAGTATCATTCTAAAGAGGCATTCTTTTGAATGAACCAAACTTGTGTTTTGTCTTCATGGCTCCTTTAAAGTAGTAACAATGGCCATGGCTTGGGGTACAGCAGATGGGAGTTTTTTAACAGAGCAGCGACCAGTTGATAAGAACCGTAACGTGAATAACGCAGATTCAGACTCGTTCCATACTTTTCATAATGTTTCCTGACATTTGGACGAAATTGAATTTGAAAATTCAAAAAGTGCTAGGGGCATTGTAAACCTACTTTCTGGCGTGTCGGCAGCATGATGTTGGCAGAAGTATTGGCATTCCAACTACGAGTGCCGACAGTTTGAGATACATTGTTTACAAACATAAGGTCTTCACCACGGCTGACGTTACCTCACACCGCCGCAAGGTAGGCAAAGGTAGGCCAGTGGGAATACCATGATGTCCTGTATCGTCTATCCGGTGGCAACGTCCAAAATTATTGCACACCTCACCCATGTTCAAGAGACATCTTTTTGAGCTAAGGCCCTCCATGTTTTTTTTTGTTTTTTTTTATGTGAGGTATCCATGAAATTCAACCCCCTTGTCGGGTTGGCTGCAGTTTGCAGTTATTAGCAATCTTCAATCAACCGCTTCCAGACAGTGCTGTCGAAGCTGTGAGGTGTAGTTGCAGCTTTGCAATACACTGAAGGAAATAGCCCTTGGGTGCGTCATTGTAATGATCAGAGGTCCAACTAGAATCTCGTGCCAGACGTACGACTCGCTCCGTTGCACGTTGTCAGCACTTGTATTTCCGGCACGAAAACAAGACCACCAACGAAAAACTAGCGAATCGTTCTCAGGACTTAGCACACCCACCCGGGCAGTTCGGCAAAACACAAGTCTCTGGAGAATGTCCTCGCGGCGTCTCACCAAACCCCAGTCCCGGCTCGGATGTCAGCGTTGGTGACTGGCCGCGACTGCTGAGGGGGCGGAGTTCCTTGGGCCTACGCCGCGAGGCAAGCGGGCACTAGGGCTGTTTGAGCGCTCCTCCGGAACAAGGACAAGAGGTACGCCTTGTCTTCTCGCCGGCCTGGAGGTCCAAGACGTAGGCCCGAACCACTGATCGAGCGGCCTCGTTTTCTTCCTCTCTCGTTCTCCCTTCGCGTGCCCCGTCTTCTTCCGTCTCGTCGTCGGTCCCGCCCGTCATTTACACTTTCCCGCGCTTTCCCAACAGTAAAATCCCACTCTTTACCACAATCACCCCCCTTTTTAGAAAGTTGTGAACACAACTATTCCATGTTCCGGAGATGTGCGGTTTGAAGGAATGATTTAAAAGTGCCGCTTACAACATAGGGGCCGCTTACAACATAATTGCACCCCAAATGTACAGGAGAAACTACAAAAGACGCACAGCACACACGTCATTCAACGGTCACGACGTAAAACGCGTATTCCTCGCATCTATGCCCTGCTCATATAGTCAGCACCAACGTTTTCAGTGCCTTTGATATAATGTACGGTGAAAGCATACTCCTGAAGTGACAAGCTCCATCGCAAAACCCTGTTGTTTACGTGTTTTGCAGACTGCAAGTACTGTAGAGGTTGATGATCGCATTCAATAATGAACGATTTACCATAAAGGTAAATGTGAAATTTCCGGACTGCCCAGACCAGCGCTAAGCACTCGTGCTCGATAGTAGAATATCGCGCTTCTCGCGGGAGAAGGTTGCGGCTTGCGTAGGCAACAGGATGCAATGTATTATCCTCTCCCGCTTGTAGAAGCACAGCCCCAAGGCTTGCATTGGAGGCGTCTGTGCGCAGTATGAACTCTTTGGTGTGATGTGGGGCTTGAAGAATGGGAGCTGATGGTAGCTTGTTTTTCAGGTCGTGGAAAGCCTTCTCCTGTTCTGATCCCCAAGTGACGGTGTTGTTCTCGCCTTTCCGCGTAAGGTCCGTCAAGGGTTTAGCTAGCTCGGTGTAATTGGGTATGAAGTTCCGGTAGTAGCCGGTTAACCAGAGGAATGATTGGACGGCCTTCTTGGTGACTGGTGTCTTGGCGTCCTTGATTTTGTCTAGGGTTTTCTCAAGAGGCTGTACTTTGGATTCCCCTATTTGATGGCCGAGGAACGAAACATGGTGCTCCCCGACGTTACACTTGGATGGTTTGATCATGAGTTTGGCCGCTTCGAATCATTGGAAAACTTGCTGTAGGGCTTCCAAGTGCTTGTCCCACGTGTCCGTGGCTATAATTACATCATCAAAGTAGTGGTATACATGATTCAAGTTCCCCAGTACAGCCCTCATGAGACGTGCGAACACGGCTGGCGCAGTCTTGATACCGAAGGGCATATACTTAAAGTGGTATAAACCAGATGAGCTGGAAAATGCCATCATTTTGCGGCTTTCAGGGGCCATGGGGACCTGCCAGTACCCCTTTGTAAAATCAAACTTGGAGAAAAACTTCTTCGCCACCAGGGCCAGGAGAATGTCTATCCGTGGGATGGGTTCCCGGTCGCAGACAAGGAGCCAGTTGGGCTCACGGAAGTCAATACAAAGCCTGATAGTGCCATCTGGTTTGCGTACAACCACAACAGGGGCATGGTAGGAAGACTTGGACTTTTCGATAATGCCAAGTCTCAACATTTCTTGTACCTCTTCCTCGACAGCCTCAACTAGTGCCAGTGGAATGGGGTACTGAGTTATGTGAACGGCCTTGGTGCTCGTAGATCTTAATGTGCACTCTACAAGGTCGGTCTTCCCAGGCAGATCAGAAAAAATGCTTTGGTAGGCCTGGAGTAGGGTGCGCACTTGCTTAGCACGGTTCGGGTCGAGGTCGCAAGAAATTTTGACGTCAGTGATGGACTGCGATGAGTGGAGCGAGGGGAACGGAATGTTGGTCTCGTCCTCCCCTTCGTCAGCGCTGGACTGAAAGTTTGTGGTGTTGAGAGCAGCTGCTACTGACGCTTGCTTAGGAGGTAAAGGTTGTTGTCTTCGTACAGTTTGAGCATGTTGACATGATACACCTTGGTCTTCCCACCTACGTCAATTATATAGTCGATGTCGTTTTTTGCTTCAACCACTTTGAATGGGCCTTTCCACTGCATAAGCAGCTTGTTCGAGTCGGTGGGTAGAAAAATTAGGACCTTATCGCCAACACGAAGTTTTCGTGGTTGGCATTTCCGGTCGTAGTATTTCTTCTGCCTCAGGTGGGCGTTTTCCAGTTTGTCGTGAGCAAGTTGGCAAGTTTCTTCCAGTCGCATCCAGAGATCGACGAGGTACCCATATGTCGTCCGAACTTCATCGTCAATTTTTTCGTTCGTCCATAGCTCCCTGAGCACAGACAAAGGGCCTCTAACATGCCGGCCGTATATCATCTCGAACGGGGAGAACCCGAGGCTGGCTTGTGGGACCTCTCGGTAGGCGAAAAGAAGAGGCGCAATATAGCGGTCCCATGTTCGGGGCTTTTCGTGGCACATCCTCTTCAGCATTGTTTTCAGTGTGCCGTTGAACTTCTCAACGAGGCCGTTCGCCATTGCGTGGTAAGGGGTAGTACGCAACAGCTCAATAGAGAGAAGGCGGCCGACCTCTTGCATTAGGTCGGACGTAAAACTTTCCTCCCGATCACTGAGCATTTCTTCCGGGATGCCTACCCGAGAAAGTATCTCAAGTAGTGCCTCGGCGACATGCACAGCGTCAATAGCTGGCAGAGCAATGGCATCCGGATACCGGGTGGCAAAGTCAATAAGTGTGAGCACGTATCGGTTCCCCTTTTCTGACGTTGGGGTGAAAGGCCCTATTAGGTCGACGGCAACACGGCGAAATGGTGTCCGAATCAGTGGCATGTTGCGCAACGGTGCGATGCCAACCTTTTCCTTTGGCGTGGTCCGCTGGCAGGCGTCGCAGTACCTGACAACCCGCCGTACGTCACCGTGTAAATCAGGCCAGTAAAACTCCTGAAGAATTCTTTCAGTTGTGCGCCGTATTCCCTGGTGGCCAGCCATGATGGTCTCATGCGCGATTCGCAGTATGGGCTCGCGAAGCGGTTTCGGGACAACCACTTGACGGAACGTTCGACCTGTCTCCAGTTCATATCGTCGGTAAAGTATACCGTCTTCCTCCAGGAACCTATAGGAGTGTCCTTTCCCAGAAAAGAACGGCTTGCCGATCTTGCAGTAGCAGCGACGTAGTGTCCCATCTTTCTGTTGTTCCTGCGCCAGTTCGGCTCGCGACACCTGGGAGCCGCTAATCGATGGAAGCTTCAAAGGTGTAACCTTGTTTTGGTTTTCCCTGGCTACTGCAGATATCAGCGCGGGAGTGTCAAGCAGCACGGTTTGGTTATCGGGGTTGGCACGTCCCTTGTTGGTGCTTGCCGAGGGTTCCCAGCATGGGTCAGGATCGTGGGGTTCTCTCACGCCAGGTAGGTTCCCAATGACTAAATCGTATAGCGGGTTTTCCATGCAGGATGCAGTGACTTCTCCAACAAAGAATCAACGTGAATGACGGCTTCTGGCAGTTATTTCGCAGACCCGTCGAGAAGCAAAACTTCCTTCGTTTCTCCATTGAGTCTCTCATCTGCCACGAGTTCCCGTCTAACAATGACTGTGTTGCTTCCCGTGTCCCTGAGGACGCGTACTCGTTTCCCGAGTAAGCATCCTTCGACGACGGGTAGTCCATCCACTAAGAATCGAGGCGCCTTCCGGTCTGCTGAACTATGCAGGTCTGCGATCTCAAGGTCCTTGAGGCTACGAACATGATTGCGGGGCCGTGTGAGGGCACAAGCGGCTACATGTTCTTGGTCGGGTTGCTTGCATCTGCAGTCTTCAGCCCAATGCCCCGACTTGCCGCATTTCTTGCATTTGGGTGGGCCCCGTGAAGTGACGTGGCAGTCAGGTGCAGTGTGGCCGATGCGGTTGCATAGGTAGCATTTCAGCAGCTTCTTTTGGCCGTCCCTTCCGTCTCTTGTGGTCCTCCCTTCACTGTCATTCCCAAGGTTAGTGATATTTTGGGCCTCCAGGAAGCGGTCGGCATGGTCCGTGAGAGAACTCAGCGTCTTGCAGTCTCGCTCCTTCAGGAACACAATGAGCTTGGCGTGGCAACATCGAAGAAACTGCTCGGAGACGATAAGGTCTCTGAGTCCTTCGAATGTTTTCGGCACACCTGACATCTCAATCCAATGGTCAAAATATCCTGAGAGCCGGGCAGCCAGCTGTCGTCCAGTCTCGCCGTCCATGGCTTGCGCTCCCCTGAATTTCTCCTGGTAGCCTTGGGCAGTGAAGTGGAAGCGCTGCAATAGAGCCTTTTTGACTGCGGGGTAATCCAGCGATTCTTCTGCTGTAAGACGGCCTATGACGGTCAAAGCTTCCCCAGAGAGGCAACTGCTGATGGCCGTGGCCCATTTCTCTGGTGGCCATTCTTGTGCAGTAGCTACCCGCTCAAAGCGCTGTAGATATGCATGTAGGTCATCGCGGCGCTCATCAAAGATGGGGAGAAGCTTCTGAGGATTGACCATGGCCCCAGGGGGTGTTGTGCCGACCAGTCCAATGCCGTTCTCGTGGGACCCTGCAGTTGCCGGCGTTTCCCGAAGTCGGAGCTCCAGCAACAGAAGCTCTTTGCGCCTTTCGTCCCCGGCCTTCTGCCGTTCGTCCTCCTCGCGGTTTGCTTCCCGCTGAGCGACTCGTTCAGCGCGCTGGTTGGCGCGTTCCTTCTCAACCCACTCGCGGAGCTTATGCCCAGATAGGCTGTACTGGACGCCTAGCGCTGTAAGCTTCTCGAGGTCCATGGTGGTCTTTCTGTATGGTACGGAAGTCGTATCGGTTAGTATGCTAGCTGGATCCTGGAAGGCTCGCCACTTTTGTAATGATTAGAGGTCCAACTAGAATCTCGCGCCAGACGTACGACTCGCTCCGTTGCACATTGTCAGCACTTGTATTTCCGGCACGAAAACAAGACCACAAACGAAAGACTAGCGAATCGTTCTCAGGACTTAGCACACCCACCCGGGCGGTTCGGCAAAACACAAGTCTCTGGAGAATGTCCTCTCGGCGTCTCACCAAACTCCAGTCCCAGCTCGGATGTCAGCGTCGGTGACTGGCCACGACTGCTGAGGGGGCGGAGTTCCTTGGGCCTACGCCGCGAGGCAAGCGGGCACCAGGGCTGTTTGAGCGCTCCTCCGGAACAAGGACGAGAGGTACGCCGTGTCTTCTCGCCGGCCTGGAGGTCCAAGACGCAGGCCCGAACCACTGATCGAGCAGCCTCGTTTTCTTCCTCTCTCATTCTCCCTTCGCGTGCCCCGTCTTCTTCCTTCTCGTCGTCGGTCCCGCCCGTCATTTACACTTTCCCCCGCTTTCCCAACAGTAAAATCCCACACTTTACCACAGTCATCTGATTCGTCCTCGTTAAAATAGATGCTGCAAGTGTGAGGTGGGACGTAGAGTGCTTGTCAATGCACTCCCTAACTGGCAGGTGTTCATTGCATGCTCTCTTTTCATTAGCTAATGCCAGTTATGGCCTCACGAGCACTGCATAGGGTCTTTGAATGGACTGGGGTAGCAGCTACAAATAGCGCTAAAATGCCACATACTGTGGATATGTACTTTGCAGTGTTTGTTTAATATACAGGATGTCTAAGCTCTCCTGCTGTATTCTTTTTTTGTTGTTGTATTTTGACAGTTACCCTGCTACGTGGCCGTTATGAAGGCCTTTGAACCGAGTGTCATCTGACTCAAATGCCACCATTAAGCTGCTGCACGTTTTCGTCTTAGTTCTCCTGGTGTTCTCTTTTTTTTTTGTTGTGTTTTGACGGTTACCCTGCTACGAGGCTATTACGAAGGCCTTTGAACCGAGTGTCATCGGACTCAAATGCCACCTTTGAGCTGCTGCACGACATTTTTGTCTAAGTTCTCCTGGTATTTTCTTTTTTTTGTTGTGTTTTGACGGTTACCTTGCCACGAGGCCATTACGAAGGCCTTTGAACCAAGTTTCATCTGACTCAAATGCCTCCTTTGAGCTGCTGCACGACATTTTCGTCTTAAGTTCTCCTGGTGTTCTCTTTTTTTTGTTGTGTTTTGACGGTTACCTTGCCACGAGGCCATTACGAAGGCCTTTGAACCAAGTTTCATCTGACTCAAATGCCTCCTTTGAGCTGCTGCACGACATTTTCGTCTTAAGTTCTCCTGGTGTTCTCTTTTTTTTGTTGTGTTTTGACGATTACCCTGCCACGAGGCCATTACGAAGGCCTTTGAACCGAGTGTCATCTTACTCAAATGCCACCGTTGAGCTGCTGCACAATGTTTTCTTCTAAGTTCTCCTGGTGTTCTCTTTTTTGTTGTGTCTTGACGGTTACCCTGCTACAAGGCCATTACAAAGGCCTTTGAACTGAGTGCCATTCGACTCAAATGCCACCTTTGAGCTAGCTGCTGCATAATGTTTTCGTCTTCCTGGTGTTTTGTTGAGTTTTGACGGCTACCCTGCCACAAGACCGTTACAAAGCCTATTGAACCGAGTGTCATCTGACTCAAATGCCTCCTTCGAGCTGCTGCACGACGTTTTCGTCTAAGTTCTCCTGGGGTTCTCTTTTTTGTTGTGTCTTGACGGTTACCCTGCTACGAGGCCATTACAAAGGCCTTTGAACTGAGTGCCATTCGACTCAAATGCCACCTTTGAGCTAGCTGCTGCATAATGTTTTCGTCTTCCTGGTGTTTTGTTGTTTTGTTGAGTTTTGACGGCTACCCTGCCACTGGCACTGGGATAAACACATTACAAACGTTGCTAATCAACCAATGTATAAACTTCACTACTTGAAAAGGTCTCTCAGAAATGCTCCAACAAGCATAAAATTACTAGCCTATAAAAGCATCGTGTTACCCATTCTCGATTACGGAAATGTAATTTGGGACCCTTTCACGGCGGCTAACTTATCTAAATTAAATCGTGTACAAAATAAAGCAGTCCGTTTTATTTTTAATTCTTATGGCCGCGCTTCAGTTTCGGAACTGACAGCCAAGGCTGGTTTATTGAACATTGCAGATAGAAATAAATTATGCCGCCTACGCTTTCTTTTTAAAATTGTGAAGAACCTTCTCAAAAGCAATACTCATCAATACTTAACGTATTTTTCTTCAGGTCATTCATCCCGCCACTGTCACTTGCTGAACTTAACCCCATTCCAGCCGAAAAACAATGTCTTTAAGTATTCTTTTTTTCCAAGAACAGTTAATGAATGGAATAACGTTGAAAGTCATGTTGTCGAACAAACTGATATTAACAAATTTGAAACCCTACTTGACTTTTAAACTTTTCTTTCTCGTTGTTCACTTGATATGTGCATAACGTGTTCTGGTTCTCGGTGTATATTGCGTTCGCGGGGCATTGATGTGTGCTCGTCTTTTTGCAGCGTGTGTCGTTTCAATGCGTGTGTCGGTTTCCTCTTTCCTTTTTTGTGCCCTTCGCCAAATATTATCTACCCGCCACTGTGAATTGGCATTCAGTTCAATCCTGTTTTTTTGCTGATGTTATGCGTTCTTTTTGTCTGTTTTATTGTGAAATGTATCACACTCTTCTTTCCACCCTGCTACGACCCCTTAACTGGGATCAGGAGTATTGTAAATAAATAAATAAATAAATAAATAAATAAGACCGTTACAAAGCCTATTGAACCGAGTGTCATCTGATTCGAATGGCACCTTTGAGCTGCTGCACGACACTTTCGTCTAAGTTCTCCTGGGGTTCTCTTTTTTTGTGTTTTAGCGGTTACTCTACGAGCCCATTACGAAGGCCTCTGAACCGAGTGTTATCTGACTCAAATGCCTCCTTTGAGCTGCTGCACAACGCTTTCATCTAAGCTCTCCTGCTGTTTTCTTTTATTTTGTTGTGTCTTGACGGTTACCCTGCTACTAGTTCATTATGAAGGCCTTTGAACCGAGTGTCATCTGACTCAAATGCCTCCTTTGAGCTGCTGCACAACGTTTTCCGAAGGCATTGGGTTGTAATGATACTTGAGTCAAAGAACCGCCATCACCAACCTTTTAGGTTGTCGAAGGTCTTTGAAACGCGAACGGGCTCACTTTTTGCTTGCTGTGACAAAAATAGTTGCTTACGGGTAGAATTTGGTTTTTAAAAGAGCATGCCCTTCGTTTTTCCCTTTTTGTTTTCTGTTCAGTGTGTGGTTGTAATGTAACTGTGTACTCTTGACACTAGCATTGCGAAAAAGGAACAAAAAAGGCCTACTCAGCCATATTGTCAATTATATTTAGTGCATACTTTTTGCAGGTTTGTAGGTTTTAAATTGATTTTGTCACTCACAATAGTGTTTTTTTGGCCAGTGCTATTCTAAAATTAAATTTTTTGTCAATTTACGAGAACGAAACTAGGAAGCACTGGGGACACCAAAATGTGACAGGTGAACGCAGAAGCTTTCAACTGCCTTCCATAATTGTCGTGTAGGTCAGCGGAACTCTTTTTGTTTTAGTCACAGTTGAAATTTCGAATGCTGTTTGGCTCAAACCTCGTTTCAGACGCCCATGAAGCAGGGGTATAGGTCATACACATTCAACTTTTATTACTTCCTGCCGGCGGAATGAACCGAAGAGTAGTGTATAGGGTGTGCAGTAGGAAGCGTTCGCCATGTGGACGGAATGCTTGTGTTCCTATGTTCCTACCATGCTTGGCGTTCCTGTGAACTTCCCACGGTGATTGAATGAACACCTTCATTTATCAGTCACTGGTCGTGAAAGGGTGGTAAAAGACAACGGAGCGGAAATTGCTTCTAGAAGGCGTAACTGTTTCATTATTATCAATATCATCATGATAAGCCTGTTTAGGTCAACTGCAGGGCAAAGGGCTCCCCCATTGAGCTCCATCCGCTTCTATCCTGTGCTGTCCGAGTTCATTCTTTGTCTCCGAATTTTGTTTGAACTCTCCATCGAGTTAATGGCCTTCCCCTTCTTCTACACCCATCTTTCGGTATCAACAATGTTACCCTAATAGTTCACCAGTTGTCAGTTTGTTTCTCTACATGACCAGCCCAAGCCTATTTCTTTTTTTTCTTAATTCTAACTTTGATGTTATCTACTCGAGTCTGTTTTGTTACCCTAAAAAATGTTTTGCTATTACGAGTTCCAGTAATCTTCTTTTATGGTAAAACTGTTTGGCTCAAGAGTACACAAGGGCTTAAAATGAACTTTAATACATAGATCTACCTTTTAATGGTATATTTTTTGAAGCCAAGTAAGGCATTGAAATTCAGAATTTGGTTTTTCGAAGGGGAATTCTTTTGGCAACTTTTAGAAAAATTTTTATAGAGGACACATACGAAAAAAATATAAAAAATTTGAAGCATACGAAGGGTTCTTACATTTATAATTGATAATTGTGGTTAGAGATGGTATAGAAATTCTTATAATTCTCTATTAATGTGGGAGGATACTTTCCAGCCACGGTGCTACCCATTGGGCCCCACTAAACTCAGCTTAACTATTTCACACAAATGCATGGCTAGGCAGACATTTTTCTTAAGGCAGCGTGACGTGTTTGCATAAAAAAATTGGCTGCGTATCTGCGCACTTCGCTTCAAACGTCGTCGAAAGACGTCTTCTGCGGCTGCTGCCAGAGACGTAACTGCTTCTCCTCTCTTTCCTGGCCTCCTGTTGCGCTGTTCTCCTCCTGTCTCGGTCCTCCCACAATGAATGCAGTGGACATTCGCTTAATTTATTTAATTTTTCCGGTGTTCGCACTGCTGGGGCGCCATTTGTTGGGACTTGTTGCTGTTAAGTTTGGCGCTTCAGCCATGAGCACGGCGCTCGGGTGCGAGCCATTTTTATATTTTGTTGGGAAATGTTTTTAACGCATTTTTTGTTGAGTATTGTGAGCATAATTGCAAAAATTGTGCTCAATTTCTGTAGTAAAATTGCTGGTATCAGTTGCGTATTCGTGTCTTGCCTCAAATATGAGGTTTCCTTTTGCTGAACAGTGTTGACAAGTACGGAGTATGCTACCAGATTTGATAGTTTTAAAATGCTTTGCCCATATAAACGTCTAGCCCAAGAATTTGTTTAGCTTATGGCCGGGTGGCAGAATGGGGGGGGGGGGGCAGGCCGACATGCAGACAGACCAAAATTCTCGCATTTGAGTAGCTTAAGAAAGGCTATTGTCTTTAAAAATGATGGCCCCTTGTATGTTTATATAGCACTGTCTCCAAGTCTTCAAAATCAGCTGCACGGCTGTTAAGAAATTCACTGCTAGGTCATCGTGTCATGCAATTTTTTAATGCAACCATATCGAAACGATGCAGAAAAGTCAGTTTGGTAACAATGTCTGTAGGCACAAAATTGCTTCCAAACTGGCCAACAGTGTGGAGAGAAGAAAGGTAATTAAAGGAGCCATGAAGAGAAAACACAAGTTTGGTTCATTCAAAAGATTGCCTCGTTAGAATCATACTGACACCACTTTTAATGCAAACTTCGCTCAAATAAGCTACATAATTAGGAAAAAAGGGAATGGCCCATGCGACCCACTAGCTCATTTCCCGCAACAGAACCTATGATGTCATTCGAGCCAGTTCTGCGATTGGCGGAGGCCGGTGAAAGTAAACGCAAATTAGGCAGAGTTTACAAGCTTGCCGAACGAGCTATTTGCGCCTAAATTTAGGGAACATTCTTTTTAAAGCCGTAAGAATGATGGTAAGTGTAAGTTACGAAAGCACATGTAAACATAGAAGTACTGCTTCGTACTGCTGTTGTTGGTACTGCGCGCACTATGCTTGTTTAGCTGCACAGAACTGCGGGGCTTTGGGGTTGTCTCAAAAAACACTGGCTGATTGATTGACACGACGGTGTCTTACGTGAACATATTTGTCGAGCGAGCACTATGTTTCACGAAACCATTTTCTCCCAGAACGAAAAAAAAGGCAGAAAACGACATGCCACGGTATGGTGGCGCCATCTGGGTTCAGTAACGTAAACAAATGTACGAGTACCTCAGTGCCAGCGCCAACGTACAGGGTGGAGACACCCTTTGAACGGTCCCGTGCCGCTGCAGTTGGGTCAACATGCACAACGCGTTGTTCTCATTTCCCACGAGACCCAGCAACGCGAAACAGATAAGATGATTCAAACTTCGCTAGTTAACCTCGTTGCTGCGATAATTTTAGCGCGGTTTTGATACAATGACTTGTTTCGGCAGTGAGCGAGTGGACCAAAATGGCGGCGCCCACGCATACGTGTCTTCACCCTGTACGACGGATGCGTGAATCAAGGGACCCTAGGCTGCACAGCGCTCGGGTCCTGTGATGTCATTTGGGACCACGAAAACGCACGATTGAGCGGGAAAATCAAAATTTTTACCTAAATTGATTAATTTCTCAGTGAATAAAGCATCGTTTGCATTCGGACAAGCGCTGGGGGCACTATAAAACACGAAATCTTTCGAATAACACAAACTTGCATTTTGTCTTCATGGCTCCTTTAAGGTGAAAGGAAAATTCGGGAAATTGGAATGAACAGAGCTCCGTGGCTGCAGCTGACTAATAAAGATGGACCTAACAAATGCCTTGTGGCTTTCAACTTTGAAAGCGTCGATAACTGGTGGGTGGAGATCGATTTTCAACGAATTCGACGTTGCTTGCACATTATTTGGTTCACGTTAATTTAGGTAAACGCGTTAAATCTGAATATATGGGTAACGACATGTCTGCTCAGTGGGATGAACCAGCGGCAATAAAAGCTTCCACCACAAGTTTACGGCCCATTCCTCTATTCCCATTGGCTGTGACATCAACATACCGACCCAAAAGATACTTTGCGGCATCTAGTTTGGTATTAACGCCACAGAATTCACTTCCAGCCTTAAGTTTCATTTGGCATTGGGCTAACAGTTTTGCTGAGTGAAGTACACGACTGCGGAAAATCTTTCGTTATCTTGAAATATCATAATGAAAAACTTGTTAAAGCCGGTGCTCAAACATGAGAATGAAAATGACATATCTTGGCCATAGATGCGTGTGCAGTCAAGCAAACTGTCAAATAAAAATGTTTTGCTGACTTCAGAGCTGCTTTATTTAAAGAAATCAGTTATTTTTTTTTTGGCACATGCAGCATGCACGACCGATTAGGAATGCCTACATCTTCCACTTTGTGCAACGCCTCATTGGGTATGTCATGGCACCGAGCGATGAAGATGCGGACTTTGTTCATGTGCACTAAAACATCAACGTTCAACACGATATCACCTTCTTCAGTGTTCAGTGACCTACAGACATCTTCAGTCGGGTCATCATCACCATTTGGGACATCGCAAGTGCTGTTTACAATCTCCTCAGCTGTCCAGTCTGCCGTTGTTAGTGCTGCACTGTCACACTCCATGTATTCGTCAAAGGGAGAGACTCTGGGCAGCAGTTCGGCAAACTTGGTCCGCAGGTCTCCTGGGTTGTTGTCAGTCACCTCCAGGTTGCGTTCTGGCTGCACAGGTGCTTTGAGAAGCCCTGCTTTTCGCCAGCAGTTGTAATTATGGGCGGCTTCAAGTTCTACCAAGCTCCCGTGAGCATTTCCACTGCCTGAAGAATATTGATTGCACTCGGCTGCTTTAGGCAGAGGTTGATAATCAACTGCTGCACAAGCCGCTTATGAAAGTCTGCCTTCACACTATTTATAATTCCTTGGTCTAGGAGTTGCAGCAAGGACATTTGATTTGGCTGCAGAAGCAGAAACCTGAGGGGAATCTGCTTCAGGTGAACATTCACAATGTGAGCAGAGCAGTGATCAACAGGCAGTTGAATTCTTCGGTCATCCCTCCTCATTAGGTCGTCAAGTTTCAATAGCCACTCGAAAAGAGTTTTCTCTCTGTTGGCACATAGTTGTACAGTACTCAGGGAGCGTTTTTCATGCAGCGTGGTTTTGCGTACTTGCCGATGACGAGGGGTTTAATTTTATTCATGCCGGTTGCATCGCAGCAAACAGGCTTGTCACCCGAATATGTGACTTCTTACCTTCTTTGCACTGCTTCCCTTTGAAGTGCATCGGCCGATCTGGCAGGAGCTGACAAAAACGTGCTGTATTGTCCACATCGAAACTATTGTTACAAGAGGAGGAAGATCTGAGCTGAGAAACATGGCAGTATGGTTTCAGCCTCTGATGACGATGAGGATGAGAGTGGGCGCAGACAGTGCTGGCTTTCACAGCCGCTTTGTAAATGTAAATACTGTAAATACAGTGTTCGCCTATATCATGGTTCATCTCTTTGTCCTGCTGCAACAAATATCATCTTCAGAGTTTGATTCAGCCGCCTTTTGGAATGGTCATGTCACCAGGAGTCCATGCCTTCTGTGTCAGCAGCTTTTTCCGCGCCCGAGACTTTCTGCCAGGTTATGCTGTTCTTTTGATGGAAACGAAAAAGCTAACCTGCACTGGTGTCGGACCAGTTATTTCAAGTGCATCGGCAAATTTGCGGGCTTTTTTTCTGGAACATTGGGCAAGACATGTTTTACAGTTTGGCATCTCTGAACTACATCAGAACAGTTTGGTCTACATTTTGAAAGTTTCCCAGTCACAGCAGTTTCCTCGTAGGAGCAAGTTGCGACTCCCAGTGAGGCTTGACAGTCCTGTCTCGGTCCTTCAAAATCGTCATAACGGTCGATGGGGCAGTGCCATGCTGTCTGCAGATGTCAGTTTGCATTTTTCCCTGCGTCAATTGCCTGCAATATGTCCAATTTGTCCTTCTGCGAGAACTGCTTTTGCTTCTTCGTGGCGCTGTCACTAGCTGCATTCATGATAGGATCTCGCACAAACTTTCCAGAAAGATCACCCGCAACAAACACCTGCCCGCACGCAGGAATAGCGTGAAGAGCGACCGATCGGCCATCGACACCCAACAAAACTAAGGAGAAAAGAGGCAAAGGCAGCTAGGCCTGCTAGGCCAAATTAAACCAGTCATGGGCACGTTACCAGTAAAAAGTAACCGTGTTGCAGTTCCCTAATCGAAAAAAAGTAACTGTGTTACAGTTACAGTTACAAAGTTTCCAAAAGTAACTTGTTACAGTTACTGTGAAAAAGTAAATTCGTTACTTTTCTGTTACTGTATCAAACTAAGTTATAGATCACAAACCAAATGATCGACTTTAGTACTTATTAGAAGCGTACGAAGGCATGCGGGTGGTCAACATTGCACGTGGTAAAACCCCAGATGACGGGAACGTAAAAAGAGGCACACTCAAGCCCAACACCAACAATCGTTGTGTACGCATAATTTTATTGCATCTTTTCAGTTGATGCACCCTTGGTGTCATTATGGGTGCCCTGTACTCGGTGGGCTCCTCTGCAGTGGTCTTTCTTTACAAGGGTAGGCCAGCTTCATCCTGGGAGGAGTATAATTGCCAGTTTCTTTTTTGTTGTTCCCGCTCGGCTCAAGACACAGGAAAGTTTTAATAGATCACCTCAAAGACCGTCCTCCGACCTCGGGTCTTCTGCGACCTCCCCTCCTAAACTGTGAGGGGAGCTGTTTTACTATCAACTGTTTTACTAACCAGAATGCGATAATTAGAAAAATGTGCAAGCAGTATTGGGGAATGTTAGGCGGCATTCAGAATTGTTCTACAAATGGGTTTTGGGGTAAACCTATCTCGGAATGAAATATTTGAAAGCACCTTGCTGATTTTGCTGGCATTGTGCCATCTACTGGAACAGGAATGTGCACTGATCTTTACAGGAATACAAGACGGATTTTTATAGCTGAGTGGCCCATACTGACAGAACCTGGTGTTCATGGCAGCTACCTGGGACCCCATCACGCGCAGAGCCAGGCTGGCTGCGATCTCCTCAATCAACACTTGCTGACAGATACACGAGTATGAGCACCAGCCCACTGTCTGCCATCCTGTGCGCTGTAGACGAGGTTTGTAGGAAGACTCGTCAGTGACTGAGGCAGACAGGGGAGAGGGTGGTCATCTACATGGACAGTAGAGAGGCTATAAAAATCCTTGGCCGCACCTCCAGAACTGGCACACTTGCTCATGGGATCAAAATGGAAAGCACAGAGCTGTGCAGGCACTATGGAGTGGAGGGGTGGGTGGACTGGGTATCAGATCACGCGTTGGCGTTGGCGATGGAACCGCGCAAGTGTTGGCAAGCGAGCATATGGACGACTGCTGTGCCCTGGCGACCGAAACTGGCCGCACCAGATGACCCCAACCCAACAGCCAAAATTCTGGCAGCCAAGAAGGAGCAAAGGCACGCCCTTCGGCAGCAAATCCCCGTTAAGGACCACTCACTGCCCCGAGGACTGCTGCGGGGGGCTTAGGTCCTCATCCACAAGGCACGTGTGGGGGTTGCACTGACAGAGTATGTGCTCGCAAAATGGGCCCACCAATGCTACAGACCCGGGGCTGCTGACGATGACAGGGACGACGGCGGCCAAGAACAGGGCCCCATTCGGAGCTGTTCCACGTGAACCATAAAAGTGTGCTCAACAGTGCACCACATGCTGTGGCAATGTCCTGGCTACCAGGACCTCTGTGCCAAATACTTGCCACCGCACGTCACCACCCTGCACCAAAGGACCACCTTCAACAACAGCCGCAACACACTGCTCTCCCTTTGGGCGTTTCTCACGAGGCAGACATTGATCATTGCATGTGATGGTGACTGTGTATGCACATTTTAATTTTTTTTCCCCTCCTGCACCCCCTTTCCCCCCTAATAGGCCAAAGACCTATCCTGCAAAAATAGGCTTTTATTAATTCATAACTGATTGGTAGCTGCTCCTATCAACACTTTTGCCTTATTTGCTCAACTTAGCAAGCATCTCTGCATGCTGGACCGCATGCGCTAGGCCTTTTCCAAGTGGCACTGCTCAGCTTAGAAAATGGCGTTAGGCTGTCCCTTTCTCCACATGAATGCGGCGCATAGAAGCTGCAGGCATGTAAAAGGGATAAATTGTCTGTAGCATTTGTGTGCAACACTAGTCACAGTTCCCACTTGACACTCAGTACCCCCCTTTTTGTTTGGATACGGCATGCTTCGTATACAGCAGACATCGTTTTCTGGATTAAAAGGGGTCTGTTGTAATGGATTAAAAGGGGTCTGTTGTAATGGGCGTAGGCTACATGTATGGATAACATAGGTGGCTTGCCTGAGGCATAAAGGGACACTGAAGTGAATTTGTCAGGCTCCTGTTCTTGCTTGCACTGCAAAAACTGGCTCAAATAAATGCACTTTTCATCATTTATTCAGTCGATATGGCGGTATTTATGTTATAAAGCCCAAAAGAAGAACTACTATGCGTGGTCTGCAGTGGTTACACCAAGTAACAGCAGTGACATCAATACAAGGTGCTGCGTGATTGGATGATGTGCAAGATTGGAATACAAACCGGTTTCAGTTTTGGTTTTGTGAAACATCATGCTTGGCTTAATATCGGATGTTCCCGTCGGCTGGGCATTCTCAATATCTCAGCAATCGGCATACTGCACTTCTGCCATGTTTTCAGCTGTAAAATGGGTCAGCTAAGCCTACCAGTACAGCTTGGAATCGTTAACGTTCACTAGCAGAGGCGTACGCAGTGGATGAATGCCCCACATGTCACCTAATACACTGAAATGTGATGCATTTTTTCCCCACCTTTGGAGCTTGCTTGGCTTGTGCCTGTATCGTGAGAGGCGTGTTTGCTCCAGGCCGAGGGTCGGCTGATTCGGGACTGTTGAATGGGCGCAGGAGTTGGTCTGGAGGCGTTAGAGTGTGGTCGCTTCGGCTCAGGAAAGGTGGGCGTGGGGTGAAAGTACTTCCAAATAAAAGTGTGTGTAACTGTCAATATAGTAAAAATTTCAACTGAAAAGGTACACAAAGTATTGTATAGGTGTGTGCATGACTGACAAAATTCTGTGTGACCGTTTTCGAAACATGGATTCACAGCACAGGTTAAAAAAAGTAATATTTTGGGGTTTTACGGGCCAAAGTTACACCTGGGCTATGTGGTATGGTACAAATTTAGACCACCTGGAGATTTAATAGAGCGAAGTCTCAATGCTGAACACACAGGTGATTTTTATTTTGTGCCTGCATCAGAAAAACAAAAAAAACATGACCCAGATATAGCCCACATGCTTGGGATCAGCTGCACAGTGGCCTAGCCACAGAGTTGTGAATTATGCTTATTATAAGTGGATTTGAACTTTTTTTCACCCAGTCACTTGCAGATTACTTGCAGAATTTTTTCAGCTGCTTGTCGCTTTTTCTGGGCTTATTTTTATTCGCATTTTTTGTAAAAATATTACTGTAGTACTCCCGGCATTCACCAGCACATTTCTCATCAAAAACAGCAAACATTTTGGGTAGAAGGGTTTGACTGCTTCAGTTGGTGGCCATGCCCATCAGCAAATCCAACGCTGAGGTGAACGCGTTATGTTGTGGTATTGAAACATGAACAATGTCACGTTAAAGGAGTACTGATACCAATTTTCGGCGTTAATATTATTGCACACTTCGCTCCCTTTACTCAACAGAATACCCTGGCTGAAATATGAGCGGTTTGCGACGCGAAGAACATACTTTAATTGGATCTCATTTATGGCGCCGATGAGGCAGCGCGCAGAGCTGCGCTCAGCAAATGGACATCAGCGTGACATCATCCTGTGGTAGTCAAAAGAAGTGATGCGGACACCGATCGTCAAAAACTTGTGGCGTCGCTTCACGCGCGCGGCCCTGCGAGCGTCGAGCGGGTGCCGGCGCATTCACAAACGCGTGCACGTAGCCAGAGCTACAGGCATAACCGCTGCCCAGAAAGGAACTGGTGGCAAAAATAAAGTTCCACACACGGGAGAGGAAGAGATAATATAGCCCGGCATCGCAATAGAAGTCGCCATCTGGATTTTATTGAAAGCAGTCATCGAATTTTCGCCGCAATGGTAGGCCTAGCACCTTCAGGCAGCTCAGCCCTTCGCTGCGGTGGCGACGTGGTCGAAACGCCTCCGCCGGCCTCCCCAGTGTTTTGACGTGCGCACGAAGCGTTGAGGTCATGCCAGGATTCTGTCATATGCGCCTTTCGGGATGAAAGCGCGGGAATGTGAAACAAACGATTTTCAGGCCGTTCAGATGAAATCGCGGGAATGTGAAACAAACGATTTTCAGGCCGTTCAATGTAATCATCGCGCACTGAAGTATTTTAAAGTGCTGCTTCGCGTTTGCCAGATCATTAAGCATCGATAAAAGCAATAAAAGTGGAACATGAAATTTTCATGTCAGTACTCCTTTAAGAGTCATCTTGCATATAAATTATGGCATTAATCTTTGAAGTGTCACTGGAAGGAATTCTAATTGACTGCAAATATAATGTTTTCAACTGGAAAACATGCATGGTTCAGCCGAAGTGGGTTGAGGATTTTTCATTCGAGTCGAACACATGCGACAATAACCGTGTTTAGTTGATGTCTGGAACGAAACATGCAATGAAGAGAAAGAGAGAACAACTTTATTTTGTGTCCAGTGGGAAAAGGAAGAGGTGCCTCCAATTTGCAATCGGTATGCCTCCTGCCCTGCCTGTGTCAAGAAATTGTCCAACACATTTCTCAATATGTACCTGGCCGAGAATTGCGCCGCCTCTACCTGCTTTCAAAAGAAGACGAAGATTCACAAACAAGCTCTTGACATTCTTGATTGTATTTCAAACCATACTCGAGGAGTCAAAGAAAGGGAGATGTGGCAGATTGGGCAGGCACTTCTTGTATCTCGCCTTGTATACAGACTTCCATTCCACCCTGTCAGTCGCATGAGAAGCTTCCACTCGACATCCATTGCTCAATGTATCGCAATGGATGGTCACAAAACGTCCCACTACACCTGCCTCCAAACGCTCAAGAGCTGGAGCCTTATCAGTGATTTGCCCTAAATAACTGACACTTATTGGCACACGCAGGTAGCCTTGCTTTGCGCGACAGAGGCCAGCCGGAACACCCTTTGCCGTCTGGGCTGGAACACAAGTGGTATAACACTAGGTATAACATCGGTGGCCTACCAGTACTCCCGCAGCGCAGGCGCACACTTCTATGGGAGCATGTTACCATTACGGATGGCAAGCCACTGCCTGTTCACTTGGGACCTCATCACCGCAGTCAAAGAGCAGCCCATGCGAAGTGTGGCATCCTCTCCACACAGGCGGGCGGCACTTAAGCATGAGTGTGTCATCTACATGGATATAGCCATGCCCGCTTTAGCCTACTCGCAATCATGCACGCCACGGGCTGGTGAATAGAAACTGCTGCACTTCAAGGTTGTTGTCACTGTGTTTGTTACACTACAGCCCACAGCACACAATATGAACTGCAGGCCATTTCTGCCCATCATGATGCAGCAGTCAAGGAAGACCTAGTGAGCTGTATACGGACTCACAAGCAGCATATCCAGCCTGTGTCGTGCAATTGACCATTTCCATCCCCGAAGCCATTTGCCATAGAATTGTGGTCTTCAGGGAATCGGGTTGTGACTCTGCACTTCACTGGGTCTCTGCACACTGCGGCATCCTTGGAAATGAGAATGTGCACCAACTAGCAAGCATGCATTTACTCTCCACGCTGGCTAGCCACCCCTCCTTAGCCGGGACAACACCGTCCTTGCCCGTCCTTCAAGAAGTTGATCCCACAACTGAAAAACAGATAGGTCAAGCTCACCGGAAAGTCTACATTGCAGCAATGGCAAACCCACTCCACATCTGTTCAGTCCCTTCCCGTGAGTTTTTGCGGTGGGAAACTGTCCCCATATGGGAAATTCAGGCAGGTTCGTTGCTTACTCCATTTTTGCTTCACTGCTTTCATCACTGTGGGGCTTCTCCCAGTGTCCTGAGCACCTACAGCACTTGCCATACTGGGGCTGGCCTACAACGTCTAGTGTGGGACTTCCCCCGCTGCAACACTCCTTGGCATACCTCGGCAAAGTTGGCGCGGCTCACTCAGTCACTCTCAATTTTTTTTCCGAATCACCACTCCCTCAAACTCAGACTCAATGCTGAGCAGAACATCTGCGCTCACTCAAACTCAAACTCACAGTGAGCACAAAACTCAAAACTCACTCAGACTCAAAACTCAAAATGTACTGAGAACTCAAAATGTACTCAAACTCAAAATGTACTCAGTACTCAAAACTCAAAATGCACTCAAACTCAAAATGTACTCAAACTCAAAATGTACTCAGAACTCACTCGGTCTCGGGCGTACTCAAACTCAGTCGGGCTCAAACTCGCTCAAACTCAAACTCACCCTACTACACTATAGCCTCGCGCTCACTCAACCTCAAGCTCACGTGTGAGTTTGAGTCCAAATGAGTCTGAGTGAGTGGACTCATGAGTGAGTTCGCCGACCTCTGCTCCTTGGTACGTTGCTCTCACCAATGTGTTATTGGGACCATGGCTCACGTCTCCCCAGTCCTGGTCTGGGCTGCTGCCTAAAGCGACTACCGGGTGCGGTATTAGCATGTGGCTTGCACTGCTGTTTTTCCTTCTGGACCCTGCAGCGCCAGTCGTCGGTGATCGGCTTTATGGCGATGCATAGGAGATGACTACGACTCCTAGAGACCGAAGTGTTGCCTCCAGGCTGCTGATACAGTGATTGGAGGCATAGTTATCTCTTCCCACTTCCCCTTCCATAAAAATCCCCCTATTTAGTCCTACGCTCATCCATAGTAGCGCCCAAGTGCAACAAAATGGAATAAACGTGTTCTCACTCAACAATTAAGGCAATCACACACTTGCACGTTTGCATTGCTGCCGAACATGCGTCGCTCAAAGGCTACTAAGAGACTGCGATAAGTTCATGACTAGATACTTTTGCGATACAAATTACTCAGTGTACTCTCCAATCACATTTGAATGAGTTTGTAATTATATTTGTTAAACATTTTTGATAAGTGCGGGCATATATGGAACTCACGCTTGTTTTGGGCTTTATCACAAAAGTCGCGCTGTGTATTTTGTGCTTGTTTTGAAACGATTATTATTTGCTTGCTTGCTCGATCGCATCTGGCCACCCTCTTTAGCCACTACAGCACAAATAATTTTGTTTTGAATTCCTAATAATGAAATTCACAAATATTCGAAACATACGTGAAACTTTTTCTCGAAAAATGCCCTAAAATTTTGCACACAGGCTCTCAGAGCTCAACCTAGTGTCTCTTTTGCCAGTCATGAGCAACTCCTGCTCAGTCCAAAGCTGCTCTCGCCATAGAAATTCTACGGGCAAATGAAATATGAAGCTGGTCTGATTTTTTATGAAATTCTGAGGGGTATGGAAAGAACAGGTTTTCATGTTTTTTTTTTCAAGAAAGTATGAAAAATTTAACAAAGGATTACGCCCACATCTATAAAAACTTGACATACTTATGAAGGAGAAAGCCTTAGATGCCTCATCAAATGCAAAAAGTGACCATTGTTGCTGGCAACTGCACAAATGAAACCAAATTACGGCCGCTGTAAAAAAGGGAAATAAAATATTGACAGAAACCCATTTGGGTTCAAATGAGATTTGAACCCGGGTCTCCTAGAGCTACAGCCAAGTTGGTCACTACAGCACTAACCCTATATCGTGCCAGGTGGAAGAATTATTCATGATAGGTAAACGTGACGGCACCGCAAACACGACGCAGCAGTGAAGATGTCTTTGCTAATTGCTTTGCTAATTGCCTTCAAATCACCGAAGAGACTTGAGTGCCTGATAAATTTTTCTATCAATTCTGAGAATACATTTGCTCCATGCTGCATCACAAAAGTCCCAGCGCAGCTTTTGCTCTTGAAATCTGCTGATGATTTCACGTCAAATCATCAATTTCAGAAAGTGTTTCCCTAACTGCAGATTGGTCGCATCACAACGAATTTCCCTGGGGAAGCTCTGTTTTTTCTTCCTTGCTATCCTGCATGAAAAAAAAGAAAAAAAAAGTTTTTTTTCTGAATGTTTTTTCTCGCCGCTCACTTCTCTAGTTCGGAACAGTTTTATCAGTCCAAAACGACAAATAAAAGCCCCTGACTTGGGCTAATGCTCTTTGTAAAAGCCAGTAACATCTAATAAATCTTTATTGTGAAACCCAACAATATCTAAACTTTGTGGCCCACTGTCAGGCTCTGCTGAAAATGGGCCACAGCTTGGCTGTAGCTAGCGGTTGTTTGGCTCACCTGACTTGGGTCTTCAAGGTTAAATTCCACAGTTTATCGCTCTGTGATGTTCACACGTTTTTAATCAAGATCGTTGCGCCATCTCTGGAGGTGTATGTGAACTTCATTGAAGTTTACTTCTTTTTGCACTAGGGTGCAGCACAATGTTCAGCACGACCCTTCTGGGTCCCAGAGCATTTTCAAATGTGCGCCATTCACTGAGAAGCGTGGCCGCTTTCTTATCGCACGAGTTTTATGGTGATGCACTTAGTGAAAGCAATGACGCTTTTAGTGAGGAAGAGAATTATGTGCCTCCATCAGATAGTGATGAGAGGTAGTCGACAGGAGTGAGGGACGAAGACCACGACAGCAGTGGAGGCAGCAATTTGCGGGTCATTACTATAGGAGCTATGCATTTTTTCGAAAGACAATGAAAGGATTTCTCTGGCTTCTAGATGTTTCGATTCTCAATAGTTTTATTTTGGGGTGCACATAGCTGCAGAATCAAGGTGAAAAAGAGCAGCAAAACTTGAAATACTGGCCAAACGCTGGTGGGTGACCTAAGCGCTTGAGCCAATAAGCAGGGCCTGTGTGCACATATTGAGTGTGAGGAAAAGCTAAATGGGATGATCTATTTTATCTTCAAGCGCCTAGGCCGAAGTAGCAAGGACTGCGCTGTATATAATGATAAAAACAAGGAGGCAGAAGGGAAAAGTGTTTTGTAAAACCTGCAGTAACCCTGGCCTGCCCCCAGGAGAATGCTTCGAGCGGTTTCAGTTGTTGCTCAAGTATCGGTAAACGAGTTGCAAGCAGAATGCGAGAAAAAAATTAATATCCCATGAGTTGTTCTTACACAGTTTGTGTTTTGCTTTGTAGGGCGAGAAGCTGGATAAATAGCTTCGGACCAGAAAAAGTTGACGTCGGCTCAAGCTTCCCTGCAGTAGGCATTTGCTTGCAAGTAACGGCATCACCAATTTATTGCCGCAGTAGTCCTGACAACACTCACCTGTTATTGTCAGAAACACCTGTGAAGAACAACCAGTGAAGAGCTACACTACTTTTCATTTAGGGGGAAAGAGTTGCCGCGTTGCTAACTGATCGACATGAAAGTCGTGGAATGTAATGAGGCATGAGAGTTGTGATGAGCGTGTTATATGAGCACTTGCAGGTGAGGAGCCTTCTTCCCTGGAGCTGAAGAACTGTGGGGGAGGGAGGGTGATGTGATTGGTGGCGTCTAGCAGAAAAAGTTGCCTTCCATGCAGTATTTTTCAGTTTTTGACTTGAGCAGTAAAGTTTTGATGTTCCAAAGAGACGGGGAAAGCAGCGATCAGGTCATGAAAATTCTACATTGCATCTCTAGCTTCTGCAGTGGCTAGCACAAACTAGGCTCCAGCAATCGGCAACCGAACTTTGTTCAGATAATGGGCAAGAAGGTGCATTTTTTAAATGGCTACATTGAATTTTATGGTTTAAACTTTCTTAAATACTTTTTTTGATAGTGTTGGCAGAAAAGTTTCAGTATGAAGACATTTCAAAGCGCATTTTTTTGGCAAGTTTTAATTTTAAGATTATACCACTCAAACCTTTCGTAACTTCTGGTAGCTACACAATTCTAATTTGATTTCGCCTGAAATATTTTTATTCATACACCTCTGTCTGAGCTGCTTGTAGTTTTCTCTTTGTTAAGCTGTTTCCTGTCATATTTTTCTCTCCGTTCCACCCTATTTTGTCTGCTTAGGAAACTTGCCAATGACAGCGAAATGATGCAGCCCAAAGGAAAGCCTTTCTCCTGCCAGTACTGTCGGCAACTGAATCATCCGAAAACAATGTTGCCTGTTCAGTCAGGAGTGGATGACAGAAAGAGGCATCACATCTGCACTGTTTGCAAGAAAGGCTTTTGTAAAAAATCCAGCCTGCGAACCCACATGACAGCGCACAAAGGTGTTCAGGAGGCGTTTACAGCAAAAAAAAGCGTACCTGATGGTGAAAGATCACAGACTCGTAAAGAAAATCATAAATGTGGTACGTGTCAAATGAACTTTACTCGGAAGAGTTCTTTGGCCAGACATGAACGCCTGCACACTGGAAAACGGCCGTACACATGCAATATCTGTCAGAAGGGGTTCACACAAAGATGGCACCTTCTCAATCATGAGAGAGTGCATTCTGGTGAAAAGCCGTTTGTGTGTGATGTTTGTGAAAAGAGCTTCGTTACAAAATCCAAGTTGGTCATGCACGAACGGCTGCACTCGGGAGAGAAGCCTTTTGTGTGCAGTGTGTGCCAAGAAGGGTTTACCACAAAGAAGCGCCTGCGTTTTCACGAGAGTTCGCACACAGGTGGAAAACGACACGCATGTGCTGTCTGCGGAAAGAGCTATGCCCGCAAGGATTCTTTAACCAGACACATGAGGCGCCACACTGGCGAAAGGCCATACACCTGTGGCATCTGTCAGAAGGGCTTTACCCATAGGTGGAACCTGGTCTGCCACGAAAGATCGCACACGGATGAGAGACCCTATATGTGCACTATGTGTCCAAATGGCTTTAGTACTCAGAGAGAGCTGGTTAAGCACGAAAGTCTGCACTCTGGTAAAAAGCCTTATACGTGCAACATCTGTCAGAACAGCTTCCTGTCGAAAACGTATCTGGCCGTACATGAGAAATTACACGCCAGCGAAAAACCGTACACATGTGCTATCTGTGAGAAGGGATTTACTCAGAAAACTAACTTGGTTCTGCATGAGAGGTCACACACAGGCGTCAGGCCATACCCCTGCACCGTGTGTCATAAAAGTTTTGCTTCTAAAGGAGGGCTTGATAAGCATGAACGGATGCATACAGGTGAGAAGCCATATGTGTGCGATGTTTGTGGGAAGAGTTTTGCTTTCAAAGGTTATTTGGTGGAGCACACAAAAATTCACACTGGTGCAAAACCTTTCGTGTGCAAGATTTGTTGGAAAGCCTTTTCCCGGAAATTTTCTCTCGAACATCATTTGAAACTGCACATAGGTTACAAGCCATATAGCTGCCCTATGTGTCAAAAAAGCTTTGTTAGTAAAGGAGAACTGGTTAAGCATGAAATGTCACATTCAGGTGAGAAACCCTATATGTGAAGTATCTGTGGGAAAAGATTTGTTGCAAAAAAATACCTGATTGCGCACCTAAGTGTGCACACTGCTTAGAGTCCCCAGGTGTGTAATACCTATACGAAATGTTTTTCCCGAAAAGCAATGTCTGGTCGAATGAAATGTGCCGTTGGGCTAGTTGGTAGGTACTGAATGGGAGGCTCAGCGCAAAAAAGATGAGGACGGTAGCAGACAAGACGTGCTTGTCGCCCGCCTTGTCCGCCAGTGTTCTCGTCTTTTTTACGCCAAGTCTCCCATTCAATGTCTGTTTATGCACCAGAAACTTAGTGACACTGAAAGGTGCTCTTTTATAAAGTGGCCTACAAGTACACACTCGTTTGCAGTGGGCCAAAGCCCTACATTGGCAGTGGCTCATACGGTTTTCTCAATGGTTCGAACTACTAGGCCACGAGAGATTGCACACAGTCTAGAATTTTGTGCATACCTCTTTGTAACAAATAATTTGTGTAGCAAAAATATTGTTCATGAATGATTGTCTCAATAAAAAAACCTCCAAGCACATCTAGGCACTTATAAGTTGCCAATGCAAAAGCATTCTTGTCTAGTTGCTTCATAAATACCATGGTATCGCAAACACTGCCATGGGCTGCACCATGACAAGCAGGAGTAGACACATCGATCATAGGGTGTATGTCGGTGTGCTGAGGAAAATAGGCTGGCTGGTTGGTTACTGCTGTGCTGTTAAATGAAGTACCGGCAGGAGTGGGAAGCTTGCCATGGCACGGTGTATACTAAAGTTGCCTGCTAGTTGTAAATACAGTCAGTCATAACTTGGGATGGCCATGTAGTGAGACAAACTAATAACTGGTGGACCACCAGGTTAATGGAGTAACTACCGAGGGATGGTTCCAGAAGATGGAGAAGGCCATTAACTGGTTGGATGGACGAAATGCGGAAATTTGGAGGCACAGAATAGACTTCAGCGCTGCCATCAGGAGCGGGTGGAGGTCAGTGGGAAAGGCCTTTGTCCTGCAGTGGACCTAAACAGGCTGTTAATTATTCATGAGCTATTTACATCACGTGATGATTGATTGCCTCCAGCATTGTAAAAATTGAGGGCACTTAATCGCTTCTTATGTTGTAGTGAATGCAAAAGCATCAGTGTTCAGTTGCCAAATGTGTTCTCTCGTTATCAACTTTTCCCTTTTTGTGTCTTTTTATTTTCCCCGTTATGACTAAGAGTCGTTCTGGTAGGGCGTACAGTTTGGCTTAATGTTTGATAACCATAACGTTAAGCCCAACGACGTCAGACTTATTGTACGTCAAGCAGCAAGTGCCCATTGATGATGTTTGATCTCAGAGTGCAACGTTAAGCCTTGTGTCAGGCCAGCACGCATCCCACATCCAGCCATCACTGTGGCGCCAGTATTTCGAGTGGCTACTTCATTATACGTGCCAAATTACATTTGTACATCAATCTGCGGTTACCAGTTGACATAGGATGTTGAAGCATCAAGGCCGGCAGTTTGGCTGGTTTTGTCATTTTTCCCAAGCAATGTGTTAAGCTAGGATGTTTTGGTGTTTGGTGACATAAGACCTCGAAATATAGTATTAGGCTTAACGTCAGATGAGCACATACCCAGGACGTTGAATGGGGAATTAAACATCATGGTACTTTTCTTTGCGGCCAGTTCATGGCGCGTCATAGCCCATGAGGATGCTAAGAGTGCGCATACTCATGTTCATAGCCCATGCATAGCTGCATTTGCAGCGAATGGGAAATACAGCGAATGGGAAATTCTTGGCTGTATTTCTGCAAACCAGTGGGAGTTCTTGGCTGTGTTTCTGTGCCTCATCAATCTGCGGTTACCAGTTGACATAGGATGTTGAAGCATCAAGGCCGGCAGTTTGGCTGGTTTTGTCATTTTTCCCAAGCAATGTGTTAAGCTAGGATGTTTTGGTGTTTGGTGACATAAGACCTCGAAATATAGTATTAGGCTTAACGTCAGATGAGCACATACCCAGGACGTTGAATGGGGAATTAAACATCATGGTACTTTTCTTTGCGGCCAGTTCATGGCACGTCATAGCCCATGAGGATGCTAAGAGTGCGCATACTCATGTTCATAGCCCATGCATAGCTGCATTTGCAGCGAATGGGAAATACAGCGAATGGGAAATTCTTGGCTGTATTTCTGCAAACCAGTGGGAGTTCTTGGCTGTGTTTCTGTACCAGTGGCTTTCTTAATGCTATCACCAAGCTTCTACCGTGTTTATGAATGCGGAAGAGTACTCTGTTGATGGTTTTGTTAATGACTCCTTTGTGATAAATATCCGTACAGCCTTCTCGTATACCTTGGGGATTATGAATAAATAAATTTCGGATGTTTCTTGGAAATATGTTCCAAGTACTGCGGGGCAGTTCAATAGATCTTTTTTACTTGTGGGGGTTTCTAGGTTGGTTTTTAGTGTTTAGGTGAAGGCAGGCGAGCATTTACAAATTTCACTTCTAGTTTAAATGTGATTGATATGGTAACTGGCATGACAAATATATCAAAAGCTATTAGAACAGTGTTTTTATAAACGAGAAATAGGGACATTTGAGCAGGTGGGCAAGAAGAGAAGTGATCATTGGCGATGTTGGTTTTAGGCATTGCTTAACCTAATTCACTCAGGCTCCTCAAATGTGCACATTTCATTTATGACACTTCTGATGAATACATTGTCATGATGTTTTAACCATTAGAGTGTCAGTGAAATGAAAAACTTAAATTTGCAATGTAAAAGCAAGAGATGGTGCTAGTATCGTGTAAGTTCCCTGTAAGTTGGCAGATGGGTTCTTTTCAGTGTGCCAGTGCGCTAGGTGACAGCATTGTGTGAACGCAGAAACTCTAGCGTAGTACTAGTGCAAAGGTGACCGCACCACTAAAAGTTTGCTCCAGGGGCGAGACAGTGTTCTGCTATTCCGTTTTGGCTGAATGAAGGTGTGGAACCTCTTGAAATTTATAGCGAAGTGGAGGTATATTATAGGAATCTATTATTTTTTATTAATATTGTTATTTTTATTATTGCAGGGAAAGTCTATTAAGGGCGCCACACCAGCAAGTTTATGCATAGTGAGAAGATCGCAGTTGGTGGGATGGGTTTTCCAAAAGTGTTCTGTTACTTTCTATAGAAATTACTTTCTATAGAAATTCAGGCTCTTTGTAACTGCAAGGAAACTTGCATTGAGCATTGGGGAAGGTTGTCGAAAAGTAATAGAGCTTCATAGTGCATGCATACAATAAATTGAGAAGGTATTTCAGGTTTTCATTGAACTCATAGCAGTTGTAGAAGTGACGACAGGAGTTATGTTTGCTGTGAGACAAACCTGATTGCCGTTTGTCAAGACTTTGGCACACATTAAGGATCCCTAGATGGTCTTAATTAATCTGCAGCCCTCCACAACTGTGCACATTATAGCACAAATGTAGCATCGACACATAACTCTCCTTCCCAGAGATATCACATTGGGGCTTATAATTTGTCTCACAGCAAGAAATAAAGATTGTGGTGATAATGCTTTTTCTTTCAAAAGAATTTTAAATAAATAGCTGTGAGCCATTTAAATCTTCTAAAATGTAATCTGTGCTGATGTCGTGAAAAATTAGTATCATTTTTTTCATTTAGAAGAACAAAGAATGAGTTACTAGCTTGTGCGAATGGCTTAATGTGATTACCAGAGATTTTGTAGGACACGTCTCGAAAGAAAATGTGTGGCTGGTGCTGCCAACACCAAAAGACATCTTCATACTGTTTTGGATGCAGCGCTATGGAAGCACCCCAACTACTAAGCTGCTCATCGTCTTGTACTTATGTCTCGGCACACTAGCAAAGTTTTCTTCTGACTTTCTTATGTAGCTGGTTGTTGGCAATCAAGGTGTGCCAAAGTGTGTACCATGCAGTCACTGACAAAGTCAGTAGGTGGAAATGATGCTTCCAGCTCTTTCTTGAATCCTTGTTCACATGGAAATGGTTCACAAACTGCCGTTTTCTTAAGTTAGCAAGATATTGTATAGTGACTGATTAACTGTCCTGCAGTCACTACGCAATAACTACTTATTGAACAATTTGCTGGCTGGTTACAGACACGTTGCCATCTGTCTGGCTAGTAGTATACAGTGTCACGTGAACCAGTAATGGCACAAGAAGCCACGTGATCAGAACATTCTCTTTTGCTACCGAGATGCCTTGTCTGGGTGAATTTCTTTATTGCATCGGGAGCAGACACCGCCAGTGTGGCTTTGTATTTGCATTTCAGGGTGTCGTGTTGTCATTCATTTTGTCTTGGAGAACTTTTGTTTTCACTTGTTAGTCGCTCACACGGCTCAAGGGGCCACGAAAACAAAATGCAAGTTTGGTCCAGTAAAAAGACTGCTTTATCCCACTAACAGGGATACCAATTTTATTGCAAGTTTCAGAAGGGGCTATTAAGGAAAAACGATTGAAGCAAAAACTCCCTAGCCACTTTCTGGCAACTTCCTTATGACACCACAGAATCTTCATTGTTCAATTGGTCATATTCATAGTAACAGCGCTAACAAAACGAGACAACGAGAAGCCCTCTTCTCTGTCTCGTTTTGTTAGCGCTGGTACTATGAATATGCACCAACGCACCCAATCTTCCGTTTTAGCTTCGTTCAATTGGTGGCTGCTGACCCAAGTCCACCTGGAAACATAACTGAGCGATTGTATTGGGGCCCATAGTTCTGTTTGATCGCACACCTGTATGCCGACGTGCAGTTAATACACTGATAAAAGTGCTTTCAGTGATTGCCTGTATTTTGTCACTCCTGCTTATGCGTCTGAAGTTGAAAAGTTTTCACTATTGTGTTTTTGGTACAAAAATGTCTTTCATGGCTGCAACGAAGCTGAGTAAGCTACCAAGGCTGCTTCTTTCAAACTGAATGAAGTTTTTTTTTGTCTTTTTGGCCCCTCTATAAATGTTTGTATAACTGTTGCTAGTGCTTTTCATCGGTGTTTGTGCGTGACTGTCGTAATACGTAAATATGTCCTGAAATATGCCCACACAAACTTTTTTTCGATGCTAGCACGTCTCGATGCGGGCTCCTTTTGTCCAAACACCTCCTCTTTGTTGGAAACACACCGTTCATACAGCAGTGAGAGTGGCTGCACAATGGAATTTTTTGGAAGGGGTGCAGCATAGTTGGGCATTGGTGCTGTAGGTGTCGCCCCACAGTGAGCTCAGCTCCTGCTTGTTTTGCATTAGCACTTCACATAGCCATCTGCTTCATTGTTGTGGCTCTAGATGCATTCCTGTATCCACGCATGAATCGTGTCGGTATGTACATTTGTTCGTGTGCATGTCACGCATTTCTGTTGTCTTCATTGCTGACATTGCACAGTTGAACGCAGTGGGGAATTCTTGAAGAATTTTGAAGAAAAACATTGCCTAAGGCTCACCACTACACCTCAGTATCTGCTTATTGCCTGGAATTACAAAGCTACAGGCATGGTTGGCCTTTTGTGGAGATGCCTGAAAAATACTCCTGAGTGGAACAGTTGGAGAGGCGGGGGTGTGAAGGGGAGTTTAGCGGAATGCCTGCTTCCAGTGTAAAAGTCCAGAAGAATTCACCGGTGCTGAGTAAACATACCCACATATGCGTGAACTTGTGTAAAAGCCAGGGTTTTTTACTTTTGAAGTGTAGATTTTAGATGTGGTTTTACACAGAGCAAAAATTTCTATAATGGTTTTTCATTCGGTAAACTTATTTTTATGAAATTTAAGTCTTCACTGACATTGGCCAAAGAGAACAAATATTCTCGAGGCATATAAGTGTGCTCATATGCTTTGAACGTTAAAGATTTTTAGCTTCCTATGGTGTGCTGTGGAGCCATGAGAGTGCATACTCGTTTTGGGTTTAATTTCTCGTGTTGGCGCCCCTCAGTGAATATTAAAAGTACCTCAACAGCCATTTTCCATGTGGTGCTAGTGTAGGATAGTGGTAAAGTCACTTGCCTGTCTGTGCATATTCCCAAATTCAATTTCAGTCCCTCCCTTGGTTTGCCTGGTTAGATGATGGTGCGCATCATCATTTGTCCAGGAAGTGTAGAAATTAACCTCTGCTACTTACATGGCCAAGTTATTTCCCCGGGGGGGGGCGTAATGATTTCACATAAAACTAAGTAAAATGTGGTTGACCCTTCGTTAGCATAGTAAGATGCTACTTCTAGCTCACCTGTTATTTCGTTAGGCTAGTCTAGATGTCTCTGTCTCGGAGGTTGCTGTTTGTTATGTCAAGAATGTTAACCTCAATCTCACAAGCCATTGTCACGTCAAGGTTATTTAATATCTTCCACATTAAAGAAACACTACAGACAACTAGAAGGGAACCTTGCTAAAATTACGACCCTTCTGTGTACCTTTCAGCATGTATTTGTCTGTAAAATGTGACTTAATTGCTCCGAAATAAAAAATAAATGTTTTCATCTCATTTTTTGTGCACTCGTTTGATTATGGAAACAACTGCCTCGTGTTTGTGTAACAAGAAACCTGGAGCAAAAGACACAGCAGTGTCGTATAGTGGTGACCAAGTGCTAGAAAATTGCCACCTATTGACTTCCAAGTGGTTTTCTTGATCTAGAAATGATTTCCTGTTGAATCAGTTGCATGCTATTGGTTTATTTCATCACTTAGTACTCTAAACCATAAGATGGAGGGTTCTTTGTGGAGTTGTATTGCTTGTTCCATCATTGAAGAGCAGTACTATGTTTCGATCTCGCATGGGTTACCAGCCAATGGCTATTGAGCAAAAAAGTGTCACCACGACAGCCGAGAACATTGGATATTGCACACATCTATGCACACAGGGCTGACATTTCCTGCATTGGAAGGAAAGGAGCATTTTCTGGTGAAGAAAAATTACGTGCCCAATGGGCGCTGTCCTGGTGCACAGCTGAGCCATAGAACCTGCAGAATACTTGCATCTGCAGGTCACGCAGCCAGCTTTGCGCATTTTCAGATGACGCGGCTGGCTTGCTTGGCCTAGCTGGCTGCTCTGAGCACTTCGGAACTGCCGCCATAAGGCGTGCATCTCCCCATTGGCAGAAGTCGTCAGGCTGCTCCCACTGCCACACTGCTGCACGTAATTTTATAGCCGAGGCACATTCAACCACTGGTGTGGAATCTCAGTGCGACTGTCAAAAGACGGCCGCAGATGCACATGCATGGTGGGCAAAAACACACCATGTATATATCACACTTTGTTTAGCTTGCCGATGCCTGCCTATCTGTACATTCTGCGCTTTGCTGCATCTGCGGTAGTAGCTGGTTAGCTAAAACTACAATGACCTTGTTTAAATGAAGGCTCACAAAACAATTTTATATCAGCAGGAGCATCCCATATATGTTTAAGATGACCTTGAGGACACCCAGGTGCTTCTATGAACTCTGACATGAAAGCAATGTTCAATTGAGTGCTGCTTCGTGCTCCTTGGGTGTTCTGTGCTGTGAGTAACGTTTTTAGTTTTCTGTGTGGTATGTATTGCAGTATTGTGTTGGATAAAGGCTGGCTACTTTTCAGAGTTTCTGAGGTAGCACATTGGCTGTAGACCAGAACCGTTGGGACTGTATTACTTATAATCCTTATTTATTCTCATGCAATGCATTTGGTAACATCTATGGGGCAATCCACATGACCAGTCTTTTTTTTTGTGGCCATGGTGTCTTCATTTGATGAGTAGATGTTCAAACTTTAACGAGGTATGATGTGAGCTGCCACTGAGCAGCCTGGGTTACTGGCAACTCTTGCCAGCAGAATGGAGAATGAGTGGTACCGGACATTTTTGCTGCCAATGTTCTTGGCCAGGCATTTTGTTGCAGCAGATGGTATTTTCTGTGTTGGTTTGTCATCGTGGGTTGGCCAATGTACCTCTAAAGGTATGCACTATGCATCGTAGGTTATAGGTGGTTTAGGCATGTGAGGACCTTGATTGGTTATGTTGACATCGCAGCTTCATGGGTATTTGTAATTGGGCTGTAAGCAGAATTCTGACTGCTGTCACTATCATGCTCGAATCTGGTAGTGGGGATTTATTAAGAAAGGAGGGAAGAGAAAAGAACTGGGGATATTGTTGAACACAAGGGGGAGTTCACCCTCATACAATCCAGTCCAGGGAACCGAAGTGGGGTTTCAAAGGATAGGGAGAGAGAAACGGAGGGAAGAAGAAGGTGAGTGGGGGACAAGTCTAGTCTATGTCGCATTTGTCTTGTCCAAGGCTACAAACGCTTCACTAGTCCTGTCACAACTAGGAAGTTGAGGAGGTTCTCAAATCTCCTTCAGTGTATATGTCGGAATTGTCAATAAGCATGTTGTCATCGTAACCAAATAGTAATTGGTGAAACAGTCATTAGCACGTGATGGCAGATGTCATTGCCAGGAGCTGGGGCAACTTAGCAGGGATGTTGTTATGCCTATATTCCGCTTTAACACGTGCTTACCTCAGTTTTGAGCTTGATTACGTGCCAAGCAACGTCAAATTCTTGTGCCAAGCTGCATTCGCTGATTATCAATACTTTTAGTCGAAGTCTACTAGGTCCACTTTTAGTAAGCTACAGTCTTGGAGGTAAACTAGTGGGGTGAGATGCATGTTTTACTCCCATTCCAAAGGCATGGGCTCAGATGCCATTGACCGCCAAATTTCTTTATTGTTTTAACTTGTTCTCATTGTGACATGAGCCACTTTAGAAGCCATTTGACTGTTGCAGCCACAGGATGCTGATTTTTCGGCTTAATGGAACATTTAATGCTTTCACATGCAACAAGAATGGCTATATACTGTTTGCTTTCTTCAATGCATCTCTTCCACCTACATTCACGCTAATGCATGTGGGCATGTTACTAAAGCCGTCCTCAGCCAATGTACAAACGGCTTGGATTGCATCATTGGATGTTCCAGCCATCGTTTGTCACCATCAAAACGTGATTTACTTCATCACTGGGAAAATGCCTTGCTCTTCTATGGGCTAGGGCTAAGCTCTATAGTTACCAGTATGGCCGTTCCTTAGTTGTGACCGACCCCAAACTGTTTAATCTCGATATAACTAAGTGTTGGTGTAGTTTCATTGTAACGGAGTACAAGAAAATTCACCTGGACAGTGGGTAGCGAGGGAAACGCACGCAGCACTTGTTCCACTAAGAGCAGCAGATAAGCAGCAAAGCAGCCCTCCCATTCCTTTTTTCGCCACCGGCAGAACGGCAGTGCTGCATACTCTCTCTCCCCCATTTTTGTCTTTTTGTCTGGTGTTCCACTTTGCTGTACCTTTGCAAAGCCTGAAGCAAAGGCGGCTGCTCTCTTTCCTGATTACCATTGCAGTCTACTATGGTAGCTTAGTTGAGTTTCTTGAAGTGTATTCTGCATTTAGATATGCTTCACGGGCAGAATGGCCATTTCGGCCATAAGCACACTCGCACCTGGCGCTTGGTGCACAGCACGGTTTGTGGCGGCATTGTGGGGCTGCCTGTGTGCATGAACCAAGTTAGGCAACTACAGCTTGCTGCTGTTTACGAGAATGGTATTGTGGTGAATGGAATTATGTACGAGAAAGCTTATAATATTGTCACCCGTACTGCTACTGAAAAGGGCGATCAACTGTATGCTACAACATTATCCGTGCGGATCAGCCAAGAAGGATTTGCTGGACCTAAGTGCTTTAAAAACCCTGTCATGGGAGCATCCTTTCCCAGTGGTGCTCACATCAAGACTTGTGATGTGGCATGCTCATGCCCTTTGAAGCTTTGTCGCAGCAATGCTGCATGGGAGAAACACAAGCACATAGTGAGTTTAAGAAAAATTCACTCTTAAACTCCTTGTTGGTCTGTTATTGGGGAACAATGGGGCCAAAAAGCTGTGTTTTCCGATTCTACAGCTCTTTTGGCTTGCATTGGCAGAGCCATTCTCACTGCTTGCTGACTGTGGCTCCCACAGTTGATGTTCTCTGTATTTGTGCCAAGCTGGTTATGTTGGCTCTAATTTTTGCCTCTGTTTCCATGTACATCTCTGTCATGAGTAGTCGTAAGCATAAATCTCTTTTACCTGAAAAAGAAGTTGTGAGTCTGCCACCCATCATGTCAACGACGTAGAGCTGATGAACGAGTTACGATTTCTTTTATAGAACCATGCTTCACTGATTTATCTGCTGGACCAGGGAGTCAGCTCCTGCTCATCAGCCACCAATATGTGAACTAAAGCCACACCGAAGTAGACATTTTTCAAGCTTTGGATATGTTCTCTGCATCTTTACGGGCAACTTCTAAGAGAGTCACACAGAACTGCTTGTAGAAAGCCAAGTATGAGAAAAGTTCAGCTGCAGCAGTGAGCACCCATGAAGAACACGACAGGGCAGGGGCCTATGAAGGGGCTCCTCACTGCACCTGCACTCGGATATGGCAAGGAAAATGATCGTACTAGCCTTGAACAAGCATAGAGGAGCTTGCAAAGTGACGGTCATTCCAGGTGACGTCACTTCGGAGGGCTTCTGTGTCGACTTTTGCATCATTGCTTCCTAGAAAGTGACTACTCTCGTGTAGGACGTGTTTCAAAGCTTGCTACGGGGTACCGAGGCAGTGACACTGATGCCAATACCATTGAAACCCCCAGCAGAGTTGAAGTCCTCAATGCAATTTATGTGCTGTGGCACTCCACTAGTTCACTGGGAAGCACAATGCCACAGACCTGTTGGGTTTCCTCTGTGATGACGTACTTAAGGCAGTTGACCTGCGGTGCAAAAGGCAAAAGGTTTGGGCGTGATGGTTCTTGTTTTCTGTGTGACGTGCGGTGCTAGGGTGTAGCACTATCAAGATAGCACAACATAGTGTTAGCTTGTCAGCATTGCTTACTGTGCTTGCTGGCTATGTATTTCGTTTGTCAATGGTCTACTTAAAGGGGCCATGCAGACAAAACACAAGTTTGGTTCATTCGAAACATTGCCTCGTTATAATCATACTGACCCCGCTTTTAACGTAAACTTCACTCAAATAAGCTGCATAATTAGGAAAAAAGGGAATGGCCATGCGACCCAGTAGTTCATTTCCCGCTACAGAACCTATGATATCATATGTGACAGCTCTGCGATTGGCTCAGGTCGGCAAGCGCAAACGCAAATTAGCAGGGCTTATAAGCTTGCCGAATGAGCTATTTGCACTTTTTAAGGTAACCTTCTTTTTATAACAGTGAGAATGGTGGGGTAGACAGTGCAAGTTACGAAAGTACACATGAACATAGAGTACCAATACGTAGTAGTGTTGGTACTGCGCGCACTACGCTGTTTTAGCTGCACAGCATTGCGACGCTTTTGGGTTGTCTCAGAGGACAGTGGCCGATTGACGAAAGCGATGGTGTCTTACGTGACCATATTTGTCGAAAGAACACCATGTTTCACGAAACGATTATTTTCTACCTTAATAAAAACAAACCATGTACAAATACGGTCGAAAACAAAGGCAGAAAATGGCCCGCCACGGCATGGTGGCGCTACCGAGGTTGACTAACGGTAAACAAGGCGCCCAAGCACATAATAAATCATTGCAGACATCACGAAAACACACGAATCGGTGGGAGAATGAAAATTTTAGGTGGAATTGATTAATTTGTCAGTGAATAAAGCATCGTTTGCTTCCAGACTAGTGCTGGGGGCACCATAAAACACAAAATCTTTCGTATAAAACAAACATGTATTTTGTCTGCTTCACCCCTTAAGCAGAGCAAATGAATATGGAAGAAAACTAGTGCCACAATAGAATTTACGATTCCTTGTGCTTAATACGAGAAGCCTTTTATTAATCTTGCGTTAATCTGTGCTTGCTGTTGTACCTTCCCATAAAATAATAAAGTATCTTCCCATAAAATCAAAGCTGTGCCTTGTGCATAATGTGAACGATTTTGAGCTTTTCCATTTACACAGGAATTCACCTGGACGTATTACATTGAGCACTTTGCTCTTAGCTTTTTTCGCAGCGTATTGCTTGTCAAATTCATATTTTTTTCGTATGCCCTCTCTTGTTCAATTAGAGCTGTTGCCAACGGCCACAAGGGAGCCCTGTCTGAAGGAGACTTTCATTCCTGCCAATCCTGTCAGCAACGCAGCCCGAGGAAAACTACTTCCACTGTTCTTGATAGAGCTGGTGGCCATAAAAAGTCCAAGATGTGCAGTGTCTGTAAGGAAACTTTTCGTGACAAGTACGACCTGCAGGCCCACTGGAAAATTCACACTGGCCACAGGCCCTTCGTGTGCCATAGCTGTCAAAAAAGGTTTCTTCGAAAATCGCACCTGGCTGAACACGAGAAAATACACTCCGATGAAAGACCCTATCCCTGCACTATTTGTCAGAAAAGCTTTTTTACGAAAGCAGACTTGAATAAACACGAAAGAGTGCACACTGGTGAGAGGCCGTATGCCTGTGGCGTCTGTGGAGAAACCTTCACCCAAAAGTCAACACTTCTGAGGCATGGGAGACTGCACTCAGGTGAGAGGCCCTATGCCTGCAGTGTCTGTGAAAAAAGGTTCGCTCAGGAGACAGCCCTGCTCAAACACCTGAGGCTGCACGTTAAAGAGATGTATGCCGGCAACCTTTGCCAGAAATAGTGTACAGGAAAGAAACCTATGTAGGCACGAGAACTAGCACACTTGTGGAACACTAAATGCTTGAAACTGCCTGAAAATGTTTTGTAATGAAGCGATAGGCATTAAAACACTAATAAAATTGTCTGAAATGTTTCACACGTTTGCAATGTTTCTGTTTACTGGAAGCAATACAGGGCAAACAATGTCTCGTGTGCTTCCTGGAAGCTGTACAGGGTGTCTGTCTACCAACCCAGACCCTGCACTGGGCACCTTGAGTAATTAGCGCGGACCCCAAGCCCCCATACTCATCTGTAACCAACCGTGGTAATGAGTTTAAGGTGAAGGGCAAAAAACCAGAAACGGTGACCATCAGAGCTGTGGTCGAGCTCCGGCGGATGGCCTCCCTGTCTGTTTACCAGGCAGGGAGCTCGGCGACCTCTTCAGCTATCAGGGTAAGGCTGCAGAAGAAAGTACCCCTGTCCCCTGTTTTTATTACATGCCGTATGGTATTCTCTAACCCCCCCACCAAATGATCGGGTGCTGGAAAGCCCTGCACCGAAGTAACTTTCAAACCGCTACCGAACATTGAGCTCCAAAGCAACGACAACTTTCCTCGTTTCCTCATAATGCAGTCTGTGGACAAAGTAACGCCTGTAAGTGGAAAATCGGTCTTCCTCGTTGCAACGTTAATCGAGAGTTTTGCAGGAAAGAACTACAAGGCAAAGACACTTACGTCTGAAGATGTGCTCATTGAAGTCGGCCACAAAGAGCAGCAAATAAGCTTCTGAAGCAAACCAAAATCATGATCTAGAAATGACAGACACACCTCATAGCACCCTAAATTCTTCTGAAGGCCCATCTCTGAACTCTATCTCGTCAGTGAAACACAATCCGACATCCTGAAGGGACTAAGTGACCAAGGGGACACAGCAGTCCGGCGCATCACAATAACACGAGATGGTAAAGCAATCAAAAGGCACGTAATCCTGACTTGACAGAACCCTACTACCCAGAATCCGTGACGGCAGGTTTCCTTCGTTGTCCCACGCACATGCACGTGCCAAACCCACACTGCTGCTTCAAACGCCAACGGTATGGACACTGTACGAACTCCTGCCGGGCTAGACTAACATGTGAAGTGTGTGCAAACTGACCATCCTACAGGCAACTGCGACGCGAAAAACTTCACTTGTGCCAATCGCCATGGACCTCCTGCCGCGTTTTCACGATCATGCAAAAAGTTCCAACAGGATAAAGAAATAATTACTGAAGGTCACTGAGAATATCAGCTTACCAAATCCTGAAAGCGGTTTGCACTCTTCAGCTCCGGAAGGCACGCCGACGCTGATCGCTGACGGGCGGAGTGGCGCCTGGTTTCGGCGGCGACACAGTACAGCTCAGATGACTTGCCCCCGCCCCCGACCGCCGCTGCGCTGCCTGCGGCAGCCGCACCCGTCACCACACCACCTGCCAGACCGAGACAGGTTGAGGTGGCCACCCCCACTGATGGGAGCGGAGTCACTCCTGATCCTTTCTCACAGGCCTCGATCATACCTGGGAGCCTTGAAGAAACTAACACGGAGGGAACTGTGCCATCTCCAGTCCTCGCCTCACCACTTGTCCCGCCCGTGGCGCCCGCAACGCCCTCAGTAGTGGTGGCTGAAGAGAAGAGCACCCGAGAGGGTGCTACATCCAGGTCCAGGGAGCCCAGTCTGTCTGGCACACCTAGGAAATCTGGAGAAGAGATGGACGTCAGGGCGTACCTGCCTGCATCACAGTGGAAGGAACGGTCTCCGACCTCCAAGCCAACAAAAAGGCCCAAAAGCCCCGTCCAAGAGTTGAAGCACTGAAAGACAACACATGAGCACAGACACTCCAGGAACTCTTAAATGTCTATAATGGGAAGAGAAAATATCATCCAATGGAACTGAGAGGCCTCCTTAAAAATCTTGATGTCTATGAGTTGTCGCATTCCAATCAGCCACGTGTGATGTGTCTTCACGAAACACAAACGCCAAGCAGACAAATTTCTTGAATAATCACATAGTATTTAGGATGAACAGGGTTGGTGGAGCTACATCCCCAGGTAGTGTGGCCATTATTGCCCGAAAATCCTTGGCTTGCCACACCATCCAACTACAGGCCATCCTTGAGGCTGTGGCCATTCGAACCATAAACTTTAATGGGCTATAACACTATGCTCTGTGCACAACCCTCCTGACTTCCAGCTCTCAGGCTCAGATTTCGAGGGCCTGATACATGAGTTACCTGAACCTTTCATTCTCATAGGCGACTTGAATGCGCATAACTCTTTGTGGGGCTCCTGCATGGATGCCCGAGGTTGCCTGCTTGAAAAATTCTTAATATCATCGGGAGCATGCCTTTTCAATAAGAAACAGCCTACATACCAACATATAGGACAGCAGTTATTCACACCTTGACTTGGCTATTGGATGTGCAGTTCTCTTTCCATTTCATGAATGGGGTGTGGGCACTGACCCACATATAGGTAAAGGTCCAAGCAGTAAATCTTCCCAGAGCAGGTTCAATGAAGCAAGAGCAAACTGGAATACATTTAGAAACATTTAAACTACACTACAGGTCCATAAGACACCTACACGTTGAAGAGGCAACCCGGCGCACATCCTCGATGGCGCTGAAAAGTTCATTCCCCAACTTTCAGTTGCCCCGTGCAACCAGACGAGGCCGTGGTGGAATCGGCACTTGTAGGCTGGCGCGAACAAGACAGAACAAGCGCAGAACAACGCGTTGGGTATCCTTCGTCGGTACCCCACTTCAAGTAACCTTTTGTTCAAAATGGCAAAGGAATTAAGAAAACGTGTGCGCCGTGATGCAAAACGAGACAGTTGGCGGAACTTCCTACCATCCATTAAATCGTGCACAGACATACGAATAATAAGGACACGAATACTCAAACTCATAGGACAACAAACAGCCTTCCTCTGGCCAGCACAATAGTGGACACACTCGAAGACCAGGCTGACACTTGCACAACACTTCCAACCCGTGTCCAGTTCAGCATACTACACAAAAACTTTCATTAAACACAAACTCTCAGCCGAAAAGCCTTTACGTGACAATGACAGATCAACCACTTCCTATAACTCCGAGTTTTCGCTTCACGAGCGGAGGGCTGCTCTGTGAACGTGTAAGCTCTCAGCTCCAGGCCCAGACAGCATCGCATACAATGATACAGCGCCTACACGCACACTCTTCAAACACTCCTCTACCTATATAAAAAGAAATGGCTTTCCGGCTAATTCCAAATTCTTGGAGGGAGGCTCTAGTTGTAGCTTTCCTGAAAGAGGGGAAGGACCCTACCTTTCCCGCTAGCTATCGAATTATTGCCCTGACCAGCTACCTGTCCAAGCTTCTCGAGGAGATAAACCAGAGGCTTGTGTACTTTGTGGAGTACAATTGTCTTCTCGAGAGCTGCCAGGCAGGCTTCAGGGTGGGGCGATCTACCAAGGAGCAACTTGTCGCTCTTGAATCGAATCAAGGATGCCTTCGGGAAAGCCTACGACACCGCTTCGCATTACGGCATCCTTAGTGACCTGAAGTCGATCGGTGTTTCGGGCATACGTTGAACATCCTTTGTAGTTTTATGTCGGAGATAACCTTTTGTGTGAGAGTTGGTAGTGCGCTCCCCAAGGTACATGTTCAAGAAAACGGCGGGCGTCAAGGCAGTGTTTTGAGCTGCACACTCTTTATAGTCAAGATGAACTGCCTTGGGGAGGCACTTTCACCTACAATTTATTGTGCTATGTATGTAGAGGACATCCAGATTTCCTTTAAATCATGTATTATGTCAATCTGCGAACTTCAAGTCCAGCTTGGCATCAAGAGACTTTCCAGCTGGGTAGACTGAAGAGTTTTAAACTCGATCCTGGGAAAAGCTTTTGTGCTGTGTTCTCGAGTAAGCGTGAGTTCCACCCAGACCTAGACATTACTCTTACTGGCGTATCGATTGCTGTGAACAAGGAACACAAATGCTTTGGTATTTTATTCGATAAGCTGACATTGATCTCACATATAAAACTTAAATGCAAATGCTTAAAAACAACTGATATTCTTAAGGTCCTCTCACAGCAATCTTATGGGGCCGTCAAACAGCTCCTGCTGCGCCTCTATACTGCCTTGGCAGTCTCGGCTTCACTAGGGCACGGTCGTGTATGGATGGGCGACAAAAAAAGCACTGATAATGCTCGACCCTTTGCTGCATCTCGCGCTTCGCCTTTCCTGTGACGCTTTCCGCACTAGCCCTGTCGATAGACTTTATGTAGAGTGTGACAAATGGTACCAGAGCATCAGCGACATTATGTGTACTTGTTGTATCCGTCTAAAATTGTGTCTCCCACCAGCCACCCTTTAAATCCTATCATAACGACAATTCCAACCCCTTCGACAATTCCAACATGACAATTCCAACCCCTTTTAAATGCATAGCATTTTAGTAACTCACAATGTCACGCGGCGTTGGCGTGCCTTGTCGTAGTCCGCAGGCGCGCCTTGTCGTAGTCCGCAGCCAGGCCACTACACTATAAAAGAAATAACTGTACCCGGCGCCCGGTTTCGAACCCATGACGCCGCGGGCGGAACGCATGGTGCCCGGCGCTCTACCGACTGAGCCACGAAACCGACACAGATTTCGAAGCACCGAACGCGCCTCATATCCTTCACTCATTTCTGGTTTGTTTCGCAAGCGCCACAAGTTGTCCCGCGCCTCCGAAAGATGGCGACACGGGTCCCGCGATCGAGAGTTACGACTTGCCGCCGCACCCACTCGGAAATGCTGTGCATTTGATCGTGCCCCTCGCGAGGGGGATGTCTTTCTTTTTTAAGTGCGAATGCACTATATAAGCGACCCCAAACCATCCACCGCCGGCGGCGGCGTCGGCGGCGTCGGCGTCCGCAGTGCTCCTCTATATTTAAAAAAGAAACAGCATCCGGCGCCAGGTTTCGATCCGAGGACTTTGCGGCCGCAGCGCGACGCTCTACCGACCAAGCCACGGACACGACGCTGATATCAGTGTTAGTGACGCGCCTTATATCTTTAACGCATTCAAACTACGTCGTCAGCGGCGTGCGTTGGCGACTCAGCGGCGTTATAGCGGCTTGATAACTGCGTGGTGTACACGTGATACTACAAACCCGATGGAAGAGATGGAAGAGAAGGCGGCGAGGCGATGGGCTGCGGGGGCCGAGCGCAAGCGCCGCAAGCGGGCCGACAACCGTGCATTCGCACTTTCACATTCTCCCCCTCGGGGAAATGCGGGGGAATTTTTTGTTTTTCACCGATGTTTTCTATACTGGGTTTAGATTTTTTTGAGCCGCAACGTTCATTGCTCCACGAACTAGTCCACAGAACTCGCGCAGGCTGGCACTGGAGCGCTAGCGAGTTCTCGTTGGCGTGCTGTTGCCATAAGCACCGACTGCTTGCGGGCAGTGGGCACAGGCCAGAATCAACAGACCCTTGGACTGGTGCGAACACGCTTTTTAAACAGGCCATCTATTCATTACTTTTCTCTCTTAGAGGGAGGGGAAAGGCTTCTGAACTTCAGGTGCCCCCTTCAGACTCGCACAAGACACCCATCAATAATTTCATTCCGCCATGCCATCTCTGCCCTATATCATGCGACCTGTCATTCACACAAGTAGAAAAAAATAGTATACCCAGAAGTGCAATTCTGCAGCACTGTTTCTGCCAGGCAAGTATACAGGTGCGCCGAATTCTTCAGCGACGCGTCGAAAACCGCAGCTACTGTCTCTTGTGCAGCGCACGGACCAAATGTTACCATCAGTGAGACTGCATTTTCATAACACTACATGGCAGAAGCGTATGGCGTCTTGAACTCGTTTCAAATCATCCCAATACCCACCCTCGGAGCACACTTTGTACGTGGACGCAGCACAATATCACCCCAAGAAAGCCTTCGCTGAAGTGGTGCTTACTTCACTCGCGGATGCACCAACCAATTGCTTAACCATCCTCACTAACTCCGCGCTGACAGCGGAGGAATCGGCAGTGGCCCTCGCCCACACACAAACCCCACCCCCATGAAAATTCTCACCGATTCCCAACAAGCACTTCGCAGCTTTGCCAGGGGCACCATCTCTAAAGTAGCACTGCAAATCTTCTGGAAGAGAGAGAGAGAAACAACTTTATTTTTTTTCCAGAAAGCCAGAAGGGGAAGGAGTGGGATTTTCCTGCCCTTCTTTTCAGTCGTCGGCCAGGAGTCCTTGACCCCTGGCGGCTTCTTCAGCTTCTTGGATCAGTAGTTGCTGTAGTAGTTCTTCGGAGCTGAGCAGCGCCGTCTCCCATTGCTTCTCATTAAAGATGTTTATTCTTTGTGTGTGTTTTTGCTTTTCTCTGCATGCCCATATTATGTTTGAGGTCTGCCCTTTGTCCGCATGCTTTGCAAAGGTCGCTGACTGTCCCGGGGTAGTAGTAGCTATACAGAAGTGGGTTAGGGAAAGTTCCTGTCTGTATTTGTCGTCAAGCGATGGCCTGGGATCTATTCAGATTGCCGTGTGCCTCTGGGTACTTTTTCCTGCTTCATCTATAGTGGTACAAAATTTCTCTATATGTTGTGACTTGAGTGGGTCTCTGTCATCCGCTGTTTCATCTGGCAGTGTGTCCGCAAGGGGTTTGGGGGCGCGGTAGACTAGATCTCGAGCAGCCTCATGTGCGACTTCATTGCCAGGCATTCCGGAGTGCGCTGGAGTCCATATTAGTGCGGTTTTGGCTTCGGGGTCTCGTTTTATGTCTTTAAAGGGACACTGAAGTGAATTTGTCAAGCTCCCGTTTTTGCTTGCACTGCGTAGACTGGCTCAAATTAGCACACTTTTCATCGTTTATCCGGTTGACTAATCGGTAATTATTTTACAAAGCGCGAAAGAAGAAAAACTACCATGCGCGGTTTGCGGTGGCCGCACCAACTAAGCTGTGACGTTAGGAGGAGGGGGCACCGTGATTGGACGATGCCCAAGGTTAGCAATCAAACAAGTTTCGGTTTCGGTTTCGGTTCTGTAAAAAACATGTTTGACATACGATGGCATCGTTGGATGGGCATTCTCAATATCACAGTAATCGTAGTACCGCGCTTCCATGTTATCGGCTGTAAAATGCTAAAGATAAGCCTCCCAGGACGGCTTGGAATCGTAGCATTCATTAGCTGAGCCCTACGCAGTGCATGAACGCCCTCCGCGTCCCCGCAGACGCTCAAATGCATGCATTTTCCCCCCATATTTGGAGCTTGCCTCACTCATGCTTGTATCGTAAAAAGCGTGTTCGCACCAGTCCAAGGGTCTGTTGATTCTGGCCTGTGCCCACTGCCCGCAAGCAGTCGGTGCTTATGGCAACAGCACGCCAACGAGAACTCGCTAGCGCTCCAGTGCCAGCCTGCGCGAGTTCTGTGGACTAGTTCGTGGAGCAATGAACGTTGCGGCTCAAAAAAATCTGAACCCAGTATAGAAAACATCGGTGAAAAACAAAAAAAGAAAGACATCCCCCTCGCGAGGGGCACGATCAAATGCACAGCATTTCCGTGTGGGTGCGGCGGCAAGTCGTAACTCTCGATCGCGGGACCCGTGTCGCCATCTTTCGGAGGCGCGGGACAACTTGTGGCGCTTGCGAAGCAAAACCAGAAATGAGTGAAGGATATAAGGCGCGTTCGGTGCATCGAAATCTGTGTCGGTTTCGTTTCTCAGTCGGTAGAGCGCCGGGCACCATGCGTTCCGCCCGCGGCGTCATGGGTTCGAAACCGGGCGCCGGAAACAGTTATTTCTTTTATAGTGTAGTGGCCTGGCTGCGGACTACGACAAGGCGCGCCCTGCGGACTACGACAAGGCACGCCAACGCCGCGTGACATTGTGAGTTACTAAAATGCTATGCATTTAAAAGTGAACTTATATAAAAAAAGGCATGTACCCGCGGGGATTCGAACTTGAGACTGGCAAAACACTTCGTGTGATATACCTAGCGCTCCAAACAACTAGGCTACGGGCGGGCGATGCCGATGAGGGAAATATAAGCTCTATAATGTATAACCAGTTTACACTTTTATTTACTTTTAGTATTTCAAGCAGCTTAGGTGACTATTTGTTGTATTGCGCTCGTGCAGTAAGTGTCCCCCGAGTTTCCACAATAGCTCACGTCTATCAATTGCATTTCGTAGACGGAAAAGCGTTCGCAGATGCGTAGTCGTGCTGCTGACCGCTGTGCTTGTTCGCCCAGCGCAAAAAAGTGCTTCCCGCACCCTAGTTTTACGCTGTACGATAAAAGTATCAGTTGATTTTATTTCCTTAGTACCTATATTGACTTCGCTGATTCTTCTCCCCCTTCAAGAGGCCTTATATTTTTATACTGGCGTACCAGTCAGCGAAGCGTCGCATGTGCGCTTGTGCAGCGGTTGTGTGAAGCGACCTTGACTTGGAGGGGCCCCTGCTTCCCCCACAGAACATTTCTAACACACACGCACCCACACAACTTTCAAACACCCCACTGCCCTCATTGCCACCAACGTGATACACACTCTCATTCTTCCGTGGGTGTTCACATGACCCATTTCCCTCCTACCCTTCGCCCCACCACTGGGAACAGGCCTCGGGGAGCTCGAACCTGGCGTATCAAGAAATTGTAACCGCACGGGCCCTTGCGTTCGCAGCAGTCATATGGGTTTCGGCCTTCCCTCATTCCTAAATCTCAGTTGTACAACAAAATGGTTCGCGCTCTTTTTCTCTTGACGGATTCGTCTTTGTCGTTCTCAATGCAACGGACTTGTGGCGGGCCAGTCGCTACACGAGGACAACGACGACAAAGGCGGGAGCTGCGCATGTGGAGTAAGACAATGAGATTCCCCTGCTACGCGTTGGACTGCCTTTGACTGTACCGGTGCTTTTGTCGTTTGGGGGGACTAGGCTGGGTTGATGCCATAAGGAGGTGTGCAACGCCATCCACTCCATTTCGGAGACAGCTCGTCTGCAGTGTTAAAAACATTCCGATTAGGCTGACTTTTACTATAGTTTTCCGACTCTTCTGTCTGTTTTCTTTTTTCTTGTGTTTTTCTCTCTCACCCATTAACCTAGACCAAATTCTCTCTTCTGCTCCATTCATTTGCCTCGCATAATTTATTGTAACACAACTCTTCTTGGCCAATCCCCCTAAGTGGGTATGCGCCATGTTTCGGGCCACCACCACCACCACCAATGCACCAGCTTGCACAACGTGGGGCAGTCACCGCACGGCACGCGCTCACGTGCGCTCGGAGTTTTCTGTCCGTGCCAGAAGAATTTATGCCCGTCTAAATTAACAGCGCAAAAAAGGACAGAGAGAGGGCCGCGATGACTGCGTTGTCTTCTTGAAGCCATCTCCGAATATTTCAGTTTGAAGGACTAACTTGCTGAAAATTTTTTGCAAGTCTTTTGTGGGTTCTTCATTAACAATAAAAAACGTAAAAAATGCAACAAAGACCTATTGACTAGTCCCTGCCGAGCGGGCTGGGTGTTCGCGTTTGCGTACAGAAATGCCACAGTTGTACATATTATCCTATGTACAACTACATCGGCCTCAACGGTGCTCCGGCGTGAAGTGTACAGGCGGTCTGTACACCGGCTGCTTGCCTGTTCGTTGGAGAACAGGGCGGGCTCCTTCAGACCAAGGCCGCAGTTGAGACATTGCAGCCACCGTTGTGACCTTGCATCCAACTATTCAAAGTTCCCCTATGACGCCTGCCGGTTGAGCGAGTGGCTGGCTTCTACAGCTCTCCAAACAATCTGTGAGACTATTCTGGAGCAATTTAGTTCAGTTCGGAAGTTGCCCATCTGTTTGGCAAACCGCTTCAGCAAGCACCGCATCATGCCTGCCCTCGAGTCTAGCTGCAACCGATGGTGTGGAGTGCATCAGGGTACATGGTTGTGCCGAGCACAGATGCTGATCATAACCGACACCCTTTGCAACTACTCATCTGATGTGCAACGTCATCTTGTTTCATAAGTACCTTCTACCTGGGGTGCGGCGAAGGGACGGCCCCCAAGCGTGTCCCAGCCGATGAAACATGCGCCACTGCCCTTTCTTGGGAGCCAGTCCCGCTCCTCACAAGAGAATATGGTGTACGACCACTGAACAGATTGCAGCAGCAGGATGGAAAATTGGGCGAGTTGGTACTTCGGCATGATCTAAAAACAGCGCGGTAGAACGAAATACCCGGGGAAGAAACTAGACAGGACGAGCGCTGACTATCAAGTGAAAATTTATTTGAACAAAAAGACATACATACATGCAAAACATTGAAACGGTGCATGCGCTAACATCCGTGCCATGCCAAACACTAATACAGATAAAAAAGGGGAAACATGATTGCCCCTACATAGTATCAACAACAAGCAAGATAAGGCACTTCGTTATTATGTAATGTGACGGTAGCCTGACTGATGCACTCGTCACCAAGCCTGCTTATATTGAGCGCCTCTATTATTTCGCGCTTTAGCTGATTAGAATGACGGACCAGTAAGTCCGTTTTGTCAAATTGGTTAAGGGAATAGGTTGACGGAACTTCTCAGGGGTGGTGTCGGCGCCAGTCGCGAGCGGCATGCTCGGGTGTGGCACTTGCAGCACAGATGACCCGGTTGCACCCCGTGCGTCTCGCAGATGCAAGGTGAGCGCTGATCACAGCGGCTGACGAAGGTCGTACTGGTGCGTGAAGAGGTGCAAGGGGCACTGGAGGCTGGACGAACGCGGCGTGTTATCGCAGTCTTGCCGTGGCAAGACGAAGCAGGGCGCAACGATCCTGCTGTCCGGGAGAGGGTTAAGGGCTCGTGTCCAATATCTAGGGGTAGAGGATCAAATACCTGTTGCGCTGACGTCGGGGAGTGTAAGTGCCGTGGAGAGGACTCCTCCGCTGCCACTCCTTCACCAACGAAGCTCTCGATTCCTGCAACAAGCGTAGAGTCCTCCTAACCGATTTTCGCGGCGCCTTCGATGGAATCGTACCAAACACCAACTTGCCGGGTTGTAGCTAGTTGCTTGCAGGGGTGGTGACAATTCGTGAACAGGTTGAGGGCATCCGCGAAAGCGTGCAGTGCCGGGCCAGGAGTACCTGGAAAGCTTGGCCATCAACCTTGTTTTGGTTGTGCCGGACCTTGTATGCTTTTGACGTACAGTAGTCGACATATTTGCTAAGCTCAAAGACATTTTCAACACCGCTGCTGAACGGTACCCAGTCTCTCGAACTCGCACCCGTGAGCGGCTCTCGGAATGAAGCTTGCGTAAAAAAGAGTATCCAAAAAATTAATGCCTTTCCACTCTGTGATGAAGGATGACCTGCAAAGCTGGACGTAGTGCACAAAGCGCACGAAACAAAACACGTTTGTCGTAATTTGCGATAGAGTATATTTCCTAGCTCATTAGCTGAATGACCCTCTGACGGATCCAATCTTTGTTCTTGCAGATAAACATGGAACTGCCTGTGTCCCTCCCGCATCGTAAGCATCTTACTGTTTGTGCAAGGCCGGGTTCAGACTGCTGCCGCAACTGTCGCAATGACTTAAAGAATGACGTTATTTCACGTCTACGCTAACCGAGCTGGGTGACATGGCTTTTTTTTACGTCCACAGATCACGATATTGGTTTTGCGTCGGTAATATGAATTTAGCCTAACAAACCCAATCCGCTCTACCACTAAGGACTCCGGACAGGACAGTGGGCCGCTTAATGTCCCCGTTTAAATCTCGTACCATCACAACAGACATACCATCCATCAGTACGGGCATGAAACCTACAGCTGCTCGTGCACTCCTCCCCTCCTCCCTACCACTACTTTTCACTACAAAACTGCGCACGGATAAACAGAGAACCAGTCATGTACGTGTGCTTATAAGTGACGTACGGCGCGACGGAGGGTTTTGGTCGTTTTAGGGGGCAGCCCTTTGGCATCCATTACCCGGGCTTCACCGGAGCGCCGTCTGTTTATGGTCGCGTAACCGAGCGAGCGAATGCAGCAGCGACGAAAGAAAGAAAACGGAGAGGAGCGTCTAGCGAAGGGTGAAGTGGAGTACGACACGTGCGGCTACGGCGTCATCTCTCTCACTGCCTTTCCCTCACACATGTCTCATGTGTCGCCACCAAGGAGCTCCCTCCCCCTGACACTTTCCCCAGACGCTGTTCCATTCTCCGTTAATCCAACCATGTTACAATTGCGCGGGAGGTTCAAACACGATATGTAGCAACATGCTTGCTGCTCCCTTGCGTGGGGCTAATACGAACCACGTGACATTTGCGCAAGAGGTTCAAACACGATTGGCAACATGCTGGCCGCCGCCGGCGGCGCACTGCGAGGTAGCAGCGGAGTAGCGCACGCTGCCGTACGTTCACTGACCACGCGAACGCTTCCTGAGACGCAGCAGAAATGCACCGTGACTGAGAAGACTGCAGCTCACGCTGCGCACAAATTTCATATTAGGGAGTGCAGTAATCGTCAGTGAATTTTTTACGCCCATCCGGGCTTCTGTTTATTTTTCGGAATCATCTGATAACCGCACTACCGCCGTTAGCTGCCGACTGCGTAACTTGCCAAAGGGGCATCGGTCGAGAGGAGGGGGAAAATAGTTGTGAAGGAGGTGTCAGTGGTGGTGAGGAGGAGCCCCGGAGCGGTGCCGAGTAAATCGATGACACCGGAATGAAAACTGGAGGGGGGGGGGGGTGAGACATATACTGCCTGTGCAGTAAAACTTAGAATAGTTCAGAAGGCATACTCCGTTAGGATCTCGTACTCATGGCTTCTGTCTATAAATAAGCTAAGCCAGCAACATACAATTTCACATTGCTGTGCTTGGTGTTAGCATCTCATTTGCAGTGTGCACTCGTATATATGCACGCCGAAAACGAGCCTTCAACATTGTACTGTGGGCCTCTAGAGATGGCCGCATCCGGTTTGCGTATTTAAATAGTATGAGCCAAGATTTGTCGTCCCGATGAGAGACTATGCCGGCTTGTTTCTCGGTACATTCCAGGCCGCTTCCGATTGCGAAGCTCCAAAGTGGGACCATAATGCCAGCTCCCCACCACTTGTAAGGCATACTGTGAAACGCCCGGGAGAGGGCTGACAAGGTTTATTAAGTGCAATGCACTTCTTAAGCGAACCTGAACCTGCGTCCACCGGCGATGTCCGCGCACGTGGAGATGGGCGCGCGCAGCCTGGCCGCTGACATGGCACATACCCACGTGGGGGATTGGCCAGGAATCTCCTCGTCTTCCTTGGCAACGGGGGGAGATGGGCGCGCGCTGCCTGGCAGCTGACATGGCACATACCCACTTGGGGATTTGCCAAGAATCGGGCGTGAGAAGGGCTAATGCACCTGCTTAAAGGAGTACTGACACGAAATTTCAAAGCTGAGATCCGCTCTAGCAATCAAGTACAACGACAACACAAATAGGTGTCTGTGAATAAATGCATCTTTCTTTCTTTGTAGTTGTGTGTGTGTGTGTGATCTCTCTTTCGCGAACATTACCGAACCGCGCAAATTCAACTCGTGCATTCGCACTTTCACATTCTTCCCCTCGGGGAAATGCCGGGAATTTTTGATGACAAGGCTGATAACGTATGAGAACCGAGACGAGCACACGTCTGAGCGTGCTGGTGAGGACTGATGTCACTCACCCAGCTCTATCTGCTGTGGTTCTTCTCCAGGTGTCACCAGCTTGCGCGCATAGTTTTGGGGTAGAGCAGACAGCTTGACGCAGCATACAACACGCATTAAAATGGTTCACGTCTGTGTAAGGGGCATTCACTCAGTAACTGGGTGGGCTATGATACGGGGGCAACATTCATGCCGTTGAATCCCCCGATGGGTATGCGGAATCATCACCATTATTATCATAGTGTGGGTGAAGCGTTTCTTGGTCACTCTCTTACGTGGGTATGTGCGATCAGTGAAGGAGCAACAACTACTACTACTTTCGTGACCGTTTCGGGCAGCCTTAGCCCCGGTTCACCTTGCGTGGCTCTTCCGATACATTGTAGTGCTGTTAAACCCGGAAAATAACTGCATGCCATGAAGGAGACCACTGACGGAGCCATTGGCTTGAGGGTAGTAGAACCCGCACCCGCTATTTTGACCACTGTTTCGTCTGCTCAGCCCCACCCTCAGCTGGATTTTGGCATAGCTGGCACTGGTCGGCTAATGAAGTCCGACCATAAGAATATACGATGGATAAGCTCCGCCGAGAGCAATGTACCTTTTGCGGCGCTCTTACAAAACTGCTTAACGAACTGACCGATCTCGTTGACGGTGAATCACCATCTTTGCTCGTGAGTGAAGCAAAGGCTCCTTATTGTGGGAGGCGGATAGAAAAATTATAGAGCGGCTTGAACAGGACTAACTGGAAGAGTACTACGTGTATGTCTTGTCGTAGTAAGGAAATATACGTCGTGCTTTCTGCCGGATGCGCTGTGCTTTGAAGTGTTCGAAGACGACCGCCATGATACTTAACAGCAACGGTACTTCAGCGAAGGCATTTACTTTTGACCATTGACCGTCGTATCCAACGGCGCTTTCACGGCAAACCCATTCAGACGACCCCTCTCCCTGCGGCTCACGCCCATCACACTCGGCAGTTGTACTGCTAAAGCTGCAGGCTTCTACTTTCAACGGTGAGTCATCAGGGTACAAGGGGTTTCGTTACCGTGTCGAGATGATGGTCCAGAGCTACCATAATGTTTCTGATGTTGTCAACGTGCAGGAGCAAGATACGTTAGTGTTCACGACGAGTATCGATAATGCATTACACCGCTTTGCATGCATACCGATGTAAGCAGCCTCGAGGGGGGGTAGCGTGAAGTCAACAGGTCCGTCAGTGTACAACTGCTCGCGTGGGTGGTGCGAGGACCCCCTCTCTACAGGGCGACGTGCCACGCGGGTTTAACGCATTGTGCCGCTATCGGCACAAAAGAAGGCGATCAACACAATTTGTCCGGTAACGTCTCCCAAGTGGGGGCAAAAGAACAAGCCACCCTTACAGCCCAGGCTATTTTATTCGAGAATGCCGAAGGTGAGGGTAATGGTAAGAACATCCAGATGGGGGCCAACACCGATGTAGCGTAGAGCGTCCGAGCGACATACAGCCATGAAGAACACGAGGATATGTTTCCCCCAGACAAAGACTACTTAACTGCTTCCGTCCAAACAGACGACAAAAAAAATGTGATCTAAAGGACGTAAAAGATAACGTAGACCCGCCACCACACCCGTTCGACTATGTGTTCGTTCTACACTTCATGAAGGGGGAAGCCTTACCGCAACTTCCTAGAACACGGCTCTGACCAATCGCCGATTTCGCCCGAGATATTGCACCAAGGCTGGATTCTGCTTTGTTCTTTGGTCGTCAAGGTGTAAACCGGTGCAAAGCGAAAACCAGAGTTTCGCTGTAGTGACCATCAAGTCACAGTGAGCGTTGTCGGGGCGGTAAGAATACATCACACATGAACAGTCGAATTTCCAAAAGCTCAATGAAGAGGAAGAAATCACTAAACATCCCTTTTAGGGCACCTGTTACTACAACCGAAGAATTAGCCTCGGAGTTCAAGACCGTACAAGACGGGATGCGAATTTCAACCTGGATACGTCGTCTCTAGCGGTACTCTCGGCGCGTGGCCAAAAGGTGTGGCCTAATTGGCAGCTTGCACATTTGACTGTTTCAGCGGATTTCAATGAAGCGGCGTTAATGTATATTGTGGTTGGAGCCTGTGTGGTCTTTTATCTGACTGATGGACGCTCATAGGGACTTGAGGTTCACTTATTTAAGGGTGACTGCTTAATCGCATTTATGTGTGGTGCGGGGAGGATGTTATATTTCATTCATCGGATGTAGAAAAAATTCCCAGAGGAAGAAGAGGACGTACCAAATGGGCCGAGAGAAAAGAAAGAAAGAAAGGCGATGAACTTTTTGGCGCCATGTTAGTAGTATAAAGAAACTTAGTATGAAGTGAGTAGAGATTTTCCTTTACGGCGGCTTCGGGCTGCTTTCTTCATCATCCTATGGTGCCTGGGAGTCCGGCAAGGAAGAAGGCAGGGCTACCAAGCTGGTGGGACGGGTACCAACCAATGTGAAGGCGGCGGAGTCGGTGTCCATAAGCTGAATGGGATCTCGGTAAAAATTCGAAGTCATCAGAACATCGGTCTCTGGACACGGGAGGGGAGAACTAGTGTGGGTTCGACCTGAAGGAATTCGAGATACAGTGTTAAGTAAGGGCCAACGACCTTGCTGCTATATTGTAGAGACTGATCTAGGTTCAGTCCTGAAGCGTAAACCGCGACACCCGTCGGGGTTCTCACAGCAAAATCTAATGGACCATGCAATTCCTTTTAACACAACGCAGGGTGCTTCCCCTCCAAATCCAACGGCGGACATACCGGGCACTTCACAGAACGCAGTAAAGGATGTCGGGAGTGACTATCGAGACGGGGTGTTATGAGAACATGTAGTGGCCGCTGCGTACTTTCACAAGCCCGTCTTGACTTCTAAGGCTACACAACCCCTTGAAGAAGGTGTTGTCGGGTCACCCGTGTTCAGCCAGCCGTCTGGTGGCGCCACCCGTGACGGGGACTGGGATGGGCGTGTCTGAATAAAAAACTTGTTGCGCCGAAGGGTGCGGATTTGTGTATGGCACCGACGCGCATAGCGTTCGGGCCAACTCAAAACACAAGACAATCCCGCAAGACAATTTCACGGGCGCTTGCAGCAGCCAGATTACAACGCATGCATCATCTGGACAAAGATAGGCTGGTAAGCAGTGGGCATAGATAGGCTGGTGATGACGATGATGATCACCTGGAGACGTCCAAACTACCAATTGAAATTGGAACCTTCCGTGATGCTAGCATGACAAGACAACCCCGCATGACCTCAGGCAGCACAGGACTGCTCTGCCTCAATCAAGCCGGTGTACTTTGGCCGGTGATTTTCTGTCCGGCCTTTTTCCGGCAGCCATATTCGGCCCGTGTTCAAATGTGAGCCTTTTGGCCGTATACGGCCGTACTCCCGTGGCTGTTCAACGGCCGATGTCCGTCGTCGACCGGCTTACGGCCAGATTCATACGGCCAGATTCCAGCCGTAGGGCTCCGGCCATTCTAAAGCCACCCGTGTGCGGGTGAAGTACGGCCACCGGAGGACAGCCGAGAAGTCGTCGGACTCCAGCCGGACTAACGCTGCCGTTGGAAATACGGCCGTACTGCGGGCATTGAAGTTCAACCACAGTACGTTAACTGTACTGAGGCCGGTCACTGCATGTCGCGCAAGCAGATGACTCAGTCGCGCTGTGCAGCAGCACAAACCCAGCATTTTGGGTTCAATCCAGCCACATTAAAGTGAGTCCGCGCGCAACCACCAGCCGTCCAGCCTTCAGCGCAGCCTTGCTTAAGTATCAGCGTTAGTTTACCCCGAAATTCATTTATTAAATAGTGTTAAATTAATAAATTTATTAAATTCATTTAATTGGCCCGGCCGCCAATCGACTATCGTGTTTCGTCGACATCTGCAAGGAAAGGAGCAGATACGTGGCAATCGTTTTTTCTGCAGTTGTATTATTCCATTTGATATCGCAAATTACAAGCATCCATAAACTTTTAAACCAAGGAACACTGCTAATATTGCTTATGTATAAGTATGAACATTGCCACCGTACGTACACTTTTAGATTTGGCTGTGGGTATATAAAGCTTCTGCGCAGCTTCTGTTTCACTTTGGCCGGGTGGCTGAATTGAGTCGCATACAGACAAGCAGACTGACAGGCAGACCACTATTTCTTCGTTTACGTAGCCCAAGAAGGACTGACGCAGCTTCCAAAAATTGGCGCAGCAATTGCACTAGTGATGGAAGGCTAGAAAAACTGTGAGGCTGGGGGTCGACCGAGCTCCTCATCACTCGGACAGCAGGTCCCAAGTGAGAAGGAACAGCCGGACTCCGGGAGTTGAAAGCCGTTTGGGAGGGCAGTGCAAAGCAAACGACCATTAAAGTTTTTAAACTGTTTTGTTCATTAGCAATTGTAATCATCCGTTTTGTCGTCGTCTGCTGACGTCAGAGCAGCGTAGGAAAAATACTCTTGTAGTGCGTCCTCCCCTCGCTGGACTTCCACTTCTTAGGTCTTCGTAAGTTGGTGCGGTGGTCGTCTGCACACATGGATTGTGTAGGCATGGCTTGGCATGTTCATCATCCTCGTATTCGATGCGGCAGCCCCGTGTCTCCCCGATCGCTACACGATGACGACGACGACGAAGGCGAGAACTCCTCATGTGGGGTAAGACCACGCTCAAGCTTGGACGACGCAGGGCGGTCGCCGCGAGGCACGCCTAGCGTGCGCTCGGATTTTTGTGTGTACGCAGCACGAATTTTGGTCGGAGTAAACTTACAGCGCAAAAAATGTAATGCTAGAGGGCCCCGAGGACTGCAAGGTTTTCTTGAAGCCACCTCGTAATATTTCTGAAAATTGGTTGCAAGTCTCTTTTTCGGGTTCTCCAGTAACAAAAAACAGCAAAAAGTAACAAAGACTTATTCGGAAGTCTCTGCCGAGCGGGCTGGGTGTTTGCGTTCGCGTAGAGAAATGCCGCCGTGTACAGATATTTCCTGTGTACATCTTCAACGGTGCTCAGTCGTGAAGTGCACAGGCGGTTTGGTCAGTACGCCGGTTGCAGCCTGTTTGTAGGAGAACAGGGCGGGCTCCTTCAGACCAAAGCCACAGTTGTGACCTTGCATCCAACTATTCAAAGTTCCCCTATGACGCCTTCCATGGAGCCAGTGGCGGCTTCTACAGCTCCCCAAGCAACCCGTGGGATTACTCTGGAGCAATTTAGTACAGTTCGGAAGTTGCCCATCTGTTTCGCAAACCACTTCAGCAAACATCGCGTTCTTGCCTGCCCTCGAGTCCAGCTGCAACAGAGGGTGTGGAGTGCACCCAATGACGTGGTAGTACCGAAAATTCACAGCCACCGATCATAACCTGCACCCTTTGCAACTCATCTGGTGCATAACGTCATCTCGTTCCATAAGTACCTTCTACCAGAGGTGAGGCGCAGGGACGGCCCCAAGCGTGTCCCAGCCAATGAAACAGGCGACACTGCACTTTCTTGAGAGCCGCTCCCGCTCCTCAGCGGAAGCAACGACGGATGACCGCAGATTAGGATGAGCCGTTTTGTGTGGATGGTGATGGCGCAACAAGATGCCTGGCTTAAATAATTAGTTGTATCACCGCTTTAATGAGGCTCGATGGTGCAGACGTTTAAAAAGACACTGAAGTGATATGTAAACATTGCCGGATTACTAGCGCAAATTGTAGTCCGGAGTCCCCAGGCCATGTTTCGACCACTCTGGGCGCGTTTACGCGATTTTATTTCTCTCTCGCTGTCTCGCCTCTCCGATCGGAGGTCGGTGCTTTTGCTCGGGAGCAAACAAACGATCCGAGAATCGCGGCGTAGGGGCCCCGGGATTTCGTTGGCTCATCGGGAAGCTCCCCGTGACCTAAGTTCTACAACAACCTCAAGCACTGTTTTTATTCCTTTTCATTACACTGGGCGCAAAAACGGGCAAGGAATACGAGAGACATAGTGGGTAAGCCGCGTATACCACCAGCAGGGTCGTTGCGCGCACGGCGGGCGTGGCTGTGAAGTGGCGCAGGGTTGCGCAGGTTGCTCGAGTGATATCTTGCTACCGCTCCTCCAAATGAAACACAAGTTCCAAACAAAGGTGCACATACGGGAAAGGCGGTAATTGTGTTAGGGAATTGCATAAAAATTGTTTCCTGATGGCTTGCGAGAGCGGCAATCGAATATCTGCCGCAGTGTTATTCCTAACATCTGTAGGCAGACCGTTAGGAAGACCGGCTGGAGGCCCCCAGAGCGCGTCTCCCCATCCACTGCCTAAAGCGTCATACGTCGTTCTCTGTCGGAGGCAGCAATCTGCACTCGCAGCGCCAGCATCACATCCACAGTCGCTTTTTAATTAGGCGGCTGACGACATCAGAGCGTAAGGGGCATTATCAGAAAGTGCCGCCGACGCGGAATCGACAGTGGTAGGGAAGTTCTCCTCTGTGATATCCGTTCGACAGTCGCATGCTCTGTGGGAGCGAAAGAGCTGGCTGAGCGGAGATCCGCTAGCGGTGACATCACTATGTTCGTCGTATTTCTCGGCTGAAATTCTCCCTCGTGGGTTTAGTAGCCGCCCTGAATTTCGGTTGCTGAAGGAGGCGGGAAAACAGACGTGGAGCTGGTTTGCAGTTTCAAGACAAGACTCTATTTTCAAAAGATGCGTGCGCCGAGAGCTTTCCCCTACGAGAGTAAGAAGGGGAACCCCCGCGTCCTTCAAAAGAGGGAGGAAAAGGCCCCCCGAGCCAGCAGACGACAACGGGGACAGGACTAATGCCAGGAGTCGGCCGGACAAGTTAAGCGCTCCCCCGCAAAGGCGACCATTGAAGAGCGTGGGGTAAGGACCCTAAGCCGGCGGTGGCGTCGCCAATACACGTCTTCGACAAATGCGCAATGTCGTCGAGCCGGTGGCCGACCAAAGAGAAAGGAATGCGCGCGGGTGCCGAGCGGCTTCCGCTACATGGGAACACCGCTTCAGGTGCTTGCGTTGGCGGGCGCGGCAAACGTCACAGTTTTTCGAGCTTTATTTATGGAAAATCCTACTTTTCGGGGCACCTGCTCATACCGAAACTGCGACTGACCTCCTTAAAAAAATTCCCCGCATTTCCCCGAGGGGAAGAATGTGAAAGTGCGAATGCACGAGTTGAATTTGCGCGGTTCGGTAATGTTCGCGAAAGAGAGATCACACACACACACACAACTACAAAGAAAGAAAGATGCATTTATTCACAGACATCTATTTGTGTTGTCGTTGTACTTGATTGCTAGAGCGGATCTCAGCTTTGAAATTTCGTGTCAGTACTCCTTTAAGCAGGTGCATTAGCCCTTCTCACGCCCGATTCTTGGCCAATCCCCCACGTGGGTATGTGCCATGTCAGCGGCCAGGCAGCGCGCGCCCATCTCCCCCCGTTGCCAAGGAAGACGAGGAGATTCCTGGCCAATCCCCCACGTGGGTATGTGCCATGTCAGCGGCCAGGCAGCGCGCGCCCATCTCCCCCCGTTGCCAAGGAAGACGAGGAGATTCCTGGCCAATCCCCCACGTGGGTATGTGCCATGTCAGCGGCCAGGCTGCGCGCGCCGATATCCACGTGCGCGGACTCGAGTGACCGGTGGACGCAGTGGCCGGTGGACGCAGGTTCAGGGTCGCTTAAGAAGTGCATTGCACTTAAAACGTCTCTGACTGAACAACCTTCGCGTGCTGAAGCGAACGAGGTTTGTACACGCGATAACTTGGGCGCCCATCTCCCCCCGTTGCCAAGGAAGACGAGGAGATTCCTGGCCAATCCCCCACGTGGGTATGTGCCATGTCAGCGGCCAGGCTGCGCGCGCCCATCTCCCCGTGCGCGGACATCGCCGGTGGACGCAGGTTCAGGGTCGCTTAATTAAGAAGTGCATTGCACTTAAAACGTCTCTGACTGAACAACCTTCGCGTGCTGAAGCGAACGAGGTTTGTACACGCGATAACTTGGTCATTAGCTACTTATCACATTAAAACACAAGGTGCAGAATTTTGGTGTCAGTGCCCTTTTAATGGCACCCGGAACACGACGCGTCTACTTTGCCTGGAGATAGCTTCTATCAGAATGTTGGGGAGCATACGATATAGGCACCGGTCACTCGAGTTTGCCGGGCAACCGCACAGCGCCAATGGCGGAAGGCGCACAAAACTCTAAGTTAGTGGGACCGCACCGACCTCCTTCACCGCCCTCGAACGCTCCTTGGAAAAGGCGTCTATCATAACTTTATAAGTGTACATACCTACGAAACACTACAACCGGGGCAGAAATGAATGTTGTAGAGGGTAGAAGCCTCCAAATATGGCGGCGCTGATGGATTATGTCCCTCCGCTTCCCCGCTTTCCAACCTTCTGATACAAATGAAAGTTCTTTGACAGCATCCTGGCAAAATGTTTTTTTTTCGGGGCGTGTTTTGATACAGCGGACGTGCTTGGTTGCACCAAGAAAGCCTTAAATCTTTATAGTGGAAAGGATAACATACATACACAAAGTTATGCACTTTTCTCTATCCGTCAGGCTACACGCTAAAAAATAGATCCTTCCATATACTCCCTAGAGGTTTTCAATCACCTGTCATGTAGTGATCCTCCTTCTAGGAGTTTTTTTAGTACGTGGGTTAGAGAGGTTCTGCTTACCTTCTCAGGAGATAGGAAAATGGTATTTAGTAGTGTTTAAGAAAAGCTTCGGCGAATTTAAGGAGGTTAAAAGGGAGTATTTTTTGATTCCTCCAGGGCGTTTTTACTGATTTTAATGGAATTTTCAGATGGTTGGCTGAAGTCTATGTTTGCTCCTTGGGGAGCATTTGTAGAACTTGGGGGATGTTTTACCAGGGTTTCAGGGAAGAATTTTATTCTTTTGAATGGCGTTTTACCAAGGCTCAGGGAGCTTATGGGAGCATTTTAATGCTTTCTTGGGAGGTGTCATTAAGTGCCCTGAGCGCGGGAAATACAATAACAAAACGCGGAGAAAAGAGAGAGGGAGAGAGATGGAACTTTATTCAAGCATCCGGCGTGCAAAGGACACGATTCCCGGCCACGCAGGGCTCGGTGGCGTCCCCTCTATCTAATCACCCTAAGTCGCAAAAGTCCTAGGGCATCGGGCTTAGACCCCGAGGCGGTTGGTCTCGGCGTCCGCTCGAGCTACTCGGTGCGCTCCCGGCCGCCACCGTCGGCCCCCGACCCCCACCTCCCGCATGGGAGGACGGAGTGCCGGGAGGGACGGGCGGGCGCGGGGCCCCCTTTCGCCTTTGCAGAGCCAGAGCCGCCTCGAGCCGCTGGATGGCCCTCCTCTGTTGTTAGCCCACGCATTCGCGCACGTCCGGTGGGTACGGGTCCTGTGGGTCCTGTCCATCACCCCCACCGTCGCGCACTGCACAGTCACAGCCCCACATGATATGGGGTCAGGGTCGCAGTTTCGCGTTCACACACACTGCACCGATCACTCTCGTAGAGGTCCGGACACACGTGCCGCGCGAGCGCCGGCGTCAGAACAATGTCTGTAATTCCCTGAGCTTCACCGCCTCCGCCCGAGACAGGTCCCGGTGCGGGAGCGTAAAAGCACGCCTCTGGTCCCGATGCCAACGAAGCACCCCGCCGTAGTCGGTGAGAGGCTCCGCTTCTTCGTCGTCGTCGATGTCAGTTGTTTCACCGCAGTCCTCGAGGGATGACGACAGCGGACGGGCTGTCGCGACCCGGCACGTGGCGAGACCACGGGCCGCAGCGTCCGCCTCCTCGTTGCGGTTGCATAGTCCGGGTGCCAGCTCCCGGCCAGCGTGGGCCGGGAACCACTTGATGATCGTAGTCTTCGTGACCCCCTGCGCAGCCGCCGCCGTCGTCCGCCAGGACTCCAGGAGCCGCGCAGTGCCACCACACACCACGCCGCGAGCAAAGTTGCAGATGGCCGTCTTTGAGTCACTCAGCACCGTGCGCACACCGGGCAGGCCCAGGGCCAAGGCGATCGCCGCCTCCTCTGCCTGGCTCGCCGACCGGGCGCACACGCTGCCCGCCGTCAGTAGTTCACCGGTGGAGGCCCGCACGGCCACCGCCACGACCGTGCACGGTCGCCCACGGCACTTGGCCGCGTCCACAAACACCGCACCGTCGTCCTCGCTGTACTGGTGAGCCAGCGCGCGCGCGCGCGCGGCCCGTCTGCCGGCGTTTCTCTCCGGGTCCACGTTCCTCGGGAGCGGGTACACGATCAAACTTCTCGCGATCTCTTCCCGAAGGGGGACCAGCTCGTCCGCCTCCGAAACGCCGCCGGCAGCCGATGATGCCGTGGGCCCTCCGCAGCCACCCGTGTCAGGAGGCTGCAGGCCCGCTCGTGCGAGGATACGGCGTCCCACGGCAGTGCTGCCCAGGCGCGCCAGTTGCGATGCTCGTTGCGCCTCGCTAATCTCCGACAGGGTGTTGTGCACCCCCAGAGACAGCAAGGCCGACGTCTTCGTGCCGTTCAGGAGCCCCAAGGCCCCCGTGTAGGCCTTGCGGATGGCCGCGTCGATGCGCTGCCGCTCCCCCTCGGTCCAGCGGTGAAAGGCCCCCGCGTACGCCGCGTGGCTGACCACGAAGGCCTGCAGCAGCCGCAGGAGACTCGCCTCCCGCATGCCTTGCGAGCGGGAAGACACCCGCTTCACCAGGCGCGTCGCGATGCCCATCTTCATCACGATGTGCTTGACCGCCGTGCCGTTGGTCCGGTGCGCGTCCACGAACATGCCCAGGACCCGAAGGCCCGAGACGTGCGGGATTGGCGCCCCGTCGCCGGCACGAACCACAATGGTGCGTTCCGCCTCCTCGGCGGCCCGCTTCCTCCACCGACCGGGCGGGGGCAGGATCAGGAGCTGCGACTTCTGCGGCGAACACCGAAGGCCCGTGCCCGAGAGCGCGGCCTCCACTGCGTCCACCGCCGACTGCAGCCCGGCCTCGACGTCGCCGTCGCTGCCGCCCGTTGCCCAGATAGTCACGTCGTCCGCGTAGATGCGGTACTTAATGGCCGGCCCGAGCTCCTCCAGTCGCCGCGCCACCTCGATCATGACGAGATTGAAGAGGAGCGGCGAGATCACCGAGCCTTGCGGGGTCCCCACGTTGCCCAGCTCGCGCTCCTCCAGCTTCGCTCCGCCGACCTCCAGCCGCGCCGTGCACCGGGACAGGAACGAACGAATGTACTCGTAGGAACGGCGCCCCAGACCGAGGCGCGACGCCTGAGCCAGGATCGCAGAGTGCCGCACCTTGTCGAAGGCGCTCTGCAGGTCCAGGCCCAGACTCGCAGGATTGTCCTTCGTCGGGAGTCCCCCGGGGGGCTCCAGGACCTCCCGCTGTAGCAGTAACATGGCGTCCTGGGTGCCAAGCTTCGCGCGGAAGCCCAGCATCGCGTCCTGGTACAACTCCTCTTGCTCCAGGTACCTCTGCCACCGGGTGTTCAGGACGTGCTCCAACACCTTGCCCACGCACGACGTGAGCGAGATGGGGCGCAGGTTCTCGATGCCCGGCGGCTTGTTCGGCTTCAGTAGCAGGATGGTCGTGGCCGTCTTCCACTGGCGCGGGAGACGGCCGCTGCGCTAGCACTCGTTGAAGTACCGGGTCAGCGACGAGATGGCCGCATCACTCAGGTTCCGCAGCGCCTTGTTGGTCGCCCTGTCGGGGCCGGCGGCCGATCGACAGTTCAGGGACTGCGTCGCCTGCCTCACTTCCACTCCTCGATGTCTCGGTCGAGGGCGGGGTTCGGCGGGCCCGCGTATTCCGGGTGGTCTTCGTGCGGGGTCGAAGGGAGGTAGCGCTCGTTCAGGCGCTTGTGCATCTCTTCTTCGCCCAGCTGCTTGGTCGCCGTGTGTAAGATCTGCGCCATGCGGTTGCGCTGATGTTCCTTGCTCTTGCTCTCGTCCATTAAGTGGTGCAACAGCTTCCACGTGCCTCCGCGGTGGAGCTGTCCGTCGGCCTCGCTGCACAGCGCGAACCACTGCTGCGCGCTCAGTTGACGGCTGTAACGCTCGATCTCGCGACCGAGAGCCGCCACCCGCTTGCGCAGCGTGCGGTTGTGGCGTTGGAGCTTCCAGCGGCGCTGCAGCGAACGCCTTTATTCCTTTATTAATTCCGTGTTCCCCATAAAAAAAAATTCGGGGAACGAAACCCGCTCCAGCCAAGCTATGGCAGGTTAACCGCCAATAAAAAATAAATAAAAAGGAGCGATGGCCCAAAAACATTTTTTTTTGTAAAAACCAATTTGTAGATGAGAAAAAAATGATACTTAGCACCAAAGCAAACTCTCCACGCTTACCCAAATCACAGGGAGCAAGCTAATAGCGAACTGGTTAAGCACTAATGACAAAAAAAAAATCAGAATCAGTATAAATAAAACATACACACTAAGGCAGCCCCGCACACTGCGAAAAGAAAAAGGTAAACAGTGCACATATTATGTGGCATCGCACAGTATCGAAAAGCGGTCTACAACGCTATATAGCTGACACCAGTCAACAAAAAGTGGCACCTATGACTAGCTTGTGAAAGCATATCTCGCAAAGTTTCAAAAGCGGGGAGAAACAGCATGACGCTATATCCTTGTACACTGCATAAGAAAAAGACAGACAAAACTCAGCGCATGCTGCGCTTGCACGAGAGAACGCTGCGCTTGCACGAGAAGCATGCTGCGCTTGCACGAGAGAATGACTCACAATTTGTTAAAGGGCTATTCAGTATGCCCTGGGGTTCTGAGAAACCGACGTCTACAACGTCGTGCCAAGGAGCTCGTGTCTGGCCACGTATTACGCTGGCTTACGCGTTGCAGTCACAATGGCGCTCGCCAGTTCGGTTACGCTGCACGTGTTTTCATATTGTTGATGGGTGTCTTGAAATTGAGTTTGCATCTTCCCGTCTTCGGGTGAAACGTACTTCTGCATTGCGTGCTTTGCTATATCAGTAATAAGCGAAAGTGTGCTGCATTGCTGTCCTCGTAGGGATTTTAGAATGGCTTCTTTGCTCGACCTGTTCTTCAAGAGGACTGTGATTTGGGCGAGTTGGTGAAAGTTCATGATTGACAATCCAGCGCGCGAAAACACGGCACAAAAAGAACGAGAGTTAGACAGGACAGCGCTGCACTCACAACTGATTTATTTCGAAGAAAACATTGGTCATATATACAGATCAGTCTCCCACGTGGCGGTAACTTATTGCACCCGCTAACCACAAACAAAAAAAACGCAATAATTAATCGGTTTGCACATGTGTAGTCTTTGGTTTACTTGGTCATGCAAAGGCGTCACTCAGATACGCGTATTCCCGGTCATGCAGCACTATTGAGGGCATACTTATACAACGGTCAGCAGCTCGTCTGATTTGAAAGGCCTCGATAATTTCCCGTGTTGTTTTATCTTTGTGTCTCGACAACACAGTGGTTTCATTGAAAAGCGGCTCACAATCTTGTTTGCAGCAGTGTTTTGCCAGGTGGCTGTTTGGATTCGTTTTAAATGAACGCTGGTGCTCGGAAAACCTGGTGTTCAGACACCTCCCGGTTTGTCCCACATATATATGTCCACACCGAAGTGGTAACATATACACGACACCCATTGCACATTTCACAAATGGGTCTGAATGATTTATCGGGCACACTTTTTTTTGTATTCCGTGAAGCTAATCTTCGGTCAACCCTACTGCACAATTTTCCTAATTTATTTGGAGCCGAGAATACCACGTCGACAGCGTACCTTTTTGCCACGTTTTTTAAGTTATGAGAGAGCCGGTGCTTATACGGTATCACAACGGGGTATCTTTTTCTTTGCCTTGGTGGCTGCGTCACAGAACCTGCCGTATCTTTCCCTTTTATCCATTTGACTAACTTCTGCACGACCATGAGGAGAACATTGTCAGGGTAGCCAGCCGTCTGCATTCTACTTATCTGGTTCGAGAAGCTGTCATTCAGCTGATGGTCACATGACTTTGAAAGGGCTGAGCGTAATGAAGAAAATGCGATCCCATTTTTTATTACCTTAGAATGACCCGATTTGAAGTTTAGCACTGGTTTTTGAGATCTGGGACGGTAACACCAGCATACATGACCTGTATTGAAAGTTAATTCTAAATCCAAAAACTGCAGTTTGTTCAGTTTTGGCAGCTCAAATGTGAACTGTAATCCGAGACCGCACTCATTGAACACATTTAAAAGGCCCTCTGCATTCAGATCTCTATTTTCAACGATTATTAGAAAATCATCTACATAACGAAAAATTTTCTTTGCCAAGCCGCACACGTTTCTTTCGATATTTTATCAACCCTACCTAGGAATATATTACTAAGCATAGGAGCCACCTTTGAGCCAATACACACCCCTCATTTTGAGCCAATACACACCCCTCGTTGAGCCAATACACACCCCTCGACGAGATGGCTCAGGTTAGCTCAAGGTCAGGTGCATCAGCAGGCGTGCTTTGTTTGGCCACATTCTTTGTACCCAGTCTAACGCAAGCTTGCGGGTGAGTAAGTATATGTAGGCGCAAATATGTCCCATAACCTGGCCACGCTCACACACGTGCTGTCTACAGGGGCGGGGCTAATGCATTTTCGCTGTGACAATGTGCTCACAGGGAATTTTAGGTGCAAGACAACGCTAGATTGTTCCAGTCACTAATGGAACTTTTCAGCCATGACCTTCATATCTCATTACAGCAGCTGGGCACAACGAATGAACATACTGGAACACCAGTAGGTGTGTCAGAAACAGTTTTAAAAATGTAGGCTTGGCACGCAAAACTTTGATTCTTGTACCATCCTGCGTGCTGTCGATATCTCGCCATAAATTGATGAAGTTGTTCGTTGTGCACGATACACACATACATTAGCCGACTGTTTATTTGGACTCAAATTCGGACTTGCTGGATATTCGGGACATTCCCGAGGAACCGCAAGTTGTCCTATAGGAGTAATGTGTACAAAAAACGGATATGTAGAGGAAAATAACGCCAAAAGTTCGATTTTTTTGGACAAACGTTTGCGGACATGCCACTGTGGGACTACAGGACGACGCCATTTTGAATCCTAAACACCTGGCTAGGTTGGGATTGGATGCCGGTCCGCTTTCCCGGCGGGGTAACCAACTTCAATCTTTTGCGACATTCCGATAGTTTGATACATGGGACAGAAACGCACTGTTGTGCGTCGAGGTAATGGACGACGAGATGGTGCACAAAGTTAACGCACTGCCGCAAAGCGACTCTGACCTCTACGAAGACACTTCCAACCTCCAGCAACCGACAAGGAAAGACATTGCCAACGCTTCCCCGTTCTCTTCCAATGTCCACGAAAAAACGTAAGCGTCTGCTTGCAGAGATGCAAGCAGACGCTCTCACACGAAGGAGGAATCTAATGCAAGGAACCATTCGCGACTTCTTGAGTATTGTTTAAATAAAAGAAAGTTCGTTTTTGCGACTCGGGGATTTTTCGGACCCCTCTTTTTTTCGAACTATTTTTCGTTGCCCTCCAGGCTCGAAAAATTGGTCGGCTACTCTATGTTGCTTTTACAGTTTTATGCAAGAATTTATGCAGGACTCTTGCATTGAACAGCTTGCAATTAATTTTTCGTTGTACTGTCTACCAATTAGATCTGTTTGTCATGGGTTCATTCCTGTTTATTAAGGACTCTGCCCAGCGGCCGTGATAGAATCCCGTCTGGAGTGCAACTATAGTCGACTCAATCCTGCATGCAATGCTGCCGCGTGAGTACTACTCTCACCGTTGACAGACCTGGTAGTAGCAAGATTTTCAGCAAGTACTGTCTCTAGAAAAAGGCACCAACATAACTGGTAACTAATTTGAGGCAACCTGTAGTTCCGATAACTAGTCATGAGCAATACCTATTTACCTGAAGGGAAAAAAGATGCAAGACTTAGCATTGCTATAAGAACTCCGCTAATGCTAATTTTGACCTCATGGGAGCCAAACAAGAGCACAAACTATGAACACGTTACCCTTGCTCAGACACCGAGTGTCCTAATCACTAAGATTTCCTCACCATTGTTTCTGGTGGTGATAGCTCAGCTTTAGGCAGCAAGACACTGCCGTCACGACGTAAATTCCGAATCATTTGTTCGAACAATTTAACTTCGTTCAGCCCAACGTACAACAGTTTTTTTCTGTGAGCTTTGTGTTTAATATATTTTAATATAGTAGTTATATTTGTTTGGCTGTGTACTATCATCAATTTTTTGTACCTTTTCGGGTACATATTGTCTTGGTAAAATGAAACCTGACTGAGGGCATAACATTACCATGTTTCCTAATATTCAGGGCTAGGGTGTCGAGATCTCGTGAACATAACTATTAGTTTACTGATATTGATTTAAATATTGATTGATGTACTGTCAGTGCAATGTTTTGGGGTGAATTGTGGACTTTGCCGACCTAATTTCCGGCTTTGCCTAATAAAGACTAGCATGAACTCTCACGAAGAGAACTGCGCGCTGAATGTGATAGCAAGGCTTGCTTACACCATACACTCTCTTTGAGAAAATATGGAAGGCTTTGCGCCAAAAGGTCATGAAGGGTTTGTGCAGTTACCAGTCGACATAAACTGTGCTGTTGAAAATGCTCGCAACGGAGAGGTAGCCAGAAAAAAGCCATTGTGGCTGGGGAAAAAAAACAGAGAACGAAAACAAATTGCTGTTGTCAAGTTCAAACTACCGCGAAAGCCATTTGAGGTTGTTGCGCCTGACGAAGAAAAAAAATTGCGGTATCTTTTATGTGGCAAAATTCAAGGGAATGTTTAAGGCCCCCTTGCTTTACACAGAGTACCGGTAAACATGGATCACTAGTACAGCTAAGCATTCGTGGGAAGGCATTTTTCAGCTGCCGTTTAAGTATTCCAATACCAAAGTAGGAAGGCCCTTGGACCTTTCATTGAATACTTCTTTGAACTCGACACCCCACGTGTGCCTACAATGTGGTCTATACTGGGCACTTTAAAGTCGATTTGACTACTATAAGCAAGTTATTTGCTTAGAAAACTTAATTCCAGAGGCTCCATCAGATGCCCCATTTAAAAGAAAGAAGGCGCCAGGGCCATATACATACACGTCCGAACATACCCCCCCGTCCATCCCCCACCCAGCGGCGCTATGCTCCAAGCCTCGTTAGAGTCGGCTTCACTGCTATTCTAAATGAACTGCTAAAAGACGTTTTTAGGAATGTAGGAGATGTGATATAAAATTATGAGGGACCTCGCGCGTTTTATAAAACTATTGCCGTATGCTTAGAAAATGAGACATGTCAAGTGTTACAGACGATCAGAAAGGGTTACTTCTTCAATTCGCAATAGAAATTCTTGAGCGTTTAAAAAAAGAAAATCTGGCTGCGCAGTCAGAGGAAAAGCTGTGGACTCCATGCTATGCCTTGTTTTTCAGTATTGTTGTAGCTGCCAATCCCTGGTGCAGTGTAGCAGTAAGCTGGTCTTGTCAGGAGTATGCCTAAATTGTCACTCTGATCTATTTCTGGCTGACTGATGAACCAGAACATGCCAAATGTGTACTTGCTGACTTGGGGTTTGAGAGCCTAATTATGACATTTTAAATAAAGCGACAATTTAGCTAAGTTGTGCTTGTGGTATCACCACGTCTCATCTGTCTTGTGTGCTAACTATTGCCTACTTGAATAAAAACGTTCTCCATGTGTGGAGAACAAATTTCAATTACGTAATCATATCTGTTCGGTTGTGTGGAGTCAAATTACTGAATAAAAGGTTTTGCACTCGACAGTCCATCTTGCATGCGAGATGATACAAGGCAGAAAAGCTCCATGATTGTGAACTGTACCCAAAACTCTCTGACAATTTTACCTTAGGCTGCATCTCCCAATATCTTTCGCTGTCTTTTTAGTGAATATCTTTTATTAAGAAGGCTCATATAAATGGCCGTCCACAGGGGTTGCAAAAGGGGCCCTTAACCCCTCCCCAAACCATGCTAGCACTTTCCTCTTCCCCTCACCCTCTACCCACGATACAACGAGTTTGCCCTCTTCACGGCAAAATACTGCCGACGCTTATCTTCACTCTATGAGAAACACTCTGTAACCTGTCGGGTATTTGTGCACAAAAAATAGAGCTCCGGCGCTAGGGTGATGATGCTTAGTAGCTTCCCCTTTGTAACGGGGTGGCGTTGCACAGCGGCCTTAGTCGCAACGACACTCTAGAATCACCTCGCCGAAAAAATACAAACGAAATAAATAAAAAATATTGTTAAAATAAAAAGAAAATGCTTTTACGAAATTTTTGTGCTAGTCTGACTTCTTTGTTCGCATGCCTTTCCAGATTGTTCTCTGCTCTTTTCCCACCAACATTCTAACATTCTTTAACTAACCTCTACTGCTGTCCAGTTCATTTTTCCGCTAACCTTAAAGCCAAGGGTTTCCGGAAGCTGGATGGCTCCATCACTGAGGACTGCACGGATACTTTTACACTCCGTTACAATATGTCGCATGGTTTCTGGCTCATTTCCGCAGCCTGCGCATAGTTCTTCCTGTACCGGCTCACGGATAAGCGTTTTTGTCCGCAAGCAACCCGCTCGCGCTTCAAAAAGCAATGCACTCCCTTTGGTATTATCGAATAATTTTTCCCTTGTGATCTCCTGCTTCCCGATTCTGTAGATATCTAAGGACTTCTTCGCATCCATCCTCGTTTTCCAAATCGTTGTTTCTGTTTCTTTCACTTCATGTTTATTGCCTTGGTCGTTTCCCCTGCACTTCCAGAGTATTGGTGACATGCAGCGCCCCCTCATGTCCGACGCCTCTGGGCAGTACAAAAGAAGACGACTCTCGCCGTCCTCCATGTGTTTTCAAGTAGAAGCCAGAGTGAAAGTTGGTTGTGCTTAATTTAGTCGCATTCTGGTGCGTTTAAATGACTCCATACTGAATAAAATAGCCCTTAAAGTAGTTGCAGAGGCTAAACAAAATAAAAGAGACTCCAACAAGCCGATTTATCCGCTAACTTTTGAACGAGCTGTCGCCATCGTCGCGATGTGGGGCAGTATCGCCAGTTCGGGCGTTCTGACTTCTCGTCTATAATTATCGTTCTTTCTCCTTGCGTACGGTCGACAAATGAAAGTTCACGATGAGCATAAACAGGGAACGCTGCTCATCCTATAACCCGATGTAACTTCAAAAAGTTGCTTCAGCGGGAGCATGCAAGCGAACGCAAGAATTGCGCAGCCGACTAAGCTGACACTGCTGGCCTGGCACCGCCTTGAAAATGAGTGGAAATTTTGTTTTGTATTTTCGCAAACTAAATGGTTCTTACTTAACATTTTACGCCGCATGATTTACCATCGGCAGGGTACATGTATACCAGCGAGCAGGTGAGGCAATAGCGTCAAGTATACTAAGCACTATTGAAGGACGCAAAACAAGCACCAAATTGCACGTCCGCTGTCTGCAGAGATGTGTACTTCTCTGTTTACATAATATAACACGGCCGCATACATCGTACTTAACTTAAACAACAGCGCAAATGACAAGGACTAGAAAAGAAGCACAGACAAGCGCTGACAAACAACTGAGCGTAATTTATTGCGGCTCGCTTATAAATACGCTTGTCACACATAAAATACAACAAAAACAGAAGATTTACACAACCATGAGAAAACGTAATCACATCTTGTCGTATCTACAACCACACGTTTACCCATTAAGGTAATTTATCTCTTTTTGTGTCAAAGCCACCGGCGGCTTACTGACGCATTTTTCTTTCTTCATCGCAATCTTGAACGCTTCGTGTATCTCCCTCGTGTCTGTATCTCTGTACCTCTTCAAAATGGCGCAGTCATCCAGATGGGGCACACAGCCGCATGATGTGCAATGAAGAGCGAGGTTGCTTCCCGTGCGTGTCTTCATCGAGTTGGCGTGTTCACGCAGCCGGGCATTCACGCATCTTCCAGTCTGGCCGATGTACGAGCGACCGCAACGAAGGGGAATGTCGTAAACAACTTCTTTGGTGCACTCCGTGAAGCGTGTGGCATGATTCGTGGTGCACGTTCTTTGATCTTCATTATGCGACTCAGCATTCACTTTGCCGCACAAGTTACCCAACTTGTTTTTTTGCTGAGAAGACAACATTCACGCCCGTCCGGTTTCCTACTTTCTTGAGCCGATACGATACGCCATGAATATACGGTATAACCGCGACTTTCTTCTTGACTAGCTCCGGCTCTTCCTGGCTACGAGTCCTTCGTCCAGTAAACTCGGCTAGGAGTCTTTCCGTTACCGCCGTCAGGCATTCGTCGGAAAACCTTCCGCCCCCAAACGCCTCACTTGGGTATAAAAACTTGTTGGAGCCTGGTGGGGGCACGAACGAAGCAGGACGCTTCTTAGTGCAGCCGTGGCGATACCTCTATTCACCAATTTCGATTGCGCCGACGAAAATGGGAGGAGACGTTTTTGGGAACGCGGTTTGTACCTCCAGCACACGTGGTATTTTGCGAACAGGAGACTCTGATCCAAAAACCTGAAACGTCCTTCTTCAGGGAGTTCCTTCGTGAGGGTAAACACATCCAAGACCGAAGCAAATATCCCATATATCCGCTCAACCTGTGCCGCCTGGTCGTCACCCTGCTTGTACACCACCAAAAAGGGCCCATCTCCCCGCGAGAGGGACACGAGTAAATGCGTCGCATAGGGGGTGGGTGTATTGTGTTAACGTTTAGTGTTTGGGGAGTTGGTGGTAGTGAATGCGTTGTATCAGCAGCTTCTTGACGTAGTTTGAATGAGTCAAGGATATAAGGCGCGTTCGTAGCCTTTCATTCTGTGTCGGTTTTGTGGCGCAGTGGGAAGAGCACCATGTACCTCGCGTTCCGCCCACAGGTAGTGAATGCGTTGTATCAGCAGCTTCTTGGCGTAGTTTGAATGAGTCAAGTATATAAGGCGCGTTCGTAGCCTTCCATTCTGTGTCGGCTTTGTGGCGCAGTGGGTAGAGCACCATGTACCTTGCGTTCCGCCCGCAGCGTCGTGGGATCGAAACCAGGCGCCGGTAAGTATTATTTTTTTATATAGTGTAGGGGGAGGGGTGCGGACCTGTTGTTGAGAGCGATGAGGGTAGCGTGATGCGGGAGATGAGGAGTGGGGGGCGGGCGCACCTGGAACGGCTGCTGCGGACGCCGAGGCACGCCAACGCCGTCAACGCCGGGTGACATCGTGAGTTAAAGAAATGCTCTGCATTTATAAATCATCCACGAAGCGGAACACCTTCACGACGTCTGATTCCCTGAGGGCCTCATCCAGTCTTCGATGAAAGCGGGCCAACAAGAGGTTGCTGAGTGTGGGTGCCAGGCATGAACCGATGCACACCCCATCCTTGTGGATGAATACTTCACCATCGAACTTCACTATCGTAGACTGCAGGTAAAATGAGAGCATGCTGACGAAGTCATCCGCACTGATGCCAACAGAATTCTGGAACCCAATAGTTCCGCCCTCGTCAATTCCATCCTTGACCGCATCGAGAAGCAGCGTTTGTGGCATCGAATAATAAAGATCCTTCACGTCCACCGAGAAGGTGCTTAGACCTTCCTGGTTTTTCTGGTCGAAAAATTCGGATACCGCCGGCGCTCTTTCTACAAGAAAGGGGTCCACGATTGGAATGAGGGACAAGCCTTTTTGCAGGTACCTTCCCATTACGTTTTGCCGCGACCGCTTTTCAGAAACAATCACCGGAAAAGGACAACCGTCTTTGTGGGTCTTCGCCGAAAAGAATGCGCAATTTCGTCGGCGCATTCGAAATTGGTGAAGAGGGGTATCGCCACGGCTGCACTAAGAAGCGCCCTGCTTCGTTCGTGCCCCCACCAGGCTCCAACAAGTTTTTATACCCAAGTGAGGCGTTTGGGGGCGGCAGGTTTTCCGAACGAATGCCTGACGGCGGTAGCGGAAAGGCTCCTAGCCGAGTTTACTGGACGACGGACTCGTAGGCAGGAAGAGCCGGAGCTAGTCAAGAAGAAAGTCGCGGTTATACCGTATATTCATGGCGTATCGTATCGGCTCAAGAAAGTAGGAAACCGGGCGGGCGTGAATGTTGTCTTCTCAGCAAAAAAACAAGTTGGGTAACTTGTGCGGCAAAGTGAATGCTGAGTCGCATAATGAAGATCAAAGAACGTGCACCACGAATCATGCCACACGCTTCACGGAGTGCACCAAAGAAGTTGTTTACGATATTCCCCTTCGTTGCGGTCGCTCGTACATCGGCCAGACTGGAAGATGCGTGAATGCCCGGCTGCGTGAACACGCCAACTCGATGAAGACACGCACGGGAAGCAACCTCGCTCTTCATTGCACATCATGCGGCTGTGTGCCCCATCTGGATGACTGCGCCATTTTGAAGAGGTACAGAGATACAGAGACGAGGGAGATACACGAAGCGTTCGAAATTGCGATGAAGAAAGAAAAATGTGCCAGTAAGCCGCCGGTGGCTTTAACACAAAAAGAGATAAATTGCCTTAATGGGTAAACGTGTGGTGTAGATACGACAAGATGTGATTACGTTTTCTCATGGTTGTGTAAATCTTCTGTTTTTGTTGTATTTTATGTGTGACAAGCGTATTTATAAGCGAGCCGCAATAAATTACGCTCAGTTGTTTGTCAGCGCTTGTCTGTGCTTCTTTCCTAGTCGTTGTCATTTGCGCTGTTGTTCAAGTTCAGAATGAACCAACTGGCCTCAGTCGAGACGCTAATTCGCATACACGGTGCGCGGTTCAAATGTTTACATGCGATCGTCACTGACTGTGTTGGTTATGTTCTACTGCAGGGGTCGGCAACCTACAGCACGCGGGCCGTATGTGGGGTACGGGGCTGTATTATGCGGCCCCCAGCACGTGGTCTGAATCCTTACCCCTCCCCCTGTCACTAACAACCTGAAAGCCGACACGCTAGTTTTCTTTCACCTCAAATGGGGTTAGACGGCGAGACAAGGACAGCGAATTGATCGCGTCCAGTTGCATCGTCCCCCATGTTCACACTTAGCCAGATTATTGTGAAGCATTATTTGAAATTCGTAGACTTTTTCTTTTTTGCCTTGAAACCCCTCTCTCGCCCAACCGATTTGCCGTCCAGCCCTCCGGCGTGTCGACTTATGCAACTCGGCCCTCCACCTCACAACGTTGCCGACCTTTATTCTGTTCTATTAAGAGCGAACTGGGAATATATGATTCAAGACCGTAACTGAATAAAGTAAGAGCAAACATGGAAACAAGCGTCCATTCAGTTCCCCCGACCTTTTTGTTGTACGGCCACTACTTTCGGAATCACAAAAGAGATTTCCCCTTCTGACGCTCGCTGAAGAGCCATGCAAAACGGCAAGCTACCGCTGGACTATGTATTCGTAACGGCGACACACACCCTCAGTTTTTAATGAAAGTGCGCGTGTAGTGCGCAGGTACGCAAAAGCGCGCACAGTGCAGCAGACGAGCCTGCGGTCTGCCGGGCCCGCTGACTTTTAGGCACGATCATCGCAGATCGCGTTACTCGTTTCTTTTGATTGGCTGTCGTTGAAAATTCCTTGTCATCAAGTGTATTAGTTCAAACAAGAAGCTTTGATGTCAAATTTTACTTCACACGACCATCTATCGGTGAACCTGTGAGTGGCAGAGCGCCGTTAACGTCCCAGCACTTTTATCGACGCTGTAAACGTATTTAGCGGTACAAAGCTTTTTCCATAATGCCAAGTTGATTGCCGAAAGAGGTCGGACGCGTCGGGGATGGGCTGGAGACCATGTCGCAAAACAATCGCGAGTATCGAGATCATTTTGCTTGTCATCACGGAATCCTATGGGACCCCTGCAGCTGCGTACTACTCGGAAGTGCTAACGGGAAGTCGGTTGCTGTTGCGCAGCGCCACCTGGGCAGCGCAAGAGCCCTATAATGAGTCGTTTAACTATGTGACAGTGAATGGCGATCGACGCAGAGGTGACACAGATTTTTGAACAAACGTACGAACTCGGGGCCAAGATAGATATTTATTGGGACGCTGGTTATGGCTAGAGTTTCCTGCGTTTGAGTTCTGCGTCATAAAAAACGCAAGTACACGCTCGGTTTCACGCGCGTAGCCAGTCTAGAGGGTGGGGGTTTGTTTCGGTGTCAGAACACCCCCGAAATTTCCTGTCCGCTGCACCCACCCTCCGTTCCGCCAGTTTTGGACAGTGGCAATTACACATCGCGTGGAGTTACTAAAATATAAAAATGAAAATAAGAAGAGTATCGGTTTAATAAAGTGGAATAATTAGGACGTCATTGTACAGCCGCATTCTCTCTTTCCTTTCATTTTTTAAATGCCGCGTGTCGCACCTCCCAAGAAATATTTTTGGCTACGCTAGTGGTATGTTTGTCCCCGCTGCAATAACGCGCCTGGCTGGTTTTCTTTCGCTCCCCAAAAATGGAGGTAACGGCCTATTCCCTCACCGGTAACGGTGCGGAGTACCTTAGGACCTCCCAATGCCTGTCCGCGTCCATCCGTGCGCACACCACCATCAAGCGAATATCAAGCGAAATTCGATTGAAGCGGTGAGTTGCAGGTTTATTTAGAGAATAATCAAGGTGCAACTGACGGCTCAAATCGAATGACGGTCGGGGCGCAAATCCGATGTCATTTCGAGTCCCCGTACTCCGCACCCTCGCCATCATCCGCGGAGTGGAGATGCTTCATTTTTTGTTGCTTTAACATGGTGGTGCGCCAATATATCAACTAAAAACACAGTTTATATGTGTGCTTTCTTGCGTGGGCTGGGAGTTAGCACCAAATTCAATTTAATGAAGCCAGCAAAGTAAATTAAGTAGGTGGAAGGCGCGCAACCTCTTTCATCTCCGGCCTTTCTGTTTTCGCACGAATTATTTTATTTTGATGTTTTCGTTGGCTTGTCTAGATACTGGACAACATTATAAACAGCTAACTTCTTTGAACGGTTGGTTGCTCGAAGACGCCAATCTTGCTGGGAGAAACACAATTTATCTTCTCTATGCCTTCTGAATTAAAGATTTGCTTAAAAAGCTCATGGGATATATCCGAACGTAACTACCCAAGTGAATTTAGTCTCTACAAATGTATCTGCAGAGCGGCGGGTAGAAATTATAAACGTAGGAGCAGTCACTGCTATATAAAATCTACCCTCAGACTATGTCTGTGACGAGACACTTTGGCGTACACGCTAACCTAAAAGTATATTAAACTGCTTATAGGAGTTGTCCTTTACTGGTAGATTTGAACGTCGTGAATACAAATGTAGCTCTCTCACCAGCGGAAGTTGTTTATTAATACAAAAAGTACTAGAATCCGGAAAACTAGTGTCGCCCCCTTCATTTAACTTCCAGAACTGCGATTTGTTACATCACCTATCCTGAATAAGGAGAAGCGGTATTAGTGGAATTTCCACAAGACTTTTTCTGAAAGAGGCACTCGGGCATTGGCCTGTAAATCTGGAGACATGAACCCGGGTACTCTTGCTTGTTATGTGTTTTTAAGAGACACAAGCGTCAGATATAAATATATAAAATAGAACCCCTCAACAAAGATGTACGCCTTGTTTCAGCTTAGATTTCAACAAAATCTTTTGCCTCGCACACAATTGGAGTCAAAAGATAGATGCTTGAGGGTAAACCCGAGAGCTAGCCGAAAACACTTCAACCAAGCGAAAGTACGGGCAACAGCCAGGGGAAAAAATCACATGTTGTTAGCGAAATGGGCTTAAAACAACCTGCGTAAAACCTCATCGTTCAATTGCGTGTGTATTTTGTGCACCACCTCTCTCGATGCAGAAAGTCTCAGTAAAGGTTCGCCAGGAGTAGCGCTTATAAATGTTGACAGACTTTTCCTGAGCGCTGCCATGCATGATCGCTGACAGGGACCCCTTGAAAGACGAAAGACATTCCCGGACTACTTAAACATGGAGCGTTTGGCCTGTCCACCAACCTCTCGATTCACCCGCCGCTCAAAATGTTGAAAGAATGCTAGAACAAGTACACATAGTAAAATGTTCCACACCACTGAAAATGACATCGTGCCTTGTACGTATAAACTATTCATCATAACGAGAACATTACGCGCATTTGAAGCAGAAAATGAGTCTCAGGAAATTAGCAGCGTTTCTTCAAGTAAGGTAGACGCCGGATGGTTTTAATAGACACGCAGTAAACAAACATGTCGATGACTGGCGAGATAAACGTAAATAATAAAAAAAAGGTTTCGCGTCGCGATGTTGCAAGAAGGATGGGGAGAAAATGTGCCAAATGGTGTCGCGCAAGCAGTGTGAACGGGGGAAAATACAGTCGAGTTGAGGTAAATTTATTTGTATTCATTAAGGAGGTAGACAGAGGACCACGGGGTGGGGGGCTGAGAGCAGAATGTGGTAGGAGGCAGTGGTTGCAGAAGACTATCGCTTTTCAGCGATACTTTCAGGTAAGCAAAAAGGTACGTGACCAATTTTTGACCGGCTTTCAATATTTGCGCGGAAACGGAATGCTAGCAAGGAAAGGGTTTTAATGAGATGCCGGCAATGAGACGAAGCCGAGGTAGGCTCTAATTTAGTTCAGGCCCAGGGCGACGTGTTTAAAGTCGCAAAAAGGGGAAAGAAACAGCACAGAGAAATGTCAGCTTCAGATATTTCTTTCTCAGCAAACGGCGTGACTAACCGCCGAACAAAAGCAGGGAGAGCTGCGAAACTCGTCACCTTTATTGAATACAAAATGTTACTCAGCCTCTAGTGTTCCAGTAAGAGCCCAGGAAAATATATACTTAAACTGTAAACTACTGAAGTTTGACATTTTTGGTTCTCTGCAAAAGCAGGTTTTAAACTAAAGAAGTCGAGCAATAATATCCTAAATACTAAGGCTACCACAGGGCCTTCCAAGGAAAAGTTGCCGGTGACATCTTTTGGCACCTTAAGATGTACGGCGTGATAGCGTTATAGTCGCTGTGATTTGTGGTAGTTGGTACATTCTTTAGGATAAGCGGCTTCACCTTGAAACCAATCGGCGGACAAGAAAACACAGGACATGCCGCTTAGTAACAGCGGAGTTTTAGTTGCGAAGCACATTAGGACCTCGCATTGTTCGTTGTTCGTTGGGCGTTTGCGTCCGTGCAAACTACAGTGACTACAGCAAGCTACACGAGAGGGCGCTGCAGTGTACAGTTGAAACTACAGTGACTACAGCGAGCTACACGAGAGGGCGCTGCGGTGCAATGCGTATATAAGCGCGTTCCGAAATCACGCATCCTCTTTCGTCATACGTGGAAACGAACGTAACCAGCGGCATGCTGCTACTCAGCGTCTTCGCAGACAACAAGCGATCGCGGAGACGAAAGCGCAGGAAGCGGCGGCAAAACGGCAAAAACGCCAAGTGGACCCGGAGCTGAGAGCGCGAGAAGCAGCGGCTCAACGGCAACGCCGACCACTAGCTACCCCGCAGTATATACTGTACACACGCGTGGTCACTCATTTACATGCGCGAGTGGGAAATGTCACGGGTGATTTGCGAGAAGGACGATCCCAAGTGCTTCGCCCACTCGTCATGATTCATTTCGTCGAGACGCGTGAATTTTGTTATGAAAAGATGGCACAGCTACATACATAAACAATCTCCGACTGGCGGAAGGTTACAGATAGGGATTGTAACATTGTTCGCCGCAGAAACAGTTTTTCACAGCATGGGGAGTAGAAATAACGCGATATGTTACTTCGACTCCCAGGAAGCGTTTAGGGACAGAATGTCTCCATTTATGAGCTATACTTCACTACCATTGAAGCTCAGCGAACACAGAAAAGCTAGGACAAGGGTGTTTATCACCGTGGCCCAGGAGAAACACAGGCCCTGTGTGCTTCTGTGGCTGAAGATGTGCGCGTCAACGGTTGTGGCTGTGGGGTGTTTGTCAGCCAGTTTGAGCGAGAAGGTGTCAGTTTCTGTGTTTCAAGGAGTTATCCTCTAATGTCTGTGCCCGACAGAACGTTCTGTTTTTTTTGCGAAGAGAGACCCAGAGAGCGAGCTAGGGAGCGAGAGAGAGAGAGAGCGCAAAGATCTCTGTTGCGGAAGAAATACTGGGGTTTTTCGAAAAAAGCATCAAATAAACAAGCCTTAGAGATCTCAAAGGTGGATCTTGAAGCCTGGGGCCATAGTTGCAACAGATCCTTCCTCTGTTCTCCCAATAAGCTCGCGGCAACAAACGAGTCAAAGCTGCTTCCCACGTTTCAGTGGAAGTGGAATATGTAATGTTCGGGTGTTGCCCTCTTGAGAATGCCGCTATTCATGCTTAGGTTGAGTGTAAGAGGGTGGGTATTTCTCGGAACCTAGCACAGGTTTCAATTACTCTATGGTATACCAACCCGTCATCTTCGCCCACATTTTTTGTACGTAATTCTGTTGGTTTATCCTCCACAGAGTTACAACTCTCCGGCATTTGAGCCCCCTTTGTTCCACGGCGGAAGATCGTGTTCCTAGGCGTAGGATTACGCGACGTTTTAAACTTTTTTTGAGAGGGGAGTGAGGTAGTCATGGTCGCAAGGAGCACGTGTGTAATTTGGCGTGCTTCCTGGCCGGTTGCCTGGTGTCTTTTAACCATTGTGCCCGGGTGTGCTGGGGGCGTTGTTAGCTTTCTTCATTGTGAATGAGAGTGTCTCAGTGTACCGTTTAGGTATTCTGCCTGCCGCGAACAGTGTGATGTCCATTGAGAATGTGTAATGATGTTCCGTTTCTATTGATACTTCCGCTATTCGATTGCCAAGATATGGCTTCAAATTCAGCTTCTTTGTTGCAGTTGGAAGGAGGGCCGTGCACTGACAAATACTGCAAGAGTAGTCAACTACCAGAATTGCTGCCTCCCTACTTTCGTAAATGCCGAAGTAGGTGTAGACTGTTCTCGTGATATTTGACGTCCCTATTCTTTACCATGACCCTGTCATATCGCCTCTTTTTGTGCTTGTGTGTGTTTGGATCCAGGTTTCTAGTTTTTTTATGAAGAGTCGCTGCATTGGTGAGACGACTCTGATGGCGTGCAGCCGATAATTTTCCAAATGGGGGAGGGTGTTCCTGCCTTCCATACGATGACCCGTCCGGAATTTTTTCTCAGCCACGCCCATGGTGACAGGAGAGTGGTGTCTCTGTTTTTTTTCAAATGTGTTCAAAATATGCAATTTGACGACATAATTATCATCAACATCATCAACAGCCAAATTAGGTGAGCTGGAAACCTGCGCGTACATCAGGGCCACAAATAACATGAGGTCCACGGCAAGACGGAGGCCTCTCGCATTGACCTTCCCGCACTTCTGTGCTGCGCTACCCGAGTTTATACTTTGCATCCGAATCTTGTTTGTCCCTCCATGGCGTTAAAAGACTTCCCCTACTTCTAGACCATCTTCTGGATGTCCATGTTGTTACCCTAGTTTCTCGCCGTTAGTCAGTTCGTCTCACGCTAAAAAATGCGAATTTTAGGGTTGCCTTACCGGCTTTCCTTGAAGGGCGTAAGCCTTACCGGCTTCCACCCTGCACTGGGCGTAGATAGGCTGGTGACGATGATGATGGTGTTTATTTGATCTTGTTGGGTTCTTAAAAGTTGGTGATATAGTAGGTCAGTGAAATCTGGCTCATATCAGTTTCTTCATGAGTGGTATCTTTTCTTCTCTCATTCCTGCTTTTCTCTTGGTAAGGTGTTCATAATGTAGAGAAGTGGTTCAACATTTTCTTATTTTGAGAGTGGCGAGATCGGCTATCCCGCCTTATTCTAAAGCCATGCCGAGCATTCTTACATAACTGCGCTCATGAACGATATCCGTACCTATTTTTAGTGTGACTTTTACTTTGCCGCGTGTCGCCTCCCATCGTTTGGCAAACACGGCATGCGGCGGAAGCAGAACCGCGGGAACAGCGAAAAGGTATTCCGAAATTCGTGCATCACACGCTATATATTCAGTTTTATTTTAGGTCGTACCTGCTTGTAATGTATGTCTTCCTTGGTTTTTGAGCGACTGGCGTTAATCCTGCGCCCCGGTTTTTGTTTGGTGACTCAGTGCTGGCAGCACAAACAGTTTCGGTTGACAACACACCGCGGTGGCTCAGTAGGTAAGGCACTGCTCTACTGAGCCCATAGACGGGGTTTCAATTCAAGACCGATGCGGTACTTTTCCTGATGGAAGCAGAAAACAAAACTCTAGTCTGTCGAGATTTCGGCGCTCGTCAATGATCCCTCGGTTGTTGAAGTCAATCCGGAGCACTCTACTACTGCTGACCTCGTACTTCAGGAGTGGCTTCGGCACGGGAACTGCCAAAAATATAAATTTTTTATCCTCCGGTGGAAATGTACTTCGGTCTGATGACGTCAGTTGCAGGCACGGCTTGCGACCGCGCCTGCCGAACATGCTACCAGCGGCAGGGCGTAGAACGAACTTCACTGCTCAGGCGCGGCACCCGCTGAATACGCGTGACCTCTCTTTCATCTCCGGCGTAGTATCATTGTCCTCCTTTTCACACTTATTTGCCTTTCTGCCATACTCAAGATTTAGACTAACATTCGCACTCACTGCCTGACTTGTACCTTCCGGGTGGCAACGATGACGTATCAGACGCTTGATGAGCATGGCTGATAGTGGAGGAAGCCAAAAAATGAGCCTAAAAATGCTATCACGTTAAAACAACACGAAGGGTCTATGCGGAATAAAGAGCCTCATTTCAGCTTCGTTCGTTGGCTCCGACAACATTTTTTTCTGGCGTAGCGTGAAAAATTTGAAGATCGCTAAGCGCAGCGCGTCTTATGAATAAGCGCCAATCTAGTAACGACGAGACAAATATTAGTATCGACGAGCCTCGTTATGATAACGATGGGACTCGTAGTGACGAGACAAATATTCTAGGTAGTAAAAAGTGCCCTAATACTCTGCACTATCCTATACCTGGACGCGGGGAAAAAACTCCCTTTTTGAGCCGTTGGGTGAGGCGGAAGGTATGGCTCAGCGTAAAAGCCGGCTGCGGCGTTGACGCCGGAGGATGGTAAACGTCTCTCGCAGGATTGAAAAGCGTTTGCGGTATGCCGTTCCAATATAGTTATAAGACCTGCACTTCCTGTGCGGTTAAAAATGCTAATTAAACGTGTTGGATATGCCGCGCTTCGCCTCCAAACCCATCTCGAGGGTACCCAACCACGATTGTTTTACGGAGTGACGGCAGAGAATTCGGCTGAGGGAACATTTTAGAAGGAAAAAAAATCACGGTTCTTGGAAAAAATATTATCATCACCAAGCTCTGTCGCAGGTCGTTCTATCCAAAACACGCGATTTCACCACTCGGATACTTGGGCAGAACATTGGAGTCGTTTTATCAGTTGCATTAACGAATAGAGTGAATGTTGTGCGACGAAGACCTTTTGCTACCCCCTTCCCTTCACTTCCCATTCCCCCATGCACGGCCTCCGGGCCTCCCCTTTCCTCCAATAAAGGCTTGAATCAATCAATTCCAAGCCAAGCAGAAGATGGCGCTGGGTACTCTCAGGAAACGCCGTGCTTGTACCCTCCAGGAAACGTAATCTCGGGAAATGTGTTCGCAGCACAAACGTCGCATTAATTAGATCACAACTAAAGGTGTGCGCTGGTGGAAAACGCCTCGGTTAAGTATGTACACTAGGCATCCAGATAAGATTGAGCGGGAATGATAGGGCAATCGTTCCGGAAAATAAAACGTTTTTTGGGGCAGCGACCATTTGTGCTATTTACGTGTAAAAATGCCGGCTATGCCCCAATGATACGATATACAAATAGGCAAAATAGGCAACAATATTTTTAGAATTCTTAGTTGTCTTATGTTTGAAAAACAAACCCTTTGAACTTTTTCTAGTGCTTAGTATTCTTAGTAGCTACACTGGCTGAGGTTGAGCATTTTTGCGTGGCTCTAGAAGAGCCATGCGACTCATTCGCTGGGAGCAGTAACGTCACGCGGCGCACAGAATGTTGCTCACTGCCCTGCGTCTCTCACACAGCCCACGCGTCCAGCGTCTTTGCCGACCTCCGTTCCTCAAGTGGCGGCCAGGTCCACTTGATGATCATGCGAGGGGTGGCCGGGTGTGGAACCGATGGCTCGTGCGTCGCAGCAACACCGGCGTAGGCCTGTGGAACCAGCACAGCTCTGGGGCGGTTGGTGACGCTGCACCGGAGCCGCTTGACAAATATACATGTGTCACATAATGCGTATACCGTGTGTGTGTCATTGAAGCAGCAGTAGCATGATGATCAAGTTAATGCTAGACAACCAGGAAAGCTAATAATAACCAGCTGAACCATAGCCCCGGCTACGTATATCCTGGCATGCCCCAGCTAAGCCACTGCTATTTTTTTTGCAGCGTGACTTATACTGCCTAGGTTGAGCAGTTTCGCGTGGCTCCTGGAGAGCCGTGCTGCGCATGCGCGAGGAGCAGTGAAGTCTCACGGCAGACAGCTGGCGTGCCAGAGCTGCCACCACCATGACAAGATTGGATTGGATTGGATTGAAATGAATTGGGTTAGATTTAATTGGATTGGAATAAATTGGATTGTGTTGGATTGGATTGCAAATCGTTTTAGCAGCAATAAGCATGATATTCAGCTAATCTTAGACAACCAGGAAACCTAAGAACAGTTGAACCTTAGGTGACTCTACGTACATCGTGGCATAGCCGAGCTAAGCCACGGCTAAATTTTATTGATAACAAGACGCGGCTAAAGGGGCCGATTGTATAGGCGTATTCACTGGCGAGGCACACATGCATGCAACCATGTGAGGACGTTGTCACTGGTTACGTCGGGCTTTGCGGGATGGCGGTACTAGTCTGTGCTACGCACATGATGTCGGTTGGACGTTCCAAACTCAACCCCATCGAATTGCAAAGTAATCGACTCCAATGTCATGTTCACCCCACCGTTGAGAATCGGGCTGAACCGAAGCATACGACGTACGCCGGTGTTTTTTCTGCGGCGTGCGGGCGCAGTGGCACAAGCGGCGCCCTGTTCGAGGCGCTTCGGACGTATCCATGGCCACTTCCAGTGCTACCCAACAACGAAATTGACAGCGAAAATTTTCAGTGAATACTATCTATAAAAGAAACTTCAACATTATCAATCCTTATTTCTACTTTTTACAAGTACTATTTTCTAGAATCGCAAAAGCTGTCGCGGTTTTGCAAATTACGATTGGAATTTAATATTTATTCGGGATTTTATTGTTTACGCATACGAAATATTTTGCATAAGTTTGTGTTGACATTTTATTTTATTTTTATAAAACTTTTGAAAGACATTTTAACTTCCGAATGCACCTTGTGCGCGTTATATTTATAGTTTCGTATGATTTTTATTCTCAAATTTGCATAGGACGTGCAGAAAAGCTAGATGCTCATAATATGTTAAAGACGTAAAAACATGCGCACATTTTTGTGTCTCACACAGCTTACATAAACATACTTTTTTTCAGAAATACAGTTTTATCATGAAACTTCATGCCCCATGGATTTGAAAACTATCGCGCCCCAATAACAAAACCTCTAAAAATAGCAATGTTCGCAATGGCCTTTTTAGCTCATTTTTGAGATATGTCAGTTCTGTACTGAAATAAACAAATAAAAGTCTTCTTTGCGAGACAGCTAAGGCCATCTCGTGAAAACTAAATAAACAAAAATGCGTTTATTGTCTCGATTTTATTTTATTAAATAAGTGATATATTTTCAAAAGGACCAAATAGGCCGTTAGGAATGTTTCTGTGAATTTGTAAAAGTTCTCGGTTCGGTACAGGATGCTTTTTAAGCCGTTGGGTCATGAATTTGTAAGTACAGTAGAATCTCGATAAACGGACATCGCTTAAACGGAATTACCGCTTAAACGGAACACTAGCCTGTAAGTTGGTTGGTTTTGTATTTAGATAACGTAAAAAAACGCCCGGTAATGGGAAGTAAAATTTCTGCGTCACCGTTTAAACGGAACCAGAATTGGAACTTCTTGTGATACCCATAGGCATGAGAATCAGCTTTTTACGGTTCCGGATGTTTCGCTTTTTTTTTCTTTCTCCGTGATTTTTTTTTGCCTCATTGGCCTCGAAGTCTCATCTCGTAAGCGGTTAGCCGTGGTGGTGCAACGAGTGCAACATCGCAGTTGTTGTTCCAGTCGTTCGGTCTCGATTCAAGACGCCGAGGTTACAGGGCTCAGCTCCTGCTGTCTCGTTCGTGTCATCGTGGTGCTATTCGCACTTCATTACCACGTTGCCGTCTTCTAAATTCGGTTGCTTCTAAGCACTCGCGAAGTTTAGCCCTCTAGCCTCCGTGAAGATGCAGTTACAAGGATTCGAACAAAAATAATTCATGCATTTTGTAGTGCTATAGTGCCTAGAATATACTGCCAGTATATTATAGGCACTATAATAGTGCACAGCGACTCGTTGCCAAATCAACTTTGTGAAAGCGGTGCCTAAGCCTCTTGAAGTTTTCTTGCTTTCTGAAAAACTATCAGCTACATTCCCCTTCTAGTGCATATATATTTCCATGAAATGCCATTAAGAATGTGTACGCTCATAAATTTGCACCTTTGCACATCTCTCTCAGTAAAAGAAACTCCTTCTAAACGGAGGTAATTTTTTCGGTACTTTGAGGTTCCGTTTATCGAGAGTCTACTGTACCTTAGAAATATTATAGAAATATTATATTATAGAAATATTAGAAACACCAGGAACCCCCCAAAAGGGTGGTTCCTGGTGTTCTTTCTACTTTTATGCAATACATACCTAATTTTGTCCATACTGCATGAAATCTTGTTGACATCATCATTGTCCCTAATAACACGCCTCCTTAAATTATAAAAAAAGGGGCAAAAGAAAATTCTGCTGTTTAAAAATACTTTTTGGGGGGTTCAACGCGGCGAAGGTACACCTGGGTACAGTGTACTAAAAGAGAGAGGTGTGTCATTCGGGGCCGATCATGAGGGAACCATTAGCGATGAAAGTTTCTGCTAAGGAACTCCTGTTGTAAGCAGCGGCCCTGGCGGCCGCTGCATACTAGTCGGTTTCAGACGATTTGTTTGTTCAGAACAATGCATATTGATTGCTGTAAATACTATTATTTTTCAATTTCATGACATAAGATTTTATAAAACCCGTGGAATAACTGCTTAGTTTTATTGAAAAATGTTTCTCGGGAACGCCTGCTGCTCCAAAAACCGAAATGAGAATCGCTAAGTGCGGGAAATGGGAGTTTTGCTAGCTAAATATATTTTCTGTATTTAGATAGTTTCATCGCATGCTTTATTCAAGTGCCTACACTTATTTCAAGGGGTTGTTATATAGCAATAACATATTGTGAAGCACGGGAATAGATCAGAGAAAGTATTGAACAGCGGAAATATTGCTTCAGAGGGAAAAACGTCCCACCAGGAAAGTAGTTAACGAAGAAATCAATGCCAGTCAAAGAATACACATGAAACTATAAAATACTTTTGGAATGAAATATTCATCTAATGAATTGTAGAATTAATAAAACTTCGTTTGCAAGAGAAGATTTTGATTTCAGATTCTGTAGGCAAATTTATTTAATTGACGCCATCAAGCCTGTAGAGCACGGTGCACAAAAAATAACCTACTTGATGAAAAAACACGTTGAGTGGCAGAAAACTTAAAATAAAACGGTGTTGCTATTTTGAGCAAACAGATCTGTTTACGGCCTGACCCACCGCCTGCTCTGTCGCTGCAACAGTTAGCCTCTGTTTTATTTCAGCAAAATGACGAAAGCAAGACTGACGACATCATATGAGGTTGCTATAGACACTTTGATCTTTGGGCAAGTGCTCTTTTCCTGATTGACTACAGTTCTGGGCAAACATAAAGTGCGTTGTTCGCCCCTAGCGAGCGAAAGGGTTGCTGAGTAAAAACATGTTGAAACGCATCTTTTACTTGACCCCAAACTTTCAAAGAAAAGGTCTCGTCAGATACGTGTCAAACAGAGAGATATAAGCTCAATGCAGCAGAGGTTCAGAAGGTAGAAATTATTTCAGATTCCGATTAAGGCCAAGAGCAGCACGCACTTGGTGAAAAGAAACATGCGTTGGCCCCAGTTAGTGATTGTTCTTGGCTGTTCTCTGGCTGCGTATTCGTCAAACGACCTATACAATGTAAGTGTTTGTCTTCAAATATGTAGGTAAAAGTTAGACGGCCGTATATGCGATCAGTTTTTTGTGAGTGCACTATTAAGTTAATACAATGCCTGTCCTTTATTGAAGACGTTTAGCATAATCATGGTAATTTATGCGTTCAGACATTGCAGCAATCTAAAAAAATGAGCTCACAATTTCCATCGCCTACTTCGGCGAGAGTTTACTTTGATAAGCCCGGGTAATATTTACTATAGGCACAAATAGCTTTTTCTTTTGATTAAATTAGGAAATACATGTTTAGCAGCTTCTTAGCAGATCGTAATTTTTTGTGTCCGCAGTTAAAAATACCCAGAAATTGCCGAGCGGCCGCACGTTAGCGCGGGCCTCGCTGCGACCGCCCGGCACTTACCAAACTAAGATATTCCTAGCGTTCGTGTGCGCGTGCCTCACGACAACCGTGCACCGACCCCTGCGCCCGTTTGTCAAGCCAAGCACACCCATTTAGAGAGATTGTCCAAGACTGCGGCGATCACCCGGCAGTTAAAAAATAGCAAGAAAATGCTGAGTGCTTGCGTGTGCGTGCCTCGCGGCGACCGCCCAGGGTCATCTCGCGCAGGCTTGCAAGCCAAGCATAACCACTTGGGAGATTTGCCAAGATTGCCCAAGAAAATACTCCAGCGTTCGCCATAATCGCGGCAACGCTTGCTCGTAACGAGAAAGACCGGCCATAGCGCACGCCCCTCCAAGGTGATGTCCAATGATTATCACATTAAAAAAATGAGGGAAGCTCACACTTATAGCAATTGTGATAAAGTAGAGGTCATTGCGGCTGGGAAGAAGAACCAAATGGGCTGCAATTGTGGACTGCTGCAACCATTGTGATGGTCGTGAAAGTTGCCTACAGCTTCGCTACCTTCAAGTATTTCTCGTTATTGTCAGCTTCCTTTATTTTTTTATGTGAAAGAATTCCAATCTAAAACGCTGCATTACAGCCGTTGGGAACCTGCCTCATCTCTTTTTGGAAGCTGGCTCGTACGATATATTCGTTCTTGAGCTTTCAAGAACTCCAATAGAACACAAAGACAACAGCAGTGAAGTCAGTTGTAAGGGCCTCATGTAGGGTGATGTTGGCTGAGGCAGAAACATAAATATAAATTAATTTTAAAATGAAATTTTTCAAACGAAAGTTTAGTCGACATTGAAGGGTGGCCCCGTACCATCGTGTTGTTCTTAGAAGCTGCAAAATTAGCACGATTAGTAAGCAGGGTTATCACAAACTTAACTAAGGTTGGTGATTAGGGTTATGTACGTGTGCCAGATGACCAGTTTAACGGTCTACTAAAGCGACGACCACTCAACTGTTTGGTTCCAAGGAGATGTCACAGCTACTGCTAGCGATGATTTACTCCGATGGTGCTGAAGCCTGACGAAGTACGCAGAACGCCGTTGAAACAGCCGATGGTGATTGAGCGGCTCGCCTGACAGCCAGTTGGCAGCGTGACCACTAAAGCTGAAAACATAAAATTGCGATTACATTATTATGTTTAAAACAAACCTAGCGACTCTTCATTCCCATTTGTACAGCGTACAGACATTGCTTGGGTATGCACTGATATTTCATTACCCCGAACTAGTGTTTGGATTCGTTTTTAACGGTTATCTGTTGTTTTAAATGTCCATGATGGGGCTATGACAGACATCGTCGCTGTTAAATAGGTACTTTTAGTACGCGCATGAGATGCGTCATGTTGGTGACAACGGCAACATGCCCAGAAACAAAAATATTCAAGATATGGCATGGCCGGTTTTGAAGCACTATCCGGTTGCGTCAGTTGCATAGTTTTGCGAGTGTACAGTCATACTCTCTATTTAAAAACTGTCAGGCTTAGCTGGGTGAGACAAATTTGTTTCCCTGATTCATAATTTCTTTAATAATTGATGACTTCGTGTGTGATTCCAGATAGACCAGCCAAATCAACCGATAGGGTTTATGAACTCCAAAACCAAATGTGACACTGCTGTAGCTGCAATTTTTGTCGGTCTAGCATATAAAACCAATGCGAGAGTAAAAATAAAGAGGCTGCCAATATAGCTTCATTTCAGAGTGGAAGTCTTTAGTAATGAATTGGAAATAGCTTTCTGCAAACGACACCTTCCTGTCGGATTAAACGTTCCTGGAAAGATGAATTAGGGGTTGGTCAGACCCACAATTTAAGTGGCCGGATGGCGCAAGTATAACCTTTATCATGACTTCTAACTCTTGACTTGCATGCAGCATTAAGTTTTTGCCGCTTGCTTTGCACAGAGATGCTGGGGCTTCCTCACATGTGGAAGAAATACCGGTATGCGGTGCCGTTCTGCCATGGGTATGTGCGGTAGGAATGCCTTTTGTTGGTACAGTCGGCACACAGCGGTTGATATCGCCCACATATTGCGGCATCTGAAATTACGTTTTCAGATGACGCAATGTCGGAACGGTTCTGGGTCGCACCGTGAGCACTGTCGCCGTTTTAGTCACGGTGCTGAGCATTCAGGTATGTTTTTTAGGTGAAGGCTTCATCACAATAAAGTTTATCTAAGTATGCCTTCATAAATTTTAGTACACCTACGCATTTGTTCTGATGACATCATCATGATCATCATCATCATAACCTCACCCCACCACCGTCATCATCATAATAGTCCCTAGGCTGGTTGTGTCCACTCCAGCACAAAGGCCTCCTCCAAAGATGTACAGCCAGTTCTATCACGTGTTTCTTGTTTCTATTGTTTAACCCGAGTCTTTCGAAGTTATTCACGGCATCGATTTCTAGATCTTCCCCTACTTCACTTAACACCCCCGGGAAGCCATTCTGTTAAACGGATAGCCCACGTGTTCTACCGCATCCGCAATTCACGAACATAACAGTTCAGCCCCAATCGTTCTGGGTAGATTGAAATAGCGTGCCTTTTACCCGCGTTAGTTGTCTGACCCGTTGTGGTGATTTTCTGTCCATAACTGTAATTACTGTAATCTTTCTTTCGGTGACTCCTTCTACTTATCGTTGTTTTCTCTCAAGGTGCTTAGTAATACCCGAAGGTGCTGCCTTGTAGCTCCCAGCCGGAAGTACACCGTGATTATATACCCACTGTTGTAATTATGACGGTATGTTACAGCCGAATACCTCACCATATTTACGGAATGCTGTCCAGTCCAAGTTGCTTCTGCGCCCACTTTCTTTCCCATGTTCTGTGTGAGCACCATTTTCCCAATGTAGTAGAGGAAGTGCAAACAATATTGTTGATTAACGAACATATATTCCGATATTGTGTGCACTTTCACGTTGTGTAAGGATTACCAGGTTACATGTTTCACTTACTTTGTACATGGTACTGCTGGCGCGCCATCTGTTGGGGCCACGCCGTATGATCACAACAGTTTCAGTTTGTAGCTGTTGCACAGCCTGTGTTCTATCTGTCCACCACGCCTGTTGCTCCGCTTTCAGTTTTACTTAAAGGAGTACTGACACGAAAGTTTTGTGTTACAGTTCTTTTCGCTGCTATGCGTGCCTTCCAGCCCACTAATCATAGAATGACACATTGAACGGTCGAGCGTAGCGTAAATATTCATTTTCGCCGTCGCTTATTTGTGCCAGTTTCGGTTTCGACAAAACGAACGCCCAGCGGCCGCCACGACAGGAGGTATCACGTGACGTCACCATTCTTGCCGTACCGCTGCCACTTTGGACGCTCGCGCGAGCGAGCGCACACACGCGCCCAGACCGGCCTAGGTCTTCACCGCACCCAAACGCTCTGACAGCATGACGTCAGTCCGAAAACCATGACCTGTACACACGCCAGAGCAGCGCGCGCCAACCACAGCCAGCGCGTCGGCTTCGTCACGTTTGCTCGGTGGCCCCCAGTGACTGTGGCAACGCTTCTTTTCTTCGCGGTGCCTTAACCTTTTCTATTTTCTCTCTTTACCTATCTCCTTTTTTTTCTACCCTATTGTATTCACCCCCTTCTATATTCCCTACCCCCCGGGCTGGGTAGTATGCCGGTGAGACCCCACATGCGCTCAAAATTATCCCCAGTTCATTTCTTTTCCTTTTCAAACGAACCACCACCTACCTACCTTCGTTACGGGAGCCCCGACGTCGGCAGTTTGGAGTTAGTAGAAGAATGCCATGTCGCCCCGCTCTCGGCCTTGTCGTGCGGGCGAAGATTAAACTGGATTTAAAATATTTTACGCCGAACAGTTGCTATTGAAATTTGCTGGGAGATATCTCCTAATAAAAAGGAAGCATTTTACATAGTTATGTCAGCTTTGAAATTTCGTGTCAATACTCCTTTAAGCTTGGTAATTTCACGTCTTTCGGCGCTGCGCTTGCCTTTCGTTTGGCTGTTGCTGCGTTCCACCGCTCGCGCCGTACTTCAGCGCAGGATTTTGATGGACGACCACGTTTCACAGCTGCTGTTGATGGAGATTGTTCAGAAGGTGTCCTCGGAACATTTCGATTTAATCCGAAGACAAACTGTCGCCTGGAAGATAGCGCGCTAATTTTATGTAGACTCATAAGGTGGTGCCTACAGTGGCATTACTTGTTCATGTAGCCTTTGGAGGCGCGTTTGCAGTTGGGGGACTTTGTACCATCGTTATCTTAATTGTCCTTGTGCTTTTGGGTCGTTGTGTTGCTGTACCAGTTCCTGTAACTGAGAGTTTTGGCCAACCACTCTTGTTGCCCCTCCATATGCGGTAATAAGGCGTCATGCTTTGCTACTCATTTTGCAACATGTGTAACCCCATGCTGAAATTTCTCCTAATACGGTGGGCACGGCTAGAACCCACGTTTTTATTTCGGAAGTCACAACTGTTTCGATGGGTTAAAATCTAGTCTGCTAGAAGCATCCACGGTATCTGGGCTATTCGAGCAGCATTCGCTTCCATGTGACACAAAAAATGGGGTGGTCCAGAGATTCTGAACTCGTCTGGAATTCATGAGCACACTGGTTCGAATTCAAGCCAGCAGCAAAAAATTCGCGGTTTTTAAACATTAAATTAAATCCTGTTTGTCGTGACCTTATCTGAGAAACATGGTGTCATTCTGAGAATTCATTGACTTTTTTATCCTCTGAGTAGATGGCCATTTTCGGGCATACCACGGCAAAGTTGGCGCGGCTCACTCAAACTCACTCACAATTTTTTTTTTCGAATCACCACTCACTCAAACTCAGACTCAGTGCTGAGCAGCACATCTGCGCTCACTCAAACTCAAACTCACATTGAGCGCAAAACTCAGAACTCACTCGGACTCAAACTCAAAATGTACTCAGAACTCAAAATGGACTCAAACTCAAAATGTACTCAAACTCAAAATGTACTCAAATTCAAAATGGACTCAAAACTCAAAATGTACTCAAAACTCAAAATGAACTCAAAACTCGAAATGGGCTGAGAACTCAAAATGAATTCAGAACTCAAATGGCCTCACAACTCTCTCGTGCTAGGAATTTACTGTGGCTCAGATGGACTCTGATTTCATTAGCATTAAGTGTTGTGAAATTCACGCGTGGTGAAAATATTACGGGTGCTATTTCGTGAGCTCAAACTCTTGCATTCGGCATGACATGACACCGTACCTCCTGTGAGGTCGGAAACAATTTTCGTTGTAGATTTCATACAGCTATACCTGCTGCCCATGACGACTAGCGCTGGTTGCAAGCAATTGTACGGATATATTGCATACCAAACTCTTGATGTAGGCTCCGTGTTCGTGTTTATGACAGAGGCGGTCAAAACTCGATGGTGTGCTGGGTCCCTGGGTCGAAACAAGCAGGATTGGGCGAGGGGATGTCCGCTCACTGCTCCGTTCAGTTATGCCGAAGCTGTTTAGGGTTACGGTTCCGTGCATTCTTGCTCTGCATCCTGAAAAAACACCTTGCGTAAAAGCGAACTGTCACCGCGAATCTCTGAAGCGTGAGGCGGTCATGGATATGCCTTTGCTTTTTTAATGCGTAGCATTCTTTGCCGAGCACCCCCCTCTCCCTACCCCCCTCAGAATCGTGTAACGCCCTGCATTTACACAAAAATTCAGATATCACGGAAGTTCAACCTGTAATAATTAAAAAAGCGTAAGTGTAGACAATTGATGAAACCAAATGTTAAAAAACTAAAAAAATAATAATAGGAAAAAATACCGGAAATGGCGAACCGTGTAACACGGGAGTCATGGATAGTCTCAGAAAAGGGTTAAAATTCAGAGATATGTGGCGCTAAAGAATGTGGGGTATCAAATTGAGGGTCTCGAGGAGGGACATCACATGCGACAAACAGAAAAGTGCCTCGTTGTTTTCTGAGGCACTTGTATTAGTTTTTATTAGCATTTGCTAGGTGGGATGAGCTCTCGTAGCTCGGCTCAGCACCACGCTATCGTTGTAAGCAATTACCGCCACCGTACCCAGCTGTTAATTTCCAGCATGCACGCGTGTGCGAGTGCGAGTGCGCGTGCACTTGTGTGTGTGCGCGTGCGCGTGCGCTTGTGTGCGTGTGCGTGTACGCGTATGTGCGCGTGCGCGTGCGCGCTCGTGTGTGTGTGTGTGTGTGCGTGAGTGTGCGCGTGCGCGTGAGTGTGCGCGTGCGCGTGCGTGCGCGCGTGTGTGTGTGTGTGCGTTTGTGTGCGTGCGTGTGCGTGCCTGCGCATGCGTGCGTGTGCGTGTGTGTGCTCGTGTGCGTGCGTGCGTGTGCGTGTGTTTGCGCGTGCGCGTGTGCGTGCGTGTGTGTGTGTGTGCGTGCGTGTGCGTGTGTGTGTGTGCGCGCATGCGTTTTTGTGTGTGCGCGTGTGTGCGCGTGAGCGTGCGCGTGAGCGTGAGTGTGCGCGCGTGTGTGCGCGTGGGCGTGCGCGCGCGCGTTTGTGTGCGTGCGTGTGCATGCGTGTGCGTGTGTGTGCGCGTGTGCGTGCGTGCATCAGCGTGTGCATGCGCGTGCGTACGTGCGTGTGAGTGTGCGTGTGCGTGTGCGTGTGCGTGCGTGTGTGTGTGTGCGTGCGTGTGCGTGCGTGCGTGCGTGTGCGTGTGTGTGTGTGTGTGTTTGCGTGTGCGTGTGCGTGCGTGCGTGTGTGTGTGCGCGTGCGTTCTCGTGTGCGCGTGCGAGTGCGCGCGCGCGTGTGTGTGTGTGTGTGTGCGTTTGCGTGCGTGTGCGTGCGTGCGTGCGTGCGTGCGTGCGTGTGTGTTCGCGTGTGCGCGTGTGCGCGTGTGCGTGTGCGTGCGTGGGCGTGTGCGTGTGTGCGTGCGTGCGCGTGTGCGTGTGTGTTTGTGCGTGCGTGTGCGTGCGTGTGTGCGTGTGCGTGTGTGCGCGTGCGCGTGTGCGTGTGCGAGTGCGTGTGGGTGTGTGTGCGTGTGTGTGTAATATCTCTGTGTGTGTTGCGTGTCTTGGAAATTGTGCACACGCGCATGTGTATTGCGTGTGTTGTGTGTTGCGTGTGTGTGTGTGTTGCGTCAGTCATCTTTTTTTTTATTGTGCTTCAGATGTAGTTGTTGGACAACTGCAGAGCCCGAGTTAATTCTTTTCCTTTACATTTTCATCATGTGCGCGTTTTGATATCTTTCGATGATTTCTCATTGTAATAAAATTAGTTCGAACGCACACACAAACTGCGCTTTCTTATTTTTCTGAAGTGTTTTCCTTCTGTCGCAATGTCTGTTTATGTCTTGATGGCTCTGTGGCCTCTCTATCTCCTACACTCTAGCAAGGAGTTAATGTCTCACATTGAATTGACCAATTCTGGATTCGAGTTCACGTAGTACACTGTGGGAACGAAATTACGGGCGCGAAACGCGACCGCAAGGCTTATTCATAAACAAATGTGAAATTCGCCTTTCTGATGAGCTCTGTTGCCCCCTGTTCCCTATGGTCGTCCACAATTTCCACAACACCACATGTGTCGAATGATTTGCTTGTTTGTTGGGACACGGGGAAATGGAGGAAGTAGCGTTTGAATGGCAGCTATTAGCAGAGAGTTTTTGAGTCTGGTGATTTAAGTTCGAGAGCTTGCAATGGCTTTTGTTCTTACCCCATGCCAACCTGCCTCGATGATTCGGCAATTAGACGCCAATATTTTTATTACTATATAACGCATTGATGGACATCCCTGGACAAGCCCTCGCATGTATATAGCGCAACTGCCTTACGGGTTGGCAGGGAATTTTGGTTAAACCCTACCTCGCAATTAAAGAAAGATACCATTTGCTATATCCTCATAACTATAATCAGAAAGCATTTTTATATTTGTCGCCACGTGATCCCCCTCGACGAGACCTTTAATTTGATGCCCCACACACCCTAGCAGGGTCATATAGAATTCATACCAGTCAAACTAACAATTACTCTCATGACTGTAACCAGGACGCATTATTTAAGTGTCCGACGTGATTCGCCTAACTGGAACCTTCAATTTGAAGCCCCACATGCTTCAGCGGCCTCACCTTGAATTTAACCCAATCTATGACTCATAATGACTATCTCATGATTCGAACTACGAAGCCTTTTTTATTTGTACCACGTGATTCCCCTCGTCAAGACCGTAAATTTGATACCCTACACGCCCTAGCGGGATCACTTCGAATTTTACCCCAATATAAGACTCGCCATGACAATCTCATAATTAAAGCCAGGAAGCATTTTTGTATTTCTCCCACGTGATTCCACTCATCAAGACCATTAATTTGATACCCATCACATCCTAGCGGAATCAATTTTAAATTAAACCAATCAATGACGAACCATGACTATCTCATGATATAGCCCTACCACATTTTTGTCCCACGTGATTTCTCTTATCGGAACCTTTAATTTGATGCCCCGGACACCCAATTGTTAATTTTAAACTAATCTATGACCCATTTTGACTATGTCATGATAATAATCAGGAAGCACGTGATTACCCTTATCGAGACCTTTAATTTGATACGCCACACGCCCTAGCGTCATGAACTCGAATTTTAACCGAATCTATGACTTACCATGACTACGTCATGGTATATCCATAACTCATTTTCGTCCCGAATGATTCCCCACATCGAGACCTTGACTTTGATTCCCAAGATGCCCTCGCAGCGTCATTTTGAATTTTAACCCAATCTATCACTCATTATAACTGCCTGATGACTACAATCAGGAAGCATTTTTTTATTTACCCCGCGTGATTTCGTTAATCGCGACCTTTCATTTGAAACCTTACACGCCTTAGCCTCATCAGTTTCACTTTTCACCCAATCTAATGTGGTCATTATTCTGTCTTAAGGGGCGCTGCCCTGTCAATTCAGCTAATTCATTTGAAACAGTAGAAGGGACAGCCCCCGCCCCCATTTCCCCCCGGCTCTCACCTCTTCCTTTGTGACCCCTAGTATATCAAGCCGTTAACAGTAGCAGGCGAACAACCAGCACGCCAGCGCCACCGTGTGCTTTCCCACCACCCTTTCCCACGCTCTTAATGGATCCGTCAGGAGGAAAAGTTAAGACAACCCTTTTTTATGACCTCACCAGTCAATTATTACTCACGCGCCCAGCCGCGAAAATTAGGTATACAGTAAGTGCTTATGGCCATGAAAATTCAACAAGAAACTAAAAAAAATCAGACTCCCCCTCCCTCCCAACCGATCATGGAGATCGCGATTGGTGCCGTACCCGCAGGTAACCCGAATTCTGAGCCCACAGTGGCGCATGAATCTTAACAGCCACCATAGCTGCCTGCTAGGCTACTCATATGTACTCAAACTCAAAATGGACTCAAAACTCATATGTACTCAGAACTCAAAATGTACTCAAAACTCAATATGTATTAATACTCAAAATGTACTCAAACTCAAAATGGATCCAGAACTCAAAATGGACTCAAACTCAAAATGTACTCAGAACTCAAAATGGACTCAAACTCAAAATGTACTCAGAACTCAAAATGGACTCAAACTCAAATTGTACCCAGAACTCAAATTAGACCCAAACTCAAAATGTGCTCAGAACTCAAAATGGACTCAAACTCAAAGTGCACTCAGAACTCAAAATGGACTCAAACTCAAAATGTACTCAGAACTCAAAATGGACTCAAACTCAAAATGTACTCAGAACTCAAAATGGTCTCAGAATTCACTAGGTCTCGGGCGTACTAAAACTCAATCGGACTCAAACTCAGTCGGGATCACTCGGGTCAAACTCACTCAAGCTCAAACTCACCATGCCACACTAGCCTCGCGCTCACTCAAACTCAAACTCACGCGTGAGGTTGAGTCCAAATGAGTCTGAGTGAGTGGACTCATGAGTGAGTTCGCCGACCTCTGTTTTCGGGGCCATAGGTCAGCCATTCTGTGTGCCGTAGACGCCGACATTTCTATCAACGTTTCCATAAAAAGCGACAGTGCTGTTCTGTAAAAAAGAGGCCAATTGGGCATCTATGTGCGGGTGCTTTTGCTAGTGTCGTTTTAGGTGTGACCATTGTTGGTGAGAGCAAAGCAGCCAGCCAACGTAACGGGGCACTAAAACAAGTTCAACTGAATGGGTACGAAGCATACCTCTTTCGTAGTCCGTGCAGGGCTGCGGTTTAGAGCGATTTATTATTTCTTTATTAATGACGAGCGCTTTATTAATTCTTTAGTATGTTTGAAGCGTGTGGTTCTTTCCTTTTCTATAATGTCTCAAACACATTGGCGATGCCCGGGAATGGTCTATATTCTCGACAGCAGGATGTCGCGCCAAATGTTTACGAGAAGTACTAAACCTTCTTCGTCATACATTCAGAATCCTGCGGAGTGCAATCATGGATAAGTATTTGGAAAAGCGAGGTGCGCATGGCTAAGCAAATCAACACAACAGCACAAATAAAGCTAGACACAAAATTTTTATTTGGTGGCTGCGAAGGCTGCCACCAAATTCCTTTCACCTTTGCAGACCTCATTTCCTTTCACACCTCATTTCCTTTCCTGCTTTGCAGGAAAGGAAATGAGGTGGCGCTGGAATGAGACGGAACTAGTAGAGTGTGAACGTACGCAGCGACTATTTTGAGCCCTTAATTATCAACTCGGCACTCGTTGAGAAGGTTCGCACTGGCGTGCCTGCGAGTTGATCATTCGGCATAAACCGGATAGTGAATAGCTTACAAGCACAATTATGAGGCACAAGAGCTGTCGCCGTGTTGAAATTTTCGCAACAGCCGCATCCAAGTGCAAATCTTCAGTTATTTATCGTCGTTTGTGTCTTTACATGACACGGCCAAGCTTGTGCCCACTGTCCTTGGCCGAAGTGGCTAGTACGAAGCATACGTAACAACATATTGCCGCGAACCATGTACGGGTTTGTTTATTTATTGTTTGTATTTAATGCCCGGCCGCGCCCGGCTCTGTTATCTGTGTCCCATGCGAAGCGCGTGTTCCATTCTTTATTTTTATGCCGCACAGGCTATCTCATTCAGATAAGCAGAGTGTTTCGCCCTAACGCCGCTAGCCCAGAATAATCTTCTGTGATCTACAATGTTCTGGATGCGAATCGACGGTTCCAGAAACTCTCAAGCCAAAAGATAAAAGCCTGCACAGCAGACGCCGAGGCATTCGATTCTGCGACGTTCGCCGACGCACGTACGTCACTTTGTTGACCGCTGCCTCGCCGCCTCTGTATTCTTTTCAGTTGTTAGGGGAGCACAAGTTCGCTCCAATAAACTTATTTCTTTTCCAAACAGCTGCATCGTCCTTGGCTTCGTGACAATATGAAAGACCGTGCGAATAAAAACAATTCCTTTAGACACTTAAGGTACCGAATAATAGCATTATAAAAATCATACGTAGAATGGGAACAGTAGAATAAAACAGAACCAAAGCGAAATTAGTGTGTTAGAAAACAAAATTCAAATAATTTCGTAATTAGCGCGCATGGTTTTATGCAGACAGCAAGATCAGTCAATTTTGGAAAAGCAGCTTCCGACAAAGGCCTGGAATATGTTCGAATTGCGATGACGCGCTGCGAACAGGTCGAAACGCGCCGTTGAAATGTATTATACGTCCTTTGAAACGTCGTGCTAATTTATATACGGTATAAGCGCATTCCTATATTCTTTTAATTTTTACTGGCCATACGGAGCAGCGCTGGCTGGTGTCGTTTCTAGTCGCATACTCTGCCCTTTTAATAAATGAAACAGTTGTCAATTCGTAGATTCTTTCGGTCCTGTCACACACTGCTCCTTCCTTAAATATAAATACAGAACCGAGTTATTGGTCTTAGACCGCATATATGCTGCCCAATTCTCAACACGTTCTAATATCTGTAGAGCGATTGGCCGGCTAGTACGTAAATTTACTGGCTTCAATTTTTGCTACGGGGAAGCTCCCTAAGTAGCACATTCCCGAACTTCGAACTCACAATGAGTGAACTTGCGACCTACGATAAAGAGCTGCCAATTGAGCTTAAAGATTCATTTTGTTTAGGCACATTAATGTTTCTGAGGCATTCTCCTTACACCTTGTGATGTTTGTTTTATCCGTGATTGGTTAGCTGGGAAGTGTTTTCGCTGTTTCTGCTGCAGAGATTTGATGTTACCTACTTCCTAAAAAGCTTGGCTTGTTACTATTTTTCTGTGTAGTTTTTAGACACAGAACAAAAGATCTGGAAGTTCTGGCAAAGCTTTACCCCTGTATATACTGTCTACGGACGGCAAAAGTGCGTATATTGGGAGAAAGAGAATATAAACGAAAGTGACTATAACTTCTTCCGGTATACCAAGGGGTAAGTGCCCATATTACTTACAAATTTTAGACCGAGAAATGGAATGACCTGGAATGGCCGAGAAATTTTGGGCCGAGAATGGGGTTGTTGTTGCTAACACAAAAGCCTCACACAGCAATTTATTGTTTTGCAATTGGCGCTTCACACAAGTATTGCAGATAAAGACAGCGCCAATTGAGCAGTTCCTGTTGAAGCCGCAGAGTGCCTGTGTGATAAAGGGGCCAAATAATGCTTTCAAACAAAATCAATAGCGAATTGATGAGAAATCGTGTTGTCTGTTATGAAACGGCCCTAATTTAAAACACTTCAGCTATGGTTAACCATACGTGAAGCAGAATATTTTGTTTATGAGGTCGTGTTTTACCGCGGAGAAGTACAGCACGTTTGGGCGTTAGATAAAAGACGAATTCAATTGACGGGACATATGCATAACAAACCACGAAGAGGAAAATCAACACAAGCTATGAAGTCCAGTCTCGACGTAGGGAATCCCTACCACAAAATAATTCGGGCTCACGTTCGGGAAGTCGATGGCTGGCTGGGATGTGATGGCCGCTGGCGCTGTGACCTTGAAGTTGGCGCTGGACGTTGCAAAGTGGCGAAGGGTAGTTGAAACTCGTGCGCTCTCTAGTGGCGTCGCAGAAGCTCTAGGGACGTGGTTGACAATCTTGAAGGCGAAAGGGAGGACGTGGCTCGGCCTTGAGGCCTCGTGTGAATTCGCGAGGGGCAGAAAACTCGCTGATAAGCGCGTTCCTCCTGCCCAACGTTACTAGAATAAGCTCAGTTTCGGAGCTCCGCATCCCCGCCAGCGGAGGAGGGTGGGCCAAACGGCGGTCTCGAGAACTAGTGGCGCTGCAGTCAAGTCTTGCGCTACTCCCGGCGCGTCGTCTGCTTCGGCGGCGGGCGGACGGTGCAGACGACCGCGGCGAGCCGCCGCGCAGACGTACCGCGGCAGCTTTCTAGTACTGCTATTGCTAAACTTAAACATCTATCATCTTTCCAGTCGACTAGCTTAAACGCCTTCGTTAAAACGCTTCTAGTCGACGTTACCGCATCACATTTGTGCACTGTTTAAGTGAAAATGTGTTTGGTCGCCTGTATGCACTAACCTGCAAGCGCAGCTCATTGGCTAGCTAAGAATCGACGGTAGGCTTATATTTTAACTGTCTAAATTGCGTTTACCTTGATTGATTGTGGGGTTTAACGCGCCGACGCAACGCAGGCGATGAGGCGCAGCGTAGTGGAGGGCTCCAGATTAATTTTGACCACCTGGCGACCTTTAACGTGCGACGAAATCTCGTACACACGAGCGTTTTTGCTTTTCGTCTCCATCAGAAAAGCGGCCGCCGCGGCCTGCGTTTAACTTCATGTAGGATAGTTTCTAATCCAATTACCCTTTTCAGCGTAGTTTTTATAACTACTCCGCCATCTTACCCCGACCAAAAACGACCCAACGAGTTTGTGAAAGCAGTGCCTTTATAAGTGCTTTTATCTCCACGCGGCAATAGGCCAGTTTTTCTGAATCTCGTCGGTGCGAGGTCCCGTTAACCAGCTTCCGATGTAGAGTTCCTATGCTCAACTTTTATATCCGCTGGGCTGGTCCCACCTCATCTCGCCTTTGTGCACTCTGTGGTGCATACGAACATTAAATCACGAAAGATGAAAGTTCGCTTTACAGTTCTGACGCTCAGTTCATCTGTGACAAACGCACTCGAATTTTGTGAGTTCACATTAAAGCTCGAAGCGCAATTTAAAGGTGGTCATGGTACGCCTGAATTCACAAGGATATTTGACCGCCATTTTGATGTCTTGAACTGAAGAAATCTGGTCATAGAAGACACCTCTCCGAAAGGCGAATCAGTCTTCAATGAGTACTTTTTTTTGAAAAAGGCTGAATTGTACATAACATGACACAAGGATGCAGAAGAAAAACCAGTGTTAGAGGGCCTCAGGAACACTGTATTTGCATGACTCCTTATAGGTAGGCACGGTGTCAGCACCTTTTGATGTGTTTGTGGCGACCGTAAGCTGCCGAAATCGCTCGCGTTCAAGATGACTTAATACCACATCGAAACATTTTTTGGTTGCGTAAAAAGAAAAGGGTGGCTAAAACAACAGATTACTGCCTCCCAAAGCAGCTGTTTACAGAATTACATATGTGCCGTACGCGATACATATGAGCGAATAAGCATTTATTCGCTCATATTCGAGCATAGAATAAGGCATATTTGCTCGAAACGTTCCAGAAGGGAGGCACACGTAGGAAGCAACAAACGGTACACGAATTTTATTCACCCCAGGGTTTACACAATTTCAAAATAAAAAAGTCACACACGATAAAAGAGTAACCAATTTGAAAAAAACGGCCTGATTTATCACAACGTAGGCTATGAGGCGACTTATACAAAACGCATGAACTTAAAAACCGCAAAAAATACGAAGGCATACTGGCTAGTCAGCTTCCTTCAATTCTGGTTCTTATCTGTCGTTTGCAGATTTTACGAAATAATAGACTCTCTGCTGTGTTCATACACCGTTGTGCGTGCAAGTTTTTCCGGTTGATTTCAGTCGGAATGGGCTGAACCTGATTCTTGAATACACGTTGGCAATCTTCTCCGACAAAACTTAAATGTGATTGTCGAATGCATCGCAGTTCAACAGATGAGGTTCCAACTCAGCAAGTAATATTTGTTCAAACAATACTGTCAACACCTCCACTATTGGCGCGCACTATTTGAATATAATGGCTGCATTAAACGTGTAGAACATTAACCTTTGCATTAAACCTGTAAACACTAAACCCTTTTTCCACAACATGGCGCGATATCAAGAAGTAATTCGATGGTACCATGAGACCACCGTTTGTTTTCGCAGAAACGACTTCTGGAAGCTCAGTGGACATCAGTGTGGTGCAGTATTCATTGCGGGATGTGCCTCTATATACTTTCCGTGCCCCAAATACTGCTGTATATGGTACTACTGCATTGAGAACAAGCGAAAGGTTTGTGTGGAAGTGGACCCGCTGGGTGTTATAGTTATCATCATTAAGTACCTGCAACAGCGATGATCTTCTTAACGAGGCCAAAGCTGTTGGCGTTTCAACGAGTTTTTCATCACCTGAGGCGCAGAGATCAGTCACAATATCGCGAGAGGAGTTTGCAGTGTCTGATGATGCAACTTCTGTTCGAATAAAAAGACGCTTGTAGGCAGCTGTAAATTTACAGGCAGTAGGGCTGTTGTTTTAGCCGCCCTTTCCTTTTTACGCAGTTAAAAAATGTTTCGATGTGGTATTGAGACATCTTGAGCGTGAGCGATTTCGGCAGCTTCCCGTCGCCACCAACCCATCAAAAGGTGCTGACACCGGGCATACATATAAGGAGTCCTGCAAATACAGTGTTCTTTAGGCCCTCAAACAGTGATTTTTTTGTGCATCCTTGCGTCATGTTATGTAGAATTCAGCCTTAAAAAAAGTCTTCATTGAAGCCTGATTCGCCTTTCGGAGACGCGTCTTGTATGACCAGCTGAACAGATTTATTGAGTTCAGGACATCAAAATGGCGGTAAAAGATTCTTGTTAATTCAGGCGTACCATGAGCACCTTTAAATTGCGGATTCACGCTTTAATGTGAATTCACAAAAGTCGAGTGTGTTTGTCACAGATGAACTGAGCGTCAGAACTGTAAAGCTAACTTTCATCTTTGGTGATCTAATGCTCGTATGCACTACAGAGTGCACAAAGGCGAGATGAGGTGGGACCAGCCCGGCAGAATATAAAAGTTGATCATAGGAACTGTCGTCTGCTGTCGTCTGCTACACTCCGCTTGTGAGGGGCAACAGTGCCTGGGCAAGAAATCGCCCGCTTCGTTGCTGTATTTTATTTTATTTATTTATACAGGTACCTACATCGCCCTCACGGGCATTATTGTAGGGGGGAAAACAAGCAAAGGAATACAGTACAGTCAATATAACAAAAAATGGTTGCGGGTAAAAGGCTGTATGGTTGAAACAACAAAGTGTTGACTTACACTGTCATAAATAAGGCATCACATTGCAGATACAAAGCAAAAACGCAAAAAAGAAGAGTGCTATCGGTTACACAGGGCAATAAAGTAAAATAAAAAGCAATTAGTACGGAACGCATCAGAAATGTACAGTAGGGATTAGTTCAACAAAAAATTGTGCAAATTTCTAACAAAAGATGAGGGAGGCGCAGAGACAATTTCCTCTGGCAAGCCGTTCCACTCATGCGTGGTCCTTGGAAAAAAGGCGTATTTGAATGCGTTGATCCTGGACGCGTATTCACGCAGTTTTAAAGAATGGTCAGTACGGGGTGACACATAGGTAGGTGGTCTTATATACTGTTTTTTGTCGATACCTGTTCTGTTCATGAATATGCTGTAAAATAGGGACAGTCGTAGGTATTTTCGCCGGTCAGCTAACAGAGGCCATTGTAATCCTGAACGAATGTCAGCTGATCTTACGGTGAAGTTATAATTGCTTGCCACAAAGCGTGCTGCTCGTGCCTGTACACGCTCTAGGGCTTCTATATTTGATTTTGTTGAGGGGTCCCAGGCACTGCAAGCATATTCCAATATGGGACGCACATTGGATATGTATAGTGTTTCTTTCAACTTAGTTGGTGCCTGTCTAAAATTGCGCCTCAAAAAATTTAGCACGCGACTAGCCTTTAATGTTAAGTAATTAATATGAGCGTTCCAAGACAGGTTGGCAGAAAAAATGATCCCTAGATATTTATATTCTGATGCAACCGGCAAGGTAGCCCCGGCCATGACGTAATTTGAAATCCGAGGCTGTTTTTTGTTCGTAAACCTCACCAATTTACACTTCGACACATTTAATGTCATTCTCCATGAATCACACCAAGAAACTATAGAGTTCAAGTCATTCTGCAATTGAACGGTGTCCGCTTCAGAGGTAATGTTATTGTAAATGCAGCAATCGTCAGCGTACAATCGAACACGGCTAGAGAGATTGTCAGAGATATCATTTATAAAAATAAGAAAAAGCAGGGGCCCCAAAACTGACCCTTGCGGCACTCCTGACAATACATCGACGCTTGATGAGCACACACCGTCAAGAATCACGCACTGCTGTGTTTCAGAAAGGTACGCTTCGATCCACATGAGAAGGGCATTAGGTATACCTAGACAACGAAGCTTTTGCAACAGCAACACATGTGACACGGAATCAAATGCCTTCTGGAAATCCAGAAATATACAGTCAACCTGAAGGCCTGAGTTAATAGAAGCTGCAATGTCGTGCGTAAACTCGACCAATTGTGTATCGCACGAAAAACCTGCCCTGAAACCGTGTTGCAATGGGGAAAAGAAGTTATTACTTTGTAGATGATTCATTAAGTTTGTGTAAATGATATGTTCGAGTGTCTTGCAGCACACGCTTGTCAGAGAAATAGGCCTGTAGTTACACTTTTTTGTTTTATCTCCGCTTTTATATACTGGAGTTACGTTGGCATTTTTCCAATCAGCTGGTAAAACGCATTGTTCAAGCGACGTTTTGTACATGAGTGCTAAAAAAGGGGCGATAGACACTGCGCAGTTTTTCAAGACGAAGTTGGATATACAATCAGGACCAGGAGCAGAGTGAACATTTATTTTTTCCAACAAGAGCACGACACCACGTTCGGAAATTTCTATGTCGTTCATTTGCGGGAGCGCGCCAACATTCTGGCATACACTACGTGTGTCAACCGGCTGCGAGAACACAGACTGAAAGTATGCATTGAAACTCTCAGCTTTGGCTTCCGTGTTAGAATCGTAATTTATCCCGTCCATGGTGTCAGGAATAGTGGGTCTAGAATTACTTTTATTTTTCACGTATTTCCACACTTCCTTAGGGTTGGTTTTAAGTTTCTCGCCTAGATGACAAAGGTACATTTCTTGTGCTCTGCGCATAGCTTTGGTCACCATTTTGCCCATCGCCTTCATTCTTGAAAGCAACGCAGGATCAGGCATGCGGCAATACTTTCGATACAACCGATTCTTTCTATTTATCTTTGATCGGAGTTCCCTACTGAGCCATGGCTTATCATTGCGTCGCCTGGCCGAAATGATACGCGAAGGAATGAAAGTTTGGCTCAAGGACAATATCTTTGTTTTGAAGAAATTCCACTGCGCATTCATGTCTAACGATGAACTATGCGATTGGAACTCAGGAAAAAATGCATCTAGTTCACGCGACAGTGATGGGTAGTCACCTTTCTCATAAGAGAACACTTTGCGGGGTGCCTCAGCGCGGCGGTTTTTAGCACTACAAGACATTTTAGTGATAACAACGTCATGGTCGCTGATACCAGGGACTGTGACAACAGAGGATACAAGATCCGGTTCAGTGCACAAGAATAAATCAAGAATGTTTGCGCTGTCACCACCAATTCGTGTTGGCGTTTCCACAAATTGAAATAATGAGTGGGCATTAATCATCTCCCTAAAGGCAGTATACAGGAAAGACGTTGTGTTTAACACGGGTTTAAAGGACTTCCATTCTACATCCGGGAAGTTAAAATCGCCTCCGAGAATTACGTGCGTTGTTTGCAAACTTAATAAAACGTTACTCAACTGAAAGAGAGGATGGGCAGTTCTTATACCGGGCGGCCTATAAAATGAGCCAATGGCAACGAAAGAACCGTTTTGTAGCAATATTTTACACCAGACAGTTTCGCACGAGTCGGCTTCGACGCTTATAGAATTGCTAGCTAGGCTATCATGAATGAGAACAAATACACCACCACCATGGCAATTAGGGTCTTTCCTATATACGGTATAGCCAGAGGGAAACATTTCGCTGTCGCTAATTGTGTTGTCGAGCCATGATTCTGTACCAATGACTACGTGCGGATTTGTTGATTCTATCAACGAAGTGAACTCTATAGTTTTATTTTTGAGGCTTCTGCAGTTTACTACAATACAGACGACATCGTGTTTGCCGGATGGTTTCTTTTTATGGTAAGCTGCATTCGTTAGTGGCTAGCGAGTATCGCTGATCACGGTGTCGGTTTCAGCATTATATACAAAGGTTTCGTTGCCTATTTTCATTTTATTAAATCGCAACTTGTATTCTGCTTCACGGTCTTTGGCGAACTGAATCAGCTTCTTCCTTTCCAGTCGAACTTTACTGGAATAGTCCTCACTTAACGCAAGCTCGGTTCCTTTCAGCTTTGCGGCAGCAGCAAGCACACGTTCTTTGTCATTAAATGACAAAAACCTCATTATTATGGGCCTTGCCTTTTCCGCTGTGTAGCGTCCTAGCCTGTGAGCTCTTTCAATGGCAGCAGCGCTGATTGCCACATTCAGTTTTTCGGAGCAAAAGGCAATCACTCGAGCCTCTGACTGAGCCCACGTTTCATTTACAGTATCTGCAAGGCCATAAACTATCAAATTGTTTCTTCTAGATCTGCTATCTAGGTCCTCATACGAGTCCCGTAATTTGGCGCAGGTATCCGCAAGATTTTCATTTTGAGCGAGTAGTTGCGTTACGTCATCCTGTAAAGGGGACACGTTATCTTCCACGAGCTTGACCTTTTCTGCCAGTTGCGATAGCTTTTGTTCGAGTGCCTGTTGGTCGGCTCGAATGGAACGAATTTCCGAAAGAATTTCAGTCTGTTGCTGTTGCATTGACGGTAGTGTCATGATGACATCAAACATTTCTTTTTCTTGTTGGGGTGTCAGAGGGCCCGGGTTTTGTTCTACATCGCCAGACAGAAGCAGCAACATTCGGGCAACACGCACGCATGACAAAAATTTTGCACCCAGCAGGAGAACATTTTGAACAATCGTAGTCGACAGCGAGTTGGTATCTGGCACCAATTTTTTAAACGGCTTTCCGTCAACAAGGCGATAAGAATAACCAACCCGAAGAAAGACGAGCTGTGAGTGACTGACAGCCATTGCGGTGCCAGATCTCAAGGTGGGTGGTTGCCAGATCCCTATGAGGGAGGTGGCATCCGCGAGAGATTCGAGCGTAACATTTTGGGGACCGGGGTTCAATTCAACGTCTCCTGAGAGAATTAGCAAGAAATAAACATTGAGGACATTTGCAGAGACAGAGAACAGTAAGTTGAGCAAGGATTGGCGGCAGGACTCTAGTGTGTCGGAGGGGCACGACACCGCGATCAAAAAGGGATCATTTGAACGCACGCAATAAGCAACGTGCTTGGGGTGACTGACCTGCGTCAATAGATGGAGTGACATGACTGACTTCGTAGCGGTGTCGTGCCCCGTCCTGGTCCGGTGCAGTGGCTCCTTAAATAGGCTTGGTTGACCATGGCCGGTAATTGTTCGCGGGAGCCGGAGGGGTGAGCAGGCGACGAGGGGGAGAGCTTGTTGCTGGGCAGAACGCGCTTTCTGGTCGACGGGCGGGTTATGGAATGTTGTCGAGTTGCAGCCTGCAGCCAGGGAGGCGTCGGGGGGCATCGGGGACGACGGAAAGCACCCGAGCAGGACGACCTGCGTCAAGAGATGGAGTGACATGACTGACTTCGTAGCGGTGTCGTGCCCCGTCCTGGTCCGGTGCAGTGGCTCCTTAAATAGGCTTGGTTGACCATGGCCGGTAATTGTTCGCGGGAGCCGGAGGGGTGAGCAGGCGACGAGGGGGAGAGCTTGTTGCTGGGCAGAACGCGCTTTCTGGTCGACGGGCGGGTTATGGAATGTTGTCGAGTTGCAGCCTGCAGCCAGGGAGGCGTCGGGGGGCATCGGGGACGACGTAAAGCACCCGAGCAGGACGACCTGCGTCAAGAGATGGAGTGACATGACTGACTTCGTAGCGGTGTCGTGCGTATTTCTCGCGACTCAGTTATTTTTCCAGCTTCTGACGCATCTGAATAATTTGAAGCTGTATCCCCCACAAGTTTGCGACACACGAAGAGATAGAGAACGACTTTCTTCAGAGTATCAGTCAGAAGATCGTGTGTAACTCGTCATTTCTTGCTTATTCGCGAGGATCAGCTATCAGAGCTTCTCGATAAGTATTAAAAATGCGTAGGCTTCCCTTCAGTATTTTTGAGATGCTCCTATGAAGACTCAACAGTCTAATACTACGTACCAAGCAGCGGCTTCTACACGCTCATCGCACAGGAGGAAATAAAGCGGCTTTCTTCTGTTTCTTTCGTTGTCTTGTATCGGATTAATGTTTCTTGCTTTTTTGTCTGCCCAACGCATTATTTTTTCTGCGCCGTCACCAACTTCTTATTAGGAGGTTTCGGGATGTTTGGGAACCTCACAAAGGTCGTGTGGTATTTCCTTCATTTTGTATGGCATACATTCCCTTCTTCACAAATTGGCTTTCATTACGGCTGCGTGCAAGAAGGTGCATATCCGCAGGGTGCTTTGTTTATTCACATGCAAATACGATGAGAAGGTTTGTGCTACGCCACCGCGATCGCGCCCTAAACAACGTAGCCCACAGCACTCGAAGGCGGCTTTTGTGCTCCGAATTTCTATCGTAATTTTATCGTTATCATAACGAACTGACTCTCAACTCGAACAATGATGACATGATTACGGTGTTGAAGGCATGATATACTCGCTAACTAACGTAATAAATAGTATACCTGCATTTATTACAAGACTCGAAACCGAAGAATTCCAAGTAGCTCTTGATTGCTTTTCAACCCTTCCAGGAAGAACAAATCCTATTCTACTCGGGATGACGTTCTATGATTTGAAGAAAATTACTTTTACTCTCTTGTCCTGGACTGAGGACCCGGCCCACTAACCAGATCGATTTAATTGTTAAACAAAGTTTTCCCCTCCTCTCCTTACTCCTCCCCCACCTCTTGAGTGCAGTTCTCATATAACGCATATCCGAATATCGGGAAGATATGGCTGTGCAAAATGTTCCGAAATATCCCTCCAGGTCTTAACAAACATAGATGTGTTACTATAAATTTAACGAAGACGTGACTCGTTTTGCTCAATAAACCTGCATACTGGTTAGATGCCTGGTATAGAATCAGCACGCGCGTATATACACACTGGGTTATTTGGAACTCAACCTACAGTTTTTGCAGTCTATAGTGCATGTCGGCAAACTTTCATGCGTTGACAACGTAAATTGATGTGACAAAACGCGTTCGAGCGTTCGGCAAGGTTGCAAAAACTGTTTTACCTGACATATGATTACCGGGAATCGTGATGCCTTCTGCCAAAGCCGACAGCTTTGAAGGCCTAGAATTTGTTTTGGTCTTCCATTTTCGCTGTTGTCGGTTATTAGCAGCTGACTGTTCCTTTTGTTCGAATGCTTACATGAGAAGCTGACACCTAGCTCCGACTCTTCGCGCTCCGCACAGAACCGGCTTCGCAAGAAATGGTGGCGCCGGCAATGTTTCTCCCGTAGCGGTATCCAAAACTATACTTTAATTGACACCATGAGCTAGTGTATGCGATTTTAAGCCTATTATTATGATAAAAAGTTACCCACACGCCAATTATGGTGCGGACAAGCATCAGACGTTGACCGAGCGCAAAGAAACAGCAGGGAGAGCGATCCTGAGTGAAGCAGGCGACAAATGCGAGAATCCCTAAGCTGACGTCACGGAGGCGCGCTTCGCAGCGCCGCCTGTGTTCGCGCTCACCGCCAATTCTAGTAACGTTGCTCCTGCGTCCGACATCCCATTTGGCATCCGCTTCTCTTCCTCTACCTCCTTCTTCTTCGCCGCATGCTCTTCTCCTTCCGACACCAGCAGGAGAGCTTCGTCGTCTTCACTTCTGTTCCTCCGGCGTCTGGGTCTTAAAGGGACACTGAAGTGAATTTGTCAAGCTCCCGTTTTTGCTTGCACTGCATAGACTGGCTCAAATTAGCACACTTTTCATCGTTTATCCGATTGACAAATCGGTAATTATTTTACAAAGCGCGAAAGAAGAAAAAACTACCATGCGCGGTTTGCGGCGGCCGCACCAACTAAGGCTTTGACGTTAGGAGGAGGGGCGCCGTGATTGGACGATGCCCAAGGTTAGCAATCAAACAAGTTTCGGTTTCGGTTCTGTAAAACATAACCAATGGCGTTGTTGGATGGGCATTCTCAATATCTCAGTAATCATCGTACCGCGCTTCTGCCGTGTTGTCGGCTGTAAAATGCACAAGATAAGCCTCCCAGGACGGCTTGTAGTCGTAGCATTCACTAGCCGAGACCTACGCAGTGCATGAACGCCCTCCGCGTACCCGCAGACGCCCAAATGTCATGCGCTTTTCCCCCATATTTGGAGCTTGCCTCCCTCATGCCTGTATCGTAAAAAGCGTGTTCGCACCAGGCCAAGGGTCTGTTCATTCTGGGCTGCGCCCACTGCCTGCAAGCAGTCGGTGCTTATGGCAACAGCACGCCAACGAGTACTCGCTAGCGCGCCCGTGCCAGCCTGCGCGCGATTTGTGAACTAGTTCGTGTAGCCATGAACGTTGCGGCCCACAAAAAGGTGAACTCAATATAGAAAACATCGGCGGAAAACAAAAAAGTTGAGTTACAAAAGAAAAGCACGTACCCGCGAGGATTCGAACTCCCGACTCGCAAAACTCTTGCGGTGACATACCAGCACACCAGACCACTGAGCCACGAAGCGGGATGCGAAGGCCATCCTAATATAGGGTATATATTGTACAACCGGTTTACACTTTTATTTAGTTTTGGCATTTCAAGCAGCTTAGGTGACTATTTGTTGTACTGCGCTCGTGCAGTAAGCGTCCCCCGAGTTTCCACAATAGCTCACGTCTAGCAATTGCATTTCGTAGACGGAAAAGCGTTCGCAGATGCGTAGTCGTGCTCCTGACCGCTGTGCTTGTTCGCCCAGCGCAAAAAAGTGCTTCCCGCGCCCTATTTTTACGCTGTACGGTAAAAATATCAGTTGATTTTATTACCTTAGTACCTATATTGACTTCGCTGACTCTTCTCCCGCCTTCAAGAGGCCTTATATTTTCCTACTGGCGTACCAGTCAGCGAAGCGTCGCATGTGCGCTTGTGCAGCGCGCGCTTGTGTGAAGCGACCTTGACTTGGAGCTAGATACAGTGTACGAACTAACCAAGTCAAGAAAGGCACATTCTTCCATTCACAAACGTGTCCTGGCTTCGTTTCAACTGAGGGAACGAATTGCGACGACCCGTCGGCGGCCGGCGGACGAAACGCTGGGCCGACTGACTCTGTCTGAAGGCCGGGGAGCCGTGCAGTAACGCAGCCAATTGCCAGCTCATCCCATCCTGACGTCACACGAAAACGCCACAGAAAATGGGCGAGCGTAAAGAGAGGAGGACAGCATTTTCGAATTAGTTTTTCTACTAAATAAAATCGCGTAAACGCGCCTAGAGTGGTCGAAACATGGCTTGGGGACTCCGGACTACAATTTGCGCAAGTAATCCCGCAATGTTTACATATCACTTCAGTGTCCCTTTAAAAACGGATCCTCACAATTGCTCTCACCGGAGGAAGTGTTTTCCGGAAAATCACTTAAAGTGAGAAGTTTTTCGTCAGACTCACTAAAAGCGTGTTAAAGCGTGTTGTAAAAAACGCATCGAAGCTGTGACAACAATGACGCATTACAATGCCGAGTACAAACGTCAACGTTTACAATATCGTAGTTTGCAAAAAACGAGATCAAGCTTCTATTTTTCTGAGCCATCTCTTTATTCACATTCTCCCAAAAGTGCATCGCAAATTTACAGTACTAGTACAATGGCACTTGACATTTTGCATCTTCACACAAAGCTACCACAGACAACAATACTTTACAATCAGTTTCTCTGTCATGTAATTTACATGTATTAGTCCTATTTTTGGTGAAGTGAATTCCGCGTTTTCACTACAACTTTCAGATATCCTCCTTCATTATCTCCAAGGGAAAAGCGCCGCCTCCATTCGGCACTTTTCCCTTCGTGATCTGTTTCGATGCGGACATACAAATTTGTTTCATTTCTGCAACGCTTACTTCACGAGACATCGCCCAATTGACAATTTACTTCCAAAAACCGTGGGATGTTACCTCGACTCTTTCTCTTGCGACCGAGGACTCGAGCACTTTCCAGAGCTTGGAAATAGAGGTACGTGTCGGCAGCTTTGCTACCTGCATTCCCTTGCTGGCGGCCTTTCCCCTGGATATCTATTTTAGCCACTATCTAAATCTATTAAGCGCGCATGGTAGAGCAGGCACCTCAGCTTCAGTCGCTGATACATCAGAGATCCCTGTCTGACAGAAACTTTTCCGATGTGCCTATGGGCAGCACCTTACGCTAACAGGGTGTTTTTCTAATACGCTGCACTCCAAGCGGGTGGCCTGCATAAGGTTCGCATACCTCCGTTCAGCACTCGTCACGTTCATGATCTCGCACTTCGGATAATCCTCCACATGCCGCGGCTTAAAATCTTTTTTTTTCGATGTTGCACGAACTTTCCTCGCAGGCTGCGACCCGCGTGCCTTGTCCCTCAGCTGCGTCGGGGTCGATATTTACTTGGTATATTTTTTTTTGAAGGCGACACACTAACTCTAGTTCTGCGATTTCATGATCTAGCTCTGCAAATGCCTGCCTCGAATTTTTTTTTCCCGTGAGCTGGATTGTGCAGTCAAAAACGCCAAATTCGAGCTTGATTATCTGGCGCTCGACATCTCTCGCAAGAGCCCTTTCTTGCCTTCCGGAATTCGCCGGTTACTCAACGCATCCCTGAGCTCATTTCCAGCGAAAAAAGGCTCTTTGCCAACCCCTAAAAATATCTCCCATTCCATGTAGGCGCCAAGTACTGTCCTCCCCACCAAGACTTGCCTCCTAAACTGTGTGATAATTCCTCAGAGAGTCCTGTCCTGGACGCCATTATTGTGAGGCAGATTGTTTTGTTCATGAGGATGTGCTTTTCACGGCGGAGAAGAACGAAACATTTGGCCGTTAGACAAAAAAGGAATTGTATTGACGAGACATATCCAGAGCGAACTAAAAAAAAGGGAAATCTACACTACCTAAGCTGTTCAGTCTGTATGGAAGGAAGTCCTAGTCACAAAATAGCTCGGGCTCACGTTAGGGAATTCAGTGTCTGGCTTGATGCGAAGGCTGCTGCCGCTGTGACCTTGAAGTTTGCGCTCGCCGTTGCGAAGTGTTGAAAGGTCGTTGAAACTCGTGCGGTCACCAGTGGCATCGCAGAAGCTCTAGGACGTCGTTGACAATCTTGAAGGTGAATGGGAGGATGTGCCTCCGCATTGAGGTCTCCTGGACCATCGCGTCTAGCAGAGAAAAGGGCGATCACCGCGTTCCTCCTTCCTCCGACATGCCACCTTGCTTCCCCTTCCGCTTCTCTTCCTCCTCCTTCTTCGCACCTGCTCTTTCCTCTCCGACACCTGCACGAACGCTTCGTAGTCTTCAGTTGTGTTGGTCCGGCTTCAGGCTCTTTAAAGGGACACTGAAGTGATATGTAAACATTGCGGGATTACTTGCGCAAATTGTAGTTCGGAGTCCCCAGGCCATGTTACGACCACTCTGGGCGCGTTTACGCGATTTAATATAGCAGAAAAATTAATTCGAAAATGCTGTCCTCCTCTCTTTACGCTCGCCCATTTTCTGCGGCGTTTTCGTGTGACGTCGCGAGGAGCCGAGCTCGCAATTGGCTGCGCTACTGCACGGCTCCCCGGCCTTCAGACAGAGTCAGTCGGCCCAGCGCTTCGTCCGCCGGCCGCCGACAGGTCGTCGCAATTCGTTCGCTCAGTTGAAACGAACCCAGGACACGTTTGTGAATGGAAGAATGGGCCTTTCTTTACTTGGTTAGTTTGTACACTGTATCTAGCTCCAAGTCAAGGTCGCTTCACACAAGCGCTGCACAAGCGCACATGCGACGCTTCGCTGACTGGTACGCCAGAAGGAAAATATAAGGCCTCTTGAAGGCGGGAGAAGAGTCAGCGAAGTCAATATAGGTACTAAGGAAATAAAATCAACTGATATTTTTACCGTACAGCGTAAAAATAGGGTGCGGGAAGCACTTTGTTGCGCTGGGCGAACAAGCACAGCGGTCAGCAGCACGACTACGCATCTGCGAACGCTTTTCCGTCTACGAAATGCAATTGCTAGACGTGAGCTATTGTGGAAACTCTGGGGACGCTTACAGCATGAGCGCAATACAACAAATAGTCACCTAAGCTGCTTGAAATGCCAAAACTAAATAAAAGTGTAAACTTGTTGTACAATATATACCATATATTACCAAGGTCGGCGGAGCCCGTCCCGTGGCTCGCGGCCACGGGACGGGCTCCGCCGACCTTGGTAAGAACTGAAAAATTCTTTGATAGTTACCCCACTCGTCGTTCACTAAATGATGAGCGGGAGTCAGCACTTGCAAAGGAGGTAATCGAAATTCAACATAACGGTATTAAGTACGCTGAAGCAGCTGAAATTGCTAGTGCTTTCCATGACCACTACAGCATGCTATTTGCGGAGTCAAGTCTATTAGCTCGGGGGCAAGAATTTAGTTCCCTCATTGATTTACTCCCAAAGCTGACAGACGATGAGTGCGCTCTGGTTTCTGGGCCTATTACACTCGAAGAAGTTAAGGCTGCCATATCTGACCTCAAGACAAACAAGACCCCGGGGCCCGATGGTTTGAGCGGAGAGTTTTATCAAAAGTTATCTGATATCCTTGCTCCCGTTCTGTTAGACATATTCACAGCAGCATACGACCATGATGTTTTGCCGCCAACCTTTTATTTAGGACACAGTTTTAATTCCGAAAACGCAAGATGAACAAAAGCTGAAATCGGTTGACGGCTATCGGCCAATATCTCTCTGCAATGTAGACTATAAAATTTTCGCAAAAATTTTATCTAGGCGCCTTCAACTTGTCATCACTAGTTTAGTAGGACCTCATCAAACATGCGGTATTAGAGGTAGAAGCATTCAAACAAATATACATGTTGCCCGTTCAATATTGGAGTGTGTGTCTGATTCGGCAGAGCAGGTGGCCCTTATCCAAATTGACCTTTCAAAGGCATTTGATCGCGTTTCTCATGATTTTCTATTCGCACTATTGGCAGCGGTAAATTTAGGGGATGTGTTGTTAAAAGGCATTCAGCTTTGTTACAAACAGTGCACCACACAACTGGTCGTCAACCGCGATCTGTCTAAGCCAGTTTCGATTAAGTCGTCTGTTAGACAGGGCTGCCCCCTTTCACCCTTTTTGTTTGCCTTATACCTCGAACCTCTGTGCCTTAGTATTCAGCAGAGTGAAAGAGTACGGGGCTTTTCATCGCTATCCTGTGAGGTTAAGGTCCTTGCTTACGCGGATGACATTGCCTATTTTTGTGCTGATAAAAAAAGCGTTCAAGAAGCCCTTAATCTCACCAGGCAGTTTTGTGGCGCGTCTGGAGCAGCTGTGAATATTGAAAAAACAAAGGGATTTTGGTTTGGTGAATGGGGTGCGAAACCGTCCTTATTTGGTGGCATTACTTGGGATAAGGACGCACTTCAATACCTAGGTGTACCTTTGCACCAAATACGAAACACCGGGCCTCATTGGTCATTGGCACTCCAAAAAGTCAAGCGAGCCTCTCAGGCATGAATGGGGCGAGAACTTTCTGTGTTTGCGCGTGCGCACGTTTGTAATGTCTTCCTTGTCGCAAAGCTTGTTTATGTGCTGCAAGTACTCCACTGTGCGCGTTCTAAAGTACAAGCTCTACATAGAGTTTTTGCAACATTTGTGTGGGGGTCCCAATGGGAACCTATGCGTAGGGACAATTTGTTTCTTCCATTAGTGTCTGGGGGTGCTGGGCTGATACATTTGTTTGTACACCAGCTTGTATCTCGGTTTTTCTTCTATAAGGTGACGCATCATCCACTTCTGCTCAACGTTATTCAACAGCGCATAAGTTTTTATTTACCATTTTTGCTTGTCTCCACTGGTGAAGTTAGTACGAATCCGCCATGGGGGTTTTTAAAGGAGGTGGTTGACACCTTCAATTTTCTTACTGCGACGTTTTCCCTGCAATATCTGTGTACCCTTTCCAGGAAGGCTTTGATGAACACTTTATTAGAGAGTCTGTTCCCAGTGCCGGTTTATCGCCAGCCTTACATTGGCCACCATAAGGACAGTGTTTTGAAGCGGGTCACACGTATGTGTCTTCCTCCAAATGCAAAAACGTTTTTCTTTAAGCTGCATACATCAACACTCCCAGTGAAAACATGGTTGCGCGAGAAAGGAATGTCTATTCCTTTGTCTGACAATTGCCGTTTATGCAATAAACCTGAAACCATTGATCATTGTTTTGTTTTGTGCCGGGATGCGGTGTTTTTCTGGGATGTGTTGCAACGAACTCTTAAAAAGGACATGGACATTACCCCTTATACAATTCGGTTCTTGCCTTTTAGAGATGTTACTGGAGTGCCCTTTGATATGTTTGTTGTGATCGGATTGTATAGCTTGTGGAAGTGCCGCATGACGGACAGGCACGCGGAACCCCCTCGCCCAACGAAGTCCATTTTTCGGGAGCAAACTGCGTTGGTGCGGAGCATTTATGCGGCGCAAAGTGACCCACCAGAATGGCTGCATCTGTTGGACGCGTGCGTCTACTTGCCAGAGTTTTAACGGACGACTTATTTTAGCTGCAGTGATGTGCATCTTCTTGGATGACTCCTAACTTTTGTAGGCTGTATTAAGGGCAGTTTTCCATGCAGTAAAGAAAAAAAAAAGTCCCGTGGCCGAGTGGTATGGGGCTCTGGGTATGTCGCCGCGAGTGTTTTGCAAGTCACGAGTTCGAGTCCCGCGGGTACGTGCTTTTTTTTTTGTAAGTTAACTTTTTCGTTTTCTGCCGATGTTTTCTACATTGAGCTCACCTTTTTTTGGGCCGCAACGTTCATGGCTCCACGAACTAGTTCACAGAACGCGCGCAGGCTGGCACTGGCGCGCTGGCGAGTTCTCGTTGGCGTGCTGTTGCCACTAGTTCACAGAACGCGCGCAGGCTGGCATTGGCGCGCTAGCGAGTTCTCGTTGGCGTGCTGTTGCCATAAGCACCGACTGCTTGCGGGCAGTGGGCACAGGCCAGAATGAACAGACCCTTGGCCTGGTGCGAACACGCTTTTTACGGTACAGGCATGAGTGAGGCAAGCTCCAAATATGGGGGAAAAGCGCATGACATTTGGGCGTCTGCGGGTACGCGGAGGGCGTCCATGCACTGCGTAGGCCTGGGCTAGTGAATGCTACGATTCCAAGCCATCCTGGGAGGCTTATCTTTATGCATTTTTACAACTGACAACATGGCAGAAGCGTGGTACGATGATTACTGAGTTATTGAGAATGCCCATCCAACAACGCCACCGGTTGTGTTTTACAGAACCGAAACCGAAACCGAAACTTGTTTGGTTGCTCACCTTGGGCATCGTCCAATCACGGTGCCCGCTCCTCCCAACGTCACAGCTTTAGTTGGTGCGGCCGCCGCAAACCGCGCATGGTAGTCTTTCTTCTTTCGCGCTTTGTAAAATAATTACCGATTTGTCAACCGGATAAACGATGAAAAGTGTGCTAATTTGAGCCAGTCTACGCAGTGCAAGCAAAAACGGGAGCTTGACAAATTCACTTCAGTGTCCCTTTAAAGGGCCTCCTCACACCATACTTGTGATTGGCGAAAGGCACACACATCATTGTATTCACCTAATATTGCTCTTTATTTTTAACTACGAGTAATTTTTAAGTACAGACACAATGCGTCTGCGGTGGTTTCTTCCAACCATTTTCTCCTTACTAGCCCTCCTCCTCCTCGTGGCTCGGCTTCGGCACTCGTGACATACCTCCTCAGTGTGCTTACATATCACATGACTTACGCCAAAGCCACACTAGCATGACGTGACGCCCCAATAGACGTTACCTCGCACCACCTATCAGTGACGTCACACCCCATTCGGCGAACAAGGCAACCAGAATGCTGGGTGTTGTGCCGTCGCCGCTTGTCGCTTCGCGGCACTCTCTTGTTGTTGCCTCGGAACAACTTCGGTCATCTCGAGTGAGTTTTAGCAGACGGAGTGCTGTAATGTTGCTGTACCACAGCCCCACCAGCGTTGGTCGCTTTCCCGTTGCAATCCGGCCGAGTGCGTGCAGACGTTGCCTTCTAGCTCATACGCATTTCGCGCAGTTTTGAGCGCATTGAACAGATTTTTCACGACTGTACTATAAAGGTTTCACGTTCAGAAAGAACGTGCTACTTTTACAAAACTAATAAAGACAGCAGTTAACATGGGATGCCTGGATAATACACTTTCCAAAATTTCTCGAAATATTTGATACATTTTTAGCACCACAGAGCTCTATTGTTTATTATAGATGCGTTTTGCTTTCCTTATTCTGGGTAGTATAAAAATACACACGCGTAACTATTGAGGAAAAGGTTAAGTGTGCTGCTCCAGTGCTAGTGCTATAAATCGGGCGCCTGAAAGCAGATTTCACTTTGTGCTCAAATACCGCAGGCTTAGTTCTACCTAGTATAGAAGCAGATTGTCCCAGTGTCACCTTATAAATTTTCCACCCTAACGGTTGCTTATACGAGGCGCTTACAGAATTAGCTTAGGGGCGATGACGTTTTCTGTCTGTGAATCCTGTACATGGTCTATATTGAAAGAAAATGAAAATTACACAATCTAACCTACTCTCATCGGGTTCATGCCAGCTGGATCGAAGAACGCAATTGTGTCCGCATTACGGTGACGTGAGAGTCTTCCCACCCCACAGTGGCTTTCTCGTTGCTCCTGCCCTACAAAGAAGGAGAGCAGACGCGCTGCGATGGCGTAGCGTCTCGACTTAGTGAATTGACCAGAAATTCGCCACGTTTTTGCGCAAAAAAAACGCAAGAAATCAGTGACGCGCGCACGGATAGCTCCGAGCACATGAAGCGCATTTTTACGCTTAGCTTAAAAAGATCAATACCGAGCTAAGAGATATTCCGCATAAAAGGTATGGAAACGCTCGTCATGTGTTAGGAAAATTAGGATGACACATTTATTCAAGTTAAAATTGTAGTCAACACCACAAGGCGATCAAGTAACGTAGATCCAAAGGCAAGAGAAAGGCGTATGATAATTTAAACAACAGCACAATATTTTTTGCCGTATGTATCTATTTCTTGCAATCGCGCTCAGTAACAAACATGAGCTCTCTTCTTCAATGCAAGATTTCTTGCAATATCACCTTCCCGGACTTCACCGCCGTCACGCTAACTTGTGCTGCCGTGGCGTTACAAGTTTAGGGCGTGGCCACAGAAACAGACAGCCGTGACCATCGGTTGTACGAAGCGATAAGGACACGAAAACGCTACGGGTGATAACGTTGCCGCCGATTCACTGGTGATACCGATTGACTTAATCGTGAAGCTCGCACTTTGTCAGGGCGGTAATTATTAAATCAGGGAGTGTTCTTGGTTATTTTTCTACGAAATATATCATGTAACACACCAGCTTACTAGGGAGAAGGTGGACAAATGCAATGCGTTGAGTTCGTTGAAATAGGAAGGCTTGGACAACCCTGTTGTGTTGCTGTTACGCCAAATACATCATTCCTATTTTATTGCCGAACATGAAAACAGAACACTGGACGTTAATTGTATGCCACGTTATTGTCGGATTGAAATAGTCAAAGCTATTATTTCTTTCCCTAGGACATTTTTGTACCCTTCGTCGTCCAAAACTGCGCATAATAAACATCACGGCGATTTGACGGCGACGAAAGTCGGTGAGGTTTTTTGCCCTGTTTTACAGCGACGGAAGCCATCATTTGAAAGCTGTTACGTAAGAGTACGTCGCTTTTACGCAAGCTGAAGTTGCCAATGTCGGACGAATACATTCCCACAAACTGTTTATATTGCGCCACATATTCTCTAGAGATCGGACAGAGGTCACGGCCTTCAAGACATGTTGTGATTGCATAGCAAATACAGGCCTACGTTGTCATGCCTGCTGCATTTATTCTAGTTTTTGAATAGCGTCCAAGAATTACGCACCTTCAAACGACAGAAATAGGCAAACTTGAGAACTGCGGCTAGTAAACATCATGTGAATGTTAAAATGACGAAAGCAACACAGCCGCTTTGTAAGCCGGCGGCACATGACCAATACTGAACGCCAATCATACAAAGCTTCCGGAAAATTCACAAATTCACGGAGTCGAGAATAGGGCCATAATTTAACACATATCTGGGCAGATTTGAGCACCCTGTATACACTTTCAAGCTCGGTTTCTACTTCTTGGCATCTACAGCTGGTTGATCACCATGATTTGAGGCTTTCAGATGGAAGCTACATCGGCTCCGCGAAAAAGACCGATATCTGCTGAATTATCATTTAGAGACCCCGAAATACGTTTCGATCACTTGCCTAAAGCTACCAGGAACACGAAGACATCCATGTTTTAGGCCGTAAGTGCAAACACGCTTTGTTGCCGGCCACTTTAAGTATTGAGGCGGAGATGTCCCGCTAACCCTAACCAAGCTTGGAGGGCCTAGCCACGAATTTGGCGGGCAAGTCATCCATTATGGCGGTGTCTGCGGCTACTCTGTATCGCGTTGTTTAACCCCGACCGCCGATACCCGGCATTGCTGACAACGAAGACATAGACGTGCGCACGTCGCAGGACCTTCAAAATGTCACAGAAGAGAACGAAAGTGTCACGGCACCTTGGATTCAATACACAAACCGAGCTATTAGCCTCAAGAGGCAAGCAAGCCTCTTATGCCATACAAAACCCGAAGCTGCCAAAGTGGGCTGTACGACCAAACTGTCAGCCGCGCTTGTCGGAACAACCACCTTGCCCATCTGACGACTTCAAATTGGCTATCCGACCTCGCAATGGTCTCATACTGAGCAAGGTAAGCCCGATGGTTCTTTGTACTTGTACGCTGTGAGAGGCGAAGTTAGGTTTCCAAGATGTAGCCATGAAAATTCGTATCAATGAGGACGAGAACGTCCTTTTAGCAAGCACACCATAATAGTCCACAGCCTCGGCGCTAAGAAAGATAAAGAAGCTGAATATTGGTGAAACAACCTAACTAATTGCGTCGTATGGCATTTTCTCCGACAACTCCTGCTCGTAGGGCGTGATACACAAGATTGACAAGGAAGCCACTCCTGAAGAAATAATGCAGGCTATCTCAGCCCCCGGATACGAACCCCTCACGTGCCACGGTTTCGGGGATTCAAGCACCATCCTCATCACTTTCGTGGTGAAGTGCGAATCATAATATGCGTTGGTGGAGTGCAGACGAGGTGTTATCTTTACCAACGCCGCCTGTATAAATGCTGTCTAACGCGTCACCGAAAAATGGCCCAACAGCCACTCTCCTGTCACGCTCTCCTACCCTTTCACACTCCGTAGCCTTCCTGCTTGCTTTCATGTCCACCAGCCAGCGCCGCTTCTCTGAAACTATTGAAAATAGTTTGCAGTTTTTCTAGTGTTCCCCAGGCGGTGCTCCTACGCCTTCTTGTTTTTCACAATGCTTCTGTGTTGGTCTGTAGCTGATAAAACCGCCTTTGCCATGGCTCCACGGCGGGCGCTAAACCACTTTTGCTGCCTCAGGCTCATGCTGGATTTGCGCGATTACCTGCTCTGATTCCGGGCCCCGAAATTTTCTCAATGGGGCACCCCCCCCCCTCTGTCCCCTCCTCATTTTGGCCTAGTTTTGTCCACGCTGTTCGCACTCCGAATCTGTACGCAGTTCTAAAAGTGAGAGCTGTACTATGCAGCGCCCGTGTGGGGCTGCACTCTTAACTGCTAATCCTTTTCGTTTTTTATAATCTCCTGAAATACACAAGCACGCATGTATTTTTGGAAAGTAATAGTAAAAGCGAACGCTTGAACAAAAACTGTGCACGGAATTTTTGCTCCACTCAATTCTCCATAGAGAAAAATAGCAGTAAATTTTGGCTGTACCATCAGAGCATATCGTTTGTCTGTTTCTAGTTGTCTACCTGGCCATTAACATGCTCTCACACTATTTCAGTTCTTCCGTCGTCAGTCATCTATAGAAAAATGCAGCAGGTATGAAGCGAGTGACACGCTTAACAAGATCCCCAGTACGCTCCAGAACTAGGGCCCCGTCGCGACTACTATGCGAACGAAACGGCTCTTGAAACCCAACAAGCAAGATGATAGACACACGTTGTAGAAGCGGATGCAGCGTTCGAGACTCGCGAGCAGTGACGTAAGGTGGGACGTCCGCTGGGGCGCTCCGCATAGCGGATGAGTGCCTGAACTAAGCATCCCTGTCATTCCCATTGGAAAGCCGGTGACGCATTAGGCAGTGTTTATGCTGGCGCCGTTCTCTCTACAAACGCAACATCGCGCACTGCACCGTATATCACAAAGTAGGCCACCGCATGGACGTATTCACTCATCCGCCTGCTCTGCCGACTTGCAAAGAGTAAGGAACCCGACTCAGCTCGGAGCCTGAGGAGTGCAAACCAAAATGCGTCCTGTACAGTGGCGACCACCCCGCGGATAGCAAGAGCTGCCCCAAGTGGTTCTTTCCACCAGTCAAACACAGGAAACAGTGGAATCCCAACAGAGAGTGGATGTCGAGAACGCCCTCTCGCCAGAAGGGTGACTACCCATCCCGACCTCGATTCCAGTCCAGCTCTCGCGGTGGCCGACGCCTATCCCAATGCAAGGGCGTCGCTATTCGAGATCAAGGCCACGCTCGAAGCCCAAGGGAAGGCGGCGGAATACTCAAAGGCGAAAGACCCGTCATTGGTGCAAGTAAGCTGGGCACTGATGCTCTGTCCTAATTCTCCTTCCTCATCACGTCTTGGTGTTGAGCTTAAGCAAATTCAGGTTGTGAACACGCCACTAATGCAAGAGAATGCACAACCTGAAACGGAAATAAGAACTCTGAGAGAAGAACTACATGCCCTTTGCAATGAAATCAGGCAGCAGGCGCAACCACAATTTACTCCAGAGAAACGCAAAAAGATAGAACGCTCACCATCAAATCCGGTAAACCCCACCATCACCCTTCACGCACACACCGCAACTCGAAGAAATCTCTCAACAACTCGCAGCTATTCTGAACTGCATGCAACAAACTAGCATGCACTTTGAAAATCTTGAAGATCATGTACAAACTCACCTAGCTCGCAACATGAAGCCCTACAGCAGACCTACTGCCACAAAGAGGATCATTGCACCGCAATGGCAGTACACAAGAACAAACCCTCGACCAGAAAACCACCATATGACAATGGAATTGCGGCGGATGCAAAGGTAAGTGCGGGCTTACTCTCTCAATTCATTGCAGAGTCTGCCTCACCGCCGGATGGCATAGCACGTAAGGGGATCAATTCCCCCCCCTCGCCTTCCTGACTGCGTGACGTGCCGAGAAGACACTGGCAATAGACTTCACACGCTGGTGACCAAACTAGTGCTATCCAACACGCTTTCCCACAAGCACAGACGTTGGGAATCCTGCTAGCACTCATCCCACACACAAAAGAACCGGTCCACAGCCTCTTACTTTTAAACCTTCTGCAGACCCAAATGTAAAAATGCCAGCCTCAAGGCCATGATAACTCCGACCATCCCAAAAGCAGGCATTCATCCTCTACTCATATTGGGAGACTTGAACGCGGCCCACCTACTCTGGGGATATACGTACTGGGGATATGCCATATATACTCTGGGGATATGCCATCATCGAAAACCATGCCCCAACCCTCCTGACCCATCCCTCCCACACTAATGAACAACACGGCACCAAGGGCACTTAAGTAGACGTATCTATTGATATACGCATATATCATGCGGACTGGGCACACCTCGGAGAATATTTAGGAAGTGACCACGCCATTTTCGCCACCACCATGCACGGCACAGAGCCCCGAGTCGAATTCGGCACGGCGCGCCTCACTGACTCGAACAAACTCCGAGAAGAAGGTCTAACATGAGAAAAAATCACAAATCATTCACCACTTGCTCTTCAAGAGTGGATATCCCGTAACCGCTAGGATGTCCAAAACCACACAAAAACTAGTGAAACGTCGACCACTGCTCCATGCGTGAACGCACGGCTCGCCCACATGTGGCAAGCTCGCCGCAGTCTAAACGGTGGCGGAAACAAAAACTGATTCGCAAGAAAAAAAAAACGCATTACTGAGCTTACAGAGGAAACGGCGCGCTATGCCGTCTCATTGGGCAAGAAAAACTTGCCCGCCCTCTGCGACGGAATGCGTAACACCCTTAGTACTTTCTGAACGTGGAAGCTGCTACCCTTTATAAACTCCGCAAAAGCAAGATTGAATCCCAATGCACTATAGCAATAATCATGCATCAACACTCTTCAGACACACGCAGTTTACTCGCGACTCCTACGGCCTGCTGTTTTCCCGCTTACCCTACGAAGCCCCTTCCCTCATACTCTGGTAGCCGCAACCCACACCCAAACGACGACATCCATCTGCATGAAGTTACGGCAGCCCTGTTCAAGCTTCACCGCAATACGGCGCGCGCAAGGGGCCAAATAACAAACAAGGCCCTGGCTAACCTGAACACCCCTTCTCTTCCTGTGCTAACAAATTATCTTAATCACATCTGGCAGACGGGCTTACTTCCAGATGAATGAAAGACAGCGGAAGTCAGGCTCACACCTAAGCCGGGCAAACCCCCTAGTATTGATAATCTTCGACCTGTTTCATTGTTTCCTCACATTATGCATATGGGATGTGTTAGAAAACATAGTTTTAAACAGTCTATAAAATTATCTCGAAAGACACGATAAGCTACCTACGACGATCTTTGGTTTCGACCTTGTTTGTCCACGCAAAACATCTTACTCCAGTTCAAGGAAGAGGTAATGCAGCCTGCCACTCAGAACACACCTGCAGCCATCCTTGCGCTTGACCTGAAGGGTGTGGTTGACGACGTCAATTGCCGCCTTCCTCTCGCAACGGACTCTCGACTTCGGGCTTAGAGTGTATAAGTGCATCAGGAATTTTTTCATGGGTCGTAGGGCAATACTGAAAGAGGGAGGCCTAGCCAGAGGTGTGATCTCGCGGGGCAACCGCGGCACATCCAAAGGGGCAATGCTCTCCCCTTCGTTGTTTAACATTGCGCTGATCGGTCTCCCTCCGTTATTAAATTCCATTCCGGGCATACATTACGGGTTGTATGCAGACGATATTACCATCTGGTCAAACACAAGATCCCTAGGCAAGATGGGGGAGGGCCTGCAAGCTGCGGCCAACATGGTAAATCGTTACGCCAAGTCTTGCGGCCTGCAATGTGCTAAAAAAAATCAGTACTCCAATCAAGAAACTCTATCAAAAGTCACCCCACCATCACCATCCACATGGAGGACCGCACCATTGTTCCCACCCCATGTATCAAGATCCTTGGTATGACCTTTCAAGCCGATCGTACAAACTCCAACCTAATAAATCGGCTGAATCATACCTCGGAGCAAGTAACAGACATGATTAGGCGTGTAACCGCTAAAACACAGGAAATGCGTGAGGCCGACACCCGTCGCCTCGTCGAAGCATTCATAATCTCAAGAAGTGCATACGCCATCCCCTATGCTCTTCTCACCAAGTCGAAATTGAAAACAGGGTTGTCATTACGAAGGCCTACAAACAGGCTCTCGGACTTTCCGTCAGCACGGCCACCGACAATCTAATAAAGCTAGGCCTGCACAATACTGCCGAGGAGCTCATAGCAGCCCATCTTTCGAGCCGAAAATTGGGGCTTGGAGTCACGAGCACTGGGAGGATTCTTCTCCCTCGTTTTGGGCTCACACCACCTCTGCATCGTGATACATATGAAATAAGGAATCTCGATTGCGATATCAGGAAACGTATCTGCATTGCGCCGCTCCCTAGAAACATGCGCCCCGTGCATCAATCACACTGTGCGCAGTGAACGAAGAGCCAAGGCCATCCACACATACTCGGGAAGGAAGCCGGCATAGCCTACATGAACGCATCTTCCTATCCCGGCATAAGAGCAACGACAGCACAAGAAGCACTTCAGCAGGCTATCCCTACCCGGATACGACCCCTTACAAACGGAATCAGCGGCCATCGCTCTCACCATAATGCAAACTAAAACCAACGTAATCAACACAGATTCGCAGCAAGCTTTCCGTAGGTTTTTGTGAGAGTGAATTCACTGGACAACCCACGAAATCATCTGCCAGCGTCCACCAGACAGACGCATTATTATCACATGGGCACCCGCCCACTCGGCCGTCCCGGGTAATAAATTTGCCCACCTTTCAGCCCGAGAGTTCCCCCGCCGAGCCCCGGGAAGCTACCAGGATAGGCCAACCGCGTTGATCACGTATCACGAAATAACTCTACACTACATGTTACAACGCGTCATCCGTCCAGCACAGCATAAACACCAAATGAAAGAGCAGGAACGGCAGCTCCGTGCACTCTATCTCTATCCCATTCCACGCAATGCCACTTCTGCGAAGCCCCCGGACACTCTTTCATATGGTAGGGGGCTGCCGCCGCGCCCCACTACATTCGTGGAATCACTCCTTTTCTTTTTACGGGCTTTGGGAGAAAGCTCTGACCAGCTCCGACTTCAATGATCAGCAGGCTATTGAGGCTGGGAAAGCTCAAGGGGTCTTGGACTGAAGACTCCTCCTCATTGCTTTTCGCAATAAACACGTTTAGTCTGTCACTCTCACCCGCCGCGGTGGCTCAGTGGCTAATGCGTTGCGCTGCTGAGCATGAGGTCGCGGGTTCGATTCCCGGCCGCGGCCGCCGCTTTTCTGATGGAGGCGAAACGCAAAAACGCCCTTGTGTACGAGAAGTGACAACTAGGCTAGTTGGTAATGCATATGGGACATCTTGAAGGTAGCGCACTTAAACACGGACAATAGCGAAAGGAACGACAAACCACAGCGCAGTGTTTAAGTGCGGTACCTTCAAGTTGTGTACGAGATTTCGGCGCACGTTAAAGATCCCGAGGTGGTCAAAATTAATTGGGATTCCTCCACTACGGCGCGCCTCATCGCCTGCCTTGCGTCGGCGCGTTGAACCCAACAATCAATCAATCGTCTCTCTCTCTCTCTCTCTCTCTCTATATATATATATATATATATATATATATATATATATATACGGCTGGTTTAGTAAGTTCGTTTCTGAAATGAAGAAAGAAAGCGTCCAGCGGATACCATCACTGCAGAACCCCGTGATATTATTATTCCCTTCAGCTTCAGGCAACCGCGGAATGGCCCGCCCCGCAAAAACAGCTGAATTTCGCTACGCAATTCCCCATACAAAGCTTTAACGGTGGTTGCAGACATCTGAACTTAAAACGGACGCAGTGAACAGAATGTGTGAATCTATTGTGCCGGAGAGAGAAAAGAAGATATGGTAAGTTGAAAAGCAAAGTAAATTCTTGCGAGGACTCTCAGCTACAAGAACACCCCTTTTAGGGCTCGAAAATAAGTTACACGTAATAGTACAGCCTAACCCTGATATAAAAAAAATGCTTAGAAATGTGTCTTCAATACAATTTTATTTTGAGAAACACAAACGTTATCCTCCTACACTGTTAGTTTTCGATTACGCTGCTGTATTAACATCAGTGTACTCAGTACGCTCCTTTAAAACTCGAAATAGTGCGTATTCAAAAGAGTGCGTACACTATGTATGGTAAGGTCAAGCACACTGACACAGTGGTAGTCTCTGTTCGATAATTTTGCTTCGGCTATTCAAAAAAATGAAGCAAGCTCACACTAACGCGTAAAAATTGAAGATAGTGAAGCCGTGCGCAACCTTCACGGCCATAACGAAGGTTTAGGTCGACGATTGCAGCCGATTTGCTAATCCTTCGCTGTCGCAACGACCGTTACCCGATCATTCTTGTTATAACAGAAGAGAAGAACCAAATCGCCGAAGCGGCACAAACGAACGCAGTGCGCGAACTAAAGCTAGGCGCCCGCATGTGTAACGTTTACTGTATCACGTGTTCTGTGTCCAGCTGGTGGCGGGATTCCTCTGCCCAGAGTCACAGCCGACTTAGTAAGCCTATTGACTCTTGCATACTATCTCAACAGGAAGCCGCCATGGGGTTTTCTAAGGAAGTAGTGGATACTTTTTATTTCCTTACTGGGCGGTTTTCTCTGGAGTAACTGTTTATTCTTTCAAAGAAGGGTATTAATGACACTAATTCATAATCTGTTCCCCGTGCCTCGTTATCGCCAGCCATATTTGCCGGACCATAGGAATAATGTTTCAGATCGGGTCAAGCGTATGTACGTGCGGCCAAATGGCAAAACGTTTTACTTTAAGCTTCATTCGGAAACGCTTCCAGTTAGAACATGGCTGTGCGAAAAAGGAATGTCGATCCCTTTGTCAGACAATTGGCGCTGGTGCAATCAACCAAAGACGATTGACCATTCTTTTGTGCTGTGCCTCGACGCGATGTTTTTCTGGGACGTTTTGAAACAGACGCTAGAAAAGACATGGGCATCACCCCGTACACCATTCGTTTCTTGCCATTTGAAGATGTTAATCGGGTGCCATATGATGTTTTTGGTGTATCGGCATGCGAAACCCCTTAGGCCGACCAAGTGCATTTTTGGGAACATGTGGCATTTTATCGGAGCGTGTATGCTACGCAGAGTGATTTATCGGAGTGGCTGCCTCTTTGGATCCGTGTGTTTGTTGGCCTGATTTTTGAAATTGTTCCAATCTTTGTTAGACTGACGTCTTTACCCTTTGCTGTCGGTTAGTGATTCTATTCTGTGCTAGTTGTTTTGCCCGGGGTCGTAGGCGAGTGGGTGAGACCACTGACTACCTGTGGTGGTCTACCAGACACGGGTTCGAGTCGAGCCGGTTCCGGTCATTTCTTTTCTTTATACTGCTATACTGACTTTCTGCCCTTAGAGCAGCTACAAGTTCCCCACGTTGGGTCTCCTCCGAGCATTATACGCTCTCGTCGGGTTTACTGATGTGCTTTCGAGGTAAATTGCGCTTAGCCGACGTGGACTCTGGTAGTAGATTCGGCCTCGAAGCACTTTTTCAACTATACAGTGAGCAAGTTACTACGACTGTTTCGACCAACCCTAGGCGGACTGGCGGCTGCCTTTCAAAGTCGCTGTTGTGAAGAATACGGCACTTGAAGCTTTCCCTTAAAGCACAACGTACTCCTCATCGCTTGCTCTGGTGCAGAAGGAGGCGTGGTTTAAATTGGGCACGCTAATTAGCCACAAGGGGTGCGCGATTTTTACGTGCTTGATTATTATTTTTTTTTCGTTTAATGTGTTTAGTATGGCGAAAGCCTTATATGTCGCATTCGGAGGTTCTGTTGAACCTCAATAAAATGTTGGGCTCAAAGTTGAACCAAAACATTAGGACGCAAAAGCCAACCAAAATCCACATGACCACAAGAAGACCACCAGGCGGGTCAGTGCAACAGCCCTACAGCGATAGGCCCAAGACGCCTGCCCCGGCTTGGGTATCTTGCTCTCAAAGTACTACTGGAAAAACCGTTATCTTCCTTTTAGGGCACGCGCACATCTCTGTTTTGACGTCAGCCGCTCAAAAAAGAGGCATGGAAGGGCACATACGTCAAGGCTTTCACCTTGGCATTTCTTGGGCGATGGCTAGCGACGCCTGGGAGAGTATATAATAGCAGGAGAAATAGATGGAGCGTGTATGCGCAAATGTTCACCGTCTATACATTTACACTGCGACTGAGGAACAGAAAACGAAAGAGTGTGTGCGAAGAAGAACGAAGTCATACATGCCGGTGAAGGCATTGGCTGTGCTGCGTTAGCGAGAGGAACTTCAAACCGAAGCGGTGCCCGCTGGCCTCTCGTCACTCGTAGCCCCTGTCGCAGGTCGCCTAGAGTCGTCCCGCCACCACCTATACGTGTTCAGGGCCAACTAGGCAGCAAGAGTATGAAATAGGAATGGCATTAACGAAATGCCGACACTAAATAACCGCAAAAGGGGTGTCAGGGAGCGAAAGACGCTGACAGAGACAGCAAATCTGAACAGTGAGATGGTTAGACGTGAAAAATAGTTAGCTCATTGCGCGAGGGGCGCGTGAGAAGTGCAGTGTTGAGGGCTTCTAAGCTTCAACAAGGCGCGCGCAGTACACGCAGCCTCAATTTCGCGACGGAGAAGTGTGAGATTCACACGCATATATGAGGACTAGTCTATGGACATTCCATGCATCCTTTCGGTTAAATTACGGCGCACAGCACGTGGATTTATTACACCATAGAAAGACGGACGTCACCAGCGTGTTTTTGGCTCTAGGGGGCAAGAGATTGCGCCTTAAAATGTCTGAATAAAACACAGACCTGGTACAGAGTTCAAAGAAGGCGACAGTTCTCGTGCGGAGTGTGGAAACCGATACGGACGTTGGCAGTATTCGCTGGTTTGATCAGGCGGATTTGCCCTTTAACATTTGCAGGTGCGTTGAGCAATGAGCCAGTGAATTACCCTACAGTATACTCTTTCTCATTGATCATTCACCCTAAATCCGTTGCGTGGCCGTATGCTTTTACGTCACTCGTAATTTCGAGGCTTCATTTGAGTTTGTGAATCTTTCAGAACCGCTACAAAATGCCGGCACACTCATCTGCTGGCAATGCGTCAGGCGAACTCCGTGTTAAATAGCGTGGTAATGTGTAATGTAACTTCCGGTATTTACTTACTTGTGTCCGATAAAGTCGCCAAATACATTGATTTGATCTTATTACGCGCGTATATTGCATCGACCAGCAACCACATAACCGTGCAAACTTAGATTTGCCATTATGGATTAATTGAATGAAAAACTTTATTGGTCCTATTGCATTGAGAGTAATTAGTCCCGAACCCTTTCGGAACTCTGAACAGTTCAAGCGGGCTGCACGAAATGAGCCGCTAAGTTTAGTTTACCAAAGTCTGACCGAGTGGGGGAGAGAAAGAGCGAAACAACTTCAGTTGAGCCCAATCCAGGTGACGTTAGCATGTGTCAGACGGGGTGGAACCCCATTCATGATTCCCATACGAGTCCAAAGCTCCTGGCCCGTGCACGCGAGCTCTTGCTGCGTCGACATTGTGCGGCTGGACATCGAGATCTCCTAACGCTCGGGTAGGGGAGGAGGGAGAAGGAGTGGTAGGGAATGTAGGGGATTCTTGAGCGGAGTGCACTCCTCCATTATGTGCGCGGGGTGCCTTCAGTCTTTTTGCACAAGGGGCAGATGGGCTCGTGTTCTGCCGGGAACATCTTGCTGAATAATGCTGGGTGCGCCAGTGACCCCGCTTGTGCGCGGCGCAGGATCGTCTCTTGTATGCGTTCGAGTTGTTGGTGCTGCTCGGGAAGCCTGTACCTGGCGCTCCTGTACACCTATACAGACGAGTAATCTCACGGTTGCTCGTAATTGGCTGCGGTAGCTCCGACTTGTCCTCTGCCCGGTTTGCTAGTTTGCCGGCGTAGTGGTCTGCGAGGTCGTTGCCTTCTATTTTTTAGTGTGCTGGAACCCACATGAGCTCTACGTCACGTCCCTGTGGACTGCGCTTTGCGAGACGTGATAGGGCCGCGTGGACGACGATTCCCTTGCGGTAGTTGCCGTAAGGCGTCTCGGAGTCTGTAACGATCGTCTGCACGTGACCGTTCGTGAGGGCGAGAGCGATGGCCACTTCTGCTTAACTGGGGTCTGTCGTCCGTAACGACGCGCTGGTCACCAGCTTGTCGGTGGTCGTGATGGCAGCCACTGCTTTGCTGGTGTGCTGGGGAAGTGAGGCGTCCGCGTAGAGGACCTGGGTGTCTGCTTCCAGCTTCCAGGCGAGTTCCTGCGCCCGCGCGCGTGCCTCTTGTCGTTCCTGAAGGACTGCATGTTGCGCGAAAGGGGCTTGGTATTGATTGCTTCCTTCCACGGCGGAGGTAGAGGGTGCTTGGGTTTCTGTGGTTGGTTGGCTAACCGATATCCGGGAGGACTGCTCGGCCGTGCTCAGTCTGGCTCAGTGGTATTCTCTGGTTAGACGGATGAGCCTCTATGAGCTCGTCTACCGTATTGTGTACACCAATTTCCAGCTGCTTCTGCGTACACGAGTACTGGGGCAGGCCCATAGCCGTCTTGGTGGCCTTCCTTACGATCGTTTCAAGCGAGGTCCTGTTCGCCTTCTTTAGGTGGAGATACGGAGCCGAGTAGGTGATGCGAGACACGATGAACGCCCTGATCAGGCGGAAGGCGTCGTCTTCTTTTAGTCCTCTGTTCCGATTCGCAACGCCTCTGATCATTCCGGTTCGGGTTATTCCGTTTGGAGGCCATCTTTATCTTAGCGATGGCCGCTGCTGCCTTGCCGTCTCGTTGTAGCAAGAGACCGAGGATGCGCAGCTGCTGCGTGGGCTTGATGTCTGGGGTGTCGATGGTAACGACCGCGTTCGGCTCGGGATCGTTCTTGCATTTTCTTGGCTGCACGATGAGGAGCTCTCACTTCTGGCGTGCGCAACACAACCCGTAGGCCTTGGCGTATTCGTGGACCGTCGGTGCTGCCGTTGCCGCCGTCTGCAGGCCCTCCTCCGTACAGGCGTCGGACCCCGCGCGACTCGTCCACACCGTGATGTCGTCGGTGTAGTACGCGTGGTCCACGCCGTCGATCTGTTTGAATACATTTGGCAGCGGAAGGAGGGCCGTGTGGGATGCGCAACTTTGCCGGGTGCAATTGTACGCGGCGGGGTCACATGACCACAGATTACACGGGCAACATATTTAATTCCTACCATCGGTGCAGTGGTTGTAAGGGGTAGAATCAGGAGTAACAATACAGGAGATGGGCCTTGCATGGACAAAGAGGGTGTTTCATTGAACTAAGGAAAAAAGGGGCTTCTCTTCTGCTAACAGCAAAGTCTTACAATGGAATTTCTCACCGTTTACCAGTTGCTGTGCCGGGAGTTGCAAAGTCTTGTGAGTAGTGTAGAACCTAACGGATGGGTTTTACTTAGTTGCTATGCACATCCCAGTGCACCGTGTGTCCAAATGAGGTCACTGAGGAGAGTTATGTTGATCGCCAACATCAGAAGTACCCTTGAAAGTGTTGGTCAAACAATTTCATGGCGGACTTCTTCAGAGACCGTAAATACGCAAAATGGGGAAAAGATGCGGAAGAGCCGTGCGGGGTGAAGTCGTCGTGGAAACGAATTTGATGGTCTATGGCCTGACGCTAAATACCAGAGAGCGCGAATCTAGAAAAAATTTCCAATGAATAAGCAGGAAAGATCACACAATTGATGCCAGTGTTCTTTGTTTTTATAAGTGTTGGTACACATTTTTCAGAGTTCGGGAGCTAATACATGGACAACTGGGCAACAGTAGCAAGCCTTATATGACTGTGGTCAACATGTCAGGTGAGAAGGAACACTGGACTTTCCTGGATTAGTGTTCTCAAAAGCAGACCTGGAAATACAACAAATTACGTCCGGTGGTAGCTTTTAAAGCCGCATCTTAATTTTGAAACTTGACCGAAAATTTTGCGCATATTTATTGCCCACCGCCGAAACGATTTGTATAAAAGACATAGAGCACGCCTAGTTATGATTCGTGTGGCCTTCGTGATCTGTTAACCACTTCGGTGAAATGAGCGCCAGTCATGTAATCAGGTTCTGCTTTGGGAACCGGGAGCGCAAGAAGAAATTTTGAGGACGCTATTGCTCACAGAACGCGATTCTGTAGCTGCCATATCAGAAACGCACCTGAAGGTTGCTTCAAAAGTGACCTCAGTGATCCCTTTACTGCGATTTCACCAGCTCAATTAAAAGTTAAGTCCAGGTGCAAGTCCCACATGCAAACCGAACGCGTCCAAAATGGGGCATTTGAAATCCAGTGCGAACACAACGTCCGTTGACCTATTGCAGTGACTGTGGCGTCCCATTCGAAATGTCTCTGGTGATTTCCCAGGCTAAAGAGTTTCAATACTCTCCTTTGACCGCCGCTGGCGTTATCTTTTGCTTCGCTGGTAGGCGCAAGGACTAGCCACTGCCCACCACATGGTCGCTCTTTTCAGGAGCCCTAGTGGGCGTTTTCGGGATTTTGCTTTTATATTGTCTTAATTCTGACGTGGCCACCAGACGAGCTGGAAGTGAGGCGTCCCCATCCGTTAATGTTTTCGTTGGGTTCATCTGCTGTTCGTTTATAATCGCTGCATGTTAGGAAGCGCATGAGACAAAGGAAATGTTTGTTTGCTGTGCAAGGAGGGCCCTCGCGGCTGTGGCTGCATGCTTTTATACGTAGTTCTTGCGGATTCTTCCTTTAAATGCTTCTTTACCTGGCGTGCGTACGACATAGCCAAGACCGTACCACTGGAGTCACCTCGTCCATTTGAGGATCAAGGATTCAATGTCGCAGCGTTATTATTGTGAAAATGGCAGTGCCAGCTCAAATCCAGTACTCCGCTGCCGAGAAAGTGGACATTGTACTGGCTTATCCGAGCGCGCAAAAGGGCGCGCAGCTGGCATTGATGCTGCATGCTGCCAGATTTCTTGGGCGGCGTGTCCCAGCTCGCTCCACGTACGGTTTCAATATTTCATCGGTTTATGTCCACTGGATCAGCCGATGCACAGAAACGGAAGCAGCCAGCAAGAGCAACCGACTATTTTGACGTCGATGTGCTGACATACCTTACTGTCAGGCCGAAGAAAAGCGTAAGGAAAATCGCCAGCGCATATGAAATGAGCCCAGCTTTAGTTTCGTGGTAAGTTTCAAGACACAGCTATCACCAATGTCATGCGTGTCTTCACCAAGATCTGAGACCAAGTGACTTACAAAAACGGCTCGCTTTTTTGCAACTGGCAAACTTGTCAATGCAAAGGACATCCAGAATTTCTCAACAGAGTGCTCTAAATTAAGGAGGCCCAATTTTGCGGCGATGGGATTGTCAATTTGCCCAACGGACATTATTGGTGCGACCACTGGCTTCGTGAGCATAAAAACCGGATAAGGTGGTCATAGAACGTGACTTTTGGCGTTTATAACTGCCACTATTTTGTCCATTACTTCATCGATGAAAACCTAATAAAAAGAACTACACAGAATGCACCTTAAAGGGCGTCGTCTCTGAGTTTACCTCAGTGTTACCACTTTCTACGCTGAAAAAAAGTGGTTCCAGCATGACGTAGTCCCGCTTTATTTTTCTTCAGCGGCTGGTAATTTCCCAACCTGTTGAAGGGGACGTGGTGAAATCACACTATGCCCACCTAGGTCGCCAGATTTTTCACCCTTGGACTTTATTCTATGGGGATATGTCAAATGGGGTTTTCAAGGCGGAACCAGCCAATCTCGAGGATACAAAGTGGCGTGGGAGAATCTTTTTCGACAACAATTCAAGACCGATGCTTTCATCTACTATCAACTCCACGAAAGGACGCCTTCGTCTCTTCATCGCTATTGGCGGAAACCAATTTGAGCGCATTCTGTAAATATTCCGTGTTGCTGTTTACGTTTGGGGTTTTAGTAAAAAATATTTGCAATCAAGAAAGAACAACGGCAATTATTAGTACAGAAGGAGCTCACAGAGTGCAAAGGGTTTGGAATTGATATTAATTTCAAAACGATTTCAAAACCTCTCAAAATGATATAAATTTCGTGGAGTGCCCGAATAGACCTACCACCAAATGAAACAACGAAATAAACCATTTTTGCGCATTGATCCTTGTTATGAGTCAAAACATGTAAACATAGTATGAAGTGAAGATTTCGCAAGCCTGGCCTGCGCTTCTTATCGCAAATGAGATGGCAGCTGGTAAAAAACAAAGTCGCGTTACATTTCCGAAAAGTTGTCAGCTACAGACCGCATGTTTATTTGAGCTGTGAAGGCAACATCACATAAGAATAGCACTTGAGAGTTGCATGTCACAATACCCGCGCCGCAAAACAAAAGTGCACTGCGACAGAAGCGTGCCTTTATTCTTTCGATGAACGCAGCTTGATGTGAGTGGAAATTAAAGGATCGCTTCGAGAGGTAACTGCACTGGCAAAGCTCCAGGCCAGTGCCTAGCAGCCTCCCATGGTCGGCTTCAAACAAAACTGTACAAAAAGCGACAGACACGCGGCAGCATTTCCACTTCCAAAGTAGCCATGTCAGACACTGCAAGACAGCAATACCTTGCAGCCAAGCCCACCGATTTAGGAGAATTTGCTGAAACCAAGCCGACTTTGACTCAAACTGTCGAGAACTCAAGATCGCCCTTCTGAATAAAAAATACCCGGAAAAAGTTATCGACGACGCTATTGTGCGAGCCAACCAATTAGACCGTAACAAAATCTGTAAGAAAAAAGCCCCGAACGGTAACCCGCAAACTAACTTAGTTTTAACCCACTTATCGTCCGTTCCAAGAGTGTCAATCCTACTAAAAAAATGTCACAATATCCTAATGCAAAGTGACCGCTTAAAAAGCATATTCCCCGAACCACCACGCGTTGTCTAACGGCGTACTAAGAATTTAGGCGACTTTCTTACTAACTCTCGTATCAACCGACCGGCAACTACTGGCTGCGTGCCCTGCAATAAACCCCGATGTAAAGTATGCCCACACATGACCACTACACAGCGTGCCACCAGCAGGGCTTCAGACTACTACGCAAATATAAAAGGTAACTTTAACTGTGACTCCGCTAATGTCGTATACCTTCTAGAGTGCACTGTTTGTAGGCAACAATATATCGGCCAAACTGAAATGCCCTTCGGAATACGGTTCAATAATCACTGTTCTCATGCAAAAAGCTGCCCTTCTTTGCCCCTGTCAAGACTTGTGAGTACTCCCGGGCATGCATTTGAACATCTTAAAGCAACGATTTTAGAATCCGCCTAAAAAACGCACTACGACCGCGAGGCTCGGGAAACTTATCTCATTTATAAGTTTGGGTCAGCGACACTTGGGATTAATGAAAGTTACGAAAAACTAACGTGCTTATCCCTCGATTAAAATTGGCGGCCTCATAATTTTTATAACTATGTTCATTAATCCTACCCTTGAGTTTCCTATCAGAATTCGCAAAAACTCTCCAAATACAGCAGCTTTATTAGCGTAATGCGGCTCAACAATGTCATTTGTCCTTGGGAAGGAGGCCTCGTTCCCACCACCACTTAAGAATGTTTAACCATTTGTGATATATAAACCCTACCTATTTCCTGTTCAGCTGCTAGCTTCTGTGCAATGCTCTTTTGTGCCCCGTATCTATTCTCTTCATCCGTAGGGGGCACATCCATCTTCGCTTCCGCTCCAACCAGTCTCCCCAGCCACTGAATCCCTTACTGTATACTCTTCCCTTCCTTTTGAAACCACGATTGTCCAGTTTCCCGCATTGTCTGAACTTGCACTCCACGCCGCGTACGTTGCCCCGTCATGGTGCAACCTTGAACGCTGCTTTGTTAAAACGACCCCCTTTTCTCTCTCGCTGCCCCCTTTTTTTTCCTTTTTTTGGTTGTTGTTGTTGTAACATAGGCGTAGCCCGACTGCATGCATACTCTGCGTTTCCGAAACATCTTCCGCTCCTTCTCACAGTTTTCTGCAATGCTCTATATGAAATGTGTTACAAATGTATATGACAGTAAAATCATGTAACTGTACTCTGATGAAGGCAAGTCCCGTTGCAGCTACGTAAGTAAACCTTGTTTGTTATTGTTCTTGCTGTGTATCCGACTCGCTACTTATACTATTTCTGCGCGCTTTGTGAGTTTTATCTTTCTATTAGACATAAACAAAAATGCATTGTTATTATAAAGTGCGACAATGTCCTAAGGGTACTCACCAAATTTACTTTACGTACAATGTAAAAGGACATTTCCGCGTCGTGAAGGTGCCAAGAAGAAGACGAACGAACCAGGCGGATAGGACATCGTACGGTAGTACAGGTCCTAGTGGGACTTTTGCGCTACCTGAGAGTCTCAGAGGCGAATGTGACCAATATGGCGTGCTATTCTGCACCTGAAAATAACATCGCTTGCGTAGGCGGCGGATGGGTTGAAAATGCCGTGTGGCAGGGTGTCCATGGGTAGCGTCGGTTCATGTCCATACAAGTAGAAAGTGTACATGCAGCTGCACTGTGCAGGCCTTGATGCAGGCAAATGGTACATACTGTTGTAGGATATTCCAATCAATGCGGTCAGCCGACACATACATTGCGAGCAAAAAAGTCCCCGCATTTCCCCGAGGGGAAGAATGTGAAAGTGCGAATGCACGAGTTGAATTTGCGCGGTTCGGTAATGTTCGCGAAAGAGAGATCACACACGCACACACACAACTACAAAGAAAGAAAGATGCATTTATTCACAGACACCTATTTGTGTTGTCGTTGTACTTGATTGCTAGAGCGGATCTCAGCTTTGAAATTTCGTGTCAGTACTCCTTTAAGCAGGTGCATTAGCCCTTCTCACGCCCAATTCTTGGCCAATCCCCCACGTGAGTATGTGCCATATCAGCGGCCAGTCAGCACGCGCCCATCTCCCCCCGTTGCCAAGGAAGACGAGGAGATTCCTGGCCAATCCCCCACGTGGGTATGTGCTATGTCAGCGGCCAGGCTGCGCGCGCCCATCTCCACGTGCGCGGACATCGCCGGTGGACGCCGGTTCAGGGTCGCTTAAGAAGTGCATTGCACTTAAAACAGTTTGTTTGAGGATGGTATGTGGTGGGTATTTTGTGGCGGGTCGAACAAGAGCGGAGAATGTCCTCGATGGCTTTGGATGAGAAAGAACGTCCTTGGTACGTGAGTAACTGCCAGGGATCCCGGTTGGGCAACATGACTACGTCGAGAAGAAAATACACGACATGCATGGCACAATTGCTACGAAGAACCCTGGTATTAGGGCAGCACGTCGCGCAGTCGATTGCTACCGCAATCCATTTGTTGCCGGATTGAGATAACGGAAAAGGACCGAGTAGATCTAAGCCTACACGGAAGAAAGGGTAAGACATAGTGCCGAACAGCTTCACTACTCCTGTTTGGTGCACGGGGTTTTTTGCGCCGCACTGATGGCAAGTTGCGGCGAAGTGTTGTACCGATCTGTACAGGCCGGGCAAAAACAAGGGCAACGGTGGGCGCGATCGATATTTTCGTTGAGTTGGTGTACTATGATGGTTACCTAAACATGTTTAAAAAAAAATTTCATAACTGACTTTAGACCGTAATTTGACAACGTTTTTTCAAGGGGAGCCTGGCAACGAATTCACACTTCAATACGGAAGCAACTCGACGGAGTGTGCAGTTTTCACAATTACAAACAAAACATCAGGTAAGTATAGAGCGTTGTTCACTTTATTAACGCATAGCGGACATGCAAACACAAAATAATCGGTACAATATTTAACGAAATAGCCATGTGCCGACGTTTCGAAATTCAGCTTTTGAAGCATGGGCACAAGGGGAAGCGTGAAGTGCTTTCAGGGCATGCAGGTTCCATACAAATCAGATTAATTATTGGCGTGCCGGCTGGCAGCCCTTCGTCCTTTTACGACACAACTTATGATTATTGGTTTGAGTGGCGCAAGGCAACGAGGGCAGAGAGTGCCAACAAAAGTTAGAGTCGTTTAGAGGGGAATACTAATGTATCTAAAAAAGCAAGTGCAATGAATTAAAAGACAATGAAGATAGGTGTTGTAGAGGGCAGGTTTTTGGTTTTTTATAACATAAAATCTGTTGTAGAAAGCTAATCTCTGACAAGTACGGGAAAACTCGTTTATTAGCTATCACAGGATCGTTGGACATGGAAAACAAAGGGTGGAGTGGGACGCGTATGGAGCGTTCTTCGAAATACAATTCTTAAAAAGGCACTTCGTAATAGGAAAATTAGTCGCAGGGACGTTATTTACGTAGGGCAGCTACTCACAGGGCTATTCGTAGAAAAAAGATTTTATGAGAGAGGCATTTCAGGGGGTCGGGCTGTCATCGTCTCCTGTAGTCAAGGCACTAAAACACACGGGCACTGAATTTCGAACGCCTAGCTGTAGAACGTGAGGCGTACTAAAAGGACACTGTATAATAGATAAAGCCTATTCAAAATAAACTGACATGATTCAAAGATTTGTAGAACGCTCTCCGTCTGCTCCAACAATCATCAAGAGAAAGCAGAAGCTGTTTTTATATGCGATATAATTTCTGTTACACTCAGGTGCCCATTGGCTCTCGACGCGATACCTTATCGGGTCGGGTGTTCAGCCGAAGAAAGAGAAGGCATACGTACTTTGTGCAGGTCCTTTTAAATGCAGAGCATTTCAGTAACTCACGATGTCACCCGCGTTGACGTCCGTCGTAGTCCGCACCATCGTTGTCCGCACCCCTACCGCTACACTATATAAAAGAAATACTATCCGGCGCCTGGTTTCGATCCCTCGACCCTGCGGGCGGAACGCAATGTACATTGTGCTCTACCCACTGCGCCACAAAGCCGACACAGAATGGGAGGCTACGAACGCGCCTTATATCCTTGACTTATTCAAACTACGTCAAGAAGCTGCTGATACAACGCATTCACTACCACCAACTCCCCAAACACTAAACGTTCACGCAATACACCCACCCCCTATGCGACGCATTTACTCGAGTCCCCCTCGCGGGGAGATGGGCCCAATTTTTTTTATCAGAGGACGACCCACCAGGGCGAGGCGCGGGCATTGCACGGTGCTCGTGTTGCCTCCGGCACCTACCGCAAACTGGTGCAGATGGGTCATCCAAATCCCTTCCCTTCTCCGGCACCCAATCAGCACGCGCAAAGTAGCGAGAGACTTGTATTCTTTGAATACACTAATAAAATGCATGCTTCGCCCCTCCCGAGATTTCGCTTTAGTGAAGATGTCCCGTTTTTTTATTAAAGCACAGCGAACTATTACAAAAATGGCATCGAACGCGTATGCCCAAAAGACAAAAATCCATTCGCCTCCGAAGACAAAAATAGCCCTCCTATCAGGGTAGGCAACACGTTCACTAGGGGCATCTAATCGCGAAAGGCCGAAAATGAGTGGTTCAGTAAGCCTGCAGTTTATAGAACGAACTTTCAAGATTAAAAAGATAAAGATTCTTGCGGAACGCTATAAAGTAATGGTCTATTTTCCCTGGAAGCCGTGAGGACATAAAGAGGTGAGGAAATGCTGGTTCGCGACTGTTTTTATGTATTTTTAGCCTAAGGACTGAACAAAGCATCTACTGGATATGTGGAACAAAAGGGAACCGCAAAGCGAAGATTGCTACTAAATTCCCTAACCTGCGTGGTAATAAACTCACTTATAACCACACCCACGCTCCAGACCAAACCCAGGTTAGCTGTCTGAAAACTCTCTCGGAAGTGAAAGCCAGCGCAGGCGGGATTGTATGAATATTTCTTCATGTGTTTTGTCACAAGAGCATTACAGATAAATGTGTTGAGCAGAAGTGCCACTTGATTCAGCGCGATTGCTTGTAGACGTCGCTCTATTGAATTCTTGAACGCTTCTGTATTCTAGAGCTTTACAGCAAAGCTGTAGACCTCTACCCCTAATGGTTTCATCGCCGTGGCCAAAAACGCCAAGTCGCCAAGGCCTAAGATGCCTTGCCCACACGTCAGGCTAATCAGGCGTACAGCATAGAGTTCAATTCCTTTAAGGGAGCCACAAAAACATGCATCGAAAACGCATTAAGAATGGTGAGGAGCCTGTGACCAATGGGGACACCTGACCAAATGTTCCTGGTGAAGATTATGTTTGCAGAGTATCTTTGCAGGATAGGCAGGGCTAGTGTCACTAAATAGAGCGGTTGCGTCAGCCTATGCAGGACCCAGCATATGTCGCCCGAGAAGCCTAGCGTAGGGTCAGTGGTTAAGGTATTAGAGTACTGAGACACGCAAGTCAGCAACAGCCGCCATTTTGTCGTTCATCGGTTCTGCGCGATTCCCGCATTCACGGCCTCGCCGTTAGCATCGACGGGGACGTTTGTTAACAACACTACCAAATATGCCACAAAACAGCATCTTTGGGCACACTCCTGCTGCTGAAATGCTGTTATAAGCGTCCCCTTTGAGTCGCCTTCGGAACGACGTCAGTCGCGCGCAGCCGTAGAGCAGGGAGGACCAGCTAAGCCTAACAGAGTTGGCAGACTACAACGCATAAACAACAAAATGGCGGTGCCATGAACAGTCGCAGTGTAAACAAATGTCACGTATTGCGAAGTGACCAGTGATCATGGTGGCGGCGCGGAACAATAGAAGAAAAGAGTGCCGATACTCTGTACCTTATGTAGTGACTCTAGCCGAGCGGCAGCGATAAGCCCGCCAAGACCACGTCAAACATTTGGTTCCCTCTTCGAAGACCATTTGCAGCGGTTTACAACAGCATTGCTGGACATGCATTTTCTGCAGGGCGGGGTGGTGACCAATTTTGTGCACAGTTCACTACAGTAAACTTTGTTTCCATAATCTCCATGCGTTGTCCTTGGTTACACGGAAATAGTGCTCTGTAACCGTGATATAGCTCTTATTTGATCTTAGATAAGGAAACTAGGAATGACTCAAGATATACTTGCATCAATGCATGATGAATGTATATTGCGTCACTTTGGACGCTCATTAAACCACAAGACGCGTTCATTGAGGAAAGGCGCTTCCTCATTGAAATTGTGCTAGTCGGCACTGTGCTTGTGTTGTGTCATTGCCTTGGTCTGTTATTTCGTACACTAGAGAAATCAACCAGTACCAACAAGCACACTTCGCAGCCTTTTGAACCCATTCCTCGAAGGGACGTATCGTCATTTCAACAAATTGCCTATTACGAAGTGCCTTTCGACGAATAGTCCCACAGCCGGAGTAGGACGTGTTGTGTCTCGTGCATTACATGGAAGTAGAGTGTAAATAACGGATAGCTGTTCTCCACATCCCCTGCAGAGGGATCTTGAATAGCCAGTCAGCAGGTGGGAGCGTGTCGCATGAGTGGGGCCTATACGCCGTCTAGCTAAAACAACTTGTATTAATTTATTGTGTGAATCAGTTCTGCATCGTCGCAACTATGGTTTTAATGCGTGTGGTTTGTTGGCTGTCTGTTCACTGCAATGTGTTTGCCATGTTTTACGAAGTTGTTCTTTTATGTGTGGCTTGAGGTCGGTGTAGGTTACTGCTGTTATGAATAATGTGTTTCTGAGTGCAGCAGCAACTGCTCTTTCATCTTCCAGCTCATTTCCGCCAATGAGAGGGTGACCTGGAATCCAGCAGACAGTCACATCAACATTTGAGGCATGTGCTGGCGTGATGGTCGTCAAAACAATATTCATGACGTGGTTTTTGAGGGTTTTTAGGAGTGATAACGGGCTTATGACGTCAAGGGAGATAGTGTAAATGATTGATTTCTGAATAGGATATTTAACGAGCTGGTTTACGACGAGTAAAACTCCACATGAATCCGCTGTAAAAAACTGCAATTCGCATTAATCTTCCTTGAAACATTAAACTTGGGTCCATGCACTGCACACGACACGGTTGAGGCATTTTTAGAGGCGTCGTTGTAAACGTTTGTACACTGGTATTCCTTCTGCAGAGACATAAATTGATGCAGAATGGCATTTCTTGGTACCGTGTTGTCAGTTTGGATGGAAGACAGGTTACTCGACACAAGACGAAGGTGCCATGGTGGTACGAAATCAGTGAAATATGAGTTGGATGTGTTTATGTTAATTCAAAAGTCTAAGCTTAATTCACCAAGTTGCCACTCGCTCCTAGAGTATTTTATACCTCCAATTCGTGCACTAAGAGCTGCGAAGGCATTGTGGGGACTTGGAAAAGAACACAAATCACACAGGGAAGAAAGTTTCAGAATTACTAAAAGGTAGTTGAAGAAAGGTGATCAAAATATAGGTATGAAACCAACACTTTGGCAGTGATTTTATTGATTGTAGAGTTTAACGCGCGGTCGCTTGACAGGCACTGTGGCGCGCCGTAGTGGAGGGCTCCGTAATAATTTTTACCACCTCAGTATGTGTAAAATGCACCGAAGTCTCGAACACACGGGCGTTATTGATTCTCGCCTTCACAAGGAAATGAACAGCAGGGGCCCCGAATCAAACCCGCGTACTCGCGCTCAGCAGCACAACACCTTAGCCACTGAGCCACCGCGGCGGGTAATTTGGCGGTGGTTTAGCGGGTAGTGTTTAGACAACCTTAGCCATAAACATTGTTGCAAAGAATACGTTTTGTTGTCTATGGATGTTGTGTACGGTATTAAGCCTCATTGTAGAGTTATAGCCGAACAGAGGAACGGTCCCGGTACCGTACCTTGTAGGTTGCCGCCACCACTGAGCCTTGTCCGAGGCGACAAAACTGCTTGCGTAAATGCGTAATTGCACTGATCGTACACCATCACCACACCGGGAGCGATCCTTTGCCCTGCTGAAACTCCACACTAAAAAAAAACATTCAGGCAGGTGGCCGACATTCGGAGTTGGTGACACGTACAAAATCATCTATTGTTCTGTTATCAGACCCGGATCTTGATTTTGTCTGGCGTGAAATATCATACCTGAACATTGGTTTTGTTTTCCATGCAGAAATAAAATTCTCTCCGATTTTCTGAATAAAAGGTATGATGCATTAAAGGCGATAAAAGAGCCTTCTGTTTGGTTGCAATGATCGTGTACGGTTTGCATAAGAGGCACTGGGCACGTGCCCTTACAATTGAACTAATTACGTTGCATGAACAGGGCGAGGCGACTGCACACAAGGTGGTGTGTAGATATAGATAAAGATATATAAACACTTGAAATTGCTAATACATTGTAAATTTTTACAGCGCCGGAGTTAACAAGCAGGACTGGGGATACTGCTGTGACTGAACAAGAAGATACAAATCGTGGTGAGTTAACTGGCTTCGAAGCCAGATCTCACATTACCCTCGGCACGATTTAGAATGCATCATCACGGTAGTGGTAGTGTCGCAGTCGGTTTGCACACGATCTGCACGGTAAGCGTGTGCTTTCACTTTGGGAACTCATACAAATATTTGGCAAGCACTGTAGTAGAACGCAACCGATGACGTGGCCCATTACGCTTGCCTAAAGAAGCTTGTAGCGACGATCTCCTCTTGTTCGGTCAGCAATATACCCTTCATATTTAAACACTGCCTGGCGGTACTGATACATCTAAATTGCAGCTCTGGAGGTGCGAAATGACCGTGCCTAAATGTAACTTTTTAGCGTACTAGAAGCTAACCAGCTGAGATGAAGGTGTCATGGTGTATTTAGTGTTATAACATGGAAAAGGCTGTTCGAAAACATTGGGTAGCGGGATTATGAGTTGGCAACACATGCTCACCCACCGCTAGCCTAGTTGCCTCTAACTGATATAAAGGCGCTCAGCTGAATATTGCTCCAAAAGAACAGCAAGCAAAATGTGTGCAGATGAATAAAATGCTTGCTGCAAAAATTTATGGCATCCGTTAGGCTGCAGAAAAGCGACGTGTAGGTCACATCGCAAATACGAAAATATAAATTCTGTGGTCCTTCAGACTTCACTAATATAAAACACATTGGAAGATTGCGTTTTTATAACTAAAACGTGGAGTAGTTTAAAATAATGCTGATCTGTTTTAGGTTTATTCCGATTTCTAATAACTTTATAAACAATTTTATGGCTACTCTATAGAAGATATGTCAATATACTTTGTTATAAGCCATTAAACGCTGAAGCTGAATTGCGCGCACGCACCAACTGGATTTTACGTGTGGAAGAAATTCGCCACATCTAACTGACCCTATAATATAGCATGACTTAATAGGTACCACAGGGTAAAGTACTTAGCGCGAGCAGATTATCTTAGGAAGTACATCGTAAGGAAAATTGGCCGATTTGAACATTATCTTTGTTTTTTGTGTATGTGGACAATACCACTTCGAATCACAAGAACCCGCAAATACTAAGAGTTAATAACAAGAACGTTTGCGCGGAAAAGAAATGTATGAGTGAAGCCCGATTTCTCGAAGTTTTGCAACCGAAGAATATAACAAGTTTTCTCTTACAGGTACGCGATTGTGTGAAATGTATGTATATGACAGAAGCCTTACAAATGTGTCCAAGGCATGCAGATTGGAATATTTTAATCACTGTGATCGTGTTCATCGATTTTACACCAGCCTGTGCGAGCCTAGGCCGACCAGAAATCCTCAAACAACAAAGACAACCACAAGTTCAGAATAAACAACTGGCCTGCTCTCTCTACGTTTTGCGAAGCATGTATTGAACAACGTTCTTTGTCTCGGTATGTGTCCATGGCAGCGCGTGGGTGGCCGTGTTTCTGGCCCGTATTACGTCGAATGCACTGCTGCGCATATATGTGAAAGAAACAGGCTTTCTGCCGCTGCAAAGGTCTTGGTCTGCGACCACTGAAGTGGCAACCACGTTGGCCATGAAGCGCCTCTAAAGTTGCGATTGGTGATTTTGTATGTAGGCTTTGTGGCCAGTTGTACTTACTAAGGCACGAGAGTAAATTTTGTAATCGCCAGTAATTCTGCGGCGCTACTCAAAATATTCAACCATTGCTGAAAGTTGGGTTAGGAGGAGCGGCGTTTCTAGAAACTCCCACTCCCTGCCCTCCATTTCTTAGTTTTACCCGAAACAGAGTTGTTAATGCTCATCATTTAAACACATATTGCTAGCGAAAGCAAGACAGATGACTAATGGAGCCCACAGGTTGCACTCACGACTATGTGGCTTTTTTAGATGCGAAGGCATCTCATTCACTCGCCTTGTCCCTCCATCCAGCGCCGTCGTCGGCGTCCACACCTCCCCACAGCGGCGTCCACAGCTGCGCTCTCCGCCGCTCATCCCCTCTCCTCTCCGATAGCGAACACTCTCTCGCGACCCGCCGCGGTGGCTCAGTGGCTAAGGCGTTGCGCTGCTGAGCACGAGGTCGCGGGTTCGATTCCCGGCCGCGGCGGCCGCTTTTCTGATGGAGGCGAAAAGCAAAAACGCCCGTGTGTACGAGATTTCGGCGCACGATAAAGATCCCCAGGTGGTCAAAATTAATCCGGAGCCCTCCACTACGGCGCGCCTCATCGCCTGCGTTGCGTCGGCGCGTTAAACCCCACAATCAATCAATCAAATCACTCTCTCGCGAGGGGCATTGAATTGGATTCGATTGGATTAGCTTGGATTGGCTTGGCTTGGCTTGGCTTCGCTTGGCTTGGATTGGATTTCGATTGGATTAGATTAAAGTGGATTGTGTTGGATTGTGTTGCGTAATAGCCGCGGCAGACGCACTGGCGGCGGCGCGTCCCCTCACCGTTATGCGCGCTATAAAACGCGGTGCCTGCGCCGCTCCGCTCCATCGTTTCAGCGCCGTTCCTCCGCTGTCCAACGCTGCAACGTGAACCCCCTATGCGTCGCATCTACACAGGGGTTTCCGCGAGGGGAGGTGGTAGTTTTTCTTCCTTGCCTTGTTTTTGCCAATCAAGCGGGTTGAAGAAAAAAGCAGACAAGACAAATGCATGTCGCTGCTGCTCGAGAACCATTTGCGTCCATACAAGACCCATGACGCATACTCCCTCAGGAGATTTATATAAACGGAAAATACCATGCGCACAGGTAGGGTACATGCACATACTCAGGATTTGTTCTTGTAAATGACAACTCTACAAAATGAGGCATGACATTCTGTCCTTTCAAATTCACGAATATTTCAAAGGCGTGGTACAATAGCTCGCTGTCTTGGTGGTGTTACCTTGTCTTTAAACGGCCTTCAATTAAAACAGTCTTTACATAAAAAAGATTCTTACCCGATTACGGGGCTCTGTGAAAATACTTTTTAAAATGTTTAGAAAGGTTTTTGCAGCCACACACGGGAAAAAAAGGACTGAAACTTGAAGACGAGGGTATAGAATGCCAGTTACAATAAAAATCAATTGAATTAGTGAAATACCTTAATAAACGAGCGGTCCTGAGGCCCTGGGGGAGCAAGGATGAGGGGAAAAGCGGGAAGGTCACAGCTCACAAAATAAACACCGTTGCAGTCTTGGGTCCTGTTTCCTACCTCTGCGGCGCGATGCTCAGAAAGTGGAGCGACACGTCGTGATGCGACGAGGCTTTAATGGAATCTAGAAAGAGAGGACGCGAGCCGGCACAGCCACGAGAGCATGCGACAGCTCGTGAGAAGCAGAATGAAATGATGCTGACTAGCGTCGTGTGCTCCAATGGGGATGAAGAGGAAGTCACAACAGGTCCCAATCACAACATTACTACACTTAAGTCAGCCAGTGGCACCAAAATGCACAGTTCACGCTGTAGACAAAGACGTTCACACTGTAGACAGTACACGCAGAAGACAATTCACACTCTAGAAGTAACAGGGAAATTGAGCAGACCACTACACCAATTTGTCAAGATCGTGAGCCTTGCGAGGGGGCCGTGCTGTTCAGGTACAGTCCACATGGGCTCTGAATTTTCTCACTTTCTGCGGCGATAATTCTACACTCACCTCGGAAAGAACCATTGATTCGAGTGTCTCCAACCATCCGCTACCTGAGGACACCACATTTTGGAAGGTAGGAGCCCTGGCGGGCCTTTTCCGGCCAGCTTTTCTATCTCAAGCGGCCCAGCCAAGCTAACCCTAATTCGAACACGGCGCACCGAGGAACGGCGGCGCCGGCTGCCTCAAGCTTAACCGAGGTTAGGCCTAGCGTCCGGCGGTTCCGGCCAACGATCCAGGCATGGACTGGGACGTGGAAGACACCGAGAACATGGACAACACCCATCATGAAGAAGAAGCACCCGAGAAAGACGACTGGGTAGAACAACGAAGAAGACGAAACAAGAAGAAAAAGTCACAATCCATCAACCCCGATGTAGAAAGCCCCAAGCCGGACATGACATCCACATCAAGGTCACAAATTAAGCAACAGAAAAGACTCCCTCCCCTACCAAGAGATGACTACAAAATCATCATACGCCCAAGGGGAGCACTCAAACTGTCTAACCTAGAGATCGTTCACCTCTCACGAGCGGTCGCTGAAAAGACGCAACACGGCAGCAAGCGGACAGCGAAAGCCTTCTTCCAAACACGCGTACACGAAGTACAGAACATCGCCATCGTAAGCACTCCGGACGAAGACCTGGCACGAAACATTCGAGACTTACAATCACTACATATATTAGGCAACGAGTACGAAATCACTGCGTACATCGCTGCCCCGGATGACTCATCACGTGGAGTGGTACACGGCATTCCACCAGGAACTCCAATCAGCGAACTCATCGACAACCTCCACGCGCCTGGATACGAAATATTAACCGCCCGAATGCTTGGAAAGACATCGACGGCCCTAGTAACCTTCGCCGGAAAGCGGGTGCCCAGAGGCGTCATCTTCGAACACGCGATGCTCTCCTGTAGCCTGTATCGGCCCACACGCCCCGTATGCTACGTCTACCATGAAGTAGGACACCGCGTCGACGTGTGCCCAAACCCGGACACCGTGAAATGTGCAGTGTGTGGTCTCTCCAACCCCGCGAAGGAACACGAGTGCACACCTCGGTGCGTCCTGTGCAAGGGTGCACACCCCACGGGCGACAAGAGCTGCCCTGAGAGACTGGTCCGACGCTCACCACCGTCACCTCAGATGAGCCAACACCAAAGCCGAAGAGACACCTTCAACAATGACCAGTCACGATCCTTATCCCGAGGACCTGCCGGAGCCGGAGCGAGCCATCGGTCCAGCTCCAAAAGGCAACCTGCCCAACAGCGACCAGCTACCATGGAGCCCAGCGGATCCGGTCAACGGCACGGGAATGGCAAGGTGAGCTGGTCAGCACGGCTCTTCCCACAAAACAATCAGAACAAACCGACTCAATCCTCATCTCAACAGACCACCGACATTAACCAGCAACTAGCCGAAATAATAGGTCAACTCAGAGAATTAAGAGCTGAAACCAACAGCTAAGAGAGGAAAACAGACAACTGAAAGCATTGCTAATTATCAAAAATTCAATCCCTTCACCTCAAACCCACACACAAATCGAAAACGAAACAACTCCCCAACCCATGAGTGACCCCTGTCCCACACCAGCTCCTGCCGAACCCGTAACAACATTAGAACGAACAGTAGCTGGTCTCTCCGAAGCCATCATGCAGGTTCAGCAGCAAATGAAGGAAATAGTGATGCAAACACAGCAACTGCAACAACACAGCACCCTAAACGAAGAAAACATGAAAAAACTATGGCAACATATGCAACACACTAACCTAAAACAAACTACCCCTGAGCTAAACGAGGTTGATCAAGGCAACCGCAAGAAAGTAAAACTTAACGTTAGCCCAGAAGCACTGCCTCTGCCTTCTGACACAATGGATGATTATGAATAAGCCAATTCAGCCAAACAGTAACAACCTAACAATCTGGCAGTGGAACTGTCGCATGTATAAACAGACAAGTGGCGCTTTACACCAATACATACGGCACGTAGAAGACCGCCCAGACGTAATAGCCATACAAGAAACTGGATCTACACCATTACAACCAGGCTATAGCACCCACACATCATCCCCAAATAGCAGAATAGCCACGCTTGTCGCAAGATACCTTACAGTCGTACAACATACAATAGATGGCAGTGATATTGATCACATCCTTATAGAGATTCTGCCCACCAAAAGGGGTCAGCCTAGTCTTTTTGTACTGAACTTATATAGTCCTCCGAGCCGCAAGAAAGAGCACTTCGATTACCTATTTGCTACAACCCTGAAACTGGTCAAGAGAAACGCAGTGGTCATCCTGGGAGATTTTAATGCGCCACACCCGGCCTGGGGATACGGCAAAGCAACCACAAAAGGAAACAAGCTATGGGAACTCATCCATCAACAAGGCCTGACCCTTTACACGGGTCCTAACTACCCAACAAGAATTGGTAACAGCATAACACGAGACACCTGTCCTGACCTGACGATGACGAAAAACCTTTCAAGAGCAGAATGGCACAACTCTGAAGAGACACTTGGGAGCGACCATTGTATTCTCGTCACCACAGTCCCTCTCACGTGCAAGAACCATCCCGTAAAGAAAACACGCCTCGTCAACTGGGATGCATTTCGAAAGCAGAGCGAAAACAACCCCTCTTCAGAGATTACCAACATAGAAGAGTGGGTTCGTGATCTGCACGAAGACGTATCCAACCAATCCAAGGAGCTGACTTCATCGAGAGAAAAACCAGCCTTCGACCCCCATTTACTTCACCTCTGTCAAGCCCGAAGAAGTATGCTCAGGAGATGGCGCCGACAGAAACTGAATAGGAGACTCAAAATTCGAATAGCAAAAATTACGGAAGACGCCGCCAAGTACGCAGCGGAACTCATGCGGCAAAACTGGAACGAACTCTGCAACAAACTCCAAGGCACGTTAGGTAGTGAAAAAACCTGGGCGCTATTGCGAAATCTCCTGGACCCTACAAAAAGCCGATCAGCTACGCAAAACACCATCAAGAAAATCATGCACCAACACCCAGGAACCAACCAAGACATCCTTGATGCTCTACGGGACAAATATATAGGTCAACAGCAACCGTCGGACAAGCCAGAGGAGTACAGAGGCGACCCCAACGAAGACCTGGATAGACCAATCACCCTCTCTGATGTCAAGCAGGCGGTTCAGGCCCTCACCAATAACACCACACCGGGAGCAGATAAGGTCACGAACCGCATACTCCGAAACTTAGACGATACCTCCATACAGGCCCTTACAACTTATTTCAACCACCACTGGGAAGAAGGCACACTGCCAAGAGAATGAACTCACGCTGATATCGTCCTGATTCCCAAATCAGGCAAGCCACCCAAGCTGGAAAACCTGCGGCCTATTTCCCTAACCTCTTGCATAGGCAAACTGTTCGAGCACGTTGTCCTAAACAGACTTCAGCCTTACATAGAAAACAATAACTTTTTACCACCAACAATGTTTGGTTTTCGTCCGCACCTTAGCACACAAGATATTCTCCTCCAACTCCACGAAGAAATTACGCAGCAGATCTCTCCCTGCAGCACCAAAGCCATCCTGGCATTAGACCTCAAGGCTGCATTTGATAACGTCAGTCACAAAACCATACTCAGAAACCTCAGCGACATAAACTGCGGGAAACGTACTTTCGCGTACATCAGCGCCTTCCTCCGCAACCGTACCGCCACGGTCGGCATAGGGGACCTCAGAACCCCCCCTCTTCCTACTCCAAACAAGGGAACCCCGCAAGGAGCTGTATTGTCGCCAACACTCTTTAACATAGCGATGATGAAACTTCCAGCTCAACTCGCGGCGATAGAGGGCGTGCACCACGCTATATACGCCGACGACGTCACCATATGGGCAAACATCGGCTCGGACGGCGAGATACAGGAAGCCCTGCAGCGTGCGGCCGACATTGTCCAACAGTACGCGCGCAACAGTGGTCTTGAGTGTGCGCCGGAAAAGTCGGAACTACTCTTGATGCAGAAAAAATGCGGAAAAATTTCATACGATCCTCCTCAAATCTCCCTCACATTGGACAATCAAGACATTCCACAAGTACAGACTATCAGAATCCTCGGACTCTACCTTCAACAAGATGGCGGTGGATCGCACGCACTTCAGCGACTCAAGCACAGCACAAATCAAGTCATCCGCATCATGAGCCGAATCGCAAACAGGCGCCATGGTCTTAAAGAAGAAGATACCACCCGTCTAGTACAAGCACTCGTCATCAGCCGGGTAACTTACACCGTACCCTACATCACAATAAACAGGGGACAACAGGAGCAATTAGAATCCCTCGTCCGGCAACCCTACAAGAGAGCCCTAAATCTTCCACCCACCACCTCGACGCAGAAACTACTGGCTCTCGGCGTCCACAACACGGTAGAAGAACACGTTGCTGCACACCTCGTCAGCCAACGAGAAAGACTCCAACTGACCGCGACGGGCAGGCAGGTTCTCGAACGCTTAGGGTATCCAACACAAACTGCAGGCCATAACCACACGATGACACTCCCACACATGTATCGCGACAAAATCCACGTAAGACCTATACCTAAAAACATGCATCCTGATTACAACCAGGGGAGACGAGAAGCCCGCGCCCGTGCTCTCCAAATCAAATTTCAAAAATCCAAAGACGTGCGGTACACCGACGCAGCCAGCTACCCAGGGAGGCCAGCTATGGTCATCAGCGTTATTGATGAGGACATGCGAGAACGAACGACCGCGACAGTGAGTACACCACGCCCTTTAGAAGCAGAGGAAACGGCAATAGCACTAGCCATCACGTCAGCCCTGCGAACCAAACACTTAACAGTAGTATCCGACTCGCAAGCAGCCTGTCGCAGCTTTAGCAAAGGCCGAATATCTAAAATCGCCCATAAAATTCTGACTAAACATTCGCCCAGTCAACTACCCACAACTTCAGTAATCTGGACACCAGGACACAGCACCCTGGACGGGAACGAACGAGCGCATGCATCAGCCCGAGCTATGATTATCCGGGCATCGCCACCTCAAGACGACCAGTCCACAGTTCCAGTGCCAATCCCTTTGACATATCATGATATTCTGCAACATCAGCGTTTAAGTCGCCGCTCTCTTCCTCCGCCGCACAAACACCTAACCAAAGAGGAGACAGTAGAGTGGCGCTTGTTGCAGACGAACACCTACCCACATCTCAGCCTCCTCCACTCGATGTACCCCGCTATCCATCCGTCAAATCAATGCCCACTGTGCGGGCGAGAAACAGCTACTCTTTACCACGTCACATGGGCCTGTCCCGAAACTAAGACAGTTCCCGTGAATGACAATCCAAGGAGTGAACAGTGGGAAGCCGTGCTGTCCAGCTCGACCCTGGAAGATCAGCGCAGACTGGTCGAGAGGGCCCGGGCGGCAGCCAAAGCTACAGGGGCACTTGAATGAGGGCTCCTCTCACTTGGGAAGACGAAAATCTAGTTTTTGCCACCAATAAAGTTTTTCCTCCTCCTGTCAAGATCGTTTTCAAGGCCGTACTGTGTGATTGCTTCTAGTGTGGTGGGATTGCTGCGGACACGGCTATGTTCTTGTTCAGTTGCAGTTGCGGGACCCAGAGTTAGAAGCTGATGGCGATTACGGCCGAATAATACACAAACCCAAATAAACTGGTAAAGTTTTGGCGTGCCGTCACAAATACAGTGCGATCCGAATAACGCCATCCGCGCTGTTCGGACCCTGCTGGAGCTGTCCACGTAATATTAACGGCCGGGGTGTACGTTCGCATGCAATTTATTGGCAAATACTTTTCCCGGATGCGAGAAGCGCCTGAGAGGACCAAGGATGACAACCGGAGTTTGTTCCTGTAAGTACTTTGTGCTGTCCGTTTTGAGGTGATGAAGCTAGATTAGCCAGTCTGCTTGGTGAGAGAGAGAGAAAGAGAGAGAGAGAAAGAGAGAGAGAGAGAGAGTAGACGTGTTTATTGCGAATAGCAATGGGGAGGAGTCCTCAGTTCAAGACCCCTTGAGCTTTCCCAGCCTCAACAGCCCTCAACACCAGCAGGCGCTGGTCATCGAGGTCGGAGCTGGTCAGAGCTCTCTTCCAAAGCTCGTAAGAAGAAATGAAGGAAGTTTGCGAATGTAGGGTGGCATCGGAGCAGCTCCCTAGTAGGTGAAAGAGTGTACCTGGGTTTTCACAGAACCGGCATAGCGGGGAATATACGGTGGTTGCAATATATGACATTCAGTGGGATGGGGAAGGGTGTTCGTCTGGAGGGTATGGAGCTATGTTCCTCCTCTTTTGCTAGGTGTTTGGGCGTTGCTGAGTAGGTGATGCGTCCTAACTTATAGTGCGGTGTTATCTCGTGATAAGTGATCAACGAGGTTGGCCTCTCCTCCCCTCTTCCCGAAGCCCGGAAGAATAAGTCTGGGGCCAACAGGTGGGTGGTTTTGTGTTTCCGGGAACGGCAGACTGGGCGGGTGCCCGTATAATCGCGATGGATCTGTCTGGTGTACACTGCAGATGAGTTGGTGGATTGTCCTGTAAATTCGCCCGCACGAGAAGTTGCGGCACGCTTGCTGCGAATCTAAGATGATTACTTTGGCTTTAGTTTGCGCCATGGTGGGAGCGATGGCCGCTTCTTCTGCCTGTGAGAGATCGTACCCGGGAAGGGCCAGGCTGCTGACGTGCTTATTCTGCTGGACAAACACGGCTGTAAATGCTCTTATTCCGGCATAGGAAGACGCCTCCTTGCATGCAGTGGTAGGTTCTCTCCCGTGGTTTGTGTGGATGGCCTTGGCTCTCGCTTCCCTGCGCCTAGTGTTTTTGAGGAGAGGTGAAACGTACAGGTGTTTCCTGATATTGCGGTCGCGATATCTCATTTGAGGTGTCTGACGCTACAGAGGGAATGTGAGCCCCAGACGAGGGAGAAGAATCCTCCCGGTGCTTGTGACTCCCACCCTCAAACTTTGGCTAACAAATGGGCTTCTATGAGCTCGTCGGCAGTATTGTGCACGCTGAGCTTCAATAGCTTGTCGGTGGCCATGCTGACGGGATGTCCGAGGGCCTGTTTGTAGGCCTTCCGAATGATAAAATCCAGCCTTTACATTTCTGATTTGGAGAGAAGAGCCTAGGGTTCGGCGTATGTAATTCTGGAGATTATGTATGCTTGAAGTAAAAAGGACACACCTACCAAAAAACTAGTATGAAACCTTTAAAACAACAACAAACAAGATGTTTCGGCTTCGCTACGGAAGCCTTGTTCACAATGGGGTGAATGAAAGTTCATGGATGCTTATGTTCTCCTCAGCACGTGGCGTAAGCAGCGCGTTTACGACGAGGGGAGCCCCCCTTGCTCCCCAGTTAAGCGTGAAACGTGTACTCTGTATCTCTAGAGACTAAAAATAAAGCTGCGATCAAACGTTTCTTTCTTGGCCAATGACTCTTGAAAAATTCCAATCAATCCCATGTCCCGTTGCACCCACGTTGTCGGCAAAAGCATTTGACGCTACTCGCTTCTTTTTTACATCATTCTGATGCTGCCGCAATCACTGTATAAAGTTGGCCGATTCACCAATGTATATGTAGTCGCAATCTCCTCAGGAAATTTTGTGTACCAACCAGGAAACGATTCTCTGGGAAGCATGTCCTCACCGCCCACGAGTGCGTGCCTCAGCTTACACACAGGCACGTGTGGCAGCCCGACGTCATAACTTCGCAGCACGCGGGACAAGGTATCGCTTACACCAGGGACGTAGGAAATCGCAGCACGCTTTCTTGGTTGTGGATCAGCCGGTCGGACAGGATTGGACTGGCTGCGTTTCACTCCATTCAAGAACGCCTTGGGATAGCCGCTTGCCGAGAGATCGTTTCGCACCCTCTCGAGGTGTGTAAAACGGTCTTCTGCTTTTGTACAAATGTAGTTCGGACGGTTGAACAGGCAAACAGCAACATACCTTGTGTGAGCATGAGGATGAATGGACCGAAAATTTAAATATTGACCACTGTGCGTGTTCTTTCGGTACACGTTAACCCAAAGTGCTTCATCGTCTCTTGAGAACGTTCATAAATGGGCGTCTATTGTCTACCTCCGAGGCTTCTATGAAATGAATGGCTCTTTCTTGACTGTTGAGATGCGGAGTGAACGAAGCCAAAGCACTGCGGCGAATCACGCACAAACAGTCGTCCACATATCACAGATAATGTTTTGGGCTTCGACTGAAGGAAGCGAGTGGGCGATTTTCCAACCAATCCATCGTAACATTGGCAGTAGTAACAGAGACGGAGGCACCCATTACCATACCGTAGACTTCCCCGTAGAAGACATTGTCGACGCAGAATTACGTGTTTGCAAGGCAAAAGCAGAGGAACCTCTTGAGGTCATGAGCACTAATCCGGCAAAGTCCGGTTGGTTTCTGGAAAGGTGTTGCATGCTTCCACAAACACGTCAGCCGGAATCAAGGTAAATAGCGACACAACATCTAAACATACTATCACCTCGTCGTCGTCTATAACCACGTCACGAGCTTTTTTAATAACATCAAGGGAGTTGGGGAGCCATTTCCGACTAGCGGAGACAGAATTTTGTGCAGTTATCTGTACAAAATGTGGAGCGGGAACCGGGTATAGTCAACAATTGGACGCAGGGGGACGATAGGCTTGTGAACCTTCGGTAAACCTTAGAGTACAGGTACTGCGCCATTTTGACATAGAAGCCTATATTACAGAGACTTGCGCTGCGGAGGTACGAAGCGGAATAAATCCACCAGGAGTCCCTCTCAGTACCTCTGTACTTTCATGAAAGGGTCGAGTGAGCCTGACTTATGTGTCCTGGCCACGAAGGAGAGCCAGCATCTTGCTTTTGTAGAGAGCCCTGTCAATTAGTACTGTCGTATTCCCCTTGCCAGCAGGAAGAATCACAATTTCGCTGTTCGCCTTAAGTCACTTGGCAGCCTTCAGTTTCTCCGCAGAAAGGAGCGAGATTAACTTCCGCCGGTGCAGCCCAGAATCACACCAATAGCGGGGGTGCGCCCTTCGTCATGGCGGGATGGACCAAATGGGTTTACAGCACACTCCACTATACACACAACACTTCTGACAGCAGAGGCGGGTGCAACATTGAAGTTCAGGCCCAGCTCCAGCACGTAGGCCTCGGCAACGTCTACTTTGTCCGAGGAAAGGTTGTGCACCGTAGTTTTGCTTTGCGGACGGTGAGGCCTGGCTTTTTCCTGAAAGCCTGCCAAGCTTGACACTATGTACGGACTCGGACCGACGAGCGTGCACATTGGCTTCAAAGTTGGCGTGCAGCTGGATGCTTCCAAACTGCTCCGGGCGGTAGTTCTCCAGGCGGCGTCGAACAAAGAACACTTCCTTTTCTACTTTAGAATAGCATCACGATCGTCCAGTATTCTCCCCTGTAGCAACATTCTTTCTGCGTTTGCGACGACGCTATAACCAAACTTGGAAGGTACAGGCCTGTTCAGGTGCAATGAGCGCAGAATGGGTCCCTGTGCTTTGCAGGCTAGGTTGGAGTCCAGGTGTTTATGAAATGCAGCAACGCGGGCTGTGAGGAATAAATAACGGCGAATTTCGGTGATTACGGGTTGGCCATACGCCCGGCGAAGGCCTTTGAAGTCGAGAGTTGGACGGAAACCTGTCAGGTCGGGAGACATGTTGATGCAAACAGGGGACACCGACCAAAAGAAACTGTTAAAACCTTTAAAACAACAACCAACAAGCCATTTAGGCTTCACTAACTTATTCACAAGCCTTATTCACAATGGGGTGAAGGAAAGTTTATGGACGCTTATGTTCTCTTCAGCACGTGACGTAAGCAGCGCTTGTACGACGGGAGGAGGGACCCTGCACTGTGCTTAGGCGTGTGACGTGTGCTCTGTATCTCCAGAGACTCGAGGTAAAGCCGCGATCTGCAGTTCCTTTCTTGGCCGATGATTCTTGAATTATCTCGATCAGTCCCATATCCCCATATGGCAAGGGCATTCGACGCTACTCGCTCCTTTTTTACATCATCGTGATGCTGCCACAATCTCAGTTTAAAGTTGCCAGATTCACCGATGTAGTGTAGTCGCAATCTGCGCAAAAAATGCACATGCACAGAGATACATGCGTGCGCATGTGTATGTGCATGTGCGTGAGTGCGGACGTGCGTTCATGTGGGCGTGGTAGATCCTAGGCTAACGCGAACTGTTATGATGTATTGGTGCGCAAATGAAAAAAAAAAAACGTGGCAACGACACGCAGACAGGCCTTAGAAAAAGACAATAGATGAAGTATAATCGAAAAGGGACCATGTTGGGCTAGTTGGTGGTGAGATACAAAGAAAGGAACAGCGCATATTTTGATGAAGAACGAACAGAAACACACACCACAAGCGCGTGATTGTCAACTGATCACTTTATTTCAAGTTGCGGAAAATAAATAGGACGCTTAAGGGAAAGAACAAGGAACGCGTTCAGAAGAGAGGCGAAGATTGCCTAATTTGTCAAACCATTACGGCATCAATGAACTTATCGCCACATTCCCTTTTTCCTAGCCTCGAAGAATGCGATTTACTCTAGCGTGGTACCTATTGACGGCACGCTGACACATTTATCACCTGCTCTTGCAATCCTTGCAGATGTAAGGTCCCTCGTCGCTTGGTTTCTGCTCTTAAAAATTACCGTTGTTTTTTTTTCAAACTCAGTTAATACGAGAAGCACAGAGCATGCAGTCACGCATATGCTGCCCCACGGGGCCTTGTGATAGTCAACGGACATTATTGTCACGCTCTTATAACCATTTATTTAGGCATCGGCCTGTCTAGCCTATGTATTCCTTACCACAGACCATAGGGATCCGGTACACAACGTCGTTTTCACATTCAGTGAACTTTTTCTTATGCTTTGTAGTGCACTTTGGTTTTTCTCTGCGAACGGGGTTGCTTCTATTTATTAGCTGGGTTAACTTTATTTGTGCCGATTATACTACGCGGACGTCAACACACTGACCAATCTTCGTGAAATAGTGGGAGAGCTTATGGAAGTACGGGATTACCGCTATCTTTTTCTTGTATTGAGGTGTACCTGCGAGTTCGTCATGGCGGTTTATGCTGCGTCTTTTTATTTTACTAACCAGGCCTTCAGCCACTGAAACAAACAGCGTACTAAGGTATCCAGGATTGCTGAGCTGGACAATTTGCGAATGGAAACTTTTCTGGGTCATGTGTAGACATGATTTCGTGAGATCGTTAGTGAGGCACGAGTCGCTATGCTTCTTTTTACAAGTTTTGAAGTAGCTGGATTAAATAGTAACGATGGCTTTTTTAGTGTGAGCTACACTAGCCGAGGTGAGCAGTTTTGTGTGGCTCCTGGAGAGATGTGCTGGGGTGGCGGCCCGGTCCACTTGATGATCATGCGAGGGGTGGCCGGGGGTGGAACCGACGGCTTATACATCGCAGCAACACCGGCATGCGCCCATGGTCTCTAGTTTCTATGGTCTCTAGTAAGTACAACGAAAAGAGCACAGAGAATACGCAGACCCTTCTCGCGCGCGCAAAAAGACATTTTCAGGATAAAACGTTCGTATTTGGGCACAATTGAAACACTAAAAAAAAAACAGAATAGAAGACAAAAAATAGAAACCACGTGCTCTGGTACATGAATGACAGGTTGTTTTGGTCTTCAAGCAGAAAAAATTGAGAAGTTGAAAAGAGGGCTACAGGACATGGCCAACGAAAGGCAAGTGCAAAACAGTGGTAAGACCTTATTGCAAAAACAGGGTGAGCAGCAATTGACGGAAAGTATTGTCTGATACAGATGCAATGTTGTCTGGAAGACCATTCCACAAACGTATGGCGTGAGGGAGAGCAGAAGATTTGAATGGAACAGTTGACGTATATAACCGCGTCGAACTGAGGTGATAATGCAACCTACGTGAAGTAATGGAAGGAACATCAAGGTGAAGTGGGTAGGTCTATTGCTGTAGACGTATTAGTGAAAGAGGCAAAGAAGGGAAATGTCACGGCGGGTTCTCAGAGGTTGAAGTACAAGGCCGTACCTAATTTGAGTTATGCTGCTGCGATAGTCGTGATTGCTTGAAATTAAATGCGCCCCCCCCATTCTCAATCACCTCTAGAATATTATTAGGTAGTTGTGGGGAGGGGACCAGATAAATGCCGCGAATTCAGGCTGTGGGCGGGCGAAGGTTTGATATGCTAGTTGACGGACGTGTGTGGGACAGCTATGTAAATTACGGCGTAGACATCGTAAAGATTACGAAGCTTTAGCGCTTACGGTGGCAATGTGGTGGGACCAGGAGAGGTTTGGTGTGAAATAGATTCCAAGGTACTTATACGAAGATTCCTGTGACAGTGGGTGGTTATTGATTGTGTAGCGATAGTAATAATTCTTTTGCTTGCGCGTAAATGATAATATTTTACATTCTTCGTGTTCAGTGACATTAGCCATTCCTTTTACCAGTCTTTAATTTCATGAAGTCGTTTTTCAGTGTTAAGTGGTCGTTGGGGGAGCATTTAGGACGATAAATTATGCAATCGTCAGCGAAAATTCGCATGCAGAATGAAGTGTTACTTGGCAGATCGTTTATTCAGATTAATAAAAGTAGGGGGCCGAGAACGCACCCTTGTGGTACACCAGACGTTACGTGGGGAAGGTCGGATTGAGTAAACTGCTGACAAAGTGAAAGGAAGTTACGGTTACAGGGGCGTACTTCTAGTTTCATAGCTGAATAATTTCTAGTAGGCCTTGTCTTTATTAGCAGTTATGACGAGGGGCCTGAAGTTGGTGGTATGGCCTTTTGGGACACTTCTACTCTCAGCAAATTAACCTGGTAGCTTAATCTTTCACCTTGTACTGATTTTATATGGGGAATATGACCGCGGTCCTCATTGTGCGTATCTCTGAGCATGCTATTCTGCTATGTAATTTTGCGTTCTACCGGCTGGCTGTGTCGGGTAAAATTTCCGTCAAGTGCCATCACACCTGACTTGTTTTTAGAGTTTCTAGTCTTCCAAAGCGTTTTGTTCAGATGGTATATATGGCACACTAATGAGGAAGCACTTGCTGTTAATAGACAAAGCCTGTCTCTAGGAGCTTTGAAAATGTGGCGTTGTAGTTGAAAGTTGCCTTTGACTGCTCCAAAACAACTTTCTGCCTGTGCATTCCAAAATTACAAAAATGATATTACTTTATATCGTGATAAAAACGTGAATCGACGAGTTATAATATTATTTTTTGAGTGCTTTCTGTCTTTTCAGATTTATACTGGGAATTTTGTGTCTTAAAGCTGCTTGTCTCTATTTCACTTCCACCGGCTTTTTATTTTCTCACGGCTACACCATCTCAAACTTCTGCATTACGCTGAAAACATTTTGGCAGCCTCAGATTGTGGCGCCTACTATGCAGAACATTTTGGCAACTGCTTGTGCAGTATTACATTAAATTCATTTTGCCATTTTAGCCTAATAGGTTACTGTCAGCTTGCTCCGTCTTCTGATGGCATCCGTGCTGGGTGAGACAATAATGCTGACATCAAGGTCGTTGGCATAATATATGCATTTTTCTCAACAAAAGCATACTTCCTCAAGTTCGCTGACGTGATTGAGCAGGTTACAATATATCCCCAAACGCAAGCTTCAGGAGTACGTTTTACCTGCATGCCGTTGTTCTTCGCATCGAATTGAGAAATTTCTATCGCACCGAATAGAAATATCGGTGATGGAGGTGCAGTGAGGGCTTGTGATTGATTGTACCAAAGCGAATTTCCTATTTCTCTCTCTTGGTTTGGGTTAGCAATAAACATCTTTCCGAGGTAGTTACATTATTGTACTTATTCTAGCGTTTCGTTTCTTAAGCTGAAGAGGACGTTTTCATATGTTTATTCCTCATTACTTTAAATTTATTCAGAAATATTTTTAACTCCACGACTATGATTTTGGATTGCAGTTTCATAAGTAGTGTTTGCATGTGTTCTGCACTCTCACTCAGCACGAATATCTCACCCGGAAACCTCAAATAGCTTATGTACTCCTCGTTTTTACTAAATCCTATGTTTTTACAGTACAAACACGCTAACGTTATCCTTATGAATAACAACGGAGGTCCCAAGAACCTAAAAAATTACAGACCCGTCCGCCTATTGTCAGTTGTTGACAAGGTGTTTACCAAAGTTTTAGTTAGCCGCATAGGTGACAGCCTGAATTCCCAACAACCCAGAGAGCGGATTTATGACTCTTTAGGACACTCAACCATGAGCACGTTCATGTCGTCAATCAAGTGATAGTACACTGATAATCAAGTGATAGTGCACTGATAGTACACTAAACCACTTTATATGGCATTTATGCTTTAAGAGAAAGCGTTTTATAACGCACACACTGCAGCCGTGCTAAAAGCGCTCAAAGACCATGGAATAGTTGAATTCCACATAAGTCTTCTAACAGGCACATACAAGGAATGCACTCACACGATAACCCTCGACAAGCAAAGCTATAAATTTCCTATCCCAAAGAAAGTAAGACTGGCAAATTATGTTTTGTGTATTACGACAGGTCCGTTATGTATGCAAAGACCTCCAATTGTTATGTTGTGTGGTATGGAATTGATGTAACCTTCGTGAAAACAATTTTTTGAAGTTGGCTTTCCCACGGTGTTATTATTTACTTTCCTACACTGGCTCTTCCTCAGATGTCAATTCCATCAGTGAGCCACGCTTTAAAACGCCCATGTAGTTCATTACTTCATGTGAACCAAATTGTGGTTTTGTAATACGCAAACATTATTCTTCCGTTCGGTATTTTTGTTACGTGAAGCTGCGCTTTTGTGCGCGGGCAGCATCATAAAACTAGCGCGTCATCGGAACAGAGGCTCTCGACGCGCTTACATTTTGGTGTTTTTAACGTTACTGATGGTACATTTATATTCCGGCGTTAACGCAAACGGCCATTATCAGAGGTGTCTTCTGTGTCGTTCTGTGTTAAGTTCATGAAGTGTTCGTGTCGACGTATTGCGTTACCGTGTTATAATTCCTCAAAACATGCTCCCGGATTGTGTAGTTTTCGGACCCATTCAGTTTGCGAAATACGCCGCCAAGCAGTATTAGATTTGATGTGATTTTTGACAAAATAAGTTATGCATTTCGGCAGCATACCTTTTATTTGAATGACAACCGAATTCACCATGCCCAAATGCAAGCGAAGTCAATAGCCACTGTTGGATGCTTGTTTTAATGGGTATGGGGGCCAAAGTTCTTATAGTCTTAAGCTCACATACTACCCAGACAAAATTTTCTACATTACATCTTGCAAAACACAAAAATAACAAGAACGACTGCCCGCGCACAAAGTATCTTTTCGTACTTCTTTAAAACAAACACATTTGTTCTCTGCGTCATTGCGAGTGTTTTATACCAATATTTACAGGACCCGGTCGAGAGGTTTCTTGGAATAAATAAAATGAAAGGTGGTATTTTTTTATTTACGTCACATCAAGTTTGTGTAATGCATAAGGACGAATTTTGGTCTTACAGAACAGTGTTGATACTACGGTTGCAAGCGAAAAATCCACAGGAGTATCGCTAGAAATGCATAGGTTCATTGTTATAGTGGGATGTTTTTTTAAATAGCGGCGCAGTTTCCCCCTGTGTGAAGTTTTCGACGAATTTAGAGTCACCTGCTTTAGTGCGAAAGAATTATGTTACTCATGTGGCCAATAACCTGGCGTAGTGAAGACCTGCTGGTTCCTAATACCCCTGTCACACGGGCACTTTCAATCGCGATTGAAGTGAATCGCGATCGAGTTTTCGAGCGCGCTCGAAGCACTGCCGCTGCTACACGGCCCGTTTCAATCGAGATCGAAAAGTTGCACGGGTTGCATTCGTGTACGCCAGATGGCGCTAACAATGTACTTTTGGCCGGCGTCTGGTAACTTCGCGCGGTCGTAGGTATACGTAACTATGTAGATATTACCTCACGCTTATTTGGGTCAAGTTATTTGACACAATTTGTGGCGTTAGTTGAAGTTGTCACATTCTGTGCAATTACTGAGCGGGGACGAGAGTATCGCTGCTTTCGTTCGATCGCGCTCGGAAGCCTCGATCGCGCTTGAGAAACCAGGATTGAGTTCGAGCGGGATCGAGCTCGATCGCGATTGAAACTGCCGTGTAGCAGAGGCCCGATCCGGATTGAGCTCGATCCGGATCGACTCAATCGCGATTGAAAGTGCCCGTGTGACAGGGGTATAAATTTCACAGGACTTCTGCAGAAAAAAAAAACCTAAGCAAGTTGTAGAATCGAACATAGAGCCGCCAGGTGACAGTGAAGCGACGAGTACTGGCCCACAGCTACACCCAGGTACAATTAAAAGATGCACGCAAGTCTTCCCACATGCTTCGAATTCTGGAGAATCCTGGTTTCCCCCTACAATTCTTTACGGCTACATAGTGCGTACGTCATGATGGTTTCATGAAGCTACTGTTCCACACATTTGTAACCTTTAAGAACAGAGTTCCTAATGGTTACAGAATGTGCAATTCATCGTCATAACATTGTCTCTCACCCGAACTTGCCACTGCAAATGAAGCGGCCGTTTGTGGCACGAATGTAGCGGTTCGTTAGGTGTTACTTAACGGGTGCGCCCTTGTGGCTAAAAAGCGCGTGCCTCCTGAAAATACACGAAAAAACGTAGGTCTAGCGCCGGCCTTCATTCCGAAAGAGTTTATAGTTTTTTCTCTTGATACGGTCATAATACACTGTATATTCACGGTGCTCTATTCGTTTTGCAAAGAAACTAGACTAGCTCGGAAGCTATCACAAACAACAGGACATGCTCTTGGGCGAGTTGGTAATTATTATTAAAACAGCTGCGGCGCGCTGCAGGGAGTTTCACGTCAGATGCAATAGTTATTGCGGAGAAATTGGGGCTTTGAAGCTTAGTCGAGCAATCACTTTAACTTTGGCGTGTGTATCTGAATATCGGGTCCTTTATTACGATAGAGGCCTCTAACTGCTTTCTGAGGTGAGGTATTCCGTGAGACGTTTTCCACTGTAACTTTGTTAAGTTCGAGTTAACAGATTGTGTTCCACTTTGTAAAATAATAAAACTCAACATACGTTGCATCTTACACCAGTAGGTGGTAGCAAATAATCCTGAACACTTTAGCGAAAGTTGGATAAACGTTCGCTGAAATTTCTGATTTTATATCTTCTATTTTTGAATGAAAGAGCAGACATCCTTAAAACTGCTTAGATACTTTTGTTTGTCATGTTGATTTGCGCAGTGTATATGAACAAACTGCGGTTAACTGAGAGTTGATAGTAAAATTTTTTGGCAAGCAGGAAATACATAGAAAAAATATTTCACCCCAGATTCATTGGGCACTGTGTATAAACGCTGCCTTGGGCCTCAATTGTATGTCATAAGTTATGATGAAATACCAGCGCTAGTACCGATTAGAAAAATTAACACTGCTTTGAGACCAGCAGAAAAGGGATGCGAATTACCATAGCCAGGCTTGCGTGGCGAACATGGCATACCTGACACGCCTTTGCAACAAAATAAATTTCTACTTTCGGGAAAAGTACGAAATCTAGAAAGTTATCTCCTTCGCTCTATGATATGTCCCAGAGAAATTTTGCATGGTCTGGCTAGCTACCATTACGAAATATAAATAAAGAAACGCCTCTCGACCACTTTATAAAACTTATTTATGAAAATTGTCGTCTTTTATCGAGGCAGATTTTGTAAGCACTTCAGGTTACTTGAGAAAACGCCCGCCAGTTTTCAAAACTGTAGTTCCATCTGGAGACTACTTTCGGTTCTTACAAAGCACGGGTGCATCTGCAATACATTGATTAATTGAACAGTGGGCTATTCGTATTCTATTGTGCACACCGAAGTTGACGTCTTCGTTGACTTGTGCGTTCGGTTTTTTCCTGAAAGAAACATGAGGTTAATGACACCAAAAAGTAGCCGCGAAATGCACATGGTAATGGACAATCCTCAGAACGTCTGCAGCTATTTTTGTGTTTACTTCATTGTCTTTCGGAGAATAATGCAACTCCCTGGCACTCCTGACGTGACGGACAATACGGTCGGTCTTTTGCGGCTCGTTTCGAAGCAGGCCGCTATGTTCCTGCTCCACGTCTGCGCTTCTACAGAATTTCTTAAAGAAGGAGAAATTTGGGGAATTTTCCATTTAATCCGCAAGGATACTGAACGCGCTTGTTTTTGTCAATACCCTTGGGTTTTTTATGGCATTAAATGAAAACGCCAAAGTAAAAGCATTGTATTTTGTTGTTTTATTATTACATAATTGCATGATGGGGCTCGAGTAGATATACATTCGTGATTGAGATGATTTAGGTTACGGTTTTTTCTGTACTTTGTTTTTATGCAATTTATCCAGGTTGCCTTAATTTTGTAAGATCGAGCCTGATTTTGGGTCTGTCTGCTAATTGTTCCAAGGGCCTGAGGTACGCAAAACAAGCACGCATTCCCTAACACCTGCAGAGGTCAGTGACTTTAGCTAACCAAAACTTGATTTAGTGATTGTGCTGTAGCCTTAGACTCACAAACGCGTGCCGTAAAGATGTACGGATGCTCAAAGGATTAATATCAGCCTGTTGAGTATAGAGGTAGCGGTTAAACCAGAAGACAATTACGTTGCCAAAAGTAGACCCCTACGATTTGGTTATTCCATTTTAAGATTTTCTTTGATATATATCTATTAATTTTCATGCGGTGAGCGATGGTTACCAGATGTGCCTAAAGATAGTCATAGTGGCCGACGTTTCAAGACGGGTATGATCTGTTGTTTGTTTTTGATTTTGCCTACAGTAGCGGACGTTTGTCCTGTTGAAATAAGTAAATTTCCCAAGTTTGAGGGTTACCAAGTATTGGGCCAATAGAAGATTTTAAACTTGTCGCATTGGGGTATGCACCCAAGACTCCTTACTATTAATTATTACTGTTAATATTAGTGTGATTCATTGTATAGTAGTATGATTCATTTATTTTACTGTGGTTAGCTCTGAGCCGCAAATGCAAATGTCAGACATCAGCCAATTCGTTTTCTTAGCGTCTTCAGGACGAGAAGAAATTGGGTGCAATGTGCATTTTCAGGCAGTGCAGGCACAATTGACACTGCTCTTTCGTACAAGCCAGACGGAACCAAATAAACACTGCTTCGGTGTTTGCCTGTGATAATGAGGACGGATGTAAACTGACCTATTTTTTTCTTTTACCAATCAGAACCGCCAGAAGCCTCTTCAAAAATGCATCATACGTCACATCTTTGTTCCGATACGCGTAGTGCCTTTTGGTGCACTGCCGAGTACGTTTCTGCACCCAAAAGTGGCTAGCAAGTACATTGGTCGTCCCGAGATATTCAGAGTACCGTAAAACACTCAAAATACATCGTTGTGCCTACGACGGATCTTCCATCATGACGGCGCGAGATTGTTGATGCGATGCTGGTAAGTCACTAGTAAAACCTTCTAGTTTACTCGTCACCTCGATTGGCTTGAATCTTTATTTTCTACCGGGAACGATTGTAGAAAACATGAGCCACTAGAGAGTTATAGTATAGCGTTTTGTGCCGTTGCGTACGTTAAAAGTTATATTTTTGCGGCAACCTACGTTGGCACCGAGCGGACAGTTTTAGTACAGCGTTTCGCCGGTTTTGCTTTGCGTCCCGATAACGCTAATGGCACCATCTGTTGAACCGAATGCGACGCGGAAATCATCTGGCCGAACGAGCACCTGGAATTTGTGCGACTGCCCAAACAACGAAACAAAACGCCTTCCCGTTAGTATCAACTGCAAAATGTGCACGACATGATAGAAATATTCTCCTACATAAGCACACTATATAGCGGAAGCATCGAAGCACCGAGGTTACTTTTTTTGGCGGTCGGACGCAACACACAGAACCAAATGACTTGGTTTCAGGTATACATTTTATTCGACTCGAATCCCGAAATCCGTTTCGAACACATGCTTAATAACCACAAAACTGCCTATACTACGATCCGGAAGCACAAAAATAAAATGCGATGTTTTGCCTCCAGCCTGTCGTAAACATATCGCACTAAATTCACTCGATTTGCGGGGTCGAACAGCAAGTCGCTTCTCTCTGGCGCAAGCCGAGAAGGCTTTTAACCGCACATACTGGGTTGCGTTATCGCTAGTGACTACTAATTCCGAACATAGCAAGCACAGTTCACGCTCAGGAGCACACCGTCGCCTTCCACCGCGAAGCGAACCCGTCAACGATAGGGGCCCCTAGCTGCTTTCTGGGGAGAGGTATTCCGTGAGACGTTTTCCACTGGAATATTGTTGAATTTTAATAATTGACACCGCGACACACATTGCGTCAACTAGAAGTCAGCATACGTTACATATGACGCTAGTATGTGGAAGCAACACAGCAACCGACGCCGGCGTGCAGCAGTTTTTTCTTGCAGTCAGCGGTGTCACGTTAGTTTCGCTCACCGCGATAGCAACGTGCAAAGCTAGGGTGCTATTGAAGAAGACAGGAGCAAAAAAATTAGCAGTGGCTTAGCTCGGCTATGCCAGGATATACGTAGAGTGAGCTAAGGTTCAGCTGGTTATTCATGGCTTTCCTGGTTGTCTAGGATTAGCCTGATTATCATGTTTACTGCTGCTTCAATTACATACACACGGTACAGGCATTATATGACACATTTACACTTATCAAGTGGCTCCGCCGTAGCGTCACCAATAGCACCAGAGCTATGCTTGTTCCACAGTCGAAGGCAGGTGTTGCTGCGATGCACGAGCCATCGGTTCCACAGCCGGCCACACCTCACATCAAGTAGACCGGTCTGCCACGTGCGGAACGGAGGTCGGCGAAGACGCTGGGCGCATGGGATGTGTCAGAGACGCCAGGCAGTGAGCAACGTTATGTGCGCCGTGTGACGTCGCTGCTCCTCGCGCACGCAGCATGGCTCTCAAGGAGTCACGTGAAATTGCTCATCCTCGGCCAGTGTAGCTCACAATACAAAAACTTGTTTTATATGGTGCAAATTACAGCTCACAGAGAAGCGAAAATGTTCAGGAGCTCCGGCCTACTTGCCGCCATGTCGTAAACACAGGGACATGCAAGGGACGTAGCGTTTGCATGCTACTTCGCTCAAATAGCGTACTTTCGTTTTACGGCCGCTTGACGCAAAACCTACTTCGCGTACTTCGCAGGTGCAGTGGGACAGACGCAAGCGAATAGCACACGGTAACACTTAGCGTAGAGCTGAAAACTCTATACTAAAACTGTACTGTCACAGCACAACGCATGGGAGATATCTCCGCGGTGATGTCGAGGCCAATCCAAGACCCTCCAAAACAACCCGCTCGCAAGCCAATGCTAATGATGGAGATGAAGCGCCACGTCGGCCTACTAAATGTGATAAAGGTGATACGCAACAAAACAAGATCGTGAGCATCCTCAAGGAGCTGCAGTCCCAGTCAGCAACAATATCAACAAGCGATATGAAAATAAAAGAAACCACTGCAGAAAGAAACCATCGCAGCAGCTAGCTCAAGGTAAAATCTGCGCTGGGAACATTTGATAGCAGGCTTTCGCGGTAGAACAAAAAATATACAAATTTGAGATACTTATGAAGACGTGAGTCCCGCTACTATAGTGTTCAATCACACACAAAACCAGAATAGTCTGTTGCAATCTCGTCTTGACCAACTTGAAGAGAGAGTAAGCCGCGATAACTTGGTGTTTAATGGCATCACTGATGCTAAACAATAGTTGTAAGACTCCGAAAGAACAAACTTAAGCGTCCTAGAACACCAAAAAAGCTTACGCGTCCTAACACCCTAATATAATAGCGCGGTGACAGGAGAACACATTGCGTGCGTCCGTCGACCGGGAATATAACCACCATGGTGCCGCCCAATAATTGTGAAGTTTTCGAATTCTAAACGCGAGAAAAAGTTTATTCAGCAAAATATAAACCAAACGAGCATGATTTCACCCTGTTAAAAGACTTATCACTTGGCATGCGAGAAGCACATAAACTTCTGATTGAATTTGCCAAATACCAGCCTAAAAACCTTTCTTTATAAAAATATAAAAAAGTAAAAATACCAGCATCTGCACTTCGTCGATAATGGCGAGGGAGCGGATTACGGGGACTCGAAATGACATCTAAGTTGCGCCACGAGTGATATCCGGTTTCCGCCCCGACATTTATTCGATTTGCGCCGTGAGTTGCACCTTGATTATTCGCTAAACGAAACTTCAACTCAGGGCTCAAATTGAATTTCGCTTCATTTTTCGATTGATGGTGGTGTGCGCAGGGATGAACGCGGATGGACATTGGGAGGTTCTAATGTACTCCGCACGGTTACAGGCAAAAGAGTAAGCCATTTAACATTCGGGTACTAACTCACGGTCGTAGCCCAATGGGTAAGACGACTGACACTAACTTTGTCAGGTCTACTAAACACCGGCTCGAATCCTGCATGTGCCTGTGTCATTTTTTTGCTAATGTAAATGCTATGCGGACGGACGCGGACATTGTGCGGTCGTAAGGTACTCCGCACCTAAAATTCTTCTAAACGGCAACTGCGTCACTTGCGACCATGTTTTAGGCAATGTGATTGAGTCGGGCCATTTCCCTCACGTGGAGTTGCTAACTACGCCCCTAGGAACTGTAATACACACAATACTTCCCCCTCTCAGCAGCTTCTAATCTGGCCCTCAATAGCCAGAACTTCGTTACAGCCTGCTGTGTCATCCGAGTAACAACTACTAAGCGGCAGTGGCAATCAGTCCTCCTTCACTAAAGCATCGGTTCTTTTCACTGATAGCAAAACGTAATCAAAAAGCTCACCGAAATTTCCGCGGGAATTAACACTTGCGCAGCTTATGCTACCATTCTAACCACAACATGGTTCCATAGAAACATCCGCGATAGGAAATTTTTTTGACTCAGCCCAAACATATATTGTTTTTTTTGTTGCAATAGAGAGGCGAAATAATGTGGCGGCATATTGGTTGCCCTAAAACTTCACCTTGAATAATTTGATCTTATCATATTGCCACAAACCATGCTTTGGGTTTATTGTTTATGTTTTGTTTTTGCCTACCGGCTGCGCCTGGCTATGTTATCTCTGTTATCCGCGGGCCAAGTGAACCTCATGTTCTATACTTTATGCCGCACGGGTTATCTCCTTTGATAGAGAGAGTGTCGCGAACTACCCTAGAATAATCTTTTATGATATACATTGCTCTGGATGCAATTCGACTGTTCGAGAAGCCCTTGCGCCGAGAGATGAATGATTGCAGATCAGACGCCGTGGCATTCGATTCGACGACACCATTCTGCGTACGTCACGTTGTTGACTGCTGTTTCGCCGTCTGAGAAGTCTTTGAATTGCTAGGGGAGCTCATTTTTGCTCGAATAAACTTGTTTTCCTTGAAGACAACGGCATCGTCTTTGGCAACGGGACAATATCTTCATCTTTGGAAATGAAATGTACATCGATCAAGTGTCTCTTTGTAGAATAATATTAGGAGCCTGCTATCACCCCTCCAATGCCCCAGCCACATTTTTGACTGCGCTTCAGCAAGGTATCTACACGTTAATGACCGGCTGCACTTCATTTCCTATTTTTCTGTTGGGAGACTTTAAATACACAGGAAATAAATGGTTGCTATCAGTGCCTTTCGCAGGTCAGATTTTATAAAACCAACACTTGCTCGAGATATGTTTGCACTTTATAATAACACAAATGGTTTAAAAGCATGCTAGAGTAACAACTGCGTCTTCTAAAATAGTCGATCTACTTCTCACCACTTGCTCTCCCCTATGTTGTAAAACACCTATGCCAAAACTACGTGACCACGCCCTACTGAAAGTTTTAACCGATTTACAGGTGAAGAATGCTACCGGGCCAGCCAAAAGTTTGAGTAAGTAGAGCAACGCCGATTTCACGAGAATACAGTAGGAACTGAACGTATTTATGAGTAAATTTTAAAGCGGCTTTGACAAGAGAACTATAAAGTCAAATTGAACCCTGTTTAAAACTCAAGTAGCCCGCCTCACCAACCACTACTTCTATTCTTTCACAGACGTAGCTACTTCTGTTCACTCACAAACTGCGTAGTGTTGTTGACCGTAGTCGCTTCGCCAATTGCATCTTTTTTAAGGTTTCGCATAAGCATTCACTAAAGCTTCACACCGATAACTACTAATAAAATTAAGTATCTTGAGTCTTCGTACTTAGCGCTAAAAGTCTGGTTGCCAAGGAGACGTGCTCTTCATTTTAGCGTGTGTTTTCGGATGTCCCCAAGGCACAGAACTAGTGCCTCTGCTTTACCTCATCTATAATTATGAATTGCCAAATTAAATTTTTCCCCGGTCTATTTATTCGCCTACGACTGCGCCCTTTACTGTGAAAGAACAACTATTAGAGATGCGTATCGCTACAAGATGACATTAACGCAATTTCGTCAAGGTGACGTATGTGGAAGATGACATTGAAAGTTGAGCAGCGAAAATTCATGCGAACCGGCCGTGGTGCTACTAATACGTTGTCTTTTCGCTTGAACAGAACCTCTCTGCAATAAGTGTCATCTTACAAATATGTAAGCCTTCATATCATACCATGCCTATCATGTCAATGCATATCGAGTTCATCATCAGCAAAGCTAACCTCAGCTTGGTTATTTAAAACGTAACTTTCCTTCTGCCCCGCTTTCAATCAAACTTCATTTTGCAAAAGCATCATCAGGTCGCAACTTGAATGTGCCTCATCTATATGCGATTCTTCCGCGGGGACGCTTAGTCATTTTCTGGAAGAGGTTCACAAAAACTAGGAACGTTCTATATACTCAAACTACTACTGAGCGTCGAGCGTAGCCATAATGAAAAATGATTTCGGCTTTCCGCCAATAAGTTCACGTCGCAAAATCGCACGTCGTTGTCTATTTCATAAAGTTTTTTTCATTAGCTCTTTACGAGATTGTTTATTAACTTCACCCTCATATGGGTCATCGCGTCGGGAGAACACGCAAAGTCGGCGTCATCAGTTGTACCACAAAACTTGTATTCATTCTTTCATCCCGCGTACATCAAATCACTGGAACAACCTTTCAGTAGATATTGCATAAATCAAGCATATAAATTTGTTCCGTTATGTATTGGGTAATTTTGCTTGAATAATTTTAGTTTTGTGCAAACAATTTGTTACTCTTGATGTGTATTTTAACTTGTCTATGACTTCCGAAATGCATACGGCGCACAAATTTGTGTCTCTAGAGATGTGTTTTTTATACAGTGTGTGAGCCGGCGGGGCTTTTGTTTTGGAAACAGCGGTTTGTTTTAATACTGTTTTTCCCTAAATACACTTTCCTCTGTAATGTATTACGCTTAAGTTAACAATAAACAAATAACTAAATAAAAATGACTCTACATGGGTTCGTACGTCACATATATTTTGGCAACTCAACAACTGACTTTTATTAGCTGTGTTATGAAGCTTTCACACTAATTCAGTGTAAGGTTATCAGAGTCACTTCTCGCATGTTTAGAACGGCTCGGAAGGGCAGCAGTTATTCAGCTTAAAGGACCACTGACACCAATTTTTGTGCCTGATATTATTGTACCATTCGCTTCCTTTACCTGCCACGACGTCATGCGTAAAGTATGAACAGCGTGTGTAGAGTGGAACATATTTTAATTTAATGGTAAATGTAGCCCCCACGAGACCTCTCTTCTTTCGACTGCCACCGAAATCGACATCTCGTGACGTCGACTCAGGAGAGCGAACGGTGGTGACGTCATCGCGATATTCCAAAATCCGTGACGTCGCGTAACAACAACCGGCGGATCGCAAGGCAGTCGCATGGAGCAAGTTCCGAGCCTTCTATTTCGTTCCGTGAGCAGTGCTGTGAGCAGTGCACGATGCATTGGTGTTCAGTGAAGAACTGTAAATCGAAAACGGGAAGTGGAGTTTCTTTTTTAGCATTTCCTCGCGACGAGGTGGTGCGTGATAAATGGGTCGAATTCGTGCGCCGCAGCGGTCGCCCTGAGTGGGTTGCGAAGAAGAGCAGCGAACTGTGTTCGCTCCACTTTTCAACCGAGTGCTACAGTGAGAACCCGGAATACCTGGCGAGGTTTAACCTTTCAAAAGGTCGCGCATGGATCTTTCCCGGGTCACTGCCAACCATTCTTCCCGGCGCACCTGTGGCTGAGAGCGCAGCAGCGACGCCCAAGCGCCGTAAGCGACAGGTTCGTACGCCTATTGTTTATGTCACACGGTGTATACATTTCTGACGCAGCGCTTGGCCTAATCGCCTGCATTCCTATGGTATAATGCAGGAAGATGCAGCAGCAGAAAGCGGCGCACGAGCTATCGACAGCGCCGACGTCGCGATTGCACCAGCGAGCGAAGGTCTGTGATAGCGCTTGTCTCGCGCGCTCGGAACATCGCTGGGCTTCCGAGTGCTCCGGCGGTTTGTTTGAAACACGCTAAGCCGCTTTCTGTACAAAGTAATGCACCTGCCGGCAAGGTATAAAGATCTTTAGACCTACGAGAAAAAAAAAAACTGCACGTTATGAGCTCGCTCTCGAGTCTCGGTAAATAACCTGCTTGTTGCGGCGCTCTATTTAGACCAGTTTTGTGGCGCTTTCAAAACCAAGGACAAACAATATAAACAGCACACCTCTAATTTGTTTGGTTACTTTGTCGCGCTTTTACGTATAGGAATACAGACTGCAAGTGACAGCTAAATTGCTTGTTGGTAGTGGCAGTGACAGGGGTGTGCTTTAGGCAAAGCTGCTTGCTGCAGGGGAATGTTTGTAGTTGTGAGACAGTGAAGCAGAGAGACAGCAATTTTTTGCTGGGTTATCATACAGAAACGGTCACTGAGCTGTCTGTAGCTGGCAGCGCTTGCCTCAGGAGAAAAAAATCAGTGTGAGAGGTCTTGGCATCCACATTTGGGTAGAAGGACATTTCATTCAAGCATATGTTTTATTCATTGTCTTTACATTGGCCGTGAATGAATGACAGTTACAAAACCTTACCGTGGGAAACTTGCGCACTGATTTTTGTACACCAAGAAATTGTAATAGCCACAAGATATTGTAAAAACCATGGTAATGTAAGTTTCTAGCCCTCTGGAAATAAGTGACATAAAAATATTAACTTTATTTTATAATTGTATCAATGATAATAATAATAATGAGCACCTTTCATCTGCATTCTGGCACGCAATGAAGTGACCCCTTCCTCCAACCTCCTCCTCCTCCTCCTCTCTCTCCTGAGGCAAGCTTATGGATGTTGTACCCTGCACTGAATGTGTTTCGTGTATGAGGTGATTGCGTGTAAGAGCCTTCTCCAGGTCTTTTGACCGAAGCACCCGGTGTGCCAAAGCAAACAATACTTGACCATTCATCATTGAAGTGCGAGCATTGTACCAAAATTCCTTGATATAGTTCATTTCTTGCCTTTACATTTAGCCATTGCACCTGCATCATCTGCTGCCAGTCCAGCCAACGAGGCATGGACCCCACCCAGAGTCGGCCACGTGGATGCACAGACGCAGGCCCACGCACACGTAGCCATGAAAAGCACGCAGGTGAACCGCAGGCCCACAACCCGTTCAATTGGTGTGCAAGCAGGAGGTCCCGCAACCGAAGATGCCGGTGCGTTCCCTTTACTGGAGAAAAAGCTCATTTGTACCGAATTCAAATGCGTGTTTAGCCAAACCAATTTTTCAGAAATTTTCCTCCAACACTAACACTATAAAGGCATTTTTGTACAGCGTAATAATTACTTTTTCATTGCTTCTTTTCCTTCTTAGTAACGTTTTTTCACTCCTTTAAATAGATGAGCACTAAGTTGCTCACACAGTTCAGTGCAAGCTCTCACCAGTAATAACCTGATCTTGCTTCTAGGGTGCCAAACTGATTTGGAGCTCCCCGATGTCTTGCTGCATGAGCACATGCATCAACGGCTCTGCTCAACGCCTTGTCCTAGTGTGCCAGACCACCTGGAGCTGGAACCAATGGACACGTCCATTCCATTCAGAGATGATCCTGCAGATGAGACTTACGACCCTGCACTCGAAATGTCAACGGCGTTAGTGCCTTTCAAATTTCTGCTTACTAATTGTAAACAGTTTGGACAGTCCTCCAGTTTAAGATTTTAGCTATTTTTTTTAATGTTGGTTACCTTTGCAGTTTCCAGTGCATTGTTGGGCAAATATCTACCTATGATGACAAAACCTGTAACATTACATGTTGCTCGCTCGTGTGTTGTCTGCCATAATGGTGCCTGACCAAAACCTTCCTCATGTCTTTCACAATAAGCCTTGTCTGCTTGGTTTCTTGGTTTAGAAGAAAGTCAACAGGTAAACTTTTCCAAAAGAAGTAAATGTAAAGGTTACAACAGGCCATATGATCCGTCACTTTTGTAACTTTAGATGAAGGCTGTTAAAAAAACCCGCTGAATTTTTGTTTTTTGAAGGGGAGTTTTACATGTGCAGTAGGAGCCCACTGCGGCGGAGGGCTAGGTTTTGATTTGTGCCAACTGGAAGCCTTCAACATACAGTAGACTCTCGATTAACGGAACTTCATAGGACCGAAAACATTAGTTCCGTTTAACAGGAGTTCCGTTTATTGAGAGAGATGTGCAAAGGTGAAAATTTATGTGGCTACGCAGTCGTAATGGCATTTCATGGAACTCTAAGTACTAGAAGGTGAATGCACGTGAATGTTTTTTAGAAAGCAAAAAACCTACAAGAGGTATTGGCGGTGAGCGCGAACACAGGCGGCGCTGCGAAGGGCGCCTCCGTGACGTCAGCTTAGGGATTCTCGCATTTGTCGTCTGCTTCACTCAGGATTGCTCTCCCTGCTGTTTCTTTGCGCTCGGTCAACGTCTGATGCTTTTCCGCACCAGAATTGGCGTGTGGGTAACTTTTTATCATAATAATTGGCTTAAAATCACATACAATAGCTCATGGTGTCAATTAAAGCATAGTTTTGGATACCGCTGCGGAAGAAACATTGCCGGCGCCACCCCATTCCTTGCGAAGCCGGTCCTGTGCGGAGCGTGAAGAGTTGGAGCTAGGCGTCAGCTTCTCATGTAAGCATTCGAACAAAAGGAACAGTCAGCTGCTAATAACCGACAACAGCGAAAATGGAAGACCAAAACAAATTCTAGGTCTTCAGTGCTGTCGGCTTTGTCAGGAGGCATCACGATTCCCGGTAATCATATGTAAGGTAAAACAGTTTTTGCAACCTTGGGGAACGCTCGAACGCGTTTTGTCACACCACCCAGGTAGCACAAAAGAGCTTAAATACTTCTACTACCACGAGTTTTCAGGACGAAAGAAACGGCTTGCAAACATCCCAGACAATCCGAGACACGCATTCGCGACGTTTTCGAAAGGTCTTCAATCACGTCTAATGTCCAGCGGGTATTACTATTTCTAGACGATTTATTTACTCTCTTTAAAACATCCTGAAAAATCTGTTTAGAAGTTGGATTTTACAAGAGCTGTATAAGTCTGTCAATGCGACTTTTCAATCCGCATTTTAGATGGTTAGAAGACGTTCTGATAATTCTGGTCTAGCAAAGGGCTTTAGAAAGATGCTAAGAATCCCGTTCTTGGGATATTTAGAGCCGCTTTTTAGACGTATGATATACGGCTTTATGAACCCCCCTGCCATACCCCCCTCCCCCGGAGGTGATGCTGAGGGCGAATGCAGCGGCTTTGCTGCATGCATTCGCAATTAAAAGCCATTTGGCTCGAGCAAACATTTTATTGAGGCCAAGCAATGGGGGTAATGTACTGAGGAGAAAAATACCGTTACAATTCAGAAAACATTGCGGTGAAAGCGTCCTTTCCACCTGCCAGAAGCATCTTATATAAAAACGTCCAAATAAAACACTTAACAAGATAAGAGCAATGCAACAAACTTGTATCAACAAGTCCAGAACTCTACACTTTCTTATTTTTAAACAAAGGATGGAGGGAAAACAGAACTCTGAAAACAAAAACAAAATAAATCAATGCAAGAAACTTGTAAAATCTTGTCCATAACTCTGTGAACTTGCTTATGGATATTGGAAGGTACGAATGCAGCACAAATAAAACACTGCAAAAAGGCACACGCAAGAAACTCTCACCATCACGTCCACAACTTGTACAGTTGTGTATGATTATTTGAAAGCAAGTATGTAGCACAAATAAAACTTTCACGAAAAAATATAAATAGAAGAAAATTGTACCATCAGGTCCACAACTTTGTACATTTGTTTTTAAACTTAAACAATAAGATGCAAGGACAACTTGTTCTACAAAAAATGATAGTCACTTAGGAAAGTGAAACAATTGAACTGCGTTTATCTGAAAGATCACATTGTAAAAATGTACCACAAAATGTGTTAAATACTTTCTTCCAAATAAAAAGCCACGTGCAGCATGACTAACAAAGCATCGCCAGCGGGAGTGAACATATCTTAAATGCAAAAGCTTTTCTTCAATACACATGGTTCATACATGGTTGAAAAAAAAAGAAGAAAACAATGCACAATTTTTCTAAACAAATAAAAAGCCATGTGCGGCACGACTAGCAAATATCACTAGTAGTACTAAACCTATCCTAAATGCCAAAACGTTTCATCAATAGTCATGGTTCATATATGCTTGAAAAAAAAAAAAAACCCTCAGCAACCCACCGGGGTCCTCTTGTCTGCACTGATGAGGGGCAAATCCTCTGTGACCTTTCTGTCGACGACGCCTTTCCCATTTCTTGCACTTTCCTTAATTAGCTGTGCTGTACTGGTCGTACCTCCAGCTGTTCAGGTTGTCTGGATGAACTGCAGAAAAAAAGCCAATAAAAACCTTAAGCCCCAACCACATGGAGCGATTTTGCGAGCGACTTGGGGCGCGACGCGACTAGCGACGAACTACTTTTCGCCGCGCACCAAGTCGCTCATCGAATCGCTCGGTTCTGGGCAGCCAGAAACAGTCGCTCGCCTCCCGGAAGTGGCCTCAGCGACTAGCCAATAGGAGAGCCCCTACGTAAGCACGCACCCTCCGGTTTTGAAAGAGAACGGGGGGGGAGATTTTGCAAATCCACGCAGACGACGTTTGCGGTGCAGCGGCAAAGAAAGCTTTGCGTGGCAAAGGTTGTGTACACGCTGAAGCAGAAGCAAGAAGGCTCCCGCTCACACTGGGTGAGACCCGTGTGGGAAAAACGACGCCAAGAAAGCGAATTCTTCACGGCGTTCATGTTGGAGCCGAGAAACGAGGCGCAGAAGGAAAAGCGTGCGCTATCGCTAACCCAAACCAGTTTTAGAGATGCAACGAAGTGCAAAAAGCAAGGTAGAAAGGCGTAATACTTTTTAGTCATGCTTTTTATGACAAATGAACAAAAAAAAATGTTTGCAAATATCCAGCGTACCAAGCGCGTTACTATGCGCAATGCGGAAACATTGAAATCGCCATCCTCAGTCGCATGCTCAGTCGCTCGAGCCGTCGCTGTCGTGTGGTTGCCTCGGCGAGCGACTTCGGTTCGGCGACTGCGGATCCTAGTCGCGTCGCTCGTCGCGTCGCTGGAAAAATCGCTCCATGTGGTTAGCGCTTTAGGTGTGTAATCCGTTTAAAATACCCTGTTATGTGTTAGTCAATGTGGGTTACGTTCGCGCCTTTGCATTCTTGAGCTGGATCATGATGACTGTCTTCATTTCTGCGTCCGTGGCTCCTCGTGTTTGCATATTCGCTCTCACAGCCTCTTAAAAAGAGTTGTACACGCACGCATATTTCAGAGAACATCCTTTTTTTACGGCCTATTGTACGTACCACATAAATTTAACTAAACTGAGCAGTTCGAATAAGATAATAAAAAGTTGAACCAGGGCAAGCTGAAGCAGCAAGCATGGTGCTATTTCATTTAACACTGCAGGCTTCACAACCCAAAAAGGAGTTTACTACCTATTGACTAACCTCTGACGAGGTGGCACAAGCTTGTTTTTCTGGCCCGAGTTTTCTGTCGCGAGCTGCCTAATTATTTGCCAGCTGCTTCGCTGAGCCGGCACAGCGATCTTCCGTCAGGTGAAGGGTGCAGGCCTTATGGGCTAGGAAATTATTTGCCGGCAGCTTGGTTTAAGTAAAGGTCCTATTCTAGGTCCATTTTAAAAGCGCTGTGACGGCGCAAATGACCGAAATAACCCACGTAGTCGTACTGTCACGGAAGTTGTCCTTCGCGAGCAAAGAGTGCCGGCATTTCGTGTCAGAATAATTATTTGCCTTGAAAGCACGGCCGGGTGGCTTATTTCGGTTATTTGCGCCGCCACAGTGCGTTAAAATCGGGCCTAGAATATGACCTTTAGTTAAACCAAGCTGCCGGCAAATAATTATCCTAGCGCAAAAGGCATGCACCCTTCACGTAACGGAACATCGATGTGTCGCGGCTAAGGCAAGGAGCCGGCAAATAATTAGGCAGCTCCGACAGAAAACTGCCAAGAAAGCTGCCGGCTAATAACAGCTTACAGCGCGGAAGACCGGCACTCTTCGCTTCACGGCAGCTTGCGAAAGAAAACTCTCCAGCTGTCTGCCGGCAAAGCGTGTTCTCATACAGCATGCCGGCACTAATCATGTGACCGCAGCAAGCCAATAAGGGGAGACTGCCGGCAAACTTCCGCTCGCGCGGGTAGGCCGGCTGCCGGCCGAATATCCACTCCCAAGAACTGATGTTTCAAGCTGATATATTTTAAACTTTGCTTAAAATATGCAAAACTAACCATCGCGCGACATTTTTGCACTACTTTAATTTAGCATTGCCGAAAGAGCCTTATCTCTAACCAGGATTTAACATCTTGCGACGCTTACCACGTCTATCATCTGGTTGGGGCGGCATGTTGCGATGGCAACAGTCGGGTCGGTTCCGAAACAGATCGCGATTTGAACCTACGTAGATTTTAATTGCGGCAATACGTTGATATTAATTGCTACGAAAAAAAAAAATAAACAGGCGCCAGTAAAATCGCAGTGCCGCTTCGAGCAGAGGCACCCGTGTTGGAGGCGGTTTACAGAGCTTTATCGGCACCAAAACACGGATATCTCAGGCGCTGCGGCTGGCTAAACGTTCACACACGACGCCCTGTCAGTAAGGCACTGCGTCATGGCATGGGACGACAGAATTCTCTCACAAGGAGTGAAACAAACCCACTTGTTCGCCTACGGCCCTCTTGGGTTAGTGCAAAAAAGATGCCGCAAAATTTTGACGCCGGCTTTCTTAAAAAATACGGTGAAAGCGCAGCTCAGCGTTTCCGACCAAGGATGCCAAGATGCAGCACAAGTTGTCGCGCAAGTAAACCAAAACATCTAATAAATGTTACAATGCCAACAATATATTCCAGGAGCAGCTACCATAGAGCAGCTGCTTAACCAAATACTTCTCGCTTAAAACTAACCACGGTATTACGCATACAACACTCGCGTTTGACAACATCGCGAAACTGCACACATCAAGACAACTTAACGGGCGCTTGTGGCTGGAAATAAAGCTTTTTTCAGAATCACTGTCACAAATACATCAGAAACATGTCACAGCGCGGCGGTATCAACGGGCGGAACAATATGTAACCAATGAAAACGGCACAAATAGCAAATACTACAAAAATGATGGCTACACAAAGAAGCTCGGAGATCGGCGCCCAGCCGCAAACTGACCGTCGGGGTTGGCGCCAAAATGATTACTCTTCAACCCAGCGCACGCCCAAGCTCATGCGAACGCTGCGGAGGAGGTAGAGGCAGAGAGGAAAGCCACTGTTTTCTCAGTAAATGGAGTCACATCAGGCCATACCGTTGGCGCCAAACCTGATTACTCTCAAACCAGCGCGCGCCCAAGCGCGGGACTGTACGGCCGGCTACAAGAAGGCTAGAGGAAGAACTGCTAACAGCAGTTATCAGAAATACGTTTTAAAGACGTCATTGTCTGAGGGATATTATCCTTGCAATGATTGACTTCTAGAAGCCATCTTTTCCTGTCTGAAATCCCTTTCTGACGTTTCCTCCATAAATACGACGTTTTCTAGACATTCTGTGCTACCTGGGCACTTTACTTTGTCAAGGCATGAAAGTTTGCCGACATGCACTATAGACTGCAAAAACTGTAGGTTGAGTTCCAAATAACCCAATGTGTATATACGCGCGTGCTGATTCTATACCAGGCATCTAACCAGTATGGAGTTTTATTGAGCAAATACGAGTCACGTCTTCGTTAAATTTATAGTAACACATATATGTTTGTTAAGACCTGGAGGGATATTTCGGAACATTTTGCACAGCCATATCTTCCCGATATTCGGATATGCGTTATAGGAAAACTGCACTCAAGAGGAAGAGAAGGAGTAAGGGGAGGAGGGGAAAACTTTGTTTAACAATTAAATTGATCTGGTTAGTGGGCCGGGTTCTCAGTCCAGGACAAGAGAGTAAAAGTAATTTTCTTCAAATCATAGAACGCCATCCCGAGTAGAATAGGATTTGTTCTTCGCGCCTGGAAGGGTTGAAGAGCAATAAAGAGCTACTTGGAATTCTTCTTCGTTTTCGAGTCTTGTAATATATGCAGGTATACTATTTATTACGTTAGTTAGCGAGTATATCATGCCATCATGCCTTCAACACCGTAATCATGTCATCATTGTTCGAGTTGAGAGTCAGTTCGTTATGTTAACGATATAATTACGATAGAAATTCGGAGCACAACAGCCGCCTTCGAGTACTGTGGACCACATTGTTTAGGGCGCGATCACGATGGCGTAGCACAAACCTTCTTATTGTATTTGCATGTGAATAAACAAAGCATGCTGAGGATATGCACCTTCTTGCACGCAGCCGTAATGAAAGCCAATTTGTGAAGAAGAGAATGTATGCCATACAAAATAAAGGAAATATCCACACGACCTTTGTGAGGCTCCCAAACATCCCGAAACCTCCTAATAAGAAGTTGGTGATGGCGCAGAAAAATTAATGCGTTGGGCAGAAAAAAAAGCAAGAAACATTAATCCTATACAAGACAACAACGAAAGAAACAGAAGAAAGCCGCTTTATTTCCTGCTGTGCGATGAGCGTGTAGAGGCCGCTGCTTGGTACTTAGTATTAGACTGTTGAGTCTTCATAGGAGCATCTCAAAAATACTGCAGGGAAGCCTACGCATTTTGAATACTTATCGAGAAGCTCTGATCGCTGATCCTCGCGAATAAGCAAGAAAGGACGAGTTACACACCATCTTCTGACCGCTACTCTGAAGAAAGTTGTTCTCTATCTCTTCGTGTGTTGCAAACTTGTGGGGGATACAGCTTCAAATTATTCAGATGCGTCAGAAGCTTGCAAAATAACTGATTCGCTAGAAATACGCTTTTTAACGCACTGCAGCAACGAAGCGGGCGATTTCTAGCCCAGGCACTGTTGCCCCTCACAAGCGGAGTGTAGCAGACGACAGCGGCGCGAATCCCTAAGCCGACGTCAGAGCCAGGGGGCGCCACTCAAAGATCTCACCGCCAATAGGCACAGCATTCACAAAGTTCATTTGGCAACAATGAGTTGCTGTGCACTACAAAATGCATCAATTATTTTTGTTTGAGTCCTTGCAACTGCATCTTCACGGAGGCTAGAGGCCTCAACTTCGCCAGTGCTTGCATGCCACGGAATTTCGAGGACGGCAACGCGGTAATGAAGTGCGAATAGCACCACGATGGCACGAACCAGGCGGCCAAAATCTTGACGCACAGCCTTTTTTGCGTCCATCAGGAAAACTGTTTCGGAAAGAATCAAAACAATATCTGGTGGCTTAGAATGTGTGTGTGTGTGTGTGCTTTGCCTCCTGAGGTTAATGAAGAATTTGTTTTGCAGTCACAGCGATGTGCTCTCTACGTCATCAAGGAAGTACATCGTCTATGAGGAATGCTTGATGAAGTGCTTCAAGTTCTGCAGGGAGTGTCTGCGCCCAACCAAGTCTTCATTGGAGGTGGGACAATTATGTTACAGTTAAGCCTGGATGTAGTAAACCTCTGTGTAGGAAATTCCTGGATTTAAGGAAGTTTTTCACTTCCCCATTTCCAGCCCCGTTAAAACCCTTGTGTTTGCGACCTCTATGTAACGAAGGCGTTGCGGCGGTTGACCTGGATGTAGCGAAGTCGCTAAGCTAATCGGTCATTGCTTTTTGCACTTTTACTGAAAAATCGGCCGGAGAAATGCACTAATTCAGCGAATACTAGCACTAATGTAAGGAGCCAGCAGATACAAAAACGTCTAAATTGCCTAAAAACGAAATTCATGATGATGATGCACGGAGCGGCTAGCACCATCCCGTGGCTACATATAGCATCCACTTCTGTTTTTGCTTCTCTAGTGTGACACCACACCAGGTAGCGCGAGTAACTTCACTTCACTTCCTTTTTCCCCAGAATAACGAACTACCGTGCGTTTCCACGTGTGAGTGCAGAGTTGGTTCGAGAGTTAAGTTTTGAGATGCCACGCCTGCCTATCGGCTTGTAGTGGCACACCTTTACTGCTATCTTCATCGATGAGGGGTTGTAACGCCAGAAAATAAAGTTTTGTCTTTTCAAGACAGGCTCAATTTGAAATGCCGTCTCCGACGGCGAGAAAGAATGCCGCCACCCGGTACAGTGTTCAAGCTAACACCCTCTTCAACATCTTGAGTGCAGAAAAGAGCATCAAGTTCGTGAAAAGGCGCTCTTTCAGCCCACGTTTGGTTCTTGAAGCGTGTTAGGGCACCAAAAAGTGTCAAAAGCAACAGTGACACATCAGTTACGTTTACATTTACGAATGCATTTACGAAGGCCTTGCCACTTTGGAGGAGGAGGAGGAGGAGGTAACCTTTATTGTGGTAAGAAGACTGTATGTGAAGTGCGAGTAGAAGGGGGGGTGCACCATGTAGTGCCTAAGCTAGTGCAAAAGCAGCAGGCGCAACTCACAGTTTTTCACTCTGAAATAAATTCTTAAAGAGAGTTCATGTTCACTGAGCTCTAGCATTTTGGCTTCGTTTTTGCTTCATTCCCCCAACTTAAAGGAGCCATGAAAACAAAATGTGTATTACCCTGTACAAAAAATTGTAAGCTGAGTTTCACCTGTGCACTATGATGTTTGTAAAGCTATTACAAAGCTTCAACCGTTTTTCATTTCAGGTGACAGCCACACTCGTCGTTGTGACCTCAATGTGTGAGGAAGGCCACGTTCACATCTGGCACAGTCAGCCAAAGAGGAGGCGGTTTGCTGTAGGCAACGTGGAGCTCGCTGCGGCTATTCTTTTCACTGGATCCAGCCCAACCCAGTCCATTCGGCTTCTGCAGAGTGCAGGCATCCCGTGCTTCACCACAAGGACGTACTTTCGTCTTCAACATGATATTTTGCATCCTGCGGTGAAGACGGTAATAACATCTATCTTTTATACTTCACCCAAACACTGCAGGAAGAAGCTAAATGAAGTTATTATCTGCTGAAGGATTAATTTCGCAACGTACGCAACATTACGCGCGTTCGCTGACGGCGTGGAGAACAATTTTAGATTTTAAATAATGCTGATGGGTAATAACAATGGCATCAAACACTCCTGTGTTTAGTAATGTGTGCACAAAGGCCACGCCAATCGGAGGTGCACAGAGGTAGCGCGCTGTGTGTAAAAAGAAAAACAATAACAGAATTGCTTCTTTCAGATCACGCGGGAAAAATAACTTTGCTTCTGCTTCGTTATTACGCGTGAGGTTATTACTTTCTATTCCTAGTTATTGCTCCTTACATGTGCATTGCCTAAGCACTGCCGTCATTTCTACGACTGTCCTTAATATCGCACTGTTACGCGTTTCTTTTTTTTTTGCGCAGTCTCTGCAAGAAAGCCTGCAGTTTACAGGAAGCGAACATGAAGTGTCTGCGCGTAAAAATCGTGCTTCACGGCACTGCACATTTTTAGGAAAAAGCGCCTCTAAGCTTAGTTCTGCTCAAGTCTCAACGCAATGCAATTCTGATCGAGTCTACTCAGGCGTTTCCGAATGGATGGTAAAATCTCCATTCGTGAAAAATGCTCTTTCGCAGCTGTCATGGCAATTAAGATTTCGAGAACGCCAATATAGGTTATAACAGGCTATTTCACTTCTTTCAGATTGTTCAACAACACACGGCATTTGGAGTATCATTTTACGATACTGGGGAAAATGCCTGTACAGGGAAAATTTTTTGCGTCATAGTTACAGCTCACCTTTTTATGCCCACTGCTTGAATTTACATATTCTGGGGCAAGCTCAAAGAAATCGTAGTCCAAACATCAAAAACGTTTGCTTTTCACGTTTGCTTTTCTTTTAATTATATGTGGGAGTGAATTATTCACACATAATTTGGCTAGAGAACTGCCACATAAACATTTGTTTTTATTCCAGTGTCGTCTGAGACAACCCCAAGCCCCGTAGTGCTGTGCAGCGAAACCAAGCATGCTGTGCGCAGTACGAACAGCAGAACGCATCAGTACTTCTATGTTTACATGTGCTTTCGTAACTTCCACTGTTTGTCCCATCATTCTTATTGCTTTCTAAAGAATGTGCCCTAAATTTAAGCGCAAATAGCTCGTTCGTCTAGTTTGTAAGTTCTACCTAATTTGCGTCTGCTTCTGCCAGCCTCAGCCAATCGCAGAGCTTAGCTCATGTGACGGCATAGGTTCTGTTGCAGGAAATGAGCTGGTGGGTCGCATGACCATTCCCGTTTTTCGCAATTATGTAGCTTATTTGAGCGAAGTTTACGTTAAAAGTGGTGTCAGTATGATTCTAACGAGACAATCTTTTGAATGAACCAAACTTGGGTTTTCTCTTCATGGCTCCTTTCACTGAACACCAGAATGCAGAGTGCTACAGGTGATTCCCTGCAAGCCTTCCATCTGTATTTACTGCAGGTGTATGAAGACATTCACAGTGCCCGTACGCAGTTTTGTTCAAAGTTTCAATGTATGTCACACTGAAATTTTGAAATTGCAAAACATTAGGTTACTTGTTTTGCTTTGGGGGGTTCTTTTATTTTGTGCTTCCAAAAATATTCGCAGTAACGCACTCTTTGCGCCAAGCGCAGGAACAGCCGGTTGCGTTGATGAGGCTCAAGGGCAACTTCCAGTGCCATTCTTAAGTTGTAACCCTGTATAGTAGCTCATTTGCTCCAGGAATACATAGTGCGTGGGACAGAACCACAAACATCTCCTCGGCTGCAGGTCTGGTGTGTCACAATGAAATAGTACTGCAACTTTTCACGATACGTATGCAATGGCAGTCATTTTTTTACATTATGTTAGGTTTGGCAAGAGGAGCAGACGGCACTGGTTCAGAAGCTCCGAGGAGCAGGAGGAGGGGCGAAGCTTGCTGGTGACAGTCGCTCCGACTCACCTGGGTACAGCGCCAAATATGGGACCTACTCGCTGCTTGAAACATCAATGAACAAGATTGTGGACGTCAGGCTTGTTCAGGTATGATGATAATGATATTTTTATTCCTAGTCAGAATAACATATGCAGCGATAGTACGGCGCAAACGTACATGTGTACCCGTGTGTTTGCGATTGTCATAGTTTACATGTCCTTCTATGGACGTGATGAATGAAAATCGTAATATCATCGAATATTGCCAGATTTCTTTCTCTAAAGTAAATAAATAGCAGTGCTGGACATTTTAGCGGCAGTTACCGTAATTGCCCGGTTCTAACACGCACCTTTTTTCCGGAAAAATAGGTCGAAAAATCACATGCGCATTAGAATCGGATACGAAACCGAAACTGCCGAAACAACGAAAATTTCATCTCGCCCATCGCCATCTCAAGATGGCGCCAAAGCTTTTAGCAACAATTTTTCGGACGCAGGAAGCATAGGCGCCCAGGCTTTTCTATCGGCGTTAAGTACAGGTGCGCAGAATTCTATAGCGACGCGTCGAAAACTGGTTCTACAGTCCCTTGTGCAGTGCACGGACCAAATGTTAGAGTAAGCAAAACAATGAATTTTCAAAACAGTATTTACACGGCAGAAGCATATGGCATTTTACTCGTTTCAAACCACATCATCAAACATAAAATTCCCAAGTCCATTGTGTACACAGACTCTCAAAGTGTTGTACAGGCACTGTCATTAGGTAGGTCATCTAAAAACTATGTGATCAATGCTCTTTTCAAGGTACTAATGACTGCATATGCCTCAAATCTTGAAATAACTATATGCTGGGTACCAGGGCATTGTGGAATCCCTGGCAATGAGGCCGCCGACCAAAGGGCTGGTGATGCTGCTCTCATGACTACAGTTGTCATTACAACAGTACCTTACACCGACCTAAAGACACACATCAGACGACAGCTTCGTAACACATGGCAGTTACACTGGAGTCAACAAACAGACAACAAACTACACGTAATAAAACCACAATTGGGACGCTACACAACTGACTCACACAACAGATATGCTGAAGTCGCCCTGGCTAGGCTGGCTCACAAAGTTCCGTGCACGCTACAATCGGAAGTGCAAGTTTTTTCGGTTTTTTTGCCAGGAGCCTTTGCCAGGAAGCAGCGAGCCTTTTCGGAAAGCGCGGTGCGTGCGTTTTCCCTTTGGCGCCACACGACAGAGGGCGCTTGGGGGCCGTACCCGGCGGCGTGACTTTATCGTGCCGCCGGAGGAAGCCCTCTTGCGCTTCCTGAATAATTCTTCGTCCGTGGGTACAGTGCCTTGGGATTACACTGGGCACACCATGGCTTTTTGAACCCAGAGTGAAGTGGGAGGAGTAATGTTTCAGTGGGGTTAGGAGGGGGGGGGGTTCTGTTTTTACATTTACCGATTCAGTGATAGATGAAAGAAACCTTCGGGATCTTTTTCTTTTGCAGTCCAACGAGGTTGCTTCAAGCAGCCACATGGAGCTTGAGGGATTGAAGAGGTCCCTGGAATTCTTAGATGATGGCGACGTTATGATAGGCGAGCTGGTCACGGACCGGCACCCGCAGGTTCGGAAGTACCTGAGGACGCAGCGGCCTGGTGTGAGCCACCTCATCGATGCTTGGCACGTAAGCAAAGGTCAGTAGATCATGACGTTTGTTTCAGAAGAGTTCAAACTTGGGCTGGTTTCCGTTCTCCTTGTTGTGTTGGGCTCGACCCTCGTGTTTAAATAAAGCTTGGACCCCGATCCATTAAAAATAATTTGGTTGCTAGTAAGCAGAAGTGTTTATCTACTTCTTGTCCTTTCCCATCTGACAAGCCTTCCAATAAACACTTTCTCTCAAAGTGTTTATTTCAGCTGCATGCATAGGCACACAATAGTCATGGCACAAATGTGAGACGTCTGCTCCATGTTTTTTTAGGGCTGAAGAAAAAGCTTTTGGCAGCCTCGAAATCAAAAGGCTGTGATGCGATTGCCTTGTGGTGTGAGTCTATTGTGAACCACATCTACCATGCTGTGCAGGTAAGAGGCCCTAGTGTGACTGCTTTGCAATGAGTGTCTGTTGTGAACCACACTAGTCATGTTGTGCAGGTTGGTGCAGGCGATGCTGATCTTGCTGAAGCTGTGTGGCTGTCTGTGCTCAACCACAATTAAGACAAGCATGATGGCCACAGCGCACTGTACGACAGGTGCAAGCACGGGGACCTGAAGCCACGTAAATGGATCTACCCAGGTTGTGTATATTGCATTGCTAGGGGTGTGCAAATTGGGATGTTTGGCTTCAAAGAAAAGATGAAGTGAATTCTAATACGAAAACTGAAACCTTGACTACAGCTTCTCAAGCATTCTTCAGTAAGTTTCGTTTGTAAAAAAGTAAGAGGCTCATTTAATAGGGTTTGCGCAATTTTTATCATGACACTACTGCATTATGACACTACATTTTATATGGGGTCAACAGGGGTGAGACAGCCCAATGAGATTTGGGAGCAGTTTTCGGAGCAGCAAAATTTCGATTTTGGAGCAGAAGAAGCTTGATTTGGAGCAGGTAGGGACATTTAATACATCGTCTTGTGAGCTTAAAAAATCACAATTTCAGCAATTTGAAGGGTCAAGTACACATTCCAATCAGTTTTAAATACACGTACACTGAAACAGCCTTACACGAAAGAATTTTTAAAGAGTATCACAAAGTTCTAACTGCACTACCCTTTTCTTAACTGGTGAGATTGTGTTGTGGCTGTACGCAACACTGACGACAAAACTGCCGTTAACATGATCAAATTTAAGGGCTCTGCAATTGTGGCGTGTTTTTTTACCGTTTCAATGCTAAATTTATTATTTTTGTAATCCCAGGCTGCGTTGTACGAACGCAACTTCGAGCTAACGGTCGCATGCCTACCCGTTGCAGTCCGTGGGGTGCACGTCCACCCGGTGATCATTTGAGTAGCGTTACTGTTTAGCCACCTAGTTTTGGGCATTAAATTTCACTTCGCATACATCAAGTGTTATTAGTCGAGTGCTATGGCAACCATGCAGTCCTGCAGCTATTGGGCTCTGCCTGGACAGGTTGCGGTAGCCCGCAACTTTCGTACCGACCGTTCCCTCCCGGGCCGAGGCTCGCGATCGCGCTTCGAAGCACAGTAACACCTCAGCATTTTATAACACCACAACGAGCCAAAAAGTTCAATTCACGAACCCGATTATAGACGCACGCACCGCGTTTCGCACTCAAGGACAAACCACGCCGAAGTCGTAGGCCCCACATTTAAAAACGTTTTTTACGAGCCGCGCAACTTCTCGTAATCTGTGTTTGTGTTCGGCACAAGTATGCTGCTGCCCGTTCGTTTATGCACATACACTGCGCTCTTGTTCCAAGTAAAACTAGTTCAGCTTCGAGCACCTGCCCCTTATTTTTCCCCATATGAAACAGTGATTTGTACCATAATTCTTATTACAAGGTTTTACTATGCTCTTTTAGGGACCGATGCTTACTGCAAGCTTCAACAGCTTCTGGGTAACAAGAGGCTGCTCCATGATATCCGGCAGATATCTCCTCGCTTTCAAACCTACAGCGTGGAATCCTTCCACGCTGTGATCAATCGGTTTGCGCCGAAAGCGTTTGCGTTTTCCTACATGGGGATGCATGTCAGGTGAATATTCATAACAAAAAGTCAACTTTGCGACTGTGCACTAAAACTTATAACCAGACATACTGCACGGCTACATTTTTAGAATCCACACAGTGGTTGTACGTGGCCTTCCCAGCATCATGACATAGCAGCCCCTTAAATTTGTGTGAACCAGGCTTGCTTGCTTTGTCATGTTGCTTTACTAGCCAATGCATAGAAAATTCTGGCTTCGTATATCTTGTCGGGTTTCTTGTGTAGCAACCAGGAGAAGTCAAGCCCATTTCCGTGAAGCTGCATTTTTGTGTGCAAATGTATTGCAGGTGTGCACTGGCTGCTCTCCATTACAACGAGAACGCTGGGAAGGAGCAAGCCAGGACCAGTTGTGGAGACCTGCGCTGGAGGGTGAATAACCCAAGGCAAAGTAAAGGACGTCGCACCGTCTCTGCCATCACTCTGCCACCCACGTATGGTACGTACACTGTGTACACATCTTTGCATTCAGTACAATGGGGATATTTTAACTGCTTCCTCTAAATGTTTGCAACCAGTTGTGACACGCAGCCTCGTGCTGAATGTGATAGAGCTATAAATTTAAATCACTGTTGTTGGTATCACTAGAAAGATCATTCTTGAACTCGTCGTCATTCTCTTCAAAAAAAGACTAGCTGACACTCCTTGTGCCAGCAAGGGGGTGGTACTTTTGGCGGTGCTCCCCAAAGACTTGGGGGTGATCTTCTTGTGGGAAAACCACGCCTTGGCTTTTAGTGGCGCCGAAGAAAAGCGTCGCAAGACCCGGTATCCATTTCAACGAGCGTCGTGTTCCTTTTCAAAGACAAAGTAAAAGTCACTGCATGCGCTGCATGCTGCACGTACATATCATCCTCATCGTCGTCCTTACGCGGCACATTCCAACCATGTGACAGTACAGCGCGATGTTCAAATAAAATTTACAACACTTCTCGCACCCCTTACCACTGCCTTCATTGAAGCACACCTAAAAATGCTATGTCTGTGCTAATAAGTAATCATTTTCAGTATTTTTTTGTAAGCCTGTGTTGCTTTGTGTTTGTAGGCTACATCGAGCGCCTGATGGGAGCTGTGGAGGACCGCCTGGACTCCAGACAGCCTGACCAAGTCTGTCCACCACAGCCACCACCCCTGGCCAGTTCCCTCAGCCCAGCAGACCAGAAAGCGCTGATTGCACAAAAGCTCTCTCGCTTCAACTTACCTTAGGTGTTGGTTGCCAAAGTTTGGTAGTGTGAAGTGACAGTGTCGGACTGGTAGGCGTCTGGTGAAAAAAATGGGGTTGCTCCCTCTTCCATAGGAACCGGTAAAACACGAAAGTGAAATGTGCCTTTACAGGAGCAGTTGAATGTTTATTGCGCATCGGTATGAACTTGCACATCGCTACTTATATTTCGTCGGTATGGCACCGTTAGACGCACCAACGTTAGACACTGGATTGAACGCATCAGAGCATTGCGTAAATCCGACTGAAACCACAGGCGCTAGCAAACCGTTTATGCGAACGAAACCAAACGAATTATCAGCAAATTGTTTGGTGAACACACGCTGGAGCAAACCGTGTCACGTCACGACACGAGCGCGACATCAGCAAGTCGGCTTCTCCGCAGCTTACACTGCGCGTCCCCCGTACACGTAGGCGCTGGCATCGAGGCACCAACTGTCGGCGCCTCTCCTAGATAAGGCGCGTTTGTCGCTCTGTTCATGCGTCTGCTCATAGCGTAGTCGGGAGCGCGTTTCGTACCTCCCGTCGCAACGGAAGAGTTCATGGATCACATCCCGGCACCGCCGCGTCAATCGGAAGTTTTTCTGGCGATGTCATTTCCGTGACGGATATGACGTCAGTTAGAGCTTGGTGGACTCCAGCATAAAACACTTTCGTTTCAAAAGGCCTTCAACGCAAGTGACTATGTATTGCTTAACCTAGCGCCTCATGCCTGAAAACCAGTAGGTCTCTCTTGACCCTCACAGCGTCCCGTCCACAGTGAAATGACCGATGTTGTCGTGCCAACTTTTCACAACCCTCCAACATGTCTGGCTTGGAATGACCCGGAGAAGACTTCGATGTCGTAACCAAGGTAGTTGACTCAGCCACAGAAGCACTTACTCAATCGTAGTGTCCGTCCCGCTCCTCATAGAGCTTCCAAAATCTTCACAGGTGTGTGAATCCCTCGTCTATAGCTGTCATTTGGAGCAACATGTCATCCATCTAGGCAAGTGCCACAGAGTATCGTGGGAGTCCCAGAACCACGTTGATCCTCTGTCTGAATACCCCTGGGGCATTGGCCAGCCCAAACGGCATTCCTACAAATTCGTAGTGCCTGTCAGGGGTGACGCATGCTGTCTTGTGTTTCAACTGCTTTTCCATGCGCAATCCAGGTGTACAGTCTTCCACAGGGACCAAAAGTAGCTAAGTACTCTAGAATTGCAGTGTGTAAGACTGAATCAAATGCTGACTTTAGGTCAAGAAATACTACTGTCAGTATGGCTGAATGTTGCCTATGAAATACACAGCCATCACTGAAAAGCGTGTGAATGCGGATTAATTGTGGCTAGCAAAAAAAAAGCTTATTGACCAGCACCTGCCCTAAAAATTCTGATGGCAAAGTCAAGACTCCACGTGCTTTGCATGGGGCCATGTGATTTCTAGGAAAAGGGCCTTTAGGTTTTGCAGTTGAGCTGGTGTGAGCCAAGCACCGAAGTTGTATACGTGAATCGATGTGGTGAAAGGATTGTATCAGTGTTTTTCTTGTGCAAAGTACGATGACTTGGTATGTATGGTGCATGTGTCCTTGGCATTAAAATTATGATTGCAGTGATGATGCGGATACATTCCTGTGTATGTCTGTTTACTGCAAGTTCATTTTTTCTTGAGGCATGAGAGACGGTGTTATACTGCGTGACATTGCACCGTGTGCTATTATGGAATAAAAACACTGTCTTTGCTCCACCACTTTTAATATTCTGGGTACCTGAACCCAACGTACGCCTCAGATGGGAATGTGTCCCTAATTTTCCCGACTGCACAGCTTGGAATGACTTCTCGGTGGCCTGCACCCAGGTAGTGGTAGATCCACCGGGAAAACTGCCTGTAGGCAGTCAGCCTGTACCGTCTAGAATGAGACACAGCAAATTTTAAATGAGCATGACAGCTTGATTTGTAATTTATCACTGATGAAAATGATTATTGGGCAAGGTGAAGCAACAAAACAAAGAAATGGGGGAAGAGGTTCAACAAATATCTATGCAGAGGGTTGGATTTTATTCTCCCCCTTAACTTTTCATATGAAGTACACCCTGGTTCTGATACAGTAATGGTGCACTCCCTCGTGTTGATTTTGTGTGCTGCGAACGCACGGGAAACAAATGCATGACAACAAGCACATTTTGAAGGTACCACAGCGCAATTAGTAGTCGCGGAATGAATGAACGCCACTTAGAAGTAGTAAACCAAGTTATTGGAGCCCAAAATTATTACGTGTGGATGTCCGGGGCGTCCACGAGGCTTGGCCGGTTCTGCCGGAATGCGTAATAGGCAATTTCCAGCGCGTGGATGTTCAGGCAGCCGTGGAGGTACGTGGGGTGTGCTGTTATGCAGGAATCGCCCTCCGGCACCAGGGCGTCGACTTCGGGCACCTCCCTGCAGCACACGGACTGCAGCCCGTCAGTCATCGGCCGACAGTGGCCGCACTGGCACCTGCGGGAAATGGACCACTGCAGCAGGCCTACATGTAAAACACTGCCAGTGCTGGCTTCCGTGGCCAGGACGCGATTCCATTTAGTTACGCTCTGAATCGCCGTTTTTCATCATCGATCTGCATAACAGGTTCAGCGAGCAAAATGAACTCATGACGTTAGGCGTACATGGAGTTCACCTCGCGCAGTACAGCGTTATAAAAACGTTGCGCCGGGTAGCGCTTGCAACTGCAATGATGCCGTTACGATTGGACAAATAATTACGAATTCGTATGCTATCGCCATCGCAGCACCTACAAAACGCTGACATAAAGCTCTTACAATGTTTTTCAAGACAGCTTACCACTCCACGTTTCCGACGCGTGCGGCCCTGTTGTCTTCAGGGCTGTCGCTTGCGTCGGTGTCGCTGGTGCCGTCTGAATTGCTGCTGCTTGCCAGCGGGTCAAACCTGAAATGGCACCCGTTTGCGAGTGCCGCCGCGTCTGGCAGCTCTTCAATCGGCGTAAAATCGTCCACGTCGCTCGACGACTCGTCGCTCGACCCGCTTCGCGACATCGTGCAAACCACGTGCGCGACTGTAGCAGACGAACAAGCGCTAGTAGAGCGTCACAGGTTTTCGTCTACCCACGTGATAGCGCCGGCAGTGTTGTGACGTATATTCGGGATTTTTGGCCGCCCGAGCTCTCCGGGCAGGAAGCGCTGGCAGCCGGGAACGGCAGTTTTCACAGCCTTATATTTCGGTATATATCGTGCGCTCATGTGCTTTAACCACTGTTTCGTGGTTGTTAGGCCAGTAGGTCTCGATCTAACCAATAAAAACATGAAGTGAAAATTTGGTGTCAGTGCTCCTTTAAGATTTTGCGCAGTATGCGTACTTCTAGGTTAGAAAAAAAGACAGCCGTAGCCCCACGTCGTATCCTAGACATGATACAAGCCGTTATACTCGGCAGCAGTTATACTCAAAGCGTTATGCAAAGAGGCGCGATCAAGGATCTTGTCACGAAGCCACAGACGACGCAGTTGTCCTCGAGGAAAACACGTTTATTGGAGCGAACTTGTGCTCCCCTAACAACTCACAGAATACAGGGGCGGCGAAGCAGCAGACAACAAAGTGACGTACGCATGCGAGCTACGGCGAGCGGAATGCCGCGGCGTCGGCTCTGCAGGCTTTTATCTTTCGGCGCAAGTGTTTCTGGAACCGTCGATTCGCATCCAGAGCATTGTAGATCACAGAAGATTAGTCTGGCGTCGAGACGTTAGGGCGAAACAGTAGACTTATCTGAATGTGATAACCCTTGGGGTGTAAAAATAAAGAATGGAAGCCGCGCTTAGCTTGGAACGCAAATAACACAGCTGGGCGTGGTCCGGCAGTAAAAACAAACAATAAATAAACAAACACATACATGGTTTGCGGAAATATTATGGTGTTACCTAATACTGAAACGTTCACAATACTTGTTAATAAACCAATTTTTAAGATCCCAATATGAATTACTAGTTCAGTTCTGAAGTGAATGCTATTTAAATGCTCGAAGAGAAATATCAGTGATGCGCGGAAAAGGGCTGTGCGGTAATCTATTTAGCAGTGAATTGGGAAAACCGATAGAGATTCTGAGTCTTTTTGTGGTGGTTCATAAGGGTAAAGCGGAAACCAAAAGTTCAATACATTTCTCAGAAGAATCTGAATACTGCAAAAACTTTATGCGATAAGCTCATTCTCCTTTGCCTGCACTTAGGGTATTCTATTTATGTTTTTAAATTCAGAACTAATAGGATCTCCCTAATAGTGAAAATTTGCGTTCGGGTATTGATGCTGGCCAAAAGCACACATCGTTGGTTTATATTAAGAAAGTACATGTGTTGATTGTTTTATTCAGCTGATAGCTAAATCTGAAAAAATACAATCCTATAAGATTCGTTGTTTGGAGCAATGGAAAGCTACTACATGGAGAACTGCATGCGGCCTACAAATGCGAAAAACACCATAGCTCTAATAGAGAACAGTTTTGATGGTAGACCCATCAAGTTTCAGAACACCCCTTTTATGGCATGCGTGAGGTCTTCAAAATGTAGTACACACCATTTCTCGCCTATTTTTTCACTTTTCTTAATGGCTTATTCGTCACCTTGTGTTATAGTAGTGTTTGTTCACTGTGCTAATCATTCACTGATTTGTGCCAGTATGCTGGTTTATGTTGTGTTATGCAGGTGTTCACATGCTATCACATTTAGGAAGCTTGAATACCAGTAGACTGGGGTGCGTGCAAGAGGGAATATTGAAGCATCAAGTTTCCGATCAACATTACCTTGCTCAAAAGTCTGGTGAAGAGGGGCAGGAATGGTTCCGAAACAGCATTAAGAAGATTGCTAGTAGTAAGAAATATATGAATGAAATATATGTGTGAAATATAGAAATTACTGGGCGCTGAAGAGAATTCATGAAGTAGTTTCTGTCAACACACCACATGCTTCTTCAGGAAAAAAGTAAAATAAAGAATTCAGAGGCACCTAAAATTTTTACGAGTTGGGAGTACAAAATCATCAGAGACGAATTGAACGCAGCTGAGGGTTACTTCTATTTTTGCGGCGCGTGTCATCTTTTCATGTTTTGCTGCTGGGTGCGTTTTCTAGTTTTGTGGCGATTGGTGGGGCTGCTTTTCGGGGTGCTATCTTGGCTTGCTGGGTGTGTAGAGCAATCACCGGGACGGTGTAGCTGGTACAAAATTAACTACCTGTCAGTCAAAATGGCGATAGAGGAACGCGAACATTTCCAAAATACATGTTAACACCGAACGACCTATCCCAGAAGTGAGCACCTGCTTCGTATCCGGACGATCTACTGCCCTCCGATTGTGCTCGCTAGTGCTCTACTGATGTGACAGTTCCATGCCCTTCCCTCGAATTAAACCAGCCACGTCGTTAGACAGAGAGGTATATTTCCAGTCTAATTTCATGTCCTTGCACCTCTTTCGAGCTGAAAACTGCTTCCAACATGCCGGAATGGCGTAATCGGATAGGGATCGGCTTTATAACGCCAGGGACTTAGGTTCGATTGGGATTATGGGAAGTGTATTATTTTACTTCCCTTCACCTACAATCATCATCATCGTCAGAGGAAGTTGACTTTTGTTCAGTGCGTTTGGGCGGACTACAGCCCACACCACGATGAGGCTGAAATTTTCGCTTTATAAAGTTGCATTAGTTTGGCAGTGTGACTACCGTTTTTCGTGCCTGCCGCCATCCTTGTTTTATTAGGTTTATCCTCTCGTTTTCTTATCGCCGGTGTACTTGCATAGACTGCCCTGTTTCACTACTGCAGCGCTTGCAATCACTGAAGATGTTGATGGTTAAGGCTCGATAGCGCTACGGCACAAACTGACTCACTGAGTGGCCTGGTTCCTTGAAGGCTGTTGGCTGGGAGAATGTGATGCATTTGCGATGGAGCGCGAGATGTAGAGAAGGATGCACAATGGCGGCTTTTGTGAGCATTGAGCCATTCAATGGTTTCGCATGAACGATACGCAGTTTCCCCGCTAAGGGGCCAAGGCGTCGATCTCAATAAAAGCATAGTAAGAGGAGTTTATCTTGAAGGGGCATGGACGGGAGATAAAGTGATAAGACAGAAGCTGCAGAGGTGCGATATCCTATTGCATAAAACGTGTTTTAGTTCACTGAACCTAGGCGAAATGCTGATTTGTTATGACGACAGCAAGAACATTTACCGCCCGGCGCCTTGTTTTCATAACTACATGCGTTACTATATGTGATCTTTGAATACTGTTTCGATGTCTTCACTGCTTTTTGAAATCCTTTCGGCGGTGTTTTTTTCTGTTTGCGATGACAGCCATCTGACGATATTGTTTGTGCGTTGTACGTCACCTCGGCCTTTTTTATGTTCGTGTTAATTATTTAAAAAAAGATCGAAATGAGTCATCGAGCTCCTTTTCTTGATATGGGTTTGCCACTTTTGACTAGTGAACAGTTTTAATCCCTGTACACGCCAAAATAGATTGAAGTTCTTCCGACAAATCTATATCAGCAGCACTGCAATTTGGTGCGAATAAAAAGGTGTTCTCGATGCTGCTTTTGACGCATATTTATTCTCACGCCATAGATTTATCAAAATCATGTGGGAATATGTATGATTTTATGTGTTCATGTAAAATGGTGTGGCGCTGATGAATATCACCCCGATACTGTAAGAGGACTCCATATCCTCGTGGGCAGTGTTTGTGAAGATTTTTTGTGAATAATGTTAAAATACTGCTCCAAGAGCATATTTGCGCAATAACGAAAGCATACATTTGTGTCAATAGCATGTGATGTGGGTAGATAGTTTCTGGAGACCCATGATATGGGCGGTACACTACCCATATTGGCTGAAAACGCCCATCCGTACATCTGCGCAAACCACCCTATTATGCTACAACACAGCCTATAGCTGTGTTGGTGCATAATAGGGTGTAGGTAGGCGGTATAACAAAACGTAGGAGGCAGGCCTAGCGGATCCTTCAGTGCCATCCGTAAAGAGCGTGCGGAGGCGCGTAGTTCGAGCTACAGCTGCAAGGTCAGACTACTGCATAAAAGAATCAGTAAAGAAAGCAACAGCGGACGGTTTGGGGGACACGAACATCAGGTGGAGCCACTTTGAGCGATAGACGTGACATTGAGGAGCGGTTGTGGACGTAAACAGCGACCCCCGCAGCGGTACAACAAACATACTTCACGCGTCAGCGTATACCGCGGAAATGTTTGTTTAGTGAGTGAGCGATATCGTCGTCGCTTTGATAGAAATGTCATACCATTGGTTACTGGGAAAACTGCGCAGTGCTTTCATATGTTTAGCGTTGCTCCGGTGGCTGAGGGTGATGGTACTTTATTAAGATGAAGGCAGTGTACGTGCAATTTAACGCGAAAGTGAACGCTAAAAGTGGCCATGGTCGTCTGCGTGACCTCAACAGCCGGAACTGTGCAATGGAGAAACGGAACGAGGCGCAGGCGCAGGCGTGTTTACCGAATTTTTTCTCTGCCGATACACGTGTGAGCTACACGACAAAACTCGCGAAAAAGAATTGTCTCAGGAGTCGTCCGTGTTTTTGTCACCGTCGAGGTTTCAAGAGTTACGTCGAAATGTGTAGGAACACGTCAAAACGAGATACATCAGTTTACATGTGCATATTTTTCACGGTTGCCCACTGTTCTCCCAGGCAAGTTGCGTAAAGATTGAAAGCAATCGTGATTTAAACCGTATTTTCTCTTGCGGTCAGCAAAATTTTATTCCGTGTAAATATCACTGGTGGCCGTTCTTTCAAGCGCCGTTTCTCCCTAAGACAAAAGACAATCCCACAATGAACACCGAATCCTTATGCACACTGCATACGAGGGAGTTTCTCTTCCTCTCCCTCATCAAGGAGGGGAATACGCCAGAGAACGTAAAAAATCCGGTAACAACACGGCACTTGCTGAGTGGCGAAGATATAAAAAAAAAGGAAAGGCGGTGGTTTTAGTAAGAAAACGGCACGGGTGGGGGAAGGGAGCGGGACCGAAGGTATATATATATATATATATAAATATATATATATATATATATAGATATATAATATTTATATACAGAGAGAAATGACGGCAGTCTACAGTTACCCGCCGGCAGTCCAGCAGTGACTCGCTTATGACAGGCTGTAGACGTTCGCGTCACGCCCCGGGGGTTGAAAAAGAAGGTCCCCTTCTCCCCGTGTAGTCTGAGTGGTGCTGGCTACCACCCTCAAGCGTCAGATACAGTTGTAGTAAATATATATGCCCCAGAAAGTGAAGGAGAACACAGTCGCCCAGATAGCCGAATTGGTAAGGCATTCGAGATCTAATCGAAAGGCCTGGGTTCGGTCCCCACTCTGGGCGCGTGTTTTTCTTTCTTTCTTTCTCACGTAAGTAATAAAAAAATAATGTAACGTCACTAACGGTAAAAAATAGTCTAACCATTCCCCTATGCCATCTTGGGCGCTGTAGGCTGCCGGCATTTCTTTCTGTATTTCTTAACGAGCCCCTCATTTCCAAACCCGATATATATATATATATATATATATATAACACAGAAATAAGGGTTGGCAGTCGAGAAAACCTCGGAAAGCAAAGGGGAGGTGGTAGATCATTGAAACAGATTAAGAATTTGGAAAGAAAGAAAGAAAGTGAAGAAAAAATGCCCGCCAGGTGGGATCCGAACCCACGACCTCCAGAATACCGGTCTGGTGCGATAACCACTACGCTACCGGCGGGGCGATTTTCCCATTCACTTTCTGGGGTATTTATGTTAGGTATGTTTGTTTCCTGTGCTTGGGGGTGGTAGCCAGCGCCATTCGGACTAATCGGGGTGAAGGGGACCTTCTTTTTAACCCCCGGGTCGTGACTCGAGTGTCTACGACATGTCCAGAGTGGTCGACCAGCTTTGAACCCTCTTAAGCTCCCTTTGGCAACAAGACTGCCAGAACAGAGGCCCTCGCTATGCATGTAGCGAATCAGAATAGGAAATGAGGGGCTCGTTGAAAATAACACAGAAATAAGGGTTGGCAGTCGAGAAAACCTCGGAAAGCAAAGGGGAGGTGGTAGATCATTGAAACAGATTAAGAATTTGGAAAGAAAGAAAGAAAGTGAAGAAAAAATGCCCGCCAGGTGGGATCCGAACCCACGACCTCCAGAATACCGGTCTGGTGCGATAACCACTACGCTACCGGCGGGGCGATTTTCCCATTCACTTTCTGGGGTATTTATGTTAGGTATGTTTGTTTCCTGTGCTTGGGGGTGGTAGCCAGCGCCATTCGGACTAATCGGGGTGAAGGGGACCTTCTTTTTAACCCCCGGGTCGTGACTCGAGTGTCTACGACATGTCCAGAGTGGTCGACCAGCTTTGAACCCTCTTAAGCTCCCTTTGGCAACAAGACTGCCAGAACAGAGGCCCTCGCTATGCATGTAGCGAATCAGAATAGGAAATGAGGGGCTCGTTGAAAATAACACAGAAATAAGGGTTGGCAGTCGAGAAAACCTCGGAAAGCAAAGGGGAGGTGGTAGATCATTGAAACAGATTAAGAATTTGGAAAGAAAGAAAGAAAGTGAAGAAAAAATGCCCGCCAGGTGGGATCCGAACCCACGACCTCCAGAATACCGGTCTGGTGCGATAACCACTACGCTACCGGCGGGGCGATTTTCCCATTCACTTTCTGGGGTATTTATGTTAGGTATGTTTGTTTCCTGTGCTTGGGGGTGGTAGCCAGCGCCATTCGGACTAATCGGGGTGAAGGGGACCTTCTTTTTAACCCCCGGGTCGTGACTCGAGTGTCTACGACATGTCCAGAGTGGTCGACCAGCTTTGAACCCTCTTAAGCTCCCTTTGGCAACAAGACTGCCAGAACAGAGGCCCTCGCTATGCATGTAGCGAATCAGAATAGGAAATGAGGGGCTCGTTGAAAATAACACAGAAATAAGGGTTGGCAGTCGAGAAAACCTCGGAAAGCAAAGGGGAGGTGGTAGATCATTGAAACAGATTAAGAATTTGGAAAGAAAGAAAGAAAGTGAAGAAAAAATGCCCGCCAGGTGGGATCCGAACCCACGACCTCCAGAATACCGGTCTGGTGCGATAACCACTACGCTACCGGCGGGGCGATTTTCCCATTCACTTTCTGGGGTATTTATGTTAGGTATGTTTGTTTCCTGTGCTTGGGGGTGGTAGCCAGCGCCATTCGGACTAATCGGGGTGAAGGGGACCTTCTTTTTAACCCCCGGGTCGTGACTCGAGTGTCTACGACATGTCCAGAGTGGTCGACCAGCTTTGAACCCTCTTAAGCTCCCTTTGGCAACAAGACTGCCAGAACAGAGGCCCTCGCTATGCATGTAGCGAATCAGAATAGGAAATGAGGGGCTCGTTGAAAATAACACAGAAATAAGGGTTGGCAGTCGAGAAAACCTCGGAAAGCAAAGGGGAGGTGGTAGATCATTGAAACAGATTAAGAATTTGGAAAGAAAGAAAGAAAGTGAAGAAAAAATGCCCGCCAGGTGGGATCCGAACCCACGACCTCCAGAATACCGGTCTGGTGCGATAACCACTACGCTACCGGCGGGGCGATTTTCCCATTCACTTTCTGGGGTATTTATGTTAGGTATGTTTGTTTCCTGTGCTTGGGGGTGGTAGCCAGCGCCATTCGGACTAATCGGGGTGAAGGGGACCTTCTTTTTAACCCCCGGGTCGTGACTCGAGTGTCTACGACATGTCCAGAGTGGTCGACCAGCTTTGAACCCTCTTAAGCTCCCTTTGGCAACAAGACTGCCAGAACAGAGGCCCTCGCTATGCATGTAGCGAATCAGAATAGGAAATGAGGGGCTCGTTGAAAATAACACAGAAATAAGGGTTGGCAGTCGAGAAAACCTCGGAAAGCAAAGGGGAGGTGGTAGATCATTGAAACAGATTAAGAATTTGGAAAGAAAGAAAGAAAGTGAAGAAAAAATGCCCGCCAGGTGGGATCCGAACCCACGACCTCCAGAATACCGGTCTGGTGCGATAACCACTACGCTACCGGCGGGGCGATTTTCCCATTCACTTTCTGGGGTATTTATGTTAGGTATGTTTGTTTCCTGTGCTTGGGGGTGGTAGCCAGCGCCATTCGGACTAATCGGGGTGAAGGGGACCTTCTTTTTAACCCCCGGGTCGTGACTCGAGTGTCTACGACATGTCCAGAGTGGTCGACCAGCTTTGAACCCTCTTAAGCTCCCTTTGGCAACAAGACTGCCAGAACAGAGGCCCTCGCTATGCATGTAGCGAATCAGAATAGGAAATGAGGGGCTCGTTGAAAATAACACAGAAATAAGGGTTGGCAGTCGAGAAAACCTCGGAAAGCAAAGGGGAGGTGGTAGATCATTGAAACAGATTAAGAATTTGGAAAGAAAGAAAGAAAGTGAAGAAAAAATGCCCGCCAGGTGGGATCCGAACCCACGACCTCCAGAATACCGGTCTGGTGCGATAACCACTACGCTACCGGCGGGGCGATTTTCCCATTCACTTTCTGGGGTATTTATGTTAGGTATGTTTGTTTCCTGTGCTTGGGGGTGGTAGCCAGCGCCATTCGGACTAATCGGGGTGAAGGGGACCTTCTTTTTAACCCCCGGGTCGTGACTCGAGTGTCTACGACATGTCCAGAGTGGTCGACCAGCTTTGAACCCTCTTAAGCTCCCTTTGGCAACAAGACTGCCAGAACAGAGGCCCTCGCTATGCATGTAGCGAATCAGAATAGGAAATGAGGGGCTCGTTGAAAATAACACAGAAATAAGGGTTGGCAGTCGAGAAAACCTCGGAAAGCAAAGGGGAGGTGGTAGATCATTGAAACAGATTAAGAATTTGGAAAGAAAGAAAGAAAGTGAAGAAAAAATGCCCGCCAGGTGGGATCCGAACCCACGACCTCCAGAATACCGGTCTGGTGCGATAACCACTACGCTACCGGCGGGGCGATTTTCCCATTCACTTTCTGGGGTATTTATGTTAGGTATGTTTGTTTCCTGTGCTTGGGGGTGGTAGCCAGCGCCATTCGGACTAATCGGGGTGAAGGGGACCTTCTTTTTAACCCCCGGGTCGTGACTCGAGTGTCTACGACATGTCCAGAGTGGTCGACCAGCTTTGAACCCTCTTAAGCTCCCTTTGGCAACAAGACTGCCAGAACAGAGGCCCTCGCTATGCATGTAGCGAATCAGAATAGGAAATGAGGGGCTCGTTGAAAATAACACAGAAATAAGGGTTGGCAGTCGAGAAAACCTCGGAAAGCAAAGGGGAGGTGGTAGATCATTGAAACAGATTAAGAATTTGGAAAGAAAGAAAGAAAGTGAAGAAAAAATGCCCGCCAGGTGGGATCCGAACCCACGACCTCCAGAATACCGGTCTGGTGCGATAACCACTACGCTACCGGCGGGGCGATTTTCCCATTCACTTTCTGGGGTATTTATGTTAGGTATGTTTGTTTCCTGTGCTTGGGGGTGGTAGCCAGCGCCATTCGGACTAATCGGGGTGAAGGGGACCTTCTTTTTAACCCCCGGGTCGTGACTCGAGTGTCTACGACATGTCCAGAGTGGTCGACCAGCTTTGAACCCTCTTAAGCTCCCTTTGGCAACAAGACTGCCAGAACAGAGGCCCTCGCTATGCATGTAGCGAATCAGAATAGGAAATGAGGGGCTCGTTGAAAATAACACAGAAATAAGGGTTGGCAGTCGAGAAAACCTCGGAAAGCAAAGGGGAGGTGGTAGATCATTGAAACAGATTAAGAATTTGGAAAGAAAGAAAGAAAGTGAAGAAAAAATGCCCGCCAGGTGGGATCCGAACCCACGACCTCCAGAATACCGGTCTGGTGCGATAACCACTACGCTACCGGCGGGGCGATTTTCCCATTCACTTTCTGGGGTATTTATGTTAGGTATGTTTGTTTCCTGTGCTTGGGGGTGGTAGCCAGCGCCATTCGGACTAATCGGGGTGAAGGGGACCTTCTTTTTAACCCCCGGGTCGTGACTCGAGTGTCTACGACATGTCCAGAGTGGTCGACCAGCTTTGAACCCTCTTAAGCTCCCTTTGGCAACAAGACTGCCAGAACAGAGGCCCTCGCTATGCATGTAGCGAATCAGAATAGGAAATGAGGGGCTCGTTGAAAATAACACAGAAATAAGGGTTGGCAGTCGAGAAAACCTCGGAAAGCAAAGGGGAGGTGGTAGATCATTGAAACAGATTAAGAATTTGGAAAGAAAGAAAGAAAGTGAAGAAAAAATGCCCGCCAGGTGGGATCCGAACCCACGACCTCCAGAATACCGGTCTGGTGCGATAACCACTACGCTACCGGCGGGGCGATTTTCCCATTCACTTTCTGGGGTATTTATGTTAGGTATGTTTGTTTCCTGTGCTTGGGGGTGGTAGCCAGCGCCATTCGGACTAATCGGGGTGAAGGGGACCTTCTTTTTAACCCCCGGGTCGTGACTCGAGTGTCTACGACATGTCCAGAGTGGTCGACCAGCTTTGAACCCTCTTAAGCTCCCTTTGGCAACAAGACTGCCAGAACAGAGGCCCTCGCTATGCATGTAGCGAATCAGAATAGGAAATGAGGGGCTCGTTGAAAATAACACAGAAATAAGGGTTGGCAGTCGAGAAAACCTCGGAAAGCAAAGGGGAGGTGGTAGATCATTGAAACAGATTAAGAATTTGGAAAGAAAGAAAGAAAGTGAAGAAAAAATGCCCGCCAGGTGGGATCCGAACCCACGACCTCCAGAATACCGGTCTGGTGCGATAACCACTACGCTACCGGCGGGGCGATTTTCCCATTCACTTTCTGGGGTATTTATGTTAGGTATGTTTGTTTCCTGTGCTTGGGGGTGGTAGCCAGCGCCATTCGGACTAATCGGGGTGAAGGGGACCTTCTTTTTAACCCCCGGGTCGTGACTCGAGTGTCTACGACATGTCCAGAGTGGTCGACCAGCTTTGAACCCTCTTAAGCTCCCTTTGGCAACAAGACTGCCAGAACAGAGGCCCTCGCTATGCATGTAGCGAATCAGAATAGGAAATGAGGGGCTCGTTGAAAATAACACAGAAATAAGGGTTGGCAGTCGAGAAAACCTCGGAAAGCAAAGGGGAGGTGGTAGATCATTGAAACAGATTAAGAATTTGGAAAGAAAGAAAGAAAGTGAAGAAAAACATACCTAACATACCTAACAAACATACCTAACATACCTAACAAAAAACATACCTAACAAACATACCTAACATAAATACCCCAGAAAGTGAATGGGAAAATCGCCCCGCCGGTAGCGTAGTGGTTATCGCACCAGACCGGTATTCTGGAGGTCGTGGGTTCGGATCCCACCTGGCGGGCATTTTTTCTTCACTTTCTTTCTTTCTTTCCAAATTCTTAATCTGTTTCAATGATCTACCACCTCCCCTTTGCTTTCCGAGGTTTTCTCGACTGCCAACCCTTATTTCTGTGTTATTTTCAACGAGCCCCTCATTTCCTATTCTGATTCGCTACATGCATAGCGAGGGCCTCTGTTCTGGCAGTCTTGTTGCCAAAGGGAGCTTAAGAGGGTTCAAAGCTGGTCGACCACTCTGGACATGTCGTAGACACTCGAGTCACGACCCGGGGGTTAAAAAGAAGGTCCCCTTCACCCCGATTAGTCCGAATGGCGCTGGCTACCACCCCCAAGCACAGGAAACAAACATACCTAACATAAATACCCCAGAAAGTGAATGGGAAAATCGCCCCGCCGGTAGCGTAGTGGTTATCGCACCAGACCGGTATTCTGGAGGTCGTGGGTTCGGATCCCACCTGGCGGGCATTTTTTCTTCACTTTCTTTCTTTCTTTCCAAATTCTTAATCTGTTTCAATGATCTACCACCTCCCCTTTGCTTTCCGAGGTTTTCTCGACTGCCAACCCTTATTTCTGTGTTATTTTCAACGAGACCCTCATTTCCTATTCTGATTCGCTACATGCATAGCGAGGGCCTCTGTTCTGGCAGTCTTGTTGCCAAAGGGAGCTTAAGAGGGTTCAAAGCTGGTCGACCACTCTGGACATGTCGTAGACACTCGAGTCACGACCCGGGGGTTAAAAAGAAGGTCCCCTTCACCCCGATTAGTCCGAATGGCGCTGGCTACCACCCCCAAGCACAGGAAACAAACATACCTAACATAAATACCCCAGAAAGTGAATGGGAAAATCGCCCCGCCGGTAGCGTAGTGGTTATCGCACCAGACCGGTATTCTGGAGGTCGTGGGTTCGGATCCCACCTGGCGGGCATTTTTTCTTCACTTTCTTTCTTTCTTTCCAAATTCTTAATCTGTTTCAATGATCTACCACCTCCCCTTTGCTTTCCGAGGTTTTCTCGACTGCCAACCCTTATTTCTGTGTTATTTTCAACGAGCCCCTCATTTCCTATTCTGATTCGCTACATGCATAGCGAGGGCCTCTGTTCTGGCAGTCTTGTTGCCAAAGGGAGCTTAAGAGGGTTCAAAGCTGGTCGACCACTCTGGACATGTCGTAGACACTCGAGTCACGACCCGGGGGTTAAAAAGAAGGTCCCCTTCACCCCGATTAGTCCGAATGGCGCTGGCTACCACCCCCAAGCACAGGAAACAAACATACCTAACATAAATACCCCAGAAAGTGAATGGGAAAATCGCCCCGCCGGTAGCGTAGTGGTTATCGCACCAGACCGGTATTCTGGAGGTCGTGGGTTCGGATCCCACCTGGCGGGCATTTTTTCTTCACTTTCTTTCTTTCTTTCCAAATTCTTAATCTGTTTCAATGATCTACCACCTCCCCTTTGCTTTCCGAGGTTTTCTCGACTGCCAACCCTTATTTCTGTGTTATTTTCAACGAGCCCCTCATTTCCTATTCTGATTCGCTACATGCATAGCGAGGGCCTCTGTTCTGGCAGTCTTGTTGCCAAAGGGAGCTTAAGAGGGTTCAAAGCTGGTCGACCACTCTGGACATGTCGTAGACACTCGAGTCACGACCCGGGGGTTAAAAAGAAGGTCCCCTTCACCCCGATTAGTCCGAATGGCGCTGGCTACCACCCCCAAGCACAGGAAACAAACATACCTAACATAAATACCCCAGAAAGTGAATGGGAAAATCGCCCCGCCGGTAGCGTAGTGGTTATCGCACCAGACCGGTATTCTGGAGGTCGTGGGTTCGGATCCCACCTGGCGGGCATTTTTTCTTCACTTTCTTTCTTTCTTTCCAAATTCTTAATCTGTTTCAATGATCTACCACCTCCCCTTTGCTTTCCGAGGTTTTCTCGACTGCCAACCCTTATTTCTGTGTTATTTTCAACGAGCCCCTCATTTCCTATTCTGATTCGCTACATGCATAGCGAGGGCCTCTGTTCTGGCAGTCTTGTTGCCAAAGGGAGCTTAAGAGGGTTCAAAGCTGGTCGACCACTCTGGACATGTCGTAGACACTCGAGTCACGACCCGGGGGTTAAAAAGAAGGTCCCCTTCACCCCGATTAGTCCGAATGGCGCTGGCTACCACCCCCAAGCACAGGAAACAAACATACCTAACATAAATACCCCAGAAAGTGAATGGGAAAATCGCCCCGCCGGTAGCGTAGTGGTTATCGCACCAGACCGGTATTCTGGAGGTCGTGGGTTCGGATCCCACCTGGCGGGCATTTTTTCTTCACTTTCTTTCTTTCTTTCCAAATTCTTAATCTGTTTCAATGATCTACCACCTCCCCTTTGCTTTCCGAGGTTTTCTCGACTGCCAACCCTTATTTCTGTGTTATTTTCAACGAGCCCCTCATTTCCTATTCTGATTCGCTACATGCATAGCGAGGGCCTCTGTTCTGGCAGTCTTGTTGCCAAAGGGAGCTTAAGAGGGTTCAAAGCTGGTCGACCACTCTGGACATGTCGTAGACACTCGAGTCACGACCCGGGGGTTAAAAAGAAGGTCCCCTTCACCCCGATTAGTCCGAATGGCGCTGGCTACCACCCCCAAGCACAGGAAACAAACATACCTAACATAAATACCCCAGAAAGTGAATGGGAAAATCGCCCCGCCGGTAGCGTAGTGGTTATCGCACCAGACCGGTATTCTGGAGGTCGTGGGTTCGGATCCCACCTGGCGGGCATTTTTTCTTCACTTTCTTTCTTTCTTTCCAAATTCTTAATCTGTTTCAATGATCTACCACCTCCCCTTTGCTTTCCGAGGTTTTCTCGACTGCCAACCCTTATTTCTGTGTTATTTTCAACGAGCCCCTCATTTCCTATTCTGATTCGCTACATGCATAGCGAGGGCCTCTGTTCTGGCAGTCTTGTTGCCAAAGGGAGCTTAAGAGGGTTCAAAGCTGGTCGACCACTCTGGACATGTCGTAGACACTCGAGTCACGACCCGGGGGTTAAAAAGAAGGTCCCCTTCACCCCGATTAGTCCGAATGGCGCTGGCTACCACCCCCAAGCACAGGAAACAAACATACCTAACATAAATACCCCAGAAAGTGAATGGGAAAATCGCCCCGCCGGTAGCGTAGTGGTTATCGCACCAGACCGGTATTCTGGAGGTCGTGGGTTCGGATCCCACCTGGCGGGCATTTTTTCTTCACTTTCTTTCTTTCTTTCCAAATTCTTAATCTGTTTCAATGATCTACCACCTCCCCTTTGCTTTCCGAGGTTTTCTCGACTGCCAACCCTTATTTCTGTGTTATTTTCAACGAGCCCCTCATTTCCTATTCTGATTCGCTACATGCATAGCGAGGGCCTCTGTTCTGGCAGTCTTGTTGCCAAAGGGAGCTTAAGAGGGTTCAAAGCTGGTCGACCACTCTGGACATGTCGTAGACACTCGAGTCATGACCCGGGGGTTAAAAAGAAGGTCCCCTTCACCCCGATTAGTCCGAATGGCGCTGGCTACCACCCCCAAGCACAGGAAACAAACATACCTAACATAAATACCCCAGAAAGTGAATGGGAAAATCGCCCCGCCGGTAGCGTAGTGGTTATCGCACCAGACCGGTATTCTGGAGGTCGTGGGTTCGGATCCCACCTGGCGGGCATTTTTTCTTCACTTTCTTTCTTTCTTTCCAAATTCTTAATCTGTTTCAATGATCTACCACCTCCCCTTTGCTTTCCGAGGTTTTCTCGACTGCCAACCCTTATTTCTGTGTTATTTTCAACGAGCCCCTCATTTCCTATTCTGATTCGCTACATGCATAGCGAGGGCCTCTGTTCTGGCAGTCTTGTTGCCAAAGGGAGCTTAAGAGGGTTCAAAGCTGGTCGACCACTCTGGACATGTCGTAGACACTCGAGTCACGACCCGGGGGTTAAAAAGAAGGTCCCCTTCACCCCGATTAGTCCGAATGGCGCTGGCTACCACCCCCAAGCACAGGAAACAAACATACCTAACATAAATACCCCAGAAAGTGAATGGGAAAATCGCCCCGCCGGTAGCGTAGTGGTTATCGCACCAGACCGGTATTCTGGAGGTCGTGGGTTCGGATCCCACCTGGCGGGCATTTTTTCTTCACTTTCTTTCTTTCTTTCCAAATTCTTAATCTGTTTCAATGATCTACCACCTCCCCTTTGCTTTCCGAGGTTTTCTCGACTGCCAACCCTTATTTCTGTGTTATTTTCAACGAGCCCCTCATTTCCTATTCTGATTCGCTACATGCATAGCGAGGGCCTCTGTTCTGGCAGTCTTGTTGCCAAAGGAAGCTTAAGAGGGTTCAAAGCTGGTCGACCACTCTGGACATGTCGTAGACACTCGAGTCACGACCCGGGGGTTAAAAAGAAGGTCCCCTTCACCCCGATTAGTCCGAATGGCGCTGGCTACCACCCCCAAGCACAGGAAACAAACATACCTAACATAAATACCCCAGAAAGTGAATGGGAAAATCGCCCCGCCGGTAGCGTAGTGGTTATCGCACCAGACCGGTATTCTGGAGGTCGTGGGTTCGGATCCCACCTGGCGGGCATTTTTTCTTCACTTTCTTTCTTTCTTTCCAAATTCTTAATCTGTTTCAATGATCTACCACCTCCCCTTTGCTTTCCGAGGTTTTCTCGACTGCCAACCCTTATTTCTGTGTTATTTTCAACGAGCCCCTCATTTCCTATTCTGATTCGCTACATGCATAGCGAGGGCCTCTGTTCTGGCAGTCTTGTTGCCAAAGGGAGCTTAAGAGGGTTCAAAGCTGGTCGACCACTCTGGACATGTCGTAGACACTCGAGTCACGACCCGGGGGTTAAAAAGAAGGTCCCCTTCACCCCGATTAGTCCGAATGGCGCTGGCTACCACCCCCAAGCACAGGAAACAAACATACCTAACATAAATACCCCAGAAAGTGAATGGGAAAATCGCCCCGCCGGTAGCGTAGTGGTTATCGCACCAGACCGGTATTCTGGAGGTCGTGGGTTCGGATCCCACCTGGCGGGCATTTTTTCTTCACTTTCTTTCTTTCTTTCCAAATTCTTAATCTGTTTCAATGATCTACCACCTCCCCTTTGCTTTCCGAGGTTTTCTCGACTGCCAACCCTTATTTCTGTGTTATTTTCAACGAGCCCCTCATTTCCTATATATATATATATATATATATATATATATATATATATATATATATATATATATATATATATATATATATATATATATGCATGTGTGAGTGTGTGTGTGTGCGTGCGTTTCTGTGTGTGTGCACGTAGGTATACACACATAAAACCTGCGGTCCTTATTTCCAGTGCTATTAGGGAAATTCATAGTGCTGTGTAGCGCCACATGCAGCATTAGTTTTCATGTTTTGTGTTACAGGAATACAAAAATGAAGTCGAGCAAATATCCATCGTGATCGTAAATTCGAAATAAAACACACTACCTCCACATAATGCCTGCGGTGCTCTTCAAATAAGCTATCACGGTATGCGAAATCTCTTTCGAATTCAGTGTGGATTCATATTTCAGAGAGTCTCAGAGACCAGTCAAGTTGCGCGGCCCCTCGAACTGCGCGGGAGATAACCGATGGATTATCCCAGCGGCTTTGCATGTAGAACGTAGTGGGGTGTTGTTGGTAAGCCAATGGCATTTCCGAGCTGCTGGGGCCGAAACCCTCGCAATGCATTTGGCAGAACAGAAATATATCGCACAACAGCTTCCGTGAGAACAACCGAAAAATGCAGACATTTTGCCAGTTAACTTTATATGGAGAGCGCTTAAACTTTGGCGGCAAACAAGGACAAGAAAGTCTACAACACAGGACGAAGCGCAACTGTTGCTCTTCGTCCTGTGTTGTATTCTTTCTCGTCTTTGTTTACCGTCAAAGTTTAAGCGCTCTCCATTCAAGCTATGCAGAACCAACTTACCCCGACAGATGCCCTTTATCTTCGTGAAGGTGCTTTAGTGGGCCGCATGACGTAGTTGTAATTTTTATGTTGTAAAGAAATAGAATAATGAATTTCTAGAAAAAAATCATCAGTTATATGTAGCGGGAATCGAACCTACACCCTCTGCCTGACGCGTGCAGTGGTCTTTCAACTGCAGCCATCTCTGCAGCGAAACCTCGCTACACTTCTGTGGAGGTTTATGTTTTGAAGAGGTTCTTTTTAAGTAGTCCCAGTGGCTTGCCATGTCGAACATGGTCCGATGTCAAGAGTAAGCAAATGGCTTTTACGGGCTGGTGAGGCCAGAACCCTGCTAATATATTCTGCAGGACAGAACTATATCGGACAGGGCATTTCATGAGAACAAACACCAAAGAGACAGTCCTTGATGCCTGTGCTATACCGCAACTTGAAGGTGCAGTAGAGTGGCATATGGGGTATTTGTCATTTTGTGCATGATACAGGAATACAGAAATCAAAGTCGAGAAATTATCCACCCTTATTGGAAGTGGGAACCAAACCTATGACATCTTAAGAACGCGCGCGGAAAAATCTGCCGTTACAGGTAGCGGAAATCAAACCTACGACCTCCGCCTGAGTCGTGCGTTGCTCTTCTAACTGAGCTATCCCGGCATGGAAATATCTCTCGACTTCCGAGGGGTTTTATAATTTAGAGAGGTTGAACGACCGGTCCCCTGGCGCCGCCCGTCCACCACAATGGGTGACGAGGGATTGCTTATCCCAGCGCCTTGGCACGTAGAACGTAATCCGATGTCGGGGTAATCAGAATAAGAAAATGAGGGGCTCGTTGAAATAAGACAGAAATAAGGGTTGGCAGTCAAGAAAACCTCAGAAAGCAAAGGGGAGGATGTGGCAGGTCATTGAAACAGATAAAGAATTTGGAAATTAAGAAAGTGGAGAAGAAATGCCCGCCGGGTGGGATCCGAACCTACGACCTCCAGAATACCGGCCTGGTGCGACGACCACTACGCTACCGGCGAGCCATTTTCCCCTCAACTTTCTGGGGTATTTATGTTAAGGTATTTTTGTTACCTGCGTTTGGGGGTGGTAACCAGCGCCCCTCAGACTAACCGGGGTGGAGACCTTCCTTTTAACCCCCGGGCCGTGACTCGAGTGTCTACGACATGTCGAGAGTGGTCGACCAGCGTTGAACCCCCTTAAGCTCACTATGGCAACAAGACTGCTAGAACAGAGGCCCTCGCTATGCCCTCGCTATGCACGTAGGGAATCACAAAAGGAAAATGAGGGGCTCATTGAAAGCCCCTGGATATGATTGCTTCATTTGAAGGTCCTGTTTTAGCATGCACTAAAATATCTTTTAGATTCCGATTTCTCCTGTAGGTACCCCTCAGTGCTTCCAGGAACGTCTTTTTAAGTCGGTCGTTACGGCTTAAAATGGGGTAGTATTTCCGCAGGATATCGTTTACGTTTGGGAGGGCTTTTGAAAATTTAGTTTTTAGGGCAGGCCGCCTGGCGCTTTCGTTTTGTCGCTGTTTCTGGAGCAAGTCGTCCGTTTCAGAATTAGATGCACCTTGGTACGCCTGATCGAGCGAGCTTTTGGGGTGGTTCCTGTTCATAAGGGTGGGCTTGAGTTCGTCTAGATGCTCTACGTAATCAGTGTAATCACTGCATGCTCTTCTAAGCCCGGTGGGTTGTCCTACAAATATTCCTTGTTTGCAGTGTCTCGGGTGATGGTTTTATAATCTAGATTCTGCTGCCTCTCTGTTGGTTTTCTAAAAAGGGTAGTTTTAAGTTTACTGTTGTCTAGAATGTTGGTAGTATCCAGGAAGAACACTTCGTTTTCCGAATGCTGGCAGGAGAATTTAATAGTCGGATGAGAAGAATGGAGAGGAGATATACACGTTTCTAGAGTTTCGCGACTGTGTTCCCAAATTATTAAGATGTCGTCTATGTAGCGGCGGTAATCCTGAGGTTTATGCTGGAAACAGTTTATTAGGGTGGCTTCAAGTTGTCCCATAAAAATAATGGCATTGGTCGGGGCAAATAGAGTAGCCATGCTGGTTCCAAATACTTGCGAAAAGTAAGAAGAGTCGAATTCAAAATATTTGAGAGTTAAAACTAGTTTTAACAAGGTACTTCTAGCGCATGTTGGTGCGGCTTCTCTGATAAAGCTTTTGAAATAGATTGGATTCCTTCGACGAAAGGGATGTTTGTATACAATGCGGCATTGTCACGAGTAACAAGGAGGGTTCCACGGGGTAGGCGCCCACCCTTATTTATGTCTGCTATTATGCGCAGGAAGTGGGGGGGGGGGGGGGTGTCCCGAACGAATGAAGGAAGAGCCGGAATTTCGGGTAGGTAATGATTCAGAAACAGATAATGCTTCGGTTGGGGTTTTGTTCTTCAAAACTATGGGTCTGCCAGGAATGTCGGCAGTAAACAATATTTCAACGGGGACTTTGTGGACATTTGGGAGGAGGTAAAAACGTCCTGCCTGCTTATTATACGGTTTCATAAAATTTAAGTCAGTGGTCGTTATTATTTCGCTAGATCACAGATATGTGAGGCTCTGAAGGATTGTTAGGCTGTACTTCTGGCTCGGATCGTTATCTAAAGGCTTTTGGTGGCAAGGGTTGTTGAGCTGCCTATGAGCTTCATCATTGTATTTTCACAGAGGCAATTTGGGATCCTTGCGATATTCACAGGGAATACACCATTAGGCACTATCTTGCTTTTACCTTTTACAAACAAAATAACCCCTCCTTCTGCTCCTTATTTGGTCACCTAATTTCTTTTACTTTCATTCCTTAGCTTACAGTTTAGTATGCGCAGGCATCGCCCCAGCCTTGTCTCTGGAATTCCATTTTATTTTCATTGGTTACTGTTTTTTTCTCCGCTTTGTCTGGTGACAAAGGGGAGCAAAAGTTTCAGAACAGGCATGTTCCAGGAATGTTGCTGTTGACGACACGTGCCGTTTCATCTGTGCGGTTGTTGCTTTTTCTTTTGTCTGTGTGGGTGGGTGGATTTTCCTCCCTTTTTTTTCCTTTTTCCTGGTTCTAGTTATTCTCCCCCTTTTCTACCTTTTCTTTTGACCTGAGGCTTGCAGATAGCTTCTGATAAGGACTCCTCTCGCTGCCTGTTCTGCTTGCGGTATTTCTGAGAACCCTTCGGTAGGCCGCGTGCGGGGAAACAAACACCCTCGCATCCTTTGTCTCCAAGGATTTCCTAGAACCTCAGCCCCCGGCTGACTTCCCTCTATAGAGCACTGCAAGGGCCCAAGCCGACCCGATAGCCCGGGCCCGACCGGGCCCGCGGGCCGCGCCGGGCGGGACAGCCCAAAGTCGATTATCGGCGGCCGCAGGCAGGGCCCGGGCTCAGTGCCACTGGAGCGGCCCTGGCTCTTGCTCGAAGCCATGGGCCCGGGGCGGGCTCGGGCTTGAATTCATAGGCACGGCCGTTATTAGTTCCGACGTGAAGTGTAGAAAAAAGCATAAAAATGTATATTCTGAGTTTACTTTTACGCGCTTCTTGATGTTAGTTGTACACATTGTTTTTAAAACGTGTTTTTCTAGGTCTGATAGTCGCTATACTGTAATTTTAATGACATTTTATTTATTGCATCAATAT